>NC_045765.1:54239294-55483425 GCF_008692025.1 Phocoena sinus
ATGGCCATTCTGACTGGTGTGAGGTGATACCACTTTGTAGTTTTGATTTGTGTTTTTCTAATAATCAGCAATGCTGAGCATTTTTCATGTGTCCATTGGCCATCAGGATGTCTTCTTTGAATAAATCTCTAAGTCTTCTGCCCATTTTTGGATTGGTTGTTTAGTTTGTTGGTTGGTTTGTATTGAGTTATATGTGCTGTTTGTATATTTTAGAAGTTAAACCCTTGTCGGTCACATCGTTGAAAACATTTTCTTTCATTCTATAGGTTTTTTGTTTTGTTTTGTTGATGCTTTCCTTTGCTGTAGAAGAGCTTATAAGGTTGATTAGTCCCGTTTGCTTATTTTTGTTTTAAATTCTTTTTTGTTGGCAGGCTGATCTAAAATAGCATTGCTAGGATTTTTGTCAGAGGATGTTTTGCCTATGATTTCTTCTAGGTGTTTTATGGTGTCATGTCTTTATATTTAAGTCTTTAAGCCATTTTGAGTTTATTTTTGGGTACAGTGGGAGAGAGTGTTCTAACTTCATTGATTTACATGTGGCTGTTTATCTTTCCCTATACCACTGGCTGAAGAGACTGTCTTTTCTTCATTGTACATACTTGCTCCTTCATCGCAGATTAATTCACTGTCGGTATGTGGATTTCTTTCTGGGTTCCTTATTGGGGTCCATTAATCTATATGTTTGTTTTTGTGCCAATACCATACCGTGGTGTGTTTTTTCAATTTATTTTAATGAAGTATATTTGATATACAATGTTGTGTTAATTTTCTGCTCTGCAGCACAGTATTTAGAATTAGTATATAAAGATTCTTTTTCATATTCCTTTCTCTTACACTGCATCACAGGATGTTGTTTATAGTTGCCTGTGGTATACAGAAGGACCTAGCTGTTTATCCAGTCTCCGTGTAATAGATTATATCTGCTAATCCCAAACTCCCATTCCATCCCTTCCCTGCCCTTCTGCCCTTGGCAACCACTGGTCTGTTCTTTATGTCTCTGAATCTGTGTGGATGAGTTCCTTTTTGCCATATTTCAGGTTCCACACGTAAGTGATACCATATGGGATTTGTCTTTCTCTTTCCGACTTCCTTCACTTAGTTTTGGAAAGTGGTAGTGGGAAGATGTTTTCCGTACCATGTCAAGGAAAGACCGGAATGAAATTTTAGGCCAATCCAATGTGATAATCTCTTGGTACAGCCGTGTTGCTTTTAAATGGAATTATTTCAGCTTTTTTTATGGCTGAGTAGTACTCTATTATATATGTATATGTATACCATATCGTCTTGATCCCTTCATCTCTTGACTGACATTTAGGTTGATCCCATGTCTTGGCTATCATGGGTAGTGCTCCTGTGAACCTAGGGGTGCACGTATCTCTTTAAATGATAGTTTTGTCTGGATGTATGACGAGGCGTGGAATTGCAGGATCATATGGTAATTGTAGCTGTACTTTTTTGAGGAACCTGCGTACTGTTTTGTATAGTGGCTGGAACAATTTATATTCCCCCCCCTAGAGTGTAAGAGGGTTACCATTTTCTCCACACCCTCTCCAGCATTTGTTATTTGTAGACTTTTTAATGCTGGCCATTCTGACCCGTGTGAGGGGGTACCTCAATGTACTTTTGATTTGCATTTCTCTACTAATCAGTGATGTTGAGCATCTTTTCATGTGTCTATTGGCCATCTGGATGTCTTCTTTGGAGAAATGTGTTTTGGCTCTTCTGTGCATTTTTGACTGGGATGTTCATTGTTCTTTATACATTTGTTTGTATGAGCTGTTGTATATTTTAGCACTTAAGCCCTTGTCGGTCACATCATTTGTACATCTTTTCTCCCATTCCGAAGGTGATCTTTTTGTTTTGTTCTTTCTTTCCTTCGCTATACAAAAGCATATAAGGATGATTAGGTCCCATTTGTTTATATTTGCTATCATTTCTTTTGCACTGGGAGACTTATCTAAGAAAATATTGCTGCAATGTATGTCACAGAATGTTTTGCCTATGTTCTAGGAGTCTTATGGTGTCCTGTCTTGCATTTAAGTCTTTAAGGCATTTTGAGTTTATTTTTGTATATAGTGGGAGGGAGTGTCTATTCATTGATTTTCATGTGTCTGTCCTCATTCCCAGTACCACTTGCTGAAGAGACCGTCTTTTCCGCATTGTATATACTTGCCTCCTTCATGGAAGATTAATCGTCCATTGGTCTGTGGATTTTGTGCCGGGCTCCTTCATCTGTTACAGTGATGTATGTATCTGTTTTTTGCCTATACTATATTATGTTTATTTTGATTTATTTTATTGAAGTATAGTTCATTTACTGTGCTTTCTGCTGTACAGCACAGTGATTCAGTTTTACATATATATATATATATATATATATATATATATATATATATATACTTTCCACATTCCTTTTTAGTACAGTTTATCAGAGGATAGCGAATGTAGTTCCCTGTGCTGTACAATAGGACCTTGTTGTTTATTTATTCTCTATAGAATAGTTTGCATCTGCTAATCCCAAACTTGCCATCCATCCCTCTCCCAGTTCCTCTCCCCCTTGGCCACCACAGGTATGTTTTCTATGTCTTTGAATCTGTTTTTCTTATGTAGGTAAGTTCATTTGTGTCCTATTTCTGATTCCCTGTATAAGTAATATCACATGGTATTTGTCTTTGTCTTTTTGACTTCCTGCATGTTATATGATAATCTCTGGGTCCTTCCAGGTTTCTGCAAATGGCACTATTGCATTACATTTTACGGCTCAGTAGTACTCCATTGTATACATGTACCACATCTTTTTTTTTCCAATTTTATTTTCTTTTATTATTATTATTGTTCACCTTTATGGGAGTATAATTGCTTTACAATGGTGTGTTAGTTTCTACTTTATAACAAAGTGAATCAGATATACATACACATATGTTCCCATATCTCTTGCGTCTCCCTCCCTCCCATCCTCCCTATCCCACCCCTGTAGGTGGTCAGAGAACACTGAGCTGATCTCCCTCTGCTATGCAGCTGCCTCCCAGTAGCTATCTATTTTACGTTTGGAAGTGTATATATGTCCATGCCACTCTCTCACTTTGTCACAGCTTACCCTTCCCCTGCTCCATATCCTCAAGTCCATTCTCTAGTAGGTCTGTGTCTTTATTCCTGTCTTACCCCTAGGTTCTTCATGATATTTTTTTCCCTTAAATTCCATATATATTTGTTAGCATATGGTATTTGTCTTTCTCTTTCTGACTTACTTCACTCTGTATGACGGACTCTATGTCCATCCACCTCATAACAAATACTTCAATTTCGTTTCTTTTTATGGCTGAGCAATATTCCATTGTATATATGTGCCACATGTTCTTGAACCATTCATCTGTCGATCAACACTTAGGTTACTCCCGTATCTTGGCTTGTGAATAGTGCTGCTGTGAACATAGGGGTGCATGTATCTCTTTGAATGATAGTCTTGTCTTGATATATGCCAAGGACTAGGATTGCTGGATTATAATGTAACTCTTTTTCAACTTTTTGGAGGACACTGCTTACTGTTTCCTCTAGTTGCTACACCCATTTACATTCCCACCAATAGTGTAGGAGGGTTTCCTTTTGTCACACCCTCTCCAGCATTTCTTCCTTGTAGGCTTTTTAGTGATGGCCATTTTGACTGGTGTGAGGTGATACCACTTTGTGGGTTTGATTTGCATTTCTGTAAGAATCAGCAATGCTGAGCATTTTTCATGTGTCCATTGGTCATCTGGATGTTTTCTTTGAATAAATCTGTAAGTCTTCTGCCCAGTTTTGGATTGGTTGTTTAGTTTGCTTGTTGGTTTGTATTGACTTGTATGTGCTGTTTGTATATTTAAGAAGTTAAACCCTTGTGAGTTGCATAGTTGAAAACATTATCTTTCATTCTGTAGGATTTTTGCTTTGTTTTGTTGATGCTTTCCTTTGCTGTGGAGGAGCTTATAAGGTTGGTTAGTCCCGCTTGCTTATTTTTGCTTTTAATTCTTTTTTGTTGGCAGGCTGATCTAAAAAAGCATTGCTAGGATTTTTGTCAGAGGATGTTTTGCCTATGATTTCTTCTAGGTGTTTTGTGGTGTCATGTCTTTATTTTTAAGTCTTTAAGCCATTTTGAGTTTATTTTTGGGTGCGGTGGGAGGGAGTGTTCTAACTTCATTGATTTACATGTGGCTGTTCATCTTTCCCTATACCACTGGCTGAAGAGAGTCTTTTCTTCATTATACATACTTGCTCCTTCATCACACATTAATTCACTGTAGGTATGTGGATTTCTTTCTGGGTTCCTTATTGGGGTCCATTAATCTATATGTTTGTTTTTGTGCCAATACCACACCTTGCTGGTTTTTTTCAATTTATTTTAATCAACTATATTTGATACACAATGTTGTGTTAATTTTCTGCTCTGCAGCACAGTATTTAGAATTACTATTTAAAGAACCTTTTTCAGATTCCTTTCTGTTACAGTGTATAACACAGGATGTTGTTTATAGTTGCCTGTGGTATACAGAAGGACCTATTTTTTATCCACTCTCCATGTAATAGTTTATATCTGCTAATCCCAAACTGCCATTCCATCCCTTCCCTGCCCTTCTGCCCCTTGGCAACCACTGGTCTGTTCTTTATGTCTCTGAGTCTGTGCAGATGAGTTCCTTTTTGTCATATCTCAGATTCCATATGTAAGTGATACCATATGGGATTTGTCTTTCTCTTTCCGACTTCCTTCACTTAGTGTTGGGCAGTGGTAGTGGGAAGATGTTTTCCTTACCATGTCACGGAAAGACCAGAATGAACTTTTTGGCCAAGCCAATGTGATACTCTCTTGGTCCATCCGTGTTGCTGCAAATGGCATTATTTCAGCTTTTTTTATGGCTGAGTAGTACTCCATTATATATGTATATATACACCATATCGTCTTGATCCCTTCGTCTCTTGACTGACATTTAGGTTGGTCCCATGTCTTGGCTATCGTGGGTAGTGCTCCTGTGAACCTAGGGGTGCGTGTATGTCTTTGAATGGTAGTTTTGTCTGGATGTATGACCAGGAGTGGAATTGCAGGATCATATGGTAATTGTAGCTGTACTTTTTTGAGGAACCTGTCTACTGTTTTTTATAGTGGCTGCAACAATTTATATTCCCCCCCCCCCGCAAGAGTGTAAGAGGGTTACCTTTTCTGCACACCCTCTCCAGCATTTGTTATTTGTAGACTTTTTAATGATGGCCATTCTGACCCGTGTGTGGTGGTAACTCAGTGTACTTTTGATTTGCATTTCTCTACTAATCAGTGATGTTGAGCATCTTTTCATGTGTCTGTAGGCCGTGCAGCTGGATAAGTCTTGGGTTCTGCCTTCGGAGGGTGCCACGGAACCATTACTGTCTTTTGTAATGCATCAAGGATTTTAGCACACACTGCTTTTTATTTTTAATTCTCTGCCTCTATTTTTATGCTTGCCTCTCCACTTCTCTTTTCCGTGTGGAGTCAAAGCTGAACCACGTCGATAAGAGCCTTGCACTATATCCAAGGGTTTTTCCTCCAGATTGATTCTGGTCTGTTAGTGCGAAGAACTAGGCAGGAAGTCTCCTGGGTTTCAGGACTTTCGCTCCTTGAGAGAAGGTCTAAAGGCTTGGTTGAGCTTAAACATTTTTGGCAAGAATACTTCATTGGTGATTCTGTGTGCTTTATATTCTCTCACATGTGCTGTTTTGTTTTATTTTTATATGGTTGGACCTCAAGTTCACAGAATTGGATTATGATAAACTGTCATCATTAGTCCATACCTGACCTGAATTGTTTATTTACTTACCTATCCAGTATCATTAGCTGTATATCTATATATGTAGTTATCTATCGAAATAGTAATAAGAATTTGTGAACACAGTACCTCCCCACAAATGCCAGGACCTTGGTAGTAATATACATCTGATCGTACAAATGGTCCCTCCTACCACTCCCTGGACCCAGCAAATCAAGGTAACTATCATCCTGAATTCTATGTGCATCATTCTTTGCTCCTCTGAATTTTTTTTTTTTTGTATTATATGTTACTCCCACATATGTATTTTTCTAGTTGTTTTAAATTTTATAGTAAGGGTAAAATACTGTATGTGAGACTTTGGTACATTTTTTTCTCTAATATTTATTTTTAAAATCCAATCATCTTGTGTTCCTGTAATTGATTTATTTAGACTACTGTAAAACATTCCATTTTGTGAGTATGCCGTAGCTTATTCATTCAGTTGATAGGCATATGGATGGTTTCCTGATTTTTGCTCCTGTTGCCCACTGTCAATATAAACATTCTTATATATACCTCCTGATGTAAATGTGCAAGGATTTCTTTTGGGTATATAACTAGGAATAGAAATTCTGGAACTCGCAAGTATTTATCTAGGAGTAATCGTTATATTTAATAGCTAATATGCAACTCTTTTGCAAAGTAGTTGTACTGATTTTTACATGCACTTGCAATATATAGGCCTGAATCTCTTGTATCCACAGGCTTTCCAACACTTGGCATTGTCAGGCTTTTAAATTTTTGTCAAACAAAAAAATCGACCTGATCTTGATTTTGATCTATATTTCTCTAATTACAGCAAAAGAACATCTCTTTGTGCATCTATTGGTTATATGTTTCTTCTGTGAAATGTTTGTTCATGTCTTTTACCATTTTTCTATTGTTATTTTTATTTTAATTGGTTTGTAGGAGTTCTTTATATATCCTTGATATTAATTCTTTGTCAGTGTGTATATGTGAGTATCCTCTCCTGGTTTGTACCTTTTCGCATCTTTAAGATGTCTATTGATAAATGAAGTTTCTTGATTTTATTACAAATGTATTAATCTTTTATTCTATGGTCAGTGTCTTTTTAAAGAAATTATTTCTCGCCCAAGGTCTAAAATCCATTAATCTGTATTTTCCACTAAGAGCTTGAACGTTGTTTTGGGTTTTGTTTTTGTTTTTGACATTTGAGTCTTAGAACCCTTAGAAGTTGATTTTTTTTTTTTAATTTATTTATTTTTATGTTTGGCTGCGTTGGGTCTTCGTTTCTGTGCATGGGCTTTCTCTTGCTGCGGTGAGCGGGGGCTACTCTTGGTTGCGGTGCACGGGCTTCTCACTGCGGTGGCCTCTCTTGCTGCGGAGCACAGGCTCTAGGTGTGTGGACTTCAGTAGATGTGGCACGAGGGCTCAGTAGTTGTGGCTTGCAGGCTCTAGAGCGCAGGCTCATTAGTTGTGGCACACGGGCTTAGTTGCTCCGCGGCATGTGGGATCTTCCCGGACCAGGGCTCGAACCCGTATCCCCCGCATTGGGAGGCGGACTCTTAACCACTGCGCCACCAGGGAAGCCCAGAAGTTGATTTTTAAATTAAGACCCAATTTAATATTTTCTCTTTGGATAACCATTTTTAACTGAACATTTCATCTTTTCACATTGATCTGTGTTATGGACTGAATGTTTGTGCCCCACCCCCTACGCTAGTTCATATATTGAAGCCCTAGCCCCCACTGTGATAGTGTTAGGAGGAGGGGCCTTTGGGCACTAATTAGGTTTAGATAAAGTCATGAGGGTGGAGACCATGATGGGATTAGTGTCTTTATAAGAAGAGGAAGAAATATCAGAGCTGCTTCTTTACACCATGTATACATACATGGTGTATGTATACGTACATGGTGTATGTATACGTACATGGTGTATGTATGCGTACATGGTGTATGTATGCGTACATGGTGAGGAGGCTGCAGCCTGCAAGCCAGGAAGAAGACCATCATTAAGAAACCAGCTGCTACATGGAGAATGGACTTGAGGACACGGGGAAGGGGAAGGGGAAGCTGGGACGAAGTGAGAGAGTGGCATGGACCTATATACACTACCAAATGTAAAATAGATAGCTAGTGGGAAGCAGCCACATAGCACAGGGAGATCAGCTCGGTGCTTTGTGTCCTCCTAGAGGGGTGAGAGAGGGAGGGAGGGAGACGCAAGAGGGAAGAGATATGGGGATATATGTATATGTATAGCTGATTCACTTTGTTATAAAGCAGAAACTAACACACCATTGTAAAGCAATTATACTCCAATAAAGGTGTTAAGAAAATTAAACAAAATTAAAATTTCAGTTCCCTGGGATTTGCCTGGCAGTGTAGTGGTTAAGAATCTGCCTGCCAATGCAGGGGACACGGGTTCGAGCCCTGGTCCGAGAAGATCCGACATGCCGCGGAGCAACTAAGCCCGTGAGCCACAACTACTGAGCCTGCGTGCTGCAAGTACTGAAGCCCGCGCACCTAGAGCCCGTGCTCTGCAACAAGTGAAGCCACCGCAATGAGAACCTCACGCAATGCAACGAAGAGTAGCCCCCCGCTCGCTCTGACTAGAGAAAGCCCGCGCGCAGCAACAGAGACCCAACGCAGCCAAAAATAAAATAAATAAATAAAATTCAGTTCCCCAGTCAAAACAACAAGAACAACAACTGGATTTATCAATAGACATTAAGGTAATGGTGATGTGGCAGTGCCCTTAGCTTTAAGATCAGTGTAACTACCCCTCAAAACATAGCATTCAGAAAACGTATTAAACTCAAAAACAGAAAGTATGTTTCAGGATTGAAGGAGGTAGATACTTTAGGGGACACTTCAGTTGATCCTTTTAATTAACTCTGACAACCTTCCATTTCAAGGTTTAATAACTAAATACACCATAATTTTGGCAAATCTGAATTGCCCAGAATTTATCTCATGTTATCTTCTGTGACAAAGATATTTGAGCATCATAAAACTCATAGGCAATTAACATGCAAAGCAATCTTTGGATTATTTTCATGTATAAGCATGGCCTCACATTTTATAGGGTTAAATAAAGCATTATGCAAAGGCTAGCATGCTAAACTCATATCTATGAAGTAAGTAAAATCAGGTACAATTAAGGGACAAGCACATTGGAAAAACTTCTTCAAAAAGAGGAAATAGATCATCCTGGAAATTACATATACATCAGCTAACGTTCTTCAACACATTACAGTACAAAGAACTAAAGTACAGTTATGTAGAAGAGCATAATTTTCCTTCACACTTAACATAAAAAACCAGACTGGTACCAAACCATTTAAATTCCACCCCATGACACACAGTAGCACAGTCTACGAAACAAAAGGGGTCACATTCACACACGCTATTTGCAAACTTCTGGCCTCCTAACAATTGGCACGGTCCGTGACTGGAGAGGAAATGTATATATAAAGTGGCTCTATCTCATTTTAAGGCGACACAGAATGTATTTTCTGACAAACTATTATAGGATTTAGATTGTATTTATGTTCTTTCTGGATGGATCAATTGTTTCATTCAATTAGCAGATATTTTTTATCTCCCACGTTTTGACACTAGGCACTGGGACCGGATGAACATGATATTAGACTCCTGATTATCATGGAGCTTCCAATCTTAGGTGAGGGAGACAATAAGTACATAAAGAAATAAAGTGAATTTTATAAATGTTAATCACATTTTAAGTGAATTCTCTAAAACTTAGATGCAGGTGTTGATATATTAGAGAATAGAAATTGAAATTTTAATGACCTCGATAGTCTACCAAATTGATCCTATTAATAAGTAAATGGAAATGAATAGGAATAGGTGGAAACTTGTTACACGGTTAGACTGAAGAACTATAAATACATGTTGAAGAATACTTGACCACCTAAAGAAGAGGCAGGCAGAAAAGTTATCCAAACAGTAGAGGTGGATTTTTTAAAATTCCAAACTAATTTAAAAATTAACTGGAAAATGAGTAGAAGGAAGTAATACTTCAATTATATTCTACTTTAATCAGACTATTCGTCTTTCAGCCAACTGTCCTAAATGAACATGGGCCTCCAGAAGAACACTACCTTCTCTGTTTACATTTATATCTACGTCAAACACATTAAAAAGCGGAATCACTACTCAGCCATAAAAAGGAACGAAATTGGGTCACCTATAGAGACGTGGATGGATCTAGAGACTCACAGAGTGAAGTCAGAAAGAGAAAAACAAATATCGTATATTAACGCATATATGTGGAACCTAGAAAAATGGTACAGGTGAACCGGTTTGCAGGGCAGAAATTGAGACACAGATGCAGAGAACAAACGTATGGACGCCAAGGGGGGGAAGTGGCAGGGGAGGGGAGGGCGGGGATGAACTGGGAGATTGGGATTGACATGTATACACTAATATGTATAAAATGGATGACTAATAAGAACTTGCTGTATAAAAAAATAAATAAACTAAAATTAAAAAAGAGGAATTACCCTTGTTCCCTCACGGTGGGGGGGGGGGGGGGTCTTCAAAACAGAAACAGACCGAGTCACGGGCCCCCTACAGCCATCTTGATAATCAACAAACACAGACTTAGAATTATCGTGGGCTGCACGTCCTCACTCCACTGACTTGGGTACTTTAAAATCCACGGTATGGTTAGTTATGAGGTTTTTTTATCGGCTCCAGATTGAATATAGCCTGTGGAGATGCCGAGATGTTTCCAGAAACAAACACCATTTCCGCACGGCCGCCCTATCTCCGGCAATCACGCGGAAGCCTAGGAGGTATCCGGCCCCACAGAGATCCGGTAAAAGCCCTGGCTTAGCGGAGGCGGGGAGAATCTATGTCCTTTTTATAACGGTTTTTTCTAAATACTTTTAAACCAACAGCTTTTTTGTGTGTGTGGTACGGGGGTCTCTCACTGTTGTGGCCTCTCCCGTTGCGGAACGCAGGCTGCGGACGCGCAGGTCCAGCGGCCACGGTTCACGGGCCCAGCCGCTCCGCGGCACGCGGCGATCCTCCCGGACTGGGGCACGAACCCGCGCTTCCTGCGGTGGCAGGCGGACTCCCAACTACTGCGCCACCAGGGAAGTCCTAGACCAACAGCTCTTTACGAAACATAGTCTTCGTCCCGTTAAGGCCAAGTTCTCGCGAGACGACCAGACACGCCGGATAGCGTATTCGGGCGTTGCGCCTGCGGGCGCTGGGGCAGCCCGCACTTCCGCCCGAGGCGTGCTGCGACTCCTAGCAGCTTCCCGTCCCGGGTGGTGACGTAGCTCTCTTTTCTCGGCTAGGTCGGCCGTTAACGGACGGAGGCCCGCTGAGCTGCGGAGTTGCAGAATCTAGCGTTTGGAGCTGCGGTCCTTGGCGAGATTTCGCGTTGCCCGTCCTCAGCCGTTTCACCGATAATCAGCGGATCGCTTTGCCAAGTGCCGGGAAGAACAAAGGAATTCGGAAGGAGACGCTCGGCTCCCGGCCCCCTTGCTCTGAGTGGCTTCCTTTTCCGCTCGCGCCTGTCCGGAGAAACTGGACTTATAATCGTCACTGGATCGTAAGTACCCGAGGCGAAGAGAGCTCACTACGCCCCGCTTTTTGCGTATCTTTGTTCCGGGAGAGTTTGTGGATTGGGAGTATCTGCTGAGCCTTACTTTCTGTGCCGAACATCATTCCGTAGGAGCCGCCATTTGCTTTCCCTGCGTTGTCCTGCAGCGGCATCTAGAGGTTGGAACTTGGCATTGCAGCTGATAGATTTAAATGGACTTGAGTAAGGCAATGCGTCACTAACGACTGGTATTGTTACAGCATATTTATACAGACTTGGGACTTAATTCAGAATAGACGCTTAGTTGCTATTCCACCTAGAACTCTTTGTAATTAAAGACTTCAATTTATAAAGAACTGGTCTTTCTGTTGAAATAGCTGAAATTTTTTAGTGCAACAAGTGGTTATTAGAGAAAAAGTGAGTCACCAAGGAATAAAGATGAGTAAGAGCAAAGATGATGCTCCTCACGAACTAGAGAGCCAGTTTATCTTACGCCTACCTCTGGAGTATGCCTCTACCGTGAGGCGGGCGGTACAGTCTGGTCATATCCACCTGAAGGACAGACTGACAATTGAGTTCCACCCTGATGGGCGCCATGGAATTGTCAGCGTGGACCAGGTCCCATTGGCGTCAAAATTGGTAGATCTGCCGTGTGTTATGGAAAGTTTGAAAACCATTGATAAGAAAACCTTTTACAAGACAGCTGATGTCTCTCAGATGCTTGTCGCTACAGTTGACGGTGATCTCTATCCTCCCGTTGAGGAACCAGTTGCCACTGCTGATCCCAAAGCAAGCAAGAAAAAGGATAAGGACAAAGAGAAAAAGTTTGTATGGAACCATGGAATTACTCTGCCTCTAAAAAATGTCAGAAAGAGAAGGTTCCGTAAGACAGCAAAGAAGAAGTATATTGAGTCTCCAGATGTGGAAAAAGAAGTAAAGCGGTTGCTGAGCACAGATGCTGAAGCTGTCAGTACCCGTTGGGAAATAATTGCTGAAGATGAAACAAAAGAAGCAGAAAATCAAGGCCTTGATATCTCTTCCCCAGGAATGTCTGGCCACAGGCAGGGCCATGACTCATTAGAACATGATGAGCTTCGGGAGATATTCAATGACCTTAGCAGCAGCAGTGAAGATGAAGATGAGACACAGCATCAAGACGAAGAAGACATAAACATCATCGACACTGAGGAAGATCTGGAAAGGCAGCTACAGGACAAGCTAAATGAGTCAGCTGAACACCACCAAGAAAACGAGGGAACTAATCAGCTGGTTATGGGAATTCAGAAACAGATCGATAACATGAAAGGCAAGCTCCAAGAGACCCAGGACAGGGCAAAGCGACAGGAGGATCTCATCCTGAAAGTGGAAAACCTGGCTCTCAAGAACAGATTTCAGGCTGTGCTGGATGAACTGAAACAAAAGGAAGACCGAGAAAAGGAGCAGCTCAGCTCTTTGCAAGAAGAGCTAGAATCACTCCTAGAGAAGTGAGGAGAGTTCTGATACTTCATTTCATTCCTGACAGTGGTCAGCCTTGAAAGAAAAACTTTGTTTTCATCACCTGGACTAGATAGTAAAACTTTGCAGTAGTTCCCAATTTCCTCCACTGCCTTCTATTGGATTTGTCTTGTAGTCAAATATAACTGTGAATTTCTATCTCATTTGTCTTCTGGAACCACTTTGGTGGGTGTTTGTCCTGTAGTAAGTAGGAATGTATAGACAGATAAATGCAGGGAAGTTGTAGGGTTAGTGGAGTGAACAGTTCAGTTTAGTAATTAATCACAGCTTCACTGCAGGACTTTGCTGCTGTTTCTCCGTTTACCAGAAGCTGCCATTGCTACTCTGTGATGCCATCTGAGATAAATTAGTAGAGTCTAGTTTGGTGGCAGTGAAGTTTGTTTACATATGTTTTCCCATGCTGTAGCTATTGTCCCAGTTATTCAAAGCAGTTTTCCACGTTTTGCATTGCAAATCATTTCATAAAGTTGTTTTCACAATAAATAAAAGCAAGTAATTTTCACCTTATAATGTGTGTTGCTCTTTCAGGGGTAGTGGGTATCAGATCCTCTTCTGAAATGGTTTCTTTATGGGGTTTAATGGACTGACCAATTGGATTCTCTTTTGTAGGAAAAGAAGCAGATGTGTTAGAATTTAAGAAAAAGAGGAACAGCAGAGGCAAAGAAATGGGGAAATGTCATCTTTGCATTATGTTTCCAATCCACCTGCTCCATTTGGAGGTCAGGAGATAAAGAACGTTCCTAAACTATCCTAAATTCTTCTCTTTCAGCCTGATCTCACCACATTCTCTCAGTATTTTCAATCCTGAGCTTATTTACATTTTTTTCAAGGAGTTTAATTACTCCTCTTTCTCTATAATAGTCTACTGGGATAAATACTATTATGCATCTGTCACACCAAAGTCTAAGTTACCGGTTGCCCATTTCCTCACTAGGCGGTAAATTCACCGAGATTACATACTTTGCCTTGTTAGTCACTGTAAACTTACTAAAGAAGAGTAGAGATTAAAATCACAAGGTCAGGAGATGTGGTGCCTGTGTTTGTTTCCTACTTCAGTGACCTAGTTGAGATTGATCTTGGGCAAGTAAATTAATCTGTTGGTTTCAGTTTCCTCATCTCTAAAATGGAGGTGATAATATTACCTGCCTCGGGGCCCTTGAGTTGTTGGCTATTGAGTTGACACACATAAGGACTTAGAACAATTCCTAGAATAAAAGCAAACTATCATTGCCTATTTACTAGGGTCTGAACGTACAGGGATCAAAAATTTGATTTAAAGACTGATTGAAATGGTAGAAAAGTGTATAAAGAAACAGCTGCTTTAAATGGGGTTGACTGATTTCAAATTAAAGAATCATTCTAAAAGTTTATAAATTACAGCAGAAACAAAGTTTGCTTCAAATACCTCCGCAGCATAAGCAAACTGAGTCAGTTTACTACTGTAGCTCTGGTTTTTATTTGATTCATTTACGGCTTGGTCTTGCATAAATATTAAAACCTCCATAATGAAGAGTAATTATCTGTTATGTAAACTTCAAAAGAGAAAAACTTAACTGAAGAAGATTGGGATCCATTTCCCTTCATGTAAATCCAGAGTTACCAAAAAAGACTCACTTTTCTCACAGCTCCCTTGCCTGATGAGTGTGATGTATAGTTGGGCTACGGTTTTCAATATTTCTGAGTTCATGAATGGAAGTTGAATTTTTTAAATTAGTGTTTTAAAATACTATAAGAAAAAACTCAGTGAAAATTTTAAGCAATGCAGAAATTTTACAAATTCTTACTTTTATTCACTCCCCTATTGCCGGTCACTTAGGTTGTTCCATTTAAAATTTGCTATTACACAGAATGCTGCAATAAGCATGTCAGCGTGGTCTCTGTTTTGCATTATTTCTATAGATTAGGTAAATGGGGTCTTTATGTTCACATCTAAATGTCATAAAGCCTGACGTTTTGAATTTGTAGATCAAATGTTTGAGACAAAAAGTTTGGACAAATTGGGACCAATCATGTCTCTGAAGGACTGTCTTCAACTCTGCTTAAACTTTTATTACCTGGTAAGAATTGTGTGAAAACACAGACTAGGAAGACTGCTCACCACACAGCAGGTACATTGGCCTTCTTTCTATATTTCAAACGCCCAGCTCTTTCACACTACAGAGCTTTACTTATATTACACTTACATTTCCCTTTTCCTGGAACGGTCTCCAGATAGTCTCATGGCTAGCTTTTTGTTACTCAGCCCTCAGCTCAAACCTTACTTTCTCTGGTAATCCTATCTGGCTACTCAGTCTGATTGCTAGGGAACATGTGATGTGGGTGTGCATCTTCACTGAAAATTTGGAAGTTCCTCTGCCATTGTTTTCCATGTATGCGTGGGAGTACATGTGCTTCAAGTCCAGCTGTTTAAATATATTTCGTGGAACTTGAGATCTGTGTATTATTGCACAACCATGTCTGATAATTCAATGAAATTACAGACGATTTCCCTATTAATGCCCTCATGATCCCTGGCGCTGATTACTAACTTGGTTTCTCCAAAACATACACATATATGAATTTAATGCAAAAGCAGTTGATGATTTATTGTAGTATCCTGCATCTCTTGTGTTTGTAAAAACAGTATGTGCTTTTAAAAAATAAACAATGAACCATAGGTAATTAATGGACAGTTTTAAAAAACCAAAACAGTTTTTAAAAACCCTCAAATGTGAGGGACTTCCCTGGTGGTGCAGTGGTTAATCCACCTGCCAATGCAGGGGACACAGGTTTGAGCCCTGGTCCGGGAAGATACCACATGCTGTGGAGCACCTAAGCCCATGTGCCACAACTACTGAGCCTGCATGCCACAACTACTGAAGCCCGTGCATCTAGAGCCCATGCTCTGCAACAACAGAAGCCAGCGCAATGAGAAGCCCGTGCACCGCAACGAAGAGTAGCCCCCGCTCGCGGCAACTAGAGAAAGCCTGAGCACAGCAACAAAGACCCAATGCAGCCAAGAATGAATAAATATATAAATAAATTTAATTTTTAAAAACCATCAAATGTGATACGAAATTTAAAACATTTTTTAAATTAAAAAAATTTTTTTCTAGTTTAAAATGGCACATTGTTCTCATGAATCTCTTTTCTCTGTCAGATCGCCTGCTAATATAGTAACCCCCAAGGGCAAGGAAAATAGATGACACAACAGTGGATGAGAGATGTTAATGTTTTCAGAAGGCCAAAGCAGATGAAGAAACGATAAATTCATAGATCACAGAAAGTTACGTGCTAAATGTCTGCAAGGAGGTATACCAAGGAGAAACAAACCCACGCACTTGATATAGACACTGAGGCTCAGTTTTTGCAGGCAGTTTCCAAGGAGGAGGGAAGGTGTGAGGCTAGAAACAGGATTCATTAATATCTGTGTTCAGGGACTTCCCTGGCGGTCCAGTGGTTAGGACTCGGGGCTTCCACCGCAGGGAGCACAGATTCCATCCCTGGTCTGGGAACTAAGATCCTGCGTGCCATGTGGCACAGACAAAAAAAATAAGATAAAATCTGTGCTCAGAGCTGTTGGATGTCCAGGAGCCCTATCTCACTCAAGCCAGATGACTTTTCCTTACCCATGCCACAGACAGAAAGTTTATTTTCTGGGTAAATTGAACCAAAGAAGGCACAGATGGAGGCTGGGGGTCCATAGCATTGAACAAGGGAATTGTGTGAAAGTCTGTTTTCTGACTGCAGGATGTCAACCCTCTTCTCCCACTTGGTGTCATTAAATCAGTACCCAAGGTAAACACCATTCGCACCCCCCCCCCCCGCAAACGCACACTGTCAAGACTGGAAGATTATTCTCTGAAGAAACCATATGGTACCAGAGAAAAGAAATCCAGATACATTTGGGCACTCTCCAAAGAAAAGGCCAAGTCACTACTTACTACAATGAAGTCTACCTGTTGACAAACAGTATCCATGCACAATCTGCTTTTTAGGTGCCTCACTTTTAAATATTAACTGATATCCAAAGAATCAGACAAGGAAAGCTTTCTAAATGAAAGAATCCTTTTAGCATACTTTCTGCTGCCCCCCTCCACCATTTTGTTTTTACCCCCAAAGCAAAATACCGCCTAGGGCTTAAAATGTAAACTTTAAGAGAATTCGTTCCAACGCTGGGATTATAAGCATATGGGAGGATAAGTGTGTCCTGACAGCGGTACCCTCACTGATGCCCCAAACTGCATCTTGCCTACTAGGCCTGTAGCCAGTTATATCCAGAACTTCTGCTGCCTAAAGCTGCATGGCTCCTCAGCAAGAACCCTGAGACTTAGCACGCACAGAGCGCTGGAGCCACGCAGGTCTTTTATATCAAGTTTTTTAGCTGTATATAAATGTTTTCCAATGCGATTGTACACGGCCTTGACTTAACCTCTAGAAATAACGAGGGTGTGCGTCCCACCAGCTCACAGGGCTTCAGGCCAGGATCCTCGGCGATGTTACCACGAAAGAGGGGATCTGCCCGCCTCAGGCCTCCCCCGGCGTCGCCCCCCGGCGAGCAAAGAGCTACACCTGGAGAGGCGCGGCGGCCGGCACCTTTGTGGAGCCGCCATTCCTCTCCGGAGACGATTAAGGGTTTTCTGATCCGAAGGAGCCACCGACTGTCAGGTAAACCCCGCAAAGTGTTTGTTCGTTTTCCCTATTTTAAACCTTTGTCTCTGTAGATTGACCCTTTGACCCCAGGCGCGATCTAGCACCTCCCATTTTGTTTTGCCGGGAGGTGGGGGTCTCTGGCCGAACAGGAAGGCAAGTCTTCGTCCGCCGCAGCAGCGCCTAGAGTTTCTGGCCGTAATCGCAGGAGTTTATCGGACAGCTTTCTACTGCTGTATTGAGAGTCATTAGAAGGGTTTCTCTAGTCTGCCCCGGGGCCCGCGGGCGCTGGGACTGCCGGGCGGCGCGGAGCGAGCGGGAGGGCGGCTGACGGGTTTAGGGCCCAGACGCGGCGGCCGCCGGGCGCCAGGAGAGGCGCGCGCGGGCCCGCGGGCCGGGGTTTATTTCAGTGCGTGGGGAGGGCGGCCCGCGGCCTAGTCTGGGGTTAAGCGGCTTCTCCCGCGCCGGAGCAAGCGGCTGGACACGGGACGGCCTCCTAAGCTCCAGAGAGTTGCCTTCCTCGGAGACCAGCAGAAGAGTGGGCGAACATGAAATCCAATCCTGCCATCCAAGCCGCCATCGACCTCACCGCGGGGGCCCTTGGGGGCACAGCCTGCGTCCTGACCGGGCAGCCCTTCGACACAATGCAAGTGAAGATGCAGGCGTTCCCTGGCCTGTACAAGGGCCTCGTCGACTGTGGCCTGAAGACGTACTCCCACGTGGGCTTGCGGGGCTTCTACAAAGGGACCGGCCCCCGCGCTGATGGCCTACGTCGCCGAGAACTCAGTCCTCTTCTTGTGCTACGGCTTCTGCCAACAGTTCGTGAGGAAAGTGGTTGGATTGGACAAGCAGGCGAAGCTGAATGATCTGCAGACTGCGGCCGCTGGTTCCGTCGCCTCTGCGTTTGCCGCGCTGGCCCTGTGCCCCACTGAGCTGGTGAAGTGTCGGCTGCAGACCATGCACGAACGAACTGGAGATGTCAGGGAGGATAGCAAAAAGCCATAATACAGTTTGGTCCGTCGCGAAGAGTATCCTTAGAAAGGATGGCCCCTTGGGCTTCTACCACGGACTCACGAGCACTCTGTTTCAAGTAGTACCAGGCTGTTTCTTCTTCTTCGGTGGCTATGAACTGAGCCGCTCGTTTTTTGCCTCGGATGGATGAAAAGGTGAACTAGGCCCTGTCCCCTTGATGTTAAGCGGTGGAATTGCTGGAATTTGCCTTTGGCTTGTCATATACCCAGTGGATTGTATCAAATCCAGAATTCAGGTTCTTTCCATGTTTGGAAAACAGGCAGGATTTATCAGAACTCTTTTAAGTGTTGTGAAAAAGGAAGGAGTAAGCAGCTTTATATTCTGGTCTGATAGCTACTACTTTGATTCGAGCGTTCCCTGCCAATGCGGCACTATTTTTGGCTTATGAATACAGCAGGAAGATGATGATGAGCCAGTTTGAAGCATACTGAAGTGTCTTGGTGAATCTGGATCCAAGTACACGCCTTTGAGGACTATAATTTGAGGACTATAATTTGAGGACTGTAACTCTGTCAGAGTTTCATGGAGCACTGGACCAGTGTGGTATTATTTTTGACTTCATGGGAACTTTTGCTTTTGTCTTCCCTGCTTATATGCTAAATCTTAACCTTTATGGAAGAACCTCTATTTTATATCATATAATTTCTGCCCATAATTGTATTGAGATAGAAAAGTTGCTGCTCTTGTGTTTGGTGAGATAATACAGGGCAAGTGGATGGCCGTATGTACCTAATCTGAAAAGCTAAACGTAGTTGTATCACCGGGCTTTTGCATAAATCTACACATGTCCATGCAGTTTGTTTGCTTATATGTTGTGAGTGAAACACAGTTTGGTTTCCATGTTTAATCTCATGTCACTAGAAAAACCGAGTTCAACATGTTTCAAGATGGTTATAAATGATTACTTAACCCACTCAAGATGTAGGGTCTCTTTAAAAGTCTGCTTAACATGTGCACTGTATTAGCCAATTAAAGTTTTAAAAAAGTTTTTGGTGCTTGAAAACGAAAATATCCATCTACATTTTTCCATTTACAATGATTTATTTTATTTTTTATTGAGGTAATCTTGATTTATGGCATTATATTTCTACATCTGTATACCCTACAATGTGCTCACCACCAAAAATTTATTTTTCATCTATCACCATACAGTTGACCCCCTTTATCCACTTGGTCTCCCTCGTTTACCTACCCGCCCTGATAACCACTACTCTGTTCTCTGTAATGACATGTTTGTTTTATTTGGTTTTGGTTTGTTCATTTATTAGGGGTTTTGTTTGTTTATTATAGTTTTTCATATTCCAGATATGAGTGAAATCCTATAGTATTTATCTTTCTCTGTCTGACTTACTTCACTTAGCATAATACCCTCAAGGTCCCTCCATGTTGTCGCACATGGCAAGATTTCATATTTTTTCTCATCTAGATATTTTTTTTTAATATTTATTCATTTATTTGGCTGCACCGGGTCTTAGTTGCGGCATGCAGGATCTTTAGTTGCAGCATGCAGAATGTTTTTTTAGTCGTGGCATGCGGGATCTAGTTCCCTGCCCAGGGATCCAACCTGGGCTGCGTGCACTGGGAGCGTGGAGCCTTAGTCACTGGACCACCAGGGTGGTCTCTGTCATCTTAGATTTTTAAGAGGAGAATATACCTGCATACTGATGTGTCTTCCACAGCCTCGAGTTAAAGTTTCAGAGTAGGCATCCTGGATTTTCCCAAGATGTTCTGCTCTTAAAATAGTGCTATTCATCTTCAAAGTGGGATCATATTCCACACTCTTAGTTAGGTGTGGCCTAGAGCATTAGGCCTCTGGGAAGTAGCCTGGCCTTTGTCTGTACCAAATGTCCTTCCTCTCTTCTCCCAAAGAGCTTCCCCTCTGCTCTACTTTAGACTGAGGAAGGGGTGAGGGATGGGGCTGTGCTTCTATGCTTGGATGAAGACCCATGTAGTTGACAACAGTTCTTAGCTTCCAGTCTCAGGGTCCTGGCCTGGGTAGGATTCCAGGATGTACTATTGGCCCATTTAGGGGTTGTTGATTCCTTTTGGATCGTTCACTGTCCTCTCTGCCTCCACCAGTCAGAAACCCTTCCAGGGAACAGAGAGTGCCAAAGCCATGAGAACTTTTTGTTCCCTGATGGTGATCAGGTGCCGTTACCAGTGGATGAAGTCCTCTCCTCTCAAATAGAACTAGACAGAACTTAGTGCTTGCAGTCCACAGTGATTAATGTTAGGGCTGACCCATCCTGAAGTTTACCTGAGGGCTACTAACTCCTTGTCATTTTTTTTTTACAGTGTTGGAAACTTCTAAATTTTGTACTGGCCATCTGTGAGTTTTATTGATGACTGTATATATGATGTGACTTTACAAAGCAATGAAACGTAAGAAAAGCAACTTTATTAAACTATACCATATGTATGTATATAGGCACTGACAAAAACCAAAAACAAAAAAACATAGTTCGTCTGATCCCTACACACTTGTGCATCTGTTCTCTGGCCCTCTAATGTAAGAGAGTCATTCTTACTGAAGTAAGCCTGATGATCCAATCCATGATGATCCAAGACCAGCAGAGTCTCTCTCAATAAGAAGTGTTCTTAAGCAGCCTGTAAAGCTGAAAACAGGCAGGCTCCCAGTGTTAATGATCGCACGTAGCATGTGTGTCAATCACTGCTGGTGGAATGTGCACCTGGTATGGAATCCCCAGTTTCCTTCAGCTTTCTTCTATCTGGGAAACCTCTGAGGTAAGTCTAGCCATATTGCCAGAGGCAAGAGGGTCAGGGTGATGGATGTTGACATATGGGGGCTGGGGCAGACATTTGGGGAGGGGATGCTCAGTGTCATGCCTGGTGTGCTCCAGAGCGGTGGCTGGTCTTCCATTTGCTTTTTCTTTAAAAGAAAACCATTTTTCTACTTTACTTCTAAGTTATTTGTACACTTAAGTTATATATTACGTACGTAAGTGGTCAGTAGCTACTTAATGGGGCTTCATTCAAGCAGGTCTGGATTAAAGCAGAAAAGAGAACAGGAATGGCTTCTGCAGGAAGTGGACCTTTCAAAGTCCGAAGGCCCCCTGCTCAGTACCCATGAGCTTGTCTCAATTGGCCCTATAGTCAACGGACCTTTTCACATGTTGTCCATTAAAGGTTTACCTAAATATCTTCAATAGAAATTATTTGAGCCAAGCAAGAGTGGGAGTAAGGAATTGAAACCTAAGTCAGAAGAGTTGTTTTCCACCGTTTTTGCTTAATTCATGGTTCAATATTTAGATACAATTTGTACCACTTCAGATCTGTACTCAGACAAAAATATAGTAACTTGAAATATTGTGTTTAAAGAAATTTGAGTGTTCTATCATTAAATTATTTACCTAAATAAAAATATTTATTGAATTCACACCATTTACAGTATACTGTATTGAGCTCTGGGTATTCAGATGTTAATGGTCTGGTTTCTGTTCTCAGGGATCTGATGGTCTAGATGTTTGTTTTCAGTCAGAAGAGCAATATTCTAGAATACAATTTAGAACAAAAAAATAGAATCCAAATTATGTGTGTATATGTGTGTGTGTGTATGTAAAATCAATGATGTGTGTGTGTAAAATCTTTTCCTTAACTGTGTTTTTGTTTTTATATTGTGGTTTCTTTGTAGTCTTTAAATTAGTTTCATGGTATTTCTTTCTTTTTTCTTCCCCAGCTTTATTGAGATAGAATTGACAGATAACATTGTGCATGTTTAGGGTGTACAATGTTATGATTTTATATATGTGTTTATTATGAAATGATTATTACAATAAGGTTAATGTCCATCACCTCACAGGTTACTATTTATTTATTTATTTTGAGGTGAGATGGTATTTATTTCTAAGATTTAAGTTGGTCAACTCCATATTTCTGATGCCTAGCCGCATTTTAAACTTTACTACCACATGGTATAATTTATCCCTCAACTTTTTTTTTTTTTTTTTTTTTTGTTTCTTTTTTATTTTAATAAATTTATTTATTTTATTTATTTATTTTTGGCTGAGTTGGGTCTTTGTTGCTGCTCGTGGGCTTTCTCTAGTTACGGCGAGTGGGACCTACTCTTCCTTGCGTTGCGTGGGCCTCTCACTGCAGTGGCTGCTCTTGTTGCGGAGTACGGGCTCTAGACACGCGGGCTTCAGTAACTGCAGCACTCGGGCTCAGTAGTTGCGGCTCACGGGCTCTAGAGCACAGGCTCAGCAGTTGTGGCGCACGGGCTTAGTTGCTCCGCGGCATGTGGGATCTTCCTGGACCAGGGCTCGAACCCACGTCCCCTGCATTGGCAGGCGGGCCCTCAACCACTGCGCCACCAGGGAAGCCCTCCCTCAACTTTTTAAAAATTATTTTTTATTGAAGTATAGCTAATTTACAATGTTGTTAGTTTCCAGTGTACAGCAAAGTGATTCAGTTATACGTGTGTGTGTGTGTGTGTGTGTGTGTGTATATACTCTTTCAGGTTCTTTTCCATTATAGGTTATTACAAGATATTGAGTATAGTTGCCTGTGCTAAACAGTAGGTCCTTGTTGTTTACCAATTTTATATATAGTAGTGTGTATATGTTAATCCCAAACTCCTAATTTATCCCTCCCTCCCCCACTCCCCTTTGGTAGCCATAAATCTTTGACTCTATTTCTGTTTTGTAAATAAGTTCATTTGTATCATCTTTTTAGATTCCACAAATAAGTGATATCATATATTTGTCTTTTTCTGTCTGACTTCACTTAATATGGTAAACTCTAAGTCCATCCATGTTGCTGCAAAAGGCATTATTTCATTCTTCTTATGGCTGCATAATATTCCATTGTGTGTGTGTGTGTATGTGTATGTGTGTATATATATATATATATATATATACATACCACATCTTCTTTATCCATTCATCTGTTGATGGACATTTAGGTTGCTTCCATGTCTTGGCTATTATAAATAGTGCTACTATGAACTTGTATGTATCTTTTAAAATTAGAGTTTTCTCTGCTATCCCTCAATTTTTTTTTGGGGGGGGGGGCCATGGTGCAAAACTTGCAGGATCTTAGTTCCCGACCAGGGATTGAACCCAGGCCATGGCAGTGAAAGCACCGAGTCCTACCACTGGACTGCCAGGGAACTCCCTGGTATCCCTCAACTTTGAAAAATCTTATTATACCCTTTGGTCTACTGTCAGGACCAGATGGTATGTATCTTGCAATGCTATAGTGATACTGTAGCTAGAAATTCATTCTCTGTTCCAGCTTTCATGGGATCCTAATACCAAGCTACAGCAGTTAAGTATATGTAATATCTCAGAAGGACCATATCTGGCAGTGGAGTATCAAACTTGATCATTTTCTTGAATTAAACAAGAAAATGTCCCCAAGTTGTTGAACTTGGAAGAAAAAGCCTGTGCGTCCGGAGCCTGTGCTCCGCAGCAGGAGAGGCCACAACAGTGAGAGGCCCGCGTACCAAAAAAAAAAAAAAAAAATCTGAACCCATTTGTCTCTGATATTCCAATCAGAAACCTCTCATATTAGTAGTTCTGGAACTAAGTCTTAGTGATGTTGACATCCCCAGAATGCTCAGAAGGTGGCCCTATGAGCAGCTCTCCACTGAAGGCTCCTTGTTCATCCTCCACATTTGAGTATCATTGAATAGGAGCAGAGAGAATTGAAAGAGGAAGATGGCTAAATCAAATTAGTGATCAAGAGGATAGAGCATGTGTTGGCTTGAGTAAACTTCTGTGGGTGGTTCAAGGAACAGAAGGTAGGGCTGGGATAGGTCCTAGACCAGGTATGGCATGATTATGCCAAATAGAAGGTGGCGTCTAGTTGTCTTTAATAACAGCACAAGTTTGTGCCTGGCTGTGTCTGTCCCTTAGAAGCCTAGATATGCTTCAGTGCTCTATACTTCCAGGTTGTGGGTCCATGTGCTAAACATTAAGTACTTTGAGGCTTTGAATCATTGATAAAATAGTCATGAGTTTTAGCTCATCACCATCCAGGATACCACCTTGTTCTACCTGGTACCAACTCAGTACACAATATAGGATTGCTTAGCAGTGGGTTTTCTTTGTCATCCAGCAAGTTGGGTGTGTCATCCAGGACCACCGTATGCAGCACTGTCATGCATATTAATCAAGACCATGTGTTTTCCCTGTAGGTAATTCTCATGTATCAGTTACTTCAGTTACAACTCATTTTCCTCAAAATCAGCTTTATTCTAAGATTAAATCAGCTTGTTTACTCTAAAGATTGAAAAGTAAATGATGTCTTCATTAGCTCTCGTGTCTATAGCCTTATCAGACATCATGACAGCCAAGAAGCAGAGGGTGACAGTCCCTAAGATTTTGCTTCATAGAGCAAATGCAGAGCAGTGCCACCCAAGGGAGACTGGGGCCCAGCTCAAACACATCATTAGGTGTTGGTCCAGAACTTCTACTCGTGTGTGGCAAAGTTGAGCTAAGCTTCTTAATTCAGGCTTGGATTTGTAGAGCCTGAGGCTGTAACCACTTTGAGACCCCTTCCTCCCTTTGCAAGACTACCAAAACCAGTAATGGTATGAGGGAAACCTCCAATAGAACGTGAGTTCTCAATAAAATATCACCAACTAACAAGACTAACAGTGTGCAAAACAGACTCAACAAATAAAAGATGTATACAGAAGAAACAGAGATTGGAACAATATGGAAAGAACTTAAAAGTAAAAGATATTTAATTTCCTCCAACAAAAAAGAAGGAAATGGCAATTGTTTAAAAAAAAAAAAAAAGAACAAATTGTTGTGAAAACCTGCCAAATGGAAATTTTGGGGGAAAAAAGCCCACCAAAAACTATAGTTAATTTTTAAAAATTCAGTATATAGGGTGAATCTCAGGTTTAGACCTAGCAAATATCAGAACATCAAGAATAAAGAAAACATCTTAGAGTAAAGAAGTTTACAGATAAAAGAATGAGAACTAGACTGATAGACTGTTCATCAACAGGCTTCAATACCAAAAGAGGGAGAAGGAAAATTAGTTTACATTTTATTTTTTTATATAAATTTATTTATTTTTTTGCTGCGTTGGGTCTTCGTTGCTGTGCACGGGCTTTTGCTAGTTGCGGCGAGCGGGGTCTACTCTTCGTTGCGGTGCGCGCGCTTTTCATTGAAGTGGCTTCTCATGTTGCAGAGCATGGGCTCTAGGCGCGTGGACTTCAGTAGTTGTGGCTTGTGGGCTCTAGAGCGCAGGCTCAGCAGTTGTGGTTCACGAGCTTAGTTGCTCCGCAGCATGTGGGATCTTCTCATACTAGGGCTCGAACCCGTGTCCTCTGCATTGGCAGGCGGATTCTTAACTGCTGCACCAACTGGGAAGTCCCTAGTTTACATTTTTAAATCTATGACCAACCAAGCTATTGGCTAAGAACATGAGGATTAGACATAGAAATAACTGAATTATGCCTAATAGGTTGCCAGCTTTAAAACATGTAACAATCTACTCTAAGAAGCAAAATATAGCAGTGGAATATATTTTTTTAAACTGTCATTTTTTAAAGTCCCCATTTGCAAGGAAGCCATATTTAAGGATTAAGGAAGATGTATTAAAAGTGTGGTAAGTTAGTTCACTAGTTTTAATGAGTGATATCTGAATATAGTTTAGTCTTTTAACAACTCTACATAAAAGTTTAAAGTTCATTTTCATCTCTTTGCCTTTCAGTATTAAAAACTAGATTAGAATATTAGTAAGAGATCAATCTGGAAATAATCCACAGTAATGAATTTGTCCATCCTTTAAAAGAAAAACGACTGGGAAATTGTTATGAACGTAGAAAGTCATCATTTTTACCCAGTGCTGGACTTTCGGTTGGGGGAATTCCAAAAAGTGGCAAAGATAGTTAGTACTATACATATAGTGCCCTCTCTGTCATGTACTTAATATAATATCCAGGTAAAGAAGTTTCTGAAAGTTGTCTTCAAATAAAAGGGTAAAAGGTTTCCAATAGCCAAGAAATAAAAGCAACTTTGAACCAAGAGTAAGGTATAATTTTTTCCTATCTTCAAATTTAGTCCATATGATCTTTTCTGGCTTTACTAAACTCTGATCACTTCTCAACAATATGTGAATTCAGTGCATCTATCAACTAAGATATTATTAAGTATCTGTTCTTCTTATGTCTGGGTCTAAATAACTCCCCGGTTATATAGTGCCTCCAATTTGAGTCCAAAATCATATACCATGTTGGCCAAAAAAGAACTGGCCTCCATATTTTCTGTAGTTGAAAACTTCCCTGGTTCTGACATGAGCTGGAACTAAGCCAGCCAAATACAGAGAAGTCTTGATCAGAATTCTTTGCCTTTTCTCTGATCTTCATGAAAATTCAGCTAAGTATGAAAAGAAGAAAAAAAAAAATCTGACCAAAGAGCCAGATTCAATATCTCTATAAAGTACTTAATGACTGAAAGGAAATACTGTCTTTCCCCTGATTACTAAGGATTCATATATTTGACTCTCATACATAAAATAACACCATTTTAATATGATTATAACTTTATGTGTGATTGAAGATATGTCAGTATTAAATTTTTTTGTTTTTTTTTACAGTCATTAAGGGGTTTTACATTTTTGAGCTGTAATTGACATGTAACACTATATTAGTTTCAGGTGTGACAATGATTCGATATTTGTGCATATTGCAAATGATGACATAAGTCTAGTTAACATCTAGTTAACAACATTCTTTTTCTCTTTTGAGAATTTTCAAAATCTCTGAGAAACTTCAGTTCTCTTTCTTCTAGTCATGAGTATTCAATTTCTGGAAAGTTCTATGCCTCTGGATGAGAAAATGCCTATGAGGAGAAATTTTATTTTTTCCTAATCAGATTTTTTAATTGGGGACTAAATATTTTGTACTTTCAAATAAGGGTTTTTTTCCATTTCTTTCAAAATAGACATAAAAATTGATGTTTGGTTGCTTCAAGAGTTTATTCTTAGTTGTAGTTAATTTAGACTTTCACAGTGATACCGCTCTCTCCCCTTTAGAACTTCCCATTCTTCTAATCTTCTTTTAATTACTCTGTAGGAGGTAGAATGCCGATGTGGTTGGGCAGTGTTTATCCCAGAAGGACCATACATAATCCTAAGTCATGTCAGGTTGACATCTGAAGGAGGGAACTAAGAGAGGAAACAAAGAAAATATTTCCTTCATATATCACCATATAAATGCCGAGTAGATATTAATTTTTTAAAGTAGGATTGGATGGGACACCACTTTTGCTATAAAGCATTTAGAGAACATATATACATGTACTTTCTTGAAATTTTTTAAAAAAGGCCCTCAGGTTGCTAATACTTACCTCTCAGAAGTTAAAAAACAACTTGTCATTCCACCAGACGCTTATTAAATAATCTTTTCATGCCAAACGGAAAAGCACGATCAGTTGTTCAAAATGCCTATGTTTAATTTTTTTTCTCAGTCATCCATCATAAATACACTTGAGGCAAATCTAAGAGTAATCTGACCTATTAACCTACATTTTTGGTCCACTTTTAGCCAATATAAGCATATACAGTGTTGAAATATTAATTGCAAATGTCAAAACAGAAAATGAATTATATGTGTAAGTTTTATTTGAGTACTCAGCCCCTACAGGATGATACACCTTAAAATGGTACATATTAAAACATTTTTAGTTATCCACTTCATTAACCACAGACAAAGCTGCTTTAGGAGTATTATAAAGAATATTCCCTGACTATATTCAATAGGGTAAATTATAATATTGGTGGTTCAGAACTCTCTCTACATTGCTTTGGATAGAGAATTTGAAATGACTACCTTAAATAAACCTATTTGAAATCATCATTAAAAGATAATGCATTTATTTTTACTCACCTATTAGAAAAAGAAAGAGGCATTAACACTGGATTGAAAAGGTAGGAAGCAGATGAAAAAAGAATATGCAGGGTTAACTAGACAGAAAGTAAAATCAAGATATAAACAAAATACTATATCAACTCAAGAGCCTTGACTTAAAAGAAAGCATTCATAGCCAGACAACTTTCTGATTCTTCTGTAAATGAAACCTACGCTATTCTTGCAATTGCCTTTTTGCACTAGCCCTGCCCAGTGTCTTGAACCAGACCACTAGGGAGAATCGGCTTCAAGACGTTAAACTCATTTAACCCGGAGCCTCCCGTCAGACACACCTCGTACTGGTAGCTCTGGGACAGGGTCCCCGTGACGCTGACGTCCACCAGGTGGCCCGGAAAGGGGCCCTCGGGCACCGAGCAGCGACCCACCGAGGTCGCCCCGCCCCTCCTGCACAGCCGCACCGCGACGAACGCCAGCACCGAGAAGAGGAAGAGCGACGACACCGACGCCAAGGCGACCATCAGGTAGTCGGTGAGAGGGGCGGTCGGGGCCGCGTCCGCCGCTTCCGCTTCCGGGGCCGGCAGGTAGGGCCGCGAGAAGCCGTCCACCAGCAGCACGTGCAGCGTGACGCTGGCCGAGAGCGGCGGCTCGCCGTTGTCCTTGACCAGCACCAGCAGCAGCCTGTGCTTGGCCGCGTCGCGCTCGCTCAGCAGCCGGGCCGTGCGCACCTCGCCGTGTTGTGCGCCCACACGCCGAACAGGCCGGGCTCCGTGGCCTTGAGCAGCTGGTACGACAGCCAGGCGTTCTGGCCCGAGTCTCCGTCCACCGCCACCACCTTGCTCACCAGGTAGCCCGCCTCGGCCGCCCTGGGCACCAGCTCGGTGCAGGTCTCCGAGGCGTTCTGCAGCGGGTACAGCACGAAGGGCGCGTTGTCGTTGTCTTCTGCCACGAGCACGCGCACCAGCGCCTGGCTGCTGAGCGCGGGCGAGCCGCGGTCGGCGGCGCCCACGCGGAACTCGAATGCCCGCAGGGCCTCGTAGTCCAGGGACCTCAGGGCGAACAGGTGGCCGTTGTCCGGGTTGATGGACACCAGGGAGGCCAGGGGCACGTGCGCGTCTAGGGGCGGCAGCAGCGAGTAGGTGACCTGGGCGTTGGCGCCCTCGTCTCTGTCTGTGGCGCGGACGCTGCCGATGTGCAGGGCGGGGCTGTTGGTCTCGCGGACGGACAGGGTGTAGTAGGTCTGGGTGAAGGCGGGGGCGTTGTCGTTGACGTCGGACAGCAGCACGGTTATGTTGTGCTGGGTTTTCAGTCTCGGTGTCCCCATATCTGTGACGGTGATGGTGATGTTCTATTCGGATCTTGTTTCTCGGTCCAGGGCTGTGTTTGTGGCTAAGTTTAGTAAAAATTCTCAACAGAGGTTTTAAGAATGAAGGGAAGATCATCTTGGTTGGAGCAAACCATCCTTCCATTGTCTCCAGAGTCAGGATCTGAAACGCTGAATACAGCAATTACAGTCTCCTGCAAGTTTTCTGGGATCTCAGTGATAAGCGTTGCCATGGTCAGTTCCGGCGGGTTGTCATTCAGATCCATCACTTGGACAAACACCACACAACTGCCCGAAAGGCCCCCACCATCTGTCGCCTGAATATTTAATGTATAAGTCTGAATAGATTCAAAATCCAGTTCCTGTGTTAAAAGGAGTTCTCCCGATTTTGCATTTATTCCAAATGTTTTCCGAATATCCTCAGATGCTTGGGAAAGTACGTAAGATATTTCTCCATAGGTTCCAATATCTAAATCTCTGGCAGAGACAATGGCAACCTGGGATCCAATGGGGCTGTTTTCTAGGACATGCGCCTCATAGTGCAGCTTTGCAAACTCGGGGGCATTATCATTGATGTCTAAGACTTCAATGCGATTAGGGCGGTCCCAGACCTGGGTGGAATCCCGCCATCCAGTGCTGTGACGGTTAATCTGATCTCAGGCTGTTCCTCTCTATCCAGTGCTTTGTCCAGCACCAGCTGTGGTAATATTGTGCCGTCGGAACTGTCTTGTAATTTAAGATGGAAGTGGGAATTGGGGCTGACTGTGTAACTTTGGAGACTGTTGCTTCCTACATCTAAGTCCTGGGCACGCTCTATTAGGAAAGTAGTTCCAGGAGTGATACTTTCTGAAATTTTCAATATTATTTCTTTGTCTAGGAAAACTGGAGAATGATCATTTATGTCCCTAATCCGTAGCTCAGCCTGGAAAAACTTCAAGGGATTTTCCAGTAACATCTGGAAAGGTAGTACACAGGGTTCGGTAAGGCCACATAGCTCCTCCCGGTTCAGTTTCTCATTTAACAACAAATCCCCGGTCTGCCTATCAAAATGCAAACGCATTTTTTTCCCTTTGGAAACGACCCGGGGGGCCCGCGCAGCTAGATCATCTACCTCCAACCCCAAGTCTTTCAACAGATTGGCCACAAAGGAGCCACTGTCCATGTCCTCGGCCACTGAATAACGCCTAGGCTCAGAACCAGCCTGAGCTATGCCCAGCCAAACAAAGAATATCAAGACTTGCCTTTGTTTCAGAAAGCATTTCTTCCGCTCTCCTGCCTCCTTTGCTCTCTCGTCTCCCAGCAAACTTGACCCAGCTCGGATTCACGTTGTCGCTGATCTGTCTCCCAGTATCACTCAGACACTGGGATAAGTGGAGATGCCTATGGCCCTGATTTCCCGGAGCAACTGCCTTAGAAAGCCGCCTTTTCCTGCTTGCTTCTTTAGCAGAGCATCTGGCTAGAGGAGCGCAGACTGAGGAGCTTTCTTCCTTCTACTTCTAATGCTGCAGCGCCACCCTGCGTCCTTTCCGAGTGTTTATTTTTTCCAAAACATTAAGGAAATCCCAATCGTTTCTTTCAGACTGATGGCAATCTAAATGGAATATTTTCAAGTACTGTCTCTCAATGTACCGAAGTAACAATAATTCCATATTAACTAAAATCCAGTCCCTAATAACTTTTTAAAATTATCCTTCCATTATCCTCCCCCGGTTTTCATCAACTTAAATAAGAATTCATATTCACTCTTGAATTCCTTTTACAAATGCACTTATTTTCTTAACCACTTGACATAAGGAATGTCTTAGAAAATTTGTTTTTAAACCAAGTTTCATGATTGTATTGGTGCTACATCTGTTTATTCTAGAACAGTCCCCTGTATTTTATTGATATTGGATTTTTTGAAGTGTCCAGATCAGTTGTCTTATAGGTAAACAAAAGATAAAAATAGCTAAGGCATTGGTACTTGTGACTATAAATTAACAATTAGCTATGCTTCAGAAGAAAAGAAAACACTACTCAAGATAGACCAATAAAACAACAACTATAGCATTATTCAGAAAGGGGGTGTTTCCTCTGCTTTTTACCCAGAGCCAAAAAAGCAAGAATGCCAAGGGTGATAGCTGTCTCCACATACTATCTTGTTTTTAGCTTCAAAGAACCTAATTTAATTGGAGATAAGGTGATGTTAAAGAGATGTATCTCCCGTCTCTCTGTCTTGCATTAGGTTGGCAGGATATGGGGATTTTTTTTTTTTTTTTTTTTTTTACATTCAATGGAAAGAAAATTCTGGAAGGAAGGACCAAGGCATTTTCTTTTTATTCCAGAGTTCTGAGATAATCCTTAAAGAGGTGAAGTCTTCTTCTGGAAGTACTTGTAGGATGAGCAGGTAAGTGTCAACATCACCAATTTTATGGAATTGTCATCCAACATCTTTTACATGAAGAAAGGTATTTCTGAAACTACTTCCTATGTAAATTGCCTGAATGTTTGCCATGTAGCCATGAAGTTGCCTGGTAATTTTCTTGCAGTGGATGTTTATAATGCACAGATATGAGTGGTATTTAAAATGTGTGGTGAGTACGCACCAGAGATTGGAGAATTCAGTGAGCCTGGAGAATTCTGTGAACAGCTCCTTAATAGACTGAGATTAAATCTTGAGCAGGCTTTGACAACCAGGTTGCTGAAGAGCATGCATCTCAAAGGTTGTCACTGCTTGTCACGATCTGGACCTTAGGAGGTCTGAGACTAGTGTTGATACCTACCATTTTCTTCTGTGAGAGTTAAACTTACCATAGGTTGTTCTTCATCCAGTGATTTTCCCCCAAGAATGGGCAAATTACTCACCCCACTATTGCATCGCATATTATTGTGAAATTAAACTCCCTGTGTGGTTTCCAATGGTGGGAAATTCAACCGAATCTCATGCACATCCCCATGCACATTCTGAAACATTCACAAGAATTTTTCGAAGGGGCAACATCTCAGATTCATGGATTTTTCTCAGAAAACAAAAAAGTTTACAGGTAATACTTGGAAATGTATAGTTTCTATAGGTCTGGCTTCCTATTCGGGAGGAAAGGCTCTTCTGTGGGTGTATCTAAAATATTCTTTGATCTCTTAATAGTTTAGATCCACCCACAGAAGAGCCTTTACTCACGAATCTTTGGTCAGTTTGGAAACCACCTTGCTCAGGTCTGTCTGCCCGCCGCTACGCAGACACTCCCCTTTCCGCTGCGAGGCCAAATCTCCAGGAACCGGCTATAAAAAGCAGCCTTCCTTTTCCTGGACTGCTTACGCTACGCCCAGGAAGAAAAGGAAAACTCACCACTTGCCTTTTTCTGCTGGATTTTCTCTCAGTTTCCAGCATAGCCTCTTTGACTGCGTTGTCTTTAATGAAAGAAGCCTTCGGAAGTCTTCCAGTAGGGATAACATCAACATATATCTAGTTCCCATTTGTTTGAAGATAGGTCTAAACTCTCAGCTTGCTGCCGACGTTTTCCAACGCGCGTCAACCCCCAGCCCCTCTCAGTTTTGTCTTTTGTAAAATGGGGTCTGTGGCAAGCGCCTGGCTCCACCTCCATTTTTAGCCTGCAGCGCCGCCAGGCGTCTGAACTGAAAACCTGGTTTGTACAGTGCTTTCCCTCAGAAACTGTCAAAAACCAAAAAACTGTTCGTGTCACGTGGTCTAGTGGCACAGTTCTTACCTCCTGGTAGTTTAAATTACTTCTCCGGCTTTTGGTTTAGCTAATTACAATTTTTAATTAGTATACGGCTTTCTTATCAGCCAGCTGTACAATTTCTTTTGAGAGTAATTTGAATTTGATTTCTTCCATTTTAGACAGGCCAGTCGTTTGGCTGTACATTCACTGAGTTTTTAAATTCATCGGCAGGTGTTTATTACACACAGATTAATTTCAGGCACTGTGAAAGGCATTAGGGATCTAAAATGGAATAAAGCCTGGTACTTACACTCCAAGAGGTTACAGCCTAGAAGTAAAGTAAAGCGATAATTACTGTAGTGAGTCATAAGTGCTAGGACAGAGATTCGCACAGGCACTCTGAAGTACTCAAAAGGAATATTTAAGTAAGAACAGAAATGGGGTATCAGGAAAGATTCTCAGAGGAGGTGAGGTTCGAGCTAAGTTGAATTTTATGGTACCAACTTAAAAAGAAACCTATGGAAATAGTTTTCTACTGCAGATAAAGTATTTCTGATTTTACAGGAAAGAAGATTTACTCAAATGATGGGAACATCATGGCTTATTTGGGATACAGTCTTTTACTCAGTCAACATCACAGAGTTCTGTATGACGTGTTGTGGGGTGACAACTAACTAAAAGACTAGGGCTGGGCCCTTGTTTCCTATTTCAATTTGCTCATCTATCTAATACGCAACTTAAAGGAGAGTCCTAAGCATGAGTATGTGCGTGTATGAGTGGCTTGTTCTGTTAACAATATCTTTAGGAGATATTTTTGAGTGGTGATTAAGAGCACAGACTTTTACGTCAGGAAATATTCAAATACTGGCTCTGCTACATCGTATATGTTAAGTTAGGAAAATTCTTTACTCTCTTCAGACTTCAGTTTCCTCATCTGAAGGAAAAAAAAAAACACAATGGATGTAAGGATGGTATCTACTTCATGAATTTGTAAGAATTAAGTGAAACAATGCTTATGAAATAGTCAGCCTAGTGCTTGGAACATCGTAGTGTTTCATAAGTGCTAGCTATTTTAAGTGGTGATACAATGAAAACAAGGAACTTATCTACATAGTTCAGTTTACTCCTACCAACAAATGTAAGTCTAAATGAGTCCGTTGTGTATGTCGGTGGGAATGTAAATTGGTGCAGCCACTATGGAAAAGAGTATGGAGGTTCCTCAAAAAAAGAACTATCATATGATCCAGCAATTCCGCTTATGGGTATATATCTGAAGGAAATGAAATCACTATCTCGAAGAAATATTTGCACCCCTATGTTCATTGTAGCATTATTCACAAAAGCCAAGACATGGAAAAAACCTAAGTGTCCATCCATGGATGAATAAAGAAAATGTGGTGAGTATATATACATGGTAATTATGTCAGAAAAAGGATATGTTGACTGACCTTACTGTAGTAAACATCTTGCAGCAGAAAGGGGAATATTAGAGTAGTGGCAAGAGGACAGACCCAAGCAGGGTGGTTTACAAAGAAACCAAAGAATATCTTAGATCCACCCACAGAAGAGCTTTTGGTTCCAAAGGGAAGGCAGATGTATAGAAGCGCCACATTTCCAAGTATTACTTGTCGACTTCCTTTCTGCATTCTGAGAAAAATCTATGAATCTGAGATGTTCTCCCTTTGAAAAATTCTTCTAGAGTACCAGAATGTACATGAGGAAGTGCATGAGATTTGCGTGAATATTCCATCACTGGAAACTACACAATCAGTTCAATTTCCGTTTTGTTGTTGTTGTAATTATGGTGACAATATTGAGCTCCCCTCTCATAGCAACTTTCTATTATTGAAGTATAGTTGATTTACACTATCATGTTAGTTTCAGGTGTACAGCAAAGTGATATAGATATACATACATACATATTTATATATTCTTTTTCAGATTCATTTTCATTATAGGTTATTACAAGATATTGAATATAGCTCCCTGTGCTATATAGTAAATCCTTGTTGTTTATCTGTTTTATGTATAATACTGTATATCTGTTAATCCAAACTCCTCTTTTATCTCCTCCCCCTTCCCCTTGAGTAACCATAATTTTGTTTTCTGTGAGTCTTTCTAATTTGTAAACAAGTTTATTTGTATTATTTCTTATATTCCATATATAAGCGATACCAGATAATATTTGTCTTTCTTGCTCTGACTTACTTCACTTTCTATGATAATCTCGAAGTCCATCCATGTTGCTGCAAATGGCATTATTTCATTCTTTTACACAGCTGAGTAATATTCCTTTTGTATATGTACACCACATCTTTATCCATTCATCTGTTGATGGACATTTCCATTGTTTCCATGTTTTGGCGATTGTGAGTAGTGCTGCTATGAATGTAGGGGTGCGTGTATCTCTTTGAATTATAGTTTTGTCTGGATTATGGCGAGGAGTGGGTTTGCTGGATCATATGGTACTCTATTTGTAGTTTTTACAGGAATCTCCATGCTGTTCTCCATAGTGGCTGCACCAATTTACATTCCTACGAACAGTGTAGGAGGGTTGCCTGTTCTCCACACTGTCTCCAGCATTTGTTATTTGTAGCCTTTTTTTTTTTTAACATCTTTATTGGGGTATAATTGCTTCACAATGGTGTGTTAGTTTCTGCTTAAAACAAAGTGAATCAGTTATACATATGTTCGCATATCTCTTCCCTCTTGCGTCTCCCTCTCTCCCACCCTCCCTATCCCACCCCTTTAAAAGATGGCCATTCTGACCGATGTGAGGAGGTACCTTATTATAGTTTTCATTTGCATTTCTCTAATAATTAGCGATGGTGAGCATCTTTTCATGTGTCTGTTGGGCATCTGGATGTCTTCTTTGGAGAAATGTCTATTTGGGTCTTCTGCCCATTTTTTGATTGGGTTGTTTGTTTTTTGTTTGTATGTTTGTTTGTTTTTTGGTATTAAGTTGTATGAGCTGTTTGGATATTTTAGAAATTAAGCCCTTGTTGGTCGCATCGTTTGTAAATATTTTCTCCCGTGCTGTAGGTTGTCTTCTTGTTTTGTTGATGGTTTCCTTTGCTCTGCAAAAGCTAATAAGGTGGATTAGGTCCCGCTTGTTTAATTTTGCTTCTATTTCTTTTGCCTTGGGAGACTAATCTAAGAAAATATTGCTATAATTTATATCAGAGAATCATTTACCTATGTTCTCTTTTAGGAATTTTATGGTGTCCTGTCTTATATTTAAGTCTTTAAGCCATTTTGAGTTTATTTTTGTGTATGGTGGGAGGGAGTACTCTAACTTCATTAATTTACATGTGGCTGTCCAGAGTTCCCTACACCAGTTGAGAAGAGACTGTCTTTTCTCCACTGTATATTCTTCTCTCCTTTGTCAAAGATTAATAGACTGTCGGTGTGTGGATTCATTTCCGGGATGCTTGTTCTTTCCCATTGATCTGTATGGCTGTTTTTATGTCTATATCACACTGTGGGTTTTTTTAATAACATTTTAAAAATTTTGGATTGCACATGGGCAAGGGCGAGGGATCTGGTGTGTGTTTGTGTGTGTGTGTGTGTGTGTGTGTGTGTGTGTGTGTGTGTGTATGTGTTTTCCACTCATTGTTTTCAGAGCTTGGGACTGCTAAGGTCATTTCTTTGGTTAAGACCGTGCTGTGCGGCATAGGGGATCTTAGTTCCCTGACCAGGGATCGAACCTACGGCCCCTGTATTGGGAGCACAGAATCTTAAACAATGACTCGCAAGGGAAGTCCCCACACTGTGTTTTTTGTAATTTATTTTATTGAAGCATAGTTGAGTTATGATGTTGTGATGATTTCTGATGTAGAGGAGAGTGATTCACTTTTACATATATACAGATACTTTTTCATATTCATGTCCATTACTATTTATCGTAGGATATTGTGTATAGTTAAATGTGCTATACAGTAGTACCTCATTCTTGATCCATCCTCTATATAATAGTTTGCATCTGCTAATCCCAAACTCCCAATCCATATCTCTCCTTCCTGGCAACCACAGGTCTGTTATCTATGACTCTGAGTCTGTTTCTGTTTGCAGATGAGTTCGTTTTTGTCATATTTCAGATTCCACGTGTAAGTGATACCATATGGTATTCGTCTTTCTCTTTCCGACTTCCTTCACTTAGTTTTGGGAAGTGGTAGTGGGAAGATATTTTCCATACCATGTCACGGAAACACCAGAATGAACGTTTTGGCCAACCCAATGTGATAATCACTTGGTCCATCCATGTTGCTGCAAATGGCATTATTTCAGCTTTTATTATGGCTGAGTAGTACTCCATTATATATGTATATATACACCATATCGTCTTGATCCCTTCATCTCTTGACTGACATTTAGGTTGATCCCATTTCTTGGCTATCGTGGGTAGTGCTCCTGTGATCCTAGGGGTGCATATATCTCTTTAAATGATCGTTTTGTCTGGATGTATGACCAGGAGTGGAATTGCAGGATCATATAGTAATTCTAGCTGTACTTTTTTGAGGAACCTGCCTACCGTTTTTTATACTGGCTGCAACAATTTATATTCCCCCCCCACAGTGTAAGAGGGTTACCTTTTCTACACTCCCTCTCCAACATTTGTTATTTGTAGACTTTTTAATGATGGCCATTCTGACCCGTGTGAGGTGGTACCTCAGTGTACTTTTGATTTGCATTTCTCTACTAACCAGTGATGTTGAGCATCTTTTCATGTGTCTATTGGCCATCTGGATGTCTCCTTTGGAGAAATGTCTCTTTGGCTCTTCTGTGCATTTTTGACTGGGATGTTCATTTTTCTTTTATACATTTGTTACTATTAGCTGTTTATATATTTTAGCAGTTAAGCCCTTGTCGGTCACACGCTTTGCAAATCTTTTCTCCCATTCCGAAGGTGATCTTTTTGTTTTGTTGATGCTTTCTTTCGCTATGCAAAAGCATATAAGGATGATTAGGTCCCATTTGTTTATATTTGCTTTCATTTCGTTTGCACTGGGAGACCGATCTAAGAAAATATTGCTACAATGTATGTCACAGAATGCTTTGCCTATGTTCTAGGAGTTTTATGGTGTCCGGTCTTACATTTAAGTCTTTAAGGCATTTTGAGTTTATTTTTGTATATAGTGGGAGGGAGTGTCTACCTTCATTGAATTTCATGTGTCTGTCCTCATTCCCAGTACCACTTGCTGAAGAGACTGTCTTTTCTGCATTTTATATATTTGCCTCCTTCATGGAAGATTAATCGTCCATTGGTCTGTGGATTTCGTGCCGGGCTCCTTCATCTGTTACAGTGATGTATGTATCTGTTTTTTGCCTATACTACATTATGTTTCTTTCAATTTATTTTATTGAAGTATAGTTCATTTACTGTGCTTTCTGCTGTAGAGCACGGTGATTCAGTTTTACATATATATATATATATATATATATATATATATATATATATATATATATATATACGCTTTCCACATTCCTTTTTAGTACAGTTTATCAGAGGATATCGAATGTAGTTCCCTGTGCTGTACAATAGGACCTTGTTGTTTATTTATTCTCTATAGAATAGTTTGCATCTGCTAATCCTGAACTTGCCATCCATCCCTCTCCCAGTTCCTCTCCCCCTTGGCCACCACAGGTCTGTTTTCTATGTCTTTGAGTCTGTTTCTCTTATGTAGGTAAGTTCATTTGTGTCCTATTTCTGATTCCCTGTATAAGTAATATCACATGGTATTTGTCTTTGTCTCTTTGACTTCCTGCATGTAATATGATAATCTCTAGGTCCTTCCAGGTTGCTGCAAATGGCATTATTGCTTTATTTTTTACAGCTCAGTAGTACTCCATGGTATACATGTACCACATCTTTTTTTTCCAATTTTTTAATTTTATTATTATTATTGTACACCTTTATGGGAGTATAATTGCTCTACAATGGTGTGTTAGTTTGTACTTTATAACAAAGTGAATCAGTTATACATATACATATGTTCTCAAATCTCTTGCGTCTGCCTCCCTCCCATCCTCCCTATCCCACGTCTCTAGGTGGTCACAGAGCACTGAGCTGATCTCCCTCTGCTATGCGGCTGCCTCCCACTAGCTATCTATTTTACATTTGGTAGTGTATATATGTCCATGCCACTCTCTCACTTTGTCACAGTTTACCCTTCCCCCGCTCCATATCCTCAAGTCCATTCTCTAGTAGGTCTGTGTCTTTATTCCTGTCTTACCCCTAGGTTGCTCATGACATTTTTTTTCTTAGATTCCATATATATGTGTTAGCATATGATATTTGTCTTTCTCTTTCTGACTGACTTCACTCTGTGTGAGGGACTCTAGGTCCATCCACCTCATTTCAAATACTTCAATTTCGTTTCTTTTTATGGCTGAGTAATATTCCATTGTATATATGTGCCACATGTTCTTGAACCATTCATCTGTCGATCGACAGTTAGGTAATTCCCATATCTTGGCTTGTGAATAGTGCTGCTGTGAACATAGGGGTGCATGTATCTCTTTGAATGATAGTCTTGTCTTGATATATGCCAAGGACTAGGATTGCTGGATTATAATGTAACTCTTTTTCAACTTTTTGGAGGACACTGCTTACTGTTTCCTCTAGTTGCTACACCCATTTACATTCCCACCAATAGTGCAGGAGGGTTTCCTTTTGTCACACCCTCTCCAGCATTTCTTCTTTGTAGGCTTTTTAGTGATGGCCATTCTGACTGGTGTGAGGTGATACCACTTTGTAGTTTTGATTTGTGTTTTTCTAATAATCAGCAATGCTGAGCATTTTTCATGTGTCCATTGGCCATCAGGATGTCTTCTTTGAATAAATCTCTAAGTCTTCTGCCCATTTTTGGATTGGTTGTTTAGTTTGTTGGTTGGTTTGTATTGAGTTATATGTGCTGTTTGTATATTTTAGAAGTTAAACCCTTGTCGGTCACATCGTTGAAAACATTTTCTTTCATTCTATAGGTTTTTTGTTTTGTTTTGTTGATGCTTTCCTTTGCTGTAGAAGAGCTTATAAGGTTGATTAGTCCCGTTTGCTTATTTTTGTTTTAAATTCTTTTTTGTTGGCAGGCTGATCTAAAATAGCATTGCTAGGATTTTTGTCAGAGGATGTTTTGCCTATGATTTCTTCTAGGTGTTTTATGGTGTCATGTCTTTATATTTAAGTCTTTAAGCCATTTTGAGTTTATTTTTGGGTACAGTGGGAGAGAGTGTTCTAACTTCATTGATTTACATGTGGCTGTTTATCTTTCCCTATACCACTGGCTGAAGAGACTGTCTTTTCTTCATTGTACATACTTGCTCCTTCATCGCAGATTAATTCACTGTCGGTATGTGGATTTCTTTCTGGGTTCCTTATTGGGGTCCATTAATCTATATGTTTGTTTTTGTGCCAATACCATACCGTGGTGTGTTTTTTCAATTTATTTTAATGAAGTATATTTGATATACAATGTTGTGTTAATTTTCTGCTCTGCAGCACAGTATTTAGAATTAGTATATAAAGATTCTTTTTCATATTCCTTTCTCTTACACTGCATCACAGGATGTTGTTTATAGTTGCCTGTGGTATACAGAAGGACCTAGCTGTTTATCCAGTCTCCGTGTAATAGATTATATCTGCTAATCCCAAACTCCCATTCCATCCCTTCCCTGCCCTTCTGCCCCCTTGGCAACCACTGGTCTGTTCTTTATGTCTCTGAATCTGTGTGGATGAGTTCCTTTTTGCCATATTTCAGGTTCCACACGTAAGTGATACCATATGGGATTTGTCTTCTCTTTCCGACTTCCTTCACTTAGTTTTGGAAAGTGGTAGTGGGAAGATGTTTTCCATACAATGTTATGGAAAGAGAGGAACGAACTTTTTTGGCCAACCCAATGTGATGAATCTCTTGGTCCGTCCATGTTGCTGCAAATGGCATTATTTCATTCTTTTTTATGGCCAAGTAGTACTCTATTATATATAGTGTATGTGGTGTGTGTGTGTGTGTGTGTGTGTTGTATATATATATATATATATATATATATATATATACACCATATTGTCTTGATCCATTCATCTCTTGACAGACATTTAGTTTGTGTCCATGTCTTGGGTATTGTGGATAGTGCTCCTATGAACATAGGGGTGCATGTATCTCTTTGAATGATAGTTTTGTCTGGATATATGTCAAGGAATAGGATTGCTGGATTATAATGTAACTCTTTTTGAACTTTTTGGAGGACACTGCTTACTGTTTCCCCTAGTTGCTACACCCATTTACATTCCCACCAGTAGTGTAGGAGGGTTTCCTTTCCTCACATCCTCTCCATCATTTGTTATCTGTAGAGTTTTTAGTGATGGCCATTCTGACTGGCGTGAGGTGGTACCACTTTGTAGTTTTGATTTGCATTTCTCTAATAATCAGCAATGTTGAGCATTTTTTGATGTGTCCATTGGCTGTCTGGATGTCTTCTTTGAAGAAATCTCTATTTAAGTCTTCTGCCCTTTTTGGATTAGGTTGTTCGGTGTTTTTTTTGTTTTGTTTTGTTCTTTGGGTTTTGGTGGGGTTTTTTTGTATTGAGTTCTATGAGCTCTTTGTGTATTTTAGAAGTTAAATAATCCCTTGTTTGTCACATCGTTTGAAAATATTTTTTTTTATTCTGTATGTTTTTTTCTTCTTGATGCTTTCCTTTGCTGTGCAATTACTTATACAGTTGAGTAATCCCATTTATTTTTGCTTTTAATTCTTTTTTGTTGGCTGGCTAATCTAAAAAAATATCGCTTGGATTTTTGTTAGAGATATTTTGCCTATGATTTCTTCTCGGTGTTTTATGGTGTCATGTCTTATATTTAAGTCTTTAAGCCATTTTGAATTTATTTTTGTGTTTGGTGGGAGGGAGTGTTCTATCTTTATTGATTTACATGTGGCGTCTATCTTTCCCTATACCAGTTGCTGAAGAGGCTGTCTTTCTTCATATTATATACTTCCTGCTTCATCAAAGATTAATTGACTGTCGGTGTGTGGATTTTTTTCTGGGTTCTTTATTGGGGTACATTAATCTGTATGTCTGCTTTTATGTCAATACCACTCCGTGTTTTTATTTATTTAATTATTTTATTGAAGAATATTTGATATGCAGGGATGTGTTAATTTTCTGCTCTGCTGCACAGTACTTAGTTTAACTGTATAAAGATTCTTTTTCATATTCCTTTCCATTACAGAGTATCACATGATGTTTATAGTTGCCTGTGGTATATAGAAGGACGTAGTTAGCTATCCATTCTCTATGTAATAGTTTACATCTGCTAATCCCAGACTCCCAATCCATCTCCCCCCCATCATTCTCTCCCTTGGCAACCACTGGTCTGTTGTTTATGTCTTTGAGCCTGTTTCTGTTGTGTAGGTAAGTTCATTTGTGTCCTATTTCTGATTCCACATATAAGTGATATCATATGGTATTTGTCTTTCTCTTTTTAACTTCCTGCATTTAGTGTGATAATCGCTAGGTCCTTCCATGTTGCTGCAAATGGCATTATTTCATTTTTTTTATGGCTGATTACTAGTCCATTGTGTACATGTACCACATCCTCTTGATTCCTTCATCTGTCCATGGACACTTAGGTTGTTCCCGTGTCTTGGCTTGTGAGTAGTGCTGCTGTGAACATAGGGGTGCATGTATCTCTTTGAATAATAGTTTTACCTGGATATATGCCAAGGAGTGGGATTGCTGGATCATAATGTAACTCCTTTGGTACTTTTGGGGGGACCCTATTTACTGTTTCCCCTAGTGGCTACACCCGTTTACATTCCCACCAATAGTGCGGGAGAGTTCCCTTTCCTCACACCCTTTCCAGCATTTGTTATTTGTAGGCTTTTTGGTGATTGCCATTCTGACTGGTGTTAGGTGGTACCACTTTGTAGTTTTGATGCATTTCTCTAATAATTAGCATGTTGAGGATCTTTTTATGTGCATTTTGGTTATCTGTATCTCTTCTTTTGAGACATGTCTTTTGGCCTTCTGCTCATTTTTCAAAATTTTTCTGATATTCAGTTTTATGGCCTTATTCTCATTTTGTTCATTGTTTTGAATTTTTTTGTAGGCTTGTTTTAATTTCTTTCTTCTTTTGTTCTCCTGTGATTTGATGACTGTCTTTAGTGTTATGTTTGGATTTTTTTTCCTTTTATGTGTGTATCTCTTCTAGATTTTTGGTTTGTGATTACCATGGGGTTTTTATAAAGCAATTCATATATATATATATATATATATGATTATTTCAAGTTGCTCATGTCCTACTTTCAATTGCCTTTTAACACCCTACATTCGTACTCTCCCCTCATGATTACTGTGTTTGATATACTTTATATCAAGTTGTTTTCGTGTATTCCTTAACTGCTTATCGTGGATATAGATGGTTTTACTTCTTTTATTTTTTAACCCTCTTACTAATGTCCTACTAACTTTGCAGGGATGATTTTCTACCTTTACTTTATGTTTGCCTTTACTAATGAACTTTTTCAGTTTGTAACATCCATGTTCCTATTTGTGACCTTTTCTTTTTTGATTATAGAATTTCCTTTAACATTTCTTGTTATGCTGCTTTAGTGGTGGTGAACTCTAGCTTTTGCCTGTCTTTAAAGCTTTTGATCTCTCCATCAACTCTGAATGAGAGCCTTGCTGGGTAGAGTATTCTTGGTTGTTGATTTTTCTCTTTCATCAGGTTAAATATATTGTGCCACTCCCTTCAATTTCTGCTGAAAAATCAGCTGGTAGCCTTATGGTAGTCCCCTGTGAGAGTTGGTTGTTGCTTTTTCCTTGCTGCTTTTACTACTCTCTTTAACCTTTGTCACTTTAAGTACAGTGTCTTGGCGTGTTCCTCTTTGTGTTAATACTGTACAGAACTCTCTGCACCTTCTGGACTTGGATGTCTGTTTCCTTTCCCGGTTAGGGAAGTTTTCAGCTATTATGTCTGCGAATATGTTCTCAGCCCCCTTTGTCTCTCTCTCCTCCTTCTGGTACCCCTATAATGTGAATGCTTGGTATTGTGCCAGAGGTCTTTTAAATTGTCTTCATTTCTTTTCATTCTTTTTTTTTTCTGTTCAGCATCACTGATTTCCACTACTCCATCTAGCTTGCTGATCTGTTCCTCTATATCATTTAGTCTTAGTCTCCTGTTGATTCCTTCTACTGTATTTTTTTTTTTTTTTTTTTTTTTTTTTTTGCGGTACGCAGACCTCTCACTGTTGTGGCCTCTCCCATTGTGGAGCACAGGCTCCAGACGCGCAGGCTCAGCGGCCATGGCTCACAGGCCTAGCCACTCTGTGGCATGTGGGATCTTCCTGGACCGGGGCACGAACCTGTGTCCCCTGCATCAGCATGCGGACTCTCAACCACTGTGCCACCAGGGAAGCCCTCTACTGTATTTTTTATTTCAGTTATTGTATTCTTGATTTCTGTTTGGTTGTTCTTTATATTTTCTAACTCCTTGTTAAGAACTTCTAACTTCTCACTCGGTGCAGCCATTCTTCTCCCGAGTTCTTTGATCAACTTTACGATCACTACTCTGAACTTCTTTTTGGTTAGATTGCCTATCTTCACTTAGTTCTTCTTCTGGGGTTTTATCTTGTTCTTTTCTCTGGAACATGTTTCTCTGTCACCTCATTTTGCCTAAATTGCTGTTTTTATTTTTATGTATGTGATACGTTGGTTATATTTCTCAACCTTGGAGAAGTGGCCTTTTGTAGGATATGTCCTATGTGTCCCAGCAGCACATGCCCCTCTTGTCACCCAAGCTATATGTTCTAGGGGTTCCCCCTATGATGGCCATGTGGGTCCTTCTGTTGTGGCAGGCTATATGGGTGGTATGCTAGGCTTGGTTGGTTCCCAGTCTGGTTGGTTGCCAGACCCTGCCTTATGTGGAGGCTGCTGTCTGCACATTGGTGGGTGAAGCCAGGTACTGGGGTTAGTGCTGGCCTACTGGTGGGCAGAGACAGGTCCTGGTTTCTGGTAGCAGGACCCAAGGGTTCTAGAGCTGGTATCTGATTGCTGATGGGGGGGGTGGTTCCTGACAGGGTTGGATACAAGGTCCTGGGTATGCTGAAGTTTGTGCTGGCCTCCTAGTGGACAAGGCTATGGCCTAGCTGGTCCCAGGGCAGGGTCTGGCCTGCTGATGGGCAGGCTGGGTTCTCAGTTTCAGGGATTATGGTTTTCTTGAGTCTGGTATCTGCCCCCTGGTGGGTGAGACTGGTCCAGAGGCTAGAACAGGCTCTGTGGAGGTCAGGACCAGGGACTAGGGGATTCTGGGACTGGTGCCTGCCTGCTGGTGTTTGGAGCTGGGTCCTGGTCCCTCTGGTGGGCAGGGCCATGTCCAGAGGTGACTGTGGGCTCAGGGGTCCTAAGGCAGCCTGTCTGTTGATGGGTGTGGCTCTGTCCCTGCCCAGTTAGTTGCTTGGCCTGAGGCATCCCAGCACTGGCATCTCCATGCTTTTGGGTGGGGCCAGGTCTTGGTGCTTATGAGCTAAAGGGAGGATTCCACAACAGCACTTGCCAGCACCAAGTGTCCACATGGTAGAAGGAGCTCCCCAGAATGGCCTCTGCCAGTGTCTGTGTTCCCAGGGTGAGCTGTAGTTGCCTCCTGCCTCTCTGGGAGACTCTCTGAGATCAGCAGGTAGGTCTGACCCAGGCTTCTCTCAAATTACAGCTTCTGCCCTGGGTACTGGAGCATGTCAGATTTTGTGTGCTCCCTTTAAGAGTGAAGTCGCTATTTCTCCAGCCCTCTGGGACTACTGAAAGTAAGCCCCGCTGGCTTTCAAAGCCAAATGCTCATCTTCCTGGTGCAGGGCCCCCAGGCTGGGAAGCCTGTGATGGGGCTCAGATTTCTCACTCCTTTGAGAGAACCTCTGCAATGTAATTATTCTTCAGTTTGTGGATCACCCACCCAGCAGAATGGGACTTGACTGTATCACCAGTCTGCCCCTTCTACTCATCTTGTTTTGGTTCCTTCTTTATGTCTTAAGTTGTAGAAAATCTTTTTTGATATGTTCCCGTCTTTTTCATAGATTGATTTTTCTGGAGATGGTTGTGATTTTGGTGTGCTTGTGAGAGGAAGTGAGCTGAGGGTCTTTCTACTCTGCCGTCTTGGCCAATCCTCCTAGGATTTTTGATTTGAGACCTTTCCTTTATCCAAATATATGTATTTAGTACTATAAATTTCCCTCTTAGCACAATTTTTGCTGTTGTCCACAAATTTTGATATGCTATATTTTCATATTCATTCAATTCATTGCATTTTAAGACTTCCCTTGAGAATTACTCCTTGACATGTAGATTATTAAGATGTTTGTTATTTAGTTTGCAACTGTGTTGGAGTTCTTCATCTTATCCTTCTATTATTTATTCATTTCTAATTTGCTCTCATTATGGTTGCAGAGTAACTTCTGTATCATTTTCATTTTTTTTTAATTTGTTGGGGTTTGTTTTATGGCCCAGGACATAGTCTATCTTGGTATAAGTTCTGTAAGCATTTGAAAAGAGTATAATTCTGCTTTTATTATGTTCTGAGACTCTGAATTTAATTTAAACCTTCTGTATTAACTGGCTTTCTCTGACACTACTCTGGTAGAGGAAGAGAGAAAGCTGACTCATTATTGCCAGGGAGAGTTGGAAGTCCAGGTTCCCCACTTGGCCTCTGTTGACATCTGAAGAGGTGAGCTACTCATTACCATGGGTGGGTGGGAGTTCCAGCTTCCCACATTTTCTCCACTGATACCATGGCAGGTAGGGGATAGGAGTGGGGAGGCTTGTTACACAAGTGTGTGAAACACAAGCCTTCCCACTCAGCTTTGCTAGCATGGGTGGTAGGGGGACTATTTTTTTTTTTTCTGTGTTGTTTGTCCAGAGTAAAGCAATTATTATCTAAAAGTTTTATGTCTTGCTAGGCTTCCCCTTTCCTGATCCATTGGGTAGAGTAGGGTTGGATTTTTTTGTTGGGTTTTTTTGAGGCTTTTTTTGCCTGTGACTATTGGCATTTCTGGATTGTCAGCTTCTTAAACTCCAAGTGTGAGATATATGAGGGGGGAAAAAAGTAAGAAACTCATGACTGTGTTGTTGTTCCAGTTCCTAGATCCCTACCTGGTCTGCCCTCTTCTCTCTACCTTACAAATTTTTCTTATGTTTGTTTTATATATAATTTGAAAGGTTCTTAGTTGTACTTATCAAGAAGTATGGAGAAAAGTATGTTTATTCCATCTTCCTGGAAGTCGAAGTCTTACAGTCTAATGTTTAATCATTGCTATTTTCTCAATATAGTCATTCTATCCATCTATAAAGAAAGGCAGTTGGGAATGGTGGAGGGAGAGAGTCAATAGGAGGGGGTAGAGTGACCGAGAGATTGGGATTAGTTTTGCCAATATTTAGAGTTTTTGTATCTGTTGATAGTGATATTGCGAAATAATTTTTCTTTTTTATTTCTCTTGACCAGTTTTAGTATCATAAAATTAGTTGAGGGGTGCATCAGGTACCCCCAAGATCACCCTTTGATGATTTGCTAGTAGGAGTCACAGGACTCAGCATCCAGTTTTACTTACAACTAAGAGATACTAGAACAAAAAAGAAAACAAAGCTAAATCAGCAAAGAGTAAAGGGACATGGGTGAAATCTGGAGGAAATCAGGCACAAGTTTCTAAAAATTCTCTCCCTGTGGAGTCACAGGCCACACTTGATTCCTCCAGTGATGAACTATGACAACATGTGGGAAATGCTGTCTACCAGAGAAGCTCATTAGAAACTCAGAGACCAAGGTTTTTACTAGGGTCTGGTCATTTCGCTACCTGTCTTGGGCCAAAATTCCAGACTCCAGAAAGGAAAGGTTTTCAGGATAAATCACAGTGAGCCACTTCTATCATTTAGGGAAAGCTTTATATCAGTGTAGCTAACTGTTTATGATTCAAGTCCCCACACTGCCTTTGCTTTGGGTATTATATCCAAGAAATCATTGCCAAGGCCAATGTCAAGAAGCTTTTCCCTAGGTTTTCTTCTAGGAGTTCTAGTTCAGTTCTTATATTTAAGTCTTTACCTGTTTTGAGGTAATTTTTTAATGGTGTAATATGAGGTCCCAATTTCACTCTTTTGCATGTGGATATCCAGTTTTCCCAACACCGTTTATTGAAGAGACTGTCCTTTCCCCATTGAGTATTCTTGGCACCCTTGTCAAAGATCAATTGACCATGTATGAATAGTTTTTTTCCTGGGTTCTCTGTTCTGTTCTATTGGCTAATACATCTGTTTTTATGCCAGTATCACACTGTTTCCGTTACTGTGGCTTTGAACTATATTTTGAAATCAGGATGCCTCCAGTTTTATTTTTCCTGCTCAAAATTGCTTTGGCTATTTGGGGTGTTTTGTGGTTCCATGTTAATTTTAGGATTGTTTATTTCTGAAAAAATGCTATTAGGATTTTGATAGATCTATATTGAATCTGTAGATTGCTTTAGGTAAAATGGACGTTTTAACAATATTAATTTTCCCATACATGAACACCAGGTGTTTTCCCATTTGTGTTGTTTTGATTTTTTTTCAATTGTGTTTTTACAGTTTTCCATGTCTAAGGCTTTTGCCTCCTTGTTAAGTTTACGCTTAGGTATTTTATTATTTTTGATGCTAATGTAAATTGTATTGTTTTCTTCATTTCCTTTTCAGATAGTTTGTTAGCATATAGAAATGCAACTGATTTTTGTACATTAATTTTGTATCCAGCAACTTTACTGATTTCATTTGTTAGTTCTAACTTTTTTTTTTATATGGAGTCTCTAGGGTTTTCTATACATAAGATCATGTCATCTGCAAACAGAGATAATTTTACTTCTTTCTTTCTGATTTGAATGCCTTTTATTTCTTTTTCTTTACCAAATTGTCCTGGCTAGGACTTCCAGTACTATATTTAGTAAAGTGGTGAGAGTGGGCATCTTTGCCTTGTTCATGATCTTAGAGGAAAAGCTTTCAGCTTTTCATCATTTTGTATGATGTTAGCTGTGGGCTCTTCATATATGACCTTAACTGTACTGAGGTGAGTTCTTTATATACTTAATTTGTTGAGACTTTTTATCATAAAAGGGTGTTAAATTTTGTCAGATGCTTTCTCTGCATCTGTTAGGATGATCATGTGATTTTTGTCCTTCCTTCTGTTCCTGTACTATATCACATGATTCGCATATGTTGAAGCATCCGTGCAACCCAGAGGTAAATCCCATTTGGTCATGCTGTATAATTATTTTTAATGTGCTATTAAATTTAGTTTGCTAGTATTTTGTTGAGAGTATTTGCATCTATATTCTTCAGGAATATTGGCTTGCAGTCTTCTTTTCTTGTGGTGTCTTGGCTTTGGTAACAGGGTGATGCTGGCCTCATAAAATAAGTTTGAAGATGTTCTCTATTTTTCTGAAAGAGTTTAAGGAAGATTGGTATTAATTATTCTTTAAATGTTTGGTGGAATTCATCCATTAAACTAACTGGTCCTGGGCTTTTCTTTGTTGAGAGGTTCATAATGTTTTGATCCATGATCTTGGAATAGGATTTTTGCAGCCCATGCTAATTTGCCATCTTGGCAAGAACCAGAATCAGTATTATCTTTTCTCTTTCTGCCTTTCCCTCTATTCTCTTTTTCTATGTCTTTAATTGAACATATATTAGGGTTTTTTCAATCTATGTTCTATGTTTTCTGTGGCTGGTTTAAAACTTCGGTCCAAGATTTTTTGACACTCCTGTATTCAAGAGGTAGGACCTATGTCCCTTCGCCTTGAATCTGGTCTCTGGCTGCTTGATCAAAGTCAAAAAAGTATAATGAAAGCGATATTTGCTCTTGGACCCCAGCCGCCATGTTGCAAAGAAGCCCAGGCCATATAGAGAGGGCACATGCAAGTATTCTTGTTGACTGCCAACGTCAGTGATGTAAGGGAAATCACCCCCAGATGATATGAGCCCATAGTTACCATGTCAACCCCATCTTTGAGCCTTTCTACGTGAGGCCTCAGAAAACAGATCAGAGACAGCCCATCCTCACTGTGCCCTCACTGAATCCCTGACTCAGAGTCCATGAGAAAAGTAAAATGGTTGTTTCATGCCACTAAGTTTTGGGGTGGTTTGTAACTTTTTGTTCTCTTATTGATGAATCCCATAGTTATATACAAATTTACTAATTTGTTCTTCAATAGCTCCCAGACTAAATTTTATACCATCTACTGAAGTTTTATTACATGACTATGTTTTGTTTCTAAAATTTCTAGTAGGCTCTGTATATATCTATCTAGTTTGTTTTATTTCAGTCTCATGCTTTATTTCTTCCATAATTTATTGCCCATTTTGTGGGTATAATCCCAAATTCATCTTCACAAGTGTCTTCTTAAATTTTTTATTTTGAATAGTACTTTTTAAAAAATATAATTCTCTTTCCTTCCTCTCCCCACTGATGTTCACCTCCTAGACCACCCAGATATGCTCTAGAGTCAGGTCTTGTAATAATGACTTGGGCTTCTGATCCAAAATAGTACAGTTGACGTCCTTGAGCCTGTTAGCTATAAGGTTTAGTTCATAGTCTGTGCCTTCCAGCCTCTATAGGTCTGAAACATACTACAGTGTATAACTTCAGGAATCTTTTGGTGGTTTTTTAACCTTTTTCCATGAACAAGACAGGCCCATCCCAGATCCTGGCTCTAAGCAATGATCCTGGCTTTTATTCTCTATCTTTCATGGAGAACCTTTTGTTCTTGATACCCCATAGCAGCCAAACTAATGGGAACCAATGCCACCATCTGATTTGGCAGCTCAGAAATGCAAGGATTTCATCCCTGCTCATCATTTTATGTCTGTTTCATTTCTGGTTTTTGCAGTTAATTTTTTTCTATTTTAAAAGTATTATCTGTGTGGTTTAGAGCAAAGCATGGTACATAGAACCATAAGTTTGCTTCACCAGCTGAAACAGAAAACTCTTATTTTTACTTTTTATTTTTATATATTTTTTCCTTTAACATCTTTATTGGAGTATAATTGCTTTACAATGTTGTGTTAGTTTCTGCCGTATAACAAAGTGAATCCTATATGCATATGTATATCCCCATATCTCCTCCCTCTTGCATCTCCCTCCCACCCTCCTTATCCCACCCCTCTAGGTGGTCGCAAAGCACTGAGCTGATCTCCCTGTGCTATACAGCTGCTTCCCACTAGCTAGCTATTTTATATTTAGTACTGTATATATGTAAATGTTACTCTCTCACTTCATCCCAGCTTACCCTTGCCCCTCCCCATGTCCTCAAGTCCATTCTCTATGCCTGTGTCTTTTTCTTGTCCTGCCCCTATGTTCATCAGAACCTTTTTTTTTTTTTAGATACCATAGATATGTGTTAGCATACAGTATTTGTTTTTCTCTTTCAGACTTACTTCACTCTGTATGACCGACTCTGGGTCCATCCACCTCACTACAAATAACTCAATTTCATTTCTTTTTATGGCTGAGTAATATTCCATTGTATATCTGTGCCACATCTTCTTTATCCATTCATCTGTCAATGGACGCTTAGGTTGCTTCCATGTCCTGGCTATTGTAAATAGTGCAGCAATGAACATTGTGGTACATGACTCTTTTTGAATTCTGGTTTTCTTAGGGTATATGCCCAGTAGTGGGATTGCTGGGTCATATGGTAGCTCTATTTTTAGTTTCTTAAGAAACCTCCATACTGTTCTCCATAGTGGCTGTATCAATTTACATTCCCACCAACAGTGCAAGAGGGTTCCCTTTTCTCCACACCCTCTCCAGCATTTACTGTTTATAGATTTTTTTGATGATGGCCATGCTGACTGGTGTGAGGTGATACCTCATTGTAGTTTTGATCTGCATTTCTCTAATGATTAGTGACATTGAGCATCTTTTCATGGGTTTGTTGGCGATCTGTATATCTTTGGAGAAATGTCTGTTTAGGTCTTCTGCCCATTTTGGATTGGGTGTTTGTTTTTTTCATATTGAGCTGCATGAGCTGCTTATATATTTTGGAGATGAATCCTTTGTCAGTTGCTTCCTTGGCAAATAGTTTCTCCCATTCTGAGTGCTGTTTTTTCATCTTGTTTATGTTTTCCTTTGCTGTGCAAAAGCTTTTAAGTTTCATTAGGTCCCATTTGTTTATTTTTGTTTTTAATTTCCATTTCTCTAGGAGGTGGGTCAAAAAGGATCTTGCTGTGATTTATATCATAGTGTTCTGCCTATGTTTTCCTCTAAGAGTTTGATAGTGTCTGGCCTTACATTTAGGTCTTTAATCCATTTTGAGTTTATTTTTGTGTATGGTGTTGAGTGTTTTAATTTCATTATTTTACATGCAGCTGTCCATTTTTCCCAGCACCACTTATTGAAGAGGCTGTCTTTCCTCCATTATATACTCTTGCCTCCTTTATCAAAAATAAGGTGACCATATGCGCGTGGGTTTATCTCTGGGCTTTCTATCCTGTTCCATTGATCTATATTTCTGCTTTTGTGCCAGTACCTTACTGTCTTGATTACTGTACCTTTGTAGTATAGTCTGAAGTCTGGGAGCCTGATTCCTCCAGCTCCGTTTTTCTCTCTCAAGATTGCTTTGGCTATTTGGGGTCGTTTGTGTTTCCATATAAATCGTGAAATTTTTTGTTCTAGTTCTGTGAAAAATGCCATTGGTAGTCTGATAGGGATTGCATTGAATCTGTAGATTGCTTTGGGTAGTAGAGTCATTTTTACAATGTTGATTCTTCCAATCCAAGAACATGGTATATCTCTCCATCTGTTTGTATCATCTTTAATTTCTTTCATCAGTGTCTTATAGTTTTCTGCATAAAGGTCTTTTGTCTCCTTAGGTCGGTTTATTCCTAGGTATTATATTCTTTTTGTTGCAATGGTAAATGGGAGTGTTTCCTTAATTTCTCTTTCAGATTTTCATCATTAGTGTATAGGAATGCCAGAGATTTCTGTGCATTAATTTTGTATCCTGCTACTTTACCAAATTCATTCATTAGCTCTAGTAGTTTTCTAGTAGCATCTTTAGGATTCTCTATGTATAGCATCATGTCATCTGCAAACAGTGACAGTTTTACTTCTTCTTTTTGGATTTGGATTCCTTTTATTTTTTTTCTTCTCTGATTGCTGTGTCTAAAACTTCCAACACTATGTTAATAGTGGTGAGAATGGGCAACCTTGTCTTTTTTCTGATCTTAGAGGAAATGGTTTCAGTTTTTCACCATTGAGAATGATGTTTGCTGTGGGTTTATCATATATGGCCTTTATTATGTTGAAGTAGGTTCTGTCTGTGCCTACTTTCTGGAGAGTTTTTATCATAAATCAATGTTGAATTTTGTCAAAAGCTTTTTCTGCATCTTTTGAGATTATCATATGGTTTTTATCCTTCAATTTGTTAATATGGTGTATCACATTGATTGATTTGTGTATATTGAAGAATGCTTGCCTTCCTGGGATAAACCCCACTTGATCATACTGTGTGATCCTTTTAATGTGCTGTTGGATTCTGTTTGCTAGTATTTTGTTGAGGATTTTTGCATCTATGTTCATCAGCGATATTGGCCTATAGTTTTCTTTTTTGGGGACATCTTTGTCTGGTTTTGGTATCAGGATGATGGTGGCCTCGTAGAATGAGTTTGGGGGTGTTTCTCCCTCTGCTGTATTTTGGAAGAGTTTTAGAAGGATAGGTGTTATCTCTTCTCTAAATATTTGATAGAATTCGCCTGTGAAGCCATCTGGTCCTGGGATTTTGTCTGTTGGAAGGTATTTAATCACAATTTCAATTTCAGTGCTTGTGATTGGTCTGTTTATATTTTCTATTTCTTCCTAGTTCAGTCTCAGAAGGTTGTGCTTTTCTAATAGTTTGTCCAATTCTTCCAGGTTGTCCATTTTATTGGCATATAGTTGCTTGTAGTAATCTCTCATGATCCTTTGTATTTCTGCAGTGTCAGTTGTTACTTCTCCATTTTCTTTTCTAATTCTGTTGATTTGAGTCTTCTCCCTTTTATTCATGATGAGTCTGGCTAATGGTTTATCAATTTTGTTTATCTTCTCAAAGAACCAGCTTTCAGCTTTATTGATCTTTGCTATTGTTTCCTTCATTTCTCTTTCATTTATTTCTGATCTAAACATTATGATTTCTTTCCGTCTGCTAACTTTGGGGGGGGTGTTCTTTTTTCTCTAATTGCTTTAGGTGTAAGGTTACTTGTTTATTTGAGATGTTTCTTGTTTCTTGAGGTAAGGCTGTATTGCTATAAACTTCCCTGCTTAGAACTGCTTTTGCTGCATCCCATAGGTTTTGGCTTGTTATGTTTTCATTGTCAGTCATTTGTTTCTAGGTAATTTTTTATTTCCTCTTTGATTTCTTTAGTGATCTCTTGGTTATTTAGTAGCGTATTGTTTAGCCTCCATGTGTCTTTATTTCTTACAGTTTTTTTCCTATAATTGATATCTAGTCTCATAGCATTGTGGTCAGAAAAGATACTTGATATGATTTCAATTTTCTTAAACTTACCAAGGCTTGATTTGTGACCCAAATATGGTCTATGCTGGAGAATGTTCCATGAGCACTTGAGAAGAAAGTGTATTCTGTTGGTTTTGGATGGAATGTCCTATAAATATCAATTAAGTCCATCTTGTTTAATGTTTAATCATTTAAAGCTTGTGTTTCCTTATTTATTTTCATTTTGGATGATCTGTCCATTGGTGAAAGTGGGGTGTTAAAGTCCCCTACTATGATTCTGTTACTGTCAATTTCCCCTTTTATGGCTGTTAGCATTTGCCTTATGTATTGAGGTGCTCCTATGTTGGGTGCATAAATATTTACAATTGTCATATCTTCTTCTTGGATTGATCCCTTGATCATTATGTAGTGTCCTTCTTTGTCTCTTGTAATAGTCTTTGTTTTAAAGTCTATTTTGTCTCATATGAGGATTGCTACTCCAGCTTTCTTTTGATTTCCACTTGCATGGAATATCTTTTTCCATCCCCTCACTTTAGGCTGTATGTGTCCCTAGGTCTGAAGTGGGTTTCTTGTAGACAGCATATGTATGGGTCTTGCTTTTGTATCCATTCAGGCAGTCTATGTCTTTTGGTTGGAGCATTTAATTCATTTACATTTAAGGTAATTATCAATATGTATGTTCCTATTACCATTTTCTTAATTGTTTTGGGTTTGTTTTTGTAGGTCTTTTCCTCCTCTTGTGTTTTCTGCCCAGAGAAATTCCTTTAGCATTGTTGTAAAGCTGGTTTGGTGGTGCTGAATTCTCTTAACTTTTCTTGTCTGTAAAGGCTTTAATTTCTCCATTGACTCTGAATGAGATCCTTGCTGGGTAGAGTAATCTTGGTTGTAGGTTTTTCCCTTTCATCACTTTAATATGTCCTGCCACTCCCTTCTGGCTTGCAGAGTTTCTGTTGAAAAATCAGCTGTTAACCTTATGGGGAGATTCCCTTCTATGTTATTTGTTGCTTTTTCCTTGCTGCTTTTAATATTTTTTCTTTTGTTTAATTTTTGATAGTTTCATTAATATGTGTCTCGGTGTGTTTCTCTGGGTTTATCCTGTATGGTACTCTCTGTGCCTTCTGGATTTGATTGACTATTTCCTTTCCCATGTTAGGGAAGTTTTCAACTATATTCTCTTCAAATGTTTTCTCAGCCCTGTTCTTTTTCTCTTCTTCTTCTGGGACCCCTATAATTCAAATGTTGGTGTGTTTAATGTTGTCCCAGAAGTCTCTGAGACTGTCCTCAATTCTTTTCATTCTTTTTTCTTTATTCTGCTCTCTGGACGTTATTTCCACCATTTTATCTTCCAGCTCACTTATCCATTCTTCTGCCTCAGTTATTCTGCTATTTATTGATTCCTTCTAGAGTATTTTTAATTTCAGTAATTGTGTTGTTCATCACTGTTTGTTTGCTCTTTGGTTCTTCTAGATCCTTGTTAAATGTTTCTTGTATTTTCTCCATTCTGTTTCCGAGATTTTTGGATCATCTTTACTATCATTACTCTGAATTCTTTTTCAGGTAGGTTGCCTGTTTGTCTTCATTTATTTGGTCTTGTAGGTTTTTACCTTGCTTCTTCATCTGTAATACACTTTTTTTTGTCGTTTCATGTTTTTTTTTTCTTTTTGATGGGTGGTGCTGTATTCCTGTCTTACTGGTTGTTTGGCCTGAGACCTCCAGCACTGGAGTTTGCAGGCAGTTGGATAGAGCCAGGTTTTGGTGCTGAGATGAGGACCTCCAGGAGGCCTCACGCTGATTAATATTCCCTGGGGTCTGAGGTTCTCTGTTAGTCCAGTGGTTTGGACTTGGAGCTCCGACCACAGGAACTCGGCCTGACCTGTAGCCTGGGAACCAAGATCTCGCAAGCTCATGGCATGGTGAAAAAAGGGAAAAAGGAACAGTACAATATCAAAGAATAAAAAACAAAATAAAATTAGAAAAATAAAAAATATATTAGGAAAAATAAAACTATAATTGAAACAACTGCAACAAGGTAAAATAAAACTACAACAGAAAAAAGAAAAAAAAAGGGGGGGGAGAACAGCCAAAAGGACAGAACAATAACAAAGTATAAAGAATAAAATAAAATTGGAAAAATAAAAGATTTATTAGGAAAAATAAAAATATAAAAGAATCAACAATGAATTGGCTAGGTAAAACAGAACCCCAATCTAAAAGACTAGGGAAAAAAAAAAAGCCTTGGCTATGGGGGCAGAGTTTAGGCAGGCGTGGAATTTAGGGGCGGGGTTTAGGGTGGGGCAGGACTTAGGCTGGTGGGGTGTTTATGTTGGAGCATGGGGCGGGGCCTAGGCGGGGCAACATTCAAGCATGGGCCTGGCCTCTGCTTAGGACCTGCACACAGGAGGGGAGAGGCAGCACGTGGAAAGGAGGGCCTCTGGAGTGTGGGGTTCCAGAGTTTGGAGGTAGGGCCCTGAGTGAGGGTGTGTGGATGGGGTTTAGGCCCAGCGCTTTGGAAGGGATCTGTGAGTGTAGAGGTAGGGCCATGCGTGGGGGTGTAGGGGTGGGACTTGGGTTCTGCGTGGCAGGAGGGAGGCTCTGCGGGCAGAGGATTAGGCCCAGGAGCCCAACAGGCTCCCCAGTGCCTAAGTGGACTGGGAAAGCACTGGCCGGGTTCCCTTCCATTCCTTCTTGCCCCTTCCCCGCCATCTCCCCCAGCATCTCCCCCATCCCGCTGGACCCCTAACCACAGGTGGGTCCCTCTGGGTGTAGGAACTCCTCCCCTCCCCAAGCCACCCCTCAGGAGTGCTGGTCCCAAAGGTCCAGCCTTTACTTTTGCTCCCCCTTCCCTCCCTCCCACTCCCTCAGGACCCACACAGCTGGACCCACACATTGTTTTGTTTAATGTTTATTTACTTATTTGGCTGCAGCGGGTCTTGGTTGTGGCACGTGGGAATCTTCCTTGCAACATGCAGGATCTTTTCTGTATTTCTTTAGTTGAGGGTTGGGGGATCTTTAGTTGTGGCATGTGGGATCTAGTTCCCTGATCAGGGATTGAACCTGGGCCCCCTGTATTGGGAATGCGGAGTCTTAACCACTGGACCACCAGGGAAGTCCCTAAAGCAGAAACATTGTATTTGCATAGTTTCAAACTGTCTCTCCCCAGCTATTAATTACAAAGGGAAAAACAGTAACATTACAGTAAAGAAACTTGACATATATTATCTTAACCAAGTGATCAAGATTAACATCATGGGCTTCCCTGGTGGCACAGTGGTTGAGAGTCCACCTGCCGATGCAGGGGACGTGGGTTTGTGTCCCGGTCCGGGAGGATCCCGCATGCCACAGAGTGGCTGGGCCCGTGAGCCATGGCCGCTGAGCCTGCGCGTCTGGAGCCTGTTGCTCCGCAGCAGTAGAGGCCACAGCAGTGAGAGGCCCGTGTACCGCAAAAAAAAAAAAAAATTAACATCACTTTAACACTACTGAACTGTACACTTAAAAATGGTCAACATAGTAAATTTTATGTTTTTTTACCAAAATAAATTAACATCACTAGATAAGACATTTTGACATGTACCCCCCTGATATGATGCATTGAGAAGGCCACAGTATCATTTCTGTGATATTCTTCCCAGTAATGCATAACATCAATCTAATTATGAGAAAACAAACACAATGTCAAGTTGAGGGACGTGTTTGTTAACTATAAGCTTACTGTGGTAATCATCTCACAATATATGCTGTACACCCTAAATTTAAACAGTGCTATATGTCAATTACACCTCAATAAAACTGGGGAAAAAATGAGGGACATTTTACAAATAACTGACCAGTACTCTTCAAAAGTCTCAAAGTCAAAGATTGGTTCAAGATGGCGGAGAAGGACGTGCTCTCGCTTCCTCTTGCAAGAACACCAGAATCACAACTAACTGCTGAACAATCATCAACAGGAAGACACTGCAACTCACCAAAAAAGATATCCGACATCCAAAGACAAAGGAGAAGCTACAATGAGATGGTAGGAGGGGCGCAATCACAATAAAATCAAATCCCGTTACTGCTGCGTAGGTGAGTCACAAACTGGAGAACACTTATACCCCAGAAGTCCACCCACTGGAGTGAAGGTTCTGAGCCCCACGTCAGGCTTCCCAACCTGGGGGTCTGACAACGAGAGGAGGAATTCCTAGAGAATCAAGGCTTTGAAGGCTAGCGGGATTTGATTGCAGGACTTTGACAGGACTGGGAGAAACAGAGACTCCACCCTTGGAGGGCACACACAAAGTAGTGTGTGCATCGGAACCCAAACGAAGGAGCAGTGACCCCATAGGAGACTGAACCAGACCTACCTGCTAGTGTTGGAGGGTCTCCCGCAGAGGTGGGGGATAACTGAGTCTCACCGTGAGGACAGGGACACTGGCAGCAGAAGTTCTTGGAAGTACTCCTTGGCGTGAGCCCTCCCACAGTCTGCCATCAGCCCCAGCAAAGAGCCCAGGTAGGCTGCAGTGTTGGGTCGCCTCAGGCCAAACAACCAACAGGGAGGGAACCCAGCACCACCCATCAGCAGACAAGCAGATTAAAGTTTTACTGAGCTCTGCCCACCAGAGCAACAGCCAGCTCTACCCACCACCAGTCCCTCCCATCAGGAAACTTGCACAAGCCTCTTAGATATCCTCATCCACCAGAGGGCAGACAACAGAAGCAAGGAGAACTACAATCCTGCAGCCTGTGGAACAAAAACCACATTCACAGAAAGATAGACAAGATGAAAAGGCAGATGGCTACGTACCAGATGAAGGAACAAGATAAAACCCCAGAAAAACAACTAAATGAAGTGGAGATAGGCATTATTCCAGAAAAAGAATTCAGAATAATGATAGTGAAGATGATCCAGGACCTCAGAAAAAGAATGGAGGCAAAGATCGAGAAGATGCAAGAAATGTTTAACAAAGACCTAAAAGAATTAAAGAACAAACAAACAGAGATGAACAATACAATAACTGAAATGAAAAATACACTAGAAGGAATCAATAGCAGAATAACTGAGGCAGAAGAACAGATAAGTGACCTGGAAGACAGAATGGTGGAATTCACTGCTGCAGAACAGGACAAGGAAAAAAGAATGAAAAGAAATGAAGACAGCCTAAGAGACCTCTGAGACAACATTAAATGCAACAACATTCACATTATAGGGGTCCCAGAAGGAGAAGAGAGAGAGAGAGAGAGGACCTGAGAAAATACTTGAAGAGATTATAGTCGAAAACTTCCGTTACACGGGAAAGGAAATAGCCACCCAAGTCCAGAAAGCACAGAGAGTCCCATGCAGGATAAACCCAAAGAGAAACACACCGAGACACATAGTAATCAAATTGGCAAAAATTAAAGACAAAGAAAAATTATTGAAAGCAGCAAGGGAAGAATGACAAATAACATACAAGGAAACTCCCATAAGGTTAACAGCTGATTTCTCAGCAGAAACTCTACAAGCCAGAAGGGAGTGGCATGATATACTTAAAGTGATGAAAGGGAAGAACCTACAACCAAGATTACTCTACCCAGCAAGGATCTCATTCAGATTTGATGGAGAAATCAAAAGCTTTACAAACAAGCAAAAGATTAAAAAATTCAGCACCACCAAACCAGCTCTACAAAAGATAATAAAGGAACTTCTCTAAGTGGGAAACGTAAGAGAAGAAAAGGACCTACAAAACCAAACCCAGAACAATTAAGAAAATGGTAATAGGAGCATACATATCAATAATTACCTTAAATGTGAATGGATTAAATGCTCCAACCAAAAAACACAGGCTTGCTGAATGGATACAAAAACAAGACCCATATATATGCTGTCTACAAGAGACCCACTTCAGACCTAGGGACATATACAGACTGAAAGTGAGGGGATGGAAAAAGATATTCCATGCAAATGGAAATCAAAAGAAAGCTGGAGTAGCAGTACTCATATCAGATAAAATAGACTTTAAAATAAAGAATGTCACAAGAGACAAGGAAGGACACTACATAATGATCAAGGGATCAATCCAAGAAGAAGATATAACAATTATAAATATAAATGCACCCAACAAAGGAGCACCTCAATACATAAGGCAACTGCTAACAGCTAAAAAAGAGGAAATCGACAGTAACACAATAATAGTGGGGGACTTTAACACCTCACTTACACCAATGGACAGATCATCCAAACAGAAAATTAATAAGGAAACACAAGCTTTAAATGACACAATAGACCAGATAGATTTAATTGATATTTATAGGACATTCCATCCAAAAACAGCAGATTACACTTTCTTCTCAAGTGCGCATGGAACATTCTCCAGGATAGATTACATCTTGAGTCACAAATAGATTAGAAATCAATTACAGGGGAAAAAAAAGTACAAAACAAACACATGCAGGCTAAACAATATGTTACTAAATAACCAAGAGATCACTGAAGCAATCAAAGAGGAAATCAAAAAATACCTAGAGACAAATGACAATGAAAACACAAAGATCCAAAACCTATGGGATGCAGCAAAAGCAGTTCTAAGAGGGAAGTTTATAGCTATACAAGCCTACCTCAAGAAACAAGAAAAATCTCAAATAAACAATCTAACCTTACACCTAAAGGAACTAGAGAAAGAAGAACAAACAAAACCCGAAGTTAGCAGAAGGAGAGAAATCATAAAGATCAGAGCAGAAATAAATGAAATAGAAACAAAGAAAACAATAGCAAAGATCAATAAAACTAAAAGCTGGTTCTTTGAGAAGATAAACAAAATTGATAAACCATTAGCCAAACTCATCAAGAAAAAGAGGGCGAGGACTCAAATCAATAAAATTAGAAATGAAAAAGGAAAAGTTACAACAGACACTGGAGAAACACAAAGCATCCTAAGAGACTACTACAAGCAACTCTATGCCAATAAAATGGACAACCTGGAAGAAATGGACAAGTTCTTAGAGAGGTATAACCTTCCAAGACTGAACCAGGAAGAAATAGAAAATATGAACAGACCAATCACAAGTAATGAAATTGAAACTGTGATTAAAAATCTTCCAACAAATAAAAGTCCAGGACCAGATGGCTTCACAGGCAAATTCTATCAAACATTTAGAAAAGAGCTAACACCCATCCTTCTCAAACTCTTCCAAAGAATTGCAGAGGAAGGAACACTCCCAAACTCATTCTATGAGGCCACCATCACCCTGACACCAAAACCAGACAAAGATACTAAAAAAAAGAAAATTACAGACCAATATCACTGAAGAATATAGATGCAAAAATCCTCAACCAAATGCTAGCAAACAGAATCCAACAACACATTAAAAGGATCATACACCATGATCAAGTGGGATTTATCCTGAGGATGCAAGGATTCTTCAATATACGCAAATCAATCAATGTGATACACCATATTAACAAATTGAAGAAGAAAAACCATATGATCATCTCAATAGATGCAGAAAAAGCTTTTGACAAAATTCAACACCCATTTATGACAAAAACTCTCCAGAAAGTGGGCATAGAGGGAACCTACCTCAACACAATAAAGGCCATATTACGACAGACCCACAGCAAACATCATTCTCAATGGTGAAAAACTGAAAGCATTTCCTCTACAATCAGAAACAAGACAAGGATGTCCACTCTCAGCACTATTATTCAACATAGTTTTGGAAGTCCTAGCCAAAGTAATCAGAGAAGAAAAAGAAATAAAGGAATCCAAATCCAGAAAGAAGTAAAACTGTCACTGTTTGCAGGTGATGTGATACTATACATAGAGAATCCTAAAGATGCCACCAGAAAACTACTAGAGCTAATCAATGAATTTGGTAAAGTTGCAGGATACAAAATTAATGCACAGAAATCTCTTGCATTCCTATACACTAATGATGAAAAATCTAAAAGAGAAATTAAGGAAACACTCACATTTACCACTGCAGCAAAACGAATAAAATACCTAGGAATAAAGCTACCTAGGGAGACAAAAGACCTTTATGCAGAAAACTATAAGACACTGATGAAACAAATTAAAGATGATACCAACAGATAGAGAGATATACCATGTTCTTGGATTGGAAGAATCAATATTTTGAAAATGACTATACTACCCAAAGCAATCTACAGATTCAATGCGATCCCTATCAAATTACCAGTGGCATTTTTTGTGGAACTAGAACAAAAAATCTTAAAATTTGTATGGAGACACAGAAGACCCCGAATAGCCAAAGCAGTCTTGAGGAAAAAAGACAGAGCTGGAGGAATAAGACTCCCTGACTTCAGACTATACCACAAAGCTACAGTACACTCAAGACAATATGGTCCTGGCACAAAAACGGAAATATAGATCAATGAAACAAGATAGAACGCCCAGAGATAAACCCACACACCTATGGTCAACTAATCTATGACAAAGGAGGCAAGGATATACAATGGAGAAAAGACAGTCTCTTCAATAAGTGGTGCTGGGAAAATTGGACAGCTACATGTAAAAGAGTGAAATTAGAACACTCCCTAACACCATACACAAAAATAAACTCAAAATGTATTTGAGATAAATGTAAGACCGGACACTATAAAACTCTTAGAGGAAAACATAGGAAGAACACTCTTTGACATAAATCACAGCAAGATCTTTTATGATCCACCTTGTAGAGTAATGGAAATAAAAACAAAAATAAATAGGACCTAATGAAACTTAAAAGCTTCTGCACAGCAAAGGAAACCATAAACGAGACGAAAAGACAGCCCTCAGAATGGGAGAAAATATTTGAACATGAATCGTTGGACAAAGGATTAATCTCCAAGATACATAAACAGCTCATGCAGCTCAATATTAAAAAAACAAACAACCCAATGAAAATATGGTCAGAAGACCTAAATAGACATTTCTCCAAAGAAGACATACAGATGGCCAGGAAGCATATGAAAAGCTGCTCAATGTTACTAATTATAAGAGAAATGCAAATCAAAACTACAATGAGGTGTCACCTCACACTAGTCAGAATGGGCATCATCAGCAAATCTACAAACACCAAATGCTGGAGAGGGTGTGGAGAAAAAGGAACCCTCTTGCACTGTTGGTGGGAATGTAAATTGATACAGCCACTATGGAGAACAGTATGGAGGTTTCTTAAGAAACTAAAAATAGAGCTACCATATGACCCAGCAATCCCACTACTGGGCATATACCCAGAGAAGACCATAATTCAAAAAGACACATTCACCCCAATGTTCATTGCAGCACTGTTTACAATAGCCAGGTCATGGAAGCAACCTAAGTGTCCATCAACAGATGAATGGATAAAGAAGATGTGGCACATATATACAATGGAATATTACTCAGCCATAAAAAGAAACGAAATTGAGTTATTTGTAGTGAGGTGGATGGACCCAGAGTCAGTCATACAGAGTGAAGTAAGTCTGAAAGAGAAAAACAAATACTGTATGCTAACACCTATCTATGGAATCTAAAAAAAAAAAGAAAAGGTTCTGATGAACCTAGGGGCAGGACAGGAATAAAGACACAGACCTACTAGAGAATGTACTTGAAGACACAGGGAGGGAGAAGGGTAAGCTGGGACGACGTGAGAGAGTGGAATGGACTTATATACACTACCAAATGTAAAATAGATAGCTAGTGGGAAGCAGCCACATAGCACAGGGAGATCAGCTCGGTGCTTTGTGACCACCTAAAGGGGTGGGATAGGGAGGGTGGGAGGGAGGGAGACGCAAGAGGGAAGAGATATGGGGATATATGTATATGTATAACTGATTCACTTTGTTATAAAGCAGAAACTAACACACCATTGTAAAGCAATTATACTCCAATAAAGATGTTAAAAAAAAAAAAAAACGGAATTTAAGGGACTGCCCTAGTGCTCCAGTGGTAAAGAATCCTTCCAATGCAGGGGATGCGGGTTTAATCCCTGGTGAGGGAACTAAGATCCCACATGCTGCAGGGCAACTAAGCCCGAGTGCCACAAACTAGAGCCCACTCACCCTGCAGCCTGTGCACCACGACTAGAGAGAGAAAACCTGCACGCCACAACTAAAAGAGAAGCTTGCGTACCACAACAAAGAGCCCACGTGCCACAATGAAAGATCCCGTGTGCCACAACCAAGACCCAATGCAGCTAAAAAAATAATAAGTAAATAAAATATTATTTTAAATATAGTATAAAATTTTTTTTAACTTTAGAAATGTAGATCTATATGCATTTCAAAGTTAAATATGTAATTGAAGCAATTTGCCTAAACTAGAGGTACTGTTCTACCTTTGGAATACCAGGTACAAATGTTGTGCCTATCTGTGTGGGACACACCCTTGTGGGTTTGAATTTACACATTGTATAAAATAAGGTACCTAATTAAAGACTCATTAAAGCAAACTTTTTAAACAGTTAAGGCACAGTTGGTAGTATTAATAGCATCCTTGAAATGCTAATGTTTTAATTTTTTTTCTTTAATTTTAGAATGAGAGAACTTAAAATAGCTTACAAATGCAAAACAACGATGATCAAAAAGAAACCTAACTTGAATCCCTACTCCATTTCATTTTTTGAATGATATGCTAGGAACTAACTCTTTTTCTTAGTTTCCATGTTGTCACATCAGCATGCTCAGAGGATAAAATGGCTTAAGATCAAATCTGTTAATACATGAAAATCTATCTTTTCTTAAGGCCACTTTATTGGTATTAATGCATTCTTTCTTCTTTAATATCTTTTTGTTTTGTAGTTGTTCAATAGCATTTGTTATCTACAAGTCTGTTTTTTTCCTCATCTATGTTCAAACAACTGCTCTCTTGATGAGGAATGAGATATCTGTGTATAAACAGAGATTTAAGACTTGCCTAAGGTCCCCAACAACCATTAAGAAATCTACACCTAACTTAATTCCTGAACTGAATCTCTTTAGCCTTACATCTGCCTTTACATTTGCAAATAAGTCAAATCCTTTTTCTTCTTCTTTACCCTTCCTCCCATTTAGTTATCTATGAGGACCACCATTTACCAGACATTTGCATGATTGTGAATGATGGTATGCAAGATGTTGATTCAAAGATGATCTCTACTCATCAGGTGACAAATCTAGCAATTTTTGAGTAACAATAAACTATATTTCTACTTCTTGAACCTAACTGCTTTCTGATGTATCAAAACTAGGAGCTAGTTCTTGTCCCTATGCATGCATAACTTTCTAATGGAAAATAACTTAAAGGCAAAATAACATGATATCTCTATGGAACTAAGCATATCCAGAGCCAGGACTAATGAACTTCCACAGGAGACATGAGTAATGGCTACATATAGTCATCAGATACTTGGGCATGACCCTCTGACCCCTGAGACCTATTCCTATCAGAATCTGGTGGTAAACTGGAGCCAGCCTCTGTTTTTACCTCTCCAGTGCCATGGGGGAAGGGGAAGTTGGGCATAAGGCGCTTAAGAAACCAGAATTCACTATTGCCAGTGCCAGTGGCTGAGGACACTTCATAGGGACAAGGCTGGGATATGGATCCACTGGCTCCTCCTTGTACCAGGTTGTTAGAGAAATTACAGTCATCATAGAAATGCTCTTGAATTGTGAACTTTTCTCTGTATTTAATCTTCTGGCAGATATGTGTAATGAAGATCACTGTGACAGAGAGGAGAAAGAAAGGAAAGCACAGCCAGAGAAATGACCAAATATATAGTGGATGGATTTACCCTTATAGGATGCTTGAATGGATCCCGGAACTGCAGATAGGGCTCAGAAAAGCCATCTACCAGGAGGATATTAAGTGAGGCAGTAGTAGAAAGAGCTGGTTGGCCATGATCCTGAACAAGAACGATCAGTTTCTGCATCATGGGGTCTCTCTCAGATATCTGCCGCAATGTACGGATTTCCCCATTTTGTTGTTGAGCAGAGAATAACCCAGGGTCAGTGGCCTTAAATAGATGATATAAAAGCCAGGAATTCTGACCTGAGTCACCATCCACAGCCACCACCTTAGTCACCAGGTAGCCTGCCTCTGCAGACCTAGGCACCAGGTCATTGCAGGGCAAGGTGCCATTTTGCAGTGGATACAAGATCATTGGGCAGTTATCATTGTCATCCAGGACAACCACTCAGACAGTAACCTGGCTACTCAGTGACAGGAAGCCCCCATCAGTTGCCTTTACCACAAACTGAAAATCTTGAATGGCTTCATAATCCATAGTTCTCAGTGCATAGTTTCCCATTGTCTGAATTTATGGAGATGTAAGCAAAGACTGATAGATCTCCACTTTTTGGAGGCAGCAGAGAATATACTATTTGGGCATTCTCACCCAAATCTAGATCCTCAGCATGGACTTTGCTAATAAAAACTGCAGGGCTGTTGTTTTCTCGAACAGTCAAGACGTAGGAATCTTCCTGAAATACTGGAGGATTGTCATTAATGTCAGATATTAGCACCTCTATTACAGTCTCCGACGACAGAGTGGGTGGTCCAGTATCCATGGCAACGAGGGTGATATTATAGCCAGAGACCTCCTCCCGATCCATGCCTCTGTCAGTGACCAGTGAGTAGGAATTCCTGAATGTAGGTTTGACTGCAAAGGGAAGGTCTTCTTTGAGGAAGCAAGTGATTTTTCCTCCCACTCGAATGTCCTGGTCTCTGATAGAGAAAAGGCCCACTACCGTCTGTAGTGGAGAGTCCTCAGGGAGAGGGCTGGACACAGAGGAGACTGTCACTTCAGGAGGATTGTCATTAACATCCACCATCTCCACCAGGACTTTGCTGTGGGCAGAGAGGCCTCCTCCGTCGGTAGCTTGAATGTCAATGTCATATGTTTCAACTGCTTCAAAATCTAGGGACCCTCTTAGTCGAACCTCTCCAGTTTCAGAGTCAATCTGAAACGTCTGGAGAATTACTTCTGGGTTTTGAGCTAAAGAGTAAGTTATCTCCTTGTTGGAGCCCTCGTCTAGGTCGGTGGCAGTTACCGTAGCCACCAAAGAACCACTGGCACTGTTTTCCAGTACCTGAGCACGGTACACCAGTCGAGAGAATTGGGGCACATGATCATTGACATCCAGAACCTCCACGCGAATGTGGGCAGTGCCAGACTTGGGCGGAGACCCTCCGTCCACAGCTGTAATTGTCAGGTTGACTTCAGGCTGCTCCTCTCTGTCCAGGGGTTTATCCAGTACTAGCTTGGCATACTTGGGCCCATGGCTGCGGAAGCGGGTGTGCAGGTAGAAATACTCACTGGCGCTCAAGGTGTAGTTTTGGAGACCGTTGAGGCCGATGTCCAGATCCTGAGCGCTCTGCAGAGGAAACTGTGAACCCAGGGGGGTGCTCTCCGGAATCTTTAAAAGAGGCTCCTTGTTTAGGAAAACCGGGGCATTGTCACTGATATCAAATACCCTGACCTCCACGCGAAAGGACTGCAGTGGCTCCACCAGGACTATTTCAAACTGCAGAACGCATGGATCTGCTTTGCCACAAAGTGACTCCCTATCCGGTTTCTCCTTTTCGAACAGATCTCCTGTCTTGCGGTGCAGCCGGAAATGCAGTTTATTGCCCTCGGAAACGAGCCGCGCCCCGCGCGCAGCCAGCTTCCCTACCTCCAGCCCCAAGTCCTTAGCCACGTTAGCTACAAATGAACCACTCTCCATCTCCTCTGTCACCGAATAGCGGATGGTCGCCGTGCCCCCCCACAGATAAGCACAGAAAAAGGAGAAGCGAGGCCACTTGCCTGCTTTGCAAGAGTTTTCTGCGTGCAGTCGCCATCCATTCTCACAAGCGCACTCTCTGCAGCAGATACACCTGTTGCGTACACACTTTCACTTTTCTGCCAACAGGTTCCTGCAACAGCTGCTCTCGGCTTTGCTAGCCTCTAACCGCAGCGCCGCCAAAGGCTAACGGAGCCAGGTGAGCTGTTTTGCACTTGGAAGAAAAATTGCATTAAGTAACTCAACTCCCCAGTCTATCGAATGTATTAATAGATATGTTCTCATTCTGGAGAGCTAGGTAGAGGTTGAAAGTTGTTGCCAAAGCAACAACAAACTCGCCTTTCAATTCCCTTTTAGGAAAAAAAGCCCTGGGGAATTGAACACCCAATGAGGATACTCGTTAAGCAAGCTCAAGGTTGAAGTCATAGTATCTGTGAGCCGGCTGGGGCCGCTGCAGCAGCGGGCAAACAGCGAGGTGTTAAGGTACTCGGCACACTCCACACACACACTCCGCCCAGAGACCAAGGGAGAGGCAAAAAGATGCTGCAGTATCTTCTGAAGCGTGAACCAACTGGATGGGAATGAGGGAGGGGGGCTTGGAGAAAGTGATCAGTAGAAAAAGGAAAGGGGACAGACATCGTCTTTCAGGAAGCTGGGGTCCATTACGTACATTGATAGGGGAACTGTTCAACTTGCCTCATGGTTTGCATTCTTTTCTACAGAACCCTCAAACGCTCAGGAAGTGACTGGCTTGTCACTTATGATTCTGATGAAAGTAATACTTATTGGGTATGATTTCTATATAGTGGTACTGTATTAAGTAATTTACATGCATTATCTCATTTAACCATTGCAATAACTCTATGAGGTACACATTATTATTTCTTCTTTACAGATGAAATTGAGACTGGAGAGGTTATGTTACTCCCCCAACGTCTTCTACCTAGTAAATATTAGAGAAGGAACTCAATTTGATTTTGTCTGACTCCAAAGTCATGCTCGTAATTAGTATGTAACTCTGCTTTCCAAATAATATAGTAGATAAATTAAATGAAGATAAATGTTTGGCTTTGGATTTTAAAGGAAATTAAATAATAGACTACTTACATATATTGAAAATAGCCCAACAGAAATTTTGCAAGATATTTGTTGAGAGTTTTTTACAGTCATAAGATCATAGAATGTTTAAGAATGATAATGCACCTCAGAAAGATTAGGTCCAATCTCCCCCACCCCTTTTTTAAATAGATGAAAAAACTAAGGCCCAAATGATGAAATCACTTGCCCAGTCCATACAGCTACTGCTGGCAATATAAAAACTAGAACCTGTCTTCTGACACTGTCTCATGCTCATTAGCAGGAGCATTTGGTGGTTTCCCGTTTGTAAAAAAAAACTCATAACACTTACAGTAGGTAATCTTCAGGATCTAGTCTCTTTCCTTTGATATTTAGCTCAGTCTCAGATTGATGTTGTGTTCTGCTCTAGCTCATTAATTTCCATTGCTGTATAGAATTCCAGTCTGGTCAATGTTCTTTGGCCACAGACCATCAGGAAAACACCTGTAGTTGAACAAAGTTGTATTTTCTGATTACTGCAACAAGGGAGACATCACACCACAGAGAACCATGGGCATCTCAATAAGAGGGTGTTAAAAAGGACTTGCGGTATTTGTGCAAGGTGATTTGGGGGTGGTTTGAAGTAGGACTTTGCTCTGGATTAGATGCTGTCAGAAACAGTTATTTTTATAGTTGGATATATTAATAATTCTTAGAAGGTGAGAAAAATGGAGGGAGGCTAAAGCTGTGATTGGTAATTCATATTAGCCATTTTTATGGTTTGGAAAATGTTCCTTTTCACCTGATTATGGCAAACTCTTGTTTTTCTCTTAATCCATCACTGTCACAGAGTGGCCTTGTCTAATGTTGTTCTATGAACCTGTTTTAGTTCAGCATGAGAACAGCATAGCCTAGGTCTGAGTATCAGGCTAGCTCCTAGCTGTCATGGACTGCTTTTGTCTTTTTCAGCATGACCAGCAAAACTCATTTACTATTGTTCTACTGTTCACAGAAGTATGTCATTATACATGTCACTCTGTACACACGTGTGTACATTTGAGGGGGGGCATATACCTAGAAGTGGCATTGGTGTCATCGGGTATGCTCTTTTCAGCTTTACCTGATACTGCCAAACTGCTTTCTAAGAAACTGTACCAATTTACACATCTCATCAGCAGGATGAGATGTGTAAATAGGTCGATTATTTTAAATTGGTCCATTTGTTCTATTCTTACCAACACTTATCGTTACTAGTCTTCTTAAAAGTTTAACCATAAAAAAAAAAAGTTTAACCATTTTGGCTATCTCAGTGTGGGCTTAATTTGAATTTCTCTGATTATTAATTATTGATGACGTAGGGCACTATTTAATATATGTTTAGTCATCTGGATAACCTTTGGTTGGGGGGGTGGTTGTTCAGTTCCCTTGCCCATTTTTTTACATTGGATTGTCTTTTTCCTATTGATTTGTTGTAGTTCTTCATATATTCTAAATATGAGTCCTGAGTATCTCTTTATAATTAAGAAAAAGAGACATGCTTATCCTTAGTTGATATATACCTTATCCTTAGTTGATATATATCTACAGAGTTTTGTTTAAAAAGAGGTATTTCTCCCAGTGATTCACACATTAAGCAGAAGCTTATGGCATCCTAGGAAGTCTTTTTTTAGCTTAGATATAATTGACTATAACATTATATGAGTTTAAGGTATACAATGTGATTAGATATTAGTATATATTGCTAAATGCTCAACACAGTAAGTCTAGTTAACATCCATCACCACACATAGTTATAAACGTTTTTCTTGTAATGAGAACTTTTAAGATCTACTCTCAGCAATTTTCAAATACATAATACAGTGTTATTAACTACAGTCACCACCTAGGAAGTCTTAATACAATCAGTTTGTAAATAACATTCAAAACCCATAAATTTTAAAAATACATTCTTACGACTTGAAATACAAGAAATGCTGCTCTTCAATTGGATTCCTCTGAATCTTAATTTGTTTAGTTAGTTCTCAGGGTATGTATTATCTGCTTGATGGGATTAAATTCCAAAATATTTTTTTCCCTCTGAAAACTTTGGACCCTTTAAACATCATGGTATTTTTTTTAAATAAGTTTTTATTCTTTCCAGTGAAGGTAGAACTAGGACATACAGAATAAATCTACAACTTACCAGCCTGTAATGCCAGTGTCTTTACTCAAAATCTAGTTATTGGGAAGAGGGGCAAACCACACCTAGTAAAATATCATGACGTTTAGGGGGAATAAAAAATGCATTCCAAAATTGTATCTAAGGACTTCCCTGGTGGCGCGGTGGTTAAGAATCTGCCTGGCGATGCAGGGGATACAGGTTCAAGCCCTGGTCCAGGAAAATCCCACATGCTGCGGAGCAACTAAGCCCGTGCACCACAACTACTGAGCCCACGTGCCTAGAGCCCGTGCTCTGCAACAAAGACAAGCCACTGCAATGAGAAGCCCATGCCCCGCAATGAAAAGTAGCCCCTGCTTGCCGGCAGGCAGAGATGAAGACCCAATGCAGCCAAAAATAAATAAATAAAAGTAAGCATAGACTGAGAAGGTAGGACTGCATAATTTTTAAAAAATTTTATCTAAGTACTAACTCTTAGTTTTTAAAACAAATCTTATTTTGAAATAATTTAAACTTTCAGAAGAGTTTCAAGAGTGCTTACAATTACCTATTACCGACCTATTGATTTGGTTTGACCAAATTTTAGTCAGGTTTCTCTTTTTCTCATAGGCCTCTGAACTTTAATTCACCCCCAAACTGAAACAAGTCCTAAAATCCCCCACTTAATGGTTCACTCTGAGAATTGGCCAACCACAGAGGGAAAAATATTCCTGTTAAAGCACCCTGATATACCATCTGCTTGCTCTATCCCCTTGTCCTACTCCCACACAAAGTTACTGCTAGCCCTGCTTACCCCTCCCTAATTTAAAAAACAAAAACAAAAAACTTTTTCTGTATGAGACATTTGCAGATTTTGTGATCGATGAGTTCTGCTATTGCAATAGTCTTTTAAAACAGCTTCTCCTTCCCTAAGTCCAGATTTGTTGATATTTGACATAATAAACAATAATAAATAATTATATAGTCTTCACCTAGATTCACCAATTTTGCTACATTTGTTCACTTCTCATATATATACACATGTATGCATATACATCACATACGTTATACATTTTATATATATATATATATATATATATATATATATACACACATTTATTATTCAAAAATAGTCACTCTCCCTCTTAACTTCTGTGGGCAGAATATAGCTCTCTGCTCTATTGATGTTGAGTTTGGCCATGTGAATTATACTAGACCCTCAAGATGCGTTTAGTATAATTCTCCACCCCTTCACTTTGGGCTTGACCACGTGAGTTGCTTTGGCCAACAGGATGTTAGCAGAGTGGGTAGTATCTGTGAATGTGACCTTATTTGGAAACAGTGTCTTTTCAGATATAATCAAGTTAAGATAAGCTTATATGGAATTATGGTGAACTCTTAAGTCTAATGACTGGTATCCTTATAAAGAGAGATTTGGAGACACACAGACACACACAGGGAAGAAGGCCATATCACGACAGAGATAAGAGACTGGACTGATGCTGCTATAAGCCAAGGGATGCCAACGACTGCTGACAACAACCAGAGCTAGGAAATAGCAAATAAGGATCCTCCCCTAGAGCCTTCAGAGAAAGCAGAGCCCTGCTGATGCCTTGATTTCAGACTTTTAGCCTCCAAACTATGAGAATAAGTTTGTTTTTTTAAGCCACCCAGTTTGTGGTAGTTTGTTATATCAGCCCTAGGAAACTAATACACAGAGTAAAGCAAGTTGTGGCTTGAAAGGTGCTGCAATAATTGGGCTTGCCCTCTTGCTCTTCTGCCACCATTCTAAGAACTTTTTCTGGATAGCCCACCGACTCAAGGATGAGGATGTAAACAGCACTGGCTACAACCTGTATACTGAAGCAAAGCACAGCTGATCTCAGCCTACATCTGCTGACCTCCAGATGCACAAGTGGGAATTAATGTTATTTTGAGCTATTAAGTTTTGCACTGTATTTTGTGACCATAGCTGACAGATACAGTATGTAAACATTGTACTTTGTTATGAGTTAGTTGCAGACATTTTAACATATCATCCCTAAATACCTCAATATGTACCTCTTACAAACAGGGGCATTCTCCCACGTAACTTCAATTACAATTATCACACGCAGGAAATTTAACATGAATTCTATTACCTAATATTGTATTCAATATTTGAATTTCCTTAATTGTTCCAGTGTCCTCTGTGGCTGTTTTTTTTTTTTTTTTTTAAACATCTTTATTGGGGTATAATTGCTTTACAATGGTGTGTTAGTTTCTGCTTTATAACAAAGTGAATCAGCTATACATATACATATGTTCCTGTTTTTTTTTTTTAATCCAGGATATAATCAAGGTTTGCACATTGCACTTAATTGTCATGTTTTTCTAGTTTCCTTTAAACTAGAGCAGTTTAAAGAAAATATTTTTATGACTTTTTTTTTCATGACACTGCCATTTTTAAAGAGTCATTTTACAGGATATCCCTCAGTTTGGGCATTGTGTCTTCATTAGATTCAGATGAAATATTTTGACATCAGTACCACCTTGGAGATGTTGTAGTCTCTTCAGTGCCTTACATCAGGAGGCATATGATGTCATTTATGTCCCATTATTGGTGATACTAAGTTTGATAATTTGGTTACAAAATAGTGTCCACATTTCTCAATTTGAAAGGTACCTTTTAATTTTTCATGATTAGTTATCTTTGGAGAAATGTTTCAAAACTATGTGACCATGATGTGGAGAAAAGGGAACCCATGTGCACTGTTGGTGGGAATGTAAATTGGTGCAGCCACTACAAAAAACAGTATGGAGATTCCTCAAAAAATTAAAAAGAGCTACCATGTGACCCAGAAATTCCACTCCTAGGTATATCTGAAGAAAACAAAAACACTAATTAGAAAAGATATATGCGCCCCTATGTTCATTGCAGCATTATTTACAATAGCCAAGATATAGAAGCAATCTAGATAAAGAAGGTGTGTATATAACAGAATATTACTCAGCCATAAAAAAGAATGAAATCTTGCCATTTGTGACAACACGGATGGTCCTAAACAGTATTATGCTAAGTGAAATAAGATAAAGACAAAAACTGTATGATTTCACTTATGTGTGGAATCTAAAAAAACAAACAAAAAAACAATGAACAAACATAACAAAGCAGGAACAGAGTTATAGATACAGAGAACAAATTGCCAAAGGGGAGCAGGTGGGGGGTACGAAAGAAATAAGTGAGGGAAATTAAGAGGTATAAACTCCAGTTACAAAATGAGTCAAGGGAATGAAATGTAGTGTGGGGAATACAGTCAATAACTATGTAATATTTTTGATGATATAACTAGACTTACCATAGTGATCATTTTGAAATGTGTAGAAATACTAAATCACTGTGTTGTGTACCAGGAAATAGCAGTGTTATAGGTCAGTTATACTTCAAAAAACCAAAATCATAGAAAAAGAGATCAGATTTGTGGTTACCAGAGGCAGGGGGAGGGTGAGGATAGGAAGAGGAATTGTATGAAGGTAGTCAAAAGGTTCAAACTTCCAGTTATAAGATAAATAAGTAGTAGGGATGTAATATATAACATGATAAATATAATTAACACTGCCTTATGTTATATATGAAAGTTGAGAGTTGTCATCACAAGGAAATTTTTTTTCTATTTCTTTCATTTTGTACCTATATGAGATGTGAATGTTCACTTAACTTATTGCGATAATCATTTCATGATGTAAGTCAAACAACTGTTATATATCTTAAACTTATACAGTACTATATGTCAATCATATCTCAATAAAACTAGGGGAAAAACTATGTGAATATTCTCTTTCCAAAACAATTTTATTACTCAGTGTTTTCCAACATCCATGGATGATACTTGCCTATATTAATATATACTTGTACTTACATAAGTATCTGTGGTGTGTGTATGTGTGTGGGTGTAATCATGGTATTTATACTTTCAATCCATTAAAACAGGTTTCTTCCTTTCCATCCCCCAATTCATATTTATATTAGCCTTGTACCAAAGTGAGAATATTTGGTTCCCAGCACCATCAATATATTTGCTCATTATGCAAATCTTAAAATATGATATTTTTACAATAAGATTTGGTAATCATGATCCTTGGTATTTGCCCAAAGTAGCTGAAAACTTATGTCCACACAAAACCCTGCACACAAATGTTTATAGCAGCTTTATTCATAATTGCCAAAACTTGGAGCTACCAAGATGTCCTTCAGTAGGTGAGTTGATAAGTAAACTGGTATATCCAGATAATGAATTATTCTTTATTATTATTCAGCACTAAAAAGAAATGAGCTATCAAGCTATGAAAAGATATGGAGGAAACATAAATGCATCTTACTTAAAATGCATGCTGCTAAGTGAAAGAAGCAAGTCTGAAAAGCTGCTCTATGATTTCAACTATATGACATTATAGAAAAGGCAAAAGTATAGAAGCTGTAAAAAAAAAAAAAAAAAAGAAAAATCAGTGGTTGGCAGGACTTAGGGGGAGGGAGGATGAATAGGTGGAGCACACAAGATTTTTTTAGCTGGACTTTATTACTGCGCATGTGTAATTACAATACTGGCTAATCTCCCCATTGGTTGTTTCTATTGTATTCAAACTTGAAATAGTTTTACTTTTAATATTTATGATATTTGTTATAGTCATATTTATAAGCATATTAATATCTGGGATACCCTCTTTCTTTCATATATACTCAAGTCTGAAAAACACTTTTTAGGAGCACATGTATTTTATTACTATAATTTTTAAATTTATTTTTTTAATTTATTTATTTTTGGCTGCATTGGGTCTTTGTTGCTACACCCGGGCTTTCTCTAGTTGTGGGAGCGGGGGCTACTCTTCGTTGCGGTGCACGGGCTTCTCACTGCGGCATCCTCTCTTGTTACGGAGCACGGGCTCTAGGCGCATGGGCTCAGTAGTTGTGGCGCACGGGCTTAGTTGCTCTGCGGCATGTGGGATCTTCCCGGACCAGGGCTTGAAGCTGTGTCCCCTGCATTGGCAGGCGGATTCTTAACCACTGCGCCACCAGGGAAGCCCTGGAGCACATGTATTTTAAAACATTGAGTTCACACCTGCGGTTTTAGACTTCACTATTATTTTAGGATTCTTTTCTTTTATTGTGTCTTTTCATGCATTTTAGGTTTCTTATTCCTTTTGGCAGGAACAAGAGGCTTTGAGGGTATAGAAGTCCTTCTTAGGCAGCTCAATTTATTGCTGCTGCTTTTGTTTTTTTGTTTGTTTGTTTGTTTTGCGGTACGTGGGCCTCTCACTGCTGTGGCCTCTCCCGCTGCGGAGCGCAGGCTCAGCAGCCATGGCTCAAGGGCCCAGCCGCTCCGCGGCATGTGGGATCTTCCCAGACCGGGGTACGAACCCCTGTCCCCAGCATCGGCAGGCGGACTCTCAACCACTGCGCGACCAGGGAAGCTCTATTGCTGCTGCTTTTGATCTACCATCTGTTGCTTTAAATGACAATGCCTCTTGTTGTTTACCATGTGCATCTGCGTATAATGTTTCTGTCTTCCACAGTAATATAAGAAGCCTTAATATAAACCAATACCATTTATAGTCCAGATTTATATTACATTCTTACTTTAAACAGAGGGCTTTCATGCCCATGTTGACTCTGGTAGCATGGGTTATAGGTGTCTTTCCATGAAATCTGACAGGTGTTTGAGAAACTTCCCAATTTAACCAAATGGAAGCTAGGTTAGAATATTTATTCTTCTCTTAGTTAAACTCCAACCAATTTCTCTCCTTTATCCATGAAGATAATTCAAATAACATCCCCAAATTGGATACCTAAATTTTTATTTAAATCAGTACTTTGTCTGAAAACAGAAATGATAACTATTTTCTGTGTTAAGATCCATAGAAGAGTAAATGAGAAAACATCTATAAGAATACTAAATATTAACTGGGTTGGTTGACAAAGCCAAGTGTGCTTCCTGGGTAGTTCTATCTTTTTCTGAGATTGCTAAATTTGAGAAAGAAATTCATGTTACTCTCAATTTGCTAGAAGTGACTTTACACTGTAACCCACATATCTGAAGATATAGTAAGACTCCGGCTATAAAGCAGTCACTTGTTTCGGAATATGGGAAGAGTGATATTAAACTAATTAGGAAGAAGAGGTTACCATCAAAAACATAGAAATTGTAAGGTCAGTTGGAATTTTGACTTCATAGCCTCTTGAAAAAAAAAAAGTACCCACCTTTCCATAGTATTTTTTATAAAGATAACATTTGAAAGAACTATTCCATTACCTCTTTCTCCTGTTTCATTCTCATTATCTATCAAAAGAATCTCTACTTAGCAACCCGATTAACTTCAGGGGCTCCCCATCTGAAGTTAAATGTACAAACTGCAAAGTGACTTCATCATCACTGTGTAAAAGTACACAGTGTGAAAATACACAGGGTAAACATAAGAAGCATACCATAACTTTCCTGTGTTTTCAACTCTGATAGTTTATATATACCAGTCCCAGAAGAAAATAAGAAACATGAGTTTTCCTCCTAGAATTTGTGTGACCTCTTACCACTTCCTAAATATAATTACACTTGTTTTTTTTCCTTCCAGAAGCAGAAATCAGAGAGAAGTACTCTCAGCTAAGCTTGCTTGAATGTATTTGGCTAACAAGAGAGAGCTTCAGAAGCATTTCTTGCCGCAAAATGTACGCTGTGAATAATTTAGTAACTATTTCTAAATGTCTATAAAAACAAATTTTTTTCAGATAGTCATCTGATAACAAGATAGGCTGAAAGAAATGCTTGGGAAATTTTTAACATTTGTAAATTATTTGAGGAGATGTGGTAGAAGTGAGAGATCACTCTGGAAATTCTCAATTCTTCTATACCTCTCTGTGGCTTTTTAAAATGGCCAGATCTCCCCAAAACCACCTCCTGAGGTTCAATATTCTAAACCCCTCCGATTTGTTTCTTCAGAGTTTAGGATCTCCATCCAAAAGTCCTTTTTGAACTTTATCAAAAGCATTTTCCTCATCTACCACCAGGTGGCAGGTGGATCCACTTTTTGGAGAGCGACCCCGACCCCGCCCTACCGGAAGTTGTCATACAAAGGAAGCCTCTCTGGCCACGCCTAGAGTTCAGCACCCTCGACGCGGACAGCGACACCGCCCAATTTAGTCCCATGACTCGCTGCAGAGATTTTCACCTGACAAAGGAACTGGCCAATCCCAACTGGTTCCAAGGGCTGCGTGACTGACAATTTACAAAGGCAGATATGGAGGGGGAAAGAACTCCTTGATTTGGGACATTTAGGTTGGCAGGAGGACCAGGTGATTTTAAATAATACATCGTAATGAAAAAATCCTAATTTTCCCCCCCTCACTACCCACCAGATTCTAAGTGCATTCTTAGAAATGCTATCTTGCGGTGCGAGAGACAGTAGATTAACCAGCCTCGGTGCGTTGGTTTATTCCGACAAAACGCGTTAAGACAACGAAGGCGGTACAAAAAGTCCGTGTGAGTTATGGCGGCCAATCCCTCTTCTTGCACAAAGCTGCCTGTCAGCTTTCCTAAGAAACCAGCATGGGGACGGACTGCTTTTTCTGCGTAGTTTTTCAGTTAGTCTCGAAAACCCAAACAGTAGCTCTTTTTGTTCACATGAAATTACTATTTTAGACAGAGAGGTTGGACTGAAGCACGAGTGTACTCTAAAATTGATGGTTTAGGTGTCATCTTTCCAGTTGCCTAGCAACAAATTAGACAAAAAAGAGCACATCTGCGGGTTTTAACTTACATAACAGCAAAAGCCCAAGGGCAAATGAAAATGCACTCAGGACAGCTTGATATATTAACTAGTTCTAGTGTTTAGAATCAGTCTCAGTGCTGGGGCAGCAGGCAGAGCTAACGGGAACAAGTAGCTATTTAAGATGGACAAATAAGCTAAATTAAGCCGAGTTTTACCTGTAAATTATCCGTGTTGTACGGACTGCTTTCTCACTATTTCCCACTATTTTTGGCGGCGATAATTCAGATCTTTAACCAGCAGAGGGCGAGTCGACTGCATTTTTCGCCCCTAAGGCACTCCCTTCCTTCACCCCACCCTTTCTCATCCCTTGCCCCTGGGAAATTAATTTACTAGGCTCTTCAAATATAGACCAACGGAGGAAGGTGTGGAGGAAGGAAAGCAGCAGCGCAGAACTCCACAGAGTGCCAGCCCTGTCAGCCTTGGATCTGTGGCTGCTCTGCTGTCCCCTTACTTGGAGCTGCAGAGGGGATTGCACCTGCACCCGTTGTCCCAGGAGGAGGCTGGGATTAAAAGCAGCCCCACCCACAGAAGCCATGGATATTTGTGATCACTAGCTTCAGAGAATTGGGAGAGCCAGAGAGAGCCTGGTTACACGACAGATATAACCTATGAAAGAGAAAACCAGTTCACTTCTCAGGGCCAATAATAGCTCAGTATGCTGGAACATCAACAAAAAAAGGCTCTGCTCTGGCTTTGATACTCTGGGAACAAAAATGGGATGGGGGTAGGGAAAGGAGAAGATGAAAGACTAAGAATCTGACTGAGTCATCTTTAAAACAACAAGCAAAGCAAGCCAGTCAGGGGGAGAGACAATGACAGAAAGCCTGCTAGAATGCAGGGCAGAGCAATAAAGCATGCTGTACAAAGTTAATTTATTGCTGGGCGGAACCCTGTGCATTCTGGACAGGCATACCACTTGCTCCAGAGGAGGTGGGTTTTACCTTGTGTTGTAAGACTTTGCACAATCTTCTCGGGCAGGCAGCCAGAAATCCCATTAATTGGACATGCCCTTTTTCTTCTCCTCATATTTATGTCTCAGTTTCAAGCTAGTAAAATTAATTTTTTCTGGAGGACATTAAATTTTATGCAGCATTGCATTTTCTCTCCTTCAATCATTAAATTTCTATAAAGCTTGTTTTTAAAGGACACCATTTCATTAACAAATTCAATTCATGAGGAAGTATTATACTCTGTTAAAGTTGATGATGGTGTCTTAGGTTAGATCAACACTTTTCAGAAAGCATGATTTGATTCAGTTTCATCATAAATCCTTCAAGTAAATTGCACTTTGATGGTGTTGTATTGCACACCTTCTGTATCTAATTACTTATAAAATAAATTTTTTATGCATATACCAAACTTCATTCATGTTACACCAAGATCCAAACAAATGCTTAAAACTGGCTAATATAATCTCTCCATGGAAACCAGAATTATCTTTAAAAAACTGAAGTAAGTCACTGAACAAGCACTTAGTAAAACAGGATGTTCAAAAAGCCAATAAGCATATTAAAAGGTTTCAACATCATTAATTATCCAAGAAATGGAATTTTAAACCACAATGAAATGCCTTTATCCACCAAAGAGAATTAATTAATTAAAAAGCTGACATTTTCAAGTGTTGGAAAGGATGAGGCAACTTCAGCTATCACACACTGATGGGCTATAAGTTGGTACAGTCACTCTGGAAAACTGTCAGCATTTACCAAAGTTCAATATATGCATACCCTACAACTCAGTAATTGCAGTCTTAGGTATATTCTTAATAGAAATACTTATATGTGCACACAAAAAGACACGTAAAAGAATGTTCATCTTAAACTTGGAAGCAATCCAAACTTCAACAATAGAATGGATATATTGTTATTGCCATATACAGAAATATATACAGTAATGACTTTTTTAAAAACTACTGCTACATGCAACAGTATGTATAAATCTCACAATGTGATGTTCAGCAGGAAAAAATCAGAAACAACATTTTGTATGATTCTACTTATATAAAGCTCAATTATTGGAAAAACTAAGGGAAGTCAGAATAGTGGTTGCCTTTGGTGGAGATAAAGACTGAAAGGAGGCATGAGGGAGGCTTCAGGGGGTATTGGTAATATTGTTTCCCGATCTGGGTGGTGGTTACTCAAGTGTGTTCACCCTTTAAATATCTATTGAGCTATACGCTGATTTCTACATGTTAATTATGTTATGCAATCTAAATTCCTTAAAGTCGCCTATAAGGCCCTGCAAAAACTAATCCTACCTAAATTTCCAATCTCTTATTAACCATTTTCTCCCTCAGTCATCACACTTGCATTACTCTGAGCTTTCATCAGTTTCCAGAACATATATATCTCTTTTCAATCTTAAGGCCCTTGGGCTTGCTGTTTTCTCTTCCTGGAATGCATTATCACCAGCTCTTTTCATAACATGTTCCTTCTAATCTTTCAACTCTCAGATTAATGATACCATTTTAGAGAAACTTGCTTTGACTCTCCTATCTGAAGTCCCTGTTTCATTTTTCTATTTGCTGCCATCACAAATTATCAAAAACTTAGTGGCTTTAAACAATACAAATTTATGATCTGAGACTTCTGAAGGTCAGAAGTCTGCAGTGGGTCTCACTGGGCTAAAATCAAGGCACCAGCAGGAGCAGTTTCCTTCTGGAGACTCTCGGGGAGAATCCATTTCCTTGCCTTTTTCAGCTCTTAGAGGCTGGAGGCATTTCTAGATTTGTGGCTCCTTCTTCCATCTTCACCATCAGTAGTGCAGCATCTTCAAATCTCTCTCAGACTGTGACCCTCTCTTCCCTCTTTTCCACCCTTTCGATATTGTTGAATCCAGCCAGATATTTCAGTATACTGTCCTGATCAAGGACAGCTGATTTAGCAACATTAATTCTCCTTTGTTACGTATTGTAACATATTCACAAGTTGTGAAGACTAGAGTTGTGGACATCTTTGAGGGGCATTATTCTGCCTACCACAGTCCACCTTTTTCTAGCACAGCACTGTATTTATTAAGAGCACTAATCACAGTTTTTAGTCATTTTATATATTCCTCTGCCCATTCACTGTCTAACTGCTCCCACTCTAAGGTAAATTCTATGAGCGCACAGACCCCTGCTGTTTCCTTGGTGCTTAGCATAATGCCTGACACACTACAGAAATTCATTATTTGTGGAAATAATAAATATGAGTTTAGGTCTATGTTTTAACACTTGAAAACTCTGGTTTTTACCTTTTCTTTTCATATAAAAATATATATATTGTGTCTTGGCAGGAGGGGGATTTCTGGTGCAATCACAGTGTAGATTTTTGAAGCTCTCTACTATACTAACTCACTGTAAAAAAAAATCACTCCTACAAATAGGGTCCATATATGTCACATACATATCTTCATTTCTATCATACTTAAAAGTAGAGTTTATAAGTTACTTCCTCCTGGAAAATAGTGTATCAGAGGGCTCATATTCTGAAGAAAAGATAATCCAGAGTGAAGAGTTGGAATTCTTTATTACAGTCATGTGAGAAAAAAATGTGCATGGGGCTCTAAGTATGATCCTAGAATGTAGTTGCAAAGACAGGTATCATCAGATAATCATTGTACATCTGATATCATAACCTGTATTACCAGGTTGTAATATCAGATACCAAAGTTTCTTAAAAAAATACTTGGTGGTTCACTTATTTACTCAGCAAATATTTATTAATCATCTATTAAGTGTCAGACCCTTTTCTAGTCTCTGGGTACACAATACAAAGTTCCTGCCTATAGGGAGCCTACAAATAGATGTACAATATTATGTGAGGTAGTGGCAAGTGTTATAAAGAAAGGGAGATTAATCCCTTGTTGGTTGCTTTGTTTGCAAATATTTTCTCTCATTCTGAGAGTTGTCTTTTCGTTTTGTGTATGGTTTCCTTTGCTGTGCAAAAGCTTTTAAGTTTCATTAGGTCCCATTTGTTTATTTTTATTTTCATTATTCTAGGAGGTAGATCGAAAAAGATCTTGCTGCAATTTATGCCATATGATCCAGCAATCCCTCTCCTGGACATATATCTGGAGAAAACCATAATTCGAAAAGATACATGCACCCCAGTGTTCACTGCAGCCCTGTTTACAATAGCCAGGACATGGAAGCAACCTAAATACCCATCAACAGAGGAACGGATAAAGAAGATGTGGTACATATATATAATGGAATGCTACTCAGCCATAAAAAAGAATGAAATAATGCCATTTGCAGCAACATGGATGGAACTAGAGATTGTCATACTGAGTGAAGTAAGTCAGACAGAAAGACAAATATCATATGATATTGCTTATATGTAGAATCTTAAAAAAGGGTACCAATGAACTTATCTACAAAACAGAAACAGAGTTACAGATGTAGAAAATAAACTTATGGTTACAGGGTGTAAGGGGGGTAGGAATAAACTGGAAGATTGGGATTGACATATACACACTACTATATATAAAATAGATGACTAATAAGGACCTACTGTATAGCACAGGGAACTCTACTCAATACTCTGTGATAGCCTATATGGGAAAAGAATCTAAAAAAAGAGTGGATATGTATATATAACTGATTCACTTTGCTGTACACCTGAAACTACCACAACATTGTAAATCAACTATACTCCAATAAAAATTTTTAAAAAAACGAAAAAGAAGAAGAAAGGGGATGATGAGAAACCAAGAGAGAGTTCTGAATGGAGATTCAAATAAAATTTAAAAATAAAAAGATAATTCTAGTTGTTATATGGGTATAAGAAGGGATACCAGTTAGAAGGCCATTGCAGAAATATGGGCAAAAAATGATAGTTTGAATTAGGGTGACAGTGCTGGAGTTAATATAAATTGGTTGGATTTGGGACATATTTTAAAGAAAATTGAAATGATTTGATGATGGTCTTAGATATAGAATGCTAAAGAAAAATGGCCCTCAGTTTGTGTGGGGTATTTTGGTATTGGTGGTGCTATTTACTGTTATGGAAATTTAGGGTTAGTTTTGGTATGGAAAAGAAATCAAGAATTTTGGACATGTTAAATTTGAAATGTTTGTTAAACATATAAGTTATGTTGATTGGGCAATTGATTATTGAGGTCTGTGGACTTAGGGGAGATATCACATCTAGAAAGATTTGAGCAAAGATTAGGAAAACTATAATTAAAGTAATGAAATTGAATGAGATCACCTAGGGAATTAGTGTAGTTAGAGAAGATGGCCAATCCTAGGGCACGTCAACATTTTGAGGTCTAGGAAATGGAGAGAAGCCAACAAAGGAGACTGAGGGGGAGTAGCCAGTGTGGTCATAGGAAATCAGGAGAGAATATGTTCTGAAAGTCACTGTGTCAAGAAGGAGGAAGGAAATACCGCTGTGTTTAGTTAGATGAAACGTGAGATGGAAAGATGGAGGTCCTTTGTGACCCCTTGGCAGAGCAGATTCAATGAAGTGATAATATAAAAATCTGATTTAATGTGACAATCCATTATGAAAATATTATTCAGCTTGGATTCCTTTTAAATAATGCTACTTGAAGTAGACATTACATGGATTTCCAGGTTTGATGATCTATATATGTAATAAATTAGTTATATTAGTATATAAGTAATAAATTAGTTAACTTCTAAATTCACAATTCCTTGATATTAGATCAAAGTATATAGGTTACTTGACTGTAATGGTGGCTGCCTGAAGGAAAAAATGAGGCAGTTTCTTCGTAGCTCTGTGGATAATATTTACTTCTCTGCCTATGATTTCCCTTACTGGGAAACTCTTCTCCTCTTCTGAAGTAATTACAGATACTTACTGTTTGCCTCAAAATAGAAACATAAACTTCCTTTGTGGAGAGGTCTTCATTGAACTTCCTATTTTATCTGAACCAATGACTTTCAAAGCATTTTCCAAGACCTTCATGTGATGCACTGATGTTCACAAACTAGTTTTTTGTGTTCACTTGTATATATGTTAAGGCTGTTTCTAATAATTGCCATCATAATCACTCGGCCTCCTATTCTTGCAAATTGTCCGTTCCACAGAGCTCTTAAATCCTTCTCACGGGCCCAATAAAGGAGTTTTAGAATTCAATCACTCAAAAACTTGTGCCAGCTCTTTTTCACAGAAGTGTTAAATCGAGGGACTTCTAAAGTTTCATTTCACCTAACACTCAATTAGCACTACAGTCATTCAGTTTTGTTGTTTTCTTTCTATTTTTTTTGACCATGCTGCATGGCATGCGTGATCTTAATTCCCTGACCAGGGTTTGAACCCATGCCCCCTGCAGTGGAAGCATGGTGTCAACCACTGGACCGCCAGGGAGGTCCCTCAGTTACTAATTATTAAGCACCTTCTGTGTGTTTGGCCTACTCAGGGTCAGAAATATGATGTTGAATAGGATGGACACCGTTTCAGCCTCAAAAAACTTGGGTCCTAATGGTAAGACAGGCAATTAAATTGTTATGATAAATATGTTACAGACTATCATAAGAATATAGCATAATAGAAAAACTCAATATTCCAGGTGGGGGATGGAAGGTTATGAAAGGCTGGGCTCTGAAAGATGAGGAGTTATCCAGGAAGGGCAACAGTGACTTAGTAATAGGGAAAAGCATGTACACAGATTTAGAGGCCATGGAAGAATGGAAGGATAGTGCAACATTCAAAGAACACTGTGAGAAAGGGAAAAACTTTATCATTATTTTTCTCTCCTTTAAGGTGACCTACGTCAATACTTCTTATTGATTTTCAAACTACCTTAAAAATTGATTTTCATTTTTATGGATAAACGCCAAATTCTATTTTTTTAAGTTTTTTATGCAATAATCAATATTCATTAGTTCATATATAATAGCTAATACACAAACACTACAAATTTTATTGATATTTTTGAAATTCTTTTCAGATAATCTTAGGTACATTTAAGAAGTGTTCTCTAGACTTGTGGTTGCCAAGGGGGAGGGGGTTGGAGGAGGGAGGGGGTTGGAGGAGGGATGGAGTGGAAGGCTGGGGTTAGCAGATACAAACTACTATATAGAGAATGGATAAACAACAAGGTCCTACTGTATAGCACAGGGAATCATATTCAATATCCTGTCATAAACCATAATGGAAAAGAATATTTTTTAAAAAGAATGTATATATATATGTATATGTATAACTGAACCACTTTGCTATACAGCAGAAATTAACACAACACTGTAAACCAGTTATACTTCAATAAAAAAAATAAAAAGTTGTTCTCTAATCCTTCCAAGATTACCTAACCACTCCGATTGTTCATTAATTCACTCTCATGAGGCTCTGGGGAATACTTGCACATATTAAGCATTTCCCCTTATCCCAATTCCACAATAACAGTCATGAGAAATACAGTAATTTGTTAATAAATATGTATTAAATGAGGCCTCATTTCTGATATGCTCTAAATATGACAATTAAGGAAATGTAATTTATTTCTAAAATTTAATAAACCAAGATAACATGAAACTGATGATTCATCTTCTTATTATTTCTGGATTTATGGATGTGGAAGAGGTGAATGAAAAGAGAATAGATGTGGAGAGTTAAAATTGTAATTTTTTTTCTGTGAGAAACTGAGGAGATACCTAGTGTAGGTTTCATTTTATATATAAAGAAACTGAGGCCCAGAGAAATGGCATGTCTTAACTCCAAGTTAGAAACACAGCTGTCATAGAAATCAGATTCCTACTCCTTAGTCTACTACTTTTCTCATTATGACAGACTAAGATCTTTGGCACTCAAGAAAGTTTGTTTGTTTGTTTCCATGAGAGTTCTTTTGATCTTTAAAAGTTGGCAGGCCACTGCTTAAAATTCATTAATTTAGTCAATTCACCAGTATCTATAGAGGTCCTATAATATTTTAGGATTTTTCTATGTGCTAGGGATACAGCACTGAATAGACAAAAATCTCTGCCCTCTAGGAACCCCAGAGAGATAATTAGACCACTTATAACAGCTTCACCCTGGAGACATTCAGAGATATGGATACATTTGAACTTCAGGGGTGTGTGTGTATGTGTATGTGTGTGTGTGTGTGAGAGAGAGAGAGAGAGAGAGAGAGAGAGAGCTGGTTCATTTAAAGTCAGGTTTATTGAGATATAAATGCCATGTAGTAAAATTCACTCCTTTAAGGTGTACAGTTTGATGAGTGGCAAACATACATAATCATTTAGCTACCACCGCAATCAAGATGTAGAATATTTCTATTACCGCCAAAAGTTTTCTCATGCCACTTTTCATTCAGTCTCTCACCCCACCCACAGCCCCTGGTAACCACACTGATCTGGTTTCTGTTCTGTATCCGTAGTTAGTTCCTATCCATTTGTCTTTAGTACTTGGTAATTGAGCTTCCTTGTCATAGCCTTACTTCACACAAGGATGAGGTGAAAAAGATTTAGAATCAACCAACATGGAAAGTCTAATAGATTCATCCCATCAAAGGAGAGATTCTGAAAGGGATACACATCACTGGTAAGTGAGCTACATGTAACTTCCATCCAGGGGCTACAATAAAAACTGTCTGAAACACTATTCCTGAGACTAGAAGTAGGGCAAGGAGGGTGGGGCATAGGAATCACTACTAAGAATTTGGAACCACTTCTAGCCCTCACATAATTTTGTAGCGTGTATGCACTGTACCTGGACAGTTGGCAAGGGGTGGTGTGTACAGGGATAAAATCCTCAGAGAATGTAATTTTATATTGCTATCAAACCGGTAATGCCCCTGGAATGTGGTTAAATTAGAATAACGCCTCTTTACCCCAGGCTTCAAATAATTTCCAAAAATAGAATTTCAAGTTAAGTGAGCAACTTACCATTAAAAAAAAGTAGTTCAACATGCAAGGAAACAAGATACCAGACTGAGAACCAGCAGAAATAAAAACAGCTGAAGCAGACATGCATTGATGTCAGACAATGGAATTATCAAACACAAAATATGAAATGACTGTATTTAATGTATCTAAGGAAATAAATGTTTGAAAATAAATGGAGGGAACAGAAACCGTGAAGAATGAGCAAGTATATTTGATGAAAGAACAAATAGAACTGCTGGAAATGTAAAGTTGTAATAAATGAAAGTTTAAAACTCAACGGGTAGTTTTAAGAACATATCAGACATAGATGAAAAAGAATAGACTGAAGGCAAAAAGACTGTAGCAAAAAGAGAAAACAGATGGAGATTATGAAAGAATTTACAAGACACAGATCTATATATACCATTTCACTCTATTCTAACTGGAGTCCCAGAAGGATAAAACAGAAGGGATAAAAGCAATATTTGAGGAGATAATTAGAATTTTTCATAATGCCAAACCACTAATTCAAGAAGCCAAATGAATCTCATATAGGGTCAAATAAACACATATATAGATCATAGTGAGATTGTGGAATACTGAAGATGAAAAGATTATCTTAAAATAGATATAAAAGATCAATTTTTTTAAGTAATGACGGAGAACTAACTTCCCAGCAGCAATAGTGGAAGACAAAATACAATGAAATGACACTGTCAACATCTGATGTAAGATTATAGTTAACTTAAAATTCTATGCCTAAACAACAAGGTCCTACTGTGTAGCACAGGGAACTATATCCAGTCTCCTGGGATAAACCATAATGGAAAAGAATATTTTAAAAAAGAGAATGTCTACAAATGTATAACTGAGTCACTTTGCTGTACAGCAGAGATTGGCACAATGTTGTAAATCAACTATACTTCAATAAAAATAAAATTTTTTTAAATTCTAAGCCTAGCATAAATCTCTCTCATAAGCCAGTAGGAGAAGAGGATCAAGATAGTGGAATAGGATGACGTGGAGCTCACCTCCCCGAACAACACATCAAACACACATCTACATGTGGTACAATCCTCACCGAAAACTAACCAGGAGACTGGCAGAAGAACTCCTAAACAACAAAAGCTGCAAAAAAAATCTCCATGTAGCCAGGTAGGATAGAAAAAAAAAAAAATTACCAGGTCGGGAACTACACCCCTGGTAGGGATCTATATGGAAGAGAAGGTCCACATGGGCAGACCCTTGTCCTGGGGAGCAAGGAGGTCATGTCCAGTCCTGGTGTCCCGTGCAGAGGAGACAAGCCCCTTTGCCTGCTGGGAAATCCGCTGAGAGAGATAGAAGGGCTGGAAAAGCCTAGACTCTACTTGCAGAAGTGCACACATGCTGGCTTGCCAACAATCAGGGCAGAGAGAGCCATGCACTGGCGTCTGCAGCCTTGCTACACTTCTCAACATAAAGGGGCTAACACTCTAGTCCAGTTCACTCCACACCCCAGCCTGGCACACCATCTGGGCAAAGACCTGGTCTAGCTATGCAGAGACAGACTGAGCTAGCTAGGGTGTGATCTGGGTGGAGCCAGGGAGACCACCGTCACAACATGCATAGGGCAGTGCCATAAGAGCATGCAGGGGCTAAGCACCTGTCTCCAGGCAGGCCCTGGAGAGGATTCAATCTAGCTACACCTCTGCATAGAGTATGGTCTGCTTGGGATGGCAATGGCCTTGTCAGCACACTCAGGAGTTCGTCTCCCAATGAGAGAGCACCTCCCCACCCCCAGCTCTGCCCACTCCTCACTTGTGGCTTAGTGCTAGATCTGGGGCAGACAGGTCCTGGGAGAAGACTGCCACAGAGACAGCCCAGACCTTAGGGCAGCCCAGCCACCTCAATTCCTGCAGCCACAACGCCCTGACCCCCAGCTTACTCCACACCTCAGCCTTGCACTAGATCTGGGACGAACACAACAGAGAAAGGGACATGACCTTGGGCTGCTTCTGGGTGAACTGCAGACACCTACACAGGCAGCGCATAGGTCCTTTCTGACTGCACAGGCCTCACTTGCTTCAGTACTCACCTCCTTTGGGGCAGGGCATGCACTCAAGGGCAATGGAGCCTGACTGAAACTGACCATCAGTTTCAGAACTTCAGAGGTTCTTATCCAACAACTGGGGAACAGACCCACCCCTGACAGGGCAGCCACAGTCATAGAGCAGAGAGGAAACCTTGACTCACATCCTGCACAGGCTCTAGATACTACAACACTAACCACCACCACCATCCCCGCATCAAGGGCATAACAACCAGCACACCCTGAAGAAAGACAAGGCTAGTGTCCATACCAAAACCAGCCCCCACACCAAAAACACTGGACATGCAGTCTACATAGGGACACTCCCATGTAAAAACACCCCTTCAAGACCACAGCAGATAACTTTCTGTCTCTATGAATTTAGGAGAAACGGTTAAGTAAAATGAAAAGGCAGAGGAACTACTCCCCAATGAAAAGAACAAGAGAAATTCCCCGAAAGAACAAATAGTAAAGCAGAACTCATCAGTCTACTAGACCCCAAGTTGAAAAAGGTGGTAATACAGCTCCTTGAAGCGAAAGGACAAAGAGAAAGACTGGGCAGGCCTGAGGCACTAGCTTCCAGGATAAAATTCCTCCTCAGGGAAACACCCTCTTGCTGATAAAAATACAAATGCAAACTCAATAAACTTATGCTTTGGGAAAAAAAAAAAGGTGGTAATAAAAATGCTCACTGATTTAAGAAAGATTATCAAAAGAGACACAGATCACTGTAAAAAGGAACTAGAAACTACAAAGATGAACCAATCAAAAACAGACAATTCAATTGCCAAGATGAAAACCAATGTCAAGAGAAACCTTCAAGATGGTAGAAGAGTAAGAAGTGGAGATCACCTTCCTCCCCATAAATACTTCACAAATACATCTACATGTGGAACAACTCCTCCAGAACACCTACTGAATGCTGGCAGAAGACCTCAGACCTCCCAAAAGGCAAGAAGCTCCCCACGTACCCGGGTAGGGCAAAAGAAAAAAACAGAGACAAAAGAATAGGGACGGGACCTACACCAGTAGGAGGGAGCTGTGAAGGAGGAAAGGTTTCCACACACTAGGAACCCCCTTCGCGGGTGGAGACTGCGGGTGGCGGAGGGGGGAAGCTTCGGAGCCGCGGAGGAGAGCTCAGCCACAGGGGTGCGGAGGGCAAAGCGGAGGGATTCCCGCACAGAGGACCAGTGCCGACCAGCACTCACCAGTCCGAGAGGCTTGTCTGCTCACCTGCCGGGGCGGGCAGGGGCTGGGAGCTGAGGCTTGGGCTTCGTAGGTCAGATCCCAGGGAGAGGACTGGGGTGGTGGCGTGAACACAGAATGAAGGGGGCTAGTGCACTACGGCTAGCCGGGAGGGAGTCCAGGAGAAGGTCTGGACCTGCCTAAGAGGCAAGGGACCATTGTGTCGGGGTGCGCGAGGAGAGGGGATTCAGAGCACCGCCTAAATGAGCTCCAGAGACTGGCATGAGCCACGGCTAACAGCGCGGACCCCAGAGAAGGAAGGGCATGAGACGCTAAGGCTGCTCCTGCAGCCACCAAGAAGCCTGTGTGCGAGCACAGGTCACTATCCACACCTCCCCTCAGGAGCCTCTGCAGCCTGCCACTGCCAGGGTCCCATGATCCAGGGACAACTTCCCCAGGAGAACGCACGGCGTGCCTCAGGCTGGTGCAACGTCATGTTGGCCTCTGCCGCCGCAGGCTCGCCCCGCACACCGTACCCCCTCTCTCCCCCTGGCCTGAGCGAGCCAGAGCCCCCAAAGCAGCTGCTCCTTTAACTCTGTCCTGTCTGGGCGAAGAACAGATGCCCTCAGGCGACCTACACGCAGAGGCAGGGCCAAATCCAAAGCTGAACCCCGGGAGCTGTGCTGTGCGAACAAAGAAGAGAAAGGGAAATCTCTCCCAGCAGCCTCAGAAGCAGTGGATTAAATCTCCACACTCACCTTGATGTACCCTGCATCTGTGGAATACCTGAATAGATAATGAATCATCCCAAAATTGAGGCAGTGGACTTTGGGAGCAATGATATATATTTTTTTTCCTTTTTCTCTTTTTGTGAGCATGTATATGTATGCTTCTTTGTGTGATTTTGTCTGTATAGCTTTGCTTTTACCATTTGTCCAACGGTCTGTCTGTCCATTGTTTTTGTTTCTTTGTTTTTTGGGGGTTTTTTTTTTAGTATAGTTTTTAGCACTTGTTATCATTGGTGGATTTGTTTTTTGGTTTGGTTGCTCTCTTTCTTTCTTTTTTATATTTTAAACTTTTTTAATTTTTAGTAATTATTTTTTACTTTTTATTTTAATAACTTTATTTTATTTTTTTCTTTCTTTCTTTTTTTCTCCCTTTTCTTCTGACCTGTGTGGCTGACAAGGTATTGGTGCTCCAGCTGAGTGTCAGGCCTGTGCCTCTGAGGTGGGAAAGCCGAGTTCAGGACATTGGTCCACCAGAGACCTCTCGGCTCCACATAATATCAAAGGACGAAAGCTCTCCCAGAGATCTCCATCTCAACGCTAAGACCCAGCTCGACTCAACGACCAGCAAGCTACAGTGCTGGACACCCTATGCCAAACAACTAGCAAGACAGGAGCACAACCCCACCCATTAAGAGAGAGGCTGCCTCAAATCATAATAAGGTCACAAACACCCCAAAACACACCACTGGATGCAGACCTGCCCACCAGAAAGACAAGATCCAGCCTCATCCACCAGAAAACAGGCACTAGTCCCCTCCACCAGAAAGCCTACACAACACACTGAACCAACCTTAGCCACTGCGGGCAGACACCAAAAACAACGGGAACTACGAACTGGCAGCCTGCAAAATGGAGACCCCAAACACAGTAAGTTAAGCAAAATGAGAAGACAGAAACACACAGCAGATGAAGGAGCAAGGTAAAAACCCACCAGAACAAACAAATGAAAAGGAAACCGGCAGTCTACCTAAAAAAGAATTCAGAGTAATGACAGTAAAGATAGATCCAAAGTCTTGGAAATAGAAGAGAGAAAATACAAAAAGGACCTAGAAGAACTAAAGAGCAAACAATGATGAACAACAAAATAAACGAAATTTAAAATTCTCTAGAAGGAATCAATAGCAGAGTAACTGAGGCAGAAGAACGGATAAGTGACCTGGAAGATAAAATAGTGGAAATAACTACTGCAAAGAAGAATAAAGAGAATTGAGGACAGGCTCAGGGACTTCTGGGACAACATTAAACACACCAACATTCGAATTATAGGGGTCCCAGAAGAAGAAGAGAAAAAGAAAGGGACTGAGAAAATATTTGAAGAGATTATAGTTGAAAACTTCCCTAATATGGGAAAGGAAATAATGAAGTCCAGGAAGTGCAGAGAGTCCCATACAGGATAAATGCAAGGAGAAACACACCAAGACATATATTAATCAACCTATCAAAAATTAAATACAAAGAAAAAATAATAAAAGCAGCAAGGGAAAAACAACAAATAACATAGAAGGGAATCCCCATAAGGTTAACAGCTGACCTTTCAGCAGAAACTCTGCAAGCCAGAAGGGAGCAGCAGGACACATTAAAGTGATGAAAGGGAAAAAACTACAACCACAATTACTCTACCCAGCAAGGATCTCATTCAGATTCGACAGAGAAATTAAAACTTTTACAGACAAGCAAAAGCTAAGAGAATTCAGCACCACCCAACCAGCTTTAAAACAAATGCTAAAGGAACTTCTCTATGCAGGAAACACAAGAGAAGGAAACAACCTACAATAACAAACCCAAAACAATTAAGAAAATGGTAATAGGAACATACATATGGATAATTACCTTAAATGTAAATGGATTAAATGCTCCATCCAAGAGATATAGACTGGCTGGATGGATACAAAGACAAGACCCATACATATGCTGTCTACAAGAGACCCACTTCAGACCTAGGGACACATATAGCCTAAAGTGAGGGGATGGAAAAAGATATTCCATGCAGAGGGAAATCAAAAGAAAGCTGGAGTAGGAATTCTCATATCAGACAAAATAGACATTAAAATAAAGACTATTACAACAGACAAAGAAGGACACTGCATAAAGATCAAGGGATCAATCCAAGAAGAAGATATAACAATTATAAATATATAGGCACCCAACATAGGAGCACCTCAATACATAAGGCAAATGCTAACAGCCATAAAAAGGGAAATCGACAGTAACACAATCATAGTAGGGGACTTTAACACCCCACTTTCACCAATGAACAGCTCATCCAAAATGAAAATAAATAAGGAAACACAAGCTTTAAATGATACATTAAACAAGATGGACTTAATTGATATTTATAGGACATTCCATCCAAAAACAACAGAATACACATTTTTCTCAAGTGCTCATGGAACATTCTCCAGGATAGATCATATCATGGATCACAAATCAAGCCTTGGTAAATTTAAGAAAACTGAAATCATATCAAGTATCTTTTCTGACCGCAATGCCATGAGACTAGATACCAATTACAGGAAAAATAATCTGTAACAAAAAAAAACACATGGAGGATAAACAATGCATTACTAAATAACCAAGATATCACTGAAGAAATAAAAATATACCTAGAAACAAGTGACAATGAAAACACAAAAACGCAAAACCTATGGGATGCAGCAAAGGCCGTTCTAAGAGGGAAGTTTTATAGCAATACAATCCTACCTCAAGAAACAAGAAACATCTCAAATAACAACCTAACCATAAACCTAAAGCAATTAGACAAAGAACAAAAACCCCCAATGTTAGCAGAAGGAAAGAAATCATAAAGATCACATCAGAAATAAATGAAAAAGAAATGAAGGAAACAATAGCAAAGATCAATAAAACTAAAAGCTGGTTCTTTGAGAAGATAAACAAAATTGATAAACCATTAGCCAGACTCATTGTGAAAAAAAGGGAGAAGACTCAAATCAACAGAATTAGAAAAGAAAAGGGAGAAGTAACAACTGACACTGCAGAAATACAAAGGATCATGAGAGATTACTACAAGCAGCTGTATGCCAATAGAATGGACAACCTGGAAGAAATGGACAAATTCTTAGGAAAGCACAATTATCTGAGACACAATGAGGAAAAAATAGAAAATATTAACAGACCAATCACAAGCACTGAAGTTGAGACTGTGATTAAAAATCTTCCAACAAACAAAAGCCCAGGACCAGATGGCTTCACAGGCAAATTCTATCAAACATTTAGAGAAGAGCTAACACCTATCCTTCTCAAACTCTTCCAAAATATAGCAGAGGGAGGAACACTCCCAAACCCATTCTATGAGGCCACCATCACCCTGATACCAAAACCCGACAAAGATGTCACAAAAAAAGAAAACCACAGGCCAATATCACTGATGAGCATAGATGCAAAAATCCGCAATAAAATACTAGCAAACTCAATCCAAAAGCATATTAAAAGGATCATACACCATGATCAAGTGGGTTTATCCCAGGAATGCAATGATTCTTCAATATACGCAAATCAATCCATATGATACACAATACTAACAAATTGAAGGATAAAAACCATATGATCATCTCAATAGATGCAGAAAAAGCTTTTGACAAAATTCAACACCCATTTATGATAAAAACTCTCCAGAAACTAGGCATAGAGGGAATCTACCTCAACATAATAAAAGGCCATATATGACAATCCCACAGCCAACATCGTTCTCCATGGTGAAAACTGAAACCATTTCCTCTAAGATCAGGAACAAGACAAGGTTGCCCACTCTCACCACTATTACTCAACACAGTTTTGGAAGTTTTAGCCACAACAATCAGAGAAGGAAAAGAAATAAAAGGAATCCAAATTGGGAAAGAAGAAGTAAAGCTGTCACTGTTTGCAGATGACATGATACTATACATAGAGAATCCTAAAGATGCCACCAGAAAACAACGAGAGCTAATCAATGAATTTGGTAAAGTAGCAGGATACAAAATTAATGCACAGAAATCTCTGGCATTCCTATACACTAATGGTGAAAAATCTGAAAGTGAAATCAAGAAAACACTCCCATTTACCACTGCAACAAAAAGAATAAAATATCTAGGAATAAACCTACCTAAGAAGACAAAAGACCTTTATGCAGAAAATTACAAGACACTGATGAAAGAAATTAAAGATGATACAAATAGATGGAGAGATATACCACGTTCTTGGATTGGAAGAGTCAATATTGTGAAAATGACTCTACTACCCAAAGCAATCTACAGATTCAATGCAATCCCTATCAAACCACCACTGGCATTTTTCACAGAACTAGAACAAAAAATTTCACAATTTGTATGGAAACACAAAAGACCCCGAATAGCCAAAGCAATCTTGAGAATGAAAAACGGAGCTGGAGGAATCAGGCTCCTTGACTTCAGACTATACTACAAAGCTACAGTAATCAAGACAGTATGGTATGGGCACAAAAACAGAAAGATAGATCAACGGAACAGGATAGAAAGCCCAGAGATAAACCCACGCACATATGGTCACTTTATCTTTGATAAAGGAGGCAGGAATGTACAGTGGAGAAAGGACAGCCTCTTCAATAAGTGGTGCTGGGAAAACTGGACAGGTACATGTAAAAGTATGAGATTAGATCACTCCCTAACACCATACACAAAAATAAGCTCAAAATGGATTAAAGACCTAAATGTAAGCCCAGAAACTATCAAACTCTTAGAGGAAAACATAGGCAGAACACTCTATGATATAAATCACAGCAAGATCCTTTTTGACCCACCTCCTAGAGAAATGGAAATAAAAACAAAAATAAACAAATGGGACCTACTGAAACTTCAAAGCTTTTGCACAGCAAAGGAAACCATAAACAAGACCAAAAGACAACCCTCAGAATGGGAGAAAATATTTGCAAATGAAGCAACTGACAAAGGATTAATCTCCAAAATTTACAAGCAGCTCATGCAGCTCAATAACAAAAAAACAAACAACCCAATCCAAAAATGGGCAGAAGACCTAAATAGACATTTCTCCAAAGAAGATGTACAGGCTGCCAACAAACACATGAAAGAATGCTCAACATCATTAATCATTAGAGAAATGCAAATCAAAACTACAATGAGATATCATCTCACACCAGTCAGAATGGCCATCATTAAAAAATCTAGAAACAATAAATGCTGGAGAGGGTGTGGAGAAAAGGAACACTCTTGCACTGCTGGTGGAAATGTGAATTGGTACAGCCACTATGGAGAACAGTATGGAGGTTCCTTAAAAAACTACAAATGGAACTACCATATGACCCAGCAATCCCACTACTGGGCATATACCCTGAGAAAACCATAATTCAAAAAGAGTCATGTACCAAAATGTTCATTGCAGCTCTATTTACAATAGCCCAGAGATGGAAACAACCTAAGTGCCCATCATCGGATGAATGGATAAAGAAGATGTGGCACATATATACAATGGAATATTACTCAGCCATAAAAAGAAATGAAATTGAGCTATTTGTAATGAGGTGGATAGACCTAAAGTCTGTCATACAGAGTGAAGTCAGAAAAAGACAAATACTGTATGTTAACACATATATATGGAATTTAAGAAAAAGAAATGTCATGAAGAACCTAGGGGTAAGACAGGAATAAAGACACAGACCTACAAGAGAATGGACTTGAGGATAAGGGGAGGGAGAAGGGTAAGTTGTGACAAAGCGAGAGAGAGGCATGGACATATATACACTACCAAACGTAAGGTAGATAGCTAGTGGGAAGCAGCCGCATAGCACAGGGAGATCAGCTCGGTGCTTTGTGACTGCCTGGAGGGGTGGGATAGGGAGGGTGGGAGACGCAAGAAGGAAGAGATATGGGAACATATGTATATGTATAACTGATTCACTCTGTTGTAAAGCAGAAACTAACACACCATTGTAAAGCAATTATACTCCATAAAGATGAAAAAAAAAAAAGGAATCCAAATCAGAAAAGAAGAAGTAAAACCGTCACTGTTTGCAGATGACACGATACTATACATAGAGAATCCTAAAGATGCTACCAGAAAACTACTAGAGCTAATCAATGAATTTGGTAAAGCAGGATACAAAATTAATGCACAGAAATCTCTGGCATTCCTATACACTAATGATGAACATCTGAAAGAGAAATTAAGGAAACACTCCCATTTACCATTGCAACAAAACGAATAAAATACCTAGGAATAAACCTACCTAAGGAGACAAAAGACCTTTATGCAGAAAACTATAAGACACTGATGAAAGAAATTAAAGATGATACAAACAGATGGAGAGATATACCATGTTCTTGGATTGGAAGAATCAACACTGTGAAAATGACTCTACTACCCAAAGCAATCTACAGATTCAATGCAACCCCTATCAAACTACCAATGGCATTTTTCACAGAACTAAAACAAAAAATTTCACAATTTATATGGAAACAGAAAAGACCCCGAATAGCCAAAGCAATCTTGAGAAAGTAAAACGGAGCTGGAGGAATCAGGCTCCCAGACTTCAGACTATACTACAAAGCTACGGTAATCAAGATAGTAAGGTACTGGCACAAAAACAGAAATATAGATCAATGGAATACGATAGAAAGCCCAGAGATAAACCCATGCACATATGGTAACCTTATCTTTGATAAAGGAGGCAAGAGAATACAATGGAGGAAAGACAGCCTCTTCAATAAGTAGCACTGGGGAAACTGGACAGCTACATGAAAAAGAATGAAATTAGGACACTCCCTAACACCATACACAAAAATAAACGCAAAATGGATTAAAGATCTACATGTAAGGTCAGGGAGTATACAACTCTTAGAGGAAAACACAGGCAGTACACTCTACGACATAAATCACAGCAAGATCCTTTTTGACCCACCTCCTGGAGAAATAGAAATACAAAAATAAACAAATAGGACCTAATGAAACTTCAAAGCTTTTGCACAGCAAAGGAAACCATAAACAAGATGAAAAGACAACCCTCAGAATGCGAGAAAATATTTGCAAATGAAGCCACTGACAAAGGATTAATCTCTACAATTTACAAGCAGCTCATGCAGCTCAGTATCAAAAAAACAAACAACCCAATCCAAAAATGGGCAGAAGACCTAAATGGACATTTCTCCAAAGAAGATATGCAGATTGCCAACAAACACATGAAAGAATGCTCAACATCAGTAATCACTAGAGAAATGCAAATCATAACTACAATGAGGTATCACCTCACACCAGTCAGCAAAGCCATCATCAAAGAATCTACAGACAATAAATGCTGGAGAGGGGTGGAGAAAAGGGAACCCTCTTGCACTGTTCGTGGGAATGTAAATTGATACAGCTACTATGGAGAACAGTATGGAGGTTCCTTAAAAACCTAAAAACAGAACTATCATACGACTCAGCAATTCCACTACTGGGCATATACCCTGAGAAAACTTTAATCAAAAAGAGTCATGTACCTCAATGTTCATTGCAGCTCAATTTACAATAGGCAGGACACAGAAGCAACCTAAGTGTCCGTTGACAGATGAATGGATAAAGCAGATGTGGCACATATATACAATGGAATATTACTCAGCCATAAAAAGAAACGAAATTGAGTTATTTGTAGTGAGGTGGATGGACCTAGAGTCTGTTATACAGAGTGAAGTAAGTCAGAAAGAAAAAAATAAATACCATATGCTAACACATATATATGGAATCTAAAATATAAAAAAAGGTTATGAAGAACCTAGGGGCAGGACAGAATAAAGACGCAGATGTAGAGAATGGACTTGAGCACATGGGGAGGGGCAAGGGTAAGCTGGGATGAAGTGAGAGAGTGCATGGACTTATATATACTACAAAATAAAATAGATAGCTAGTGAGAAGCAGCCACATAGCACAGGGAGATCATCTCTGTGCTTTGTGACCACCTAGAGGGGTGGGATAAGGAGAGTGGAAGGGAGGCGCAAGAGGCAGACGATATGGGGATATATGTATATGTATAGCTGACTCACTTTGTTATAAAGCAGAAACTAACACACCATTGTAAAACAATTATACTCCGATAAAGATGTTTTAAAAAATCTCAAAGCAATCAATAGACTAAATGACCCAGAAGAACAAATAAGTGATCTGGAAGATAGAATAATAGAAATCACCCAATCAGACAGCATACAGAAATACATATAAAAAAGAAAAATGAAAGCAACACTTGAGATATATGGGATAATATAAAGCATGCCAAACTACGCATAATAGGGATTCCCGAAGAAGAACAAAGAGAAAAGGTGATAAAAAATGTATTTGAAGAAATTATGGCTGAAAACTTCCAAACCAAAAGAAGGAAACACATATCCATGTACAGGAAACACAGTCACTCCCAAACACGATGAACCCAAAGAGACCAACACCAAGACATATCATAATTAAAATGAGAGGAACTTCTCTGGTCATCCAGTGGTTAAGAATCCGCCTTCCAATGCAGGGGACATGGGTTCAATCCCTGGTCAGGGAACTAAGATCCCCCTTGCCACAGGGCAACTAAGCCTTTGTGCTGCAACTACTGAGCCTGTGCGCTCTGGAGCCCGCACGCCACAACTAGAGAGAAGCCCGCATGCCGCAACTAAGATCCAACACAGCCAAATTAATTAATTAAAAAAATAAAATATAGTGGGAAAAATTTAAAGAGAGGATTCTAAAGGCGGCGGGGGGGAGGATGGAACAGACTCAGTAACAAGAGAACCCCCATAAGGCTATCAGCTGATTTCCCTGCAGCAACTTTGCAGGCCAGAAGGGTGTGGCATAATATATTCAATGTCCTGAAAGGGAAAAGCCTGCAACCTAGGATACTCTACACAGCAAGATCATCATTTAGAATAGGTGAGAGAAACACTTCTCAGATAAGCAAGAACTGAAGGAATACAGCAACACTAAACCTACCCTGAAAGAGACTTTGAAGGTTGTTCTCTAAATAGAAAAGAAGCAAGAATCTATAGGAAAGGGGAAAAAACACAAAAGGAAAGTTAAGATCACTTATATAAGCCAGTATATAGATTTAAAATATTTTTTAATTATTAAAAGCGATTACAGGGACTTCCCTCGTGGTACGGTGGTTAAGACATCACCTTCCAGTGTAGGGGGTGCAGGTTTGATCCCTGGTCAGGGAGCTAAGATCCCACATGCCTCGGAGCCAAAAAACCAAAACATAAAACAGAAGCAATATTGTAACAAATTCAATAAAGACATTTAAAATGGTCAACATAAAAAAAGCAATTACAACTACAACAAACAGTAAAAGGATAAGCATGAAAATGTGAAATAGGACATCAAAATCACAAAATGTGGGGGAGGGGAGTATAAAAATGTAGATTTGTTAGAATGTGTTTTAACTTGAATGACTTACACTTTAAAGCAAGTAGATATAGTTATGGATCAACATACTTGAACTCCAATGGTAACTACAAATCAAAAACATAGAACAGATCCACAAAAACCAAAAAGCATAAAACCAAAAGCCAAAAGCATACTACAAAAGAAAATCAAACCACAAAAGGAAAGAAGAAGAAATGAACAAAGCACTACAAAAACAACTGGAAAACAAGAATTAAAATGGCAATAATTATATACCTTTAATTACTTTAAATGTCAATGGACTAAATGCTCTGATCAAAAGATATACTGTGGCAAACTGAATTAAAAAACAATAACCTATAATATGCTGCCTACAAGAGACTCACTCCAAGGTGAAAGACACAAACAGACTGAAAGTGAGGGGATGGCAAAGGACACACATAGATTGAAATACAGGCCTTCCTCAAAAAATAAGAAAAATCTCAAATAACAACCTAACCTACCACCTAAAAGAATTAGAAAAAGAACAAACAAAATCCAAAGTCAGCAGAAGGAAGGAAATAATAAAGATCAGAGAGGAAATAAAATAGGTATCAAAAAACAATGGAAAAGATCAACAAAACCAAGAGCTGTTTTTCTAAAAAGGTAAAAATTGACAAACCTCTAGCCAGGCTCACCAAGAAGAAAAGAGACCCAAATAAACAAAGTAAGAAGGAAAGAAGAGGAGCTTCCTTAAAAAACTAAAAATAGAGCTACCATATGATCCAGCAATCCTACTCCTGAGCATATATCTGGAGAAAACCATAATTCAAAAAGGTACATGCACCCCATTGTTCATTGCAGCACTATTTACAATAGCCAGGACGTGGGAGCAACCTAAATGTCCATCAACAGAGGAATGGATAAAGAAGATGTGGTACATATATACAATGGAGTATTATTCAGCCATAAAATAGAATAAAATAATGCCATTTGCAGCAACATGGATGGACCTAGAGACTGTCATACTGAATGAAGTCAGAGAAAGACAAATATCATATGATATCACTTATATGTGGAATCTTAAAAAATGGTACAAACGAACTTATTTACTAAACACAAATAGAGTCACAGATATAGAAAACAAACTTATAGTTACTGGGGGAAAGGGGGAGGGGTAAATTGGGATTGACATATACACACTACTATATATAAAGTAGATAACTTATAGCACAGGGAACTCTATTCAATACTCTCTATTGGCCTATATGGGAAAAAAATCTAAAAAAGAATGGATATATGTATAACAGAGTCACTTTACTATACACCTGAAACTAACACAACAGTGTAAATCAACTATACTCCAATAAAAATTTTTAAAAAACGAAGTGAAAGAGGAGAACTGAAACAACAGAAATACAAAAAATCAGGAGAATACTATGAACAATTATATGCCAACAAATTGGACAACCTAGAAGAAATGGACTGGTTTCTAGAATCATACAACCAGCTAAAACTGAGTTGAGAAGAAGCAGGTAATTTGAACACACCAATCACTAGAAGTGAAATAAAATCTGTAATTTAAAAAAACCCAACAACCCAGAAAAACAGAAAAAACCTCCTGGCAAGGACAAGTCCAGTACTAGATGGCTTCACTGGGGAATTCTTCCAAACACACAAAGAAGAACTTGTACCTTTCTCTCTCAAACTATTCCAAAAAACCGAAGAGGGAACACTCACAAATTCATTCTATGAGGCCACCGCCACCCGGATACCAAAACCAGGCAGAGTCACTACAAAAAAAAGAAAATTACAGGCCAATATCTTTGATGAGTATTGATGCAGAAATCCTCAAAAATATATTAGCAAACTGAATCCAAAAATACATAATCATATACCGTGATCAAGTTGGATTCATTCCAGGGTCGCAAAGATGGTTCAACATACACAAATCGGTGTGATACACCACATTAAAAAAAGGAAAGACCAAAGCCACAAGATCATCTCAACAGACACAGAAAAAGCATTTGACAAAATTCAACATCCATTCAAGATTTAAAATCTCACCAAAGTGACTATAGAGGGAACATATCACAACAAAATAAAAGACATTTACAACAAAAACTATTAAGACTAGTAAATGAATTCAGCAAGGTAGCAGGATACAAGATTAATATACAGAAATCTGTTGCATTTCTTTATACTAACAATGAAATATCAGAAAGAGGAAGCAAGAAAAAATCCTGTTTAAAATCGAGTCAAAAAACCAAAATACCTAGGAATAAACCTGACCAAGGAGGTGAAAGACCTATACACTGAGGACAATAAAACACGGATAAAGGAAACTGAATATGATTCCAAGAAATGCAAAGATATCCCATGCTCTCAGATTGGAAGAATTAATATTGTTCAAATGGCCATACCCCCCAAAGCAATCTACACACTTAATACGATCCCTATCAAATTACCCATGCCATTTTTCACAGAACTAGAACAAATAATCTCAAAATTTATATGGAACCACAAAAGACCCAAATTGCCAAAGCAATCCTGAAGGAAAAGAACAAAGCAGGAGGTATAACCTTTCCAGACTCCAAACTATACTACAAAGATACAGTAATCAAAACAATGTGGTATTGGCACAAAAAGAAACATATAGATCAATGGCACAGACTGGAGAGCCCAGAAATAAATCCACATGGCTACAGTGAATCTATGACAAAGGAGGCAAGGATATACAATGGAGAAGAGACAGTCTCTTCAAAAAGTAGTGTTAGGAAAGCTAGACATCTGCATGTTCAATGAAATTATGAACATACCCTCACACCACACATGAAAATAAACTCAAAATGGCTCAAAGACTTAAATATATGACATAACACCATAAAATTCCTAGAAGAGAACATAGGTAAATCATTCTCTGACAAATTTTAGCAATATTTTCTTAGATCAGTCTCCCAAGGCCAAAGAAGTAAAAGCAAAAACAAACACATGGGACCTAATCAAACTTTTAAGCTTTTGCACAGCAAAGGAAGTCATCAACAAAACAAAAAGACAACCTATGGAATGGAAGAAAATGTTTGCCAACGATACAGCCAACAAGGGCTTAATTTCTAAAATATACAAACAGCTCATACAACTCAATATCAAAAAAAACAACAAACCCAATCAAAAAATGGGCAGAACACCTAAATAGACAATTTTCCAAAGAAGACATACAGATGGCCAACAGACACATGAAGAGACTCTCAATATCGCTAATTATTAGAGAAATGCAAGTCAAAACCACAATGAGATATAACCTCAAACTGGTCAGAATGGCTACCATCAAGAAGTCTGGAGAGGGTGTGGTGCAAAGGGAACCCCCCCACGCACTGTTGGTGGGAAGTAAATTGGCTTCCCTGGTGGCACAGTGGTTGAGAGTCCACCTGCTGATGCAGGGGACACGGGTTCGTGCCCCGGTCCAGGAAGATCCCACATGCCACGGAGCAGCTGGACCCGTGCACCATGGCCACTGAGCCTGCACGTTCGGAGCCTGTGCTCTGCAACGGGAGAGGCCACAACAGTGAGAGGCCCGCGTACCGCAAAAAAAAAAAAAAATTATGGAAAACAGTATGGAGGTTCCTCAAAAGCTAAAAATAGAGTTACCATATGATACAGCAATCCCACTCCTAGGCACATATCCAGACAAAACTATAATTCAAAGAGATTCATACACCCCTATGTTCATACACCTCTATGTTTATAGCAGCACTATTCACAATAGCCAAGACATGGAAACAACCTAAATGTCTATCGACAGATGAATGGATCAAGAAGGTGTGGTACATATATACAATGGAGTAGTACTTAGCCATAAAAAAGAATGAAATAATGCCATTTGCAGCAACATGGATGGACCTAGAGATTATCATACTAAGTGCAGAAAGTCAGAAAGAGAAAGACAAATACCATATGATATCACTTATATGTGAAATCTCAAATATGACACAAATGAACTTATCTACAAAACAGAATCCATCTCCCAGACACAGAGAACAGACCTGTGGCTGCCCAGAGGGATAGGGACTTGGGGAGGGATGGAGTGAGAGAAGGGATAGATTGGGAGTTTGGGATTAGCAGATGCAAACTATTATATACAGAATTGATAAACAAGAAGGTCCTGCTGTATAGTACAGGGAACTATATTCAATATCCTATGATAAATGTACAGAAAAGAATATGAAAAAGAATCTATATATATGTAAGACTAAATCATTGTGCTATACAGAAGAAATTAACTCGACATTGTAAATCAACTCTTCAGTAAAATAAATTTTTTAAAAAACAGTGTGGCATCAGCACAAAAACAGACATATAGATCAATGGAACAGAATCAAGAGCCCAGAAATAAATCCACACACCTACGGTCAATTAATCTTCGACAAAGGAGGCAAGAATATACAATGGAGAAAAGACAGTCTCTTCAACAAGTGGTATTGGGAAATCTGTACAGCCACATGTAAATCAATGAAGTTAGAAACTCCCTCCCACCATACACAAAAATAAACTCAAAATGGTTCAAAGACTTAAATATAAGACATGACACTATAAAACTCCTAGAAGAGAACATAGGCAAAACATTCTCTGACATAAATTTGTAGCAATATTTTCTTAGATCATCCTCCCAAGGCAAAAGTAAAAGCAAAAAACAAATGGGACCTAATCAAACTAAACAAAAGCTTTTAACAAACTTCAAAGCTTTGTACAGCAAAGGAAAATGTCAACAAGGTGAAGACAACTTATGAAATGGAATAAAATATTTGCAAATGATACAGCCAGCAAGTGGTTAATATTCAAGTTATACAAACAGCTCATACAACTCAATATTGAAAAAACAAACCAATCCAATCAAAAACATGAGCAGAAGACCTAAATAGACAATTTTCCAGAGAAGACATACAGATGGCCAACAGACACATGAAAAGATACTCAGCATCGCTAATTATTAGAGAAATGCAAATCAAAGCAGTAATGAGGTATAACTCCAAACTGGTCAGAATGACTGTCATCAAAAAGTCTACAAATAATAAATACTGGAGAGGGTGTGGGGCAAAGGGACCCCCTACACTGTTAGTTGGAATGTAAACTGGTGCAGCCACTGGAAAACAGTACGGAGGTTCCTTAAAAACCTAAAAATAGAGCTACCATATGATAGCCTTGGATATTATTCATAGCAGGAGGAATCAAGGTTCTGGCTTTCTACCCTTTTTTGAAGACAAATCCCTTCCTGAAGCCCTTGCTTTTCAGGAGATCAGAGCATTGTGATGACAACTGTGCTGCTAATGCTGCCAATTCTTCTCACATAGGACAATGACCTGTGAGAACCAAAGGGCAATGAGAATGTCTAAAAAGTAGCACTAAGCTGACGGGTATTCATGTTTCTGTATGGCAAGGGTGGGTAATCTTGAAAAATGGGAAGTTCAGTTAGAGCCTCCCAGAAGTCTTTTTTTTTTTTTTTTTAAGTTTAAAAGTTGGTTACTTTCTATCACCAAGATCAGAAACACAATGGCCTAATCAGTAACTGTGGGCATTTTGAAACATTGTAATATTTAAGAGGAAATTAAAAGTGAGTCTTGCTTGCTATCAATGTTAAAAATCACAAATAGACACACCATACTGAGTCACTGTAATAATTCTCTAGCCTTGGTTCACTGAATCTCTGCAGATTCAATTTGGCATCAAATAACAGCCCATTCTTCTCTGCCACAGTGGTTCTTGGGAGCTGATGAGGGAGACAGATAGCACCTTAGCTACAGAGACAAAGATTTCAGGTGACTATTTGTTTTGGAAAAAGTCTGGAAATGTTAAAGTCTGATCTGTTTTTCTAAGCAATACTAAGCAAAATTGGAGAATTTCACTGTGACATCTTTTCTTAAGTTAACTCAAGTAGGAGTTAGGATTCTGGAGTTTGCCTCTGGTTATGTCCCTAGCACTTAACATGTTACAAACTTACTCTTACTTATAGTTTCTCCATTTGCAAATGAAAAATAAAACTGCCTTAGAGTGTCAGAGGGGATTTCTGAGCCATCGTTGACTTGAGACCAGGGTGTTTCAACCTGAAATTTGGAGAGAACGTTCACATCTTCAGTTCCAGACTTGAGCTAATAGGCAAGAGATGCGAACTGCTCTTCTCAGGAGAGACCTCACGTAAGCAAAGAGGAGAGCCAGAGGCAGATGCCAAATTTAAAGTGGGACCCTGTGAGTAATTGTCTATAAAATGAATTAGGTATTTAGAAAGACATAATGCCCAAGGTGGGTGGACAATCTTTGTAAGTAGCATGCAAAGGTGGTGATGGGAATTTAGTTCACCTGATGCCATTTCACCTAAAGTCAAATCTCCTGATGCCCCTTCTGCAAGTGCAGGGGACACAGGTTGTAGCCCTGGTCCGGGAAGATCCCACATGCCGTGGAGCAACTAAGCCCGTGCGCCACAACTGAGCCTGCGCGCCTAGGGCTGGTGCTCCGCAACGAGAGAAGCTTGCGCACCGCAAAGAGTAGCCCCCACTCGCCACAACTAGAGAAAGCCCGCGCAGCAACAAAGACCCAACACAGTCAAATACAAAAAAATAAATAAAATTTTAAAAACCTCCTGATGCCAACTTGCCTAATTAATTCATATAAAATTAGCATTCTCTAGAGAAGTGTATCTTAATCCTAGCTGTGAATTAGGTGGTTCTGACCTGGGAAATTTTAAAAAATACTAATGTAATAGACATTTCAGATAGGCCTTCAGACAGGGTCCCGTATTCTACATAGCAAATTAACACTAAATCATGTCATATTAGTAACCAAAAGAAAAATATTGCTTGACAAAATTGAATAAGTAATGTATTCCCATGGCACAGTATTTTGAAACTATAAAATTATATAAAAATAAAGACAGGTCTCTCTTTCACAGTTACCAAACAACCAAGTTCTCTTCAGAAATATCCCACTGATGTCAAGTCCTTATGTCTCTGCCCAGGGATGTTCTATACATACACCAGCATACATGTACATGCACACACATATCTATTACAAATGGTAGCTTATATTTACTGATCTACACCAGTTTGTTTATTTTAAAGAATTACTGTTTTTTATTTTTGGCTGCATTAGGTTTTCATTGCTGCACCCGGGCTTGCTTTAGTTGGCGTCAAGCAGGAGCTACTCTTCATTGTGGTGCGCAGGCTTCTCATTGCCGTAGCTTCTCTTGTTGCGGAGCAGGGCTCTAGGCACATGGGCTTCAGTAGTTGTGGAACGTGGGCTCAGTAGTTGTGGCTCACAGGCTCTAGAGAACAGGCTCAGTAATTGTGTCACACGGGCTTAGTTGCTCCGCGGCATGTGGGATCTCCCCGGACCAAGGCTCGAACCCGTGTCCCCTGCATTGGCAGGCGGATTCTTAAACCACTGCGCCACCAGGGAAGCCCTCTACAACAGTTTTTAAAGATCTTTCCGTATATAGGTAACTCATTTACTGCCTGCATACTATTCCATTGTATAGATACATTGGCATTTATTTAAGCAAGCTCATATTTGGGGGAATTTAGTGTTTGTTTTTTTTAAATTCCTGGCTGGTATACAATGCTACAGTGCATATTCTTTTGCAGCCATCATTTCATCCATGCTAATATACTAATTTTTTTTTAAATAAATTTATTTATTTATTTTTGGCTGTGTTGGGTCTTCGTTGCTGCGCGCAGGCCCTCTCCAGTTGTGGCGAGCAGGGGCCACTCTCCGTTGCAGTGCGAGGGCCTCCCATTGCGGCGGCTTCTCCTGTTGCTGAGCACGGGCTCTAGGTGCGTGGGCTTCAGTAGTTGCAGCACGCGGGCTCCAGAGCACAGGCTCAGCTGCTCTGCAGCATATGGGATCTTCCTAGACCAGGCTTCGAACCCGTGTCCCCTGCATCGGCAGGCAGACTTTCAACCACTGCGCCACCAGGGAAGCCCCTGATCAGTATTTTTTCAGTTGTAGTAAATACTGTCAAATTACTTTCTGCAAAAATTGTAGTAAATACTGTCAAATTACTTTTACCAACTTATATCCCATTAGCAACACGTCTGAGCTCAAATTACTTTCAAAAGCAAACCCTCCGACAGGGTTGTGATAGGTAACTAGTTTGGGAGATTTGTGGGCTGCACCCGCAAGCCTTGTACTTGCCCAGCCACAGGACCAAAGAAAATGCCTGGAGGCAGTAACAGAGACATCAACAACTTGTTGGATAGGGAAACTTACAAGTCAGAAGCAAAGTCCTGGAGCAACACCCACCGTGTACAGCAGACTGGCAGGCAGGACATGGCAACAAAGATGGCTGCTGGGGAGAAAGAAAGAGGTTACCATTAATAGGGGGAATTGAAGTCAGGTTGGCTCATCAGTTACCATGGAAACCAGCTGAGGAGCCCACCCCTTACAGCCCCTCAGGTTAACGATCATTATGAGAACAATCACCAGCTGAGGCAGGGGACAAACACTGATTAAGTTCTATGATTAAGAGGGAAAGTCAGTCATGTGAGTAGGGTACAGGTGAAGCAAGGAATGGTCGAGCAGGGGATGTGCAGAGAGCAAGAGAACTGCCATCTTGAGTGGCCTGATCATACAGAGGTGATCTAAAGGAGAAGTGAAGGACCAAGAAAAGTGAAAAGGAGAAGAGCCAATGCAGGGATGCATCATCGAGATCACCACTGTAGGGAACTGGGGTTCCAGCCAGCCAGGAACTTCAGAGGAGGCTGTAAGATGCCTCTTGTAAATGTTCACCCAAGGGTCAACAGGGAAAAACATGTGTCCATCAGTCCTCATCTAACCTCATTGAAGGTTAGCCCAGAGGTATTAAGTCCCATACTTCTAGAATAAACCTGTACCTTCAACCACCAGTGACCCGTGAATGAGATATCAGAAAAGCTCTAGGAGAGAAAGCAAAAAGACTTGGATGCATGCTTGAGGCAAGATACTGTCAGCCAGAATGAGTCTAAGCTCACAGAGGATTTTTTTCTTTTTTTTCTCTGCAGCAGCAGCTGGAATCAGAGGTGAAGTTTAGAGGCTGTGAGGTGAGGCACAAGAAGCATCTGATACGTGGCACAGGACTTGCACCCTTATCAACAATGTGTCATTAAATTTCTTAACCGTTTCTAATCAATAGGTGAAAAAATGATATCTCACTGGAGTTCTGTTTTGACTTTGTTGAACCATGTTCAAAACATCTGTATTTTCATTTTCTGTGATATGTCCTTTGCACATTTTTCTATTGGTTTTGAAGGCTTTTATCTATTAATGTATAGGAGTTATATGTATAGAAATGAGCCCTTTTCTATGACATTAATGAAAAGATATTTTATCTTCTGATTTTGTTCAGTGGTTTTCACAGTGCACTTTTAAAATTTGTCTATACAAAATATTTTTCTGTCTTCTTAGTATTCTGTCATACTTATAAAATCTTTCCCCATTTTGAGATTTTTAAAAAATCATCCATTTTGCGGCAGAGGCTACAGCCCCCAAATTCTCTTCTCTTTAAACAGAGAACCCTGTTTTTAAGTGGTCACATTCTTGCATCTAGTTTTGACCATGTGATTGATTGATTTGCCAGCGAGATGTAAACAGAAATGTTAGGTGGGACTTCTGGGAAACCTTTTTAAAAGACTTCCCTACCTCCTTCTTGTTCTTGAAATGGCTGGAGATCTAGCAGCCATATTGAATTATGTGGGAGACCGTGATAATGAGGAAGCAGAATCTCATGGCAGAGCAGAAGATATGACCCTAGGTCCCTAATGACATAATAAAGCTACCCTATTAGCTTTGACTATCTCCAGACTTCTTTTTATGAAAGAGACATACTTTCCATCACTTTTGAGTCTTTTAGAAATATACTAACCTAAACCTAACTGATGCATCATGTTTGCTTTTAACATATTATTTCTGTCTCTCCAGCTTGAATTTATTTTGGTGTGCATAATTTTATAAAGTCATAAAAGTAGCACATGCCAATTTAAAAAGACACAAAGAAACATATAATCAGAAAGGGGTATCAGTCTTCATCTTACTACTTAAAAATAAACATTGTTAAAAAAAATAAAAATAAAAAATAAACATTGTTAAGATTTTTGCTGTATTTCCTTCTAGGCTTTTTTCTTTGTAAATTACATAGCAAAGTCCTCGGCTCATTGGACAAGCTAAAAAATATTAGTTGAATGAATGAAGTGTATACATTCTTTTACATCTTGATTTTTGCCTTTTAGTAGCAATTTTGTTAGTGGATACAACATTGGTTCACTAGCCATTATTTTATCATTAATTTAAAACCATAATGAAGATCTTAGTGCATAAAGGTTTGTCTAAATGTAATTTCCAGAAGTGGATAAAAGGCTTTGAACATCTTTAAAGCTTTGGGTGCACAGTGATAAAGTGTTGAATTTTGACAGGCGCCAGTAAGTAGTACTCTTCTTTGTGGCCAGTATCTAAAGCAATGGAGATATAAAACAAGGAACAAGACATAATGGAGATGAAAATACCCCCTTTATCACTGTTAAATCTGATATTGGGAAATATGCTTTTATCTTCAGGAAAATTTGCTTCTTAGTCTGATCTCTAGAATTAAACACAGGTGGTAGCCTCTCTCTCAAACCAGTAGGACTGGAGTAGAACATAGGCTCAGGGGGAGGAGTTTGATCCACGAGGAAAAAAAAGGAAGAGGAATGGTCTCTGCATGCCAGTTTATCCTTTCAAACTCTCCTATCAGGTAAATCTTTTCCCTTAAGGAGTCAGGGATTGGGTAAAGGCTGCAAGGACAAAGTCATTAGAGCTCCCCCAGAATGGAGGAAGGAGTGGAGAAAAAGTGTCATCTCACATCTTCGTGAGGATCAGAAATTATGGATTTTTAAAAATTTAATAGATGACAAATGGTAACTAATAGTTTTAGTTTTTACCTTCGATTATTAATGAGATTGAACAGTTGAACATTTTCCAAAGTATTTTAAAATTCTCTGGTCTGTTCATATCTCTTGGAGCCTGAGCATTTTTCTTATTAATTTGTATAATTTCTTTATACAATAAAAATTATCGTTTACTTTCTGTTAATATTTTTGGCAGTCCATTTGCTTTAACTTAAGGATATAAGATAAATTCATATAGTCAAATCTATTTTTATGCTTTAATTTATTGCCTTTAATGGACATGAGCTTTTGTTTTAGTCTAGTTCTTCTATAGTTTCAGTTATATTTAACTCCTTAATCCAAATGGCATTTACGTTTTGTTGTATAGTGTTGGTGAAAACCCTTTTGCCTGCCTTCAACCCCTCTCCAAGTTTCCTCCTTTTAGCCCTCTGCTTTCTCACTCCGTAGGCAAGCAAAGAGGGAAAGAAGTGAAACAGTACAAAATTATGTGATTTTTGTCTTATTAATTAGAAGGGAATAATTGTCTCTGCAAGTGGCCAACTCTCTCTGGACACTTTCCCCTTCTGGCTACTAGTCTGAAATGTGCAGTTTTCTTGAAATTTAAAGTGACTTTGAAAGTATCCAGTAGAAACCCTTGAACTGTAAGGAGGGGGATGTCAACTTAACTTACTTGTAAAGCATGCAAATATGAGGAAAGACTATGTCCCATATGAAATCATTGGAAAAACTACATTTTAATCCAGTTAAACACTAGGTAGATTCCCTTTCTGTAAATTGATTTTTTGTAGTTTGTTGACTTTCTCAGTTGTCATTGAGAGGTTCAATCATAGCCTGACTCACTGCAGATGAGATGAGAAAAGGGTTTAATTGAGGTAGTAAGGGAAGGAGGAGGGAGAAGAGGAGAGGAAAGGAAAGGTATGGGGGAGAGGAAAAACTGGTGAGAAGGAGCAGAAAAGAATCATGCGGAAAGGGAAAGGAATGAATTAGACAGATGGGAGGAGGGAGAAAGAGAAGGAAGAAAAAAATTGATTCTCAGTCATTCAAAATGGGCTCAGGTGCCATACCGTCAACCTGTTAAAAAAATGCTTCACATTTATTAAATGCTTCCTTTGTGCCTGAGCTTTTTCTAATATCTTTACACACATTCTTTCTTTTAACTCTGTTATCTCTCCAGATGTATGATTAGACCTAAGTGTCTAAATTTGCTTTTGTTGGTATTGTTAAATCTAATGTAGCCATAGCATAAGCTGCTCTATCTTGAACAGCACAGATTTTAAAATTTACATGCATTTTTCTTTCCTACTGACCCTGGCATGTCTTTGAGTTATAGATAATGTCTAGCTAACTAGGAGAGAATTAATCTTGCTTGCTTAAGAATTCTAGGGACTGACCTTAATGAGGTGGGAGCAGACCAGCCTTGGAGTAGAAGACTAATTGGGCATAAAACCATCAAGATGCCATTGACCAGAACACCCCAAGCCCAGTTCTGAGATGATTATTGTTGCCGCAGTTCTGCACATAGCCCCCTGCCTGTACACCCCTGAAACTCCCCTTTAAAACCTTTGTCCTCAAACTGGCAACTTGGAGATGATCTTAGGACATTAGTCCACATCTTCCCAGGTTGCTGGCCTCCCGAATAAAACAACTTTTCTGTTTCCACTAACACTTGTCTATCAAGTATTGGCTTTTCCAGCGACAAGCAGCCAAACTTGGGTTTGGTACCAGCTTTGTCCGGTTACATTAAGACCCACACAGAACAGACTCCAAGTCTGCTATTGGGGAGTTAGTCAGACTTCTATCAGTGTGCCCAGAGAAGCAGGAATGATGATATGTGGACTCCTTTTCAGCAAAAGGGAAGACAAAATTTTGTATGCTCTGGTTTGGTCTCCAGTCATTATGAGGACTGAAGGGTAGAGTTCTGGAAGCAAGGCAATTGGCCCACTGTTCTGGATGGTTTCTAACCTCCTGATCCAGCAAGCCCTCTGGGACACAGGCCTAATGCACTATGTTCCTTCTACTGAAATGTCAAGTCTGCATTACAGTAATTATCCATCGCACAAATATATGGACTGAACATTGATTCTGAGATCACACATTGTAATCTACCTAATACATCTACTAGGCCAAATAACACCATCAATTTTTCACACAGTTTTAAAGCCCAATTTGCTGCTCAGATACTTAAAGGCATTTCGTATTCTGGTAAATAATTGACACCTGTTTTATGCAGGTCTCAGCCTATCAATAACCAATGCTGTGGCAGACCAGCCCTTATGGTTCTTATTATTGACACCCTCCGCAATAACCATCAGGAAACGGGGAAAAAAGGCCTAATACTTACAGATCCTGCAAATTACACAACATACCTGGGGCCACACAGTGAGGTCGAGGGGAGAGAGATTGAAAGCGTGCGTGGGCCCTAGGGTTCTGCTTTTACTAGACTCGAGGGTCGGGGCCTAGGGTTTCTGAGCTCACTCTACTGGTAAATTTAAAACATAAGGGAGGGAATTTAAATTGCTGGGTTGGAGCAGGGGGGGGGGGGTGGTGTGGAAATAGGGAAATAACGGTTAGTTATCAACATTGAAATCAAAAGAGGTGCGGGGTAGCTTGTCACTGTATCTAGGCAAGTGGCACTGTGTTTATTCGGGATCCCATTTTGAAGCGGATGCCTCTTTAAAGTGAAAGCCTGGGGCCTGGGCAATCAAAGCTTAAGGCAGGCACTTGCATTACAAAAGGAGAAGCCAGCTGTCAGGGTTTATACTACAACACTGTAAATCAGACCAGTCAAATCATAATCTTCTGGTAGAAGAGGTGGGAAAAAATGTGCAACTTCATGGTAATCAAAGAAATACATATTAAACCACAATGCTTTGCTTCTATTTTCAAAAATGAGAATGACTGATAATATCCAACATTAGGCAAGGTGTAGAAATTCTTATAAACTGTTGGTAGGAGTATATTGCATTTCCAGGGGCCAATTTTGTAATACATATAAAAACATATTACTTTACTTTTTTACTTTTTGGAACTTATCCTGAGGGAATATTGGACAATATGCCGAATGTGGCAAAAGAATGTTCATTATAGCGCTGTTTACAGTAGTAAAACTTCAGAAAAACTTTAATATCTATTAACAGGAACTGGTTAAATTGTAGTGTAATTATATCATGGAATATATACAAATAATTCAAAAAATTTATATGTGGGAAAAAGCAAGTTACAGAAAGTAAGACTAGTATAACCCTTTAAAATACATGTACATATTTATGGAAAAAATCCATCTCTTGCTCTCAATGCTCCCGTCTATGCAAAAGGAACTCAGTCACACTCTTACCTCTCTATACGCCTTTATGCACGCTGCCTCGACAGATTTCAGCGATCCATTTGATTGGCGATATGGGGAAGAATACACAGTTCATACCGTTACCGAATCAAAGCTTGGTCCAGTAGCCCACGCGCAGTAAAGCCAATCTACTGACATCAGGCTGTGGTGAAAGACAGTCCAGTGCTCAGCAAAAGAGGCCGTGTGGTTAATGCTCAAAAGACAGTACTCCCAGACGGGTTTCTGGGAAGATTTTATTTATTTACTTATTTATTTATGTATTTATTTATTTTTGGCTGCGTTGGGTCTTCGTTGCTGCCCGCGGGCTTTCTCTACTTGTGGCGAGTGGGGGCTACTCTTCGTTGTGGTGTGCAGGCTTCTCGTTGCGGTGGCTTCTCTTGTTGCAGAGCACGGGCTCTAGGTGCGTGGGCTTCAGTAGTTGTGGCTCGTGGGCTCTAGAGTGCAGGCTCAGTAGTCGTGGCGCACGGGCTTAGTTGCTCCGCGGCATGTGGGATCTTCCCGGACCAGGACTCCAACCTGTACCGCTGCACTGGCAGGCGAATTCTTAACCACTGCGCCACCAGGGAAGTCTGGGAAGAGTTTTTAAAGGCAAGGTGAAGGAGGGGAGTTGCAGGGTGCGTGATCAGCTCGTGCACAATTCTCTAATTGGTTGATGGTGAGGTTACAGGGTGGTCACAGGTGTTAACATTATCAATCTTCTGGCTCCAACCAGTCTGAGGGCCATGTGCTCATTGTCATCATGCAGTTAACTTCTACCATCTGGTGGCGGTTTTAGTATCTAAAATAACTCAGGAATGTGCATCAGACTGTTTGTTATCTATGTCCTTCAGGGAGGACCTAAAGATTCTATGACTGCAATACGCCTGATTTACTGTTTAAATAGTTACCAGTTCTCCTGACCCAACTGCTATTTTTTGTTGTTACTGTATGTTCACATTCTTTCTATCATTAACTCTTGAGCTAGCCTTTTATGACTCAGGGGAGGACTGGGAAATTAAAGCTTTTCTACAAACAAGAGGCAGGTGGAGGACATGGTGGGGTCTGTCCTAGGAAGGCCCCATAACATCCTGCTCCGTTATAATACTTGACCCAACTCTGCCCCTTTTCTTCTTGGAATTGAACTGCCTGCTGGGAATACCAGCTCTTTTCTGCTCCTCCATGCTGTCTTTCCTGCCTGATACTGGGAGGGAAACCCTGAATAATTCCAGAGTTCATTTAGCAGTCCCTACTTTGGCACTCACATTAATCAACATCCTCCAATTCATCTTTACATTCATAAAAGTAACATTTTTGCCTTCTTATACCATTTATTTGTCTTGTTTATCAATTTATTCATTACTCTGGACAAGGAAGAAAGCTGCTGTTTATTGGGTATTTTCAAGTACCAATATGCATCTAAAAAGGCATGGAAGAATAAATTCCAAGCTCCTCCATGGTGCTCTCTATAGATACTTTACTTTCTAAATTCTGGGCTTCTGTATATTTTATTTTTAAAATATATGTATATATAATCGTGTGTTACTTTCAGAACCAATAAAGAGAAATCAATATTGATTTCCATTTTGATTAAAAAGAGGAATAGAACATATGTAACAATGATATACTACTCTCTATGTGAAATAAACATGGCCTCCCTAAATTATACTACTTATGGCTGTCAAGAATATAATGAAATATATACTGTTATTCACTCCTGGTGGCCTCTGGTCTTGCAGTCCATGGTAAGAGGAGAATGACTTTGCTTTGTCATTAACTAGCTGTGTGACCTTGAATGAGTCATTTCCTTCTTCAGTTTTCTCATTTGTTAAACAAGTTTCCTTTAGGCCTTAACTTTCTAAGATTCTATACACTGATGTTTAGTATACACCTGGGTAATTAATATCAGCTGTCAGCAGGCTATTAACGTTGTCTCTAAGTGTCTGACTCCCCTTTTTTGGGAATTCTCTTTCCTCTCCATAGCCCACTGGCCCATGGCTGATGGGACCATAAGTGGCCACGTGACTGAAGGTGATCCAATCAGTTTTTCTCTCCATGAAGAATTTAGAATAGGGATTTAGAAAGAGAAGTTAGGTTTTTGTGGAGCACTAGAATCAAGGGTAAATGAATTTAGAAGCTGTGGAAAAGAAAAATTCTGGCCTGTAGAGATAGGGGAAGAATAAATCAGGCTCAGGAGAATAACTAGAGAAGATAAAGTTAAAAAAAAAAATTTCTTCTGGCTTTCTAGTCTCTGGTCCCTTCTGGAGGCCCAGCTGCCTTCCAATTCTTAGTTTCAATGAGACAAATTTGTATCCTTATAATAGATATTCCTCCTTAGCTTAAGCTAGAGGGAATTGGTCTCTTTAACTTGCAATCAAAGAATGTACATCTAGCCAGCAGAAACGGACCTGTTCCTTAGCCTCTTGGCCCTATCATTCCAAATCTATGCAAAGAAACTAAATTTCTATTGGATTTAAACTCAGCCTGCAGAAAGCCACATCCCCGCCCTAGGAGCAACCCCAGGCTTTATCCAGCCCTGCCCATCCCAGCTACCGCTCCCTAACACATGCACCACCCACCAATGTTCCACAACTGGTGCAGGGGACAAAAATTTCCACCCAAACTGTTTCTCATTGGCATGAGGATTAGTTTAGGCTGATGAAATTATTTTTAAGAAGCAGAAGACTCAGGAAATCTGTCTTTTTACCTCCCACTTAGCTGCCTAGAGAATTTGGATATGACACAACATTGTAAATCAACTATACTTCAATTAAAAAAAAAAAAGTTTAGATAAAGAGCCCCTTCGCAGAATAGTGCTGTCATCAGATATAAGCAAAGAAAAACTAGGGGTTATGGGGGGAACTGGGCAGGGCCTAGAGATCAGAATCCACTCTGTGTCCCATTGTCTCTGCAGGCCCAGCGAACATCTGTTTACCAAACATTTGCTTTTTCATCTCCATGTGAATTGCCTTCCTCTCCTTAAAAGTCCCAAACTGCTACCCCCAACATCTTCTTTTGTCTTTAGCTGAAGATGGGGTTTAAGGTGAGGGTTTTGGCCATTTGGGTGAGTTAGTTTTCCTGGCCTCTCCCAGGTATATGTGTTATTAAACTTTTGTTTGACTTTCTCCTGTTAATCTGTCTCGTGTGGATTTAATTCTTAGACGAGCCAGAAGAATGTAGAAAGTAGAGGAAAATCTCTTCCTCCTGGACACGGGCATCTCAATCTGTGATTGGAAGAGGAAAAGTATTTGGGCGAAATGCAGCTCCTAGGAAACGATTTTGGATAAGTAAATGAAAACAAATCTTTCTGACTTCTGTCTTTCTTGTGAATGTCTATTCTGTTTTTCATCATTCATCTATATAAATAGAGCCATAATTGACTGCTGAGTGCTAAAAATGAGTATAAGTTCAAATAGAGGACTGTGGTTATTACAGAGGGAGTCACTTAATGTTCACAAAAGCCTTCTACATTTCCTCTTTTTTAAAAAAAAGTTATTTATTTATTTATGGCTGTGTTGGGCCTTCCCTGCTGCATGCGGGCTTTCTCTAGCTGTGGAGAGCAGAAGCTACTGTTCGTTGCCAGGGCATGTGGGATCTTCCCAGGCCAGGGCTTAAACCTGTGTCCCCTGCATTGGCAGGCAGATTCTTAACCACCACGCCACCAGGGAAGTCCCTACATTTCCTCTTTGGGATACACCTAGAACAGGTTTTATAAAGCTCAGCAACTGAATTTATCACTGCACGTAAGTGCTTTTTGTTGTTTATAGTAGCAAAAATCTGGATATAACCCAATTGTCCATTAATAGAGGAAAAAATGAGTACATTATGACATTATGATCTATTATATGGGATTTGTACAGGAGTTTAAAAGAATGATTTAGAGTTGACCTGGAGAAATCTCCATGTTATTGTAAGTTAAAAAAACAAAAAACAAAAACTTCGGGGTAATGAGCATGGTATTAGCTTGTTTTTACTTAAAAAAGAAAGCAATTAAACTTATGTGTATGTGATATATACACATACACAAAAGTTTAATTCTCTAAGTTTTACCTAACTGGTGCTGGGGCTCAGGACAGGCTGTCCCAAAATAGGCCACATATTTTGAATTAAAGTTACTTAAGAAATGGCCAATGCAAGAGGGACACCCTGACCCACCTTTCTGTCTCCATGAAAGCAGGAAATAAATCTCCCGTGTGAAAAGTGCACCTGCATCTGGAGGTAGAAGGATGCCCTTATCCCCAGAGACAGGGTATTTAGTCCCAGAAGCCTATTATAAACAAACCATGTTACTTCTTTATCAATACTACCCCAAGCCTAAACTCTTTTTAGACTCTTCACTAATTGATCACCCCAAACCTGTTTCTTTGACCTGTCAATTCCTTACTAATTTGTTTCCTTGTCTAAAAAGTACAAAAGCTGCCTGCTTTGGCCACTTCTTAGGTGCCATTTCTATAAGACCTCCATGCGTGTGAAATAAAATTTGTTTCTTTCTCTCCTGTTAATCTGTCTTGTGTCATTTTTAATATTAGTCCAGCCACAAGAACTCAAGGCAGGTAGAGGGGGACATTTTCCCCTTCCCGACACTGGTTATGACAATAAGGTTGCTATATACCACCCTTAGACACAACTTCAAAGGGAGAATAGCACCATGCTCACCAACTAAAGTCTCCTTCCTAATTATAATAGGAGTGTCTCTGTGTGGGTATGTGTGTGCAGACAGAAAAATGTGGAAAAGCATACCTTAAAATGTTAACAGTGGATACCTGTGTGAGGGAGAATTGAAAGAAGCTGGTTGAGGAAATTAACTTTTCTTTATATGCCTCTGGATTCTTTTGATTTATAAAAAAAAAGAGCATGTATTACTTTTATAATAAAAATTCAATGTATAAAATTAGTCTAGTAAAAGCAGAGCTTAAAAATGGAGGCTGTTTAATCAGCCCTTCAGTAATGTTTATGGATCAGAGGTCAATTTTTTTAGCTCTGCTGTAAGACCAACTACTGGCTGAGTGGTTGTCTAAACTGTTCATGTTCTTTGTGGATTGATGATGCCCAAGTCACATGATAATTGCATAACCTACCAAATTGCTGGGCTTTATGTTTTTCACCACCCAATTTTCCCTATTTCTTTATGTACTCTAGACTACATTTTATGGAAGCAAATTTATCAGTGTCTTTCTCACAGGAGCTTAAGCTCAGAGACAAGCTCAGACTTTTTTGAGAAAAGACCTTAAGGATTTAATGTTTCATCAGGCATTGGGTACAATGGTCTGTGAGGCACTGGAGGAACCAAATTTTGTTCTGCACTGCAGAAGCTGAATATGAGGGGTGAGCAAAAAAGTGGAGTAAAAATATTTTTATTGCCAAGTATGTTATTTTACCATCCCCCATCTGCATTTTAATCAGTAGGAAAAGTGTCCTGAGGGTAATAGCTAAATCTTTCAAAAAACAGATGAGGAGATGAAAGAAAAGGATTCTTAATAATAACTATATATTGAGCATTATGGTGTGCCAGACGTTGTGCTGAAACCTTTTTGAGATTATCTCGCTAAATCTTCCCCACAAATCTATAAGGTCTGTATTATAATTATGCGTATTTTGTAGATGAGGAAATGGAGGCTGAAGAACTGAGAGTAGTGGCTTGTCCAAGGTTCCCCAGCCAGTAAGTGACAGAGTTAATACCAGTTTATTTTTTTCTATAAGTAGATTCACCATACATCCCAGTTTGCCTGGGCTAGTCCCAGTTTACATCTTGTATCCTGAAGTAATTAGTAATGGTGTCCCCTTACCATCTCACAAATGAACCGGACAACAAATTTACAGCTGCTCCATCTCAAGATTTCCCAATCTTGGTACTATTGCTTTTGGGGGCTGGAAAATTCTCTGTTGTGAGGGGCTGTCCTGTGCATTATGGGTGTTTGGCAGCATTGCTGGCCTCTACCCTCTAGATGCCAGTAGCCCCCCACCCAAATAACAAACAAAAATGTAACCAGATGTTGCCAAATGTCCCCTGAGGGGCAAAGTTGTTCCTACTTGAGAATTACTGCATCTAAAGCCTATGCTCACAAAAATTTAACTACAGAAGGAAAATACCATCTATTTGCTACAGAACATGTACTATAAGCCTACCTATTACACTAGCTGGCATACACCCTGTACTCAATAAAAGTTAATTTCTTGGGGGCATTATTTGATTTCCCAATTGTAGAGAGGTACAAGGGCTAAACAAACAATGAACAAGATGACTGGAGGGCTCTAGTGATTAAAATTGGTTTGTTGCAATTCTTATTAGAGAAGACTGAAATGGTGTACTGGGAAGTGACCCAGAAACCTCCTGGCTGCCCGTTCTGGTAATATTGTGGAATTTGATTCTTGATTCCATTGGGTGTCATGCCTTAGTAATGAACATAATAGCCAGGGAGACAGCCAGAGAATGATACGGTATGTTTTACACTGCAACCTTCTTCAATCATAATAGCTAATAATAATCAGTGTTCTGCTTTCTCCTACTCTTCTTCTTAGAAATGACCACCATTTCTTTCATACCATCATTTTCCATTTATTAGCAATAACAGAGGAAATACCAATAGCACCAATCAAAAATGAATCCATATGACGTGTTTTATCCTTACAGCTGTAATAACTAGTAACTAACATGGACTGGAAAGCACTTTGCAAATGTAAAAGTGCTGTACAGATGCATTATAATTATCATCATTAATAAATTAGCCCGATTCTCCTAGTATTCAAAAGGCACGTAAGGTCAGATACATGGGTTTCAGTGGGGCAAAATGATTACAACCTACAATGATGTAGCAATGGTTCACATGTGTTAGCAATAAGTTTTACCCCATGCAATCCTGCAGAGCTGAAGTTACACACCCTTCAAAAAATGGGAGAATGAAGCTAAAAGTAGACAAAACAGGTTTGAGGTTTTTTTGAGATTTAATGCTTTTAATAACAGACTCCTACCTCTTTTATGTTAACTTTTAAAAGATAATATAATTAATCAAACTTCTAAATTGTACATTTTAACAAATTAAAATTTCTTATTTAAGGTGACAGTAAATTTTATTATTCTCTATGAGCTGATATTCCAGATATTGTTAGAATTTCAAAGTATTCTGTAACTTCAAAGAGGTCAGATTGGTAACTTTTGTGCTTGCACACCCTCAGGAAATACCTTCAGTATGCATTCCAGAACTGTTACTAGAGAAAAACAGCTTTAACCATTCCCTTGCCAGCAAGAGTCTTGGCAAGAGACAGCTCTTGGCTGACCATAAATAAAATTCCTTGAATCACCAGTATCTTGATTTAAGAAAGAAATTTTACTGTGTCTTTCATACATAAAAGTTGATTAACAATGGTTAAAAAAACTCTACTGCACTTTTTCACAGGTGTACAAAAGGAAATATAATGGAATTACATTCAACAATAAAGCTTAAAGTTCACTCTAGGTAATAGTTGCAGTAACATTCACATACACAAGCACAGAGTAAATATATATCAGGAGTCTTATAATAGCATACAGCATACATATGGGAGATTGAGCTCAGGTAACATCATAGGTGTTAGCAAGATTAGCAATTCAGAGTGTTATAGAAAAGGAAAACTAAACCAAAGAGAAGGTGTTGGCGATCACACCAAGACAAATCACAGAATTAGAGGATTGGAAAGTCGCTCACTGTATGTATGAGAAAACAACATTTTTCTTCAATTTCTGGGTCTTGATACAGTTGGTTAGAGAAGGTTGTGTATTCAAAGTGCACATAACTGTTTCTTAGAAAACAGAGAGCGAAAGATCCTTTTATTTAGTAATTAATACATGCAAGAGGCAGCCCCAGAGTGACCTGAAAGAGTAAAGCTGTGATTGGCAGGTGGCCGGTATAATACAGATGTTTCAGGCAATTCTCTTAAAGCACTTCTGTAGCAGCAATGATCATTTAAATGGCTGTAGGCTGAATTCTCTTTCGAGGATAGTTTAGGGGAATTGAATTCATCATATTTCTCTTTAAAGATTTATAGTTATAGATTTTCTCTTTTTAAAATAAATCTATCAACAAACAGCATAAAGTGAGGTGCTGGGGTTTTCTTTTGCTTTTGCATATGTGTTGTCGGAAAAGATTCTGACCTTTTCATAACATTGTGTGCAAAAGAATTTTTAATAAAGTGAGCACAAGGACATATGCAGGAAACACATCAGATCTGCTTCTGTTGCCCTGGTTGGCCCCCTGTTAAACACTGAACTATTGGCTTGTAGGTAAAATGCAGGTTTTAGGTATAATGACACCACAGCCAAGAGACTTAGGGATTCCTAAAGCCTTGTCAATGGGGGGAGTTTTGTCTGCTAGAGGGTGGCCACTGCCTCTTCAGTTGTAAGATTTAGAAAGTCTGGTACCTTTTCGTTTCACATTTCCCATTGTTGATTTGCCTTTGTTTCCCAGCCCTCCTAGTCTAATCTGGCCCATCCCAGCCAACATATTCCCCGGTGGCCACACATACCCAGTGGCCACAGACACTCAAGCTGCTCAATCTCAAAACCTTTCAGCCTGCCCTGAAAGTGTCATCAAGACAGGATCCCCGGAGCACAGGGCAGAGAGTCCAACCTCTCACTGGCGGGGCTGGGAAGCCTCTCCTTTGTGGCGGAGGAGAAAGGAGACTTGGGTCTGCTTTTTAGGTTCTGAAAACAAGCCAGAGTGGAGAGAGAGAGTTAACACCAGACTTAGTAAAGCTTTTAAGACAAAACTTGTTAAATGTGATCTAGACAGACATAGGGAACTTTCTGCAGATTTCTGAGGTCTATAAGAAAGGGCTCACGTGGATAGGAAAAGGGAGTAGGGAGTTGCTACATGGGAGAGATTTGCCATTATTACAAAAACTGGCTAAGTGGCTTGTTTCCATTAGATGACCTCACTGGTCACTGTTGTCAGTCGTGCTGTTCCCTTTCTCTTTTTTCTCCTGGGTCTTGTTACCCTTCTTCTTTTTCTTCTTTTTCTTGGTCTCCTCCTTTTTGCCGAAGGTTATGAAGTCACTTTTGTCAATTTGGCTGTTAGTAGGCTCCTGCCGGATGGAGATGATTGCAGGAGATCCTGGGATAATGAATTTGTCTGGCAACTCACCGGGACCAGATTGTTTGGGGTTGCCTGGTCCGTATTTAAAGGTCCAGCTGTTGCTGTTGACACCAGCACCGACTGGAGGGGACACCTCTCCTGCCTCTGGTTCTGCAAGACAAACCATCACAAGTCAGTCACAGAGTCAACATATGCTTTCCATATGCCACACCAGGAGCCTGAACACAGGAGAGGCTGCACAGATGGTCATGGCTCCCATGAAATCGTGAGTTATTTCTTCAAGCCTAGGGCAAGGCCAATGTTTGGAAACGATTTTTTTCACCAGAGGGTCCAGAAATCTACGTTTCTAGTAACATATTTTTGGTTCTTTGTGAAGAATTTTCTAAAGAATATCTGGTTGTGATTACCCTGCCTGGGAGTGGGGCAGGAAATGTACTGGATTAAAGCAGAATATGCGATAAAGTACCTAGGAATAAATTTAACCAAGAAGATGAAAGACCTGTACACTGGAAACTTTGTGACATTTATGAAAGAAGTTGAAGGAGATAGAAACAAATGGAAAGATATTCCATGCTCATGGATTGGAAGAATTAATATTGTTAAAATGCCCATACTACCCAAAGCAATCTATAGATCCAATGCAATCCTTATCAAAATTCCAATGGCATTTTTCACAGAAATAGAACAAACAATACTAAAATTTGTATGGAACCACAAAAGAACCCAGTAGCCAAAGCATTTTTTAATTTTATTTTTTAGATTTATTTATTTATGCATGCATGCATGCATGCCACATGGCATGTGGGATCTTAATTACCCTACCAGGGATCAAACCTGTGCCCTCTGCAGTGGAAGCATGAAGTCTTAACCATTGGACCACCAGAGAAGCCCCAGCCAAAGAATTCTTGAGAAAGAAGAACAAAGCTGGAGGCACCAAGCTTCTAAACTATATTACAAAGCTATAGTAATCAAAACAGTATGGCATAAAAAGACACACAAATCATGGAAGAGAATACAGAGCCCAAAAATAAACTGATGCAAAAATGGTCAGTTAATTTATGGCAAACAAGCCAAGAACATACAATGGGAAAAGGACAGTGTCTTCAATAAATGATGTTAGAAGAAATGGACAGCCACATATAAGAGAATGAAACTGGGCCTCTATCTTACACCACACACAAAAATTAACTCAAAATGGGTTACAAACTTGAACATAAGACCTGAAACATAGAACTCCTAGAAGAGATCATAAGCAGTAAGCTCTTTACCATCAGTCTTAGCAATGATTTTTTTGAATCTGATAACAAAAGCAACAAAAGCAAAAATAAACAAATGATACTACATCAAACTAAAAAGCTGCTGCACAAAGAAGGAAACCAATGAAATGAAAAGGCAACCTACAGAATGGGAGAAAATATTTTCAAATCCTATATCTGATAAGGGGTTAGTATCCAAAATATATAAAGAAGTCATAGAATTCAGTATTTAAAAAACTCCAAACAATCTGATTGAAAAATGGAAAGAAGATCTGAATAGACATTTTTCCAAAGAAGACATACAGATGGCCAACAGGTATGTGAAAAGGTGCTCAATGTCACTAATCATCAGAGAAATACAAATCAAAACCACAATGAGCTATCACCTCACACCTGTTAGAATGGCTGTTAACAAAAAAACTAGAAATAGAAAGTGTTGGTGAGGGTATGGAGAAAAGGGATTCCTTGTCCACTGTTGGTGGGAATGTAAATTGGTGTAGCCACTATGGAAAAGAGTATGGAGGTTCCTCAAAATATTAAAAATAGAGCTAGCATATGATCCAGCAATTCCACTTCTGGGTATGTATCCAAAGAAAGCAAAAACACTATCTTGAAAAGATATACGTACCCCCATGTTCACTGCAGCATTATTTACAATAGCAAAGATATGGAAGCAATTTAAGTGTTCATCAATGGATGAATGGATAAAGAAAATGTGATACACACACACACACACACAGCTGAATTTTATATATATATATAATTCAGCCATAAAAAAGAATGACATCTTGCCATTTGTGACAACATGAGTGGACCTCAAGGGCATTATGCTAAGTGAAATGTCAATATTTAAATATTTGACAAAATAACACCGAGAAAGACAAATACCACATGATCTCACTTATATGTGGAATCTAAAAAAACAAACAAAAAAACAAGCTTATAGATACAGAAAACAGATTGGTGGTTGCTAGATGGTGGTGGTGGTAGTGAAGGGTGCCAAAAGGTACAGACTTACAGTTATAAAATAAATAAGTCATGGGATGTAATGTACAGTACGGTAACTACAGTTAATAATACTGTATTGCATATTTGAAAGCTGCTAAGAGAATAGATCTTAAAAGTTCTCATCATAATAAAAAATTTTTTTGTAACTATATATAGTGAGAGATGTTAGCTAGTCTTATTGTGATAATTTTACTATGTATACAAATAGTAAATCATGTTGTACACCTGGAACTATTATGTGTCAATTATATCTCAATTAAAAATAAAAGATAAGATATACATAGGTACATGTAAAGTATTATAGGACCGAGAGGCAAAAATTATTAACTACACTTGAGAAAGTCAATTGAGATTCCAAGAGAGGTGAAATTTATGCTGAGACTTGAGAAAATGATTATGCATCCACAGGGGTTTCCAGTGCAAGACTTTCCCAAGAGTCTAGTTGGAAGACGCACCATAAAGTACACCAATGACTTCTAGAAGAGTAGAGGTCAGAGCTAGAGAAGAAGAGTAATGGTCTGTCTGAGCGAAGTGATCCCAGTGGCCATGACATTGAAACCTTTTGGCATCACAGCAGTGTTCGGTGGAGCCATGGAAAGTTCTGCCAGATAAACAGTTTACGTTTGATTGTAGTTTGGGATTCTCTACATTTGCTACTTCCATCTCCTTACCTTCCACCACTTCTCAATCTCCTCTAATTTGGTATCCTTGAGCACTACTTTTCTAACATTGTTCATGGCAAGCTCACTGATTATATTACTTCCAAAGCCAGTGGTCACATTTTAGTCTTCATCTTATTGAACTTCTCAGCAGCATTAGTAATCCCCTTCTTGAAACACTTATTTTTTTATGAGTTCCGTATCAAACCATTCTCCTGACCACTCTCTCTGGCTGTTCTTTGTCAGTTTCCTCGCAGGATCCTCTTTACCTATGTATTGCAGCTTCCCTGGGTTTGGCCCTAGACCTTTTCTTCTTCTTTCTCTTCACTCTCTCCTTTTGGAATCTCAGCCTGTCCATGGGTAAACATACCATCTAAATATGCTGATGAGATACAAATGTATACTTAAAGCCCATAGGTCTCTCCAATCTCATGTATCCAACTGCCTATCTGGTATCTCCTCTTGGTAGTCTCATGGGCAACTCACACTGAAGGAATCTGAAATCAAACTCATGATTCCTCTCCTCTATTCCCTTCTAAATCTCTCATCTCAATCGATGATATGCCATTCACTCCAATGCTCAAGGCAGAAGCTTCAGAGCCATTATTCATTTTTCTCTAATTCTTCATTTATAATATACCAACACCTGTCATTTCAGCCTCCTAAACATATCTAGACTTTGTCCTCTTCTCCCCATTTTCACTGCTGCTACCTTTTTTCAGGACACGATTATCTTGTATGTGAATTACAACAATAGCCTCTTCCTTGTTCAGCCTGCTTCTACTTTTGCCTCTCTCTAACCTTCCACACATAGCCAGAGTCATCTTTATTCCTTAAAGTCTTTCTCCGTTTTTAAAATACTGAAGTATAACATGCACACAGTAAAAATCCTTTAAAAAATAGAAATTATTTTATATCACTCCCCTTGCTTAAAATTATTTGAAGGTTTTCTATTGCCTTGAGAGGAAAAAAAAAAATCAAACTCCTTAACATGGTATACAAAGCCCTTCAATAGCCTGTTATCTTTTATTCTCCAATTTCACCTACAAGTGTCTCTCTTACCACTATCCTCCAGCCACACAGGTTTTCTTTCAATTCCTCAACACCCCTTGGGATTGTTTTTGCCTCAAAATCTGTACACATACGGTTTCTTTTTGCCTAGAATGGTCTCCCCTTCATGCTTAGCATGACTCCTCATTCTTCAAGTCTGTGCTTAATTGAAACCTCTTCAGAGAGGCATTCTATGACCATCCTAGCCAAGCAGCACCCCCTTCACCTCTATCTCTATCACTGTAAGGTCCAGAGAAGCAGAAAATATGTATTTATTTTTGAATGTTTAAAAAATTTTTTACTGGAGTACAGTTGATTTACAGTGTTGTGTTTCAGGTGTATGGCAAAGTGAATCAGTTATACATACACATATATCCACTCATTTTTTTTTTAGATTCTTTTCCCATATACGCCAGAGTATTGAGTACGTTCCCTGTGCTATACAGCAGGTTCTTTTTAGTAATCTATTCTATAAGAAAATATATCTGTTTTATTCACCAATGTGTAGCCAGTGTCTAGCACAATTCCTGGCCCATAACAGGTGTTTGATAAATACTTGCTGGATGGATGAATGAAAGGACTGATGTGAGAAATGGAAGTGGTGCCCACTCCTTAGCAGATCAAATACGTTTCCATTGCCGCACTTTGGAGTCCCTAAAGACAACCAGGAAATGCATGTGAAGTGCTGAGGCTGACTCCAGCACAATGAAAGAGCTCAATAAATGGAATCACACATGGGCAACTATACATGGCGTAGCTCTCAGGGCTAGGACGGCAGGGTAAGGATATTGCAAATTTAGTCCAAATACCAGCAGACTGTAGGGAAAGGGAGTAAGAGAGTTTCTTTTCTCTCATAAACCCCTTTGCTACACCACGCTTCCCCTGGCAGAGCTGACACTATAGCTCTTTGGACATAGGGCTATAGATATTTTTTCTCTGAGACTGATTTCTTTGATTCCTCTAAGATAGTCAAATCTGCAATTGACCTCAGCCAGAATCTGCCTGTTGACATTTCAAATACAGGCCCTGCCCCTGAGAGACTGAGACAAAAGGGAGAAATGCAATTAAAAGCCTCTGACTTGGCATCTAGGAGAACTGGGTTTCAACACCACTCTGTAGTCCTTTAGTTGCTCTCACAGAGTCCAGGATGGAAATTTTTCTGACCACAGCCAGGACTCTGTATGAGGCCTTTAGGACTGTCATCTGGAGATGCAGAGTTCAGAGATATTTTTATCTTGCAGAGTTAAATGACCTTAATGGCCGTGCTTATAGGCGGAGGGAGCCTCTCACAGCAGGATCCCTAAGAGTTGATGAGTTCTTTTACATGTCACTGAGCTTCTTGGGCCTTGGCTGGGAGTCTGGGTTGGGTCTGATTCAGCCTCCACTCCAAGAAGAATTCAGGTGCCTCCTCCTCATATTCAGCTCCTGTAGAGCAGAACAAGATCTGGTTTCCCCAGTGCCTCCCGGATCCTTGTACCCAACCTGTTCTGGCTGATGTGTGTGCGAACATCTCTGAGGGTTCATTCAGGTGAAATAATATCTTAAGGCTGTGACAAACAACGTTTACTGACCTCCTAAATCTGAGTCCCTTTTGGCCAAGAGCACTGAAGCCCTTGGCCTGCTTCGCTTATAGAATGCTGTGACTTTGGGGCAGAATCAAGGAGATACTCCTTGATGAGAGTATCTCATGAGAAAGATGAAAAAGGAAGATGAGGAAAAGATGAGAAAGGAAGATGAACCTTTTCTACCCCTAACCCCAGCCCAGGGCCAGTCTCAGGTCAGTCAAGGGAATGTTTCTTCTTTCAGTGCTGTCTCCCTCTCCCGCTCCTGGGACCTCCCACAGGTCCCCTCCCCTCTGCTCCCAGGGACCCAGCTCACTGGCTCACAAAGACAAGACTGAGATGCAGCCATGACCCAAATGAATGGATCTATTACAGCCTGGAAAGAGGACTTCTGAGAGACATCAAGTGGCGGAGGATCAGCCCTTCCCTGACATTCAGATTACAACCCAATGGAATTTGAAAGTTTAATACAGTATGATCATAATTATAGTAAAAGGTTTTGCCTTTTTTTTTTAATTGGCTGATTTCTCCACAGTAGGTATACATGTAAAAATATGAACAACATACACTTCTTGTTTTACAAAGGCATACAGATCTACAGCTTTAAAAACTGCCCTATGGGGGTAGCTCACCACTTCACCTAATCCAATAACCCACTTTAGGCACTTCCCTTAGACACTGCCCAGGGTCTTTTGGGCAACATTCCCTACTTTCTTCTTTCATTCTAAACGAACTCTGGATGGAGTTTAGCCTCAGTGACTGGGAACAATTGAGCTGGAGGCTTTGCCAGTGCAGATGCCAGGGAAGGTCCTGAAGATTGTGAAGCAAATGCCAGACTTGTAAACCTACCCCCAACCCCTATTCTAATCTGCTCCTGACGATCAGCTAAGGCCAGGAGAGGTTTATCTGATTTACACAGACTTCCCCTAACGAAACAACCCACAGTCATTTTGACCAAGAATAGTACTTTCAGGAAAGTTTTTAGAGGGGCAAGCCTGGAGAATGTTGGAGGATTTTTAATCTTCTTTTCCTCTCTTCCTCTCGCTTTGCTCTTCTGAACTTGAGGGCTTGCCCTGGTTCTATCACTTAATGGTACACAGTCCTGGGCAATTTACATAAACCACTCTGAGCCTCAGTTGCCTCAGGCATAAAATGGAGGTGATCACCTTCCTGTCTTCATCAGGGTTATGAATTAGTTAACATTTACTCTGCCTTCCTATGTGCTAGGCACTGGGCTAAGCAGATCTGCATATGCTATACAATTTTTACTCCTCACAAGAACCATAGGAAGTAGATATTGCCAATATCCATGTCTGCTTTATAGATATGTTGGTTTTATAAATGAAGAGACTGAGGACCAATCGTCACAGGGTTACTAACTGGTGGAGTCTGGGACTCAAATCTAGGTAGTCTCACTCCAGTTACGAACGAGACCCACATTCTGGGCTGTATATGAAGGCCCTTTGAAAACCCTGAAGCATTATACAAATATAGCAATGGCTCTGGCTATATCTGTTTAGTCATCATTTGGGAGACGGCGATGCAGGCAGGAGCCTCTAAGAAAGAATCAATAGAAAGAAGTGTGGAGGTGGGGGGAGGGGTGGGGCTGCGGGAGTGAGTGCTCAGCTCTGGAAAATCGCAGCCCAGCCGGCAGGTTGCAGCCCTCCCCTTCGCTTCCCATTCATCCCTTTGTTACCATCTCTGGGATTCTGGTGCTGAGGTTAATAAAGAGCTTCCAGAAAACCCATCATTTTGATTAAAGCGGGGGACCATCTTGCCAGACAGCACTCTGGAGCCTGCCTACCGCCCACTCCGCTAGGTTCGTGCAGCCAGCAAAGGCTATTAAATGATTACAGCCGTTTCCGGCCCCACCAGACAGCTCCCCTGGACTGCTTGTTCTCCGGCGCGGGCTGCTGCTTCTGCTGCTGCCTCTGGCCGCGCAGGGGAGGGTTAGGGCACGGAAGGCTGTGCAGATTCTGGGTTTGCAAGTGAACACCCAGGCTTTCTGCACAGGGACACCTCGCTTCTCCTGGACTCCTTTCCCACCCCGCCAGCCACTGCGGCCCTTCAAGCAGCTCCAATTTCATTTGAGCCTTCTGTGGCTTTGAGCAACCATTTCTTCTGTGTGTGTGTGTCTCTCTCTCTGTCTCTCCCTCTCTTTCTCTACCAGAACTTGGCAGATTGTAGAATTATACACGCTCAGACCAAAACGCAAAAAGCATCTGCCATCAAACCCACTGAAAGACCAGGATGTAAAACATATCTCGCTCCCTCCCCACCCCCTATCCCACCATCTGTATGGTTTGTGGACTGCTTGGACAAGCTCCGCCTCCTCTCCCTCACTCGATCCTTTATGAACTGGGCAAAGTAAATCTGAGTAATTACAGCCCACAAAACACAGGAGAATGATGGCTGGAAACCCAAATCCTGTCCAGGATCAGAGACAGGGAAAGAAAGCTAAAACCACCTGGACATTTCCCCACTGCTTCTTAGTCCTTCAGTTGACAGTGGAAAGAATTTTCCATGGAAACAGGGGAATGTAAAAATATACTCCCTGTTCTCTTTAAGACTTTAGGCCCTATAATCAGAATACTAGGCTTAAATCTGGCTACATCATGTAAATTACGTGATGTTTAGCAAATTAATTATCTCTGGGCCTCAGTTTTCATGTGTAAAGGAATAATACCATCCACCTCATAGGGTTGTTACAGGATTAAATGTAATTATCCTTAGAGAGCATATAACACAGTGCCTAACATAAAGTAAAAGCTCACCACATTTTACCTGTTAGTAAGATCAGAGTAGCAGAAGATTCACTAGTTTAAGGAATATCAATCGATTGCTTATTATGGGCCGGGTACTTTCTTAGGCACTTTATTAAACACTTTGCATATACACACATTATATATATATATATATATATATATTATAAAAAATATATATTTTTAAGATTTCCATTTTATAGATAAGGAAAGTAAAGGCTTAAATTACCACAAGATTGTCTGCCCTGAATCAAACAGTGATTTGGTAATAAAGCTGAAAAATTATTCTTGTACTGACTCCTCAGCTCAATATTAGAATTACGACTTTTTTTTACTTCTATTGAAGCCTTGGGGATGGGAGAGAAGACAGAGCTGAGCTGATTCACAGGCCTAGCATCCTGATCCCTACAGTAGCTGGGAAGGGATGGTGTGTGTGTGTGTGATCAGAAGGTAGGCTTGGTGATGGGGAACTAATCCGATAGCCACTCCCCAGAGGCTGCCACTTCTGGGTGTTTCACCCGCTTAGGGTGGGCTGAGTGAGCTGGAAGAAGACTGTGTGGCTGTTTGGTGCCTCAGGCCACAGCTGGGCTAATTTTCAGTAATCTTGAAGCGGAAGAGATAAATACAGTGGCATATTTTTAAAGCCACAGCTCTTGCTTTGTGCCCAAAATAACTCTGCCATTTCTAGGTTGACTATAAAGACACCACGTGCTGAGAACCCAGATTCAAAAATTGGAATGGCTGGTCTCAAATCTTCCTAGCTCTCCACAGCCAGCTAAAAAAACAAAATAAAATAACATTTATTCTTTCTGTGACCCCGTCACCTAGGAGGGCTCGGGCTGCATGGTTTTCTCTACCTTATTTTCTCTACCTTATTTCTCTACCTACTCGTCACTAAAGTTCTCCAGGGTCTTGGGAGGGCAATTTCTTCTTACAATGTCCCCTGCCCCAGCTGCTGTTATAAGCTGGGGTAGCAGAATGCTTAAAATGAACGTTTGGGGGTCACACATTTTGAGTTGGATCTCAGCCTTAGCACTTATTTGTTGTGTAACCTTGAGCAAGTCACTCGGCCTCTCAGTATTCTTTCACACGTAAAACAAAGATAACAATATCCATCTAATGGGATTGCGATCATTAAAAAGAGACAATGCTCATAAATCACACAGAATAACATTTGGCATGCAGAAGCCGACATAGAGGATACGTATTATTACTACGCGGTAGTCCTCTAAGGAACCTGACTCCTCTAACAACTGATTCCTGGTTGCAGTACTTCCAGAAACTATTTTCCAGGGGCCCTCCTCCCACCAGGCTCTGCCCCTCCCAGGGATCATTAAAACTGGCTAGCTGTGAGTCTTCCAGCTTAGAAACAGTTGCTAGGTAGGGAGCCATGCTCCAGAGCCCTCAGAAACACGCAGGAAGGAGGCAGCTCAGGCAAGGTGGACAGCACCCTGGATTAGGTATCAAAAGCCATGGGTTCAAACTGCAGCTCCACAATTCCGCTTACTAGTCTTTTCTACTGCAGCGTTTGGGTGACAGTGACTTGTAGTTTCTTTATCTGTAAAATGGATATAGTAGCTACCTCCCAGAGGCATTGTTATCCATTCAACTAAATTTATTTATTATGTACAATAAATCAGACATGGTGCTAGGAATTAGGGTATAGGGTTATGAAGAATACTTGGACAGGTACCCTGCCCTCAAAGAGTTACAGTGTAGAAAAAGACAAGTAAATGAATAAACAAGGTAGAGAAACTCTGACATCTTTATGGCTTTAAACTCTCTAGAGAGTGTGTGCAGAGGTTAAGAGCACAAGAGCCTTGCTTCAGATCCTGGCCCCAACATTTACTAGACAGATGTGTGACCTTACTTAACCCTAGGTGTCTCAGTTTCCTAAGCATTAAAATGGGTATAAGAATAGACTTACTCTGTGGGTGGTTATACAGATTAAAGGAGTTAATACATGTAAAGTGTTTAGAACAATACTTGGCTTGAGTGCACAAAACATGGTTTAAGTGCTCAATGCAGGTGAGCTATTACTGTTATTATTCACAAGTAAATTCTCTCCTTTCCCTGCTCCAGTATTCTCAACCCTGAGGGCTAAGTCCCTTGAAGATGGTGTCACTGAGTTTAAGTGACAGAGAGGTGGGGGATAGAGGGAGTGTATAACAAGTGCAGTCAACCCCAGATAAGAGAGCACCAATTTGATATGTTCATACCCTATAACCAATAATCCCACTTCTGAAAATTTATTCTATATAATACTAGGAGCGCAAAATATATATGTATAAGAATGTGGGGGGCTTCCCTGGTGGCGCAGTGGTTGAGAGTCCGCCTGCCGATGCAGGGGACACGGGTTCGTGCCCCGGTGTGGGAGGATCCCACATGCCGCGGAGCGGCTGGGCCCGTGAGCCATGGCCACTGAGCCTGCGCGTCCGGAGCCTGTTGCTCCGCAACGGGAGAGGCCACAACCGTGAGAGGCCCGCGTACCGCAAAAAAAAAAAAAAAAAAAAAAGAATGTGGGGACTTCCTGGTGGTCCAGTGGGTAAGACTCCATGCTCCCAATGCAGGGGGCCCGGGATCAATCCCTGGTTGGGGAACTAGGTCTCGCATGCGCATGCACGCCGCAACTAAGAGATTCCTCATGCAGCAGCTAAAGATCCCGTGTGCCGCAACAAAGACCAGGCACAGCCTAAATAAATAAATATTTAAATAATAAAAAAAAAGAATGTGTAAGTTGTTTAAAAAACGAATAGGGACTGCCCTGGTGGTCCAGTGGTTAAGAATCTGCCTTCCAATGCAGGGAACGTGGGGCGATCTCTGGTCAGGGAACGAAGATCCCACATGCCGCGGGGAAACTAAACCTGCCTGTCACAATTAGAGAGCCCGCACACCGCAACTACTGAGCCTGTGTGCCGCCTCTCAACTAGAGAGAGGCCCGCGTGCCACAAGGAAGAGCCTGCGTGCCACAACGAAAGATACTGCATGCCGCAACTAAGACCTGATGCAGCCAAACAAATATTTTTTAAAAACCATATATACCAATGGAAAACTGGATAAATAACATAATATAGACATACAACACTGTATGCCCTTATTAAAGAAGAATGAGGCAGGTCTACATGTAGTGACTTGGAAAGGTATTTGTTAAAAAATAAAAACAAGCTATATACTAATATGCATGATATTATCCCATTTTGCTTTTTGAAAGCCTACATATTTTTAATAGACATAGAAAAAACATTCATACATCAATTACATAATTAAAAATTAATTTGAAAAATATTTGGAAGAGTGAACCCTGGTGTAAACTCTGGACTCGGGGTGACAGTGATGTGTCAGCATAGATTCATCAACTGTAACAAATGCACGCTCTGGTGCTGGTTAACAATAGTGGTGGAGCCTGGGCAGGTGTGAGGACAGGAGCTTACGGGAACTCTCTGTACTTTCCACTCAATTTTGCTATGAACCGAAAACTGCTCTAAAGAAACAAAGTTTATTAATTAAAAAATATATTTGAAGCATACAGACAAAACTGTTAATGGTGGTTGCCTCACTAAAGGGGAGTGGAACGAGGAAAACTTGAATATTTTCGCATAAATGATGCTGTACTGTTTAATATTTACATCAACAATGTAACTGCGTATTATTTTATAATACAGTACTTTAAACTTTACAGTACAAAAAATCTGGGGAATACACACTAAGCTCTTGGTAGTGGATGACTGAAGTAAGGGAGGAAGGTGCTACCCATTTTTTAAATTAATTAATTATGGGCTTCCCTGGTGGCACAGTTGTTGAGAGTCCGCCTGCCAATGCAGGGGATACAGGTTTGTGCCCCGGTCCGAGAGGATCCCACATGCCGCGGAGCGGCTGGGTCCGTGAGCCATGGCCACTGAGCCTGCGCGTCCAGAGCCTGTGCTCCACAACAGGAGAGGCCACAACAGTGAGAGGTCCGCATACCGCAAAAAAAAAAAAAAAAAAAAAAAAAACTAGCTCAAAAACTAGCTGAGGCAAAATGTCACTGCCCCAGGTAGCCTGCACCCAGGACCAGCTACATAATTTGCAGGGTCCACTACAAAATGAAAATGGGGGGGCCCCCTGTAAAAAATGATTAAGAACTTCAAGGCGGTGAGAGCATAGTATTAAACCAAACAGGGCATTTTCCAAGTGGCAGGTCCCATGCAGCAGCCTTGCCTGGACCCCAGAGCCCACCGCCGGGCTCCTCCTTCAGTACCGCAACCTGACAGTGACTCTTCACAGTGGTCTCACCCTGCCTGTCCCACCTGAAACTGGGTGAGGCATCACCATGTCACTCAGTGAGAGCACTGCGTCTGGTTTTCGTTAGGTTTTCACATTTTCTCTTCTCTGTCTTCCCCCCCACCCTGTACTTTGTCACAATCTGCTCTTCTTAAGATTTAGCAGCAATCCCAGGCTCTCCGTTGCTGTGTCCCTTTGCAGCCTTGAGCAACCATTTCTAGACAAACCGTGATATCTCTGCACTGAGGGTGTAAAACGGAGGTGCTGTCAGAATACTGCAGGGAGGAAGGCAGGAGAATGAGTGTTGCCGGGGAGAACCCTCTCCACCACCACCACCCTACGACTCTGTGCACCCTAAGACCATTCCATTTCATCTAGCAAAGACGTTGTGAATCCTATACACTATGTACCAAGTATTGTGCTAAGTGCCAGGTGTATTAAACTGAGAAAATAGTAGCGTGAGCTAAGCATTGTGCTAAGCATTTCACAGGCATCATCTCACTTAATCCTTACAGCAGCCTACAGTCTTTCCTTTTATACACATTAATAAATCTGAGGCACAATGATGAAGCTGTACCACAGGGAGCTGAGGCACTGTGCAATGCCATGCTACCTCCCTTAAAAAGCTAACACAGGCAAAGTTTAAACAAGCCTTCCCTTCACGCTCCACATTTTCTTAGACACGATCAAACCAAGTCCAGCAGAGTTACCTAAGAACATTTCCAAGGCCACGCCTTTTTACAAAAATGCTGCATTCATCACCCTCTTGGTCCCACATTTCTAGACACTCAACATTTCTAATCCCTGATTTAGGTGGAGGAAAACACTAGGTTGATAGCTTATGAATTTGTCTTGACACATTACAGGATGATTTTTGCAGATTCAGTAGAGCTAAGGAGGCTCAATAGAGGCTCCTTTCTTAAAAACAAACAAACAAACCTGGTGGCTCTCCACTGCCAGCAACTGAATGAAAGTTCTAATTCTTTAGCAGGATTGTTAAAGCCAACAAAATCTGACTCCAGTCCAGCTTTCTGATCTCATTTCCCAACAGTCCTCCACCTTACCCCGCCCATCAAATGCACTCATTCTGTTCATCCAGAATATGCCTTCTGGGTTTAAGGCTCACACACGCGCATGTATTGTTCCCTTTGTCTGGAACTCTCTTTCTTCCCGCATTCTATGTACCATCCTTCAATACCCAGTATTGAATGCCACATACTCTTTGATCTGGTCCCCTAAATTCCCAATTCCATCTTCTGGGCTCCTACAATATCTAACATTCATGGTTGGGTTTGGGTTTGGGCCCTGTGAAAACAATTAAAGAGGTCCTTATCAGGAAAGATGAACCAGCTGACCATATTTACATGGGGTTTGCATGGATTACAACAAAGATAGACTCTGGGTCCCATTCTGGACCGACAAGCTTCCTTATTGGACCTGCCTATACAGGGCACTATTACGGTCCTGACACTGTAATATTTCCACCTTATTTCTTTACATTTCTGTCTCCCCCATTAGATGATGAGGACAGGACTGTGTTATATTTAGTATCGTATTCGCATCACCTAGAACAAAGACTGGCTATAAGTAGGTACTTAACAAATGTTTGTTTAATGACTATAGGAAGTTCCAACCAAATTCTACACTGAAGCCAAGCCAAGGAGAGTACCCTTGGACGGGATAGTCTAATACTTTATGTGTGTGTGTGTGTGTGTGTGTGTTTGTGTGTGTATGTGTGTGCGTGTGAGAGAGAGAGAGAGGGAGAGGGAAGGAGGGAGGAAGAGAGAGGATATGAATGAACGAATGAATGAATGAAGGGGTATTTTAAAAGAGAATGCTTCTAGTGGTGGTGGTTAATGGTAAAGTTCTAGGGACCTGCCTGTTAGGTGAGTTTTGTGATGATCTTCCTAGTGCCCTTCAAATCACAACCATTTAGAAGGCTAGTATCTGGGCTTCCCTGGTGGCGCAGTGGTTGAGAGTCTGCCTGCCGATGCAGGGGACGCGGGTTCGTGCTCTGCTCCGGGAGGATCCCACATGCCGCGGAGCGGCTGGGCCCGTGAGCCATGGCCGCTGAGCCTGCGCGTCCAGAGCCTGTGCTCCGCAACGGAAGAGGCCACAACAGTGAGAGGCCCGCGAACCACAAAAAAAAAAAAATAGAAGGCTAGTATCTTGGAGGCAAGGTTTGTGACCCTGAGTGAGAAAAGACCAAGGAAACTAATTTATATCTCTAAGTGCCCAGAATTAGAGAGAGCACACTGAAAAGCTCATCTTCCCTACAGAAATTTCCCCAAGGCAGATATTTAGAATCAATTTATACTTGGTCCAACAGAGGGAAATTGACATGACACCGATCATTGACTAAACACAACCCCACTGGCTGCAGATTGAGGGACAGCAGTCGGATCGACATCTTAGTGACACAAGGAGCCTCTAGGGGATGCTGGCTTCCAAGGAGAACCTTCCATGGGTCTCATGGCTAGTCACTGTCAGAGGCAAGAGGGTGATTTAGTCTCCAATTAGAGCTGCTGAGAGTGCCGAGATGCTCCAGGCTTTGGAAGTGCTTAGCCTGTTAGGATCTCAAGGAGGTAGCCAGTGTGAGAATAGGTATGTTATGCAAAATGCTCCTAAAAAACAAACAAACAAATCCTGAATACATGTGTATCCACAGAATTGGCCTACAACCACCCTGCCCCTGACACAGGAGGCATCCCTGAGGAAAAGTGAGATTTAGAAATAGTGACTGACTTTTTTGCTAGCTACCATGCCCTTTATTCATTTATTTATTTTATTTTAAAATATTTAGTTTTTTGGTTGCGCCGCGCGGCATGTGGGATCTTAGTTCTGCGACCAGGGATCAAACCCGCCCCCCACCCCCCCACCCCTGCATTTGAAGCATGGAGTCCTAACCACTGGACTGCCAGGGAATTCCCTGGATTGTGTTTCCTGACTGCGCCAAATTAGCATCAACAGTTACTGTTCTTTCATGACATACCTCTTACCTAATTAATTCTCTTTCTCTGCTCTAGCTCAGCCAATCGAACCAGGACAGTTCCCCTTCCTCACTAAGGGAGAGGTCTGCCATTCTTGATTTTCTTCCCTTGCATTGCTAAGAGGCCCTGTGGTATTCTTCCCTTGCATTGCTAGAGGCCCTGTGGTATTCTCCAGAACTTCTTTACCAATAATAAGCCTGATTCTGAACTTCGATTTCCTCAGGTGGCCCCATGCATCGATTCCTAATTAGCTAAGGTCTGGAGAGAAAGCGGGTGATGAATGTGTCTCCAGCAAACTTCTGGCAATTAATAGCTTTTAAAAGGCTTTTAAAGTCTAGTCCACACTGACTACACCCTCTTCAGCGTCCTAATATGAACCTTATTTTACCTTCGTCTCTACTGAAATTTACACACAGACACACACAGCCACTGCTGCCTGCACATAAATGACTCTGAGGTAGGCAGGATAATGGTGCCCCAGAGATGCCCAGGTCCTAACTCCTGAAACCTGTGAATATGTTATGTTACATGGTAAAAAAAGACTTTGCAGATGTGATTAAATTAAGGATCTTGTGCTAGAGTGATAATCCTGGATTATCTAGGTGGGCCCAATGTAATCGCAAGGGTCCTTACGAGGGAAAGAGGGAGGCAGGGGAGTCAGAGTGAGATTAGCAGATGCTACGTAGCTGGCTTTGAAGATGGAGCAAGGAGCCACTAAGCCCAGAAATGAAGGCAGCCTGAGAGCTGGAAGACAAGGAAAAAGGTCCTCCCCTAGAGCCTCCAGAAGGAATGCAGCCCTTCCAACACACTGATTTTTTTTTTTTTTTTTTTGGCTGCTTTTTGGGTGGGTCTTCGTTGCTGCACGCGGGCTTTCTCTAGTTGCAGTGAGTGGGGGCTACTCTTCGTTGTGGTGTGCAGGCTTCTCACTGCGGTGGCTTCTCTTGTAGCAGAGCTCAGGCCTAGGCACGCGGGCCTCAGCAATTGTGGCTCGCAGGCCCTAGAGCGCAGGCTCAGTAGTTGTGGCGCACGGGCGCGGTATGTGGGATCTTCCCGGACCAGGGCTCGAACCCGTGTCCCCCGCATTGGCAGGCGGATTCTTAACCACTGTGCCACCAGGGAAGCCCCAACATGCTGATTTTTAACCCAGCGAAACCCATTTTGGACTTCTGGTTTCCAGAACTATAAGGTAATAAATTTGTATTGTTTTAAATCACCCAGTTCGTGGTCATTCGTTATGGCAGCCCTAGAAACTAATACAGATTTTGGTATCTGGAAGTGGTGTGTTGCTGTTACAAATAAGTAAAAATGTAAAAGTGGCTTTGGAATTGGGCAGTGGGCAGAGACTGGAGGGCTTTGAGGAGCATGAAGAAATTGCCTGGATTACCTTGAAAAGACTGTTAGTAGAAATATGGATATTAATGACTCTGCCAGAGAGGACTCAGAAGTGAGGAGTATGGTAGAGAAAACATATATTGTCTTGGGGAATACCTAACTTGTCATGAACAGACTGTTGTAGAAATATGGACATTAAAGGTGCTGCCAGGGAGGGCTCAGATGGAAATGAGGAACATGTTATTGGAAACTGCAGGAAAGTGGATCCTTGTTACATAGTGGCAGGAACCTACCTACATTTTAGCCAGTAGTAAAACCCATTTTGTACCCAGTTCTGACCTCTAGAACTGTAACATAATAAATCTGTATTGCTTTAAGTCGCAAGGTTTGCGGAAACTGATTACAGCAGGAATGGGAAAGTACTATAGACCCCTACAGTCGGCCTGGAACTCAGACAGTGAATAGTCTTCTCCTAGTTACCCAACTATTCGCTTCACCTGGCAATTGGGACAAAGTAACAGTAGTGTATTATTTAAATGCATAGGGTTCAGCAGCAGGCAGACATGGCTTCAAATATAGCCTCAGCCATTGCTATTCCCTGATGAGTTCAACAAATATTTATTAAGCACCATCATGTACTAGACAGCTGCCTCAACACTGGGAATATAATAGTGAGCAAAAAACACCTACTAGATGTAAGGAAGGATGACTGTAAGGAAGTCATTTACTTCCTGTGAGCCTCAATTTTCCTAATCTAGAACATGGGAATAATAATTACTTCTCTCTTGTTTAAGGACGCAATACATGTAAAGTCCTTATCACAGTTCTCCATAAATAACAGCTATTATATAGTCTTCCTTTCTCTTGTTCTAAAATACTATTTCTACAACCCAGGGGGGCAACAGCACAGGGTTCAAAAACTTTGAAACTTCAACGACAAAGACCCTCCAACTGACACACACACCTCCCTACTAATAGGCATTAGCTGAGAGAAGGGAACTTCTGCTAACTTCTAATATTCCTTGCTCATCATCACACACAGAGCCAGCCTCACAGGCTCAAGGGCATCTATCTCAGGGCTGTTTACACATCTGGTGATGCCCTTCTCCCCCCAAAACTCTGACATGGAGTTTGGTGTGCATCTAACATAAGTCATTTACACTGGCTGAAGCTTCTAGCTTTGTCACAGACCTTTGGGTGACACCAGGTGACTATGGAAACAGACATATGACATATGCGTGCTTGGGTAAGACAGTATCTACGACGCAGAGTCAAAGAAAATAAGAGAGGTGACTTGGGGAATGTCACCTCACTACTCAGCTTGGACCACGATGTCACCTAGAGCAACAGCTCTGGACACGGGATTGGGCCAATGTTGGAAGTAAACCCAAGCTGGCAGGCTTTCTTGGACCATCAACAACAAACTTGTTTGTTCAGACTTTCTGTACAGGACAGGCTTTCCTTCTTTTTAAAGTTTGTTTGCTTGTTTTTCACATGCAAGCGCAGCTATAATCGGGAGGCTCAGGGTACTCTGCTTGGGATTCAGCAGCCCAGGGACACGACTCTAGCAACAATAAACTTCCCATCATTCCTGTTGTCTTGTGGATGCACATTTGGTTCCTGAAAGTTACCTTTTCACACCCTAACCTTCTGTAGTTAACCTCTTGAGTCTGACTTCTACAAAGCTCTTCATTTCCTATTTTAAAACTATGCAAAAACATCCTTTTTTTCTCTTTATTTCCTTTGGTACTGTCATCCTCAGGACTGCCTTCTCCCATCCTTCACCTAGCTCACTGCCTTGGAGTTAGACCTTTCCAGGCAGTGTACTGCTGAGGAAGCTCTTGGTCTCACTGAGATGAGAGTGGAACAGTATCCATCTCTTCTCCCTGTCCTTTCTATAACTGTGGGTAACAAGCTCCAAGTGCTGAGGCAGAGAGAGGCTCCTCTCCAACCCACAGGCTCATTTCCAGGCCTCCTGGCACTGACTGAGCTCTCTTATGACCCTCCCCTAGAGGCCCCTAGTCTCCAGCCAGTGCTTGACCTGAATATGTTTCTCCAGGTTAGGCAATGACCTTCTCAACTGCAAAGCTAACTGCCTCTGAGAAAAAGAACTTTTCAAGTTCTTTTGGAATCTGGACTGAGTTGCTCTGAAAATATTTGTCATTAAAGATCCTTGCTGTTGCTGGGGACCAGCTCTCGTTTCTAGTTTACTAGAATCAGTGAGGCTGAGGGCAACGCCTGCTGGAGCTGCAAAGCTTAAAGGCATTACAAGTTATCACTACCACTCTGCCCTCAACCCAGGCCATAAATAGGTCTTTCTTGTCCAAGCACCTCCCAGGGAGGCACTCCAAGCCCACCAATTCTATACAATCCAAGCACTCTTTCCCACAGAATGAACTGCTGACCCTCACCCGCCACTTCCACTTCCCCACAAAGCTCTCAAACATACAGGTGGCCTGTCGTCTTTGAGCCAAGTCAGGTAGCAGAGTTGGTCACACACACACACACACACACACACACACACACACACACACACACACACACACACACACCCTTCTTTGGTCCTTGAGACCCCAGGATCTCCCCAACAGAAACTTGAATTTCCCTTTCGATAAGGGGCTTAAAAATTCAGCTACAGTACAGCCACTATGGAGAACAGTATGGAGGTTCCTTAAAAAACTACAAATAGAACTACCATATGACCCAGCAATCCCACTACTGGGCATATACCCTGAGAAAACCATAATTCAAAAAGAGTCATGTACCAAAATGTTCATTGCAGCTCTATTTACAATAGCCTGGAGATGGAAACAACCTAAGTGCCCATAATCGGATGAATGGATAAAGAAGATGTGGCACATATATACAATGGAATATTACTCAGCCATAAAAAGAAATGAAATTGAGCTATTTGTAATGAGGTGGATAGACCTAGAGTCTGTCATACAGAGTGAAGTAAGTCAGAAAGAGAAAGACAAATACCGTATGCTAACGCATATATATGGAATTTAAGGAAAAAAATGTCATGAAGAACCTAGGGGGTAAGACAGGAATAAAGACACAGACCTACTAGAGAACGGACTTGAGGATATGGGGAGGGGGAAGGGTGAGCTGTGACAAAGCGAGAGAGAGGCATGGACATATATACACTACCAAACGTAAGGTAGATAGCTAGTGGGAAGCAGCCACATAGCACAGGGAGATCAGCTCGGTGCTTTGTGACCTCCTGGAGGGGTGGGATAGGAAGTGTGGTAGGGAGGGAGACGCAAGAGGGAGGGAGACGCAAGAGATATGGGAACATATGTATATGTATAACTGATTCATTTTGTTATAAAGCAGAAACTAACACACCATTGTAAAGCAATTATACCCCAATAAAGATGTTTAAAAAAAAAAAGAACTAAGAAGAAAATCTATTCCAGCATTTTGGAATAAAATTTTGTTCCCCCCTACCCCCCCAAAAAAAAATTCAGCTACAAAGGACGGTGTGTAGAGAAAGCTAGAAGGGAAGGTTATTCAGAAACTCTCCTGTCCCAAGCAACACTCAAACAAAAGAAGAATGAAGTGTATTATTTTCCTAAGACATACGCAGAAGTTGTTTCTCATGATGAAGTTTGCAGGGGCCAGACTGTACCGCTCCAGTGGCTCATTAGATGGATCAATGATAACCAAAGGGACTGTAATGAGTCTCCATTTCCTGACCCTGCATTAGCTGCTTCTCTGCATCTGTGGGATTTGAAGGAAACTGCAGCCTAAGAGAACAGTTCCTGCCCCTCCTCTCTCCTCACTACACTCTCCTCTCCAAAATGTATGCCCAGGAGCACATGTCTGAGTGCACAAGGGATTCGATTTTCAGGAGGCACATGATCTGTTGTGGGTCTCTGACATAGAAGAAATTCTTTTACTATGTATCACGGCTCCAACCGTGACTGTATCCTGCCCAGGGCTACCGAACCTGGAAGAATGGGTGTAGGAAAAATGAGAGAGGTGCAAGGAATACAGGGTGGAGGGAAAGAAATATCTCAGAATCTATTTATTCAACAGAAACTTTTGAGTTCAGGAAAAGCAGGAATTCTTCATTCTAGTTTTTTTATTTACATGACCATTAAAAATAGAGGTGCAAACCTGCCAAGACTGAATCAGGAAGAAATAGAAAATATGAACAGACCAATCACAAGCACTGAAATTGAAACTGTGATTAAAAACCTTCCAACAAACAAAAGCCCAGGACCAGATGGCTTCACAGGTGAATTCTATCAAACGTTTAGAGAAGAGCTAACACCTATCCTTCTCAAACTCTTCCAAAATATAGCAGAGGGAGGAACACTCCCAAATTCCTTCTACGAAGCCACCATCACCTTGATACCAAAACCAGACAAGGATGTCACAAAGAAAGAAAACTACAGGCCAATATCACTGATGAACATAGATGCAAAAATCCTCAACAAAATACTAGCAAACAGAATCCAACAGCACATTAAAAGGATCATACACCATGATCAAGTGGGGTTTATTCCAGGAATGCAAGGATTCTTCAATATACGCAAATCTATCAATGTGATAAACCATATTAACAAACTGAAGGAGAAAAACCATATGATCATCTCAATAGATGCAGAGAAAGCTTTCGACAAAATTCAACACCCATTTATGATAAAAACCCTCCAGAAAGTAGGCATAGAGGGAACTTTCCTAAACATAATAAAGGCCATATATGACAAGCCCACAGCAAACATCATCCTCAATGGTGAAAAACTGAAAGCATTTCCACTAAGATCAGGAACAAGACAAGGTTGCCCACTCTCACCACTCTTATTCAACATAGTATTGGAAGTTTTAGCCACAGCAATCAGAGAAGAAAAGGAAATAAAAGGAATCCAAATCGGAAAAGAAGAAGTAAAGCTGTCACTGTTTGCAGATGACATGATACTATACATAGAGAATCCTAAAGATGCTACCAGAAAACTACTAGAGCTAATCAATGAATTTGGTAAAGTAGCAGGATACAAAATTAATGCACAGAAATCTCTGGCATTCCTATATACTAATGATGAAAAATCTGAAAGTGAAATCAAGAAAACACTCCCATTTACCATTGCAACAAAAAGAATAAAATATCTAGGAATAAACCTACCTAAGGATACGAAAGACCTGTATGCAGAAAATTATAAGACACTGATGAAAGAAATTAAAGATGATACAAATAGATGGAGAGATATACCATGTTCTTGGATGGGAAGAATCAACATTGTGAAAATGACTCTACTACCCAAAGCAATCTACAGATTCAATGCAATCCCTATCAAACTACCACTGGCATTTTTCACAGAACTAGAACAAAAAATTTCGCAATTTGTATGGAAACACAAAAGACCCCGAATAGCCAAAGCAATCTTGAGAACGAAAAAAGGAGCTGGAGGAATAAGGCTCCCTGACTTCAGACTATATTACAAAGCAACAGTAATCAAGACAGTATGGTACTGGCACAAAAACAGAAAGATAGATCAGTGGAACAGGATAGAAAGCCCAGAGATAAACCCACGCACATATGGACACCTTATCTTTGATAAAGGAGGCAGGAATGTACAGTGGAGAAAGGACAGCCTCTTCAATAAATGGTGCTGGGAAAACTGGACAGGTACATGTAAAAGTATGAGATTAGATCACTCCCTAACACCATACACAAAAATAAGCTCAAAATGGATTAAAGACCTAAATGTAAGCCCAGAAACTATCAAACTCTTAGAAGAAAACATAGGAAGAACACTCTATGACATAAATCACAGCAAGATCCTTTCTGACCCACCTCCTAGAGTAATGGAAATAAAAACAAAAATAAACAAATGGGACCTAATGAAACTTCAAAGCTTTTGCACAGCAAAGGAAACCATAACCAAGACCAAAAGACAACCCTCAGAATGGGAGAAAACATTTGCAAATGAAGCAACTGACAAAGGATTAATCTCCAAAATTTACAAGCAGCTCATGCAGCTCAATAACAAAAAAACAAACAACCCCATCCAAAAATGGGCAGAAGACCTAAATAGACATTTCTCCAAAGAAGATATACAGAATGCCAACAAACACATGAAAGAATGCTCAACATCATTAATCATTAGAGAAATGCAAATCAAAACTACAATGAGGTATCATCTCACACCAGTCAGAATGGCCATCATCAAAAAATCTAGAAACAATAAATGCTGGAGAGGGTGTGGAGAAAAGGGGACACTCTTGCACTGCTGGTGGGAATGTGAATTGGTTCAGCCACTGTGGAGAACAGTATGGAGGTTCCTTAAAAAACTACAAATAGAATTACCATATGACCCAGCAATCCCACTACTTGGCATATACCCTGAGAAAACCAAAATTCAAAAAGAGTCATGTACCAAAATGTTCATTGCAGCTCTATTTACAATAGCCAGGACATGGAAACAACCTAAGCGCCCATCATCGGATGAATGGATAAAGAAGATGTGGCACATATACACAATGGAATATTACTCAGCCTTAAAAAGAAATGAAATTGAGCTATTTGTAATGAGATGGATAGACCTAGAGTCTGTCATACAGAGTGAAGTAAGTCAGAAAGAAAAAGACAAATACCGTATGCTAACACATATATATGGAATTTAAGGGAAAAAAATGTCATGAAGAACCTAGGGGTAAGATAGGAATAAAGACGCAGACCTACTGGAGAACGGACTTGAGGATATGGGGAGGGGGAAGGGTGAGTTTTGACAGGGCGAGAGAGAGTCATGGACATATACACACTAACAAACGTAGTAAGGTAGATAGCTGGGGGGAAGCAGCCGCAAGGCACAGGGATATTAGCTCGGTGCTTTGTGACAGCCTGGAAGGGTGGGATGGGGAGAGTGGGAGGGAGGGAGACGCAAGAGGGAAGACATATGGGAACATATGTATATGTATAGCTGATTCACTTTGTTATAAAGCAGAAACTAACACACCATTGTAAAGCAATTATACCCCAATAAAGATGTTTAAAAAAAAAAAAAAAATAGAGGTGCAGAGTGTTCTCCTAAGAAGGAGTTGAAGAAAGTCTTGGATGGAGCCAGCAGAGACTTAAACTTCCTGGCTTCTCCTGGGTAGAGAATTCTAATTCCCCTTCTCACACCACCTCCCTCCCTCCCTCCAGGCCAGGTCAGAACACACAAGATAAGCTACATAGAGAACTCCAACAGACATGATGAGCTCCACGCCCCCGGAAAGTAAAAGTGTATCTTACACAAGGACTTACTTTCCTCGGCTACTAGACACAACTAAGGCAAGCTGGCACTCCTGGGCTGTGAGATGCAAGGTGAGAGTGGAGGATACTGACGGGAGGGAGCTGCTCCACCCACATAGATGGCAGATCTTATTTTTTTTTTTCCTGATAAAGATATGCACACATCTCCCAGGACTATCGTTGCCATGACAACAGCAGAAGTTGAGGGTGAGCAGGTTAGTGGAACAGCATGCTTTCTAAATTCTCAAACAAGGCCTGAGGCTGCAGTCACTCATGATGTGGAAAAATTCATGTTGACGGTACTCCTATATGGATTCCCCCAAATTTAAGGATCATGGCTTATTTCTGGGGGAGAATCAGAGATGGAGTCTCCATGGAGCCCCTCCATGGGGAGGTGATTTAGTCAGGGAGGTAGGAATCCCTAAGACAAATAAGAGCATGAATCTCCCTATAAAACTAGGGCACATAAACTGTCCGTTTTCCACAGAGTAAAGAGATGCAGCAAACCAGGGCAAAAACAATCCCCCGAGGACACAAAAAGGCGCTTTTAAAAAAATCTGCTCTATAATAAAGCCTTCCCACAGAGACTACTCAGAACAACTCAGACCTAAATTCTGAAGCTGAAGGATAGACTCATACCTTGAAAAATCATAAAATTAACTACCATTTACTAAACAGTGTTCTCCAGGCTGTGTGTATTATCTCATTTAATTCTTGCCAACAACGCTGTAAGGTAGACACTACTACTATCTCCATTTTACAGAGAAAGAAACTGGGACTCAGAAAAGTTATGTAATGGCCCCAGGAACATACAATTGCTGGGCTTCCTGTAAGAATCATAAACAGATGGCTTCCCTGCATGGTTTCTGAGCCTCCAAAGGTATCAGACAATCTCAGAAATATTTACTCTCAACTCTATAACCTTAGGGTTCATCAGGATCACTTGGAGGCCTCCTTAAAGCACAGGTGGCCCGGCCCCAGCCCGAGAATTGCAGATTTGATACGTATTGTCAGTGTGGCTCTGGGAACCATACCTTGAGAACCCCTGTGCAGTCACTCTAAACTAAGCTTCTCTATACAGATGAACCTGTTTACAAGCCAGAAACAGAGACACAGACATAGAAAACAAGGGGGGAAATCGGGGGTGGGCTGAATTGGGAGATTGGGACTGACATATATACACTAACTAATATGTATAAAATGGATAACTAATGAGAACCTGCTGTATGGCACAGGGAACTCTACTTCACTGTACAGTAGAAACTAACACAACATTGTAAAACAACTATACCCCCATAAAAAAAAAGAGACAGAGATAATGCAGGCAACAACACAGAAGAATGAAAGCCCCCCCAAAAAAATAAAAAATAAAATAAAAAAATAAACTAAGCTTCTCTAAGGAAACCTCATGGCCTTAGTTGCCTCACCTACCTAATTAACCTTTCACACTTCAGCTCCAGATCCTCTGGGGTGTTCCTTGAAAAGCTATAATGTTATCTTTGGCAGTGTTGTGCATTTCGGAATTCCTCCACTGATGAATTCTTTGGCTGAGCTCTGAGCTCTTTTGAATTCTGAGCTCTTCTGAAAATAGCGAATATCTCTCATTCTAAAATTAATTTACTGCTGCCTTAGGTAAGTCCTGAGATCCCACAAAGTGTAGAAAGAGGAGCCTGGAAGGACCAGTCAAGATAGCAAAGCAGCCAGGCGCCCTGAAGCCAGACTAGCTCTCTTGAAGGCAGGGACAGTCTTTCTATAATCTCTTGGGATTCTCTCTAGGAACTGTCACAAGAGGGCACTCATTAAACCCTGTTCAGAGCTTGCACACTGAGAACGTTAAAAGAATTGTAAGCACGAATGCCTGGCCCTTTAATGCCCTCAGCCCCCCAACACACTCCTCCATCTGAAGGATGACTGTGTGCTGTGCACTCCCTGCTCAGCTCCTTTTCTTTCCCTGTTCAGTCGCACTGAGCTGCCAAGGAAATAAGAAGCCTGTGGTCCAGGTCTGCTCACACAGAGGCAAGGCTGGAGAAAGTGGCCAACAATTGGGATTAACAGATTTAATGCCCGACTTGTTTATCCTGCAGGAAACATCACCTGGTGATGTCCCCATTGATCCCTTCAGAGCGTGGCATCTTAGCCTAGGCTTCTGTGGACTGTGAAAATGAATGAACAGTGTGGGGACAAAGCCAAAGAATTCATCAGTAGGGAAAAACAACTACAAAGAACACATGTGAGGGGGGATCGGTCACAGCAGGCCTCTCTATTCCCATGGCTGCCACTGTTGCAGGTGTTGGTGTCAGAAGGTGCTGGTTCCTGAGAAGGTCTCAGACACAAGTGAAAGGAGACTCAGGCGCCACTAGGAAGCCTTTTGGAAGCAACTGCACTTTCGTCATGAAACACTAAGGGCAACAGAATCAGTGAAAGGCAGGCCCTACTTGGGAATGAAAGCAATCAAGTTTTTTTCCTTTTTCTCAGGCAGAACTGATAAATTCTCCTCATGCCATCTCCAGGAGGGTGGCTGGGGGTGACGGGACTGTACAGACGTCAGGATGACCCAGACAACCTTAGAGGGTCTGTATCTGGGTTCAGAAATGAGAACTACTGAATTCTCGCTAAGATGCTACCAGCGAAGGCCACCACACAGACTGCATGAAACGAAAGTATCGCAGGAAAAAAAGGAATAAAAAGATTAGACATTTGGGACTTCCCTGGTGGTCCGGTGGTTAAGAATCCACCTTCCAATGCAGGGGATGCAGGTTTGATCCCTGGATGGGGAACTAAGATCCCACATGCTGCAGGGCAACTGAGCCCGCACAGCATAACTACTGAGCCCGCACACCACAACTATCGAGCCCATGCACTCTAGAGCCCATGAGCCACAACTAGAGAGCCCGCAAGCTGCAACTACTGAGCCTGCATGCTCTGGAGCCCATGTGCCACAACTAGAGAGCCCGCGTGCTGCAACTACTGAGCCCATGTGCTCTGGAGCCTGAGTGCCACAACTAGAGAGAAGCTTGTGTGACACGATGAAGAGCCCGCACAACGCAACGAAAAATTCCACATGCCACAACTAAGACCTGACGCAGCCAAATAAATAATTAAAAAAAAAAGATTAGACATTTATTAATACTATATGTCAAGCACTATATTCAGCTCTTTCTTCTTTAGTTATCATGGCAACCAGATAAGATAGGTGTTATAATTATACCCAATTTACAGATGGGGTAATTAAGAAAACATGAATTTAAGCAATTTGCTTATGCTCACCCAGCAAGTAAGTCTGAAGTTGGAATTCAATTCAGATCTGGTTCTAAACCATAATCTTCATCTTTATGCCATATTCCCTCCAAACACTGCAGAACATATTTTGAGTTCTAAAACTCTAAAGTACCAAAAGGACAGAGCAGAACACAGAGGAACATCTCTCTAATGTCCTATCACTGGTGCAGAGATATGCTGAAAAGTATGGTTAGGTCACCCATAGAGTAACTGGAAGATATAAGCTCTGTCCAGCTCAGTCCATGAAAACTGTGACTCATGACTCAACAGCCAGGTATCGTACTGGAGAGAAGGGATTATACAAGAGGAGTTAGGACAGTTGGGAAGTGGAGCGATGGCGACTCCTTCCCTCTCTTCTGTCAGAAAGATGGGTTCCTCCCTCCTACACTGTTGGTGGGAATGTAAATGCAGCCACTACGGAAAACAGCATGGCGTTTCCTCAAAAAAACTATAAATACAGTCGCCATATGATCCAGCAATCCCGCTCCTGGGCATATATCCAAACAAAACTACAATTTGAAAAGATACATGCACCCCTATGTTCACAGCAGCACTGTTTACAATAGCCAAGACATGGAAGCAACCTAAATGTCCATTGACAGATGAATGGATAAAGAAGATGTGGTAAATATATACAATGGAATATCACTCAGCTATAATAATGCCACTTGTAGCAACATGGATGAACCTAGGAATTACCATACTAAGTGAAGTAAGTCAGAAAGAGAAAGACAAATATCATATGATATCACTTACATGTGGAATCTAAAATGCAACACAAATGAACCCATCCACGAAACAGATATAGACTCATAGACAAAGAGAACAGACCTGTGGTTGCCAAGGGGGAGTGGGAGTGGGGGAGGGAAGGACTGGACGTTTGGGATTAGCAGATGCAAACTATTATATAGAGAATGGATACACAACAAGGTCCTACTGTGTAGCACAGGGAACTGTATTCAATGTCCTATGATAAACCAGAATGGAAAAGAATATAAAAAAGAATAGGTGTATATATGTATATATACACATACATATATCTGAATCACTTTGCCGTACAGTAAAAGCTAACACAACATTGTAAATCAATTATACTTCAATAAAGTAAATTTTTTTAAAAGATGTGTTCTTAACATTCTTTTGAATTTGAAGGAGAGTCCTGGGCCAGATGCAGATAAAAATAATCAGTAAACAGTTCCTATTTCCCACTGGCCTAGGAATATACACCAACCAGCATCACTGATGAAAGGGAGAATGTATTCAAAGTTAATTTTGGGCTCACCAGCCTGACCTACAAAGTCTCTATGAGAACAAGAAAAAACCCCTGAAATGGAGGCAGGGTAGGAGGGCATGATTTCACGGGGCTGCTTGGATTGAGTAGTTCTCACCTTTCAGAGGCCTCCCATCCTGCAGCACTTGGTAGTCTAAAACCACTTCCTCCTCCATCGCTTCTTCACACCATCACTGGCATTAGGGTTGCAGATTTGTCAATGAACTATTTTATGTTTTTCCCCTTGCCATCTGGCAATATTAGCTCTCTAATGAATTGCTTTAACTCGGGCATTTGTTTTTTTTAACAAATGTGACTTTTAGTTGAATTATACAATATTCATAAATAGCAAATGCTGGCTGATTAGAATCAACGAAAACCCTTAGAGCTGCCAGCGAAAATGGGCCCTTAGCTGCACATGTTACTTGCATAGCCTAATCACTTGAAAGGCACCAGCTTATTTTTGGAAAGAACTTTTTACACATACGCTTATGTAATCTGTTATGTATGTATATATGTATGCATTTGGATTTGGGTGGATTCTTGCAAGCCAGCCATGCTATGAATATAAGAGCTAGATACACTTGGATTTGGAACTAGACACACTTGGGTTTGAATCCTACCTCTGCCACTTACAAACTATGTGAACTTGGGTATGTTTCTTAATCTCTCTGTGTCTCTAGCTCCTCACATGTAAAACAGAGATAATAAATCCCTTGCAAGATTGTCTCAAGGAATAAATGAGATCACACAAGGCACAGTGTCTGGGTACCTTGTGGCTTAATTATTAGTAACTATTACCATCATCATCATGTTCTATTAATAGAGGATTATGGCAGACAACATTTGCAGTCTCTATAATCCTTCCTTTCTGATAACTGCCACAGGGATGGGCCTCCAAAGCCATATTTGTATTATATGACACTGCTTCAGTGATTGGGCAAGAATAAGGAAAATAAGGAAATATGAGTTTAGGCAACTTTTTTAGGCTCACCCAGCCATTGGGTTCTGGATTTAATCTGGCAGATTCTCTTTCTTGAAAGTTTGGATTAGGAATCAGTTCCCATTGGTCCTCTGAACTAAGAAACTGCAAGACTGGTCATGTTTGGCAACGTGCATGTCAAGGCAATAAAATTCAGTCTGCAGAATGATGTACATGTCAGGGAAGGAGGAGGCCTGACTGTGACTTGAAGTCAACCAGAGTGGTGCCCTGGTCCTGACAACTTTTCCACTTCCATGAGAAACTCCATTTCATCGATCTATCTGTTAATCAATCTATCAGTCTCCCTTCTGCTTACTACTTTGAGTGGATTTCCATCACCTTTAACCAAAAGATCTTTGCTAACAGTGTCATCTCTGTGCATGAGGCCACCAGATCTTGCCTGTTGTAGTTCGGACAGCCTAAGCATTTGAAATGTACCCAGTTATTTCAGAAAATAACTTTACACACACACACACACACACCCTTATGTTATCTGTTTTCAACTGCTGAAGTACATTAAGTGGAAAATCAAAATACTCCTGCATAATCATGTAAGCAAGGAAGTCACACATGTAAGAAAAAGAAGTAAGAATAAAAAGAGAGCCACTGACATTCCTGGTCTTACAAAAACAGGTCATCTCATGGCTTTCCAGAATCCAAGCAAGAAGGGAGAGACCCTGGGTCTTTACCTGGTGTCGCACTGGATACTGTTGGCCACTGCTGATCAGGCCCTCCTGGACCAGCTCGTAGAATGCCAGCCTCTTCCAGGTGCACAGAGCTGAGTAAACACATAGACCCAAATAATAGTTAGACCATAGATGCCTTTCCAGCTCTCCTTCCACCCTCAGAAAGTGCTCACATCTCTGGAGGCAGGGCTGCAGCTAACACTTTATACTCATGCTTGAACTGAAGCAATTACCACTGAGCAGTCACCTTGCATCAACTGTGAAAGCATTGCTGACTTACTGTCTGCTACACCATGCAGGCGATAAACATGTTTTATCTTTATAGCAATTTTGGTTTTCAGTAATGCTGTGTGGTGTTCATTAAATCTAACAGGAAGCCCATCAGAAGGCTAATGACATTTTGTCTTAATGACAAAGCAGATGAGGAGAGCTTGTTCTCAAAAGCCCCAAGCCTCTTTTGCTAGATCTCTTATTTCTGGGTTCTCATAGGAAAGAGGAAAGCACGAACATTATTTGCTGGTAACTGTAGTATTATTCCAGTTTGGCCCAATTAATTCTTAACTTTATTTTCTGTTTTACTCTTTCTGTATCTTTTCCTCATGGATAACCCACCCTACATTTCCTGGGACTAGAGGAAGTTTATCACCAGCACTCATGGATCCCAGTTCAGAAGAGATTAATTCATCATGAAATATTGCAGAGTGAGACATGAACTGGGAGATCCTTAGAGGCAAGTAGAGATAGAACATAAATTGTTCAAGGGCAGAGAGAACATCATATTCTTTATGTATGTGTGATGTTAGCAGATATGAGACCCTCAATATTTTCTGGATGAAGAAAGGAACAAATGGGACCCTAAGAGTAAATATCACCCAAGAAAACCCTCACCAAAATAAGAGGACTCTTTGAAATTAGGCATTGGTTCATCTCGGAAGTTAAGTTACTAAAGTAAAACTTAGAGTACTACTGCCTGAAGGGGTTATGTGACTCAACAGAGCAGGAGAACTTGAAATATTGTGGGGGAAGGTCATCTCTAAGTTCAATATTCTCATACTCTTTTTTTTTTGGCCGTGGCAGGAGGCTTATGGGATCTTAGTTCCCGGACCAGGGATTGAACCCGCACCCTTGTCAGTGAAAGCACAGAGTCCTAACCACTGGACCGCCAGGGAATTCCCAATATCCTCTTACTCTTTGACTTCAAACAACATATCTAGTGGAAATTCACTCATTAAGCTCTGCCCTACTGCTGTTCTTCCCTTCATCTACACCCTAGAATCTTCTCTTTTTTCCAAATATTAATATCCTTCGGGTGTTGGTGGATTCTACCAGCAAATTGTATGGGTTCAATTAGATTCACTCTGAAGATGGAACTACCCTAGGAACCAGCTCAGCTCAAAGCAGAATTTTCAAAGGAACAGGCACATGATATCTGAGGCTAGAAAGGCCAAGAAGCCAAGCGTATGTGTGAAAAAGATGAGTGTTGTTTAAGTTCACAACTTTAACATATGTTCCATGTACTACACTGTGAGGAATAAATAACATTTAATTTTAATTTTTATTTCATCTCTTATCCTACTTGAATCTATAATATCTTAATTGAATCCTGAATAGAAACACATGTGGCTTCTTTTTTTTTCATTTGAAAATGGAATAAGGAACTGATATAGTTTAGTATTTTATTTTAATATAGTTTTAAAGGTGCCTCTTATAGCTTTGGCACTTTTCAAGTAAAGCACTAATTCAACTGGGACAAAAGAAGTTGGTATTGTAAACCATATCTTTTCCTATCATATAGTCTACCACAATAGCTCAGATGCAGGCAAAAGCATAAGCTGGTTTCTAACAAATAGAAAGAATCTTTCTGAAACCTAGTATTCTGGCATCTGCATAAGTGTTTCTGGCCTAAAGTTATGACCGGATTCCAATGTGATGTCTCACTAAGCCAACTACTGATCTTCAGTTTTCACTGATTCTTCTCGTTCAGAAAGAGCACCCATTATAATGATTTCTGCTCAATTTGTAATGTAATGTTTGGGAATATGTTGATTTATTTTGATTTAATGTGTTTTTAACAGGCTAAAACTAATTTTTCATTAACTCAATACATACTCTGTAAGCGCTCTCTTTAGAAATTGATCAAGGTTTGGTGACGATCTACTCAAGAGTTGCCCAGATATTTTGAGGGGCTTAAGTCTGGAGTTTATTTCTTCTTTAAAACTAAGTTATTTTGGTGGTAGTGAACACTAGTTGCTTGGCTCTCTCCATTTGGTTTCCCAAAGACACTCACAAACAATCAATCTTTTATTTGGCCCGGTGGCATGAATACTAGATCAGGTCTGGGAATAATGGTAGTTAATCAATTACTGTCAAAGAGACAAAATAGAGAAGGCAAAATTGTATTTAATCTGAGTTTTAAAGTAATGTTATTGCTCTAGGTTAATTTAAAAGTAAGCTAGATTTGGTCTCCAGATATTCAATAAAAGCCCTTCACATGGCTCATCCTCTGAAGAGAGCTCTTGCCACTGAGGGCAGGCAATAAGATAGCAACAAGATGGAAAAGATAAGGAGACTCTAATAGGGGTGAACATGAACAACAATTATTGTGGTTAACAGGATATAACAGTCAATGTGTGACGGAAAACCAAGGTAGACAACAAGTGCATATATATTACACAATGTACTCAAGTCTGAAAGCATCAGTATGCATTATAATTTTAAGGGAAGGACAGAAAGTACAGATGGGGAAGGGATGAAAGAAGTTGAAGCTACTTCCTTATAGAAATTTTAATGAGAGAAAGTAAACAGTCGCCTGTATCTGTGATTTTACAGGAGATTCTTATTTGCCGGCACTTGATAAGCGTTTGGCACTGACCACTTCCAATGTTTCAAGGAATAGACACGGAGACATATAAACAAATGCATTCCCCTGGCAAAGTATCTAAGCTTCTCAGTTTTGACAGCTGCTTCCGGCCTATGAAGACAGTTTATCTGAGTCAAACAGTTGCAGTAACTTCTGAGTGAAATGAGGAGGGAAAGCCATACCTGTGCATTCCTGCTCTCAGGGAGGCAGAGTAACGCCAGTCAGGGTTGGGTTGTCGGGGCTGCAAAATCACAAAGGGAGTTTTTGTTAATATGGCAAAAACGATGATCTCCTAGCGACGATGTTCACCGATGAGTTGTTTCTTAAATATTTCCATGTAGCTATTAAAAGTATGGAAGAAGCCATTTCATATGCATCTCTAAGATGATGTTCACATATATATAGCACTTCAGGAGAAAATTAAATTAGCTCATCAGGGTCCTTGCACAGATTAAATACCATGGAAAACTGGGTTTAATGATGCTGTGAGGACCGGCTTTGGCTTTGCCTTGCTCAAAACAGGTCTACGTATTAAGATACACACTACTATATATGAAGTAGATAAAGAAGGGCTTACTATATAGCACAAAGGAACTCTATTCAATATCTTGTAATCTGAAAAAGAATATATATAACTGAATCTCTGTACCCCTGAAACCAACACAATATTGTAAATCAACTATACTTCAATTAAAAAACAAAACAAAACAGGTCTATGTTCCTAAAGCAGCACTAGTGGAAGGACAGTCTATTCTGAAACAGGAAAAGCTTTCATTGTTTTTGCCCTCAAATGCCCCTCTAAGGGAACATCCCCAATTTGGTATTCTAGCTATAACAGGGAACACAGCTACACAAATTCTGCTGTTCTGGCTGGACTGCAGAGCACTGCAATCTGCTGCTGACTTTGCAGACTGCAGCATGTTTGACTCTGGGCGGATGTGCCCAGTCATAATGCCAGCAACTGATAACAACCTCTTCTGCTGATTGAAGAGGAATACAAGGGAGAGGAAAACAAACCACCGCGGGGTTTGACCTTGTTGTGCTGCATAATCCTTTTCATAAAATTGTACTTGTTTCCTGCTCCTCTGAGGGCTTTGCCTTCTTATTCAATTACTGTTTGCTAAGCTCTGTTTAACAGGCAGCAGCTGAAACCTAAGAAGAACCTGACTTGCACCACCTATGTGTTGGAAAGATGCATTGCCCTGTGTCTTCAAACTCAATTCAAAGTGGAGGGGACACCGAGGGAAATGTGGGTACCTAGAGACTGTTCTGGAAGTTATGTGCAGAGTAGAAGCTACTCAGGAATCACTGGGGACAAAATCAATCACCATCACTATCTTGTTATCAATTAGCAAAAATGTTATCATGAAAAACCCACGACAGATGTTCCTCTCGATGTGTTTTCATGGGCAGAGATTAAAGTGGTCCTGCCACTGAATATTGAGGCCTCTTTGAATGGAAAGATGAAGAGATGGAGGTTGTATTCTGCATTTTCCTCTGGACTATAATTATCGTATTTGGTAGACACAAGGCCACAGTAATGCCAATTACTGTAATGCCAATTGACATTTCAAAATGTCAGTAAGTTTGATCCTGTCATTCTTATAGTTCATTCAAGGGATGCACAGTATTTCATAAACATACTTCTTCACAGGATCCAGAGAAGAAGTGATCAGCATCTCAACTTCCAGACAGACTTTGGGATGGTTAGATGATATTCAACAATTCAGCCGAGTCAAGGCCCAGAAAAAGCTACAACTCTAGGATACTTTACCTCAAATGTCCCCATACACTAACTGCTCTCTCCGGTCCCTTCCATTCTGTTGGCAAGATATGAACACACAAGCTGCTTCATCCTTGGTTCTCAAATTGACAAAATGCTATTGATGTTCCTCATAAAGTACCATAAAACTATCTACAGATGAAATGAAGGGGCTCCCATTTTCTGTCAGGGGTAGTAGAGGGAGCAAAAGAGAAAGTATTTGCAAACCATTTGGTAAACCTGAAAATATGACTGAAATACTTTTTATTAATCATATCATCACCAGCTTTCCCCTGACCATCAGCAGCATTGGTGTCAGCTTGTTAGCTGTAAGAACCCTCCTTCAAGAAAGACTCTGACGTCTGTTGAGCAAATGCTGCCAATTTTTCTATGACTGGGTAACATCCATGATGAAAATTGCTGCAACTTGATCTGGTGAATGAAATCACCAACTCTATTTTGCAGAAAGGCACAGTTCTAGCAGGACTGACCAGGAAACTCAGTCCATTACATAATCTCACTTCCTCAACGCCATGTAATTTGTCATGCTGCTATTTTCTATAATAGTCCCTCAGCAAAAAGATGCTTCTGAGATTTATTTGCCAAAATCATCGTTATGAGACATCTTATGGCAGTGTGATCAGGCAGGGAAAAGGTAAGGAAGAAAGTAATTAATATGTTTTATGTAGCCACACAATACTAGGCAATGGTATAAGCACTTTATACATATTACTGCATTTATCCTAACACCTTTGTTAGACCATAAACTTTATGAAAGGGATTATATCTTTGTTTATAAAACATACTGATATTCTCAAATATTCATAATACATAGCTATAGCTTCAGAAGCTAGCAGGGTTCAGGTATTTGATAGGTTTTTTAAAGGCTTTTGAATAAATTAACTACCATGCAAGGGTAATACTATCGTACTTAAATTACAAAAATTAGAAATCTGGAACTTTAGAGAGATTAGATTACCTGCCTGATAGGTAGGTTTGGCTGAGAGTCATGTTTAGGTACCCTTAACACGAAAGTCTGTGTTTTAAATAAATTTGCATGGAATGACAGATATATATTTTTCTCTTTTTTACTTCTGACTTTCCCAGATTGATTTATTTTAAAGTGATACAAAATTAAATGTAATAAAATGTACATGGGTTTCATGTGAACTTGGAAAAACTGATTAAACTTGGAAAAATTGAAGCTGACAGGTTGACTGCTGATATACCTAATATAATGAGACATATGTTTAGTTCTCTAGTACTTGGATGGTACATCCCTGGGCTTTGCTTAATTTCTATTGGTGAAAAGCCCAGTATGTTCTGTTGTTTCAAAGCATAGTCCTTCAGTAGAATAAGTCATGAAATTCCAGATGTGGAAAAACTGAATTAGGTAGTCCACGTGGGTGATGTAGTATTATTGAAGAACAAGAATCCATTTGTTTCTATCAAAATTATAGCTAAGACTTGATTTATTCTGTAACGGTATTATTTACACTATGGAATATTTGAGCTACAAAAGGGTGAATCACCTCTTCCAAGACAGATTTGAAATAAAATAGGTTTAAAATACCCTGTGTCATTCATAAAATCATAGGACTACTCAGTGAAGTAATATGCTATCTTCTTATCATGGAAATCCATGAAGCTATCAATAAATGATCCTCTGAGAAACAAGACTACATGTGGCATCTCCTTTTCCTTCCTAGTAGGAATCTATTAAAGATGTATCCACTGCAAATTTTTCAGTGATATTTTGTGAACACTGATATAAATTATGATAGGCAAAATCCTAAAATGGCCTTCAAGATCCCTACACCCTACTGTAAATGCCCTGTATAATCTCCAAGACTGAATATGATGGGTCTTACTCCATGATTAAGTTATATTATACGGCACAGCTGGCTTTGAAAAAGGGAGATTATCTGGGTGGGAATGACCTAATTATATGAGTCTTTTAAATCTGGGTCTAGAGATCAGAGACAGAAATCAGAGAGATCTGAAGCATGAGAGGAATTCCATGTGAGAAAATATTCTCCACTGTTAAAATACTGGTAAGGACCTGAGAGCAACTTCTAGGAGCTGAGAGTGACCTCCAGCCAACAGTAAGTAAGAAAACGGGGAGCTCAGTCCTCATGGAACTGGATTCTGCCAACAGTTTGAATGAACTTGAAAGCAGATTCTTCCCCAGAGCCTCCAAGAGAGAACTCAGCCTGGCCAGCAAGTTGATTTCAGCCTTGCGGAAAAACTGAGCAGAGAACCCAGTCACAGTGTGCAGGTAATAAACGAGTGTTGTTTTTAACCACTAATTTGTGGTGATTTGTTACAAAGCAATAGAAAATGAACACATAAACTGTGGGTCATGAAGGCAAAAAGGAATCTAACATTTAAAATAATCATTGTTATGTTACATGTTAGTCTTCTAGTAAATCAAAATGAAAAGATGATAAATATGAGAAGTCTAGGTGAATACTTACTTCTAAAAACAGTCATTTATAATCCTAAATCCACAGAGCAGTAAAATAAAATTACCCATAACTTTAAAACATACCTGATGGGCTCTGGTACAACAGAAAATGCTAGGTTTGCTTAATTCTGGATGCACAGCCTGCTAGTGCAGCAGTTACCCTCTCCCCCACAGTTTTACTTCCCTGGAGCCCAGAGTTCTGACCCTGCAAGGCCAGAAAGCAACTGATGTTGCTTATGTGCCAAGGGACTAACATTTTCCTTCGATTTTTGCCATGTTGGAGATTTCTCTGCATTTGTCAAGTTCAAATCCTCGAAAGACAAAAACTTGTGTAATTTTTAGGCTAGCAGATTTAAAACACTGCTAAGGAATTCTCTTGACCTTTGATTTTTGAAATCATGCTTTTAGAGTACTCAAAATATTATCATATGAATAAGCCAAATTTATATTCATACTGTAATATGCCCAGGAACACGGAGCCAGGTGAAATTTACAAAACTCATATTCAAAGACACCTGTAAATCCCCATTCAATTCAGCTAAACCTCTGGGCTTGATGATGGTAATTTTTCATCAAACGTTTGCAAACAGACATCATCCTGACCTCTCATTGAGAGCAAAAATTGGTGGCCAACCAAGGCAAGTATCCAGAACCAACTCTGCTATTCTGTCAAGCAAACAGCATGCCAGTAGACAATTTGTAATATGCCAGGCTGTGTCCCTGCAGAGTGTTCTGAGTCAGACCAGATGCCCATGTGCAGGCTCAGTCCTGGGTCAGACCAAAGGGTAGGCCAATGACATTCAAGCTACAATAAATAGCTTTCTCCATCAGTCAGAATATGTGCAAGATAAAGAGACAGAGAGGAGCTCAGCCATAATTCCATCTGGCTCAGCAGATCTATAGAGGAGGGTGAGGAAGGGGGTAATTTGAAGAAACGAACGTATTCTCAGACCAAATAAAATAAACCTTTTCTCAGAAGGACAGTCCTATAACCAATACAGAAATGGCAAAACAAAACAGCCCCACCCATTCAAAAGTGACCATCAGAGGATGGAAGTTCAGATACAATTTCTTTGCCTATTCTGATCACTGTGCAGTTTTTATCAATTCACCACGATGGCACTTTACACTAAGTGTAAGTTCTGATCCAGGACAGAGTCAGTCACCAGCTGGAAAAGTCAGTCCTGCAAGAAATAAATTAGGTGCCACTGAAAGAAGCGTTCACCCTTCGAAGTTACCACAAGTGGAATTAGAGTGAGTATGTACACACAGTGGCAAAAATAACTGAAGATTTGGTGACTACAACTTGCTTTAAAATAAGTGAAGTGAATGTAAACTTAACTCATTTCTGCTATACCCTTTTGTGATTTCCACATCTTGTGCTAACTGGTCCCACTGAGGCGCAGTTGGACAAATCTGCCCAGAGCACTCAAAGTGACTCAGCAGTCACAGGACCACAGATGCACAGAAACCACCTTAAGACTTGGTTCCTTTTCTTGGAGATTCTGAAGAGGGTGCCAACCACATTCAACACCAGGTTTTCAGAAGTCTCCAAAGAGAAATTCTGCCCCACTGCTAAACAGTTACTTCAAAAACCTCACTGCACAAGTGGCTCACGAAATAAACTCATTGGGGGTAAAATCTACCAAAAGATTAGCCTGATGTTAAATACTGATATTTAATAAGCAACAGGAGAGAAATTAGAGAGAGAACAAAGATAAAAGATCTGAACAGGTTTGGCCAATGGTAGAACAAATAAAAATATCCTACTTTGGTTTTTACTCATTGATCCTCCCATTGGTGACCTACTTCTATGCAAAGAATTCCTCTTTTTCCAGAGCAGTTAATTGACACCACTAGGTGAATCAGTGGTAGCCTGAATGCCTGAGTATCCCATATCAAAAGGAATATAAACATTGGGATTTCTATCTACTCATACTGTTTCAAAAAGCACAGTCTTTGGAGTTAGACAGATATGACTTAAAATACCACTAGTAGAGTGACTGTGTGTGTTACTTAACCTCTCTGAGCTCGTTTCCTCGTGTGTTAGATGTTGATAAATATTTAACGTATGACTTACAGGTAATGAAACCATACATATATTGCAGTGCAGAATATTTTTGTATAGTAGGGTGGTCGGTGAGCGTAAATTCCCTTACTCATCCTTTCCAATCCCCATCTAATTTTAATGTAGGCATATGGAATCAATTGCACCCCAGGACTCTCCTGCCATCTGCAGTGAGTGGGTAGGGAAGAAAGAAAGCCTAACGTGAGAATTTAACAGGTTGATCTAGCAGTGATGACTTTCAGAGTTGAATGATTTTTGTCCCCATTTTGCCATGCTATGACAACGTGACTCACTCTCTACCTATAACTGCAATAATTCCAGGAGCTGTAGATCTTAGGGCTCTCTTCACTGGATTTCCAAAAAGTGTCTGGCAAAAATTTGCCTTTATTAAAATCATGTACTCTCCTGGCAAAATCCCACAAAAGCAAGCCCTTTTCTGACATAACTTTCTCCCTAAATTAAAGGTTTGTGAACCAAAGCACATATTAACACATAGGTCAGTATAAGACAGAAATAGTTCACGTATCAAATTGTCCCAAGCTTTGAGTCAGGAGACAGAGGGTGAGAGTGTCACTCGCCTGCGCTTCCGGCTCACAGCTGGTTGCAAAGCTTGCCTGGCCTGCTCTCTGTGCCTCTTTACCACCTGCAGCCCACCCCAGGCCCAAAAGGACTTAACAGTAATTTGTTCAGCAAATGTCTACAGCATCCTTATTTAAAATTAAGCCTTTCTACCTGCTGCCAAAAGCTATGATCTAAAGAATTTTGGAGGCTCTTTGATTTCCCCTCCCCCACCCCATTCTTCTTAATCTGCAATCTGCCTCCCGTGGCTGCTCAGCATTGACTAACATCAGGCTCTTCTGATAAATCTACCTACAACGTACATGGAAATTCTCTCAATCCATCTCTGTTCTTTTCTGTGCTTATGCATTCATTTCCTGAAGATAAGCATGAATTTAGAATGTGAAACTATGGACGTTAATAAAAAGACAACAATATGTCAGTGAAAACATCACAAAAATACAGGAGGGACAAATATTATTAACTCATTTTGTAGGACCTCTGAAAGTCCTAGCTACAAAGTAGTTGTCTGGGAAGAAACAACTCATCACTTTTTATGGGACAAAATTTTGGCTTCTGAAATCCAAGTTTAAAGTATCACAAAGCAGGGTTCTATTATTTCAAGCATGCATATGGAGACAAACACACTACACAAACACATGCACTGTGTCCAACAATTTATATACATCCTTCATATACTGAGCAAACTGGCCTTACACCTACTTAAAACCAGTGTATCTACTAACACCTGTCTCTCTGTCTCTCATGTACAGTAAGCCATCCACTTTCCAAGGCTTTTGTAGCTAGATCCAGAAATTAAATGTGTGCTTTGGAGCATGTTGAAGTACCATTTAAAGTACTGTCATTTAACTTAAGGACATGAAGGGCTTGAAGAGGCTGCTTCACATCTCATCAAAACCTTAGGAGTTCTCAAGAGGAAATCAGAAGATTACATTTATGCTAAATGCAGGGAAATCCTCTCACAAGGAGTTCACACAAGGCCAAAAAAGATAACTAGTGGCAGAATTCTTTCTCCCCAACCCCAGCTTGTCTGGTCTTCACCATATCCCCCATATCCCTAATCCACTCATTCTACCATCTCCCTGGCCCAAGCAGACAAATTGGTTCTTGGATGCCATCATTCATCTCCTCCGACAGCCCCAACAGAATAGTTACCACAGCAAACAGCCAAATCAAACTCTGTCTTCAGGGTGAGGTCCACATTCTATGGCTTTATCACCTCTGACATGAATTTCTAGCAGATCTCATCACATTAGTTCAATGCAATTACCAGAAATATTAACTGGATATATTTCATTGTAGATAGTCCATGGTATAAACAGGGACAGCATACAGAGGTGACCACCACAGCCCCGAGAGGTTTCAGAGCTTTTGAAAAACAACACTCCTGTAGGATTTCAAAAGGGAACCTTCCCTGTAGATGATACAGCACATCACAGGCCATTTCTCCTTGAATCTCATAATGTTACCCTCTATAGCATCATCTTATTCTCAGGCCTATTCTATTTCTCTACAGAGCTGTGCTTTAACACCACATAATTAAGACAAATCCTCATTTCTCAACAATTTTATGGTCAAGGTTTCACATATCTGAAAAGAAAATGGAAAGTAAAACAACTCTCTAGTCCTATTTTTCTAGAGAGGAAACATAGCAGATTATAATCCAATCACAGGTAATACACACACACACACACACACACACACACACACACACACACATACTCAGTTTACCAGATAACCCTTGTCATTGTTAATAACTCGAGAAAGCCAACTACATGATACTGGGAGGGGGCCGGGGGGAATGTGAAAAATGCATGACTTTGTGGAAGACCCCTTGACTACTATCTCACCTCATTTTGAGAAACAGCTTCGTTTTTTAGAATAATCAGGTTCCCAGCACTCTGCCCACTTTGGCCTGTGAGGTGCCTGCTGTCACCTGCTGCTGCTTGGGCTCCCCCAGGTCCCAGTCCTGTCTGCGCCCCTGTGTTGTAAAACATGAAAGTGTCACTCCCTGAGCCTGCTGTCAGACAGGCCTTGTAGCAGTAGGTCTTGGTGAGGGAGCCGTTCCCTCGCACTTCAATGAAGTGAGGCTGCACTTTGAGGCCGTGTGGTATCCTGGCATCAATATTGTTGTTGGCCTGTTTGTAGAGTTCTGCAGGGCACCTCTCCCTCACTCCACAGAAGCCTCCACAGCACGCAGTGCCATAAGCAGTGTAGCGGTAGCACTTGATGATGCTCAAAACAATGATTGTCAAAAGAAATATAAAAGACACTGTGCTTAATGCTATTATTAGATAAAGTGTAATTTCAGAGTATGTCCGAGGACTTCTCACATGTCTCTGAGTGTCAGGGAGGATTTTGGAAACCCTATCCACTACAGCTACTGTAATGGCCACAGAGGCTGACAGCGATGGCTCTCCATTGTCTCGGACCACCACGGTCAGGTTGAAAGCGGTTCCACTCTCATCTCCCATCTTCCTGGTAGTCCTAATTTCTCCCGTATGTAGCTCTACTTTAAAGAGGTCCAGGTCAGAAATCTGGGCCAGATGGTAAAAGAGCCAAGCATTCTGCCCAGAGTCTGAGTCCATGGCTATGACTTTAGTGACCAGGTAGCCAGCAGGGGCAGTTCGAGGCACCATTTCAATGGCTGCTGACGAATTGGTTGAGGTAGGGTATAGGATGTGAGGGGCATGGTCGTTCACGTCCACTACATACACGTTGGTGGTCACAGTGCTGCTCAGTGGTGGGCTCCCCTTGTCCCGGGCCTCCACAGTCACAAAGAACTCCCGAAATTTCTCATAATCAAAGGAGTTGACAGCATAAAGGCTGCCACTGGCACTGTTAATGGAGACATAGGAGGTGACTGGCAGCCCTTGAATCTCCCTCTCCATGAGGGAGTAGGTCACCTCCGAATTCTCCTTTTCATCTGGGTCTGTGGCTTGCACAGTGCAGAGCAACACCCCTGGCAAATTGTTTTCCTCGATGTAAATGGAGTAGGAGTCCTTCAGGAAGCTGGGTGGATTGTCATTGATGTCAGAGATCTCAACCTGCAGTGTCCGCTGGGATGTGAGCTGTGGTACTCCCCCATCAGTGGCTGTCACTGTGATGTTGTAGGCAGCCACTTGCTCCCTGTCCAGGGGGCCACTCACCACCAGTGTGTAGGAGTTTCCAAAGCCATTCAGTCGGAAAGGCAGTGTGGCCTCCAGGCCCAGGCTCACTTTCCGGTTGGGACCTGAATCTTGGTCATTGACACTGAGAAGGGCCACAACGGTGTTGGGCGCAGCATCTTCAGGCACTGGGCTGTACAGGTCCGTGAGCACCACCTCTGGTGCGTTATCATTCACATCCACGATGTCCACCAGCACCTTGCAGTGACCCACCATGGGCACTGGACCCCGGTCTGTTGCCTGCACATAGATCTGGTAGGAAGAGGCCTCCTCATAATCCAGCTCTCCACTTACCCGCACTTCCCCCGTGCTGGCATCGATGCTGAAGAGCTGCCTCTCCCGGTCCGACGTGTAGCTGCTCAAGGAGTACGTGAGTTCGCCATTGGAGCCCTCATCCGGGTCTGAGGCATTCAGCTTCACCACCAATGTGCCTGGGGGAGCGTCCTCCCGAAGCTGGACGCGGTAGGTGGACTGGTCGAAGGCGGGAGAATTGTCGTTAGTGTCCAGGACAAGCACAGAGATCTGCGCGGTGCCTGAGCGGGCTGGGCTGCCCCCGTCCACAGCTGTGAGAACCAGGTGGTGCAAGACTGCCTGCTCGCGGTCTAGGCCCTTACGCAGCACCAGCTCCAGCACCTTACTGTTCTCCTGCAGGGGTTTCAGGTCCAGCTCGAAGTGCTCGCTGGGGCTGAGCTCGTAGGTCTGCACCGAGTTGGTGCCCACGTCGGGGTCCTGCGCGCTCTCTATGTGAAAGCGCGCTCCAGGTGCCACCGATTCGCTTACCTGAAGCTGGTAGTCGGGCCGCGGGAAGCGCGGCGAGTTGTCGTTTATGTCCAGTACCTCCACCTCCACGGCACTCACCGCCACGGGGCTGTGCGCCAGCACTTCCAGGCTGAGCAGGCAGCGAGGCCGCTGCTCACACAGCGCCTCCCGGTCAATGCGCTCGTTGACGAAGAGAGCTCCACTGGTCAGGTCCAGCTCCAGGTAGCGCGGGCTGGGCGCACCCAGGTGGTTGATACGCAGGCAGCCCGGCCCCAAGCGCCGCAGCTCCAGCCCCAGTGCGCGAGCCACGTTGCCCACAAGCGCGCCAGGTGTCTGCTCCTCCGGCACCGAGTATCGCAGCTGGGAGGCCGCTGGGCCCGGCAGCAGCAGTAGCAGCAGGGAAAGCAGCAGCAGCCAGAACATGGGCGTCCGGAGCCGGGGATGCTCTGTCGCCCCAGGTATGGTGCCTGCCAGCTCCATAGCCGCCGGCCGCGGCGGAGGCAGCCGGGCAGGGCCGGAGGCAGCAGCTTCCCCAGCCGTGCTCCACGCCGGGGCCGCGCCTCCGCCTCCGCCTCCGCTCGTGCCGCCTGCGCCCGCTCCCCCACGCCTCACGAGCTAGCAAACGCCGGGGCCGTTCCCCTCGTGGGCCCTCCGGAGGGCTCCTGGCCCCGCCGCCCGCTCTGATTCCCCATATCCCAGCTCCTCCGCTCGCCTCGGAGTCGCTCAGCCCGGCTTCGTTTCCTGCCGCCGCCGCCGCCGCCGCCGCCGGTCCAGGAGGAGGGAAGAGGAAGCAGAAGAGGAGGGGGAGGAATGCTCAGCAAGTCCGGCTCCGATTCCGCACCGAGGTGGCGGACGGCGACCCGGACTGTCCAGTCGCTCCAGCCACTCCAGCCCCAGCTCCTTCGCCCCGGACCGGCCGGATCCCAGCAGACCCCGGGAACACGGCCACTCCCTTTTTCCCTGCCCCCACTGTCCTGTTCAGCCAGTCTCCACAGTCCCTCGGCTGCTGAACTGGTCTTGTAAGGAGATTATTCTAGGAAAAGCAGTTAAGTCTCTAGGACTCGGGCTTTCAGCTCCCAGAAAAAGATTTCCAAGCGCAAGTCAAGAAAATACACCGAGGGCCTTGGCTAAGTGCGGATATCTGGGCGGCGGCTCCACGTTCAAAGAAACAAACGCCAAGTGAGGCGCTCTGGGGTTACTGATGATGGGGATTATTTCCCTGACACCAACATTTTCCCTGAATACTCCTAAATACTGCAGAAACTTCTAGGGCGGAGGGAGGGGGGGTGGCAAGTGCTGTCATCTTTCGCGGAGCAAGCCTAAAATTAGCATCCTGCGATCCAACACTCAATTCTGCTCCTAGCCAAGTGGCTTTTACTTCCAGTGTGTGCCTTGGCAAATAACCAATATTTCAGGTTTTAATATTCTTTCTTTAAAAAATTGGTTCCATGAAGCTGCAGGCTAAGCTCTTATTTAACCCCTTTTGATCATAGTGGGGAGAATCTGGTAAAATTTTAAAGAGATTCTTCCCTCAAGCTTTTCCTCATTTTACTTCAAATTTTTTTTCATTTATCACCCAAGACATTTTCTTTCTTTCAAGAGTGATTTAATTTTTTTTTCTTTAACGGATGACAATGTCTTCAAGAGCCTGCAAAACCATTACATCAAGAGAGTTACTCTTGATTCCCCAAGCCTGGCTGGAATTTGGACTCCATTAATGCCTTGCAGTGAAAAGTCTGCTGTTACTAAGCAAAATGTGGAAGGCTGGGATTTATCTCACAATAGCCAGCAATTTCAATGGCTGCAGCTCATCTTACATAAATATAAGTTTCCTTTACCCTTCCGGGTCTCTGTTCCCCTAAGACTCCCCCCTTGTATTGCTGCAGAGGCAACAAAAGGATAACCAATTGTCAGTGAACAAGAAGGCAGAAGGATCAGAGGAAGCCTTTCTGTTCTGTGTCATTGCCTCTGTTTCTCTGTTTTGAACATCCACTGTTCCCAGGCCCTTCTATCTATTCCACAAGAGTTTAAAATTCATTGTGCCACTTGTACAAAAGCACTCACTAAAGTGTTCTTTCTCCTTCTTTCTCTCAGCATCCTCTCACCCCTAGATCTTCTGCTGTCATTTTCTAGCTATGAACTGGAACAAAACTAGAAGGAGACCTGACATTTGGCACGCTTCCCTCCTTCAGGGCATAGTTGAAGGGGCCAAGGCACCCAGGTTTCAAAGGCCTGGACTAGCACATCTCTTCCTCCCACCTACCAAGTACAGCAGCTGACAACTCCACAACCTAACCCATTTTATTCCAGAGAAGCTCCCAGCTTCCTCCTATCCCTGCTGCTTCTTATTTGTCCTCTTTGTTCCCTCAGGAGTGCAAAGTGGGAAGCAATTTCCATCACATTCTATTCCTGTTTCTGTTCTTAAGCCTCTGGCTTCTCCCTCTCTGTCTGCTTCTTCCCAAAATGTCCCTACAGTAACTCCGTCTCTGCTGTGGTAATTTGATCTCAGAAAGCCTTTAACTCTCAAGTGCATGAAATGTAGGCCTGGCCTATGTCTTCACCCATTACTTATTTCTGAAAATAAATGGGTTATAGGTGGAATCAAGTTATAAGTTGTCAGGAAGAATGACCTTTTCTTCCCTCATCTCCTCCCAGGGTTTCACAGTCGCTGCCACCTCTGCCCACAGCTCTGAAACCTGGTCACTAGGCATTGACCATGCGTGGACCTGTGCCCCTGAAAAGATCACAGGCACTTAAAGAAGAGATTAAAATGACAGAGGCTTGGTAATGTTTTTAATGGAAGCCCCCAAGTGTCAAATCTCAGGAGAAAAATCAGGGTTCCTCTATTAGCAATCTTGTCATCTTCCAGCAAGGACATCTGCCAGGTTGTCCATTTTGATGTGTTGGGATCATAAGCTTCAACTGGTACTTACTCCCTCAATGGCTGAGAAGACAAACATAGCACCAACACAAATCAGCCACCTCGGGCTTCCCTGGTGGCACAGTGGTTAAGAATCCATCTGCCAATGCAGGGGACATGGGTTCGATCCCTGGTCCAGGAAGATCCCACATGCCGCGGAGCAACTAAGCCCGTGCGCCACAACTACTGAGGCTGCGCTCTAGAGCCTGCGAGCCACAACTACTGAAGCCCGTGTGCCTAGAGCCCGTGCTCTGCAACAAGAGAAGCCACCGCAATGAGAAGCACGCACACAGCAACGAAGAGTAGCCCCCGCTCGCCGCAACTAGAGACAGCCCACACAGCAACGAAGACCCAACGCAGCCAAAAAAAAATAAAAAAAATAATAATTAAATAAATAAGTTTATAAAAAAAAAAAAAAAAAAAAATCAGCCACCTCTTCAAAGACGTACTAAAGAGATGGCAAACTCTGTATTTGGCACTACAATGATTTAGTTGCTCATACTATTGTACATGTCTCATGCCAACCTTACTAGTTGGTGGAATAGGATTGCTTAGATTGCTGGCAAGTGCCCTGTCTACGAATATTAATACTAATGCCTCAACCACACCACTATGCATTCCTTCCTTTCCTTGGACCTTCAAGAACCCCCTATTGAAAAGCAGAATAGCGCAGATTTTGAAGTCAGTCACACCGCTGCCAATGACTAACCGTGTGGACTTGGTCATGTTACTTAACCTAAGCTTCAGTTTACTCATTTTAATTGGGGAAGACAATTTTAAGTAAACTCATAGAATCATTACGATTACATGAGATGACGTATATAAAACAATCTGAGAGAGATTAAGAGGTATAAACTTCCACTTACAAAATAAATAAGTCACAGGTATGAAATGTACACTATGGGGAATACAGTCAATAATAATGTGATATCTTTGTATGGTGACAAACGCTAACTAGACTTATCACGGTGATCATTTTGTAACACATAGAAATATTGAATCACTATGTTGTGTACCAGAAATTAACATAGTGCTGTTGGTCAATTATACTTCACAAACAAACACACAGAAAAAGAAATCACACAACACTGTAAATCAACCATACTCCAATAAAATTTTTTAAAAAAGAAATAAGATCTGTGGTTAAGAGGTGGGGGGGGTAGGAGAGGGGAGTTTAGATGAAGGTAGTCAAAAGGTACAAACTGCAAGTTATAAGATAAATAAGTACTAGGGATATAATATACAACATGATAAATATAATTAACACTGCTGTATGCTATACATGAAAGCTGTTAAGAGAATAAATCCTAAGAGTTCTCATCACGAGGAAAAAATTTTTCTTTTATTTTCTATCTATATGAGATAATGGATGTTCATTAAACTTATTGTGGTAATCGTTTCATGATGTATGTAACTTAAATCATCATGCTGTACACCTTAAAATTATACAATGCTGTATGTCAATAATATCTCAATAAAACTGGAAAGAAGAAAAACCAATCTGCATAGTAATTGACAAGTATGTTATTATTATCATTATTATTGTTATTATTAAAATGCAACAATTTATTATCATCAGATAACCTTAGTTGACAGTCTATATATAGCACGGCCCTTTAAGGTATCAAACAGAGATAAGCACCTGTAACTATGCCAGACAGAAAGTCAGTGATGATGGAGAAGATGAGTGTGCACCAAAGTTAAGCTTACCCAATTATTTCTAGAGCTTAGCCTATATTTTGAAAACAAAAACCAGTCCCTTTCTATATCAGCAAAGAAAAGGGACTTCCTTCATGAGAATTCCTTCAAGGGATTTGTTCCCTCACAAGAGATTCACCTTTTTAGGATATGTGAAAATACTTTAGCAACAGAGTACAGAAGCGTTCCCCAAAATGCTGTAATCTCTAGCTCCCAGTATAGAGCTTGGCACAGAGGTACTTAATTAATGTTTCTTGAACAGAACTAAATTTACAACTTTACCTGTGCAATTCTCTCAAATAGAAACAGCTTCATCTTTTCTCTCCCCCTTTTAAATGTTCTCTATATTTCAATGTCCATCTTAAAACCTACCTAATCCATGAAACATTGCCTACTCTAAACATACTGTCTTTTTTTTCTCTTTCATAGTCTACATCTCTCTCAATGCTGACATTCAGAATTCTGAATGTGTCATTCTTTAATTCATCCAAATGCTTTAATATTATTTCCTTACCTTAATTATACACAACCTACAAGCAGAAGCCGTGTTGTTTATGTCTGTGTTTTTCTTCACAGTGTAGGAAAACTTACAGACTCTCAATAAATAAGTGACGGCTGTTTCATTTTCTTCAGATCCTTTTTTAGCAGATTCAAGAAGTGCTGCTACTTCTCCCTTTTTTCCCCAGGTCTAATGGTGAGAAGGCTCAAGAGCCTACAATGATTTTACTTCCTTTAAATTTTAAAATTCAAAATATTTCAAATGTGGAGAACTGAATCCTACTAATGAAGTTGCTGGACGCTAAGAAAGGCTCTGCTCAGAAGTATTATCACTCTTTCTACTTTATATTATAATTAAAAATTGTAAAATAAAGGTATTCCTTGCTCATAACTAACATGGAAAGTGACATGATCCGAGAAGTGCCACAAAAAGACATGATTTTGTTTACCCCCATGTTAGACGAGAACTTTGAAATAGTATCCCTTAATTGTATTTGTAAAATGCATCTATCACAAGGTCATTGGACACAGGAGCAAAACCAATCAGAACACAACCCAATTAAGCCTCTAAGAAAAATACTGGTATGGGACTTCCCTGGTGGTCCAGTGGTTAAGACTCCCAATGCAGGGGGCCCGGGTTCTATCCCTGGTCAAGGAACTAGATCCCCGATGCCACAACTAAAGATCCCGCGTGCCACAACTAAAAAATGAGAAAAGATCCCACATGTGGCAACGAAGATCCCGCATGCCAACTAAGACCTGGAGCAGTCAAATAAATAAATAAATCTTAAAAAAAAAAAAAGAAGAAAGACAAATACTGGTACTCAGTGAACTCTCCTAATTCACATAAATTTTCCTTTCTCTATTATTAGTGCCATTACAAATCATTTTACTTTGGGGGACCCAAACAATCTGGAGTCTTTTGGCCACAGGGCAAGGGGACATGCTCATTAGTTGGATCAGGCTTTGGGCTGACCATTATGGGAGTACCTGCCAAATAGGGAAGGTTCTAATTTTCAATTTTAAGTTGTATATTTATGTTGTTCCACAAACTGAGCACATGATATATAATTTAAAAACAGAGACAAATGAACATCCCAATGTTTAGTGTGGTCCAAAATAGTTTTAAAATTCCATCTTGTTATAAACGAACTGCACTTCTGATCTTTATGCATCTTCAGAAGGAAAATGTTTACCAACATGATTACAGCATTTGTCACAGGTACAGCATCCAGTGGTTGGAGAGATAAAAAAGATTTTTCAAATAACATTATGGCTGAATTTTTTCCACAGTCTCTTCCCTCCAGAGGGAATGCATTAACTCTTAGGGAAAGATCCTCCAAGTTTTTATTGATAGTTCTGAGAAATTAATATACTGTTGATTTTTGACTGAGGCATCTGAAAATTGCTTAGAATAAGCAAAGGAACTCAAACTATCTTTGGACAAGTACCAGTAAAAACAGAGAATACATTAAAGTCTTGGGGCAGATTGTGTAATATAAGAGATAAAATCAAACTATTCAATTATTTGAGGGCTTTGCTTCTCTATCAGTATTTTCAATTGAGATGGCCTACCAAGAATCACAGAATATTAAAGGTTGAGAGAGATTTAGAAAGTATCTCACCCAAATTCTTTATTTTTCATTGAACAAAATGTTTCAGTAGAACTTGAACCTCAAGGTCAGTGAGGAGATAGGAAGCATAAAAGTGCTATAAGTAAGCCAAGTGACAAATAGTCTTCCAGAGTACTAAAAGAACTTACGGATGTGACTATTTTTCCTATTTTTTTGGAATTTTTCCAAATTTCCTATTTTTAAAAAAGTGCCATTGAGTTTGATATAAATTCCTTCAAAACTCTATTGTTACTAAAGTAACTGTATATGAGCACTTAAAGGCATTCAATACTAGGGACTACTTTGGCTTAACTGAAAACTGGTAACATCAAACCTACCACATAGACTTAAAAAAAATTTCACATGGGCATTTTAGATTTTCAGTTGCCAGACTCATTGATAAGGGAAATGCTACAGGCATAGTCTATTTGGAATTCGTGGAGACATTAAACAAATTCCCCCCAATATATCCTTACAGACAAAAGGAAGAAAGAAAGGCTGCAAGACAGTATGATTAGATGATTTCATAATTGTTTGGATAACAGTGAGACAAAAAGTTTATTAATGGAATGCTTCAGCCTGGAAGGAAAATTCCTGTAGGTGACTGCCGAGATTCACCATTGGTCTTATCCCTTATTCAATATTTTATCAATGACTCAAAGTGAGGAAGCATCAAGTGTCCAGGCCAATCCAGCAACAAGCTGAGCTCTCTAGAATGAGAATATCAACTGCCTAGGGTAAAACATGATTCTAATTCAATAACATTAGTACCAGTATTCTATCTGAGACTCAATACATGCCAGAAATTGGTAAGTTTGTATTTAATTTCTGGCTTCCAGTATTGCCATTAAAACCTGTTCCAAGCTTCCATTCATCACTCAAGGCCTTTTATTTTAATAGAAAAACTTGTTTGGGCTCTGCTTCTCCTCTGCAGTTCTTGGGATTTTAGCCATAGAATAAAATAAGATGGTAATTTGGCACTAAAAAATATCCTTGTTCCCAAGTGGGTTTTAGCCACAGCCTTCATCGATCTGTATACTGTTTTTTTCTATTTCAAAAAATGTAGATATTGTTGAGGTACCTCAAATTGGAACTGTTTTCCAGGATATGACCTAAGCTCAGTCTAAAGGAAGGCCACGGCATCTCCTTTCTATACCCATTGTGTCTGTTGCTTGGAGAAAACAAACTTATACCGCCACCTAAAAAGGGTGAATTCTCAAAAGTATCTGTTCATATATTCAGAGTATCAAGTAATTGTTGGCTTTTGGGGTCCTCCTTGCCATGCTGATGTCTTAGCACTACTGTTTACATATTATGTCTATACATATTAACTCATTTAATGCTCACAAGAGCACAATCCCCAGTCAGGTTGGTACTGATGAAGAAACTGGATCCCAAAAAGGTGAAGGAATTAACAGAATCTTCAGGAAGCTCTTGTCCATGCCCTTGTTTCTTGAGATAGTAACACTACATCTGACCACTACACATGCACTTCTAATTAAGAATCATGTTACTGGCCTCCAGCAATTAATTTCCAAGTATTTTATATGAGATCCTATCCAATTGTTTTGGGGTTTTTTTGCGGTACGTAGGCGTCTCACTGTTGTGGCCTCTCCCGTTGCGGAGCACAGGCTCCGGATGCGCAGGCTCAGCAGCCATGGCTCACAGACCCAGCCGCTCCGCGGCATGTGGGATCTTCCCGGACCGGGGCACGAACCCGTGTCCCCTGCATCGGCAGGCGGACTCTCAACCACTGTGCCGCCAGGGAAGCCCTTCAATTGTTTTTATAACTACAATTTTTTTGTCTTTTAGAGACTTCAATTGGAATATATATATATATATATATATATATACATACATATATATGTATTTGGACTATATATATTTTTTAAATGGCTGGCCTTAGCAAAAGTGTTATACAAAATAGATTTGTATTTCATATCCCAGCCTCTTCCTTCAGTACTATCTTCCCACCTATGATATTCTGCCTAAGTAATGGGGTTTTACAAATGAATTGGCTTGTGGGATCTTAGTTCTCCCACCAGGGATTGAACCCGGGTCCCCTGCATTGGATGCAGAGGGTCCTACCCACTGGACTGCCAGGGAATTCCCAGACTTTTCTAATATAAATCTCATTAGTGTATTCCTTGTGATGGATTTTGTTACATAAATCCTTTAGCAGTTATGTGTACATTATAAGGTGGGTAAAACATAAATTCTCTAAATTAGCCAAGTTAAGATGTACTATGTATTCTGTGATATTAAAAGATCCTTTAAGGCATTTTGATGAGAAATCAATGTTACCTAAAACCTTTATCAAAGTTAGAAACCTTTTATTAAAATTAGAAAAGACTTATAGATTCTTCAATTTTGTGGTATCCTCAGAACTTTTTACACATATCTTTTAGGTAGTAAGATCTAGGATTAAATTTCTCTAGCAATTATAGACGCAACTCCACTTCAAGGTTTTTAATCCCATTGTATGCTTAGGTCATGCACCTACTTAGGGTCCTCTTACAATAATCCTGCTTGATGTAAAACCAGACTCCAAGATTCAAGATCTGGCTCTACTGTTTATTATGTGTCATTGGGAAAGTTTTTTTTTTTTCCTCTAAATCTCAGCTTAGTAAAATAAAGAAAAATAGTACTTACTACCAACAGTTCCTGCTAGACATTTATTCAGATAAAGCATGTAAATTTTTCATTGTATAAATTCTCAATGATTATTAGCCAGAAAAAGGAGGGGTGCAGCATGGGGACAGAAGTCTCATAAAATTATCCAAATAACCTGAGGAGAAAGGAGGGATGAGTCAAAAGACAGCAAAAGCCCAAGTTTCTGCATTCCTTTTTTGCGTACTCTACTTGACTGACAGAATTGAGAAGAAAAATCTAGTTCTATTTATAGTAATGGTTCTATTTATACAGCATCTCTGAACTAAGGGTCTCAAAGATCATTTAACTTATACATCTACAACTTGAAGTTGCCTGATGCCAACTTCAGCTTTTCAGTCCTAAATAGGAAAATATATATATGTGTGTGTGTATATGTGCATGTGTGTATACACATGCACACACACACACACACACACACACACACACACATATATATACACAAAACTCCCCAATCAACACTTTAACGTGAGACTTTTCTTTATCTACATCTATTGGAGAATTTTCCAATAAACTCAGTGAACCAAAGACAGTGGGGTGGTAACTTTAATGAAGATATAAAACTGAAGCACAGAATGGTTTGATAATTTACTAAAAATACAGAGTTGATTTCAAGCAGAACTGGGGAAAAAAATCTCAGTTCCTCTCTTTCCAACTCAATGTTACATCTATTACAACAGAGTTGTCACCCTAAGATATTCAATATCCTTTATAATTAAAATTTCATCATAGCCTCTCATGATTGGTTTTCTGCTGTACTCTCAAACTAGACTAGTATACCTCTGATCCAATTATCACAAGCTCATTTAAACTGTATATGAAAGATTTATTAGTTCATAAATCAATGAATACATAGGATATATTGGACAGATATGCCTCCTACGATATGTAGATTTAGTGTTCCTTAAGCTAGCAGGAGTTGAAGAATAAATAGGATTTTCAAGTTACAAAAAGTCATTCTTTCCAAGTGTCAACAATGATGTGTTAAGAAAGTAGCAGCAACCCTAAAAATGTCAGACTGTGAGTTTCCTGAGTACAAGGATGAATATTGCATCCTTGGATGAAAAAGTTAGCTATAATTCTGAGAACTAGGCAATTTTAGTTTGGGGGTAGGCACAGAAAATTAAATTATCATGGATTATTCCCTATTCTTATTCTCTCCCCAACATATTTTGAAAAAAATCATGGAGGGATTCAATGGTGTTACAATAGATAACCAAATTAAATTATCAAATTTAATTCTCATTAAAGAATTTGTATATGCATCAAGGTTACTGAGTCAACATTAAAAGTGAATGGAGGGACTTCCCTGATGGCACAGTGGTTAAGAATCCGCCTGCCAATGCAGGGGACACAGGTTCAAGCCCTGGTCCGGGAAGATCCCACATGCTGCAGATCAACTAAGCCTGAGCACCACAACTACTGAACCGATGCTCTAGAGCCCACGTGCCACAACTACTGAGCCTGTGAGCCACAACTACTGAGCCCATGAGCCACAACTACTGAAGCCTCCAGGCTTGGAGCCCATGCTCCACAACAAGAGAAGCCCACAATGAGAAGCCCCCAGACCTCAACAAAGAGTAGCTCCCACTGACTGCAACTAGAGAAAGCCCACGTGCAGCAACGAAGACCCAATGCAGACAAAAATAAATAAATAAATAAGTGAATGGAGGTTTATTTTCCCTTGATGACAATGATAGAGACGCTATTCAACAATAAATTCCTAAAAAATTCCTAGAGCTCTGAAAAAACAACATCTACAAATTCACTTAGGTGGTTGTGTAAATTTATGTGTACAACTTTGAGAGGAAAAACGTTATTTGATATCTCAGTAGGACATAGACATATTTGCATACTTGGTTAAAGTGAGCTGTAAAAAAATTAACTTTAATGCCTTTATGTGATTTCCATTAGTTATCTTAAAATAGAATGCATCTTGGAACTCTTTCAAATTGCATATTAAGAAATTCACAGAATGATAGTGACTTCAATATATACTTTCTTGAGAATTTTGTTTCTGCTTTCTTTATATCTTCACACTTTCGAGTCCAAGACTGAGGTTCTAAGCTTAGGGAACTTAAAAAAGTTAATAAATTAAAAAAAAAAAAGTGAATGGAGGGACTTCCCTGGTGGTGCAGTGGTTAAGAATTCGCCTGCCAACGCAGGGGACACAGGCTCTATCCCTGGTCTGGGAAGCTCCCACGTGCCGCAGAGCAACTAAGCCTGTGCACCACAACTGCTGAGCCTGTGCTCTAGAGGCCACAAGCCACAACTATTGAGTCTGTGTGCCACAACTACTGAAGCCCACGTGCCCTACAGCCCACATGCCACAACTACTGAGACCACACACCACAACTACTGAAGCCCGCATACTCTAGGGCCTGCGTGCCACAACTACTGAAGCCTGTGCAACTAGAGCCCATGCTCCACAAGAGAAGCCACCGCAATGAGAAGCCCGTACTCGCCACAACTAGAGAAAGCTTGCGCACAGCGACAAAGACCCAATGAAGCCAAAAAAAAAAAAAGAAATGATGAAAACTTTAAAAACATGTATGCATGGGGACTTCCCTGGTGGCCCAGTGGTTAAGAGTCCACCTTCCAATGCAGGGGATGTGGGTTTGATCCCTGGTTGGGGAACTAAGATCCCACTTGCTGAGGGGCAACTAAGCCTGCACGCCGCAACTACTGACCTGCATGCTCTGGAGCCCACGTGCCACAACTAGAGAGCCTGCGTGCCACAACTACTGAGCTCATGTGCTCTGGAGCCCACACACTCTGGAGCCTGTGCACCACAACGAAAGATCCCACATGCCGCAATGAAGATCCTGCATGCCGCAGCTAACCCGCCGCAGCCAAATAAGTTAAGTAAATAAATAAGTAAATAAATAAATAAAAATATGCATGGAACATGTTTTTTTAAAAGAGCTGTAAACACATATAATTGTGACTCTACTTAGGTTTTGGGATTACAGATGATTTCTTTTCCTAAAACATCTACAATGATCATGTGGATTTTTAATGAAATTTTTAACGGAAAAATTATTTTAAAATCTATTTTCAACTTTACTGGCTACCTATTTCCTCATGATAAAATCTAAAATTCTAAGCATTGCATTGAAGGATCTTATCTGATTCTAACTTACCTTTCTAGCCTCAACTTCTTCCTTGCTTACACATGTACAGTATACTCTGGCCAAAACAAACTATTTTCAGCTTCTCTTATGCTTTCTCATTCCTCCAGGCCTTTATGGTTTTTGCTCTGCCTGAAATATTCATTCTCCACTCTACCTCCTTGCTTCCTAAATGATCCATTAATCTTCTGCTATAGAGATATCTTATATGGGAAGATTTCCCTGCCTATCCCCACCCTCCATCAAACACCATACTGAGTTAGTTGCTTTTCCTCTGGGCTTCCTACGTAGCACGTATTTGTTTCACTGTAGCTCTAATTTGTTTGTATTATATTTGACAGTTTACCTGTTTGTTGTTGAGATATCTTTCACTGTTATGGATTACATCTTATCTGTCTCCACATTTTGAGTGTCTCATGCTCAAAAAAGCATGTCAAATGGAGTGACTAGAATAAAGAAATATAGAAATTGTTGTATGTCAAGTAAAGCCACAAATACCACCTCTAATAAAGTTTGATTATCTGAATGTTTTTGTGTTTTCTTTTTTTACTGAAATATAGTTGACTTACAATGTCATGTTAGTGTCAGGTATACAGAACAGTGATTCAGTTATATACATACACACACACATATATACGTATATATGTATACATAGATGTGTATATATATGTATTTTTTCAGATTCTTTTACCTCATAGGTTATTGTCTGAATGTTTTAAGTGAAAGCATGTGCTCTCTTGGTTCAGTTACTAAGTATTTCATAGTAGAATTAATATATGAATTACTTTCTTTCCAAAATTAATAATAAAATATTTAAATCCCCCTATGAAGCATTTCAATACTACTTAGATGCTAGTCTGCTGGTGATAAAACTGTATAATAGGGAATCTCAGCTAATGGCAGCCTAAATTATTTAGAGCAGCCATCTTACTAAAAGCAAGTAAATATTCTGGATAAAATATTAAAACAATTATCTTAAAAGCACTAAAAACCAGATAAGTTAATGAGGAACTGCTAAGACAAATTCTGGAGGAAACTTAAATCCAAAGAGGTGAGCAGAATTTTGAACTTGCTTTTCGTTCTGAAAGCATCTGCCAACACAAACTTGGACATAAATTCAGATAATTTGTGGGATGAGGAAGACAGAAATTAAGGACCAAAATGTACATAAACTAAGGATTCTTATAGGCTCTCCAAACTACAGTAATCTGGAACCCCAAGGACTATATTCTCCAGGTAACGGTGTAACAAACCTATCCACTCTCCAGCCCAGAGAACTGCTGGGGAGTTTGACTTGGAGCCAACCAAAACAGAAGGAAAACAGGAAAGGAAAAAAAATCTTATAAAGTTGTGGTTGGATACTGGATATCCCACAGATTTTCAGCTGGGTATACATAGAGTCTAAGTCTCCAAAGACCCTCAAGTCTTGAACTTAGATTAAAGCAGTTTACAACTAGTAGTTTTCAGACACTGGCAGGTGTAAATAAAAATCTATCCTGAAGGCACTTTCATTCAAGATCTCAGGATATCCCGACAAATATTATTTTCAGGGTAACGACCATCACAAGTCAGGGGAAATCTGGCACACATGGAAATATGGAGCTGTGATCAAAAACCAGCTGAAGGGCTTCCCTGGTGGCATAGTGGTAGAGGGTCCGCCTGCCGATGCAGGAGACATGGGTTCATGCCCCGGTCCGGGAGGATCCCACATGCCGCAAAGCGGCTGGGCCCGTGAGCTGTGGCCGCTGAACCTGTGTGTCCGGAGCCTGTGCTCCGCAAGGAGAGAGGCCACAACAGTGAGAGGCCTGCTTACCACAAAAAAAAAAAAAAAAAAAAAAAAAAAGCTGAAGCAGCACACAGCAGAAACATACTTTCAGACTGCAGACTCTAGAAATATCAAAGATTTAATATATTTAAAGAGATAAAAAGCAAGCTTGAAAATATTTTCATAGAAGAAAAAATAAATTTAAAATGTCCCAGCAGATTTGAACAATAATAAATAGAATTTTTAAATGAATAATATAATAACTGAAAAAAAAACCTCAAGGGAAACTTCTAATAGCATATTAGACACAAAATGAAGACAAAATTAGTAAAACTGAAAGAAAACTAGTAAGAAATAACTCATAAAACAGCACAATGAGGGGTTTCCCTGGTGGCGCAGTGGTTGAGAGTCCACCTGCCGATGCAGGGGACGCGGGTTCGTGCCCCGGTCCAGGAGGATCCCACATGCCACAGAGTGGCTAGGCCCATGAGCCATGGCTGCTGAGCCTGTGCATCCAGAGCCTGTGCTCCGCAACAGGAGAGGCCACAACAGTGAGAGGCCTGCGTACCGCAAAAAAAAAAAAAAAAAAGAAGAAGAAAGAAAGCTGGAGTAGCAATACTTATATCAGACAAAATACACTTTAACACAAAGAGTATAATAAGACACAAAGAAGGAACTTACATTATAATAAAGGGATCAATCCAACAAGAAGATGTAACAACTGTAAATATATTGCGTTGGCCAAAAAGGTCGTTCAGGTTTTTCTGTAAGATCTTATGGAAAAACCCGAACGACCTTTTTGACCAACCCAATATATGCACCCAACATAGGAGCACCTAAATACATAAAGCAAATATTAACAAATGTAATGAAAGAAATTAACAGTAACGCAATAATAGAAAAGGACTTTAACATGCCTCTTACATTAGTGAATAGATCACCCAGACAGAAAATCAATAAGGAAATGCTGGCCTTAAATGACACATTAGGCCAGATGAACTTAATAGATATATAGTCCATTCCATGCAAAAGCAGCAGAAAACACATTCTTTTCAAGTACACATGGAGCATTCTCCAGGATAGATCACTTGCTAGGCCATAAAACAAGTCCCAGTAAATTTTAGAAGAATGAAATCACATCAAGCATCTTTTCCAGCCACAACACTACAAGACTAGAAATCAACTATAAGGAAAAAACTGTAAAAAATAAAAAACCCCAAGAACACAAACACGTGGAGGCTAAACAATATGCTAAACAACCAATGGGTCACTGAAGAAGTCAAAGAGAAAATCGAAAAATACCTGGAGATAAATGAAAACAGAAACACAACGATCCCAAATCTATGGGACACAGCAAAAGCAGTTCTAAAAGGGAAGATTACAGCAATACAAGCCTACCTTAGGAAACAAGAAAAATCTTAAACAATCTAACTTTACACCTAAAGGAACTAGAAAAAGAATAACAAACAAAACCGAAAGTTAGCAGAAGGAAAGAAATCATAAAGACCAGAGAAGAAATTTATGAAATAGAGACTAAAAAAAAAAAATAGAAAATATCAATGAAACTAAAAGCTGGTTCTTTGAAAAGATAAACAAAATTGATAAACCTTTAGCCAACTCATGAAGAAAAAAAGAGGACCCAAATAAATAAAATCAGAAATGAAAAGAAGTGACAACTGACACCACAGAAATACAAATATCATAAGAGATTACTGTGAACAATTATATGCAAATAAAATGGACAACCTAGAAGAAATGAATAAAGCAAAAGTAAACAAATGGGACCACATCAAACTAAAACAGTTTTGCACAGCAAAGGAATCTATCAACAAAATGAAAACGCCACCTACTGATTGGGACAAGATATTTGCAAATGATATATCCAATAAGCTGTTAATATACAAAATATACAAAGAACTCATATAACTCAACATCTAAAAAACAAACAACCTGGGCTTCCCTGGTGGTGCAGTGGTTGAGAGTCCGCCTGCCGATGCACGGGACACAGGTTCGTGCCCCAGTCCGGGAAGATCCCACATACAGTGGAGCGGCTGGGCCCATAAGCCACGGCCACTGAGCCTGTGCGTCCGGAGCCTGTGCTCCACAACAGGAGAGGCCACAACAGTGAGAGGCCCGCATACCGCAAAACAAACAAACAAACAAACAAAAAACAACCTGATTAAAAAATGGTCAGAGGATCTGAATAGACATTTTTCCAAAGAAGACATACAGATAGCCAACAGTTACACGCAAAGATGCTCAACGTCACTAATCATCAGGGAAATGCAAATCAAAACCACATTGAGACATCACCTCACACCTGTCAGAATGGCTATTATCAAAAAGACAACAAATAAGAAAGAAGTGTTGGCGACAATGTGGAGAAAAGGGAACGCTCATGCACTGTTTAAAGGAATGTAAATCAGTGCAGCCACTACGGAAAACAGTATGATGTTTCCACAAAAGATTAAAAATAGAACTACCATACAATCCAGCAATTCCACTTCTGGGTATTTTTCCAAAGAAAATGAAAACACTAGTTTGAAAAGATATACGAACCCCTATGTTCACTGCAGCATTAATCACTATTAATAGCCAAGATACAGAAGCAACCTAAGTGCCCAGCAACAGCGCCCAGTTGAGATGAATACTACTCAGCCATAGAAAAGAATGAAATCTTGCCATTTGTGACAACCTGGATGGACTTGAGGTTATTATGCTAAGTGAAATAAGTCAGACAACCACAAATACTGTAAGATTCCACTTATATGTGGAATCTAAAAACAAAACAAATGAATAAACAAAACAGAAACAGAGTCATAGATACAGAGAACAAACAGGTGGTTGCCAGAAGGGAAGGGGTTGGGGGATGAGTGAACTAGGTAAGGGAAATTAAGAGGTGCAAACTTCCAGTTACAGAATAAACGAGTCACAGGTATAAAATGTACAGTGTGGAAAATACAGTCAATAATAATGTAATATCTTTGTATGGTGACAAATGGTAACTAGACTTATTATGGTGATCACTTCATAATGTACAGAAATATCAAGTATCTATGCTGTGCAACAGAACTAACATAGTGCTGTAGGTCAATTATACTTCAAAAACAAACAAACTGGGCTTCCCTGATGGCACAGTGGTTGAGAGTCCGCCTGCCGATGCAGAGGACACGGGTTTGTGCCCCAGTCCGGGAAGATCCCACATGCCACGGAGCAGCTGGGCCTGTGAGCCGTGGCCACTGAGCCTGTGCCTCCAGAGCCTGTGCTCCGCAACAGGAGAGGCCACAACAGTGAGAGCCCTGCATACCACAAAAACAAACAAACAAACAAACTCATAGAAAAAGAGATCAGATTTGTGGTTACCAAAGGAGGGGGTGGGGGAGAGGGAGAATTGGATAAAGGTGGTTCCAAAATATTTAATTTTAAAAAGCAAGTGCTGAGGAACCAAGATGGTGGTGTAGAAGGACGTGCTCTCACTCCCTCTTATAAGAACACTAGAATCACAACTAGCTGCTGGACAATCATCCATAGGAAGACACTGGAACTCACCAAAAAAGATACCCCACATCCAAAGACAAAGGAGAAGCCACAGTGAGAAGGTAGGAGGGGCACAATCACAGTAAAATCAAATCCCATAACTGCTGGGTAGGTGACTCACAGACTGCAGAACACTTATACCACAGAAGTCCACCCACTGGAGTGAAGGTTCTGAGCCCCATGTCAGGCTTCCCAACCTGGGGGTCTGGCAACGAGAGGAGGAATTTCTAGAAAATCAGACTTTGAAGGCTAGTGGGATTTGATTGCAGGACTTCGACAGGACTGGGGGAAACATAGACTCCACTCTTGGAGGGCACACACAAAGTAGTGTGCGCATAGGGACCCAGGAGAAAGAGCAGTGACCCCAGGGGAGACTGAACCAGACCTGCCTGCTAGTGTTAGAGGGTCTCCTGCAGAGGCAGGGGGTGGCTGTGGCTCACTGTGGGGACAAGGACACTGGCAGCAGAAGTTCTGGGAAGTACTCCTTGGCGTGAGCCCTCCCAGAGTCTGTCATTAGCCCCACCAAAGAGCCCAGGTAGGCTGCAGTGTTGGGTCGCCTCAGGCCAAACAACCAACAGGGAGGGAACCCAGCCCCACCCATCAGCAGTCAAGAGGATTAAAGTTTTACTGAGCTCTGCCCACCAGAGCAACAGTCAGCTCTACCCACCACCAGTCCCTCCCATCAGGAAACTTGCACAAGCCTCTTAGATAGCCTCATCCACCAGAGGGCAGACAGCAGAAGCAAGAATTACAGTCCTGCAGCCTGTGGAACAAAAGCCACATTCACAGAAAGATAGACAAGATGAAAAGGCAGAGGGCTATGTACCAAATGAAGGAACAAGATAAAATCCCAGAAAAACAACTAAATGAAGTGGAGATAGGCAACCTTCCAGAAAAAGAATTCAGAATAATGATAGTGAAGATGATCCAGGACCTCAGAAAAAGAATGGAGGCAAAGATCGAGAAGATGCAAGAAATGTTTAACAAAGACTTACAAGAATTAAAGAACAAGCAAACAGAGATGAACAAAACAATAACTGAAATGAAAACTACACTAGAAGGAATCAATAGCAGAATAACTGAAGCAGAAGAACGGATAAGTGACCTGGAAGACAGAACGGGAGAATTCACTGCTGAGGAAGGGAATAAAGAAAAAAGAAGGAAAAGAAATGAAGACAGCCTAAGAGACCTCTGGGACAACATTAAACGCAACAACATTTGCATTATAGGGGTCCCAGAAGGAGAAGAGAGAGAGAGAGAACCAGATAAAATATTTGAAGAGATTACAGTCGAAAACTTCCATTACACGGGAAAGGAAATAGCCACCCAAGTCCAGGAAGCTCAGCGAGTCCCATACAGGCTAAACCCAAGAAGAAACACACCAAGACACATAGTAATTAAATTGGCAAAAATTAAAGACAAAGAAAACTTACTGAAACCAGCAAGGGAAAAACGACAAATAACATACAAGGGAACTCCCAAAAGGTTAACAGCTGATTTCTAAACAGAAACTCTACAAGTCAGAAGGGAGTGGCATGATATACTTAAAGTGATGTAGGGGAAGAACCTACAACCAAGATTACCCTACCCCGCAAGGATCTCATTCAGATTCGATGGAGAACTCAAAAGCTTTACAGACAAGCAAAAGCTAAGAGAATTCAGCACCACCAAACCAGCTCTACAAAAAATGCTAAAGGAACTTCTTTAAGTGGGAAACACAAGAGAAGAAAAGGACCTACAAAAACAAACCCATAACAATTAAGAAAATGGTCATAGGAACATACATATTGATAATTACCTTAAACGTGAATGGATTAAATGCTCCAACCAAAAGACACAGGCTTACTAAATGGATACAAAGACAAAACCCATATATATGCTATCTACAAGAGACCCACTTCAGACCTAGGGACATATACAGACTGAAAGTGAGGGGATGGAAAAAGATATTCCATGCAAATGGCAATCAAAAGAAAGCTGGAGTAGCAATACTCATATCAGATAAAATAGACTTTAAAATAAAGAATGTTACAAGAGACAAGGAAGGACACTACATAATGATCAAGGGATCAATCCAAGAAGAAGATATAACAATTGTAAATATATATGCACCCAACATAGGAGCACCTCAATACATAAGGCAACTGCTATAAAAGAGGAAATCGACAGTAACACAATAATAGTGGGGGACTTTAACACCTCACTTACACCAAAGGACAGATCATCCAAACAGAAAATAAATAAGGAAATAGAAGCTTTAAATGACACAATAGACCAGATAGATTTAATTGATATTTATAGGACATTCCATCCAAAAACAGCAGATTACACTTTCTTCTCAAGTGCGCACGGAACATTCTCCAGGATAGATCACACCTTGGGTCACAAATCAAGCCTCAGTAAATTTAAGAAAATTGAAATCATATCAAGTATCTTTTCTGACCACAACACTATGAGATTAGAAATCAATTACAGGGCAAAAAAACGTAAAAAACACAAACACATGGAGGCTAAACAATACGTCACTAAATAACCAAGAGATCACTGAAGAAATCAAAGAGGAAATCGAAAAATACCTAGAGACAAATGACAATGAAAAAACGACGATCCAAAACCTATGGGATACAGCAAAAGCAATTTAAGAGGGTAGTTTATAGCTATACAAGCCTACCTCAATAAAAAAGAAAAATCTCAAATAAACAATCTAACGTTACACCTAAAGGAACTAGAGAAAGAAGAACAAACAAAACCCAAAGTTAGCAGAAGGAAAGAAATCATAAAGATCAGAGCAGAAATAAATGAAATAGGAACAAAGAAAACAATAGCAAAGATCAATAAAACTAAAAGCTGGTTCTTTGAGAAGATAAACAAAATTGATAATCCATTAGCCAGAATCATCAAGAAAAAGAGGGAGAGGACTCAAATCAATAAAATTAGAAACGAAAAAGGAGAAGTTACAACAGACACTGCAGAAATACAAAGCATCCTAAGAGACTACTACAAGCAGCTCTATGCCAATAAAATGGACAACCTGGAAGAAATGGACAAATTTTTAGAAAGGTATAACCTTCCAAGACTGAACCAGGAAGAAATAGAAAATATGAACAGACCAATCACAAGTAATGAAATTGAAGCTGTGGTTAAAAATCTTCCAACAAAAAAAAGTCCCAGGGGGCTTCCCTGGTGGCGCAGTGGTTGAGAGCCCGCCTGCCGATGCAGGGGACACGGGTTCGTGCCCCGGTCCGGGAAGATCCCGCATGCCGCGGAGCGGCTGGGCCCGTGAGTCATGGCCGCTGAGCCTGCGCGTCCGGAGCCTGTGCTCTGCAACGGGAGAGGCCACAACAGTGAGAGGCCTGCGTACCGCAAAAAAAAAAAAAAAAAAAAAAAAAAAAAAAAAAAAAAAAAAAAGTCCCAGGACCAGATGGCTTCACAGGTGAATTCTATCAAACATTTAGAGAAGAGCTAACACCTATCCTTCTCAAACTCTTCCAAAGAATTGCAGAGGAAGGAACACTCCCAAACTCATTCTATGAGGCCACCATCACCCTGACACCAAAACCAGACAAAGATACTAAAAAAAAGAAAATTACATACCAATATCACTGATGAATATAGGTGCAAAAATCCTCAACAAAATACTAGCAAACAGAATCCAAAACACATTAAAAGGAGCATACACCATGATCAAGTGGGATTTATCCCAGGGATGCAAGGATTCTTCATAATATGCAAATCAATCAATGTGATACACCATATTAACAAATTGAAGAAGAAAAACCATATGATCATCTCAATAGATGCAGAAAAAGCTTCTGACAAAATTCAACACCCATTTATGATAAAAACTCTCCAGAAAGTGGGCAAAGAGGGATACTACCTCAACATAATAAAGGCCATATACGACAAACCCACAGCAAACATCATTCTCAATGGTGAAAAACTGAAAACATTTCCTCTAAGATCAGGAACAAAACAAGGATGTCCACTCTCACCACTATTATTCAACATAGTTTTGGACGTCCTAGCCATGGCAATCAGAGAAGAAATACAAATACAAGGAATACAAATTGGAAAAGAAGAAGTAAATCTGTCACTGTTTGCAGATGACATGATACTATACATAGAGAATCCTAAAGATGCCACCAGAAAACTACTAGAGCTAATCAATGAATTTGGTAAAGTTGCAGGATGCAAAATTAATGCACAGAAATCTCTTGCATTCCTATACACTAATGATGAAAAATCTGAAAGGGAAATTAAGGAAACACTCCCATTTACCATTCCAACAAAATGAATAAAATACCTAGGAATAAACCTACCTAGGGAGACAAAAGACCTGTATGCAGAAAACTATAAGACACTGATGAAAGAAATTAAAGATGATACAAACAGATGGAGAGATATACCATGTTCTTGGGTTGGAAGAATCAATATTGTGAAAATGACTATACTACCCAAAGCAATCTACAGATTCAATGCAATCCCTATAAAATTACCAATGGTTTTTTTTTTTTTTTTTTTTTTGCAGTACGCGGGCCTCTCACTGTTGTGGCCTCTCCCGTTGCAGAGCACAGGCTCCGGATGCGCAGGCCCAGCAGCCATGGCTCACGGGCCCAGCCGCTCCATGGCATGTGGGATCCTCCCAGACTGGGACACGAACCTGTGTCCCCTGCATCAGCAGGGCGACTCTCAACCACTGCACCACCAGGGAAGCCCTACCAATGGTATTTTTTACAGAACTAGAACAAAAAAATCTTAAAATTTGTATGGAGACACAAAAGACCCAGAATAGCCAAAGCAGTCTTGAGGGAGAAAGACAGAGCTGGAGGAATCAGACTCCCTGACTTCAGACTATACCACAAAGCTACAGTAATCAATACAATATGGTACTGGCACAAAAACAGAAACATAGATCAATGGAACAAGATAGAAAGCCCAGAGATAAACCCATGCACCTACGGTCAACTAATCTATGACAAAGGAGGCAAGGATATACAATGGAGAAAAGACAGTCTCTTCAATAAGTGGTGCTGGAAAAATTGGACAGCTACATGTAAAAGAATGAAATTAGAACACTCCCTAACACCATACACAAAAATAAACTCAAAATGGATTTGAGACCTAAATGTAAGACCAGACACTATAAAACTCTTAGAGGAAAACATAGGAAGAACACTCTTTGACATAAATCACAGCAAGATCTTTTTTGACCCACCTTCTAGAGTAATGGAAATAAAACCAAAAATAAACAAATGGGACCTACTGAAACTTCAAAGCTTCTGCACAGCAAAGGAAACCATAAACAAGACGAAAAGACAACCCTCAGAATGGGAGAAAATATTTGCAAATGAATCAACGGACAAAGGATTAATCTCCAAAATATATAAACAGCTCATGCAGCTCAATATTAAAGAAACAAACAACCCAATACAAAAATGGGCAGAAGACCTAAATAGACATTTCTCCAAAGAAGACATACAGATGTCCAAGAAGCACATGAAAAGCTGCTCAACATCACTAATTATTAGAGAAATACAAATCAAAACTACAATGAGGTATCACTTCACACCAGTTAGAATGGGCATCATCAGAAAATCTACAAGCAACAAATGCTGGAGAGGGTGTGGAGAAAAGGGAACCCTCTTGCACTGTTGGTGGGAGTGTAAACTGATACAGCCAGTATGGAGAACAGTATGGAGGTTCCTTGAAAAACTAAAAATAGAATTACCATATGATCCAGCAATCCCACTACTGGGCATATACCCAGAGAAAACCATAATTCAAAAAGACGCATGCACCCCAATGTTCATTGCAGCACTATTTACAATAGCCAGGTCATGGAAGCAACCTAAATGCCCATCGACAGATGAATGGATAAAGGAGTTGTGGTACATATATACAATGGAATATTACTCAGCCATAAAAAGGAACGAAATTGGGTAATTTGTTGAGACATGGATGGATCTAGAGACTGTCATACAGAGTGAAATAAGTCAGAAAGAGAAAAACAAATATCGTATATTAACGCATGTATGTGGAACCTAGAAAAATGGTACAGATGAACAGGTTTGCAGGGCAGAAGTTGGGACACAGATGTAGAGAACAAACATATAGACACTAAGGGGGGAAAGCCGCGGGGGGTGGGGATGGTGGTGTGTTGAATTGGGTGACTGGGATTGACATGTATACACTGATGTGTATAAAATTGATGACTAATAAGAACCTGCTGTATAAAAAAATAAATAAAATTCAAAAAAAAGAAAGCCCTCACTGTGAAAGCAACTTGAAACAAATGAACCTAACTCTGTGTAGTTGGTGGCATAACTACACAGAGACGAACTATTCCAAGATACTTTAAAACACAGTAACTTGTACAAGCCTAGTAAAATATACCTTACAAATGAAAAGAATGGCAAAAATATTAAACTGTTACTGTAATCACAATGTTGGTTTAATGCTGGTATTGTTTTCTAAGTGTGTTCTTTGAGTAGTGTGTGGTAATAAATTAGTAATTATGTTGATATAAATGAACACTGTTTGTTTGTTTGTTTTTGCGGTACGTGGGCCTCTCACTGTTGTGGCCTCTCCCGTTGCAGTGCAGAGGCTCCGGACGCGCAGGCTCAGCAGCCATGGCTCACGGACCTAGTCGCTCCGCGGCATGTGGGATCTTCCTAGACCGGGGCACGAACCCGTGTCCCCTGCATCGGCAGGCGGACTCTCAACCACTGCGCCACCAGGGAAGCCCAACACTGTGATTTTTGTTATGGGAGAAAGGAGATACAAATGTAAGAGTGATGAAATTAAGTAAAAACCTTATCGTTCTGAACTTGAACTGTAAAAATTAATATGAACTTGTGATTTATTTTACCTTTTAAAAAATGCATATCCCCTAGTTCACACCTAGAAACGCTGACTCAACCACGTAGGAATAAGCACACCTATTGTCCAGATTATATTTCTAAATACCATCTCCCACAAAAAAGAATTGAAGGATCTTTGTAGAATGGTTGATTCCAGGTCTGTGACAGGAAATTTACAAGATGGACTTGGGTATTTATAACACCAGAAGGCAGACATTCTCTTAAAAATGAATGAAATGAGCCTGTCACTGCAAGGAAAACAAGTGACAGTATTTGTTGCAAATGATAAAATTTAAGATTTTGAGTAAGAATCACAATTTTGGAAAACTTTTGTCTGCTACCATGAGCTTGTACCTTCCCAAAACTAAAAGACTGTCTGTCTGATGAGATCGATGGTGGTATTCACAAATGTGATTTTTTGTTATTGCATAATAAAATGTGTCCACATTTGGAAGATCTGTAGAGCTCAGTGAACCAATATTTCTCAAACAACCAATAAACCTGACTTAAAAAAAAGTATACAATGGAAGGGAGGGATGAATGGTCTAAGCATTTTAATATTCACTTCGTAGACTGTTCAGTATTCAATTATGACATTATATGGAAAAAAACAAATCTAGAACTTAAATTTTTAAAATGAGATACTAGCACACACCACTATAACAAAGAAAATGTAAAAGTCTGGTAATACTAATTATTCAAGAATGTGGAGTAACAAACTCTCAAGCGCTGCTGGCAGGAGAGGAACTTGGAACAACTAATTTGGGAACCTGTTGGCAGCATCTATTAAAGTTGCATACTCATACCACATAACCAAGCATTTTCTACTACTAGATACATAGTCATCAGAAATGCAAATATGTGCACCAAAAGACACAGAAAAAATGTTCATAGCAGAATTGTCCATAATAGCAAAAATAAACTTGAAAAAAATGTCCATCAGCAGAAAAATGGATAAATAAATTGTGATATATTCATACAATGTGACATACAGCAACTTAATGGATGGATTATTGCTATACACAGCAGGCCAGGTGATTGTCATATGTATGATATTGAATTAAATTAGCCAGACACAAAAACATAATCATACCATACGATTCTATTTTTATGATGTTGGAATTCATGATAATAGTTGTATTTCAGAAGGGAGTAAAGATAGAGGAGGCTGAGCGGGGCTCAGGGTGCTGGTAATGCTCTCCTACTTCTTTACCTCTGTGGTGATTACATGATTCTGTTGATTTTGAAATGTTCAGCACGTTATACATATACGATATATGAACTTTTATGTATGTTATACTTGAATTAAAAATTTTTTAAATATGATTTGCATGAAGCAGATCATACCATACTTAGGGGAATTTTTCAGCTTTAAATCCATATATTAAAAATAACAAAACCTGGGGGCTTCCCTGGTGGCGCAGTGGTTGACAGTCCGCCTGCCGATGCAGGGGACACGGGTTCGTGCCCCGGTCTGGGAAGATCCCACATGCCGCAGAGCGGCTGGGCCCGTGAGCCATGGCCGCTGAGCCTGCGCGTCCGGAGCCTGTGCTCCGCAACGGGAGAGGCCAGAACAGTGAGAGGCCCGCGTACCCCAAAAAAAAAAAAAAAAAAAAAAAAAAAAAAATAACAAAACCTGAAAAACAATAAGCTATATAAGAAGCTAGAAATCAAATAGCAAATGGAACATAAAGAAAATATTAGGAAGTAAATAATGTTTAAAGCAGAAATCAATTAAATAGAAAGCAAATATACAAGCAAGAGAATCCCAAAAGCCAAGTTAGTCCTTGAAAGGCTAATATAATAAGCTACTTCCAAGTCTAACCAGGAAAAATGAGAGGTGACAATAACATAAGATTGGAAAGAGGAATATCACTACAGATCCTGTAGATGTTACAAAGATCACAAAGAGGATATTATAAAAAACTTTATGCCAAAATATTTGAAAATTTACATAAAATTAACATATTTCTGGAAAAAGAGAATTCACAGAAATGAAACAAGAAGAATAAAAATATGAATATTTCTCTTACTAATAAAGAAATGTGATTTCATGATTTAAAACTTTCCCACAAAGAAAACTTAAGGCACAGAGAACATTCCTAGTGAATTCTACTAGATATTTAAGACAGAAATAACACCAATCTTAACAAACATGACCAGAGACTAGAAAAAAAGGAGAGGAAGAAAAAAACACTTCCAACTTGTTTAATAAGGCCAGCATAACCTTGATACCAAATCCTTAAAAGAAAGGAAAATGACATGCCAATCTCAAGTGATGAATTACAGATGCCGAAACCCACTATTAAGATGTCTTAATTGGTTGTTTTTATTTTGTATGAACATCATTTTGATTCTAAACAAAACAGCTGTAATCTTTGCTTAAAGATTCTAAGGAATAAACATAATGTGCCCGAATTCAGAGAGTACATTTTGTGGTATGTCAATAGAGCTCAGCTATGAAAACAGTATATGTGTACATGGCAAACAGATGACTCTAGGAACAGCCAACAATTTGGGTTGGGACAGAAAGGCTTTTCTCTTTCTCTGCAGCATAGGAGACAGCGTGACTGCATGTTCATTCCTAGATTCCAAGACAAGTTCTATGTTTATAGCTTGAGGAAGAAATTCTTATCCTAATTCTTTTTTATAAATGCAGTATAAAAGAGACATGTGGTTTCCTGACCCACTCTCATCTCATCAATTAAAATTGGGAACAAGGTGAATAACCACCTTTATCATTAAGTTTTGGTTTTAAAGAATAATCCTTACCAATAAATTCCTTTTTCCCATACTTTAATCAGAGTCCTAGATTGTGATTTATATTCATTTGACGTTCTGCCAAATGCTATTTCTGATATTCACATTACACGCATTTGAGCAATGTAAAAACTTCTTAGCAATTTAGTCTACCTTCATCCCAAGCCAGCTAAAGTGTACTTAGTCTCTGGAATATTATTGTTTCCCTCTAACTGCAAATATTGAAGGCAACAAAAATCAATAGGTCATTAACATTATCAGATGTTGCCAAAACTTTCCCACTCATACATCTCCCAAAAGCATTGCTTTTCTTTTTTCTACTCAAGTTATAACGCTCTTTTTCTCTCCTTTTCACTAGTTTGAGGTTTTTGCATTATACCGTGAATACTATTGTGCTATCTATTTACATATTATTTAATCTGAATATATATCATCTACCTTGCACGCTTCCTTAGTTACTGCACTCTAAAGTTTTTCGGCGTGTGGTTATCAGCTTCAAAGTCAAAATAGATATAAGGAAACATCCAATTAACCTATGGGAAAGTCTACTTAAGGAATATACGTTAGCAAATAAAAACACCCAGAATGCCAAAAACATTCTACCACTCTGTTAACAAACGACACTGCAAAGGGGAAATATTTTATACTCCATAGATCCTGGCAAAAGAGAAACTGCTTTAATCCCAGAAGAACAATACACTAATAAAACATTGGTATGTTTAAAATATAATTTTCATGTGGAATTTTTAATAAAGTCAGTTGTATGCTGTTGTGCGTTTTTGCTACATTAATATTTACTACCTTAAAAAAATTGCCAATGCAACTAATTTTAAATAGTAGAGTTTACACCTCAGATACCATCTAAAAAATTAAATTGTCTATCAAGAATTTTTTTTTTTTTTTTTTGGCGGCACACGGGCCTCTCACTGTTGTGGCCTCTCTGGTTGCGGAGCACAGGCTCCGGACGCACAGGCTCAGCGGCCATGGCTCACGTGCCGAGCCGCGGAGTATCTTCCCGGACCGGGGCACGAACCTGTGTCCCCTGCATCGGCAGGCGGACTCTCAACCACTGCACCACCAGGGAAGCCCTATCAAGAATTTTAACAGAAAAAATTGCCATGAAACTCGTGTTGTCTACTTGTTGCACAGTGGGTCAATTTTGGTTATATCTGTTAAATATTAACAAAGAAGAGATATAGATAAAAGGTTTTCCTGAATTTTTTTTTCTTCCTGAATTTCTTAAGTTAATTTTTTTTAGTATTGTAAATTATACTAACATACACTCTAAACTAAAATAAGACAGAGAGCTTAGAGTTAGAACAAAATATAAACACATATGCATCAACATGATTCTGTGTGACTCAGGCACACAGTTAAAATTATGAAATTTCACACTTTTCAAAGGATATATGTTTTATAAAACTGAAGCAACAAATGCCTTATTTCTAGAATTCTGTAGTTGTTCTTAAGGCATTCAGTGAACACTATGATAAGCATTCTTTTCTAAAGAATCAAGATTGGATCAATATGCACTTGGATAGGAAGAAGTAAATAATAAATGCCTGTGTTGAATTACAAATACTACAGCTTTACAGAGGTTATTTTCCCCATGTTTTTATACATCAAACTTTCTATATATATGAGGAATTATCCAGCCCACAAAAATTAACAGACAATGAACAACCTAAAAAGCGAAATATCAACAATGATGGAAAAAGACTGTCCAACTGGATGAGTGAGATGGCACAATAGCCCTGCACGTCTAAACAGTATATCTCTGTTACTTTATCACTCACATAAGTTTAAAAATTCTGTGGCAGGGGACATTTTCCTCTGTTATTAACTACATTTTTTTTCCTTTTAAGTAGATAATTTTCCTTCTAACTCTCAGATCCATTGATCTTCTTATCACTTACTTATGTTTCCTTTGTAGTCTAGTCAAAATGTTTCTCTCAAACAATTCCTGATTCTCAAACTGCATAGACATTGCTGGTATCCTTATCTCTCCTTGTTACAGAAAGCAATGAAATAAAAGAAATAAATGGTGAATTTTCTTAATAGAGTTTATACACTGTGTTTTGATACCTGAAATACTAACATTTTGTGCACCAATTTTCTCCCTTAAAATTAACTGCATTTTAATTTTCATTCACTGCAAAGTTCACAGTGTTATGATGTGCATCCCTACTAATCACTTTGTTATCTACAGGAACTGGACTCTTATTTAACCCCAGAATACAGCACTGAGATTTCTCATGCTAGCTCTAGGACCAGAAAATCCCTGTTGTGTTGTTTCATGATTATATATCATAAGGAAGAAAATAATATGTTTGAAAATAGCCTTTAAACTGTTAACTATATATACACGTAGAGATAAAAGTTAAGTTAAAGTTTTTCCCTCTATGTTGAAGAGTGTTTCCAGCCAATTAATATATTCACAAATTTAATTATTCATTCATCAGCAAGTATTTACTAATCATATATATTGGATTCCATTATATCATGTGTGAATATTAATTATGCAAAATTATAATGGATGCAAATCTATTTTATTTGCAGTTAACATAATTATTTGAAGGAAAATAACTTATCCAATTTTCTCTCTTATTACCTAGAAGAGTAGAACATTCCCTTCGCTCCCTTCCCTAATTTCTGCACAACCTTTCTCTTGTATCCATGATCTCCATGAGAAGTTGGAAAGTAATATTGTAAAATTGCTAAGCCAATTGCTCCCACTCCACTCAGAAAGTTTTGAAATGCCAAACAGATAAACTGAGGTATAATTTAATTTTATTAGATGCATTACTCCCAAATATGGTATTTACTTACTTCTAAGTATACTGGTTTCTAAAGTAATAAGAATATTAAATCCAAGTTGAATGGACTTTGAATGGTAAGTGCACCTTTGAACACACAAATGTTTCTGACATAACAATTACTCATCTGTCTTCTTTGTGAAATATATCAATAAGAACACAAAATAAGAGGTTGTCAAGTCCTATACCAAATCATCTTATCTTCTTTCTGTCAGTACAAATAGGTGTTTTGAGATATGCCTAGAATTTTTATGTACTTACAAACACTGTGTGGAACTATTAGCTGTGTTTTGGAGCATCATTCTAAAAAAAGACTACTTTGTCAAAACGGGGCTCATTGTAAAATATAGCCTAGAGAGTATGCTGCATTTTATTAAACGGTATAGCATTCACAATCCAATTCAACAGCTATCTCTACCACAAAGCTTCCTATGATTTCCTCCTCCCTGCCTAGATGTTCTCTCATGTTATCTCTCTCCCTTCTTTGAACATCCACTGCAATTTACTTTTACATGTTTTAGGTTATCATCATTTTTAAATCATGTATTGTAATGGTTTGAATAAACGTCTCATCGTCCATGATATTAAGTTTGTATTACACAAAGACTCTTACATAATTTTCATTCTCACCTTAGGAATCAGAATGCCTTACACATATCTGTTGCTCAAAATACTTCTAATGAAGGGATATTTGCTTTAAGTAATTCCTTAAAGAAATTCGTAAAAGGAATTATTTAAAGACACCCCAGGGGAATTCCCTGGTGGCACAGTGGTTAAGAATGCACCTGCCAATGCAGGGGACACAGGTTCAAGCCCTGGTCCGGGAAGATCCCACATGCCGCGGAGCTACGAAGCCCATGCGCCACAACTACTAGAGCCTGTGCTCTAGAGCACTGAGCCCGTGTGCCACAACTACTGAAGCCTGCATGCCTAGAGCCTGGGCTCTGCAACAAGAGAAGCCACCGCAATGAGAAGTACGCGCACTGAAACAAAGAGTAGCCCTTGCTCACCACAACTAGAGAAAGCCCACGAGCAGCAACAAAGACCCAACACAGCCAAAAATAAGTAAATAAAAATAAATATTTTTTTAAAAGACCCGCCAGGTTGTTTATTACCTGTACCAGAAACTTTGGTGCTTTTTTAAAAATTTTAGACCTTTATGCTATATTATTTTAGTTGTTCTGTAATAGGTTTGAATTTCTTACCTTGCTTTCTCAAAAATAAACTGTAACCTTCTTGAGGCCAAGGTCAGTCTCTTTTAACGCCTATATCTTCCCAGAATCCTTAGCACAGGGGATGCTAAGCAGGAGCATTCCATTCATTGGATTAAATGTTGCCAAAGGCTCGTCTAAGAAACATTTCAGAAATAGCTAGTGGTCATTTCCTGGTCAAGGGAATCAAATCTCATAAAATTTGCTTACCACGGCATTTACATTTGCATGATCCCCTTTCCTATTGTGAATCTGAATACAGGATATTGGCACATTCAGTTCTATCCCAGAGGCCAAATTTCTCAGGTCAGCAGCAGTGTATTCCCCACGCAACAGCAAACTGTTATTGTCAGAACCAAGTCCCAGAGAGGCCCGACAGAGGTAGGTCTGAGAAAGTCTTTCGACTGTAGTGACATCTATTGTGGCAGATGTCATGCAAGGATTCAAAGCCATCTTGCTCCCATATCTCAAATCCTCTGGAGAGCGACAGCAGCTCTGAGAGCAACAACCTGGGATCTGGCTCAACTTGCTACTCACAAAGAAAAGTAAGCACCCCAGAAATAAAAAGGAAATACAGGCCAGAGCAATTACTAAATACAGGTTCTGGGCAGAAAGGTTCCCGCCTTTTTCCCAGCCATCTTCAAAGTCTGGAAGGACCCGAGGGACAGAGTTGCTCAACAGAACGCCCAGTGTGACAGAGGTGGAAAGTGATGGGTCTCCATGGTCCCGAACCACTACCACCACCCTCTGTTTAACTGCATCAGTGGGAAGAACTAAGCGAGCAGTATGGAGCTCTCCCATACTGGCTGAAATTCTAAAAAGGCTCGAGTCAGAAGCCTGAGAGATGTGGTAAGAAAGCCAAGCATTGGAGCCACCCACTGTCTGCATCCTCTGCTACCACTTTTGTGACCAGGTGTCCTGTTCTGGCAGAGTGGGGCACAATTTCCACCGGGACAGAGCCATTTCTGGGCAAGGGAAACAAGATGACTGGAGCATTGTCGTTCCTGTCTCCCACAAACAAGTTCACAGTCACTGTTGCACTTCTGGGAGGAATGCCACCATCCTGGGCTTCCACTTGGAAGTGACACTCCCTGAGCTGCTCAAAGTCAAAGGAAATTTTGGCAGTGATAGCCCCACTGGAGGAATCTACTGCCACCAAGTTAGAGGCTGCCTGCCCTTCAGAGATAATATCCAACAGCTCATAAAAGATGACACCATTCTTCCCCAGATCTGGGTCCTGGTCAAACTCACATCCTAGGGAGGTCCCAGGGCCATTGTTTTCTGCCACAAGAAGTTCCTGTTTCGGTTGAGGAAAGTTTGGTGTATTGTCGTTCACATCAGCAACTGACACAGTCAGTGTCCTGCGGGTGCTAAGTGGGGGCGAGCCACCATCTAAGGCGGTGATCAGGACCTGGTATTCACTGATCTGCTCCCGGTCCAACGGCCCACCAGTCAGCAAGCTGTAGTAGTTGTCAAAGGAAGCCTTCAGCTTAAAAGGGCCTCCAGCGGACATGCTACAAACGACCTTACCATTGGGACCAAGGTCCTCATCCCTTACACTGAGAGCAATCACTGTGCCAGCGGCGGTGTCCTTGGAAACTGGACTGGAGAAAGTGGGGTGGTTCACATAGGGATCGTGATCGTTCACATCAGTCACTTCCACCAGCAGTTTGGCGGTGCTGGCTAGACCGAAGGCGCCTTCATCCCTCGCCTCGATGTATGCCTCCAACAGCGTTTCAGGCGGACCTAGTGAAGCAGCTACCCGCAATTCCCCATTTCTAGGGTGCACGTGAAAGTGGTGTCGCAGCTTTGCCTGCGTGCTATTGCTTAAGGAGTACCGGATTTCCCCATTGGAGCCTTCATCCGGGTCCGAGGCTTGAACTCGGAATAACACAGTCCCGTTGGGGGGACTCTGGCACCTTGGTGCGGTATACTGAGCGCTCAAATACAGGTGCATTGTCGTTTGTGTCCACCACGACGATGGTGACTTGTGCGTCTCCGGAGCGCGCCGGCGACCCGCCGTCCCGGAGTGAGCACCAGCCGGTGGGTGGCACGCTGCTCCCGATCCAGCCCTTTCTCCAATACCAACTCCGGGTATTCGCTGCCGTCGACCCGCGCACGACCCCATGTCCAGGCGAAAGTGCTGGCTGGGGCTCAGGCTGTAGCTTAGCACCCCATTGCTTCCCTCGTTGGCATCTTGGGCATTAGGGAGAGTAAAACGGGCTCCGGCATCAGGAACTCGGGAATGTGCAACTGCACGTCGCCGGCAGGGAAGTGAGGCGAGTTGTCGTTGGTGTCCAGGACGTGAACGTGAATATTGTGCAGCTCCAGCGGGTCCTCCAGCACCAGCTCATAGGTCAGAACGCAGGCAGCTTTGTCCCCGCACAGCCGTTCGCGATCCGCCGGCTCTCTGACCACCAAGCTTCCGCTGGCCAGATCGACCTCGAAGTAGGGCTCGCCGTGGCTGGAAAGGAAGCGAAAGTTCCGCAAGGACAGAGCGGCCGCTGACAGCCTCAAGTCCTGAGCAACACTGCCTACGGCTACGCCCCGTTCGGTCTCCTCCGACACGGAGTATTCGAGCTGTCCCGCCGCAGAGCCGCAGAAGACCCACAAACACAGAACCGCCACCCTCCAGCCCACCATCCTCCCTCCCTCTCGGCGTCCTCGTTCCACCAGCGGTGACCCGGGACCATGCTCCGGACTCCCGGAGATCACAAGCCGTGGTTTTAAAAAAGAAAAAAACGAGGGCCGACCGGCCGCTGCTGCCGACTGGAGGTGCAGAGACCGCCGACGTTCGCCTTCCGAATACCGGAATTGCCCGGGGCCGGCCGGCTGCGAGCTAGGCTTGCTAGACTGGAGGCTTGGCAGCCGTCTGGGAAAGCGGAGCGGACCGGGTGCGGAGGAGTGCAGCGCCGCCTAGGGGTGCAGAGACGAGGTAAACCGCCGGCGTTGGGGAAGCGCGGTCTCCGTTCCCAGCTAGCTGGGATCTCGCCCCGCGCCCTGGCAGCGAGCGCGGGGCGGGGCTAGGAAGACGCCCCCAACAACTAATACGCCTTCCCTTAAACGGCGTTTCCTAGCCCTGAGACCGCCGCGGTCTTAATGTCCACAACCTCTCCCTGAAGGTTGAGGTTGTACTGGGGCTGAGGTCGGCTGGCGTTTCTCCGCGACTGCTTGAAAGCGGAGCGTCGGGTCCCGGGTACTCGGACCCACTGACTCCCTACATTGCCCGCGGAGAGGGCGGAACTCCGACAGGAACCGCGGGGCGGAGGCGCTGATAGGCGGAACCGTGACCGTGAACCACGACACCTTCGAGGCTTAAGGAAACAGGAGCCCACAAAGCAAGTGCTGGGATGCATTCCGTGCTGGATTCTCAGCCTCTCCGCTGCGGGTTTAAGTCTCTTCCTGCACCTTCTTATATCCCGGGAGCTGCCAAGATTTCAGTAGAGGCTACCAGCGAGAGGCAGATTGGGAAGCTTCCCCGGGATTCTCGCTTTTCAAGACACAAAAGTGTGCGAGCTCAATTCCGGTTCCACGTTTCCGCTTTTTTGCGGATCAGCAGTTTCTCGTTCCCCAGGAGGCCCTAGTGGGAGTGCTTTGCAAGCGGCCCCCGACGCTGTGGGCGAGGGAGGAGGTTAGCACCAAAAACTCAGAAAGATTGACAACTCATCCCCAAACAGGACGTGCAAAGTGAAGGGGAGAGAAAGTACTGAGATACTTTACAGAGTGTGACCAGAAAACTGTTCTGCAAATTTGCTCTCTGTAAATGTTTAGAAAACAGCACTGAGGTGGGGTAAGAACTGGCTTGATACCCATAAATTCTCCAGCTTTGTTTTTTGGCCGGTCTTCTGCACGGAAATCGGGACAGTGATCTGTTTTAAGAAAAACAGCTCTTGGCCGCAATAAATACTGCCAGATTCCACCTAGCACCCAATAACCAGTGGCTTCTCCAGAGAGGGAGGAGAGCTGAAAAAGAGACTGACATTAAACACTAAATTCCTCACTCAAATCCTTCTTTTAATACAATTGTAGTGTCCAAAGGCCCAGGAACCAAAATTTGAAAGACAAAAGCCAAATAGAGATAAAGAATTGAAGCTTTCAGGGCATTATATTTCCTGGTCAGAAAACTGCCTAAAAGTATCAATAATTATTGAAGTTGAGTACAGGATACGTGGGGTTAATTACACAATTCTCTCAACTTTAGTGTATGTTTGAATATTTCTCTAATAATTTTTTAAATTGTCAGTTAAAATGGAGGTGGGGGCAGGAGTAGATAGGCAGCTCCAGCTTTCTGGTTTTAAGACTAAAAGTGGGATTGGTAACTTCAGTGTGCCACTAAGAACCAGTCTCCTCTGACCATCACAAACCCATTCCTTATTTCTTCCAAGGAAGTAGGGGCAGGCTGCCACATAAGGCAATGTAAGTATATAGTAAATGCCCCTGACTAATTTGTCTTTCCGAACTAGGGAACCAAAAAAATCATTGACGCCGAGTCTTGAATAAAATTAAAGCGAGAAACCTGTCAGCCCGTTGAAATGTTGTTTGGTAGAGTCATAAGCATAGCCATCACTGGGGAATCCTCATTAGGATGTGAAATAACTAATAAAAATTGAATTGGTTCCTCACCAAATTTCAGAACCAAAACTGATTTTCTACTTCAGTGTGAGAGATTATTAGGATTTGCATTTTCTCAATTTAATGCTGCTAACCAAGCTAACTGCTTTGGGGTAAAAGGTTATACTTTTCGCTTTTCCATTAGCAGCAGATGAAATGCACCTGGAGAGATGTACTCAACTTTTGGAAGGCCCGTGAATTTTATACCTGCGATCAAGCTTCTTCTTATCCCGGGTTTAGGAGGATAGCGAGGCAGGAGGTAGATGGGCTCCAGGCTAGACATTTACAACTAGCCTCCTGCTCACACTTCCTGGGGTTAGAAGAAGATGGGCTCCAGGCCGGACATTCATCACCAGCCCCCTGTTTACATCATATACAAGAGACAAACGGGCTCCAGAACTACATATTTATGACCGGACTCCAGTCTATATTTCGAGATCTGCACCTTGATGTAAAAACCAGCAACAGAAATAGGATAAATAACTGGACATTGGACATTTTTATGGCAGGGACCGAGTGGGACTAAACCCTGTTAAAAGATCAAGAGTTCATACATTTCCCATCCTTGGGGCAAGGGAAATATTGCACATGCTTAGAAAAGGCTCCTTGGGGGTCAAAAGGGAGGGGGCACCACCCCATAATATGTGATGCTAAGGCCATCCCATAGCCTCTGGGCTGTTGTGCACGCATGTTGGGGAGGGTCCTAAGGCAGGGCAGGTGTGGAAAAAGAAACCAGATAATTGGCCAAAGGTAAACAAAGACCCAGAAGAACTGCCCTATATAGATAACTTAACCACCTCTTTACTGAACTCCTCATTAAGGAGGGCACCTACACCCTTTCTCTCTGGGTGTGCATCTCTGCCTTGCTTCTATCTTAACTAAACAAACTGTGCTCTCCCACTTGTTGTTGTGCTGTGTCTCTAATAATAAACTTTGTACCTGTTTTTACAGTTTTGCCTCTGTGAGAAATGCATTTTTCACTGGGAGCAAGAGCCAGGGGGTGTGGCAGCTAGGATTCCTGGTTTTCATCCAGGCTAGCCACGTTCAATTCCTGGGCAAGGAATTAAGATCTCGCTTCACGCCATCACTCACTTCTGCCTCTCCGAGATCAATAGGATGTGTGGGTGTGGATTAGGAAGTGGGGAGAAAGGAAAACACATACTGAGAATCAGCATGGAAAATCCTGACAAAAACTCTCCCCCATTCACACACTTCTCAGACTTTTGGCTTCCCTTTTCTCCTGTTTCTGTTTAAACTGCCACTGATGTTTATTTTGAAAAGATTTAATTAGTCTCACGAATAAGTAGATAGAGCTCTCCTAGTAGAATTTGTCCCACCATCTGGCTCCCTATCTTTAGGCATAACCGGGATTTGTGGGAACGTGGTATTTACTGACATAAACTGGAGTTTGTGGGAAAGCAATATTTGCTCATATAAACTGGGATCTGTGGGAAAGCAACATTTAGGAGATACTTGGGATATTTGGATATCCCAAATATGAGAAAGTCTCAAGACTTTTTTGTTTTGTATAAGATTGCTAGGTGAATAAAATCGTAAATTAACAAAACTTCTCTTTAGCAGAACCTTTCCTTTCTAATATTTCATTTGGCCAGTTTATGGCATTTTCCATAGTGTCTCCTAATTCAAAGATTTTCAAGCTTTTAATTAGGTGGAAGTGCAAGTTTAAGTGGACTCTGTGCAAAAACATTGTTCTGATTTCTGCTTGGGTTCTATTGCAAAGACTGTTATTATAAAGCTCTCCCACCAAACTTGGCCGTAATCTGGAAATTCAAGAGATTTCTAGCCATAATGCATAAGTTCATATTAGAGATATTGAAGCCAAACAGGAGAATAATCTGAATACCCACCAAAGAGTTTGTCAGCAAAAGGATACTGTACTTTAAGATTTTCTTAGTGCTTAAGATTATTCCCTGGGAGTATGTTATGTACTTATGGGAACTAAATTGAAAGACTGGACATGACAATCACGTTAAGCAAATTTTCATCCTGTAAAATAGCTTCATGTAGTGTTAAAATCAAGCCTAACAGGGTGGGAGTTGTTTGAGGGTAGAGATCTGTATCACTCAATTTTGTTTCTTAAATATCCAGCTAAGCTTTGGGCATGTAAATTAAGTGGCCAAGTTTCTCGATACATAGCAGCCTGGCCTATGTCATTCATTGTTTCTTTTTTTACTTGAACACCTTACCAATGGCACACTGCTATAGAATTTCTTAAGTTTGTACTACCAAGTTTTTCTCCATAATATAATATCATTTAAAATGTCACAGACCCTTTTTCAGCTGCATCACATACCTTTTTTATGATGGATTAAAAACTAAAATTCACATTTGTTTTTTTCTAGATGTTATTAAGCCACAGATCAAAAAGTCCTAGACCTTTTTTTTTAATTTATTTATTTTTGGCTGCACTGGGTCTTTGTTGCTGCACGCAGACTTTCTCTAGTTGCGGGGAGCGGGGGCTACTCTTTGTTGCGGTACGTGGGCTTCTCATTGCGGTGGCTTCTCTTGTTGTGAAGCACGGGCTCTAGGGCGCGCAGGCTTCAGTAGTTGTGGCTCACGGGCTCTAGAGTGCAGGCTCAGTAGTTGTGGCGCATGGGCTTAGTTGCTTTGCGGCATGTGGGATCCTCTCGGACCAGGGCTCAAACCCGTGTCCCCCACATTGGCAGGCAGATTCTTAACCACTGCGCCACCAGGGAAGTCCCAGTCCTAGACTTTTATACTTAATTTTTTAACTCAAATTTGCTGAATGTCATTGTGTTAAGAGCCAGCCAATCTGATTCAATCACAAATTTTACCTATATCAAACTTCATATTCCTACATATTTGGTAAGCAGTCACACCAGATCTTCCTCTGAGCTTCAGAAAAAGATTTTCATCAAGTGTGGCTGAAAAGGAAGGCTTGCAACCACTACCAACCACCCTACCTGACATCAGTTTATTAGGAGCACCTAACCTAAAATAAAGATCTGAGAAAGACACTATCAACATTCCCCAAAAAGGACTCTACACAACTCCCACATTATATTAAGTTTCAAAACAAAGTATTTCCAGGTCATTATTGTGATATATATTTAAAAGAAAGTTGATAAAAATTTGACAGCTGCCACAAAAAAAAATGGCCATCTTAATTTTAAACAGTAAAAACACTAGAATTTTTCCCATGAAAAATCAGGAGCATAACACCACACTTCATGTCATAGTTATTATTCAATACTGACTTGGATATTCTGGACAACACAAGATAAGGAAGTGTGTGTGTGTGTGTGTGTGTGTGTGTGTTAAAAAGGAGTATAAAATATACTGTTAGATGATAAATTTATAGGTAATATAATTTTCTACTCATAAAATCCCAGAGAATTAAAGAAAAAATAATTAGAACTAAAAAAGAGCTCAATGAGATGATTAGCTTAAAAATAAAAAACATACCTTTCCTACATACCTTCAATAACTAGACAAAAAGTGGGATTTCTATCAATTATGGATAAATGAAAATAAACATTTCAATTTAATAAAGTTATATCTTTTTAGGCTCCGGACGCACAGGCTCAGCGTCCATGGCTCACGGGCCTAGCCGCTTCGCGGCATGTGGGATCTTCCCAGACCGGGGCACGAACCCGTATCCCCTGCATCGGCAGGCAGACTCTCAACCACTGCACCACCAGGGAAGCCCTAAAGCTGTATCTTTGATGAAACTCTTTAAAACATTTGAACTTCAACCATAGTATATATGAAGAGAAGTTACCAAGTGCCATGAAGATTGAAATAAGATAAGAGAAAATACTGAGATAGGATTCCTGCCACTGGAGACCTTGGGAAAAGCTGGTAGATTGGAGTTTTCCAGAGTAGTGCTTCACACTGAGATATAAAACCAAAGGTCCCTTGTTTGGAACAAAAACATCTAGGTACATAGGCTAAATCAGGCAGCGTTTTCCTGTAAACCCATTTGTCAGCGCAAAATAGGAGAGAAAGCAGGACTGAATGTGATAGTGAGCAGAGGCACCATTGTTTCAAGAGTGAACCTAAGGATATGGTAAAGTTAAGAGAAAACTCTAGATGACAAATTGCTCTGCAGCTGCCAGTTCTCATTAGTTGGAGGTATGTAAAAGCTAAGGTACACGCAAACTCCTCTAACGAACGGTAAACAAGGAAATGATCACGTTAGTCCAGAGCACTGCTGGCCCATCCATTTACACTTTCCACCTGCAGATAGCTGGTCCTAAAGGAACTCCTCTCAAAGATAAATAGTAATCAAAAAAGAGCCAACATAGGATCTACATAAATATTACAAGAAGGAATAAGAAAATAAATATGAAAAATAACAGATGAGAACACACAGGTCTCTGGAACTTCCCTGGTGGTCCAGTGGTTAAGACTCCATGCTTCCACTGCAGGGGGCACAGGTTCGATCCCTGGTCAGGGAACTAAGATTCCACATACGGCATGGCCCGGCCAAAACAAAAAGCAAAAAACAGAAAAACCCCACAGGTCTCTAGAGGTCTCTAGTCAGAAGATTTATAAAACAATTTTAAAGGGTCTCAGAGAATTAAGAACTCAAAACAAAGATACAGAATTTCAAAATGAAAAGGCCACAAAAGACCATGAAAACTGAGCTGATGCAATTCATGAAATAAATGGAAGAGAAATATAAAATCAGAAATAACAGAAATTAAAGCCACATTGGAAACAGTAAAAAAGTGAACAGGCTCTGCTTGGTACATAGTCAAGAACAAGAAGAAACATTTGAGAAGGCTGAGAAAAATAAACAGAAAGAACAAACTTTCTGTTTCAGCTCCAACATGTAAAGAGCTTAGAATTTATCACTCCTTTCCTTATAATAACAACAAGAAAAGCTGGATATATGACTTTTCCTGAACCCATCAGAGAACTGAGTTTACAGAGAAAACCTCCGCCCTGAAATCTGGAGAAACAAGCAAATCCAGAGAGTCACAGCCAAGATCTTCTTCCACGGAGCAGAAGCCACTAGAGCCAGAGGCTGGTAGGGAACACTTAAATGGAAATTTTGACAAATTGCTGAAGGCTGAGTTGTGGACTATCTTGAGAGTGAGAAACTCCTGGAGGGCACAGTTGGGGCCCCCTACACCCAATTTTACGGGCTTTACTTTCAGGAACCCCACTAGGTTCTCAAAGCGAACATCCAAGAAACATTCCCTTGTGGCTCTGGCAGGGAGAGAGGAAGAGTACTCCTTCTGAGATATGCCCAGAGGCTTCTCCTTTTAAAAAAGCAATTGTATGTAACAATATGTATAAATGTATTGCTGGGCCTATAATATTTAGAAATGAAACAACTTTGCCAATTACAGTACAAAGGAGCTGGATAGAAGAACAGCTGTATTAGATAAGGAAAGGACAACAGATGGTAATTCTGATCCACATCAACAAATGAACAGAACCAGAAATGGCAAATAAGAAACACTATAGGGCTTCCCTGGTGGTGCAGTGGTTGAGAGTCTGCCTGCCGATGCAGGGGAAACGGGTTCGTGCCCCGGTCTGGGAAGATCCCACATGCCGCGGAGCGGCTGGGCCCGTGAGCCATGGCCGCTGAGCCTGTGTGTCCGGAGCCTGTGCTCTGCAGCGGGAGAGGCTACAACAGTGAGAGGCCTGCATACAAAAAAAAAAAAAAAAAAGAAAAGAAACACTATAAATATACAATTGCTTTCCTTTTTTCTCTCAGCATCTTTAAAAGATATAAAATTATATAATGTACTTTCGGGTTTGTAACATATAGAGATATATATTGGTTTCCTGCAGCTGCTGCAAAAAAATTACCACACATTGGGTGGCTTAAGACAGTTTTTCTCACAGTTCTGGAGGGGAGAAATCCAAACTCAAGGTGTTTGAGGGGCTGTACTGGAGGGTCTAGTGGAGATTCCATTCCTTGCCTCATACAGCTTTTGGTGGCTATTTGCATTGCTCCAATCTCTGCTTCTATCTTCACATGGCCTTCCCTCTGTGTCTGTGTCTTCCCTTATTCTATCTCTTATTTAAAAAAAAAACTTCTCATTGGAATTAGTGCCCACCTGGAAAATCCAGGATGAACTCATCTGAAGATCCTTAACTTAATTACATCTTCAAAGTCCTTTTTTTCCTAATAGGTCACTTTCATAGGTTCCAGGGGTTAGGAAGTGGACATATCGTTTTGGAGGCCACAGTTCAACCCACTATAAGATGTAATAGCTATAATAATAATAAAGCAAAAAGGGTGGAAGAAAAAGAGCTATATAGGAGTAATATCTTTCTGTCTTAATAGAATTAAGTTAATATAAATCTGGAGATACTGTTAAGTTATAATGTATATAGTAAATTCTAGAGAAACCACGGAGAAAATAACTCAAAAATACAGTTTAAAAAAAATACAGTTTAAAATTCATTGAAGGGGGCATCCCTGGTGGTGCAGTGGTTAAGAATTCGCCTGCCAATGCAGGGGACACGGGTTCGAGCCCTGGTCCGGGAAGATCCCACATGCCGCGGAGCAACTAAGCCCGTGCACCACAACTACTGAGCCTGTGCTCTAGACCCCGCGAGCCCCAACTACTGAAGCCCACGCGCCTAGAGTCCATGCTCCACAGCATGAGAAGCCACTGCAATGAGAAGCCCGCGCACCGCAACAAAGAGCAGCCCCAGCTCGCTGCAACTAGAGAAAGCCTGTGTGCAGAAATGAAGACCCAATGCTGCCAAAATAAATAAACAAATAAATAATTTTTTTAAGATGAAAATATTAAGGAATAAATTTAACAAAAGAAATATAAAATGCATACTCTGAAGACTATAAAACATTGTTGAAAGGAATTAAAGAAAATGTAAATAAATGGGGGGAAAATCCCATGCTCATGAAGATAGTATAATTTCATACTGTTAAAATGGCAATACTCCCCCAAGTGATCTACAGAGTCAACAAATTCCCTGTCAAAAGTAAGCTGGCTTTTTGCAGAAATTGACAAACTGATCCTAAAATTCATAAGAAAATGCAAGAACACCCAGAACAGCCAAAACAATATTGATAAAAAAGAACAAAGTTGGAGCACTAATGATTCTTGATTTAAAAACTAGGTACAAAGTTACAATAATCAAGAGAATGTGGTAGTGGGATAAGGATAGACATATACATCAATGGAATATAATTGAGAATCCAGAAATAAATTCCCACATTTATTCATCAGTTGATTTTCAACAATGGTTCCCAAACACTTCAATGGGAAAAGAATAATTCTTTTTCAATAAGTGATATCAAGACAACTGAATATCCACTTGCAAAGGAATGAGGTTGGACCACTACATCACATTATATACAAAAATTAACTCAAAATGGATCAAATGACACCAGCAAGATGTCAGAATAGAAAGTTCCAGCCCTAATTGTCCCACAAAAATATCAATTCATAATGATATATGTAATAAAATACCCTTGCAAAAATTCCATAATCAAGAAGTTGGGGGCTTCCCTGGTGGCGCAGTGGTTGAGAGCCCGCCTACCAATACAGGGGACGTGGGTTCGAGCCCTGGTCCAGGAAGATCCCACATGCCGCGGAGCAACTAAGCCCGTGCGCCACAACTACTGAGCCTGTGCTCTAGAGCCTGTGAGCCGCAACTACTGAGCCCGAGTGCTGCAGTTACTGAAGCCCGCGTGTCTAGAGCCCGTACTCCGCAACAAGAGCAGCCACTGCAGTGAGAGGCCCACGCAACGCAAGGAAGAGTAGCTCCCACTCGCCGTAACTAGAGAAAGCCCACGAGCAGCAACAAAGACCCAACTCAGCCAAAAATCAATAAATAAAATAAATAAATTTATAAAAAAAAAAATAGAAGTTGGGAGTACCTAAGTGAGCATAAAGCTGAAACAGCTGTATTGAAACAAATAAGAATAATTTTACTTTACTCACATCAGCCCCTCCCCCAAGCTGGCACAGCTCAGCACCAGGAAAAAACACCCTGGTTCATTACTCTACCTTCAAGTGGAAAGAGAAGAGTAGAGCATGTGTCCAATGTTTCAGCTTCTGGGAGGGCTGCCTGGGGGACTAGTTTTTATATTGCCTCGCTCAGAGAACTGATGGAACTGGCGTAGTTTGGATGCCTGAGAGCCGTGAAGAACAAAAAATAGCAAGGGGGCAGCTAGCTCCCTTGGGAAGGAGAAAGAAGAGTGTGAATCCAGCCTTTCAGGTTTTTGGAGGGCTGCTCAAGGAACTGGTATCTTTCTCACCTGACTTGGAACTGTCAGGGAACCAAGATACTTTAGATGCCTAGTGGCCACTGAGAACAAGGGAGAACAGCTTGCTGCTATAGAACCAGAAAATTGAAATGTGACAGAAAGACAGTAGAAGGAGCAAGAGAGATCATTTTAAAGTATCTGATCAAGAGATGCAAAAAGAAAAAATAGTGAAAAGGAAAGAAGAAAGACTATGGGACTTAAGGGACACCATTAAAAGAAATAATCACTGGAGTTTCAGAAGAAGAGAGAGAGAGAAAAGGGTACAAAGCTTATATAAATAGTGAGGAGAACTTCCTAAACCTGGGGAGGGATTTGGACATCCAAGTTCATGAAGCCAATAGGTCACCCCAAATTTTCAATGCAAAACCATCTTCTTCAAGACAAATTATAATAAAACTGTATAAAATCAAAGATGAAAAGAGAATTTTTAAAGCAACAAGAGAAAAAAGTTTATATTAAACAAGACAACCCCTATAAGGCTATCAGCAGATTTCTCAGCAGGAGAAATATGCCAGGAGAGCATGGGATGATATATTCAAAGAGCTGAAAGAAAATAAATGCCAACCGTGAACACTTTTCTCTACAAAGTTGACCTTCAGAAATGAAGGTGAGGACTTCCCTGGTGATGCAGTGGTTAAGAATCCACCTGCCAATGCAGGAGACACGGGTTCGAGCCTTGGTCCAGGAAGATCCCACATGTCGCAGAGCAACTAAGCCTGTGCACCACAACTACTGAGCCTGCATTCTAGAGCTTGCGTATCACAACTACTGAAGCCTGCATGCCTAGAGACTGTGCTCCACAACAAGAGAAGCCACTGCAGTGAGAAGTCTGTGCACCGCAAGGAAGAGTAGCCCTGCTCGCCGCAACTAGAGAAAGCCCACGCACAGCAATGAAAACCCAAAACAGCCAAAGCTAAATAAATTAATTAATTTGAAAAAGAAAAAGAAATGGAGGTGAGATAAAGACTTTCCCAAACAAACAAAAGCTGAGGGAGTTCATCACCATTAGATGTGCCTTACAAGAAATGCTGAAAGGAGTTCTTCAAGCTGAAATGAAAGGCTACTATCTGGTAGCATGAAAACATATGAAAATACACAATACACTTATAACAGTAAGTATATAGTCAGATTCAGAATAATCTAATACTGTAATATGATGGCATAATAACCACTTAACTCTAGTGTAAGGGTTAAAAAACAAAAGTGTAAAAAATAGATATAGCTAAAAACAAATAGATATAGCTATAATCATTTGCTAACGGATACACAATATAAAAAGATGTCAAGGACTTCCCTGGTGAGGCAGTGGTTAAGAATCCGCCTGCCAGTGCAGGGGACACGGGTTCGAGCCCTGGTCCGGGAAGATCCCACATGCCGCGAAGCAACTAAGCCCATGTGCCACAACTACTGAGCCTGCACTCTAGATCCTGCGAGCCACTACTACTGAGCCCGCATGCCACAACTACTGAAGCCCACACATCTAGAGCCTGTGCTCCACAACAAGAGAAGCCACTGCAATGAGAAGTCCATGCACCACAACCAAGAGTAGCCCCCGCTCGCTGCAACTAGAGAAAGCCTGCGCGCAGCAACAAAGACCCAACACAGACAAAAATAAATAAATTTATTTTTAAAAAAGATGTCAATTATGGCAACAAAAACAAAAAATAAAGTAAGGGAAGAAGGCTTCCCTGGTGGCACAGTGGTTAAGAATCCTCCTGCCGATTCAGGGGACATGGGATTGAGCCCTGGTCTGGGAAGATCCCACATGCCGCAGAGCAACTAAGCCCATGCACCACAACTACTGAGCCTGCACTATAGAGCCCATGAGCCACAACTACTGAGCCTGCATGCCACACTACTGAAGCCTGCGTGCCTAGAGCCTGTGCTCCGCAACAAGAGAAACCACCACAGTGAGAAGCCCGCGCACTGCAACGAAGAGTAGCCCCTGCTCACCTCAACTAGAGAAAAGCACGCGTGCAGCAACAAAGACCCAATGCAGTAAAAAAAAAATGAATAAATAAAATAAATTTAAAAAAATAAATAAAAATAAAGGGGAGAGTAGAGTTTTTGTATGTGATAAAAGTTATCAGCTTGAAATAGGCTGTTATAGCTATAAGACATGTCAAGTAAGCCACAGGGTAACCACAAAAAAAACAACCAAAAAACTATAGTACATATGTACACACAAGATAAAGAAAAGGGAATCACAGTATACCCCAATGGAAAATCATCAGTTCACAAAAGAAGATAGCAAGAGAGGAGGAAGAGAACAAAGGAACTACAAAACAACCAGAAAACGATGAACAAGATGGCAATAGTAAGTTCTTGCCTATCAATTATTACTTTAAATGTAAGTGGAATAAATTGTCCAATCAAAAGGCACAGAATGGCTGAATAGGTTTAAAAAAAAAAAGAAAAAACCAGCTACATGTTGCCTCCAAGACATTCCCTCTCAAAATGAAGATATGGAAAAAAGATACTCCATGCAAATGGAAACCAAAAGAGAGAGCAGAGGTATCTATACTTGTATCAGACAAAATCGACTGTAAGTCGATTAAGTAGAAAACTGTAACAAGAGACAAAGAAAGCCATTAATAGTGATAAAGTGGTCAATTCATCAAAAGGATATAATAATTGTAAATAAATATGCACCTAACATCAGAGTACATAAATATTTAAAACAAATACTAACAGATCTGAAGGAACTAAGAGACAACATTACAATATCCACTTTCATCAATGAATAGATCATCCAGAAAGAAAACCAATGAGGAAACATTGAACTTGAACTATAATTTACACCCAATGTACCTAACGGATATACACAGAACATTTCATCCAAGGGCAGCAGAATATACATTCTTCTCAAGCACACATGGACATTCTCCAGGATAGATCAGATATTAGGTTCAAAACAAGTGTAAGCAAATTTTAAAAGACTGAAATCATATGAAGTATCTTTTCCAACCACAATGGTCTAATATGCGGAAATTAACACACTCTTGGAAACCAATGGGTCAAAGATGAAATCAATGGGAAATTCAAAAATACCTTGAAACAAGTGAAAATGAAAACACAACATATCAAAACTTATGAGGTGAAGCAAAAGCAGTGCTAAGAAGGAGGTTTATAGCAATAAATGCCTACATTAAGAAAAAATGACCTAACTTATGTGGAACCTAACAAACAAACTCATAGATACAGAAAACAAATTGGTAGTTGCCAGATGCAAGGGGTGGAGGGTGGGTGAAATGGGTGAAGGTGGTCAAGAGACAAACTGGCAGTTATAAAATAAATAAGCCCTGGTGATGTAATGAACAGTATGACTATAGGTGACTATAGTTAATAATTCTGTATTATATATTTGAAAGTTGCTAAAGAATAGATCTTAAAAGTTCTCATTAAAAGAAAAAAATTTTTGTAACTATGTATAGTGATGAACGTTAAGTAGATTTATTGTGGTGATCATTTCACAATATATACAAATATTGAATCATTAGGTTGTACATCTGAAACTAATATAGTATTATATGTAAATTATATTTGTTTAAATTAAATTTAAAAACAAATGTTTGTTAAATGAATTTAATTAATGAATGTTCAATCTAAAAGGAAGACCTTCCTAACTAAACCTAGAGACCTTAAAATCCATAACGAAAGAGAAATTTTTAAAACACTTTTAGATGGCAAGATATACCCTAAACAAATCAATATATAGGAGGAAAAATATTTGTGGTATAGATGGAAGATAAAAGCTAATTATTTGGGACTTCCACAGCCAAAAATAAAAAGATAAATAAATTAATTAATTTTCTAAAAATGATACATCCAGAGTGTGGAGTACTACACAGCTATTAAAAGTGTCAGACTTGTAGGGATTTCCACGAGGTATTGGTGACTGAGAAATGTAAAACGGATTATCTCTTCTAATAAATTATCCAAAAGAAACAATAACAAAAAAAAACCCCACCAGGTATATGCATGTGAATGAATAATTAACTGAACATAAAAATGTTAAAGGAAATCATATTGGTTATCAGACAGGGGAACAGTGATGTGTCTAGAGGAAAATGAGGAGGGAGAAAACAAAAAAAGATTTTTTAAAAAGAAAGAAATATGCACCTTTAAAAAGATGTTATGCTAAAAGTTATGGCACTGTTCAAAACAAAACCTGTATGTGGGTAGAGGAATAAATTTTAAAAATAAAGAGATTTTAAAGTGTTTAATTATGGTTAGCCTCATTAAAGCAAAAGTTTTCTAAATGCTCAAGTACTCACAATGTGGAGTTTCTCGAAAATGCTTATGTAGGTAATAAATACTTTATAACTATTAAGAAAAAAACCAAATTATTAACATTATGAACAATATTATGGCTTTTGCCTTAAGATTTCAATCTGAAGAATAATGAAACTAATGATGTCAGTAACACTCATGAAATACCATAATGATGAGCAAAATTAAAGAACGATCTTAAAATTGAGATTGAAGAATCTTAAATAGAAAACTGTGAGGAGGGCTAAAACAGTAAGAAAATTTCAAATACGACCTCACCTCTTTCAACTGTTCTGAATCTGGTTCTATTTCACCTGTTACCTCTGCAGAACTCAGACAAGGAGGAAGGCTGGGGCTGAAGGCCATGAGGTCGGCCTTGGGCGGCCCCTCCCCAGAGCACACCCTCTGCCGCCTCTGCTGCGAGTAAGACCAGCTCCCCACCGCGCTGGAGTACACCAGCGTGGGCTTCCCGGGCCCGCACGCGCCCTCGCTGGGCGGCGCCGAGCACCGCAGCGCCGTGTACAGCAGCAGCGTGAGCACCAACAGGCTGGACACCGCGCAGATGGCGATGATCAGGTACACGTTCACATCCACTAACGCCGTCTCCGCTCCAGCGGCGCCGGTCGATGCCCGCGAAGAGGCCTTGGGCGCCTGGCCGCTGTCCTCCAGCGACAGCAGCACGGTGGCCGTGGCCGTCAGCGCCGGCTCGCCGTGGTCTTTCACCAGCACCAGCAAGCGCTGTCGCGGCGCGTCCGCCTCGTCCAGGGCGCGCGTCGTGCTGATCTCGCCCGTGTACAGCCCCACGCGGAACGGGCTGCGCGCGCCACCCGCCGCCGGCTGCAGCTCGTACGACAGCCACGCGTTGTAGCCCGAGTCCGCGTCCACCGCGCGCACCTTCGCCACCACGTGGCCCGCGCCCACCGACCGCGCCACCAGCTGGCTCACTGCGCCCGCCCCGCCGCCCGGCCCGGGCAGCAGCAGCGCGGGCGCGTTGTCGTTCTCGTCCAGCACGAACACCTGCAGCGTCACGTTGCTGCCCAGAGGCGGCACGCCCGCGTCGCGAGCGCTCACCTGGAACTGCAGCAGCTCCAGCTCCTCGTGGTCCAGCGGCTGCAGCGCATACACCTTGCCGCTCTCCGCGTGCACCGACACGTAGCTCGACAGCGCTCGCTCGCCCACCCGCCGCTCCACCAGCGAGTAGGACACCAGCGCGTTCTCCTGCGCGTCCGCGTCCCGCGCGGACACCGTGAAGATGTGGCAGCCGGGCGAGTTGTTCTCCTTCACCAGCACCGTGTACTCGGGCTGCGCGAACGCGGGCGCGTTGTCGTTCACGTCGGCCACCTCCACGGACACGCTGGCTGTGGCCGACAGGGAAGGCGAGCCCGCGTCCCGCACTGTCACTACCACCTCATAGTTCGCCACGCTCTCGCGGTCCAAGGCGCTGTCAAGCAGTAGTGAATAGTAATTCTTGAAGGTGGACACCAGCTTGAAAGGGCTGTGGGGCATCAGGGAGCAGGTCACCTGCCCGTTGGCGCCGGAGTCGCGGTCGGACACGCTGATCAAGGCGATGACAGTGCCCACCTGAGCGTCCTCTCGCACCGGAAGAGCCAAAGAAGTGACGGTAACTTCTGGGGCGTTATCATTTATATCTACTATTTCCACCAAAATGGTACAATGACCCGCCATTGGAATATTCCCCTTGTCAATTGCTTCCACGGATATTTCATACAATTTCTTTTCTTCGAAATCCAATTTACCTTTTTTCCGAATTTCTCCGCTGCTGGGATTTATGGAAAACGCATATAATATTGTAGGCGATACAGGTCTTCTAAATGAGTAGATTATGTCTGCGTTCGTACCATCATCAGGGTCTGTGGCACTTAGTTTGATCACTAATGTTCCATTAACTGCATTCTCTAACATTCTCACTTTATAAATTAAGTGGTCAAATTCTGGGGCGTTATCATTCACATCCAGGATTGTAATCAGCAGCTGAACTGTGCCGGTCAGCTCGGGTTTGCCTCCATCACTAGCTGTCAATAATAAACTATGTTCCTGAATTTCCTCTCTGTCCAATGATTTCTTTAACACAAGTGATAACGAAGACGTTTGTTCACGGTTGTTTTGTGTGTCCAAAGTGAAATAATCGTTGGGATAGACTCGGTAGGTCAAGGCGGAGTTTACTCCAATATCTGCATCAGATGCGCCATCTAGTGGGAACCGAGTTTCCGGAGGTCTAGATTCAGCAATGATTATTCTTTTTTCACTTTCAGGGAACACAGGCGGGTTGTCGTTAATATCTGTAACTTCCACCTCCACATGAAACACCTGCAGCGGCCTATCCACAATCACCTCCAGGTGGATGCTGCACTCCGCGCTCCGCCCGCACAGCTCCTCCCGGTCGATCCGAGAATTCACAAACAAAATGCCATTCTGCAGATTTACCTCCAGAAGCCCCCCGCGGCCTTTGGACGCCACCCGGAACAGGCGCGGCACCAGCTCCGCCAGCTCCAGCCTCAGGTCCTGGGCGATGCGGCCCACGAAGGTGCCGTGTTTGGCCTCCTCCGGAACCGAGTAGTGGACCTGGCCGCTCCCCGCCTCCCAGGCTGCGAGGAGCAGAAGCGAGAGAAGCAAAAGCCGAGCTCCTGGGACTCCTCTCCAGGAAGACAGCATGGTACACTCAAAAGCCTTCAGAGATATCTGAAGTATATAGACTACCTTACCTCAAATGCCTCTCAAGGTCTAATTTTACGGGCTTCTATTGCGGGAGAATTCACTAGAGGTTTTCCACTATCGGCCAAATTTTCTGCGGGGAGGAAAGAGGGGAGGCGCTTTCTTCGAGGAATTGTTCTCAGTGAAGAGCGACACCATGCGCATGAATGTGTAAGTGTAAAAATGACTCGGTCCATATTTTCGGTTGATGTAGGGTTGTTTTTTTTTTTCTTGCATTTCGTGACATTTTTCATTGCAAATACGTAATGGAAGACTAAATGTTTTTCTTTCCAGTAATACAGTAAATCACTGTATTCTGCTCAGCACTGGATGCTAGTTGAAATTGGTTGATGAGTTCCATCTTTCAACAAGTACATTTTTGCATGTGTAAAACGTGGTGCAGAATTTGTAAAAAGAGGTAATATTCTACATTTGCTTTTAGAACTCAGACTCTAGTTCTGCACAGCTTTGTAGATTTGGGTGGGAATGTCCTTTTCCTGTAATATTTTTGAGACCTATTCACACAACTCCCTTGACTCAAAATGGAAACATAACGAATCACATAAGAATAAAACAGATGAATGTGAAAATTCGGTAACTGATATACAAGATTTTAAATAAACACAATATTTATAAATTCCCCTAAATATGACTGTGAAATTTGGATAAAATATTTGTATTCGAAGGAAATGTCCATTAATGTGCATATGAGTTTGTATGTGCGTGTGTGTGTACATAAACACACAATGTAGACCATTTAGATATAACAATTCTTTAAGTTCTGGATTCTCTTTGTATAAAACATGCCAAGAACGAGTATATTATGTATTTGCTAGAAATGAACTTACTACCAATAGGTTAAATTTCCCTCTTCTCTCTCCGTATCATACACCATCACTGGAGAAAGTCCTACTATCATTTAAACTGACTGATTTTCCAAGTAACAACAGGTATATACAGATGTTAACACATCTCTAGCAAGGAAGAAAGGAAGGGGCTCTTACTTTTATCTAATACTGTACCTATCTTTACCAAGTTACCAAGATCCAGGCCAAATAGGGCTAGGAAAGAAAGAACATAGCCCCAATAATTCTCTTGCCTGTTTTGTGCACAACTCTGCAGGAAATAAGAGTTGGGTTCATTTCTGAATCTTTGCTCCCCTCTGAAAATGTGAGTAGAGCATTTGGTATTCTCTCACCCTCATCCTCCCCATTGCTCCATTACTTTTATTAACATACCTTTACTCTTATAATGGGAATAGTTTTTTGGTTCTAATTGTTCTTGTCTATCAGGCCCTACCTGTCTCATTTATCTCTCCACCTAACCTAGACTACACAGTCAATCATTTAAAACATGCCCTTCCAGACACCCTAAAGGCACACACCTACTTACAGCACCCCTCTAACATTTTCTTTAGCTTCCAACACACAGCCTAACTATCCGTTTTCTCCATTCCTTCTACTGAGCTTCTCAGTGTGTTAGTCACTTAACCAGGATTACTATATTCTCTACAAGTTTACTCTCACCTTTACCTCAGTTGAGCCCTCAAGTGAATTCATAATTCCTGCCTACAGAGATTCTTCCATATTTTCTTCTCTCTTCTCAAATTCCCAGCCTCATTCCCACAACCTGTTTCTCAGATGATTTACCCAGAGATAAAAGTCATCAAATATGAACTCAATGGCTCTCTGCTTATGTCAACATTTTTCTTTATATTCTCTATTACTCATTCCCTACTAAGGAAAAATCGCCCCACTTTTATGGCCAACCCTATGCTCTTATTTTTTTCGCTATTCTATTCTCTTTCATATTTTTCATCTTCGTCTTCATTCTTTCCCTGCCTGTCCCATCTTCAGTATCTCCCTCTTTACTTGCTTCTTTCCCTCTCACTAAAAGACACTATGGAAAGGCTTTGTGTGGAAGAAAGTTACAAGATGTAAAATGCACTTTAGAAGGTTCACCTGATAATTGTGTCAGAGCAGTAGTACGCCATAATGAGTTGGTGATCCTTCAAAAGTGAGTTTGAGCCACTTTGCACAGTCTATGTGGCTTAAGTTTCAGACTTCTAAAAGTAAAATTCCGATGATAAATATTGTACCTGCACCATAAGAGTGATATGATAATTAAATAAGATAATACAATTAAAGATCCTAGAACAGGTCCTGGAAAATAATAGGGGACCAATAAGTACTCTTATGTTTTATTGAATCAAAGAAATGTTATTAATTGTAAGATGCACCATTACTTGTGTGCTACCAAGAAAAACAGGCAAGTAAATTATTGTAAACCATCAATTATAAGGTGTATACTGGGGCTTCCCTGTTGGCACAGTGGTTGAGAGTTCGCCTGCCGATGCAGGGGACGCGGGTTCGTGCCCCGGTCCGGGAGGATCCCACATGCCATGGAGCGGCTGGGCCCGTGAGCCATGGCCGCTGAGCCTGTGCGTCCGGAGCCTGTGCTCCACAACAGGAGAGGCCACAACAGTGAGAGGCCAGCATACTGCAAAATAAATAAATAAATAAATAAGGTGTATCCTGCTTTAGATGGCTATTATATTTTTTTAATGTTATTATATTTATGTAAATAAGAACAATGCTGTAGCCAATCCCAATTGAAAGAAAGAAGGCACTCAATGGGAATAACATAAAATTATTCATCTTAGCAATAATAACATAATTTTTATTATTGTTATAATACTCAAAAGGAGATTTACTGGAATTAGATTTGTGGACAACAAGGCTATTTTACAAGCCTATGCACATAAAGAGCAGTAAAGGAATCCAGTTAATGATATCTGGGAACTCTCTGCACTAACCTTGCAAATTTTCTTTAATCATGAAATTAAGTACAAATTAAAAATAAATTTGAGTTATCAGAACCTAGACAGTTTTTACTCAAACGTACTTATATCTTTCAAGGCGAACCATTCATAGATAATATGAAAAATTATAGAACGAGAAAAATTTTAAATGTGGAGATCCATGGCTTCCATTTCATCTTTATCTCAGTATTTAATATTACTTGAAAAGTTGGGCAAATACACGAAAAGTTCAAAATGACTAATATACTTGAATGATATCAAGGACTTACTTCACTAGAAGGACTTAAACAATCTTCTCCTGACGGTTGAAGACAGGGACTGAAGGCCATAAGATCTGCCTTGGGCGGCCCCTCCCCAGAGCACACCCGCTGCCGCCTCTGCTGCGAGTAAGACCAGCTCCCCACCGCGCTAGAGTACACCAGCGTGGGCTTCCCGGGCCCGCACGCGCCCTCGCTGGGCGGCGCCGAGCACCGCAGCGCCGTGCACAGCAGCAGCGTGAGCACCAACAGGCTGGACACCGCGCAGATGGCGATGATCAGGTACACGTTCACATCCACCAGAGCGGCCTCCGCTCCAGCGGCGCCCGTCGACGCCCGCATAGAGGCCTTGGGCGCTTGGCCGCTGTCCTCCAGCGACAGCAGCACGGTGGCCGTGGCCGTCAGCGCCGGCTCGCCGTGGTCTTTCACCAGCACCAGCAGGCGCTGGCGCGGCGCGTCCGCCTCGTCCAGGGCGCGCGTCGTGCTGATCTCGCCCGTGTACAGTCCCACGCGGAACGGGCTGCGCGCGCCACCCACCGCCGGCTGCAGCTCGTACGACAGCCACGCGTTGTAGCCCGAGTCCGCGTCCACCGCGCGCACCTTCGCCACCACGTGGCCCGCGCCCACCGACCGAGCCACCAGCTGGCTCAGTGCGCCCGCCCCGCCGCCCGGCCCGGGCAGCAGCAGCGCGGGCGCGTTGTCGTTCTCGTCCAGTACGAAGATCTGCAGCGTCACGTTGCTGCCCAGAGGCGGCACGCCCGCGTCACGCGCGCTCACCTGGAACTGCAGCAGCTCCAGCTCCTCGTGGTCCAGCGGCTGCAGCGCGTACACCTTGCCGCTCTCCGCGTGCACCGACACGTAGCTCGACAGCGCTCGCTCGCCCACCCGCCGCTCCACCAGCGAGTAGGACACCAGCGCGTTCTCCAGCGCGTCCGCGTCCCGCGCCGACACCGTGAAGATGTGGCAGCCGGGCGGGTTGTTCTCCTTCACGAACACTGTGTACTCGGGCTGCGCGAACGCGGGCGCGTTGTCGTTCACGTCGGCCACCTCCACGGACACGCTGGCTGTGGCCGACAGGGAAGGCGAGCCCGCGTCCCGCGCTGTCACCACCACCTCATAGTTCGCCATACTCTCGCGATCCAAGGCGCTGTCCAGCACCAGCGAATAGTAATTCTTGAAGGTGGACACCAGCTTGAAGGGGATCTGGGGTGTTAGTGAGCAGGTCACCTGCCCGTTGGCGCCGGAGTCGCGGTCGGACACGCTGATCAAGGCGATGACGGTGCCCACCTGAGCGTCCTCTCGCACTGGGAGCGACAGCGAAGTGATCATTACCTCGGGGGTATTGTCATTCAGGTCCAGAACTTCCACCAGGACCGTGCAGTGACCTGCCATAGAAGGAATCCCTTTATCAATAGCGTTAACCTGAATTTCATACTCATTATTCTCTTCAAAATCCAGTTTACCATAAATCCTAATTTCACCTGTTTCTGCATTTATTGAAAACATACATTTCTCACTCACTGGCAGAATCATTCTGATTCCATAGGAAATTTCTCTATTTGGTCCTTCGTCTAGATCAGAAGCGTTTAGTCGAATCACTCTGGTGTTGTTTGGGATATTTTCAAACAGCACTACTTTATAGCCAGGCGTATCAAACTCAGGAGCGTTGTCATTAACGTCCAGGATGGTTATTTGAATCTGAACAGATCCTGTTAGTTCGGGTTTACCGCCATCCAGAGCGGTCAGCAATATATTAAGTTCTGGCATTTCTTCTCTATCCAATGACTTCCGAAGAATGAGTTCAGGCAATATACTTTTATCGGTTTTCGTTATTACTTTAAGAGTAAAATACTCATTTAGACTTAACCTATAGGTCACAAGAGAGTTTAGGCCGATATCCGCATCGGAAGCGCCCTCTAGAGGAAAACGAGAGTCCAGAGGAGCAGATTCAGAAATAAGTACCTTTTGTTCTCCTCTGAACACCGGCGGGTTATCATTAATGTCCTTCACCTCCACCTCCACATGGAACACCTGCAGCGGCCGGTCCACGATCACCTCCAGGTGGATGTTGCACTCCGCGCTCCGCCCGCACAGCTCCTCCCGGTCGATCCGAGAATTCACAAACAAAATGCCATTCTGCAGATTTACCTCCAGAAGTTCCCCGCGGCCTTTGGACGCCACCCGGAACAGGCGCGGCACCAGCTCCGTCAGCTCCAGCCCCAGGTCCTGGGCGATGCGGCCCACGAAGGTGCCGTGTTTGGCTTCCTCAGAGACCGAATAATGGACCTGGCCGCTGCCCGCCTCCCAGGCTGCGAGGAGCAGAAGCGAGAGCAGCAGGCGCCGAGCTTCGAAGACTCCTCGCCAGGAAAACTCCATTGCAGACAAAGAGATCTCTGAGGTGAGACTGTCAGTTTTAAGAGGTAGCTCGCCTGCCAACATTTATGACCAGTCTCCCCTTCTGTAAGTATATATTTAGTAAAATTTACCCAGCATTCCTGTCAGTATGGAGTCGATTATTCTGTGGATGGTTGAAATCTGGGCGTGGAGGAAAAGTTTTCACTTTTCACCTTTTGAGTGTACAGCGACATCATGTGACTGATTATGTAAGTACAAGAAAGATCCTGAGGTTCTTTTTGGTTTAGCCACTTTTTGGTTCACTTTAAATCTATTTCGACTTTTTGGATATTTTCATGGATCATTTGTAAATGCCTATTTATTTAATATACATGATATTTTTAACAAAGCACAATAATTCTATTATACTTCAGTTTTAAAAATAGTCTGCTTCAAAGTAGATCATAAAATAATCATTGAAATATGGCATGTCAGAAGCTACTCCTTAGCTATCATGGCCAATAAAATAAAGAATAATATACATCACCTCTGCCCTTATATTGCTTACAATTCACATTTGTAATGATTTTCATCCTTCAAAAGCACTTCATTCTAAGACTTTAGGAGAAAGCCAAGAATTCCCTCATCTAGTAAAGGAAAAGAAACATTTCATTCATATAAATTATTTTATTCATAAATCTGGTGAATATTATAATTCATCATAAATATAGAAGATGTTTTCGGTTCCTTGATACTCAAATGTGATTACTTTTCATACAACTGCCCTCATTCACATAATATGTTGAAAAAATGAAGCTTAGGTATGGATTCTGGAATATTTTACTCTAGCAGGAGTAAAGGATTTTCCTGTAAAATGTTGAGTCAAAGCCTCCAAATTTCATAGTATTCTGAAGTGGCAGTAGAGCACTAATATGAAAAAGATCACGTGAAATGTTTTGGAGCCCAATCTCATTGACAAAAGTCAAAAAAATATGAACTTCATAATGACCATTTAGTTTCCATCTAAATCTTTCCTTTCAGGCCAGTTAGTAGTTACACAGAATATGCTTCTCTTCAGAAAATCACAATGGTGACTATGATTCAAGGGAGAATAAAAAGACTTCATAATTTTATTCATTAATTCAAGACCAGCTTTAAGGGAAAACAAAACACAGATAAGATCCCACAGCTAGTTGTGAACAAGTAAATATATTATTTATAAGCTCATTTAAATTCAAATCAAAATCTTTAAACCAATAAGTTATCACCATTCCTTTTACATATAATAAAGGAAACTGAGAAATTAAATCTTTATAGAATCAGAAAATAATAACCAAGAATGGTTCTACAAGTATAAAAAAACTTAAATCAACTACCACACTGGCTCTTAATTAATGAAAAACATATTCGAATTTTGATGCTATTGGACTATTTAAATTGTCTATCACCATCAAGCTTCTTCATTTTATATCTTCCATTTTCAAAAATAGTCAATGTACCATAATTGGTAAGCAACCTTACTGTAATGTGTAGGTAGTCCTCACACACTGTTAGACATAATTAAATTATTAAACAGATAGGAACATCTAAATTTAGCTTAATACTTAAACAATCAAATTACAAAATAGGATGAAATTACAAATTTACATCATAGAATGTAATCCTGAAATTAAAAATAAGTATAAAAGACACTAAATTTGTACCATAGAAATTAATCCACATAATTTGGAATTATCTAAAATGTGCATTGATTACTTATGTAAAAGTAATGATTTGCAAAATTTTAACCTTTACTTAAAACATTCCAATTTCACATATATACACTACCAAATGTAAGGCAGATAGCTAGTGGGAAGCAGCCGTATAGCACAGGGAGATCAGCTCCGTGCTTTGTGACGGCCTGGAGGGGTGGGATAGGGAGGGTGGGAGGGAGGGAGACGCAAGAGAGAAGAGATATGGGAACATAAGTATATGTATAACTGATTCACTTTGTTATAAAGCAGAAACTAACATACCATTGTAAAGCAATTATACTCCAATAAAGATGTAAAAAAAAATCCAATTTCATTGTATTAAATTTAAATGACGTTCAGTCATTCCAAGAACTTTATTGGGAAATGGGTTATAATGTATGTCCTACCTAACATCCACATTTATTTATATTTACAAAATTTCATAAGTGATATGGTTTAATCACTTTTGAGTCTGAAATATTTCATATTTTAACCTTGTTGCCTAATTTGGAATAAAGAATGTTTTTAGACAATTAATATTGAGAAACAAAGTTTCATAAACAGAGGTCCAAGAATGAGCTTCAGCATGGGATCCTTGAATATTATGCTAAGTGGTATGCTGTGTAATTTTAAGGGGAGAATGGCCACATATGACTCTCATCAGATTCTCAAAGAGGTCAGTGATTCCACCATCCTACATGTGGCTAAGAACCACTGAATTAGAAGGATGACCTAGAGGTAAATGATATTTGCTAGAATCTTCAGATGTGGTTAAACCACATGGAAAGAAAATTTTACAAACACCAGCGGTAAAGCATTTAAAGATAGGGAATTTAAAATGTTAGATGAGGGAGTTGAGGTTAGCAGATGTAAGCTATTATATACGGAATGCATAAAAAAATGGGACTGACAGAGAACTATATTCAGTATCCTATGATACATAATGGAAAAGAATATAAATAAATATATATATATGTTTGAATCACTTTGCTGTACAGCAGAAATTAACACAACATTGTAAATCAACTATAGTTCAATTTTAAAATGTGAGATGAATGAAATTGATAAATGTCAATAGGCTTCACTTTGACAGAGTTAACTTCTTCTTTCCACATAAATCCAGAAACATAAGAAATAATGCCAGCTAGCATATATTGCAGGTATTATAATCCTATATGCATGCCTTTAGCAAATTTGAATAACTTGATTGAGGAATATGAATGATTTTATTTGCCTAGTTACTTTGGAAGCATAAACCTGGAAGTTCTGTTTCAGTACATAGTACATAAATCTCTCCCCACTTCATGGAACAAAATTAAAAATGGACAGAACTTTTAGTTATATTATTTCAATGAAATAAGCATACTAGAACAAAAGGCTGCATTTTTTTACTGCAAGTAATATGGAAACAGGTTTTATCTTATTGGTAGAGGAAAAACTAAAGATTATTCAATGGACAATAAATGTTTAAAACCATAGAAAAAGAAAGGAAAACCCCTTCAAAACAAATTAAGACAGTGTCAAAATTTTGATACAAGCCTGAAGTGAGAAAAGTCAGTGATCTAATAATGTGAAAATATCAAGACAAAAGCCTGTTAAAAAACAAAGAGGATAAGTAAAATTGAAATAATCCACAGTGATTATCTACACTACTGAGGGTTAGAGTTGAAATGAAGTGACACAGATCAAATAACAGGAAAGTCATTCTTACATTTTCTTAAACATGTTCTAACAAAACATTAGGAGAAATAGGATATTTATTGGCTAAACAACCTAATACCTCATATGATTAAAATTGTATACGTGTATCATTGGCATTTCACGAACAAACGTTGTTCTTTAAAATGATACTCAAAGTATAGAGCATCATTAAAATTTTTTTTGAAACAAACTGGAATTTAAAAAATGTTAACAGCGACTTCAAAAGGGGGGAATCTATAGAACTCACCTGCCCAGGGTGATTTGATCCTGCCTCCTGCCTTTCCTCTCCGACTTCTCTATCCAGACCGGGAGGAAGGCTGGGGCTGAAGGCCATGAGGTCGGTCTTGGGCGGCCCCTCCCCAGAGCACACCCGCTGCCGCCTCTGCTGCGAGTAAGACCAGCTCCCCACCGCGCTGGAGCACACCAGCGTGGGCTTCCCGGGCCCGCACGCGCCCTCGCTGGGCGGCGCCGAGCACCGCAGCGCCGTGTACAGCAGCAGCGTGAGCACCAACAGGCTGGACACCGCGCAGATGGCGATGATCAGGTACACGTTCACATCCACCAGAGCGGCCTCCGCGCCAGCGGCGCCCGTCGACGCCCGCATAGAGGCCTTGGGCGCCTGGCCGCTGTCCTCCAGCGACAGCAGCACGGTGGCCGTGGCCGTCAGCGCCGGCTCGCCGTGGTCCTTCACTAGCACCAGCAGGCGCTGGCGCGGCGCGTCCGCCTCGTCCAGGGCGCGCGTCGTGCTGATCTCGCCCGTGTACAGCCCCACGCGGAACGGGCTGTGCGCGCCACCCGCCGCCGGCTGCAGCTCGTACGACAGCCACGCGTTGTAGCCCGAGTCCGCGTCCACCGCGCGCACCTTCGCCACCACGTGGCCCGCGCCCACCGACCGAGCCACCAGCTGGCTCAGTGCGCCCGCCCCGCCGCCCGGCCCGGGCAGCAGCAGCGCGGGCGCGTTGTCGTTCTCGTCCAGCACGAACACCTGCAGCGTCACGTTGCTGCCTAGTGGCGGCACGCCCGCGTCGCGCGCGCTCACCTGGAACTGCAGCAGCTCCAGCTCCTCGTGGTCCAGCGGCTGCAGCGCGTACACCTTGCCGCTCTCCGCGTGCACCGACACGTAGCTCGACAGCGCTCGCTCGCCCACCCGCCGCTCCACCAGCGAGTAGGACACCAGCGCATTCTCCAGCGCGTCCGCGTCCCGAGCCGACACCGTGAAGATGTGGCAGCCGGGAGGGTTGTTCTCCTTCACGAACACCGTGTACTCGGGCTGCGCGAACGCGGGCGCGTTGTCGTTCACGTCGGCCACCTCCACGGACACGCTGGCTGTGGCCGACAGGGAAGGCGAGCCCCCGTCCCGCGCTGTAACCACCAGTTTATAGACAGACATGCTCTCGCGGTCCAGGGCGCTGTCCAGCACTAGTGAGTAATAGTTCTTGAACGTGGACATGATCTTGAAGGGGACGTTGGGCGTTATAGAACAGATCACCTGTCCGTTGGCACCAGAGTCGCGATCAGATACACTGATCAGCGCAATGACCGTGCTTGGCTGAGTGTCCTCCCGCACTGGAAGAGACAGGGAAGTCACAGTGACTTCAGGGGCGTTATCATTGGCATCTAAGATTTCGACCCAGACTGTACAGTGACCTGCCATTGGGGGATTCCCCTTATCTGTAGCCTGAACATCAATTTCATAAACCTTGTTTTCTTCATAGTCTAAAGTTCCATTGACCCTCACTTCTCCACTGTTTTCATGTAGTGTAAATAAACGTTTTCCATTGGGCTTAATCGACATCAAGGAGTATGTCACCTCCCCGTTGACTCCTTCATCTTGATCTGTGGCGTTTAACTTTATCACAAGAGTTTCTTTAGCTGCGTTTTCCATCAATCTCACCTTGTATTCTGATTGTTCAAATTCCGGATCATTGTCGTTAATATCCAAGACGCGGACGAAGAGATGAACAGTGCCAGTGAGCTCCGGTTTCCCGCCGTCTGCAGCCGTTAATAGTAAATTAAGTTCCGCAGTTTTCTCTCTATCCAGAGACTTCTTTAATGTAAGTGACAGCCTTTTAATCTGCTTACTATTTGTTGGTAATTCTAAAGAAAAGTGCTCATTTTGACTTAGTCTGTAGGTCAATTGAGCATTCTCTCCAATATCCGCGTCAGAAGCTCCCTCTAGAGGAAAATGAGAGTCAGGTTGCTTAGATTCAGAAATCAGCAGCTTTTGTTCTCTGAGAGAGAACACCGGTGGATTATCGTTAATATCCTTTACTTCCACCTCCACATGGAACACCTGCAGCGGCCGGTCCACGATCACCTCCAGGTGGATGCTGCACTCCGCGCTCCGCCCGCACAGCTCCTCCCGGTCGATCCGAGAATTCACAAACAAAATGCCATTCTGCAGATTTACCTCCAGAAGGTCCCCGCGGCCTTTGGACGCCACCCGGAACAGGCGCGGCACCAGCTCCTCCAGCTCCAGCCCCAGGTCCTGGGCGATGCGGCCCACGAAGGTGCCGTGTTTGGCCTCCTCGGGAATGGAGTAGTAGATCTGGCCGCTGCCCGCCTCCCAGGCTGCGAGAAGCAGAAGCGACAGCAGCAGTCGCCCAGTGTCCAATCCCCTTCTTTCAGACGCGAACATTGCATACATTGACTTCCCAAATAAGATTCTTTACATTTACAGTACCATAGACTCCCGTTTTGGGTTAAAAATCTTACTGAATTTTTGAGAAGTTTCAAAGGATCCTTTAACGGTAGCATCCGGCATGATGGAGTCTTTAAATGCGGAGTTCCTGGCTGCTCAGACCAACCCTTGAATGAACTATTTCCTCCAAGTAAAGAGCGACACCTTGTGCCTGAAATTGTGAGTATTGTACACTACATCCAATACCACAGAATTTTACTTGAGAAAAAAATAAGTTCACGTGTTTCAAGCTATTTTACCCCCCAAATCATATTTCTAAAGTGCTTATTTGTGGAATAAAAATCAGATTTTAAGTCATGTTGAAACTGATGGTATATGGAAAATGGCATTTTATTCTTGATTAACATCAAATTGAAATATTTGTTCCTATGTTTGATGTAGAGTTTTACAATTGAAAAAATTATGAAAAAATAAATTCAAACATTTCCTCATATAAAAATATCAAATTTGAATTGTTTTACTTCTAGTCACCCTTGTTACTTTGGCTGCTAGGAAACTCAAAGACAAATTTGAAGTTTTAATAACATTTCTTTAGTCTTTAAGTCTGCATATTGTGTTTTCATCTATGTGCACTTGCTTTCTACTTATATTTTTATTAGTTCTAATTCTTTATCATTATTTATATTTAATTGTGTTCCTGTTACAAACAACTTTATATGCATTGAAGAACAAGAAAAACAAAAATATATTTCAAATTTGGTAGTTTAAAACATAGAATTCATAAGACAAAAGTCTATTGATGTAGATGAAACATATCTGGCACATATGCTTTCTCATGTAAGTTGCATTGCTAACAGTATAATAAGAGATATCAAAATGACACTTTATGTAATAGTGTCAATATATGAAAGAAGTAGTCTTTTAACTATAGAATGAACTTTTACCATTCAATGAAATAAAAATCACCATGAAAATTTCTGTGCCATATTGGTATTTCCACTCACCAACATTGGCTTTTGTATATCTATCAAGTCATATTCATGAAAATAGCTGACCTATTTCTTCTTAAAAGAATTTTGGGTTTGAGATTGTAAGTTCATCCAAAACAAGGGAAATGACTTCTAATCACATTGCCTCTAAGTGCCTAATATTGTGCTAAAAAATCATAGAAAATAATCAAACAATTCAACCAAATGCTAAATGACCTACCATGTTACTTCCATTAACACTAATGGAAATTCGATTTCATATAATACCAACTAGAAAATCAGAATTGTTGATGTGAGTTTTCATTGCCTGAACTTGTAAATTAGTTACATGTCCTTCGTCTTTTCATATTACCTTGGGATTTAAGGAGGAAAAAAGAGGGTACAGTGGAAGTTTAGAGTAGAAAGTGGTTCAGAATAAGTATCACTCTAGCTTGAGTATTTTGTTGTATGGTTTTAATGGTTCATGTCGAATCTAAAAATATTACAATGAAAAAATTACTAGTATATTTATTTGTATGTTAATATTTTCCTTTATCCTGAACACATACATATATTCTATTGCTAATTTCAAACCTTGTTTCATTTTTTTCAAATTTACTCTTTTCCCAATATTATTATTCTGCTAGAATTCTTTTTAAAGACAATTAAAAATTATTTCTTAAAAAACAAACAAAGCAGGCTCATCACCTTTTATGACACTGAATTCTGTTATGCATCTATAAAACAACCACTCATATGAGCCTCTTTTCAAAATATAATATTAGGCTAGATAACAGTAGGTTTAACATGATGTTCAAGGCCTGTCAGATTTATTTTGTAGAAGAAAGAAGCAACAGGCCTCCAACCACTTCATTATGGAAACTGGGGAATGAGATGTTATATGCAATGTGGAGTCTTTAAAGGCAGAGAAATAAACATGAGAAAGTTTACCCAAGGGAGATGATGATATTACATGTCTGAATTAAAACCAGTTGTTAATTTAGGAATTACTTTCCAGAAATGTGGTATTTTGCAAGTATATAAAGTGACATTGGATGAACACCAATTCATAAAAGAGTTTGATATATTTTATGAACCAATGACACAACTTTTGCACTTTGGCTGTGCTATTTCAGATAGCACTATCTCAACTAGCTCCTAAAGAATAGATTATGATATCTTTGAACTCATCTTTGGGGATGGGCCTAAGATCCAGCAATAGGCTAATGCCAAGAAGTCACATCGATATAGTTGTTAACATTGATTTTGTAAGATTGATTGAAAAGGCTAAGGAACTTCATGCCTGACCTTTTCTAAATCAATCTGGTTAGTCTTAAATTCCAGCTGTATGTCTTGATAGTCAAGTATTGGAGTGCATGGTTTAATGTTCTACCCGTCCTCATCATCCACTATTATTTCATAATAGGTCTAGTACTACTATTTATTGAAAACATTAAACAGAGAAATAGATCTTGAAGCCATTCTTGGAAACCCAGTAGGTTCTTCAAAATTAACAGATTAGAAGTACTGTCTACAAAACTGTAGAATATACGCAGTGATGTTCACTCTGTGCTATCAGGGCTTATACAAGTATACACAGTTATTTGATCACAGATCATTTGTTCAATTGGCACAAATCTCTCAGACAACAAGACTGAAGGAGTCTGAATCTTGAAAGACCCACACACTTTCAAAGATTTTCATGAGAAATATACACCTTTAAAGCTGTTATTGAAGTACACAATTTTGGAAACAAGTATTGATCCTTCACTGATGTTCAGGATCCAAGAAATAATCATATTACCGCTTATATTTGTCAAAACACTATTCTTATTCACAGTGTAAAAAGAACAAGGTCATTTCCACATGTATTATTTGGCTTTGGTGTTCTGCAAGAACTTTGCAGACCTCAGTCTTCTGATTTTCCTCATATATTAAATGATTCTGCTTATTTATATCACTTCCAAACAACTGATCAATAGTCCTTATCAGACAACTCTTAATTATTTACCGATCAAATAATGTAAAAACCTATCTCAATGTGGCACTAAGACAAATGGTAATGATGTCCATGAAACTTCTGAGAAAAAAATCACTTAGCAACATAAAAAAATAAACATAAAAAAATCTTAATTCCTATCTCAGTTATGATATTGTACAAAGTTAACCATGAAGATAATCATGAAGGGTTTTTCTAAGCAAAACAGAAAGGAGGATTACTCTGTATACAGCTTGTGCTTGATTCTCCTAGCCAGGACTAGGCCTCATCAGATAAAAGATTTACTCTAGAAAGTTCTACAATGAATAAAAGAATGGCTCTCAAATCTAAGAGATATGCATTTGAATATCATCTCCATCATGTACTAGCTGGATAGCAGTGGACAAGATAGATAAACATCTCAACATCTCTTATCTAATCTTTAGAACTTGGATAGTCAAATGTACTTTACAAGTTGTTATAAGACTTAAATGAAATTATGTATTTTAAGCCCTTCATGCCATATCTTACAAACAGAAATATCTCAAATAGTGGTGGTTGATTATAATTAGTGACCAATGTTTACTCTTGTTCTATTCTGTAGCTATCAATGAAGAAAATTCCAGTACCATAAACTAGGATATGGCTTTTCCTTTTCTGAAGATTTCCTAATGTTCATCTTCATGGAAATCATCCTACATTCTAGGTAGAAAATAGCCTTCTCAGAATTTCTATTAACTTTACCCTATCTATAATGTGGTTCTCCTCCCATATGTAAATATATCATATATAATTTATTTCTCCATTCAGTACAATTAAAGAATCTCTAATTTGTACATTTGAGCCAAAAAGAACAAAATAAACTTCCACATTACTTGATTCACACCCTTACAGCTCTAATTTCAAGTTCTCTGTGATATCTTTAAAGAAAACAATTCACATGATCATAGCATTGAGACAAAAAAAGAGTTTGTATCAATATATCTAAAGTACTCAATGTTAAAAACATTTTGAGTACACAATGTTAAATACTGAAATGTGACCAACAGCACCATTGTCAAATGGAAGTCCCTTTATATATATGCCATGACTGTTATGTTTAAATTATTTAGAGCAATGTTATTTTGAAGACCAGGCATCTTGGTGAATACAGGCAGAAGTATCACAATTCCCCTATATGGGAAGACCCTTTTGAACCTCAAAGCACAAAGAAGTGTGAATTTTCCCACTCTAAAATATTTTCATACAGCCTCATTACAGGTACCATGAATGGAAGAAATATAAGTATGGTCAATGCTCAAATAAAATTTCCAAATAAATTAGAAGATGGCAGAAATTAATGTGGAGGAGAGCAGCAATGCATTCAACAGGCAACTAGCAAAATTGTCATTACATTAGAAAAAATTTTAAGTTGTCTATCTGAAGCAGCTGAAGACTATGAAGAAAATAAGTTTAAATTATGAGGGGATTAAAGACAAAAAAAGTAAAATCATTCCCAAAGGAAAGGCTAAAATTCTACCTACTTTCTCAAAGAAGCATGTCATTGATTATAAAGAAACAAAATCATTTATAGAATGAGGCCACCTTAACAGCCCATGCCCGTCAGTAATACACAAGCTTATAGATTATAGGAAGGTAAGAACGTACACATGTATAAACCCCCAAAAACCAAATTATGAATTGTTAGGGTAATTTTGAATGCATAAACATAATGCGTAGAGGACACCAAACAGAATAAGAAAATGAATAGGAAGAATGAACTTGCTGCAAAATTGAGAAGTAGAAGATTTGAGCCTCACCCACATCCTCCATTTCCCATCAGTGATCCTTGTCTCCTTCCTGGCTGACTTAGCCTTGCTTATTTACAGGAAGCTTTAGCAGTCTATTTCATTTTTACTATTATTATTATTTCTCCAACTAAATAATATTCCCCGTACACTCAAGAAGACTGTGGTGAAAAGTAATAAAAATGGCTGTACTTCCATTGTGCTTTAGAAAAAAACATCGCAAGAAAAAGACAACAAATAACTGAAGCAATGGACTTAACAGTAATTTGTTAGTGAACTACTATGTGATTGACATTAAGAGGCATGATACATCTCAGAATTACTGTACTTACATTCTCGCAAAATTCCTGTTGGTCTCCAATATCTCCAGAATTCGAACCTGGAGGGACACTAGGGCTGAAGGCCATGAGATCTGCCTTGGGCGGCCCCTCCCCACAGCACACCCTCTGCCGCCTCTGCTGCGAGTAAGACCAGCTCCCCACCGCGCTGGAGCACTCCAGCGTGGGCTTCCCGGGCCCGCACGCGCCCTCGCTGGGCGGCGCCGAGCACCGCAGCGCCGTGTACAGCAGCAGCGTGAGCACCAACAGGCTGGACACCGCGCAGATGGCGATGATCAGGTACACGTTCACATCCACCAGAGCGGCCTCCGCGCCAGCGGCGCCCGTCGACGCCCGCGTAGAGGCCTTGGGCGCCTGGCCGCTGTCCTCCAGCGACAGCAGCACGGTGGCCGTGGCCGTCAGCGCCGGCTCGCCGTGGTCCTTCACCAGCACCAGCAGGCGCTGGCGCGGCGCGTCCGCCTCGTCCAGGGCGCGCGTCGTGCTGATTTCGCCCGTGTACAGCCCCACGCGGAACGGGCTGTGCGCGCCACCCGCCACCGGCTGCAGCTCGTACGACAGCCACGCGTTATAGCCCGAGTCCGCGTCCACCGCGCGCACCTTCGCCACCACGTGGCCCGCGCCCACCGACCGAGCCACCAGCTGGCTCAGCGCGCCCGCCCCGCCGCTCGTCCCGGGCAGCAGCAGCGCGGGCGCATTGTCGTTCTCGTCCAGCACGAACACCTGCAGCGTCACGTTGCTGCCCAGAGGCGGCACGCCCGCGTCGCGCGCGCTCACCTGGAACTGCAGCAGCTCCAGCTCCTCGTGGTCCAGCGGCTGCAGCGCGTACACCTTGCCGCTCTCCGCGTGCACCGACACGTAGCTCGACAGCGCTCGCTCGCCCACCCGCCGCTCCACCAGCGAGTAGGACACCAGCGCGTTCTCCAGCGCGTCCGCGTCCCGCGCCGACACCGTGAAGATGTGGCAGCCGGGCGGGTTGTTCTCCTTCACGAACACCGTGTACTCGGGCTGCGCGAACGCGGGCGGGTTGTCGTTCACGTCGGCCACCTCCACGGACACGCTGGCCATGGTCGACAGAGAAGGCGAGCCCCCGTCCCTCGCGATCAGTACTAGAGCATATTCCGACACTTTCTCTCGGTCCAGGGCGCTGTCCAGCACTAGCGAATAGTAATTCTTGAAGGTGGACACCAGTTTGAAGGGGACTTGGGGTGTTAGTGAGCAGGTCACCCGCGCATTGCCACCGGCGTCATGGTCGGTTACACTGATTAGAGCGATGACAGTCCCCGGTGGAGCATCCTCTGGAATAGAAAGCAACAGTGACGTCACTAGCAACTCTGGGGCATTATCGTTGATGTCCAAGACTTCTATCAAGATTGTGCAGTGACCAAACATTGGGGGGTTTCCTTTGTCAACTGCTTCTATTTGAAGTTTCCATAATTTAATTTCTTCAAAATCTATTTTTCCATTCACTTTTATTTCTCCACTGTTTGAATCTATGCGAAAAGAGGCTTCTGTATTAGAGGAGACATCAGTTGCAAAGGAATAAAGAATGTGGCCGTTTGAACCCTCGTCCAAATCCGAGGCGTTAAGTCTAATAACCAGTGTACCGTTTCTTGCATTTTCCAGTAATTTTATACGATAAACTGCTTTGTCAAACACTGGGGCGTTGTCATTTACATCCAGCACTGTGATGTTTAACTCTACAGTGCCTGTCAGCTCAGGTTTGCCCCCATCCGTTGCTTTGAGCACCAAGAGAAGCTCTGAAGTGACTTCCCTGTCTAAAGGTTTTTTTAGTACTAGTTCGAGCGGTGTTACCTGCTCGTCGTTGGTCGGTACTTCCAGAGAGAAATACTCATTGGGGCTCAGTCTGTAAGTCAGCAGAGCGTTGGCCCCGATATCTGCATCGGAGGCGCCCTCTAGTGAAAAATGAGAGTCAAGAGGCCTAGTTTCGGAAATAAAGAGATTTTTGTGTGTCGCTGGGAATACAGGCGGATTGTCGTTAATATCCTTTATTTCCACCTCCACATGGAACACCTGCAGCGGCCGGTCCACGATCACCTCCAGGTGGATGCTGCACTCCGCGCTCCGCCCGCACAGCTCCTCCCGGTCGATCCGAGAATTCACAAACAAAATGCCATTCTGCAGATTTACCTCCAGAAGGTCCCCGCGGCCTTTGGACGCCACCCGGAACATGCGCGGCACCAGCTCCTCCAGCTCCAGCCCCAGGTCCTGGGCGATGCGGCCCACGAAGCTGCCGTGTTTGGCTTCCTCGGGGACCGAATAATGGACCTGGCTGCTCCCTGTCTCCCATGCTGCGAGGAGCAGAAGCGAGTGAAGCAGGAGCCAGGCTCCCTGCCTCTCTGGTCCTGAAGTTAACATCGTGACTCGCTTCTGGTTAGTAAATAAACACTTCATGCGTAGAAATATGTAGTCCTTTTGAGACCTTCCTTCTGAGTCTTTGTTCCTGATATCCCAGCTGATCTTAACAATATGGGTGTGTTTATAGTCTATAAAGCACCGGAACAGTGGCGAGCCTTTATGGTGCGAGAATAATCGTTATTTTTTTTTTTTTTTTTTTTTTTCCGGTTAAAACAATCCTCTCCTTGGAGAACAACGACATCCTGTGGCTTAAAGTGGAAGTGTGTTTATCGTTTGTACTTTCTTTCACTTATATTGCTTCTTTCGTGATTCCTTCATATTGGTCCATTGTGTGTGTGTGTGTGTGTAATTTTAATTCTTTCATTATATATCCTTTGTGTGTGACCACTAGCTCTTTAAAGGTGGTTCGGTTTTACAAATTAGAATTCCAAGAAGAGTTTTATCTTGGATATGGGTATCTAAGAGAACGTATTAGAGCGCTATGTTATGTATATGAACATGAAAAAAATCCATATATGTAGGTTATTAGCAATACAGTTTTTTAGACTTTTAGAAATAGATCATTTTTGAATGGCTCCTTATTAAGTTTACTCCATTGCTAACACTCTATAATGTTCTATTGCTTAATATTTATACTATGTAAATTATTCTAAACATTTAGTCCAATTGTGTAGAGGATAACTCAAAATACCAGTTCTCTAAGTTATCATCTCAACTTGAGGGTGTTTCAAACCCATGCTCATATGCAAGCTACTTATCAGTTTGTCCAAAAACCATATTTGCTTCGATGTTAATGAATTTACCAAGTACTGACTCCTGGAAATACAAAACATATTTACCTTTGTCTCATTTAAAAGTTTTTTTTTCAATTACTGTATGTGCTCAGGGTGAATGCTGTAGTTTCCAACCTGAAGGACAGTGTAAATTTGCATTATATTCATTGCTATTTGTAAAAGTAATCTCTTTCTACCCCCCACAAAAAAAAAACCCACTGATGAGGAATTCAAGTTATATTTGTCACTTTGTTTATACCCATTCTATTCCAGAATGGGTTTAAGGAGATTAGGGTATCAAGAGTATTCTAAATCTCATTTAATCACTCAATTTTATTTTCTTGTTTTACTCAAATTTTTTCAAATGCTGAAATTTGCATAATTATTGATTGCAATAAAGTTTATCAGTGTTGTCTTAGAAAAATACTTTAATCCTGAATTTCCCTACTAAAAAAAATTATAAATGTTTACCCAAGGAAATCTTAGATTTTATGTAATAGCTACAGTCTTTATTTTAAACACATTTTAAAATAGTGATTCAATAATTAAATCTATGCCAAAGATTTACAGTTCTAACTACAGCTAGTTCTTTTATTAATTGTGGAAGCCATAAGTTCAAGACCAACATATTTACCTAAAGAAGAGAAGGAAAAACTTTAGCACGTGGGGGTGGCTAAATTTGAGAAAAAGACATGACTAGGAAATAAACCTCCTCATGTTTGCTGATTGAAATACTTCATTCCCTTTAGGAATGACTCCATGCTGTAGGTCCATTCTATTTTTGCTTTTAAGAATTCCTTCAGGGCTTCCCTGGTGGCACAGTGGTTGAGAATCTGCCTGCCAATGCAGGGGACTCGGGTTCGTGCCCCGGTCCGGGAAGGTCCCACATGCTGCGGAGCGGTTGGGCCCGCAAGCCATGGCCGCTGAGCCTGCGCGTCCGGGGCAAAAAAAAAAAAAATTCCTTCACTAATTAAGTACATATGAGAGATAGTTTTTAAAGCTCCTACGTTCCAAGGCTATCATATAGCTAATTACTACAGTATACCAATAAACCTATGGGTTCATTACTCTTTTTTCCCCCCCCCACCACGCAGCATGTGGGATCTTAGTTCCCCAATCTGGGATCGAACTCCTCACCCCCTACAGTGGAAGCGCAGAGTTTTAGCCACTGGACCACTAGGGAAGTCCCTCTCACCTTGAAACAAGGTATCACAAATACTATGCTGCCAAGAGCAAAGGAATATTCATGATCAGTCTCATTTTAATGCCATCTAATAAAGAGCGTGTTAAATATGTTTATAAAAATAAGAAGTTTTAAAAGAAATGGGCTAACTCCTTTTTTTGTCAAGAATGTTAAAAGCAATCCTTGATTTGGGAAAATTTATGGTTTCATCCTAAAATTTCAGTCATTCTGAATTGAATTAAACTGTCTACAAAGGTTTTTTAAAATATTTATGTTAATAACAGAGCCAGTGGCAGACATTATCCGACTAAACTCAGTAAAAAAAAAAAAAAAAAGTTAAAAACTAAAATAAAAATTTAAAAAACATTTAAAATTCAAAACACTTAATTTAATTCCATAGATTAGGACTTTTTAAAATGGTAATCTTCCAGTCTACATAATCTACTATTAAGAATAAAGTGTAGGGCTTCCCTGGTGGCGCATTGTTTGAGAGTCCGCCTGCCAATGCAGGGAACACGGGTTCGTGCCCCGGTCTGGGAGGATCCCACATGCAGTGGAGCGGCTGGGCCCGTGAGCCATGGCCGCTGAGCCTGCGCGTCCAGAGCCTGTGCTCCGCAACGGGAGAGGCCACACAGTGAGAGGCCCGCGTACCACCAAAAAAAAAAAGAACAAAGTGTAAACACTGAAGTTCTAGTATGCATTATGTTATGTTGCACTACACATTCTGTACTTAGGGAGCAAAAACCACATTTTCATCGTGAAGGAAATTGATCGTAGCAAGTTTTTTTTTTTTTTTTTTCGTAGCAGGTTTTTGTTACTGTAGCAAGGTTATTTCAATTTTTAGATTTAAAAATTAAATAAAACTATAAAGTACTAATCTGACAAATATGTGTAAAATAAAAAATAGTTTATGAAAAAAATAAAAACCTTCAACCGACATCAACTATTTATATTGGAAAATATAAATGAATTGAGAAAAATGGCATATATTAAAAATTGAAGTATTCAGCAAAAGTTGATGCACAAGGTACTGTATATAGAATATAAAGTGAACTTTTAGAATAAACTATATTACAAATGGAATTACTAAGGAATATTTGAGGAATTATATAACTACATGATATTTAGACAAAGAATGAAGGTATTCCAAGATACATATTTGAGGGGGAAAGCGGTGAAATAAAATATTCACGAAGCAAACTATAAAAATTGAAAACCAATAACCCACCTTGCTAGAGTGGTTGCCTCCAGTAGACTGTTCTTCCCCTTCTACGTCTGGTAGTGGACACGGCGTAAGACTGGGGCTGAAGGCCATGAGATCTGCCTTGGGCGGTCCCTCCCCAGAGCACACCCGCTGCCGCCTCTGCTGCGAGTAAGACCAGCTCCCCACCGCGCTGGAGCACACCAGCGTGGGCTTCCCGGGCCCGCACGCGCCCTCGCTGGGCGGCGCCGAGCACCGCAGCGCCGTGTACAGCAGCAGCGTGAGCACCAACAGGCTGGACACCGCGCAGATGGCGATGATCAGGTACACGTTCACATCCACCAGAGCGGCCTCCGCGCCAGCGGCGCCCGTCGACGCCCGCGTAGAGGCCTTGGGCGCCTGGCCGCTGTCCTCCAGCGACAGCAGCACGGTGGCCGTGGCCGTCAGCGCCGGCTCGCCGTGGTCCTTCACCAGCACCAGCAGGCGCTGGCGCGGCGCGTCCGCCTCGTCCAGGGCGCGCGTCGTGCTGATCTCGCCCGTGTACAGCCCCACGCGGAACGGGCTGCGCTCGCCACCCGCCGCCGGCTGCAGCTCGTACGACAGCCACGCGTTATAGCCCGAGTCCGCGTCCACCGCGCGCACCTTCGCCACCACGTGGCCCGCGCCCACCGACCGAGCCACCAGCTGGCTCAGCTCGCCCGCCCCGCCGCCCGTTCCGGGCAGCAGCAGCGCGGGCGCGTTGTCGTTCTCGTCCAGTACGAACACCTGCAGCGTCACGTTGCTGCCCAGAGGCGGCACGCCCGCGTCGCGCGCGCTCACCTGGAACTGCAGCAGCTCCAGCTCCTCGTGGTCCAGCGGCTGCAGCACGTACACCTTGCCGCTCTCCGCGTGCACCGACACGTAGCTCGACAGCGCTCGCTCGCCCACCCGCCGCTCTACCAGCGAGTAGGACACCAGCGCGTTCTCCAGTGCGTCCGCGTCCCGCGCCGACACCGTGAAGATGTGGCAGCCGGGAGGGTTGTTCTCCTTCACGAACACCGTGTACTCGGGCTGCGCGAACGCGGGCGCGTTGTCGTTCACGTCGGCCACCTCCACGGACACGCTGGCTGTGGCCGACAGGGAAGGCGAGCCCGCGTCCCGCGCTGTCACCACCACCTCATAGTTCTCCAAGCTCTCGCGGTCCAGGGCGCTGTCCAGCACCATCGAATAGTAATTCTTGAAGGTGGACACCAGTTTGAAGGGGATATGAGGTGTTAATGTGCAGGTCACCTGCCCGTTGGCGCCAGAGTCACGGTCGGACACGCTGATTAAGGCGATGACGGTGCCCACCTGAGCGTCCTCTCGCACCGGAAGAGCCAAAGAAGTGACAACCACCTCAGGTGAATTATCGTTTTCATCCAGGATTTCCACTAGGACAGTGCAGTGACCAACCATAGGTGGGTTTCCTTTATCTGTAACATCTACATGAATTTCGTAAGTATTACTATCCTCAAAGTCAATAGCATCGTTTACTCTTATTTCTCCTGTGCTTTCATTCATTAGAAATTTCCTTCTTGTGCTGGGTGGGACCAAAGAGCTAAACGAATATATTATTTCCTTATTTATCCCTTCATCCACATCAGAAGCATTTAGCCAGATGACTAATGTTTGGTTCGCTGAATTTTCATACATCTTAACTTCATAAACGGATCGGTCAAATAGAGGTGCATTATCATTGGCGTCTAACACCAGGATCAGCAGAGTAACAAATCCCATCAGTTCGGGTTTGCCTCCATCAGTTGCCGTTAATAACAACTGAAGCTGAGGATTTTCTTCACGATCCAGCAGTTTTCGTAGAACAAGCACTGGAAATTTGCCTTTGTCCTTTTTGTTTATAATATCAAGAGTGAAAAAGTCATTTGGACTGAGTCTGTAAGTAAGCATTGCGTTCTCTCCGATATCCGCATCCGATGCACCTTCTAGAGGAAATCGAGAGTCAAGCAGTCGAGATTCGTAAATTGAGAGCTTTTGTTCTGAGACAGAGAAGACCGGCGGGTTGTCATTAATGTCCTTCACCTCCACCTCCACATGGAACACCTGCAGCGGCCGGCCCACGATCACCTCCAGGTGGATGCTGCACTCCGCGCTCCGCCCGCACAGCTCCTCCCGGTCGATCCGAGAATTCACAAACAAAATGCCATTCTGCAGATTTACCTCCAGAAGGTCCCCGCGGCCTTTGGACGCCACCCGGAACAGGCGCGGCACCAGCTCCTCCAGCTCCAGCCCCAGGTCCTGGGCGATGCGGCCCACGAAGGTGCCGTGTTTGGCTTCCTCCGGGAGCGAGTAATGGATCTGGCTGCTCCCTGTCTCGCAGGCTGCAATGAGCAGAAACAAGAGAAGCAGGCGCTGGGTTCTCTGCCTGATAGGTCTGTAGACCAACATCATAACTTTCTCCTGTTTTACAAATCAGTGACTCGGCGTCCAGAACACACCCACCGCTCCGATTTTTTCTATTCGATTTCTTGCATCCAATTTTATTGAAATGGCTGAGATCTCCGAACGTAGCTCTTTCCTAGTCCTTGAGAAACAGGATCATGCCTTTGTTCTGAAAAGCCATTTTGTGGAAGACAGCGACACCCGGTGGCTTAATGTGTAAGTACAATTCCATGAGTTTAACAACTCTTGTTCCTATCTTTTCATTCTATTTTCACATATTTGGGTCTCTATGGACTTTCAAAGACTCATATTACGTTTCTTTTATATATAATAATAATCATTGTCGATACGTAGTGCCGCGTTTTTCTTGAGTGGAAAATCACAGAGAAGTAATTCCTTCCCTAACCATGATTGTCTTTAGCTGAATTTGAAAACACGCTTAATATTTGTATAATACTGAGTGTACTAGCATTTTGTTGGACAACAAATTTAAGTCTCTTCAACTTCTAAATCTTAATTCACTTCTCCTTGTCATTATTTTGATATTAAATAAACCTTATTTAGACACTAATCTCAAGCATCAGTTCTCTGTGAGGTATTTGCAACTTCTAAATGACAATCATCACTAGAATGTAGAGAGATCACAGGCTTCAACATCAGAAATTCCTCTCTTCTGATTCCTAGTCTCCAACTTACTAGTGTGTGACTTGGGGAAAATAATTTAACCTATCTCCGTCTCAGTTTTCACTTTCATAACATTCATAACATATTAATAATAATATGGTGGTTGCATGAATTATGATATATTAAGTGCCTAGTATAATACCTCAAGGAGAGTGAGTGCTTCATAAATGGCAGTTGTTCTCAGGGCTCACTTTAGCCACATTAGTTTCATAATGCTCAAGACCAAAATTGGCTCTTTGGATAAAACGATTACCTACAGAATGGTGTCACCCTATAAAGCCTTTACATATTGCTGCTGCACAGGCCGAGTGGTGTTCCTGTCTTTAAGAAGATAGAAAAGTGTTTTTATTGAGAAATTAGTTATACAGGGGAAGTTTCACTTTTTTATACACATCTTACATGGGCAAAAAGAATCTTAATTTTGATTCAAAATAATTAAAAATTTATGATTTCCAATTTCAGAGACAACTAATTTCATCTTTGTTATATTTATATTTTTCAAATACCCCAAATATACAGTTTTGGCATTATCTAATAATTTTATAAGTGTCAAAGTTTTTCATCACCTGCAGTAAAAAATATTTTCTCTCTCTCAAAATTCTTGGAATCAAATATTCAGTAACTGAAATTCTCCATTAATATATCTATGGTGGACTTCCTGGGTGGTCCAGTGGTTAAGACTCCACGCTTACAGTGAAGGGGGTTCGGGTTCAATCTCTGGTCGGGGAACTAAGATCCTGTATGCCTCGCGGTGCAGGCAATAAAAGGCTACTGATAAAAGTTGAAGTTTCTCTTTTTCAAAAAAAAGGAAAACCGGGCTTCCCTGATGGCGCAGTGGTTGAGAGTCCGCCTGCCGATGCAGGGGACACGGGTTCGTGCCCCGGTCCGGAAAGATCCCACATGCCGCGGAGCGGCTGGGCCGGTGAGCCATGGCCGCTGAGCCTGCGCGTCCGGAGTCTGTGCTCCGTAATGGGAGAGGCCACAACAGTGAGAGGCCCGCGTACCGCAAAAAAAAAAAAAAAAAAGAAAAACTTACTGATGGGAGGTTTTGTCTTAACCAAAGGTTAATTTCTTACTTTAATTATTTTTTTAAAGAAGTCAATAATTTTGAACTCTGAAAAATAGAACATTTATAGAATAAATAAGAAAATTTACAGGAATGAGGGTCACTTGATTCATCGATGTATGTGTGCTTCTAACTTCTGTTTTTATACTTCTCTACTCCTTTAGAATGATTCTAGGGTCAAAGTCTCTTCATATTCTGATTTTAAGGGTTACATTTCTTATACAGCATGAATTAAAATGTAATGAGTTAATCTATCCACCCACAATAGCAATGTTCAATGTAAGCTACTATCTGGAGTCAAAATAAGTTTATCATTGATTAATCATCTCAACACAAGGCAATGATATAAACTAAATTCCATTACTGTTAATGAGCAATTTTAACCAGGTAATAACATAAATGTCCCAATACAAATCTCCAATAATGAATGAAAAGTAGTGTAGTTAAATTATATCCTGTCAAACAATAGGAACTTGCTTTGCCAAGCAACTCAATAGGGCTATAGCCTCTAAAACTTCAGTTGGATAAGAATCACCTGGAATGCTTGTTAAAATGCAAATTTGCCAATACCTCTTATTTCAGAAACTTAAGGTGGTGTCTGGAAAGCAGAATGTTCAATAAGAACCCCAGATATTGCTAAAGCAGTTAGCATTGTCAGGCCTGAGGATAGGCTGACCATAAAAACCAGTTTGCCTGAAATATGCTCTATGTTTGTCTGTGGTCTTGTATACATTTGTATAGTGCCCCTTTCACTCTCAAAAGTGTCTGAGATCGAGTCATAACTTAGTTAGCCCTATCTAGAAAGTACAGTTAACAGACTGGCATAGGGGAGCTTCATTATTGGTCTCATGATTCTGGCTTGAATTGAGCAATGAAGTGTCTTCCAAGCTCTCACCTCGCTATTTTGGACTTCCCAGCTGTTTTTAATCCTGAATTTCCTGAATCCCAGTGTGCTCATGCTTCCTGATGACCCAAAAGATAAATTCATTACTAAGATGTTCACTGATCTTCTGAAAATTTGCATACAATGATAGCCCATATTCTGGGAGAGAATAAAGATTAGTATAAGGGACTATATTACCAATTATATCAATGCAGCCATCAATAATAAAGAGTAAAATGTTTAATTATAAAATGCGTAGTAAGTACTTAATGAATAATACTAGTTCTAAGATACTAGAGGAATGGTGGCAGTTTTTTGGGGGGGAAGCAAATGACACTTCTAGCATCCCTTAATCCATATAACATAATCAAATACCTGGGCCCAAGTACAAGTGGCATATGGAACCTGAAAAAGTACAAGGACAGAGATATTTGAAGGTATAAGTCTGGATTTAAGGTGAGTTGTGCCAACAGACATAGGTTTTATGACAAGAGTTCAGAGAATATTCAAGCTTTGCAAGAAATAAAATGGGAAAAAAATAGATTGCTTTGTAGCATAAACCAAACATGTGTCGTTTGGAGAGAAACAAAGTACTGAAATATTTAAGTGATTTCTACTTGCATGTGCCTGGTTACATTGTGGCTCTATTCTCAAGTCCACTCTGACTTGCTCTGTTGAATTTTCAATTAAGAAATGCCTTGTAAAATACCTGACATGATAAAAAATAAAATAAAACCCCTGAGTAGAAATATAAAACACATTACAAAAATGCAATGTAAGAATAAAGGAAGTTTTTAAGATATAAATTAGAAAACAAAACGAATGCTTGGACTAAAGATAGAGTGTGGAGAACCACCAATTTGAAACTTGCAAACCATAATCCAGGAAATGTAAGTTTAGTGACTTTAAAGGTGCACAATCTCATCTCCAGATTTCTGTCTTTTGGAATACTGAGAGAAAAAGTAAATTCTCATGTAAACTGGTCAAGTTCCAGACAACAATTTCAAGAGAATTCAAAGTGTGAAATATGGGTATATCTTTAATGCCCCAGCATTATATTACTAACAGAAAATTTCAATAAAAGGAGAAAGTCTTCTTCAGGAAAGAAAGTACCTTTCAGGAAGTATTTTCTTCAATATCAGATAAAACATGAATTTCAAAAAAATTTCTATGCGTAGAAAAGATTCTCAATCAACATTTTCTTATGATCTACACTGTCAGACAATGGATAGAAACATATTTTGAACAAGTGGGAATAAGAGTTATATTTGAAACAATTATTGTCAACATTAAATTCCTAAAGTAAAGCAACTGTTTTCTAGGTATATTGGAAGTTGCTTATTGAAGTTACAGACACTAACTAGTGCTGACCGCTGTGTCTCCAGAAAGGTAGGAAACTATAAGTTGACAAGGTAAGAGTGACTGCATATTATCTGCTATGGGGTTGTTTAAAAACAATATAATTAGACTAAACTACCATGCTTACTTTAGAAATAAATTATCATTTGATAGAGTGGTGTTGCAGTTAATGTGTAATGACTCAATTTGTTTTCACCTAATAGTTTTCAGGTCGGTGGCAGCAATTAATCAGGAATTCAATATGACTCCCACAACAGGTTTTAAATAAAATGGATTCAGCTCTAATAAATGTCTGTTCAGTGTATGGTTTATAATAATTCTCAACTAGAAGTCGAAGCAAAAGTCAGTTACAAAGTTAAGGTTCACTTTCCGGAAATAAAATTAAACATCCTGGCAGAACTAGAAAAAATTGGATAAAAATTATTTTAAAGTATCTTATAGGATAATTAAAATATTTTGCAAGACTAAAAGAATACATACATAAAAAAACAAAATATTAGAGCAACCCACCTTCCCAGAGGAGTCCAAAGAAGCTTGTAGGTCTCCAGTTGCATCTACAGATCCAGGACACGGAGGTAGGCTGGGGCTGAAGGCCATGAGATCTGCCTTGGGCGGACCATCCCCAGAGCACACCCGCTGCCGCCTCTGCTGCGAGTAAGACCAGCTCCCCACCGCGCTGGAGCACACCAGCGTGCGCTTCCCGGGCCCGCACGCGCCCTCGCTGGGCGGCGCCGAGCACCGCAGCGCCGTGTACAGCAGCAGCGTGAGCACCAACAGGCTGGACACCGCGCAGATGGCGATGATCAGGTACACGTTCACATCCACCAGAGCGGCCTCCGCGCCAGCGGCGCCCGTCGACGCCCGCGTAGAGGCCTTGGGCGCCTGGCCGCTGTCCTCCAGCGACAGCAGCACGGTGGCCGTGGCCGTCAGCGCCGGCTCGCCGTGGTCCTTCACCAGCACCAGCAGGCGCTGGCGCGGCGCGTCCGCCTCGTCCAGGGCGCGCGTCGTGCTGATTTCGCCCGTGTACAGCCCCACGCGGAACGGGCTGTGCGCGCCACCCGCCGCCGGCTGCAGCTCGTACGACAGCCACGCGTTATAGCCCGAGTCCGCGTCCACCGCGCGCACCTTCGCCACCACGTGGCCCGCGCCCACCGACCGTGCCACCAGCTGGCTCAGTGAGCCCGCCCCGCCGCCCGGCCCGGGCAGCAGCAGCGCGGGCGCATTGTCGTTCTCGTCCAGCACGAACACCTGCAGCGTCACGTTGCTGCCCAGAGGCGGCACGCCCGCGTCGCGCGCGCTCACCTGGAACTGCAGCAGCTCCAGCTCCTCGTGGTCCAGCGGCTGCAGCGCATACACCTTGCCGCTCTCCGCGTGCACCGACACGTAGCTCGACAGCGCTCGCTCGCCCACCCGCCGCTCCACCAGCGAGTAGGACACCAGCGCGTTCTCCTGCGCGTCCGCGTCCCGAGCCGACACCGTGAAGATGTGGCAGCCGGGAGGGTTGTTCTCCTTCACCAGCACCGTGTACTCGGGCTGCGCGAACGCGGGCGCGTTGTCGTTCACGTCGGCCACCTCCACGGACACGCTGGCTGTGGCTGACAGGGAAGGCGAGCCCCCGTCCCTCGCGGTCACCACCACTTCATAGTTTGCCACCCTCTCGCGGTCCAGGGCGCTGTCCAGCACCAGCGAGTAGTAATTCTTGAAGGTGGACACCAGTTTGAAGGGGACATGAGGCATCACGGAACAGGTCACCTGTCCATTTGCACCTTCGTCTCGGTCAATAACGCTGATCAGGGCAATGATTGTCCCCAGCTGTGCGTCCTCTTTGACAGGGAGCCAGAGCGTTTTGATAATCAACTCTGGAGCAAAGTCGTTAGTGTCCACAACTTCCACAAGAACTGTACAGTGACCAGCCAGGGCTGGAAGGCCTTTATCGATCGCCTCCACTGGAATTTTGTAAGCTTTACTTTCTTCAAAATCTATATGTCCTATTGTTATAATCTTCCCACTTAGGGAGTCTATGTAGAACTTAAATTTTATATCTGGAGAAACGTCACTAGAGAATGAGTAAATAATATCACCATTCAAGCCTTCGTCTAAATCTGAGGCGTTGAGTTTAATTACGAACGTTGCATTGGGAACGTTTTCTGGTAATTTCACCGCATAGAGTGTTCTGTCGAAAGCTGGGGCGTTGTCATTGGCGTCCAGCACTTTGACGAGAAACTGAACTGTGCCAGTCAGCTCAGGTTTGCCTCTGTCAGTGGCCGTGAGCACTAAATGAAGTTCCGGAGATTCTTCCCTGTCTAAAGGTTTTCGTAATACAAGTCCCAGAGGCTTTACCTGTTGGTCGGTGGTTGGTACGTCCAGAGAGAAATAATCATTGGAGCTCAGCCTGTAAGTCAACAGAGCGTTCTCCCCGATATCTGCATCGGAGGCGCCCTCTAGTGGAAACCGAGAGTCAAGCGGCCTGGATTCCGCGATAAACAGATTCCTTTGTGTTCCGGGGAACACAGGAGGATTGTCGTTAATGTCCTTCACCTCCACCTCCACGTGGAACACCTGCAGCGGCCGGTCCACGATCACCTCCAGGTGGATGCTGCACTCCGCACTCCGCCCGCACAGCTCCTCCCGGTCGATCCGAGAATTTACAAACAAAACGCCATTCTGCAGATTTACCTCCAGAAGGTCCCCGCGGCCTTTGGAATCCAACTGGAACAAGCGGGGCACCATCTCCGCCAGCTCCAGCCTTAGGTCCTGGGCGATGTGGCCCACGAAGGTGCCGTGTTTGGCCTCCTCCAGGACTGAGTAGTGGACCTGGCTGCTCCCGGTTTCCCAGGCTGTGAGAATGATAAACAGTAGCAGTAGATTCCGGTCCCCTTGGTCGCCTCGACTTGAGTACAACATTTCAAATACTCGATCTTTTTTATAGTTAGCGAAAAATTTTTCAAAACTAGGGGAAATCTTCTGATTCCTTCAGTCCCATCCTGCTGTGTTCGTCACTGTTCTGCCCTAGGATACTATAAAAGACCGGACTGTCTTTCCAAAGCCTAAAAGATGGCTTTGAATCAGAGAATTTCTCAGCCGAGAGTGACATCACGTGGCCCCAAAAGTAAGTACATATTCTATGAATAAACATTTCGCCATTATCCTGCAAAGTTTTGTTTCATTCTCTGAATTTTTTCTTAATCGTTGATGAAATAGAGAAGGACATTTCTCTTGTTGGAAGCATTCATGTGGAATAAGTGCAGCTAAATGTTTAGTATAAACCAAAACTGTGGCTTTCTGTTACCTGAGGAAACTAAACTCTCCACACAATTTAAAAAAAATCACAGAAATGAAGTGAGAATTAAAATTATCAGTTAAACAACCAGGGATTTTAAATTGGAAAATTCTTTTGTTCTGTAATTCAGGATCTCCCACATACGTAGACTTAGGATTCTGCCTAGAAGAATTCGATGACTCACTGTTCCTAGGGTCTCTAGGAGACCAGAAATCTACTGATGAAAAAGAAACTTGCTCATGTCTGAAAAAAAATAAATCTAGAAAACTGAGCAACAAATTGAAGTATTTTCTTAAGTAATTTTATGAATTGAATATATGTAAAATATTTAAATATAAGTAAGAATTTGCTTTAATATATTTTGTAGGGAGAAACTAGTCTATATTTTTCTCTTTATTAGAATTAATGTGATTTCTTTTCAGAAATGTGTTGCATTCCTATATCTATATAGTTGCATTTTTCCAAGCCTTAATACTTATGAATATCTTTTTACAATCCCCAATATAGTTTACATTATGTCTTTTCATAATACATACATTTTAATTTCATTATTGTTCATCCTTAGTACTTAGGACAATTTCTGTTTTTAAAGTTATGCTTGGGATTTTTCCTTCTTAGTATCTATTTAACAAGGAAAGCTCATTTGTGAACTACTCTCATTCTAAACTGCATGTAGATTAATTACATCTAGATTTTAGTGCTTTTAAAGAGTAAAGGCAAAATTATCAGTTTATGGTACCATTAATGCTCCTGTATATCTATCTTTTCTTTCATATTCTTACAGCTACCTGCCTAAGAAACGTTTTTAACTAATTGCTCCTATCCTTAATTATTGCAGTACCTTCCTAGATTGTCTTTCCATCCAATCTTCTGAAACACAGTGCTGAATTTTTTTGCTCAAGATCTTTTGATAGTTCCCAATTTACTTCTGAAGAATCCAAATTCTTTAATGTACTACTCAGAGTTACTTAGTCTAGTACTCAGAATCAAGAGATATTTTCATATTACTTTTTCTGACTTTATTCTATGTGAAACATATGTTTTAACCACAGTGGACTATTCCGTGTTTCCAGTCATATAGAGGCTTTTGTGTGTCTTCAAGTTTGCTTAATTTTCTCCTTCACAGAATTATTCATTATTCTCAATATTCTCTCAGGGTAACTTACCCTTTTAAAAACCATTGAAAACACCATGCCTCTTCAAGTGTTCCTTCAGAAAGACAAATAGGGAGTGATTTTCCTTCAACCCCAGCTTTGCTTTTGGGCCTGTTATAATTTATATCTTGTCTTTCATTGTATGAACCATATATTTATTTTATCTCAAACGTTTTGATGTCAGAGGCTGGGTTTTGGTAATTCAGTGGTCCCTGGCATGCTAACATGGTCTTGGAATCCCCTGAGGGTCCTACTAATGATTAATGAAGACTGATGACTATATTTTAAAAGTTATTCTGTAACACTTTCTATATAAATGGTCTACTTCCATGGTTAACAGGCAGTAACTACTACTAACTTTTAAATCATCATCAAAACATACGGTGTACTTATTTTTGAGGAAGGGAAAACACCATTAATGGAAAAGAACAAAGATTTCAAACACCTACTCAGACCTCTAAATGATCTGAAGCAACTTATAAGTATGAAAAAAGACATTACTGTCAACACAAGATAGTCTAAACTTTCCCTGAGGAGACTTTATCTAGATAAATTTCTAGATTCCAAAAGGTTTTCCACATCCACAATGGTAATTGGACTTCCCAAAACTGGTGAAACTGACTTTTAGATGAGTTTTTTAATTCTATCACAAAGAATTCAAAATATTGACACATTGTAGGTTAACCTGAAAATAACTTCACAAAAGATAACTTTTACATAAAATAAGAGTAATATAGAAGGCCATAATGACTTTCTAACATTTTAGTTTTTCTTTTTCCAGTTATTAACTCCTTGAACTCTTTTGAATAATAACTAAATTTTGTTATGCACATAGTATTTGACAGACATTTTATAAGCAACTTATAAATATTAACTTACTTGATACAAAAATTCTATGCAATAGAATTTATATTCATCATGCTTAGAATGTGAAACCAAGGAATTGAAATAACAAATGCTTTATCAAAGGCTATATGAACAAAAACTGGAAGAGGTGGAGTTTTAATCCAGGAAGCTCCAGAATCCACAGTATTTAATAACTGAGCTCTGGTACCTTTCAAGTTAGGAAATATTTAATAGCTAAAATCATTACCATTCACCTGAAACTAATACGAAATTGTTAATCAACTATATACACCCATATAAAATAAAACGTTAAAAATAAACAAATAAAACCATTAACATAGAAGAGTGCAAAGTGTTAAAATACAGATTAGATTTTGACTCCATCTTTGTGATAAGCACACCCCTAAAATGAAATTCGAATATCAATTAGAGAGTTGTAGGAACACAGAACTAAAATTATCGAAATGATGAGAGTTGTCAAATAAATGGTAGGTGATGGAAAGTGTCTTGTTTCTTTTATTTTTAAGTGTCTTATTTCTAATTAAGGAATTTTTAAAAACCAATTAAACATTTAGGAGAAATGAGTAATTAAAGTTATATCCAAAAATCAGGTAGGCATAGACAGAATAGAAAATCTAAGTGTACCATCACTTTCATAAGGGAGAAACTCCACATTTGATTCAAACAGTACAGTAAAGATAAGCATATTTTAAAAATACACAGCCATTGGCGCAGTGGTTGAGAGCCCGCCTGCCGATGCAGGGGGATGCAGGGGACACGGGTTCGTGCCCCGGTCCGGGAAGATCCCACATGCCGCGGAGCAGCTGGGCCGGTGAGCCATGGCCTCTGAGCCTGCGCGTGCGGAGCCTGTGCTCCGCAACGGGAGAGGCCACAACAGTGAGAGGCCCGCGTACCGCAAAAAAACCAAAAACAAAAAGAAAAAAACACAGCCATTAAAGTTAAGGATTAAAATTATTTCTTTCATGTAATGTGCTTTTAATAGCCAAATAAAATTTAGGCACTGAAGGTATTGTGAGAAATATAAAATAAGCCACAAAATAATACTAGTTTCAGGTTACTTACAGGTGAGCAAAGGAAATAAAATGTCATACATTTCTGGTCATAAATGTTAAAGAAATTAAGAAATATATTAATAACAAATTAAAAATTGAGCGTTCCAGAAACCATTCATTCCATCCCATTAAGTTCCACCATTCTCTCCAAAGGAATATGCTCAAAATCTATGACCAACTAACATCAAGCCAGGTCAAACAGTTACAAGAAGCAAAGATTTAAAAAAGACAAGAAGAACAAAAAAATGAAAAGATTAAAAAAATAATAATAAGCATTCTTGGATTCTCAAAGTTTTACTGTACAAAACTAAAAATGTTAACTTGAATTAATGAGTCCTAATCATCCTGCATATTCTGTGTAATAAAGATTTATAAATTAATCATTTGAACAGCAAGAATGAAATTAATAGTTTTTCTAATCAAATTATTTTTCTAAATCATATATAAAATATGTTTAAATGTGAAATATTCTTCCATAATATTCCAACTATCTACAAAGGGCTGATAGTATTTTCCTCACTATTAATCATTAGAAGTAAGATTTTTATCAGATTAAAAGAAATTAGTTACTATACATAGATCCTCCAAAAATGTTGTTATTGACATGACTAAAAAAGTATCTGATAATAAAGCACATATCTTGAAATAGTACAATGTTCTATTTGATATTCTGTTGAAAGGAATATTAAATATTTGTTCACTTTTGGATTTATTTTTATCTGGTCTATAATAAATTTGGTAAGAAAGTGAAAACATGCAAATTTTGAAGAGAAATTATTCTGTACTTTATTACTAAACTGCTTAAAATACCAATAAACACTATATACATGTAGTATATATAGTAATATGTTTCTCTAAACCTATGTAACAGACCCTAAGAGAGAGAAGTAAATAAAATGGATGGGCTCTGATCTTAAAGTAAAAGTAATCCCCAGAAAATATGTAAATATTATCGAAACGTAGTATATGAAGTAAGGTTAAAACTACATACAATGAAAAATAAATGCTATTTGGAGGAATGTATATAAACAGCTTGTTGTTAGGGTTCAGAAAGTTAGGTATTACAAAGAATAAAATCGTATTCAGTAAGAAGAAATTTATCCAAGAAAAATTTGAATTTCAGTAGAAACCCAACACATGGAGAATGGTTAATGTCTGATGGCACTGAGAAACAGCGATTAAATTCGCCATATACACGTGTATCAAATCATCATGTTTTATACCTTAAACATACTCAATGCTATTCACCAAATATATCACAATAAATCTGGGGGGAAAAACGATTAATTTTAAATACTTTTAAACCACAGTAACGTTTGTATACTGAAGTGTGAAAACGTGCTGTATATTATAAAAAGGAAAATAAATGTGAAATACTATAAATTATAAAATTCCGTCTTAAATATTTTAATATCAGTTTAAATGGACCTACCTCCGTGCAATGATCAACATCTTGCAGTTTGCCCGCGTTTTCTGAACCTAAGAACGGAGGGAGGCTGGGGCTGAAGGCCATGAGATCTGCTTTGGGCGGCCCCTCCCCAGAGCACACCCTCTGCCGCCTCTGCTGCGAGTAAGACCAGCTCCCCACCGCGCTGGAGCACACCAGCGTGGGCTTCCCGGGCCCGCACGCGCCCTCGCTGGGCGGCGCCGAGCACCGCAGCGCCGTGTACAGCAGCAGCGTGAGCACCAACAGGCTGGACACCGTGCAGATGGCGATGATCAGGTACACGTTCACATCCACCAGAGCGGCCTCCGCGCCAGCGGCGCCCGTCGACGCCCGCGAAGAGGCCTTGGGCGCCTGGCCGCTGTCCTCCAGCGACAGCAGCACGGTGGCCGTGGCCGTCAGCGCCGGCTCGCCGTGGTCCTTCACCAGCACCAGCAGGCGCTGGCGCGGCGCGTCCGCCTCGTCCAGGGCGCGCGTCGTGCTGATCTCGCCTGTGTACAGCCCCACGCGGAACGGGCTGCGCGCGCCACCCGCCGCCGGCTGCAGCTCGTACGACAGCCACGCGTTATAGCCCGAGTCCGCGTCCACCGCGCGCACCTTCGCCACCACGAGGCCCGCGCCCACCGACCGAGCCACGAGCTGACTCAGCGCTCCCGCCCCGCCGCCCGGCCCGGGCAGCAGCAGCGCGGGTGCGTTGTCGTTCTCGTCCAGCACGAACACCTGCAGCGTCACGTTGCTGCCCAGAGGCGGCACGCCCGCGTCGTGCGCGCTCACCTGGAACTGCAGCAGCTCCAGCTCCTCGTGGTCCAGCGGCTGCAGCGCGTACACCTTGCCGCTCTCCGCGTGCACCGACACGTAGCTCGACAGCGCTCGCTCGCCCACCCGCCGCTCCACCAGCGAGTAGGACACCAGCGCGTTCTTCTGCGCGTCCGCGTCCCGCGCCGACACCGTGAAGATGTGGCAGCCGGGCGGGTTGTTCTCCTTCACCAACACCGTGTACTCGGGGTGCGCGAACGCGGGCGCGTTGTCGTTCACGTCGGCCACCTCCACGGACACGCTGGCTGTTACTGACAGAGAAGGCAAGCCCCCGTCCCTCGCGGTCACCACCACCTCATAGTTGGCCACAGTCTCGCGATCCAAGGCGCTGTCCAGAACCAGCGAATAGTAATTCTTGAAGGTGGACACCAGTTTGAAGGGGACCTGGGGCGTTAATGAGCAGGTCACCTGCCCATTGGCACCAGAATCTTGGTCAGACACATTAATCAAGATGATAACTGTGCCGGGCTGAGCATCTTCTGAGATAGGAAGCGACAGGGAAGTGACAGTCAACTCTGGAGCATTGTCATTAGCGTCCAAAACTTCCACAAGAACTGTACAGTGACCAGCCAGGGGTGGGAGGCCTTTATCGATCGCCTCTACTGGAATTTTGTAAGCTTTACTTTCTTCAAAATCTATATGTCCTATTGTTATAATCTTCCCACTTAGGGAGTCTATGTAGAACTTAAATTTTATATCTGGAGAAACGTCACTAGAGAATGAGTAAATAATATCACCATTCAAGCCTTCGTCTAAATCTGAGGCGTTGAGTTTAATTACGAACGTTGCATTGGGAACGTTTTCTGGTAATTTCACCGCATAGAGTGTTCTGTCGAAAGCTGGGGCGTTGTCATTGGCGTCCAGCACTTTGACGAGAAACTGAACTGTGCCAGTCAGCTCAGGTTTGCCTCTGTCAGTGGCCGTGAGCACTAAATGAAGTTCCGGAGATTCTTCCCTGTCTAAAGGTTTTCGTAATACAAGTCCCAGGGGCTTTACCTGTTGGTCGGTGGTTGGTACGTCCAGAGAGAAATAATCATTGGAGCTCAGCCTGTAAGTCAACAGAGCGTTCTCCCCGATATCTGCATCGGAGGCGCCCTCTAGTGGAAACCGAGAGTCAAGCGGCCTGGATTCCGCGATAAACAGATTCCTTTGTGTTCCGGGGAACACAGGAGGATTGTCGTTAATGTCCTTCACCTCCACCTCCACGTGGAACACCTGCAGCGGCCGGTCCACGATCACCTCCAGGTGGATGCTGCACTCCACGCTCCGCCCGCACAGCTCCTCCCGGTCGATCCGAGAATTCACAAACAAAATGCCATTCTGCAGATTTACCTCCAGAAGGTCCCCGCGGCCTTTGGACGCCACCCGGAACAGGCGCGGCACCATCTCCGCCAGCTCCAGCCCCAGGTCCTGGGCGATGTGGCCCACGAAGGTGCCATGTTTGACCTCCTCCGGGACCCAGTAGTGGACCTGGCCGCTCCCGGTCTCCCAGGCTATGAGAATTATAAAAAATAGCAGTAGATGCCGGTTCCCCGAGCCGCCTAGATTTGAGTACATTTCAAATTATTGGTATTTTATTCTAAACTGCGTAACTTGTCGCAAAACTTAGAGGAATCTTCTTATCCCGTCTTTATTATCCTGATAGGCTCGCCATTGTTCAACCTCCGGGTACTGAAACAGAGTGGAGACTCTTTCCGATGTGAAAAGGGATGACTTAGTTTTGTCTTGAATTAAGAGAATTTCATGGTAAAGAGCGACATCATGTGGCCCAAAAAGTAAGTACGAATTACAAAAATTAACTTTATATTAATAAGGTGCAAAGTTTTATTTCAATCTCTGAATTTCTACAAATATTTGTTAAAGTGTAGGACAACATTTCTCATGCTGGCTGAAGGCATTCTTAGGAGATTTCACTTCTGGATGTTTAGTGTGACCATAATTGTAGTTCTCAAGCCTTGAAAATATGTTTTTCCACAAAGTTTTAAAATAAAGATAAAAATGCAAGTGACAAATAAAATTATGTTAGCAACCCTAAGTTTTAAAATCCTCTCTTCAGAGTCCAGGAAGCTCCATTTTCTTAGATTTCTGTTAAGGAAACTCCTGGTCTCTCTAGGGACCCAGGATCTCAAGAATCTAGTGGAAGGAAAACTTAGAAAAGTTGTTTTTAGGAAGCAAGAAATATTAGCAACTAATTCATATACTTGTCTTAAGAAAGTACAATAAGGGAAGGTTTAGGGTATCTTTGAAAAGGAAGAATTTGTATTAAGTGCATTTTGCGAGGACGAAGTATTCTGAATTTCTCTTTTCATCAGAATTTACATGTTCTGTTTCAGGATTTCATGGTTCTCATATCTTTTTTCCTTTCATTCTTTCTAAGCCTCATGTTTTATGAATATCCACCTGTTTTTACAATCTCCAACATGATTTAGATTATTTATTTTATAATATATGTTTATTTCATCAGCTAAATGTTGGTACTCAACTGTCCTTTAGTTAAAGCAGTCCTTTAATCAAGCTTGGGGTGTTTTATCCTTTTTAGTTCTACTTAACAGAGCAAGTTTTTTTTAATGTTTCACATCCATTTTCCCAACTGCAAATAAAATAATTAACGTCTGTATGCTATGGCTTTCCAAGTTTAATATCTGCCTAAATGAGTTTTAAATAATGCTGCTATCCTGAATTATTGCAATAGCTTCTTATTGCGTCATCTTGTCACAACTCCATTTATCCTTCTCTTAATCCTGGCAGTCATCTTCCTGAAAAACACCTTTTATTCCTATGGATTCACTCTTTTTGATAGCTGTCCAATGATGTGAGAGGTGAGTCAAAATTTCTTAGTCAAGTACTCAAATGACCCAAGAGATTTTTCTCATATTACTTTTCCTGCTTTATCTCATACTCTTTCCTATAGGAACTATATGTTTTAACCAAAACAGACTTCCCTGTGTCCAGGCACATTTGGGGTTTTCTGTGTACTTTACTTAAGTTCCTCTGTTGCCAAGAATACTGGTTATACTCAATATTCTCCCAAAGGAAACTTTTCCATTTAAAAACCACTAAAATGTCAAAACTCTTGAAGGACTCCTTCAACAAGGGAAAAAGGTGGATATTTCTGTTCAATAAAATCACAGTGATTTACATCTCTTGTATCTCTTATAATATTCTGCCTCTAAGATGGTTATATTTATGTATGACAGATATCTTTATTTTTCTATAAACTTCTTGAAGCCAGGGGCTGGTTCTTGTTAATTCAATCATTCTTGACACAGCATCATGTTCTTAGAGACCATCCTAGAATATTTTTTAAATGTTTACTCAAGAGTGATGCCTATGGTTCTTCTCTATTTCCTAAGAAAGCATACTATTTTTATGGTTGTTAGGTATTTATACAAATGACACTCTTTATTGATTATACAATAGTCTATTTGTCACTTTTAAGTATGTGTTTAAAAACTATTGTGTGGGGCTTCCCTGGTGGCGCAGTGGTTAAGAATCCGCCTGCCAATGCAGGGTACACGGGTTCAAGCCCTGGTCCGGGAAGATTCCACATTCCGCGGAGCAACTAAGCCTGTGCACCACAACTACTGAAGCCCGTGCGCCTGGAGCCTGTGCTCCGCAACAAGAGAAGCCACCGCAGTGAGAAGCCCGCGCGCTGCAATGAAGAGTAGCCCCCGTTCGCCTCAATTAGAGAAAGCCCGCATGCAGCAACGAAGACCCAAAGCCACCAAAAAAACCCAAAACAAAACTATTGTGTGCTTACTTATTTTTAAAAATCAGAAACACTACCAATGGTTTCCACCATTTCAAAAAATAGAAAATGAAAATATTGGGGAGCACAAACCCCAGTTCAGTCCTCTGATGGACCCTGGACAACTTGTAAATGTAGGAAAATATGTCATTCCAGTTTAAGGTAGTCTAATACTTCCTAGGAAAACATGGACAACACAAAAAGTTAAAATCACCTTCAGCAAAGCACCAAAGGCTCAGCAGCTTAAATGTATTTTTTAAATCCAAAATGCTTTTCCACTGCCAAAATCTTAATTCAATTTTCAACATAGAAAAAATGGATCAAAATTTTCTTCAGTGGCATTCAAAATGTTAGAGACATCTTGGATTAATTAAAATACATCTTAAATTAATTATTTATAGGGAGGTCATAAATAGCCTTTACATAAAAAAAAAATATAGAAGCCATAATGATGACCTTCTGACATTTTAGATTTTCCTATTCCTCTTCAGAATATGAATAGCCAAATTGATCAAGCTCTTACTATTTAGCTAATACTATCATAAGCACTTTATAAGTATCAACTTACTAAGTACTTCAGCATTTACCTGTGATAGGTATTACTATTTATCATCCCAGCTTTACAGGTGGAAAACTGAAAAATGAGAGGTTAAGCAAGGCTGCACAGAACAAAATTGGTAGGGGGGAATTTAGGCAAGGAAGGATGGCTTCAAAACTCACAACAATAAACACTATTCTCTGCTTCCTGCATGTAAAGAAACAGTGAAGAGTTTAAATCATAATACAGAGTGAATAATGAAAGCATTAAATTAGAAGAAATAGTTCTATGAAAGGAACCCACCAAATAAAAATCAAACATAAATAAGTGATTTGCAGTGTTTGAGAGTTCAATGCAGATTTTACATGAATGTACTTGGGCAAAGTTCACATTCTGTTGAATTACTATTTGTCTGATATTTGAATCCCTGATAAGCTGAGCAATAACCATAGGTGTCTCATGGTAGTTGTAAGAGGGTGAAATTTTCCCATTCACTTCTTCAACCCAATCAGAAGTATTCAGTCTGATAACTAATACTATGTACTTTGTCTCTAAATGGTTTAAAAGGCCAACAGTAAATAAGCACTACAGACTCTTGGACTCTTGGAATCACCAGGCCCCAAAAGGAATCTAGATTAAGATATGATGAACAGGGTCCTTAAACAAAGTGGATAACTTGAAAGTGTTGGTGAAACAGAAGCATTAAAAAAAAAAAAAGGCAGAAAGAAAGGAAGGAAGCTGAAAGGATAAAAATGTAATAAAGTGACATTGAAATGTCAATATATTATTTAAAAATGAGTAACTGTGAAATAACCCTCCTGAAGTTCAAATGGAAAGTAATGAAATCTCTACAACATTAATAAGAAAAAAAATACTACCAGTGCAAATTTTTAAATGCATCACAAATGAATGTATCCAATGAAATTTTGAGTTTCAAGACAAAAATCTTGAGGTGTAGAATGATATTAATAACGTCTGATTCCACTTTAAGTCAGCATTAATAAACAAAAGAGATCATAATGATTAACAAAAAGGAAAAGACGTATATAATGTAATTATTCAAATTTTTCAAAAAAAAGAGAGTGTAAATATAAACTGAAGGAAAACAATTATAACATTTCAAAATAAATATTAACTGGTAATTATGAAAATTCAGACTTACTTTGGAAAGCCGATCACCATTTAAATCCTGAAGCTCGCCCATATCCACCACTACTGGACAAGCTGGAAGGCTGGGGCTGAAGGCCATGAGGTCGGTCTTGGGCGGCCTCTCCCCAGAGCACACCCGCTGCCGCCTCTGCTGCGAGTAAGACCAGCTCCCCACCGCGCTGGAGTACACCAGCGTGGGCTTCCCGGGCCCGCGCGCGCCCTCGCTGGGCAGCGCCGAGCACCGCAGCGCCGTGTACAGCAGCAGCGTGAGCACCAACAAGCTGGACACCGCGCAGATGGCGATGATTAGGTACACGTTCACATCCACTAACGCCGTCTCCGCTCCAGCGGCGCCGGTCGAAGCCCGCGAAGAGGCCTTGGGCGCCTGGCCGCTGTCCTCCAGCGACAGCAGCACGGTGGCCGTGGCCGTCAGCGCCGGCTCGCCGTGGTCCTTCACCAGCACCAGCAGGCGCTGGCGCGGAGCGTCGACCTCGTCCAGGGCGCGCGTCGTGCTGATCTCGCCCGTGTACAGCCCCACGCGGAACGGGCTGCGCTCGCCACCCGCCGCAGGCTGCAGCTCGTACGACAGCCACGCGTTATAGCCCGAGTCCGCGTCCACCGCGCGCACCTTCGCCACCACGTGGCCCGCGCCCACCGACCGAGCCACCAGCTGGCTCAGTGCGCCCGCCCCACCGCCCGTCCCGGGCAGCAGCAGTGCGGGTGCGTTGTCGTTCTCGTCCAGCACGAACACCTGCAGCGTCACGTTGCTGCCCAGAGGCGGCACGCCCGCGTCGCGCGCGCTCACCTGGAACTGCAGCAGCTCCAGCTCCTCGTGGTCCAGCGGCTGCAGCGCGTACACCTTGCCGCTCTCCGCGTGCACCGACACGTAGCTCGACAGCGCTCGCTCGCCCACCCGCCGCTCCACCAGCGAGTAGGACACCAGCGCGTTCTCCTGAGCGTCCGCGTCCCGCGCCGACACCGTGAAGATGTGGCAGCCGGGAGGGTTGTTCTCCTTCACGAACACCGTGTACTCGGGCTGCGCGAACGCGGGCGCGTTGTCGTTCACGTCGGCCACCTCCACGGACACGCTGGCTGTGGCCGACAGGGAAGGCGAGCCCCCGTCCCTCGCAGTCACCACCACCTCATAGTTGGCCACACTCTCGCGATCCAAGGCGCTGTCCAGCACCAGCGAATAGTAATTCTTGAAGGTGGACACCAGTTTGAAGGGAACATGGGGCGTCAGAGAGCAGGTCACCTGCCCGTTGGCACCTGAGTCGAGATCGGACACGCTAATTAGGGCAATGACAGTGCCGAAATGAGCGTCCTCTCGGACAGGCAAGGATAAGGAAGTCAGTGCAATCTGAGGGACATTATCATTTTTATCCAAAACTTTCACCAAGATGGTGCAATGACCAGCCATGGGTGGGTGGCCTTTGTCTGTCGCATCAATACGGATTTTGTATAAATTTATATTTTCAAAATCTAAATTCCCTTGAATTACTATTTCTCCAGTATTTGGATCTATTCTAAACTGGTTACTAACCATGGATGGAACAAGACTATTAAAAGAGTATGAAAACTCCCCATTCGCTCCTTCATCCCTATCAGAAGCATTCAGTCTCATAACTATTGTTCCGTTATCTGAGTTTTCAAATACTTTTGCTTCATACTCTGACTGTCCAAAACTGGGAGCATTGTCATTCACATCCAGTACGGTGACCAGCAGCTGAACAGTGGCAGTGAGCTCAGGTTTGCCTTGGTCAGTAGCCATGAGGAATAAGTTATGTTCGGGCGCTTCCTCTCTGTCCAACGATTTCCTTAACACGAGCCCAATTTGTGTACTGTCATCACTGTTTGTTTTCACATCTAACGCGAAGTTTTCGTTGGAACTGAGCTTGTAGGTTAAGACAGAATTTGAGCCCACATCTGCATCCGACGCGCCCTCTAGTGGAAACGACGAATCTGGCAGCCTAGATTCGGAAATCAACACTCTTTGTTCCTTTACCGGGAACACAGGCGGGTTGTCGTTAATGTCCTTCACCTCCACCTCCACATGGAACACCTGCAGCGGCCGGTTCACGATCACCTCCAGGTGGATGCTGCACTCCACGCTCCGCCCGCACAGCTCCTCCCGGTCGATCCGAGAATTCACAAACAAAATGCCATTCTGCAGATTTACCTCCAGAAGGTCCCCGCGGCCTTTGGACGCCACCCGGAACAGGCGCGGCACCAGCTCCGTCAGCTCCAGCCCCAGGTCCTGGGCGATGCGGCCCACGAAGGTGCCGTGTTTGGCCTCCTCTGGGACGGAGTAGCGGACCTGGCCGCTCCCCGCCTCCCAGGCTGCAAGGAGCAGAAGCGAGAGAAGCAAACACCGGGATCTCAGTCGGCCTTCAGGTGTAATAAGCATTTCAAATACTTGCTGGTTTAGTTCCATCAGGAAATCTTGTCTAGGCATTAAGATGAAATATTGTATGATCCCGAGTCTGTTAATTCAGTTCTTCTGCGCCTGCCATCATTCAACACTCGTGGAAGGATGCAGTAACGGGAGCAATGGACTTGAATAACAGCTAGTGTAACTTCACGGTAGACAGCGACATCATGCGGCTCGAAAGGGTAAGTAATGACTTCACAACGAAGCTACGCTATAGTTCTTGAAGTTAAAGATATAGATATTTATATTACATATATATGTTTTGCCTTATTTTAATAGTAAATCTCCTCATGTTTGTAATTTGCAGGGTCAGTTTATCTCGTCTGTTTTCTTTTATTAGTTTAGAGTAGTGTAAGGGTTCGAAATACTCATAGTGAAACAACTTTCCTCCCAATAAAGGAAAAACTGTATCAGCCATTTTAGAAAGCTTAAGTGTGATATGAACCAGGCTTGGGAATTAGAAGTGCAAACTATCCTACATATTTGCATAGAGAAGAAACATGTGCATGTATTTCTGTCACAGAATATATTATTATATTTTGAGAAAAGAGTGTAATTTTAAATTAGCAAGTTTTACCCAAATTTTTAAAACCTTATAGATTATCAAAGTCCATTCTTTCTTTGTTGAGTGAACATCAACTACTCCTAATAATGTTTTTTAATTTAATAATGGAGGCTGAAAATTTTAGCACATATTCCTTACAACATTTCTTAATTTCTCTGCAGCTTATGTTAGTCCTCCCCCTCAAAATATTTTCCTTCTTGTGGAATTTCTACTTATACTTCTCCATCTTGTGGAATTTCTACCTATTGTGCTTTGCCGCTCTGATCCTTCTGCTGCTCCTAAATGACCTTATCCGTTTCTTTCTACCTCAACCTCTTATATGCTTTTATTTGTGTTCTCATCCCCTTCCAACATTTCAGACAAGACTTCTATTGAAGCTATTCCCAAACTCACATCTTTCTCCGCCTTTTCAATGGTTATAATTGTCATTTTTAGCCATACATGCTGATGACTCCTAGAAAATAATTTGATTACAATTTAAAGATTATGAAGATAAATCATTAATACCCCCCAAATTCAAACCCTTAAATTCACCTTTTATTTAATGGCATGAACATTCTACATGTCACCTATATCAATTTTTTATTACTCCATCTCCCTTACCTGCCCTATTCAAAGTTGGCCTATAGTCCATCTGTCCATCTGTCTTTTCACATACCACCATATTTATCTTCATGGGTACAGCTTTTATTGGATTGCACTAAACAAATAAATCCCAAGATGTTAGAATCACTTCTATGTGACCTGAGATATGGTCACAAGCCAACATTTCCAGTGTTATTTTCAACTACTCTCCAATATTCTATTTTGCAGACAACATAGATCACTTGCTTTCCTTCTTCCGCAATACAACCTTTGTTCAATTTTTTTAAAATTACCTCCATCTTTACCTGTAAGAATGCTCCACTCATATCAAAGTCATGCCAAAATATCATCTTACCATGAATTCATCCTTAATGTCATCAACTGTAGGTAATTAAACTCTTTCTCAAAAGGAGACAATGAAAGTTATTAAAAAGAATTTTCAAACAGACACTTGCCAACACTCACCCTTCTGCACAATTCTGATATACTTGTAAAATCCTCACAGACAACTGTAATACAAAGTACCCCCCAACATGAGAACATTTTACATAACTTACATGACAACATCTTAAAATAACTAACCTAGATCTATCCTGATAAGTAGTAGTCCTTATCGCTTTCTATTACACTTATTTTGAGTAAACAAAGAGTTCATTTGACAACCAATAATAAGCCCCCAAATAAAAGGTTCCTTTGCTAACAGGAAGAAAGGCCTTGACAAAAGATATATTGGGGGCTTCCCTGGTGGTGCAGTGGTTGAGAGTCCACCTGCCGCTGCAGGGGACACGGGTTCGTGTCCCGGTCCGGGAGGATCCCACATGCGGCAGAATGGCTGGGCCTGTGAGCCACGGCCGCTGGGCCTGCCCATCCGGAGCCTGTGCTCCGCAGCGGGAGAGGCCACAACGGTGAGAGGCCCGCGTACTGGAAAAAAAAAAAAAAAAAAGATATATTGGCCTACAGTCTTGTTAGTTGAAGGTTTTCTATAGTGGTTAAGGTATTTCATAAATTGCTGCCCTACGTGAAGAACAGTGGCCTCTCCCGCCGCGGAGCAACAGGCCCCGGACGCGCAGGCTCAGCGGCCATGGCTCACGGGCCCAGCCGCTCCGCGGCACGCGGGATCCTCCCACACCGGGGCACGAACCCGTGTCCCCCGCATCGGCAGGCGGACTCTCAACCACTGCGCCACCAGGGAAGCCCTGAATATCAACTTTTAAATTAGTTAATTGAAGTATCAAATCTGTCTTTCTATTGAAGTTCCTAGCAATTTCCAGAAGGTTGGTAATATAGTCCAATTAACTGAAACAGTTGCAATAATTCTATTTATTGGCTCCAAGTAGAAAATTATACAATGTTACTGAAATCATATATGCAATTTCCTTTCCATTGGAAAAGGAAAATACTGGTCTCCTCATAAGAAACATCTTATATTTTTGTTTATTTATTTACTCAAACAGTTCATCTAATCAAGGGAGAGGACTGTGTGAGAAAAAAGTTTAGTCAATCCGTGAAAATCTTCCTCGCCCAGCAAAGAAAATTCTCAGTTATAAATAGTTTATATTTCAAAACTAAATTACTTGATTTATTTAACTTGATTTTTAAAAAGCTGACAACTGTTACCTACAAATTTACACAGTGGTGAGAATGCCCTCTCCATTTATAGGACTCCCCCAAAGTAATGAGGTATTAGAAATGTTTAAATAGTATGATACAAGTGTACTTATAAAATTAAATACATGTGAGAATGCAAGAAATAGGAAAGCAATAAAAAGGGGAATTGACATTTTGTCATATGAAATGTGGAATATTTATTCCTGGCTAAACCCATATTGTTTTTTAAAGAAGTGTAGAAAAACAGTTCTCTGTGTTTGAGATGGAGAGCACTCTTACCTATAGTAGATAAAATGTATGGCTTTGTTGTAAAAATGGTATTGGTAAACAACAAACTCGGGGGTGGTTATATCATAGTACAGTTTTTTAAAATCTAAAAACAAAAGGCAACAATAAATACAAATGTTTTCTAACTCAAAAATGTTAAGATTTTCCCAACTGTGAGAATTCATGATTATTTCTCACCAATATAATAATTTGTGTATTGGAAAATAAAAAGTAAGATAGAGAAAAACTAATCATTGTTCCACTAAATGTTGACGTTGGAGGTGGGGAATTATGACATATCTGCAAAATGGGACAACATGGGCTGGAAAAAAGAATGAAAAAACTCCTTAAGTAATATGTCATGATAGACAAATTATATTAAATGAAGGGGGAAGGAAAATCAACACAAATATTATGTCTTAAAATGGGAGACAGGAGTTTATTAGTATATGAAAAATTCTCTAGAAGAATAGCCAAGAAATTGGAAAGTTTGAAATATTCAGCAGGTGTATTAAGTGGTTTGATATTGGAGGTAGAATGGAAACATTTTAAAACATTTTAAATCATGTAAATGTATTTTGTATTCAAAAATGAATAAAATGAAGCCACTAGAGCTAAAAAGTTTTAATTATAAATATCAAATTCACCATTAGTATGCCAAGGCCAACCATTTAAACAGACTTGAAAGAGTCATTCAATGCACAAATATTACTGAAAAACTTAATTCAATATGTGTAATAAAAATACTCAAATAATGGATAGTATATGGAGAACAAAAAAGGCAAATTGACACGACGATGTTAAATATTTCTATGTAGTTACAACATGGGGCTTTGACAATAAATAATAATGCCAAGAATGTATCTTACAAGTATCTTACGACAACACTAATATTTGAAAATTGAAACATTCAACTAAAATTTTCAATCTGCAAATGCTTTCTATGGTCCACAGAAAACTAGTCCATTAACTCAAACTTTTAAAACCTTATAAAAAGGGGATTGTTACTGAAATAAACACTATAGTGCAAAACAATTTTCTCAAACAAAGTAAATTTTAAGCGTAACTATAAGTAAATGAATTAGTACCAAGAGAATTTATATCTAAAAGGATACAATAATTACTTATAAAGCCATAATTTAAAATACAAAGAGAAGATAGAGGATAATATTAAATATTTCATATTAAAGACATGACGAAAAATTGCTGTAAGAGTTTTGAGACTCACGGTGTCCGTAGAAATGGGACCCTGAGGCAGGCTGGGGCTGAAGGCCATGAGATCTGCCTTGGGCGGCTCCTTCCCAGAGCACACCCGCTGCCGCCTCTGCTGCGAGTAAGACCAGCTCCCCACCGCGCTGGAGCACACCAGCGTGCGCTTCCCGGGCCCGCACGCGCCCTCGCTGGGCGGCGCCGAGCACCGCAGCGCCGTGTACAGCAGCAGCGTGAGCACCAACAGGCTGGACACCGCGCAGATGGCGATGATCAGGTACACGTTCACATCCACCAGAGCGGCCTCCGCGCCAGCGGCGCCCGTCGACGCCCGCGTAGAGGCCTTGGGCGCCTGGCCGCTGTCCTCCAGCGACAGCAGCACGGTGGCCGTGGCCGTCAGCGCCGGCTCGCCGTGGTCCTTCACCAGCACCAGCAGGCGCTGGCGCGGCGCGTCCGCCTCGTCCAGGGCGCGCGTCGTGCTGATCTCGCCTGTGTACAGCCCCACGCGGAACGGGCTGTGCGCGCCACCCGCCGCCGGCTGCAGCTCGTACGACAGCCACGCGTTATAGCCCGAGTCCGCGTCCACCGCGCGCACCTTCGCCACCACGTGGCCCGCGCCCACCGACCGCGCCACCAGCTGGCTCAGCGCGCCCGCCCCGACGCCCGGCCCGGGCAGCAGCAGCGCGGGCGCGTTGTCTTTCTCGTCCAGCACGAACACCTGCAGCGTCACGTTGCTGCCCAGAGGCGGCACGCCCGCGTCGCGCGCGCTCACCTGGAACTGCAGCAGCTCCAGCTCCTCGTGGTCCAGCGGCTGCAGCGCGTACACCTTGCCGCTCTCCGCGTGCACCGACACGTAGCTCGACAGCGCTCGCTCGCCCACCCGCCGCTCCACCAGCGAGTAGGACACCAGCGCGTTCTCCTGCGCGTCCGCGTCCCGCGCCGACACCGTGAAGATGTGGCAGCCAGGCGGGTTGTTCTTCACGAACACCGTGTACTCGGGCTGCGCGAACGCGGGCGCGTTGTCGTTCACGTCGGCCACCTCCACGGACACGCTGGCTGTGGCCGACAGGGAAGGCGAGCCCCCGTCCCTCGCGGTCACCACCACCTCATAGTTGGCCACAGTCTCGCGATACAAGGCACTGTGTAGAACCAATGAATAGTCATTCTTGAAGGTGCACACCAGCTTGAAGGGGACATGAGGCATCAGGGTGCAAGTCACCTGCCCATCGGCACCGGAGTCGTGGTCTGACAGACTGATCAGGGCGATGACAGTGCCCAGTGGGGCGTCCTCTTGCACAGGCAGAGATAAGGAGGTTATGACCATCTCTGGGCTATTATCATTCTCATCCAGGATTTTCACTATTACTTTGCAGTGTCAGTTAATGGGAATGGACTTTTATCAACGGCATCAATATTAATTTCATATAAATTACAGTCTTCATAATCCAGTTTTCTTTCCCTGAACTGTTATTTCCCCACTATTAGATTGATCGCAAATTTAGATGTTACGTTGTCAAGAACAAGATTACTAAAGAGGTACACTATTTCCTTAATGCCCTCACCTGCTTCTGAGGCATTCAGTTTAATAACTAATATCCCGTTCGGTGCATTTTCCAGTATTCTGACATTATAAGTTGATTTATCAAATTCCGAGGCATCATCATTCGCATCCAATACATTGATCAATGACTGAACTGTACCTGTTAGTTCAGGTTTTCTTCCATCAATTGCAATCAGCAATAAACGATGTTCTTGCGTTTCTTCCCTACCTACTGGTTTCTTCAAAACTAGCTCTAAAAATTTTGTTTCCTCTTCATTTGTTTTAACATCCAAGTCAAAATATTCATTAGCTTGTAACTTGTATCTCAGTTCTGCGTTTCTTCCGATATCCATATCAGATGTGCCCTCTAGCGGAAACCTAGAATCCGCTATTCTTTTTTTTTTTTTTTTTTTCCCGGTACACAGGCCTCTCACTGTTGTGGTCTCTCCCGTTGCGGAGCACAGGCTCCGGACGCAGGCTCAGCGGCCATGGCTCACGGGCCCAGCCGCTCCGCGGCATGTGGTATCTTCCTGGACCAGGGCACGAACCCGTGTCCCCTGCATCGGCAGGCGGACTCTCAACCACTGCGCCACCAGGGAAGCCCGAATCCGCTATTCTTGATTCTAAAATAGTGTTTATTTTTGTCGCAAGAACCTTGGGGGGTTGTCACTAATGTCCTTCACCTCCACCTCCACATGGAACACCTGCAGCGGCCGGTCCACGATCACCTCCAGGTGGATGCTGCACTCCGCGCTCCGCCCACACAGCTCTTCCCGGTCGATCCGAGAATTCACAAACAAAATACCATTCTGCAGATTTACCTCCAGAAGGTCCCTACGGCCTTTGGATGCCACCCGGAACAGACGCGGCACCAGCTCCACCAGCTCCAGCCCCAAGTCCTGGGCGATGTGGCCCACGAAGGTGCCTTGTTTGGCCTCCTCAGGGACCGAAATTATGGAAACACCCCCATTTACTACTGCAACAAAAGGAATAAAATACCTAGGAATAAACCTATCTATGGAAACAAAAGACCTGTATGCAGAAAACTATAAGACACTGATGAAAGAAATTAAAGATGATACCAACAGATTGAGAGATATACCATGCTCTTGGATTGGAAGAATCAATATTGTGAAAATGACTATACTACCCAAAGCAATCTACGGATTCAATGCAATCCCTATCAAATTACCAGTGGCATTTTTTACGGAACTCGAACAAATCATCTTAAAATTTGTATGGGGACACAAAAGACCCCGAATAACCAAAGCAGCCTTGAGGGAAAAAAACGGAGCTGGAGGAATCAGGCTCCCTGACTTCAGACTATACTACAAAGCTACGGTAATCAAGACAATATGGTACTGGCACAAAAACAGAAACATAGATCAATGGAACAAGATAGAAAGCCCAGAGATAAACCCACCCATCTGTGGTCAACTAATCTATGGCAAAGGAGGCAAGGATATACAATGGAGAAAAGACAGTTTCTTCAATAAATGGTGCTGGGAAAACTGGACAGCTACATGTAAAAGAATGAAATTAGAACACTCTCTAACACCATACACAAAAATAAACTCAAAATGGATTTGAGACCTAAATGTAAGACCGGACACTATAAAACTCTTAGAGAAAAACATAGGAAGAACACTCTTTGACATAAATCACAGCAAGATATTTTTTGATCCACCTCCTAGAGTAATGGAAATAAAAATAAACAAATGGGATCTAATGAAACGTCAAAGCTTTTGCACAGCAAAGGAAATCATAAACAAGATGAAAAGACAACCCTCAGAATGAGAGAAATTATTCACAAACCAATCAATGGACAAAGGATTAATCTCCAAAATATATAAACAGCTCATGCAGCTCAATATTAAAGAAACAAACAACCCAATACAAAAATGGGCAGAAGACCTAAGTAGACATTTCTCCAAAGAAGACATACAGATGGCCAAGAAGCACATGAAAAGCTGCTCAACATCACTAATTATTAGAGAAATGCAAATCAAAACTACAATGAGGTATCACCTCACACCAGTTAGAATGGGCATCATTAGAAAATCTACAAACAACAAATGCTGGAGAGGGTGTGGAGAAAAGGGAACCCTCTTGCACTGTTGGTGGGAATGTAAATTGATACAGCCACTATGGAGAACAGTATGGAGGTTCCTTAAAAAACTAAAAATAGAATTACCATATGATCCAGCAATCCCACTACTGGGCATATACCCAGAGAAAACCTTAATTCAAAAAGACGCATGCACCCCAATGTTCATTGCAGCACTATTTACAATAGCCAGGTCATGGAAGCAACCTAAATGCCCATCAACAGATGAATGGATAAAGGAGTTGTGGTACATATATACAATGGAATATTACTCAGCCATAAAGAAGGAATGAAATTGGGTCATTTGTTGAGACGTGGATGGATCTAGAGACTGTCATACAGAGTGAAGTAAGTCAGAAAAAGAAAAACTAATATCGTATATTAACGCTTGTATGTAGAACCTAGAAAAATGGTACAGATGAACCGGTTTGCAGGGCAGAAGTTGAGACACAGATGTAGAGAGCAAATGTATGGACAGCGAGGGGGGAAGCCACAGTGGGGTGGGGATGTTGGTGTGCTGAATTAGCCAATTGGGATTGACATGTATACACTGATGTGTATAAAACTGATGACTAATAAGAGCCTGCAGTATAAAAAACAAACAAACAAAAAAACAACTAATACTAAACTTTCTTTGGGTTATTTGTATGAAAATATGTTAATATAAATGTTTCAGACATTACATGAAATTTCTAAAAAGCTTATATGTTCTGGTATAATGTTATATGTCATAATTCTAGTTATTACTTTAAAATGTATATCTCAGAAATAACTAAATTTCCTTGTTGATTGCATTATTATGAACTTTCATCAAATCTTTAACCATGGTTATTTTTAAGTTTTTTGTCTTTTACAGACAGTTCTGGGTGTACTCTGATGCTTTTGCAAAAATGTTCCTATAAAAGGGTTTCACCTTCAAGGAATTCATGGAAAAGACTCTGACAAGTACAGGTTTCTGGTAACTGACTGTACTGCTGAACTGAATGAATAAGCATTTTCAGAACTCTAATGGAAAACTGATGAATTTATAAAAGTGCTAGTAAAAGATCAAGATGAAAAAGAATTAATTACATGGGACTGAGTGAACTGATGAGGATGATTATAATTTTAGTGACTTTCTGTTTGAATTTTTAAAAATCCCCCCCACCAAAAAAAAAATCCTAGGTCAAGTGAGTGGAAACTTGGTGAGATGCAAGATTCTTATACCATTAGCAAGTATCTAGGGTAAGAAAGAAGAAAGGAGGGTAACTAAAGAGTAATAAATTCAATAAGCTTGGTTCTTATGTACCAAGGAAAGGGGAGTGGAGGAAGAAAAAGGAGTTTAAAATAAAGTACAGAATCTTTATTCCACTAAATTTACTTTGTATGAGAGTACAAAATAGAACTTGGGTGTCAGTAGGAAAGAGAAAAATAAAATGTTCAGAAGATTTGTAATGACAGACATCATTGTAGTAGACAAAAAAGAAAAAGGGATAAAATATTTATCTCAATTCAAACTTTTTCATAAATGTTCTAAACTCATATCTGTCAGATATTTATAAATTCTTTATCCATTTCTAGAGGAATATAATTACATCTAGAACAACTACAGCTTCTTATGTACAATACCCAGAACTCAATACAAAATTATCAGGCTTACAAAGAAAGAGAATCATGAGAAAAAAATGAATAAAAAGACACACAGATGATCCAATTATTACAATGATATGACGGATCACAAATAAACTGTGATTAAGGTATTGAAATAAATACATAATAAATAATTTCACCAGAAAATTGTAATCTATTTTTAAATGGAAATTACAATCCTAAAGCTAAAAAAAGTCATAATTGAAGTTTAGATTCAGTTGATGATTTAATAATAAGAAGAGAATTTTGCTGAAGTATAAGATTGTTCAGCATAAAATATACAGCATATAATAGAGACCAAAAGTGATGTTTAAAAAATAGAGAGAGCATAGAAGATATAAGAGATATGGTGAAAATATTTTATAACATCTTTATTGTGGTATAATTACTTTAAGGTGAAAGGATTTAACACACATATTCCTTGAGTTACAGAAGGGAAAGAGAGAAAAGCATGAGGCAGAAGCAATATTCAAAGACAGATTGCTGGAATTTTCCTATACTGATGAAAGACATCAAGCCACATATTCAAGAAGCTTTAAAAACTGCAAACAAGGGCTTCCCTGGTGGCGCTGTGGTTGAAAGTCTGCCTGCCAATGCAGGGGACACGGGTTCGAGCCCTGGTCTGGGAGGATCCCACATGCCACGGAGCAACTGGGCCCGTGAGCCACAACTACTGAGCCTGCACGTCAGGAGCCTGTGCTCCACAACAAGAGAGGCTACGATAGTGAGAGGCCCATGCACTGTGATGAGGAGTGGCCCCTGCTTGCCGCAACTGGAGAAAGCCCTCACGCAGAAACGAAGACCCAACACAGCCAAAATTAAATAAATAAATTTAGAAAACAAAAACTGCAAACAAGATAAAACCAAAGAAAACTAAAATTGAGCATATAATAAAGCCATTGAAAATCAAAAACAAAGAAAAATTTTACAAAGCAGCTAGAGGGGGGAAGAAAAGGTTACGCTACCTGAACAATAAACTTGACAGCCATCTTCTCAAAATACTATGGAATGTCATCTGAAAGCACTGGAGGGAAAAATAACTTACAACACAGAACTTAATATTCAGCAAAACTATTCTTCAAAAGTGTTGGCAAAATAAGCATATTTCTCATATTCCATAGATTAAGTATTTCTTTACCACCACTAAAAGAAATATTAAAGAATTTATTCATAAGGAAAGATATCCCAGAAAGAAACAAGAAAAAGTAACTTTAGGGACTTCCCTGATGGCACAGTGGTTAAGAATCCACCTGCCAATACAGGGGACACGGGTTCAAGACCTGGTCCGGGAAGATCCCACATGCCGCGGAGCAACTAAGCCCATGCGCCACAACTACTGAAGCCCGGGCACAGAGAGCCTGCACTCCACAACAAGAGAAGCCACCGCAATGAAAAGCCCGCGCAACATAACGAAGTGTAGCCCCTGCTGGCCGCAACTACAGAAAGCCTGCCTGCAGCAACGATGACACAACACAGCCAAAAATTAATTAATTAATTTTTTAAAAAAGTAACTGTATAAAAAAACAATAATAATGTAATCTGTTCCTAGAGTATATGTATAATTGAAAGGCATAATATTAAAAGAAAAAGTGAGAGCAAGTAAATGGAGTTATTATTCAAGGTCCTAGCATTGTCTGTAAGTGGCAAAAGTATTAGTTTAATCTATACTAAACAAGTCAATGATGCTTGTTATAGTACCCAGGAAATCAATAAAGAAATTAGTAAAAGAATGTATAACTAAAAAGATAATTCAGGAGAAAATGAAATAATTATAATATACTAATCCAAATGAAGACAAAAAAGAGGAGGAAGAGAAGGGAATTTTTAATAATTTTTTAAAACCTACAGCAAACATAATTAATAATAAATTATTGAAACCTTTCATTTAGAGTTCATAAATAGACAAGAATGTCCACTATTGCCAGTTCGGTTTAACAGAGTACTAGTGGTCCTACCCAATCCCATAAAGCATACTAAAGATATAAGGATTGGAAAGGAAAAAATACAACTCTCAATATTTTCTGATAGAATGATTGTCTATATCAAAAAATACAAAGCACCTATAGACAAATTATTAGAATTAATAAATTATCTTAGCAAGTTAGCTGAATAACACGTCAATAGAAAAATACAAAATATTTTCATACGTATCATTAGTAAACAGAGAAAAGATTTTTAGCTTAAAGTTGATATTTATAATGATCACAAATGACAATTATCTAAGAGTAAATCTAATGAAAGATGTATATATAGGACCTCTACACAGAAAATTATAAAATATTAAGAACAATTACAGGTTATTTAGATACATAGAGCATGCTCATGAACCGAATGACATTATTGTAAAGATGTCAACTAGTTTCACGTTTCTCAGTAGATACGATGCAGTCCAAATCAAAACCTCACCGAGTTGTTTTTATGGAATTTACATACAAATTTAAGTGGAAATGAAAGAGGCAACACGACATTAATGAAAAAAAAGTCAAATAGCTTACAACAATAACAACAAAAAGACCATGGTTATATAACAGAAAAGTGTTTTATAAAACATGTGGAACTCATCTTTTTCAAGTGGTCTTGCTTCAGTTGAATATCCTTGGGGAAAATTAATCTTGACCCCTATGTTCCAATAAAGACAAAAAATTCAAAATGGATTGTATATGTAATGTGACCAATTAAACAAAAGACACCACAAGAAATTATCTTCATGGAACAGGATCAAGAAGAAAAGAATGATAAGCTGAACTTAACTAAAATTAAAAATTTCTATTCACCAAAGGACAAAAGAACAAAAAGAGAAGTCACAGTGTAGAAGAGTGCAAAATCAAGAAAGGGGTTATATCCAGTATATGAAAATTTTCAAAAATCAGTAGATGAATACAACAGCATAGGAAAAATAGGTAGGAGACTTGAACAGCTACTGCACAAAATAGGATCTAAAAATGGCCAATAATAATAACACCAAAAGGTGTTCAACCTCAATTACAAATCAAGAAACATAAACACATCCAGCAAAATGGCAACAATATAAATAAACTAACAATGCCAAGTTGTGGAGATGAAGAAGAATAGGAATTCATACAGTGCTAGCATGAGTGTGAACAGGTAAAAGCATTTGGTGAAACTGATTGACATTATCAATTAAAGAAGAAGATATGTACATAGGTTATGTTCCACTAATCTCGATCCTAGCTAAATAATAGAGAAAAGTGTGTACACGGACATTGAAAATGTTACAAATATATTGATGGCAGAAATATGTGAAATAGACATAAAGAGAAATAATGTAAAATTCTCAAGAGTGGAGCAAATAACTCACACCCTATTCATAAAACAAAGTACCAGAGAACATAATAAATTAAATGAACTCCAAGTACATATGGCAATATGGATTATTCCATACAATGGTGAATGATAAATATGAAGAACACACAAACACATGCACACACATAATACATTTTGTGCAATTCCATTTCGATAAAATTTAGGAAACAGGTCAAAATCATTTATAAAGTTAAAACTGTGGCTACATTTGGGAGAGAAAGAGGGGAAAGATATTTGGGAGGTGCATTTTAGTGGCTTCTGGAGTGGAAGTAATAGAAGTTTTCACTTCCAAGTAGCTGATAGAGCTATAATATTCATTCTGTGCACTTTTCAGTGTATTATGAGCAAATAACAAGAAAATGCTCTCTAAAAGCTGATTACAACTGAAAACAAGTAGGTGAAGATAGTAACCACAAAATTTATAACACTAATTATAATATGCATTGAATAAGAATAAAAACAAAACAACATGTATTGCCTTAGTGTCCTGTAATTCTAAAAGATTTTAGTTTAAAAAGGTATGTAAGAAGTAAACATTTAATTCAGAGAAATTTGGTTCTGAGAATTTTTTTAATTAAGAAGAAATTGATATACTTAAAGAATATGAGGGACTTCCCTGGTGGCTCAGTGGTTAAGAATCCGCCTGCCAGTGCGGCAAACACGGGTTGGAGCCTTGGTCCGGGAAGATCCCACATGCCACGGAGCAGGTAAGCCCGGTCGCCACAACTACTGAGCCTGTGCTCTACAGCCCAGTCGCCACAACTACTGAGCCCGTGTGCCACAACTACTGAAGCCCGCGTGCCTAGAGCCCGGGCTCCGCAACAAGAAGGCACCGCAATGAGAAGCTCGCGCACCGCAACGAAGAGTAGACCCCGCTAGCCGCAACTAGAGAAAGCCCGCGCGCAGAAGCGAAGACCAAATACAGCCAAAAATAAATAAATTTTTAAAAATTTAAGAATATGAGACTTCAGAGTAAATAAAGGATATTTATACACTAACCTTTGAAAGAGAATCCTCAGCTGCTGGCTGCTGATCCTCTCTGTCCCCAGAGTCAGGTACACTGGGGCTGAAGGCCATGAGATCTGCTTTGGGCGGCCCCTCACCAGAGCACACCCTCTGCCGCCTCTGCTGCGAGTAAGACCAGCTCCCCACCGCGCTGGAGCACACCAGCGTGCGCTTCCCGGGCCCGCACGCGCCCTCGCTGGGCGGCGCCGAGCACCGCAGCGCCGTGTACAGCAGCAGCGTGAGCACCAACAGGCTGGACACCGCGCAGATGGCGATGATCAGGTACACGTTCACATCCACCAGAGCGGCCTCCGCGCCAGCGGCGCCCGTCGACGCCCGCGAAGAGGCCTTGGGCGCCTGGCCGCTGTCCTCCAGCGACAGCAGCACGGTGGCCGTGGCCGTCAGCGCCGGCTCGCCGTGGTCCTTCACCAGCACCAGCAGGCGCTGGCGCGGCGCGTCCGCCTCGTCCAGGGCGCGCGTCGTGCTGATCTCGCCCGTGTACAGCCCCACGCGGAACGGGCTGCGCGCGCCACCCACCGCCGACTGCAGCTCGTACGACAGCCACGCGTTGTAGCCCGAGTCCGCGTCCACCGCGCGCACCTTCGCCACCACGTGGCCCGCGCCCACCGACCGCGCCACCAGCTGGCTCAGCGCGCCCGCCCCGACGCCCGGCCTGGGCAGAAACAGCGCGGGCGCGTTGTCGTTCTCGTCCAGCACGAACACCTGCAGCGTCACGTTGCTGCCCAGAGGCGGCACGCCCGCGTCGCGCGCGCTCACCTGGAACTGCAGCAGCTCCAGCTCCTCGTGGTCCAGCGGCTGCAGCGCGTACACCTTGCCGCTCTCCGCGTGCACCGACACGTAGCTCGACAGCGCTCGCTCGCCCACCCGCCGCTCCACCAGCGAGTAGGACACCAGCGCGTTCTCCTGCGCGTCCGCGTCCCGCGCCGACACCGTGAAGATGTGGCAGCCGGGAGGGTTGTTCTCCTTCACCAGCACCGTGTACTCAGGCTGCGCGAACGCGGGCGCGTTGTCGTTCACGTCGGCCACCTCCACGGACACGCTGGCTGTGGCTGACAGGGAAGGCGAGCCCCCGTCCCTCGCAGTCACCCCCACCTCATAGTTCGCCACACTCTCGCGATCCAAGGCGCTGTCCAGCACCAGCGAATAGTAATTCTTGAAGGTGGACACCAGCCTGAAGGGAACACTGGGCGACAGGGTGCAAGTCACTTGCCCATTGACACTGGAGTCGAGGTCGGACACACTTATCAAGGCGATGACGGTGCCCAGTGGAGCGTCTTCCCTAATTGGGAGGGACAAGGACTTGAATTCCATTACTGGGACATTATCGTTGGTGTCGCCAACTTCCACCATAACTGTACAATGGCCAGAAAGTGGGGGCTGCCCCTTATCAATGCCCTCTACAAGAATTTCATAGGATTTGCTTTCTTCAAAATCGATATATCCCTTTACCATAATTTCTCCAGTAATTGGATCTATGTAGAACTTGGATTTCACATTTGGTAAAATATCAGTTGAGAATGAATATGTAATATTCCCATTCAAGCCTTCGTCTAAATCTGAGGCGTTAAGTTTAATTACCAACGTTCCATTAGGAACATTTTCCAGTAATTTCACTTCATAGAGTGTTCTGTCGAAAGCTGGGGCGTTGTCGTTGGCGTCCAGCACTTTGACGAGTAACTGAACGGTGCCAGTTAGTTCAGGTTTGCCGCCATCAGAGGCGGTAAGCACTAAAAAAATCTCCGGGGCTTCTTCTCTGTCTAAAGGTTTCCTTAATACTAACCCAAGACGTTTTACTCGCTCTTCATAGGATGGTTTTTCCAGCGAGAAATACTCACTGGGGCTCAGTGTGTAAGTGAGAAGAGCGTTGGCCCCAATGTCTGCATCGGAGGCGCCCTCTAGTGGAAACCGAGAGTCAAGCGGCCTGGATTCAGCCATAAACAGATTCTTTTGTGTTCCCGGGAACACAGGAGGATTGTCGTTTATGTCCTTCACCTCCACCTCCACATGGAACACCTGCAGCGGCCGGTCCACGATCACCTCCAGGTGGATGCTGCACTCCGCGCTCCGCCCGCACAGCTCCTCCCGGTCGATCCGAGAATTCACAAACAAAATGCCATTCTGCAGATTTACCTCCAGAAGGTCCCCGCGGCCTTTGGACGCCACCCGGAACAGGCGCGGCACCAGCTCCGCCAGCTCCAGCCCCAGGTCCTGGGCGATGCGGCCCACGAAGGTGCCATGTTTGGCCTCCTCCGGGACGGAGTAGCGGACCTGGCCGCTCCCGACCTTCCAGGTTGCAAGGAACAGAAGTGAGAGCAGCAAACGCCGGTATTCCTGGCCGATTCCCCAGGAAAACTCCATCTCAAGCCCGCAGTGCTTTGTTCTCATGAAGGGGGTCTTGTTTCAAAATGAAGAGATACCTCCTGACCGTTCAGTCCAGTCCCATTGCATCCTCCATTTTTCAGCATCTGGATGGTGGATGCAGCTTCTTTACAGTAAGAATAGGAGGGATTTTTTTTCTTTCTTTCTCGCTCTATCGGATCAATTTTATGGTACAGAGCGACATCATGTGGCTCCAAACTGTAAGTAACAGATTCTGGAAATGCATACTCTAAGTCTTAATTATTCTTTCATCCATTCCGCCTTTGGAGAATAGAATCTCATTTTGTACTACTGGGGTACACATTTTGCACCACTGAGATACACATTTTGCACCACTGATTTATTGTGATCCTTAGTTTCACCACAGGAGCAGCTTTCACTTCAGTGGAAATACTTTTTTCATAGAAGTTTTAAGTATTTACAGAGACCGAACTGTAGTTAACATAGCACTTTGCAAATATACAATTGGCAAAGTGTTGGTTAGGAAATTCATGACAGGTTTTGTGTGTGTGTGTGTTCCTGAGAGTGATGAAAGGTAGTTATTAATGATGACACACTCTTCATCATTGGATTTTACATTCCCGGTGTTGAAGATTTCAGAGAATTAAGCTCTAGGAAAACTCTGATCTCCAAAATAAGTCATTGAAAGAGAATTTCAAAAATGTTTGAAAAAGGAAGCAAAGACCATCAGCACTTAATTGAAAGTCTTCCTTGCTGTGGACAAGGAAGCTTTAACAAGGAAGTAGGATGTTTCGGTATATAATTTGTGTTGGGAAGTATTCCAGATAATTTTATTCAGTGGAACCTATTCACCTCCCATGAGCAAGATGGGTATTCTCATTTTGTCTCTTACAGTTTATAAACGCTTGCTTGTTCTCCAGGATCTAATATGCCTCAACTTGTATTCTCTCCTACAGCACTCACATATTTTAGTCAAAGTGGACAATTTCCTGCTTCCAATGACATTTTTCATGAAACAGATATACTCATTTCATTCCCTGCCTAAGTAATATCCATCATTTCCAAACTCTTCTCAAAGCAGTTTCCCCCATTATATAACAAGTTAAAACTTCCTTGACCAACAAAGACTTTCATGATTAAGCCAATTGGGCAGGCATCTTTATTTTCTTTTATACTATAGCATCTAGATAAAATCACTTGGGACATTTATTACATTAATTTCTCTTTTGTAGGCATTTGGGTATGTGTGTCTAATCCTCCATTTTTGAAGTATAAACTTTTAAAGAGAATATTTGTGTTATAATTGTTTAATAGCTCAGAATACTTACTGAATATCTGCTGAACATTTACCCTATAGAATGGTCTGGTTTTCTTCAATTGCTTAGTAAAATGCATTAAATTAAGGTGGTCATGCAGCTAGTTAAGAAATATGATATCTCAGCAACCTCTATAATTTTCCAGAGATACAAAAATATTTTCCTTAGACATTGCTCTACTTAAGGTATATTTCAATTTCCACATTGAAAACCTGGATTTTAGCTTAGTTTTCATTCCAGTTCCTGGCAATCATGATCTTTGAGACATTAATAGTTCTAATGGTCAATAAAGAATTCCCAAATAATAGAGCATAATATATTTCCCTGACACACACAAAACAATATAGAAGGACATGATGGTAGCTATTTTAAAACTTTCCTTGACTTTTATGTTCATAAACCTCTTACTCCGTAGTTGTCTAAGACAAAAAAAAAATCAATCTAGTGAAAATAGCTCTAGGCTCCCTTTCTACGAAAAGCCACATTGCCCCCCCATTTTTTCTGAATTAAAACATAAATCAAAGTAGTTTCACTGTTCCAGTACCCAAACTGCAGATTTGTGCAAAAGGATTAGTATCAAACACACTGAAAGGAAGTGAAAAGGACTCCCTGTCCATTTACTTTATTTTGCAAGTAATTAAATGCATAGATGAGGTATGCGAAAGAATAGAAAGGATATTTGTTTGGGAGCTATTCACTATTTACCAGGTATACAGACAACACACCTCTAAAGGGAAAAACTCAAAAGTCTTTAAAATGTCTTATTAGCTGAGAATCATGTTAGTCAAGAAGTTGAAGAGGAGGACTTCCCTGGTTGCACAGTGGTTAAGAATCCGCCTGCCAATTCAGGGACACGGGTTCGGGCCCTGGTCCGGGGAGCAACTAAGCCTGTGCACCACAACTACTGAGGCTGCGCTCTAGAGCCTGTGAGCCACAACTACGAAGCCCACGTGCCACAACTACTGAAGCCCCCATGTCTAGAGCACAGCGTGCTCCGCAACAAGAGAAGCCACCATAATGAGAAGCCTGCACACCGTAACAAAGAGTAGCCCCCACTCGCCGCAACTAGAGAAAGCCCGTGCGCAGCAACAAAGACCCAACGCAGCCAAAAATAAATAAATAAAATTTAAAAATAAAACTATATGCCCATTTGTACTAAAAAAAAAAAAAATTGAAGAGGGGAGCTGGATTTGAAGACTGAAGTCCCACATCCTGGAAGACAAGAACTCTGGATGGCCCTATTATTCACAATAGGATGAAAATGATACCTAATAAAATAAATAGTGAACTGAGGTTAGACATGCTGTGGCTCATACTTGATGGACAGGAGGCCACAAAGGACAGTGCCAGAAAGAGGAAATGGAAGTGGAAAAAAGGAGGATTATGTATTTTATATGTTGGCCTATCCCACAATGTCATTGAGTATTAATCAGGTTTCACCAAGGAAACTTGAACAAAGAAGTAGGAAGTTGTAGTACATAACTTGTGTGGAAAAGTATTCCACACAATTAGAATGGAATACACCGGAGCAAGGTTGGTATCTTCATTTTTGTCTCTAATGGTTTAGAATACTTGCCCATTCTCCAGTCACTAACATACCTAAGCTTTGGTTTCCAGTGGCAAAGAAACTTCAATGGGTGACCAACTTTTTACTAGGGTAACTGACCAAATACCAAATAGGGGAATGAATGGAAAATAATTTCACTTCCAGTTATTTGGAACTTTGTACTTGCTACATGACACACATTAATAGGTTGGTATTCAGAGGAGGATCACCAGTAATAACATTGACTTATTGAACTTTTTGGACATTAGCATCATTAATACTGCATGTAAAAGAGGTTAATAATAAATAAGTTTTGCTAATTGAATAGTTTCAAAATGAGATATACAGTATTTTTCTCTACACTGTTCAGATAGAAAATATTTCTTAACAAGATTAATAATATTCTTTCGAAAGCAATATTTTCTAAATTATGATATACTAAAGAGAGTATTAAAATTTCACTTCCTATTGAATGCTTACTAATAAAAAGTAGTGAGAAACAGAAGGGAGAAAATGATACAATTCTAAAAGCAATAAATTTATTATTCTAATTTTTTTTTACCCAATTGGAAAACTAGCAACAATACACAGTATTGTCAAATGTGAGCACAAAAATTAAAACAATCATGTTCAAGTAGAAAGAAGGAACTGAGAATACAGATAAATGGATAAGTGAGTAAAAGAGGCTCTGTAGGAGACAACAGGCTTAATAAACTAATGTTTGAAACAGAATATGTAAAAGCATAATAAAAAGGAAGAGTGTCAGTGACATTTGGACTAACATCCAGTAGGAATTTCCAATAAAAAGTGTCATAAGTTACTGAAGCATTGTGCAGGTATTAGCATACCACAGTTTAAGTCAAATATTCTAATCAATTCAATTTACCCTGGAAAATATACTTAGTTTCTATCCAGATTTGTAGCAATAAAATAATTCTACAGCGACTTTTAAAAACCTGCAAGTATGGGTCTTACCATTTATTGCTGATTCGGTTCAAAGACATTAGTCACAAGAAATTCAAACACTTTAACCACAAAACCAATACCTTGAAAACTCTATTGACAGCAACAAGACTAATTAACTATTAAAATGTTTCCAAAGGAGTAGTAACGTTGAGAATTAAAAACAAAGACAGTTTTGAAAGGATTTTTAAAAGTTACTCACCTTAGCAGGAAGATCAACCTTCACATCCGTCTGCTCTTCTCTATCCCCACTAATGGGGCCCGGTGGAAGACAGGGGCTGAAGGCCATGAGGTCTGCCTTGGGCGGCCCCTCCCCAGAGCACACCCTCTGCCGCCTCTGCTGCGAGTAAGACCAGCTCCCCACCGCGCTGGAGCACACCAGCGTGCGCTTCCCGGGCCCGCACGCGCCCTCGCTGGGCGGCGCCGAGCACCGCAGCGCCGTGTACAGCAGCAGCGTGAGCACCAACAGGCTGGACACCGCGCAGATGGCGATGATCAGGTACACGTTCACATCCACTAACGCCGTATCCGCACTCGCGGCGCCGGACGACGCCTGCGAAGAGGCCTTGGGCGCCTGGCCGCTGTCCTCCAGCGACAGCAGCACGGTGGCCGTGGCCGTCAGCGCCGGCTCGCCGTGGTCCTTCACCAGCACCAGCAGGCGCTGGCGCGGCGCATCCGCCTCGTCCAGGGCGCGCGTCGTGCTGATCTCGCCCGTGTACAGCCCCACGCGGAACGGGCTGCGCGCGCCACCCGCCACCGGCTGCAGCTCGTACGACAGCCACGCGTTGTAGCCCGAGTCCGCGTCCACCGCGCGCACCTTCGCCACCACGTGGCCCGCGCCCACCGACCGCGCCACCAGCTGGCTCAGCGCGCCCGCCCCGACGCCCGGCCTGGGCAGCAGCAGCGCGGGCGCGTTGTCGTTCTCGTCCAGTACAAACACCTGCAGCGTCACGTTGCTGCCCAGAGGCGGCACGCCCGCGTCGCGCGCGCTCACCTGGAACTGCAGCAGCTCCAGCTCCTCGTGGTCCAGCGGCTGCAGCGCGTACACCTTGCCGCTCTCCGCGTGCACCGACACGTAGCTCGACAGCGCTCGCTCGCCCACCCGCCGCTCCACCAGCGAGTAGGACACCAGCGCGTTCTCCTGAGCGTCCGCGTCCCGCGCCGACACCGTGAAGATGTGGCAGCCGGGCGGGTTGTTCTCCTTCACGAACACTGTGTACTCGGGCTGCGCGAACGCGGGCGCGTTGTCGTTCACGTCGGCCACCTCCACGGACACGCTGGCTGTGGCTGACAGGGAAGGCGAGCCCCCGTCCCTCGCTGTCACCACCACCTCATAGTTCGCCATACTCTCGCGATCCAAGGCCCTGTCCAGCACCAGCGAATAGTAATTCTTGAAGGTGGACACCAGCTTGAAGGGTACATGATGAGTCAGGGTGCAGGTCACCTGCCCGTTGGCACCGGAATCGCCGTCAGAAACGCTGATCAGAGCGATTACCGTTCCTAGTGGAGCATCTTCTAATACAGGTAAAGAGAGTGATTTGACAACCAACTCAGGTACATTATCGTTGGTGTCCAAAATTTCCACTACAACCGTGCAGTGATCTGCCATTGGGGGATTTCCTTTATCTGTTGCTTCTACCTGGATTTCATATAACTTAGTGAACTCGAAATCTATGTTACCCTTTACACTGATGTATCCATTAACAGGGTCTATGTGGAATTTCGACAAAGTATCTGCTGACATGTCTGTATTGAAAGAATACACAATGTCCTTATTTATCCCTTCATCCAAATCAGAGGCGTTAACAGTCACTACTAGGGTACCGTTTGGTGCATTTTCAAATAATCTGACTTTGTAGATCGTGCTCTCAAACTCTGGGGCATTGTCGTTTACATCTACAACGGTGATCTTCAGTTGAATAGTACCAGTGAGTACTGGTTTCCCACCATCAACTGCTGTTATAAGTAAGTGATGCTCAGGAGTGACCTCTCGATCTAAAAGTTTTTTCAGCACAAGTCCAAGTGATTTAATTTCCACATAATTTCTTTTAACATCCAAGGTAAAATATTCATTGGAGTTAAGAGTGTAGGTCAATAGCGAATTAGCTCCGATATCTGCATCTGATGCGCCCTCTAGCGGAATCCGAGAACCAGGCGGCCGAGATTCATAAATAAACAAATTTTTTACTGCCATTGGAAAAACCGGCTGGTTGTCGTTAATGTCCTTCACCTCCACCTCCACATGGAACACCTGCAGCGGCCGGTCCACGATCACCTCCAGGTGGATGCTGCACTCCACGCTCCGCCCGCACAGCTCCTCCCGGTCGATCCGAGAATTCACAAACAAAATGCCATTCTGCAGATTTACCTCCAGAAGGTCCCCGCGGCCTTTGGACGCCACCCGGAACAGGCGCGGCACCAGCTCCGCCAGCTCCAGCCCCAGGTCCTGGGCGATGCGGCCCACGAAGGTGCCGTGTTTGGCCTCCTCGGAGACAGAGTAATGGACCTGGCCGCTCCCTGCCTCCCAGAATAGGAGGTGCAGAACCGAAAGCAGTAGTCGCCAGACTCCCCGACCTTCTCTCCAGAAAAATACCATTGCAAGGGTTTTTCCAAATATTGGGTCGCTTTTGCATCGATCAAAAATTTTAAAATATTTCTAGTTCCTTATTTTTCATTTCTTAATCATTCCGTGCACGTATTTCAGAGATGGTGAGGAAAACCAGCATCTTAGTACGTAATAAATGCTGTATATCTTTTGTGGTGAAATACCTTGCGGTAGACAGCGACATCATGTGGCTAAATGTGTAAGTATTAAATAAATGTATTTACCTTTTTTTCCTTCCATTGAACTTTCCCCCATTTTTTTCCCCTGTAATTTCCTTCGAGCACTCCTCAAAGTCTTCATATTTTATCAAAATATATCCTTAGAACTTTTATGCTAATTCATGACTTTAAATTAGGCCAATCCATGGCATATAGTTAAATATAGTAAAATAGTGATTACTATTATAACAGTAGTGGACATCTTTTGGAAATATTTCCGATGTGACAAGTACTATTTCATTTGTTTTAATAGGGTTATCCCATTAAATTCTCACAACAACCCTCTGAGGTAGGTATTAATATGATTCACTTTTTACAAACAGTGAAGTGGAAATGCATACAGGTTAAGTAACTTAAAAGTAATATTAACTGGTGGTGTTGAGTAGGATCTCAATATGATTCAAGACTCATGACTTTAACCACTTGGCCACAAAGTCTACATTTTACAGAAAAATCGGGTCTTTGATATTTGTAACCGTCAAAACAACAGACATTGAAAATTTTACTTCTACATTACTATGGCAATCGTTAATTTATAAAATATGTTTCTTACTTTGTAGAATGTCTACGAACCACTCCTGTGTCCTTTATCCAACAAATGCAACTTTGTTAGCTGTCTCAGCTGTTTATATAAAGATGCCACAAGTCAGTCTTTTACAGTGCAGTTATTCTGTAAATTTGGTTTTTGTTGCATGAAAACACTGTGTGTTTGGATATTTGTTATATTCATATCATACCAAGGAAAAGTATATTAGTTTTTTAAATTTACACATCACTTGTACATTTCAATTTACCTGTATATCTTAACATGTTCACAATATGAAATAATTCTGTTTTTAATAATCTCCACTCTGGATGAATTTCTGGATTCCAATTTGTTAAAAAGCTGTTACTTGTAATAATTGGTGTTTAACCAATTATTAAAGAGAGAAAAGTAACTTTGGAATATGACTCACTCAACACATGTAAGACTAGGCAATGAAATATACTAAATGTCTCTGTAAAGTTAGTAAAAGGCATGCATTCTCTGAGCATTTGGAAGCTGAGCAAAGAAAATTCATGGGAAGAGGTTGAATTTAGAGAGGTAAGAGAATGCCCAGATTTTTGCTTATAGTCGGACTCTTTTAAAATGAAATCAAACGTGTGCTTTAAGGAAATTCCCTGGTGCTCCAGTGGTTAGGACTCCATGCTTCCACTGCCAAGGGTGCAGCCAAAAACAAACAAACAAAAAATGTGATTTAAATATTAGGAGAAAAGTTTTCATACGAGGTTTTCCATGTACTCATTGAATGCAAGACTGCATTGCAACTTACTCATATTTTATCATTCACATTTAGAATAGAATAAATTATCAATTAAATTTTAATGTATAAATAATGAATATTTTAAATTAACTTTCTCAAGAATATAAGTAAAGAGGTAAGTTACATTAATGATATTTGTTAATATCAAACAGATAATTTCTAATTGATTCTCTTGTACTAGTTCATGAAAAAGAAGTAAACATTTAATGGGTTTCCCTGGTGGAACAATGGTTAAGACTTCCAATGCAGGGGGTGCGGGTTTGATCCCTGGTCGGGGAGCTAAGATCCCACATGCCTCGGCGCCAAAAAACCAAAAACATAAAAAACAGAAGCAATATTGTAACAAACTCAATAAAGACTTTAAAATGGTCCACATCAAGAAATCTTTTTTTAAAAAGTAAACATTTAAGAATTATTTTGGAAAAGAGTGTATCTAGGACATAATTAAGATATCAATATGCCAGTTAGTGCTTTGATGGATCTTAAAAGGTAGTAGCTAGTTTTAAAATGAGAGACAAAATTAAAAAATTTTAAATATCATGGACTTCATATTGAGATGGCTTTCACAACTTACTGTAATACTTCACATTTCATGACATTTAAGTGTATACTATCTGCAAATTGGAATGGCACAGGGAATTTATAACAGAGGAGATTCCATAATGATTATTATGAGATGAAATTAATACTAAAGTAACTATATGAGTTTAAAGTTGTGCTAATGTGTGGTTAAGGTATCAGTGAATGATATCTACTCTCACTTAGACATCTCTTTTGGCAACTGAATCAAGAAAATGTAAATAAGGAATAAGAAATCAATAAGAATTTATACAGTGATGTATTGTGACTCCTGGAGATATGAGTACACCTGGATATAATTTTAAATCTTACCATTTACCTAGAGTAGAAATGTAGTAGCCAGACTTCCAGTAGGACAGATTCCATCTGACCATTCACACTTTCTGTACACTAGTCTCAAGAAGGTGGTGAGTAGCTATAGTACTCTAGGTGGGATGACTCATCCCAAGAAAGAGCTTCAGCCATTTGTTTTTCTCTGTAAAGCCTCAGATGAACTTTTCTGATTCCCAGGAAATATATACTCACTGTATTTTGAGGCTTATCAACTCTAAGGCGCTAATATATTTCCCACAGGAACAGATTATCCTTAAATGAAGTTCAGTATTTCCCCACCAAACTCCTCAATTCCTTTAATAGCAGATCCCAGATAGAAATGATATTCTGGCCTATCTGTGAAATGGCTAAAGCTAAGATCACTTAGTGGAAGTTATTTCTTGATTCATCAATTCATCATTTGGGAGGAAATAAACCAGCAAATAACTAAGGACAAAAGAGTAGTAGAAGACAGTAATTTCACCCCAAGACATCTTCCTTTTGTTGAAAGAAAAAGTGTTTTTAATTTCCCTTCCAAGTGTAACATTTACTTATTTACTCATCAAGTTTAGTGTTTTAATTACCCAACATAGTAGTTACCAATGAAAATGTAGTCATTCAATGCCAGTCTTTGCCTTTTGGAAAAACTCCAACTTCATTAGGAATATAGTTGCTGCCAGGTGAAATTAAGTGAGCTCAGTCTTGGAAAATGTTATCACAGGCATAGTGTGTGGTACCAAAGGAAGGTGGTCAATCTCTGCACAGTGGGAGGTCTGCATACATTAGTCCAGTGATATACTTTAAGCGTGACTAAGCACCCCCAGTAACATAAAGACTGAGTTAAAGTACTCTCCACTTGTATGAAGAAAAAGTCCCACCACCTGGTCACCCCACAATGTGACTTTTTTAATTAAACAAAACTGAGGGAGATTTTTTTTCTCAATAAACTCTCTACTGTGCCTTAAAACTCTAAGGATTTTGCAAATGTGAAATCTTTTTACTACTGAAAGACATACCTAAGATTAGCAATGATTTCTAAGTGATGTCATGTGTTGTAATGAGTTATGATATATACTTTGGATGTCTTGCCGTTAAAAATCTGTTCAGGCTGCTTTAAAATACATGAAAAGAAAAACTAACATATTAAGTGTTGAATAAACAGATAAAGATAAATGAATTCTTTTTTTTTTTTTTTTTTTTTTTTTTTGGGGTTCGCGGGTCTCTCACTGTTGTGGCCTCTCCCGTTGCGGAGCACGCGCTCCGGACGCGCAGGCTCAGCGGCCATGGCTCACGGGCCCAGCCGCTCCGTGGCATGTGGGATCTTCCCAGACCGGGGCACGAACCCGTGTCCCCTGCATCGGCAGGTGGACCCTCAACTACTGCGGCACCAGGGAAGCCCGATAAATGAATTCTTGATCAAAAGAATAATTTAGGAAATTCCCAGCATATTCTGACAGAATGGATGGTGTAAATTGAAAATATGTATTCCATAATCATCCTCTTTAAATTTTTTCCAATTATGATTTTTTAATTTGAGAAAAAATATTTACACGTAATGTTAAGCTTTCAAATTTTGCTGAAGTGTTTTCTCAATACTTTAATCCTATTTTTCATGGCAAGATTTAATTAAGGAAAATCCAAAATATAAAAATAAGAAAAGCATTTAAGTTCTTCTCAATGCAAGAAATTGATTTCTAATTCACACCATATATTGTACAAGAAAATGATACAAAATGAAAGCAAAGCTATGAATCAAAATAATTAATAGAATGTGTATGGCTGATTCATTTTGTTGTGCAATGGAGGCTAACACAACGTTGTAAAACAACTGTACTCCAATAATAATTAATTTTAAAAATTAATAGACTCATAGAGAACAAAGAAAATAGAACAATTTTAGAGCCGACAGAAAAAAAAAATTAAAAGACTCACCTTTCCGAACTGTTCTGATTCTGAGAGTTGTTGCCTTTCTTCTGCTGAGTCTGGACCTTGAGGTAAGCTGGGGCTGAAGGCCATGAGATCTGCCTTGGGCGGCCCCTCCCCAGAGCACACCCGCTGCCGCCTCTGCTGCGAGTAAGACCAGCTCCCCACCGCGCTGGAGCACACCAGCGTGGGCTTCCCGGGCCCGCACGCGCCCTCGCTGGGCGGCGCCGAGCACCGCAGCGCCGTGTACAGCAGCAGCGTGAGCACCAACAGGCTGGACACCGCGCACATGGCGATGATCAGGTACACGTTCACATCCACCAGAGCGGCCTCCGCGCCAGCGGCGCCCGTCGACGCCCGCGAAGAGGCCTTGGGCGCCTGGCCGCTGTCCTCCAGCGACAGCAGCACGGTGGCCGTGGCCGTCAGCGCCGGCTCGCCGTGGTCCTTCACCAGCACCAGCAGGCGCTGGCGCGGCGCGTCCGCCTCGTCCAGGGCGCGCGTCGTGCTGATCTCGCCCGTGTACAGCCCCACGCGGAACGGGCTGCGCTCGCCACCCGCCGCCGGCTGCAGCTCGTACGACAGCCACGCGTTGTAGCCCGAGTCCGCGTCCACCGCGCGCACCTTCGCCACCACGTGGCCCGCGCCCACCGACCGAGCTACTAGCTGGCTCAGCGCTCCCGCCCCGCCGCCCGGCCCGGGCAGCAACAGCGCGGGTGCGTTGTCGTTCTCGTCCAGCACGAACACCTGCAACGTCACGTTGCTGCCTAGAGGCGGCACGCCCGCGTCGCGCGCGCTCACCTGGAACTGCAGCAGCTCCAGCTCCTCGTGGTCCAGCGGCTGCAGCGCGTACACCTTGCCGCTCTCCGCGTGCACCGACACGTAGCTCGACAGCGCTCGCTCGCCCACTCGCCGCTCCACCAGCGAGTAGGACACCAGCGCGTTCTCCTGAGCGTCCGCGTCCCGCGCCGACACCGTGAAGATGTGGCAGCCGGGAGGGTTGTTCTCCTTCACGAACACCGTGTACTCGGGCTGCGCGAACGCGGGCGCGTTGTCGTTCACGTCGGCCACCTCCACGGACACGCTGGCTGTGGCCGACAGGGAAGGTGAGCCCGCGTCCCGCGCTTTTACAACCACCTCATAGTTCGCCAGGTTCTCGCGATCCAGGGCGCTGTCCAGCACCAGCGAATAGTAATTCTTGAACGTGGACACCAGTTTGAAGAACTCATGGGGGGTCAGGGTGCAGGTCACCTGCCCGTTGGCACCGGAGTCGCGGTCAGACACCGTGATGAGGGCGATGACTGTTCCCAGCGGAGCATCCTCTCGGATGGGAAGTGAAAGAGACGTGATTGAGACTTCTGGTGTGTTATCATTGATGTCCACAAGTTTTACTGAAATTTTACAGTGCCCAGACATTGGTGGAATTCCGTTGTCATACGCAATGACTTGAATCTCATAAGATTTCACTTCCTCATAATCTAATTGTCCCTTAGTTCTGATTTCCCCTGAGCTGGGATCTATTTTGAACTTGGTCTTTATATTGGGGGACACATCACTACTAAATGAATACACAATCTCGCTGTTTGATCCTTCATCTGCATCAGAAGAATTTAATTTAATCACCAAGGATCCCTTTGCGATGTTCTCTAACAATTGTACTTTGTAAACTGATTGGTCAAAAGTAGGTTCGTTGTCATTCACATCTAATACCTTAATAAGCAATTGAACGGTGCCTGTGAGCTCAGGTTTGCCCCTATCAGTAGCCACCAGTAACAAATTAATCTCGGCAGTTTCCTCTCTGTCCAGAGATTTCCTCAGCACAAGAGACAAAGACTGGCTTAGTTCATCATTTGTCTGTATATCTAGAAAGAAAAACTCACTGGAGCTGAGCTTGTAGGAGAGAAGAGCATTTACTCCGACATCTGCATCAAACGCCCCCTCTAGAGGAAACCGCGAGTCAAGCAGCCTCGATTCGTGAAACCGGATAGTCTTTACTGTCACTGGAAATACTGGCGGATTGTCATTAATATCCTTTATTTCCACCTCCACATGGAACACCTGCAGCGGCCGGTCCACGATCACCTCCAGGTGGATGCTGCACTCCACGCTCCGCCCGCACAGCTCCTCCCGGTCGATCCGAGAATTCACAAACAAAATGCCATTCTGCAGATTTACCTCCAGAAGGTCCCCGCGGCCTTTGGACGCCACCCGGAACAGGCGCGGCACCAGCTCCGCCAGCTCCAGCCCCAGGTCCTGGGCGATGCGGCCCACGAAGGTGCCGTGTTTGGCCTCCTCGGGGACGGAGTAGTGGACCTGGCTGTTCCTGGCCTCCCCTGCAGCGAGGAGCAGAAGCGGGAGTAGCAGACACCCGACCTCTCCGCCCCTACTCTTAGAAGACACCATCACCAATTCTCAGCGAGTTGATCAAATTAGAATATCATGTTTTGCAAAATTTTAAATATTGTCCTCTAGTCTCTGCTCAAGTCCTGCTGCTTCTCTTATTGTTCTGTCTCTCTGGAGTGACAAGAGGGCCCTGGGTATTTTTCTTCCTACAGAATACACTGTAGTAGACAGCGACATCATGTGGCCAAAATGTAGGCTCTACTATTTATTCTGTAGATTTAAAATTAAACAATTGTCTAGTCTAAGTTTATTGATAGCTTTCATTTAGGGAAAATATTTATTTTAAACTCTGAAATATATCATTCCCCCCTTTAATTGTGTTAAAAACATATAACAAAAAAAATAACAAAATTTACCATCTCATCCAGTTTTAAGTATACAATTTAGTATGTTAAGTATATTCACATTGTTGTGAAACAGATCTTGAGAACTTTCATCTTGCAAACATGAACCTCTATCTATACCCATTAGAAAACAAATCCCCTTTCCCACCACACCACACCCCTCTAACCACCATTCTACTTTCTGGTTCTATGAATTTGACTACTCTATGTACCTCACATAAGTGGAATCTTACAGTATTTGTCTGTAACTGGGTTATTTCACTTAGCATAATGTCCTCAAGGTTCATCCATGTTGTAGCATGTGATGGATTTCCTTACTTTTTAAGGCTGAATAATATTCTGATGCATGTATATACCACAGTTTGTTTATCCATTCATCCATCTGTCCATGGATATCAGTGTTGCTTCCACCTCTTAGCTATTGTGAACAGTGCTATAATGAGCATGGGTGTGAAAATATCTCTGAGACCCTGCTTTCAGTTCTTTTGAATATAACAGAATTTTTTCTCGGTTTCTTCACATAAAACACACAGGAATCAAAGGGTATTTATTTTTTACTTTATAAATTGAAAATATATTTATATATTCCATTTTTAGTTTGTTTTCTGAACTGTTCACAGATGTTCGTAAATTAACAATTCATTTGTTCCTCATTTGGATAATGTATTCTTAATTAAGAATGTTCCCTTTTCTACTACATTTGGATTTTCATTCAAGAACAATATAATTGACCTCTTTTTAGTGTTATTTGAGAATATCTTATTTTAATAATTCTTAGCTGTCCCGTTCATACACAAAGAATATGAAAATATGATCAAGATAACATAGGAATAAAATAAAATTAATTGAGGGTGGGTCAGTGTTCAAAATGCATAAAAGTTATTTTCAGTTACTCTAAGAAGGTCACAAACTTTGTTTTCAGCAAAGAGGAAAACAAAATTAACTGCAAGATTTATAGTGTCCATAAAAGAAAAGAAAAATCCCTGCTAAAGAAAAACTAGCTTTTCCTAGTACTGAAAACCAATGCTAATTTCTCCCTTTATTCCAATATCTTAAGATACTTATTCACACCATCTATAAAGTATATACTTATATTAATCATACTCTAACAATGAAACCCAAGTAAACTGACTTAAGCAAAAAAGCAGAGCATCATTTATTGTCTTATGCATGGAAATAGACAATTATTTACCAGTTTCAAGAAGAGCAAAAATGGCCAAAGTAATAGGCTACCTATTTTCAGGCCACATTTAGTGATTCTCAGCAGAAAAAAAATGCCCTTTTCCTAATATCCCCAGCAAAAATCCTAGAATATCACTTCCTTTGACCCAGTTTAGATGATGTATCTTTCCTTTAGTCAATAGTTGTGATGGTTCTCACATTGGCCAGACATTGGTTGCTTATGCATCCTTGAAGCCAGGAGATGAAATCAGGCATGCCTAAATTATGTGGACTGAAAATGAGGAGGCTGGTTCTCATGAAGACCAGTGCAAGAACTCATGTACCCAATTTCTCCTGGAGCTTAAACTACACATAGCTGCAGACTGGCCATTATATCATTACATAGTTGCAATGCAACTGCATATTAGTAACACCCCGTAGTTTTTTTATAATCAGTGGCCACTCTGGCTACTGTTGACATATTAAGGAATTACGCCTAGAATCCAGATATTAGCTCTAGGAAACACGGCTCGCTTACGGGAATTTTTGCAATCCTATAAAGTAATTTTGCTAGATTTTGAGAATGACATGTCTGAAGGTATGAGGTACATTCTGCTGTTATTCAGGGTTTCTGAGGACCTAGAATGTCTCTCTCCCTTCCCTCAGAGAGATAGAGTACCATTGCCAGAAATCCAAGCACATTTCCCCTAATGGGGAAAGAGACTGAGAAGCCATGCTCAACAAATATCACCAAGCTTGTATCTGTAGTGGTTAGAATAGTAGCCCCCAAAAGATATATCCACCCAGAACCTTAAAAATGTGTCTTTATTTGGAATAGAGATCTTTACAGATATAAATAAGGTAACCCTAACCCTAGCATTATCCTAGATTTGGGTGGGCCAAAAATCCAATGACAGGTGTCCTTATAAGAGACAGGAAAAGAGAAGATGCACAGAGACACATGAAAGAAGGAAATGTGAAGACTGAGGCAGAAATGGGAGGTATGCTGCCACAAGTCAAGGAATGCCAGGAGCCACCAGAAACTGGAAGAGGCAAGGACGAAGTCTCCCCTAGAGTCTTCAGAAGGAACGTCACCCTGCCAACACCTTGTTGAACTTTTGGCCTCTAGAACTGTGAGAGAATAAATTTCTGTTGTTTCAAGCCCCCAAGTTTGTGGTAACTTGTTGCAGCAGCACTACAAAACTAATATACTATCCATTGCTACAATTATATCCTTTGCCCTTATCAAAGCAAACTGTCAATTCCTTAAGATTTATGTGTCTGAGCATTTATTCTTGAAAAATCCTCATTCAGGTCTTTCACAAAACTACAACAAAGCCCCAGAAGGAAAAAAACAAGGGGAAACGGATGCTAGGTAAGAAAAACAAAAAAAGAAGAAGAGGTGCCAAAAACATTTTAAATTCCATTTATTTTTCTTCTCCTGCTTTTTATATAAAAATAAATCACTACACAATAATTTTTTCCATGGAATCCAAGTTACCTCATCTACTTAATGGTCAGATACCTTAGTGCAAGGGTGAATAATAATGTTCTCCTATCAGTTGTATTACCTGTTTTAATGCTCTCCTCTTAAAATATATTCTATTCACATTAGCTTAATGGCAATGGAACCCAATGACCATGTTGCTGTATATTGACTATTTCCATTTTACCTCTAAAGTAAACACAATTTTATTTCTGACTTCTGCAAAGTCCTCTGTGGTTGTGGAAGACTGCCTAGGACAGCTTTTCTCCACATGCTGGCTCAGCATCCTAGAATGCTTTGATCTTATGGCATCTCAACATCAACCTGTACTTCCATAAATGCTGCAACGGGAAAAGACAGCAGAAGACAGTCTTGCACTGGCAATTATCTACTTCTGCTTGGAAGTGATATACATCATGCACATTTCATTGATCAAAGAAAATCACAGCTCAAGGTAGCAGGGAAGTGAAATCCTCCAGTGTTCCCAGAAGGGGGAGAACAGAAATATTAATAGTGGCTACCAAAATAAACAACTATTTCTCATTCTCATCTATTTGTATGCCTGACTGACCACAAGTCTCAAAGGTACTTGAAGTGATACCTAACTTCTCTAATCACTTATTGTTACACTAGAAAATAGAATTACAGTTCTAATCTTAGAAAGGAAGTTTTCTGAAAAAGAAGGAACATATCAAGAAATAGTCTTCTCAGGTGTTCTTTCTTGTACTTTAGGCAATGTAAACGTAATATTCCCCTACAAATGAAATTACATTAGTATCATCATACCAAGGTAATTTGATAATAAAATTGCAATTTCTAAAATCATAGTCATGCAACTGAAATTCATTACTGAAATTGAATAATCAAAAGATAATAATATACGTTTTACTAATATTTTACTGAAAGCAATCATAGTTTTTGTTTCCATTGGGATGTTTTTCGGAGCCTTCATAGAAAAATGAAAATAACATTGTTATTTTCAGTATTAACAGCATGATGATTTTGCCTAGTTTTTCAGATGGACAGCAAAGGTGTGAAACTGCCAACTTTAATGGATAATTAATATTAACCAAAACGAATCCAATTGCATAACAATGATTATAACCTGGTAATAAGATCTCAGCAAATATAACTTCACCTTTTGAGGATTTGACAATTTTAAAGTCAATAAATTTCCTAAATGAATGACTAGTTTGAATTGTAAACATACCATGAAATAAGTACCAAAAACTAAATTTTCCATAAATTTATATTAGTCCAAGTTTTTATTACTACTAAATTGTTCAACGAATATATATTAATGATAGCAAAGAATGGTGGAAAAGTAGAAAAATACGGCAACTGGGTCGTCTTTATAAAGAAGAAAAGAGGAAGAAATACATTTCCTGGAAGAAATCTCGTAAAGGAAGACAAAACTATTGAAAGTTGGCACAAAGATTCTGAATGGCACAAGAATATTAACTACCAATGGGAAATCCATTCATATTTACATAAAAATAAATATTAAGTAACAACACCACTCCACAATCATCTTTTCCTCCATCCTAGAAGTACCTTTTCATTTTAAAAAATCACTTTTTTTTTTTTTTTTTTTGCGGTACGTGAGCCTCTCACTGTTGCGGCCTCTCCCATTGCAGAGCACAGGCTCCGGACGTGCAGGCTCAGCGGCCATGGCCCACGGGCCTAGCCACTCCGCGGCATGTGGGATCTTCCCAGACCAAGGCACGAACCCGTGTCCCCTGCAACGGCAGGAGGGCTCTCAACCACTGCGCCACCAGGGAAGCCCTAAAAAATCATTTTTTTGGTTTAGTAGTCATTAACTAAAATTTGAGATTCACCTCCAAGTTAATACCTTCAAATAACCCAGAAAATTTTAACCTTTACAACAATAATCATAATACAGAAAGAAATGTTTGTCTGTTCTTAGATCCATAATGCATCATCTAAAAATTTTTTTTGACAGTGATCCCAGTGTAGCTGTGTGAAGGCATGCCTGAATCTCTTCAGGCCAAATTTAAAGGGCTGTTGGTATTTATCAAGTGATGTCCAATTCCATTAGAAATCTTATTATTAACCTCTCAGTGAAGTACTGTTAGATAATTGATTTTTCAACCTATATAAATTCTTGAAGAAACAAGTTGTGCCATTCTAGCTTCAAATGTCAACCTCTAACTCAAGGTTTTTTGGCTTGATAAAAGAAATATATGTTTACGTTCTCCATACTGTTTATGATTTTTCAGTTTGGCCTTAAAATGTAGTTTCCTCTATCCCTCCTAATTTTTTGATCATTTTAGTTCCCCTTTCCAGAGAATTTTCCATCTAATTGATTATATTTTCATTAGTTGAGGCAATGAGAATTACATATAATTTTCTGAGCACAAATCACATAAAGAGGGAAAGCCCACATCTGCTTTTTTCCAGAAAACTTGCTAATAACAGTCAGCATTATACTGCCTATTTTTTAAAAGTCATGAATAGAATGAGATCCTCCTTTATAGATACCTTGTTTAGACAAAGAAAACTGAAAAGGCAATATTATACCAATGTAAGTATTTTCATAACACAATTGCTATTTTAAACAGGTTACAATGTGGTCCCCCTGAAGCCAAGGACCTCTCCTATCTTGTTTCACTCTTGCTAGGTCCCTAGTTTCTACAGCAGGACTTAGTTTGTAGTAGGCCCTCCATGTGTGCTTGTGTACTGATCCATCAGTAAATATATTCAGTGTCCCTAGAGAAACTTCTAAGCCTGGACATAGGGACATAGGTAATGTGAATTAGGGAACAGAAATTATTTTTGTGACTCCTTAATTTATCTTGCCCAGTTTTATAATCTTGCAAAGTTTATCTCATATTTAAAGGAGCTGGAAACTTTTCTTGGCAATGTGAAATCTAAAATTATTATTTGCTGATTTTTGCCAAAAGCCTGGGTATGATCATTAATATTTGAAAAGTTATAGAAACATACTCACTGCCTGTTTCTTGAAACACTCTAAGCAACAGCACTATATCAATTCAAATATCTAGAAACTTAACTACTAAATTATACTAATTTTTTATAGAATGCTTTCACAAGGGGACTTTCAAGGGACTTTTTCTGCATATTTATTTAAATGTTTACAAACAAAAATGTGTTCATTTAATACTTGTGTAGTTTCAGAATTAAACATAGGAAATAAAATTTAATATTATGCTCTTGACTTAATGACTAGCATATATAATAATATTTATAACAAATATGTTTCAGCTGGTTTTGCAAAACTGCTATCAAACATACTGTTAAGGATATTGTTAAACCCTTACATAATGCCCAGTAATCAATTCTGAATTTACAGCAGGAAGAGAGGAGTTTTTTCTCTCTTGAAGAGTTGGTACAGAGAATTTCCTTTTATTCTTCTTTTTTATACTTCTGTACTTACTTCCAGGAAGGTGAGTATTAGGATTTGCACTCAGCCTATGATTGATAAATTGTTCCCACACTTCTCTTGATCTTTTACTTTGGCTTTTAAACAGACTTTTAAAAATTGCTCTTGTAAATATCTTCCATTGTAAGCTACCTTAAATATTTTATAAAAGGCAATGAAGTCCATTAGAATAAGCAAGTTCTGGATATCCTTGGGAAATCTGGAGAAAACTTAGTAAAAATACTGAACTTAGATTTTCTGAGCCTCAGCACTTTCATCCACAAAGTGAGACTAAAGCATGCACTTCACATAGTTATTGGAAAGGTTGAGAGAAGTAAAAATAAAGTGTCTTAGGGCTTCCCTGGTGGTGCAGTGGTTAAGAATCCGCCTGCAAACGCAGGGGACATGGGTTCGAGCCCTGGTCCAGGAAGATACCACATGCCACGGAGCAACTAAACCCATTTGCCGCAACTACTGAGCCCACACTCTACAGTCCGTGAGCCACAACTACTGAGCCCACGTGCCACAACTACTGAAGCCCGCATGCCTATAACCCGTGCTCTGCAACAAGAGAAGCCACCGCAATGAAAAGCCCGCGCACCACAACAAAGAGTAACCCCCGCTCGCCTCAACTAGAGAAAGCCTGCGTGCAGCAACGAAGACCCAACGCAACCAAAAATAAATAAATTAAATAAATAAATTTTAAAATAAATAAGTAAAGTGTCTTAGAACACTTGTGAGTAAATGGAAGGTGCTAAGTGTTTCCTAACCAGATCCTATACTAAAATATTCATTCCATGCTAAGGTTTCTAGAACCAGGAGAACTCAAAGTCGTTGGCATCAGGATACTAATCATAAAAGCAAGGAAAAAATAGTTGTATATTTTAACATAAAAATTAAAATGTCACCGTACAAATATCTTTTAAATTACTTTTATTTAAAATGATTTTTTTAATTGCCCACTTTGAAACGTAAAACCTTAAGGGAAGGCAGATAGTTTCTGTAAATCTGCCTATAAATTTTTGTCCAGGGCTTGACATTTCATTCCAAGCTACAAATAACCTTGAAAATGACAATGTATTTGACTACATTAAGATTCTGTGTTAAATATGATCAAGACTGCTTAATATTTCAGTATTCTTTCAAAAGTATCCTACTATTTGATCCAAGGAATATGGCGATTTGTTCCTACATTAGTTTTTTTGTTGTTTGATTCCAAGTTCTATTCAAGATGCAGCTATAAGTAATAGAATAAATATCTACAATAAATGGTAAGATTTGTTGAGATTTTAGCGAACACTTGGAATATATCTTTTAAAGTGACATCTGAAAAGATGGTTAGATAAGTAAAAATTAAAAAAAAAAAAAAACTAAAGCCAAAGCTTGGAAGTTGAACTTATATTCCCGAATTTGTTTCTGGATGTTCATTTCTTCCCGACGTGCTCAGACCTGGACAAAGACCGGGACTGAAGGCCATGAGGTTGGTCTTGGGCAGCCCCTCTCCAGAAAACACCCTCTGCCGCCTCTGCTGCGAGTAAGACCAGCTCCACACCGTGCTGGATTACACCAGCGTGGGCTTCCCGGGCCCGCACGCGCCCTCGCTGGGCGGCGCCGAGCACCGCAGCGCCGCGTACAACAGCAGCGTGAGCACCAACAGGCTGGACACCGCGCAGATGGCGATGATCAGGTACACGTTCACATCCACCAGAGCGGCCTCCGCGCCAGCGGCGCCCGTCGACGCCCGTGAAGAGGCCTTGGGCCCCTGGCTGCTATCCTCCAGCGACAGCAGCACGGTGGCCGTGGCCGTCAGCGCCGGCTCGCCGTGGTCCTTCACCAGCACCAGCAGGCGCTGGCGCGACACGTCCACCTCATTCAGGGCGCGCGTCGTGCTGATCTCGCCCGTGTACAGCCCCACGCGGAACGGGCTGCGCTCGCCACCCGCCGCCGGCTGCAGCTCGTACGACAGCCACGCGTTGTAGCCCGAGTCCGCGTCCACCTCGCGCACCTTCGCCACCACGTGGCCCGCGCCCACTGACCCCGCCACCAGCTAACTCAGCGCGCCCGCCCCGCCGCCCAGCCCGGGCAGCAGCAGCGCGGGCGCGTTGTCGTTCTTGTCCAGCATGAGCACCTGCAGCGTCACGTTGCTGCCTAGAGGTGGCACGCCCGCGTCGCGCGCGCTCACCTGGAACTGCAGCAGCTCCAGCTCCTCGTGGTCCAGCGGCTGCAGCGCGTACACCTTGCCGCTCTCCGCGTGCACCGACACGTAGCTCGACAGCGCTCGCTCGCCCACCCACCGCTCCACCAGCGAGTAGGACACCAGCGCGTTCTCCTGCGCGTCCGCGTCCCAAGCGGACACCGTGAAAATGTGGCAGCCGGGCGGGTTGTTCTCCTTCACCAACACCGTGTACTCAGGCTGCGCGAACACGGGCGCGTTGTCGTTCACGTCGGCCACTTCCACGGACACGCTGGCTCTGACCGACAGGGAAGGCGAGCCCCGTCCCTCGCGGTCACCGCCACCTCATAGTTCGCCAGGTTCTCGCGATCCAGGGCGTTGTCCAGCACCAGCGAATAGTAAAATTTTTTTTTTTTGCGGTACGCGGGCCTCTCACTGTTGTGGCCTCTCCCGTTGCGGAGCACAGGCTCCGGACGTGCAGGCTCAGCGACCATGGCTCACGGGCCCAGCCACTCCGCGGCATGTTGGATCCTCCCGGATCGGGGCATGAACCCGTGTTCCCTGCAACGGCAGGCGGACTCTCAACCACTGCGCCACCAGGGAAACCCCGAATAGTAATTCTTGAAGATGGACACCAGCTTGAAGGGGACATGAGGCGTCAGGGTGCAGGTCACCTACCCATTGACACCAGAGTCACGGTCAGACAAGGAGATGAAGGCGATGACAGTGCTGAGTGGAGACTCCTCTCTTACAGGCAAAGATGGATGTGACCGCCAGTTCCGGAGCATTATCATTTACATCCGGCACTTTCACTAAAACCTTGCAGTGATTTGACATTGGAGGACCTCCTTTATCAACTGTTTTTACCTGAATTTCGTAGGATTTCGTTTCTTCATAATCCAGTCAACCAATTAGCCTAATTTCCCCTGAGCTGGAATCAATTTTGAATTTTTGTTTTTGTTGTTTGTTTATGTTAAGAGAAACACCATTGCCAAAAGAAAGATAATTTCGCCATTTACACTTTTGTCAGCGTCAGAGGCGTTTAATGTGGTCATTAATGTTCCAGTTGCTGGAACATTAGTCGTATCTAATAAGTGTACTCTGTACACGGCCTGGGCAAACCGTGGGGCGTTATCATTAACGTTGAGCACCATGATCGGCAGCTGAACTATACCTTCTAGTTCTGGTTTGCCCCCATCAGTGGCTGTCAATAATAAACGAAGTTCTGGTGTATCTTCTCTATCCACAGACTTCAATTCAGGCGAAAGTAACTTACTCAGTTCATCACTTGCTTGTGCATCCAAAGAGAAATAATCACTGGAGCTGAGAGTGTATGTTAGAAAAGCGTTGGTACCAATGTCTGCATCAGCAGCGCCCTCTAACGGGAAACGTGAATCCAGCAGCCTAGATTCAGGAATAAATAGCCTTTGTTCTCTCACTCTAACTAAAGACCTGTGGATTATCATTAACGTCCTTCACCTCCACTTCCACATGCAACACCTGCAGCGGCCTGTCCACGAGCACCTCCAGGTGAATACTATATTTCGTGTTCTGTTCGCATAGCTCCTCCAGGTCAATCCAAGAATTCACAAACAAAATGCCGTTCTGCAGATTTACCTCCAGAAAGTCCTCGCGGCTTTTGGACGCCACCCACAACAGGTATGGCACCAACTCGGCCAGCTCCAGCCCCAGGTCCTGAGCGATGCGGCCCACGAAGGTGCCATGTTTGGCCTCTTCAGGGACCGAGTAGTGGATCTGGCCACTGCCAGCCCCCCAGGCTGTGAAGAGCAGAATCGAGAGCAGCAGGCACCGGCCTCCCTGGCCACCTCTCCTTGAAAACAGCATCACAAAAGCACTACTCCTTTCCTACCGTTCTCACTTTACTTTAAAATATTGCCTTTTTTTCCCCTTCATATTTGAAATAATTTATCTCCTTACCATTTTTGTCTTCTCTCCAGCAGTGACAAAATGGGGCTTCCTTCTTTAGTTTTTGGTAATCAGTATATGGAATCTCAAGTGACCCTAAATGCCAAAAGAATCCTGAAAGAGAAGAACAAAGTTGGAGGACTCACACTTCCTGATTTCAAAACTTGCTACAAAGCTACAGTAATCAAAACAGTGTGGTATTGTCATAAAGACAGACATATAGACCAATGGAATAGAACAGAGAGCCCAGAAATAAATCCTTACATATATGGTCAGACAATTTTCAACAGAGGCGCTAAGACTATTCAATGGGAGGAAAGACAGTCTTTTCAACAAATGGTGCTGGGAAAACAGAAAATCCACATGCAAAAGAATGAAGTTATACCCTTACTTAACACCACATACAAACATTAACTCAAATAGATCCATGACCTAAATGTAAGACCTAAAACTGTAAAATTCTTAGAAGAAGATAGGGCAAAAGCTTCATGACATTGGGTTTGGTGATGATTCCTTGGATATGGTACAGGCAACAAAATTTTTAAAACAGACAAATTAGACTTCATAAAAGGTGAAAATTTTTTCCATCAAAAGACACTGTCAAGGACTTCCAGTTTCTAGTTCTGAATGTAAGGGGATTTGAAATCACCACTCCAACAAATAAAAAGCTGAGCAGACTGAAAAAATTCAACAACTCTTCTTGGCTGTGTAAGAGAGGGGAGGACACAGGGCAAACCACTACCCCCAAAATTAAAGAGACAGGGAAATACAGAAAGTCACAGATTACTTACTGGCACAGAGACCCAAGAGCAGAAGCCACTGTGGAAACCAGAGCTGGAGCAGGAATACCTGAACTGCAGTAGACAAATTGCTGGAGGCTCAATGTAGATGGGGGGGAAGCAGTCATGAGGGCGGCTCAAAATATTTTGAAATTTACCTCCAGGAGCTTGACCAGATTCCCACAGTAAATATCAGAGAAAAATCCCCCTCATGCTTCTGGCAGTGGGAGGTGGAAATGAACCATTTTGAAATGTATTCTGTTCTTCTTAACAAGGCCTTCCCTCAGGGAAACTAATTAATGGAAGACTAATTGTTGGTTTATTATCAGAGCCAATTCCAGCAGGCTCTAGATTTCTGTGAGGGAGAAGAAAAATACCAAATTCCAGGGCATTCTAGCCATTCTGTCTGACATGGGGTGGAGGGGAATGAGAAACACTTGTGAAGTTCATAGTTCAGAAGTGTAATATCAGTAAAAGACTGAGACCTAACCATAGGACTATAGAATGCTTCCCCTCTTCCCACACCTCAACACCTCATTATTACTAGGCTTTTTATATCAGTTCCTTCTGCCTGGTATATCATGTCCAGCTATCAACAAAAATTATGAGGCATAGCAAAAGGGGTGGGGGGAACTCCACAATTTGAAGAGCAGAGCAAATATCAGAACCAGACTTGACAGGGATTTTGGAATTATGAGACTGGTAATTTAAATCAGCTATGATTAATATGCTAATGGCTCCAATAGATAAAGTAGACAGCATGTAAGAAAAGAAGAGATGGTCAATGTAAACAGAGATGGAAATCCTAAGAAAGAACCAAAAAGAGTGGGAGAGAGGGAGACGCAAGAGGGAAGAGATATGGGAACATATGTATAACTGATTCACTTTGTTATAAAGCAGAAACTAACACACCGTTGTAAAGCAATTATACTCCAATAAAGATGTTAAAAAAAAACAAAAAGAAATATTAGACCCCATTTTTGAAAAAAAACCCATTTAAAAGAAAATGTAACAGAAATGAAAGACGACTTTGATGGGCTCAGTAGTAGATTGGACATGGATGAGGAAAGAATCTCTGAGCTAGAGGATATATCAATAGATTCCTCAAAAACCAAAAAGCAAAGAGAACAAAAATTGAAAAAACAGAACAGAAAATCCAAGGACTGTGGGACAACTTTAAAAAAGGTATAGCATTAAATAAAAGGGGGGGGGGTGTATAACATACTTATAGTGGGAATACCAGAAGAAAGAGAGAAAGGAAAAGAAGAAATATTTGAAATAATAATGACCGAGAATTTCCTCCAAATTAATTTTAGACATCAAATCACAGATCCGGGAAGCTCAGATAACACCAAGCAGAATAAACACCAAAAAATCTGCACCTGGCATATCAGTTTCAAACTATAGAAAATCAAAAATTAAATAAAATCCTGTTATTTTACTACAGCTTTACGTTACCATCAGGGGAAACTGGGTGAAAGGTACACAGGATCTCTCTGTATTATTTCTTACAACTGAATTTGAATGTACAAATATCTCAAAATAAAACGTTTAATTGAAAAAAAATCCTGAAAGAAGCCAGAGGGAAAATACACTTTACCTATAGAGGAACAAAGAAAACAATTACATCTCACTTCTCCTCAAAACCCATAAGAACTTTCTCAACTTGATAATGAGAATCCATGACAAACATATAAATAACATTATACTTAATTGTGAAGGACTGAATGCCTTCAACCTCAGATTGGGAACAAGGCAAAGATATCTGGTCTCACTACTCTCATTTGTTTTAGCATAGTGAAGGAAGTTCTACTCTGTGCCATAAACCAAGACAAGGAAATAAGAAGCATATAGATGAGAAAGAAAGAAAACTGTCCCTATTTACAGGGGCAGTAAAAAACCTCCTAGAAAAAAAACTCCTAGAAAAGTGAATTCAGCAATGTCACAGAAAACAAGATAAACATACAAAAATGAATGTATTGGGCTTCCCTGGTGGCGCAGTGGTTGAGAGTCCGCCTGCCGATGCAGGGGACACGGCTTTGTGTCCCGGTCCCGGAAGATCCCACATGCCGCGGAGCCTGCCCGCGGAGCCATGGCCATGGCCTGAGCCATGGCCGCTGAGCCATGGCCGCTGAGCCTGCGTGTCCGGAGCGCATGCCCCGCAACGGGAGAGGCCACAACAGTGAGAGGCCTGTGTACTGCAAAAAAAAAAAAAAAAAAAAAAAAAAAAAAAAAAATGTATTTCCATATACTAACAATGAAAATATACAAACCAAAATTAAATTTAAAATACAATACCATTTACATTAGTTCAAAAAAGATACTTAGGTGTAAGTGTATTCTGTATTCTGAAAACTACAAAACACTAATGAAAGAAATTGAAGAATATCTAAAGTGGAGAGACCTACTGTGTTCATGAATTGGATAACTCGACACTTCATGGAGAGATGTCAATTTTCCCTGAATTAACATATAGATTTAACACAATTCCTACCAAAATCTCAACAAAATTTTCTATAGATATAGACAAGATTACATGGAATAACAAAGGAACTATAATCCTTGAAGAAATTTTTAAAAACAATAAAAAAGTAGAAGGAATCAGTGTATCTTATTATTTATTATACAGCTACAGAAATCAAGACTGTGTTATTGGTAGATAAATAGACAGGTAGATCAAGGGAACAAAATAAATAATCCAAAAATAGACCCATGCTAATATGCTGAACTAACTGAATTTTGACAATGTTGCAAAAGCAATTAAATACAGGAAAGATAGCTTTTCCAGCAAATAGTGTTAGAGCAATTGGACTTTGTTAGGAAAAACAAACAAACAAAAAAACCCTGCCTAAGTCTCATATTTATACTAAAATCAATTCAATGGATCATGAACCTAAAAGTAAAACATAAAACTCTAAAACTTTTAGAAAAAAATATAGGAGAAAATCTTTAGGATCTAAGGATAAGCAAAGAGTTCTTAGACTTGACACCAAAAGCACAGTCTGTAAAAGAAAAAAAAATTGATAAATTGGACGTCATCAAAATTTAAGAACTTTTACTCTGTGAAATACCATATTTAGAGTATGAGAATAAAAGCTAAAATTTTGGAGAAATTGTCTGCAAGCATATAACTGACAAAGAACTTGTATCTAGAATCTATAATGGATAATCAAAACTCAACAGTAAAAAATCAAACAGCCCAATTAGAACCTGGGCAAAAGACATGAAGAAATATTTCACCTGCTGGAGAGGGTGTGGAGAAAAGGGAACCCTCTTGCACTGTTGGTGGAAATGTAAATTGATACAGCCACTATGGAGAACAGTATGGAGGTTCCTTAAAAAACTAAAAATAGAACTACCTTACAACCCAGCAATCCCACTACTGGGCATATACCCTGAGAAAGCCATAATTCAAAAAGATTCAAGTACCACAATGTTCATTGCGGCTCTGTTTACAATAGCCAGGACATGGAAACAACCTAAATGTCCATTGACAGATAAATGGATAAAGAAGATGTGGCACATATATACAATGGAATATTACTCAGCCATAAAAGGAAATGAAATTGAGTTATTTGTAGTGAGGTAGGTGGACCTAGAGTCTGTCATACAGAGTGAAGTAAGTCAGAAAGGGAAAAACAAATACCATATGCTAACACGTATATATGGAATCTAAAAAAAAAAAAAAAGTTCTGAAGAACCAAGGGGCAGGACAGGAATAAAGATGCAGACATAAAGAATGGACTTGAGGACACGAGGAGGGAGAAGGGTAAGCTGGGACAAAGTGAGAGAGTGGCATGAACATGTATACACTACCAAATGTAAAATAGATAGCTAGTGGGAAGCAGCCACATAGCACAGGGAGATCAGCTCGGTCTTTTGTGATCACCTAGAGGGGTGGGATGGGGGGGGGGAGGGAGACAAAAGAGGGAGGAGATATGGGGATATATGTATATGTATAGCTGATTCACTTTGTTATAAAGCAGAAACTAACACACAATTGTAAAGCAGTTATACTCCAATAAAGATGTTAAAAAAAAAAAGCATTCTAGGAAGCACACAGGAGGGAGGGAGACACAAGCTGGAGGGGAGATGTTGGTTGAAGGAGAGTTATGTTTTCAGTGGAACAGACTCTCAAGCATGTTTAAAAGCTGTTGGAAAGAGTGTGGTTTAGACTATGAATAAGAGAAACAGGATAACTGATAATGTAAGACCCCTGAGAAGCTGGGAGGGGCAGGCATTCAAGCATGGGGGGAAGGCTTGGTCTTGGTTGTGAAGAGGGATCACTGCTTTCACTGAATTAGAAGAGGGTGCAGAGAGAATGAGTTCAAATGGGTGCGGATGTGCATACCTGGTATCCACTTGCTCCTCAAATGAATTTACCTTGCTCCTCAAATGAATTTACCTCCAGATCAAAGCAATAGCTTTGAGCCAAGCCCTGTCTTAAGTGCTTGAGATGTGTGAGTGAATGACACAGACAAAGATCTTGTGGAGTTAGAGTCAATTTTGGTTATTTTTTCCTTATTATATTTTTTCATTTTATTTCATGTTAAAGGGTAATGTGGCTGCAATATTTTCTGAGAAGGTAAAGGTCAGGCTATTGCTGTAAGGAAGCTGGCAGGGAGTTGGGGAGGCCCAAAGGGAAAGTGTAAAAACCTTGTCATTGAGGGCAGGACAGAGAAACTTACCCCATTTTGGGGGGCACTGGGGAGGTCCTTTTAAAGTTCAACCTTTGCCTTTATGAAAAACCGTTGGGTGGACTCTTGTGCAGCTCTCTCCAGCCAAGCTTGGCTCCTAGGCAAAGATCTAGAGAAAGCAACAAAAAGAAGGTTTAGTTACAAGAAGACTCTTAAATTAATTTTCTTCCTGTGCATTTGTGCCCAATTTTATGTCTACTTGTTTATGCTTTATCTCCTTTACCTTCAGTGCACTTGATAAAAGTTAATCTATTTTATTGATATGTTCAAATAATTTTCTTTTTTCCCCTTTTATCTCTAATATATTATGGTTACCTTGATTAATTTAACTCTCATTTATGTTTGTTCATTTCAATGCTTTTTTTCTCAGCTTTTTCCCCATGAATACATAGTTAATTTATTATTTTTCTTGCTTAATAACAAAAGCATTTAAGACTATACATTTTTCTGAAGATAGTTTTGGATCCATGCAGTTGATTTTGGTATATAATGTTCTTTAATTTCTAAAATGTTTGTAATTTAATTGTAATCTTTCATTTTCTCTTTTTTTTCCCCAAGAGTTACTGAAAATACAGTTTTTTAGATTTCCAGTGGGTTAGAGTCAATTATTATATATTTGATTTTATTACATTGTGGTGAAAGAATGTGGGTTGTATAATTAACACTATTACTGAATTAATTAAAGTATATTTATGTCCTTATATGTTATCAAATTTTGTAATCATTCCACAGACAGACACTTGGAAATAATGTACATTGTTAATAAGCTTAGAAAATTTGATAATCATTCCTTTGTACAACTGTTGCTTACTGAGTTTCTAATATGTGCAAGGAATTACGGTAGGTACTGGGAATGTAGGGAGAACAAGATAGTCAGGGTCCCTGTCCTGATGGAACTTATGTTCTAGTGCAAGAGACAGGGAGAAAAAATTACATATCAAATAAAATGTTTATAAGTTGTCATGAGTGCTATAAAAGAAGGAAGGGAAAGGAATTGAGGTAGAGATAGCAGACTGCACTCTGCATAGGGTGGTCAAGAAAGGCCACCAGAAGAACTTATACTCAGGCAAAGTCCTAGAGGATCATAAGCTACTGGCCAAATAAAGCTTTGGAGTGAGATCTTTCCCTGGAGAGAGAATAGGAGAGAACCAGGGAGCTGGCGGTACTTGCAAGGGAATGATTACAATGAGAAGTTATGGACTTCAGGTTAGACAGGGAAGAGAGGAAGAAATAAGCAGTCAGAAAGTTACAGGGCCAGTAATTTGGCAACCTCCCAAGAGCTGAAGAATTTGGGGCTATAGGGGTTTGTGATTTAACGATGTAGGTAGAACAAGGGTGGAGGACAGAGAGTAGGGTGTTTAAACTCAAGATTTTAGAGACAGTGCAGTTTTTGGTGATGACTATCTAAGATGTGACCAGGGGAGGGGGTGACTGAATTCGACATTGTTGATGAAAGGATAAGGATCCAGGGATCTGGAGCACTGGAAAGTTCATCCCTATGGACATTGTTGTAGGACTTTGGGCAGAGAGGAAAACTAGAGGCCAAAATCAGTTTATTGTACTTTATTGTTAGATTATCTATATTTTAAATAAATTTAATCTAATTGAAAAAAAAACATTTGACCAAAGAAGAAATACAAATGGCAAAGAAACATATGAAAATATTTTTAACACCAGTAGCATTTGGGGAAATGCAAATTAAAACTATAATGAGATATCATTACACATCTACCAGAATGGCTAAAATAAAAAATTCTGACATCAACTGTTAGCAAGAATGCAGAAAAACTAGATCATTCATATGTGGCTGATGAGAATACAGAATATGACAGCCATTCTGGAAAACAGGTTGGCCGATTCTTTTGGAAAAAAATAGACTTAAAATTGCACTCCTGGGCATTTATCACAGAGAAGTGAAAACTTATGTTCACACAAAAACCTCTACACAAATATTGATAGCAAAATTATAATATTCAAAACACTGAAAACAAAACAAAACAAGATACTCTTTGATGAGAGAATGGGGGAAAAAAAGCTGAAAAATACAGTAACTGAAGTGAAAAATTCACCAGAGGGGTTCAACAGCAGATATGAGTAGGCAGAATAAAGAATCAGCACACTTGAAAATATAGGACAATGGAAATGTTTGAGTAACAGAAAGAAAAAAGATTGAAGAAAAGTAAAGGGAGCCTAAGGGACTTATGAGACACCATCAAGAATAAGAATATATGCATGGGCTTCCCTGGTGGCGCAGTGGTTGAGAGTCTGCCTGCCGATGCAGGGGACGCGGGTTCGTTCCCCGGTCTGGGAAGATCCCACATGCCGCGGAGCGGCTGGGCCCGTGAGCCATGGCCACTGAGCCTGCGCGTCCGGAGCCTGTGCTCTGCAATGGGAGAGACCACAACAGTGAGAGGCCTGCATACCGCAAAAAAAAAAAAAAAAAAAAAAAAGAATATATGCATTATTGGAGTCCAAAATTGAGAAGAGAAGGAGAAATGGGTAGAAAGATTATGTGAAAAAATAGTAGTCAAAAACTTCCCAAATTTGATGAGAGACGTGTATCTACAAATCCAAGAAACTCAAGAAACTCCAAGTAGAATAAATCTAAAGAAACTGACACTAAGACACATTATAACCAAACTGTCAAAAGACAAAGGGAGAATCTTGAAAGCAGCAAAAAAGAAATTATTTGGCATGTACAAGTGATGCTCAATAAAATTATCAACTGGCTTTTTATCAGAAAACTTGGAAGCCACAAGGCAGTAGAATGATATATTTACAATTCTGAAAGAAAAATTTGTCAATCAAGAATTTCAGGGCTTCCCTGGTGGTGCAGTTGTTGAGAGTCCGCTTGCCAATGCAGGGGACACGAGCTTGTGCCCCGGTCCGGGAAGATCCCACATGCCGCGGGGCGGCTATGTCCGTGAGCCATGGCCGCTGAGCCTGCGCGTCCGGAGCCTGTGACCCGCAACGGGAGAGGCCACAACAGTGAGAGGCCCGTGTACCACAAAAAAAATAAATAAATAAAATAAAGAATTTCATATCCAGCAAAAATGTCCTTCAAAAGTGACATTCCAAAATAAACAAAAGCAAGGGAGTTCATTACCACTAGACCTGTCCTAAGGAAATGCTAAAGAGAGTCCTTTGGGTTCAAATCAAAGGATGCTAGACAGTAACTTAAATTTGAATGATAATATAAAGATCTCCAGCAATGTAAATACATGGGCATATATAAAAGCCAATATTATTGTAATTTTGATTAGTAAGTCTGCTTTTTGTTTTCTACATAATTTAAAAGACAAATGCATAAAAATAATTTAAATCTGCTATTGGACACACAATGTATAAAAATGTAATGTGTGATGTCAAACATAAAGATGGGGAGATGAAGCTGCATAGGAATAAAGTTCTTGTATGTGATTGAAGTTAAGTTGGTATCAATTCAAATGAGATTGTTATAACTTTAGGATGTATATGTAGTCCCCATGGTAATCACAAAAATAATATCTATAGAAAAACACAAAAGGAAATGAAAAGGGAATCAATACATGTGATTACAAAAAATCACCTAAACACAAAAGAAGGTGGTAATGGAGTAAATGAGGGACAAAAAAAAGCTATAAAGCATACATAAAACAAACAGAAAAATGGCAGAAATAAATTCTTCTTTATGAGTATACTATTATTCTAAAGGTACATGGATTAAATTCTCCATTCAAAAGGCAGATATTGGCATAATGGATTAAAAACATAATCGTATTCTGTGCTGTCTACAGGAGACATAATTTAGATTCAAAAATTGAATCAAGATTCAATACAAGACTGAAAATAAAGGATTGGAAATTATGCGTACACACCCCCCCCCCCACACACACACACACAGCAAACAGTAACCATACAAAAGCTAGAGTAGCTATACTTATATCAGACAAAACAGACTTTAAACTAAAAATGATACTAGAGAAAAAAGAGTGACTTTATGTTGATAAAAGGGTCAATGCATCTTTAAATTATAAAACTTATAAACATATACCCACCTAACAACAGAGCCCCCAAACACATAAAGCAAAGACTGATAGAAATGATTGCAGAAATAAACAATTCCACAATAGTCAGAAACTTCAGTACTCCACTATCAATCCTATATGAAACAACCATGCATAAAATCAACAAGGAAACAGAAGACTTGAACAACAGTCTATACAAACTAGACCTAACAGACTTTTACAGAGAACTCCATCAACAGCAGCAAAATATACACTCTTCTCAAGTACACATGGAACACTCTCCAGGTTGAGACATAAAGCAAACCTTTATGTTGAGACATAAAGCAAACCTCAATAAATTTAAAAAATATTTAACTCACTAAAGGATTTTCCCCTTTAATGGAAATTAGAAATTAATAACAGAAAGAAGTTTAGAAAATGCAAAAAATATGTAAAAATTAACAATACATTACTAAATAACCACTTGGCAAAAGAAAAATTAAAAAATAGTTTGAGGTAAATGAAAATATAGCACAACATACCAAAACTTAATGGGAGACAAGTGCTTAGAGGGAAATTTACAACTGTAAGTTCAAAGAGAAGAATGATCTTAAATTAATAAACTAAACTTCCACCTTAAGACACTGAAGGAAAAAAAAAGAAGAACAAACTAAACCTAAATCAATCAGAAGGAAGTAAATAATAATGCTTACAACAGATACTGATGAACTACAGTACAGAAAAAGAATGAAATAAATATCAATAAAACAAAAGGACAGTTCTTTAAAAAGATCATTAAAGTTGACAAACCTTTCGCTAGACTGACAAAAAGAAAGAGAGAGAAAAGAATCAAATAACTAAAATTGGAAATGAGAGAAGGAACACTACTACTGACCTTATAGAAATAAGAAGAATGCTAAGTTTATACTATAAACAAGTGTGGGCCAACAAATTAGATAATATAGACAAAATGGAAAAATTCCTGGAAAGATAGAAACTAACAAAATTGAGTTTAGAAAAAATATAAAAATCTGAATAGACCTATAACAAGTAAAGAGATTGAATTAGAAAAAAAAAAAAAACTTCCCACAAGGAAAATCCCAGAACCAGATAGTCATTTTAAAAAGGTTCTTCACCAAGCCTTCCAAAGAACAGAAAAGGATGGAATATTTCTCAGCTTTCTATGAGGCCACTGATACTAAAACCAGACAAGACACCACAAGAAAAAAAACCCTACAAACAAATATCTCTTATGAATACACACATTGTTGAATATATCAACAAAATACTAGCACATTGAATCCAGCAAAATTTGAAAAGATAAAGCATTATGACTAATGGTGATTTAACCCAGTAATGCAAGGTTGTTTTATCATCTGAAAATCAATTAATGTAATACTTCATATCAATAAAAGACAAAAACCACATGATCATCTTTATAGACATTTTTCTCTTTTTATTTTGGGATACTGGAAGTCCAAACAATGGCACAGAGATCCAAACATGACTAAATGTTGAAGCCTTTCCCAAGTGGGAATATCAAATTTAAGATGCATTAAGGTAGTTTTGTGAGTTAAGGGAAAGGAGGAGGAGTAAAAGTAAGGAATCAATGAACAAGGAACAAGGTCCTGGAAGTGGAAGATGGGTAAGGGAAGAGTAGGAGAGATATGGAGGGGAGTATAACGAGGTTTTGTGGATCTATAAATAAGATATTTCTAACTTTCTCATAATTTTAATTTGCTTTATCTAAGTAATTACTTAGTGAGGCAATTTTAAAGTCCAATTTCAAGGCGGAAGGCTCCTCACAGCAACTAAATAAAGCACTCCATTGGGAAGTAGAACTATTTCCTTTGTGTTCTAAGGTACTTCAAAATGTACAATCTAGCCTATATCAAAAGTTCTCCAAAGTAAGCACTATAATTCCAAATTGTACCTGGTAAAACTGTACCAGTTAGAGACATATGAACTTAAATTAGCATATAGAGTTTATACAGTCTCCAATTTTTTTCTAGGATAGATATTCTGATTATCTAAAAACAGAAATATAAAACGTGAAGGCTTTCTTAGTTAATTAAATTATATTACGAATTCTCCCAAGCTGAGAAAGATTTAAATGTTGCCTAAAATTCTTCCTAAATTCCTAAAATTTGTTCTTACCCCCATGAATTATTTGATGAAAACTAAGATCTCTCACATGAATAAAGGTCTTCCCACATACCTTGAATTCATAGAGTTTCTTCCCTGTATGAATTCTCTGAAGTTGAGTGATCTGATAGCCACTATTTAAGGCCTCTCCAAATATTTTATATTTATAGGATTTTCATCATTATGAATTCTCTTTTGCATATTAGGGTGTCTTCCTTTGTTAAACATTTTCTCACATTCCATATATTCATAATAATTCACACAAGTATAAATTCACTAACATATATTAAGGTTTGAATTATATCTAAAAGCCTTCACACATTCCTTACACTCAAAAAGCTTCTTACCAATATGAATATTATCAAGGAACCTACTGATGCATACTAATGGTTTTCCCACTTTGACTAAATTTATAGGATTTTTTAAAACCAATATAATAATCTGATGTTGATTAAGTTGTTCACACACAGTAAAGGCTTTTTTGGAATATTTTATAGTCATAAAGCTTCACAGCAGTCTCTAACATATAGTAAGGACTGAATTAAGTCTAAATACCTTCCCACATTTAAAAAATTTTTATTTTATACTGGAGTATAGTTGATTTACAATGTTGTGTTAGTTTCAGGTGTAGAGCAAAGTGATTCAGTTATACATATACACATATCTATTCTTTTTCAAATTATTTTCTCATTTAGGTTATTATAGAATATTGAGTAGAGTGCCCTGTGCTATACAGTAGGTCCTTGTTGGTTATCTATTTTAAATATAGTAGTGTGTATATGTCAATCCCAAACTCTCAATTTATCCCTCCCCCAACACCTTTCCCCTTTGGTAACCATAAGTTTGTTTTCCAAGTCTGTTTATGCTTTGCAAATAGGTTTATTTGTATCATTTTTTTTAGATTCCATATATAAGCAATATCACATGATATTTGTCTTTCTCTGTCTGACTTACTTCACTTAGTATGATGATCTCCAGGTGCACCCATTTTGCTGCAAATGGCATTATTTCATTATTTTTAATGGCTGAGTGATATTCCACTGTATATATGTATCATATCTTCTTCATCCATTCATCTGTCGATGGACATTTAGGTTACTTAGGTTACTTCCACATCTTGGCTAAACAGTGCTAAAATGAACATTGGGGTGCATGTATCCTTTTGAACCATGGTTTTCTCCAGATATATGTCCAGGAGTGGGATTGATGGATCATGTGGTAGCTCTATTTTAGTTTTTTAAGGAACCCTCCATACTGCTCTCCATAATGGCTATACCAATTTACATTCCCACCAACAGTGAAGGAGAGATCCCTTTTCTCCGCACCCTCTCCAGCATTTATTGTTTGTAGACTTTTATAACAGCCATTCTGACTGATGTGAGGTGGTATCTCATTGTAGTGTTGATTTGCATTTCTCCAATAATTACCGATGCTAAGCATCTTTTCATGCGCCTCTTGACCATCTGTGTGTCTTCTTTGGAGAAATGTCTATTTAGGCCTTCTGCCATTTTCTTTCTTTTTTATTTTTGCGGTAGGCGGGCTTCTCACTGTTGTGGCCTCTCCCGTTGCGGAGCACAGGCTCCGGACGCGCAGGCTCAGCAGCCATGGCTCACGAGCCCAGCCGCTCCGCAGCATGTGGGATCTTTCCAGGCCAGGGCACGAACCCATGTCCCCTGCATCGGCAGGCGGACTCTCAACCACTGCGCCACCAGGGAAGCCCCTTCTGCCCATTTTTTGATTGGGTTTTTCTGTTGTTTTGTTTTTACATTGAGCTGCATGAGCTGTTTGTAAATTTTGGAGATTAATCCCTTGTCAGTTGCATCATTTGCAAATATTTTCTCCTATTCTGTGGGTTGTCTTTCCACATTTCTTATATTAATCAGTTATCTCACCAATATGAATTCTCTGATATTAAGTAACTTGTACAAATACAATCATGGCTTTCTCACATTTCTTACATTCATAATGATTATCATCAGTTTGAATTCTCTGCCTTGAAGAAAAAATCTCAATTCAGTCTAAAGACCTTATTTATATTCCTGTGATTTCTCTCCTGTATGAATTCTCTGATGTTGAGTAACTCATCCACACATAAATGCTTTCCTTCACTCCTTACATTCATAAAATTTATCACCAGTATGAATTCTCTGCCTTGAAGAAAGAATGCAATCAGGTCTAAAGACCTTCCCACATTCTTTATATTCCTATGATTTCTCACCTGTATGAATACTCTGATATGGATAAATTGTCAACACACAGTTAAGGCCTTATTGCATTTTTAATATTCATAAAGCATCTCACCAGTCTGAATTCTCTAACACATAGTAAGGACTGAATTAAGTCTAAACATCTTCCACATTTCTTACATTCATTGGTTTCTCATCAGTATAAATTATTGATATTAAGTAACTTGTGTGCACACAAAAAAGGCTTCCCCACATTACTAATAGTCATAAAGTTTATCACCAGTATGAATTCTCTGGTTTGCAAAAAGAACTCAGTTAGTTCTAAACAACTTCCTACATTCCTTATATTCACAGGATTTTACATCAATATGAATTCTCTGGTATTGACTATATTATCTGCACAAATAACGACTTTCTCACATTGTTAACATGTAAGTTTCTGACCACTATGAATTCTCTTCAGTGTGGTAAATACTGACTTAAATTTAAACATCTCCTCACATTCCTTACATTCATTGTTTTTTTTTTTCACCAGTATGACCTCTCTGATGTTGAGTAAACTGATATCCGCTACTGAAGGTCATTCTACATTCTTTCTGATTACATCATTTCTAATTAGAGCATGTTTCCTCTCAATTTTGATAAAGGTTGGATTTATGTTATTGCTTAAACAGATTTTCTGAGTTATATGTTAGAAAATGAGGCAATGTGGTCATTTTTGTAGATAATAATTTGGGTAAACTATTTCTTTTGAGTTACCCAGCATCTCTTAAGCTCTCACACTTTCAGTCATTTCTAAAAATAGAGGGCTTAAGGTCAAGTGTATTACTTCTTAAACTGATTCCCTAATTCCTGGAGCACTTATTTAGTGTCTTCTCTCCAAAATTCTGGGCACAAAGGCTATTTGGTGATAGAGGAAGCTCCAGAACTAGACTGGTGTATAATGGAATTCTCAGAGGAAACTGTTTTACTAGTTAGTTTTGTGCAGCTTACTACTTAAACCCTACCAATAATCTTTTAAGCATGTAATTTTCCTTATGACTATCCTCCCAAAATAAAGTACCTGCAATTGTTTGATTCTGGCCTTGTACATTGATTACATAAATAAAAGATAAAAACCAAATAATGTAGAAACGCATTTGTATTAATTTCCTAGGGCTGCTGTAACAAATTACCATAAACTTGATGACTTAAAACAACAGAAATATATCTCTCACAGTTCTAGAGGCCAGATTATAATATCAAGGTGTTACCAATGCTTCACTCCCTCCAAAGACTCTAGGTGAGAATCCATTCCTTACCTCTTCTGGTGGCTGTCAGCATTCCTGGTGGTTGTATCACTATAATCTCTCTCTCATCTTCACATGGATCTCTCCCCTTCTCTGTGTTTTCTTCCGTCTCTTATAAGGAAATTAGCTGTTGTATTTAGGGTCCACCTCAGTAACCCAGGATGTTCTCATCTTCAGATCATTAATTTAATTTAATTATATCTAAAAAGACTATTTTTTCAAAATAAGGTAATATTCAGAGGGTCCAGGTATTAAGACATGGACACATCTTTTTTGGGAGCTACCATTCAACCCACTACAACATTCAGTAAAATTCAAATTTTTAAACTCTGATTAAAAATAACTCAGGAAAATTTCTTTTTTCTTTTTTTGGAGGTCATTTGTAGGAAAGACCAATATTCTCCTTTTTAAATTTATTTTTATTTTTTAAAAATTTATTTTTATTTATTATTATTTTTATTAATTTATTTTTGGCTGCACTGGGTCTTTGTTGCTGCACACAGGCTTTCTCTAGTTGTGGTGAGCAGGAGTTACTCTTTGTTGCAGTGCACAGGCTTCTCATTGTGGTGGCTTCTCTTGTTGAGGAACAGGGGCTCTAGGTGCACAGGCTTCAGTAGTTGTGGTGCACGGGCTTAGTTGCTCTGTGGCATGTGGGATCTTCCCGGACCAGGGACTGAATCCATGTCCCCTGCATTGGCAGGTGGATTCTTAACCACTGTGCCACCAGGGAAGTCCCAGGAAAACTCCTTTACCTGGAAAAATTACGTATTAAAAACCTACGGGAGGGAATTCCCTGGTTGTCCAGTAGTTAGGACTCTGCGCTTCCACTGCAGGGGGCATGGGTTCAACCCTGGTCAGGGAACTAAGATTCCACAAGCCACGTGGTGTGGCCAAAACAAACAAACAAAAACAAAACTACAGCAGAAATTACACTTAACAGAGAAATTTTACATGCATTATTATAAAGAAAAAAAGATAGAAAAAGGAAGAGATAAAACTATCATTTTTTACTACTGATGAAATAATCTACCTAGAAAAACCAACATAAGCAAAAGGCAAATATCAGCAAGTGTTCTATAACCAAGATCAACTTTAAAATATTAATAGTATTTCACTGCATCTGGCAGCATCCTTGTCCTGGAAAATCCAAATGAAAGGTAGGTACTCCAGTCAGTCACAGTTACTTAGGATACTCTACACCCTATCAGGGAATAGTTTGAGTCTGAGACCCCTGCATGAACTGTAGCAGATGGATTTCCATAATGTTTTTCTTGGTCAACAGCCACCATCAGTTTGACTTTGGAGAAATGACCTGGATTTGCTTTCAAATTGAATTCTGCAAAACTTTTGCTTGAAAGAGTAGAAGTACTGCTATTTGTAAAGATTACACTTCTATTGCTTAACAAAATTTAAAGAAACAGGAATTTTTAAAGCTTTGGATTTGATTTTAAGACTTAAGTTATTGGGGAATTCCCTGGCTGTCCAGTGGTTAGTACTCTGTGCTTTCACTGCTGAGGGACGTGTGTTCAGCCCCTAATTGGGGAACTAAGATCCCACAAGCCGCATGTGGCAAAAAGAAAAAAAGAAAAGAAAAGACTTAAGTTATTAGTATTGTCCAGTTCAAGGCAATTCTATTTAGAATCTCAGAGCTGAATGAGACCTGGAAGATAATGTAGTTTAGTCCCTTTTTTATAAATGAAGAAATTCATTCCCACACAAGCTGGGTGAGAGTTGTAAGGTCTGTGGCTCACTAGTGCAGAGGTTTAGAATCTAGTTTTTCCAGTAGTTTGTATAAGAATTCTGCTTTAAGTTTATTTTGATTAACTGCTTATTTTACTCTCTCATTTATACCTATTGTCCATTTCTTCTTAAATTCCTTCTATTTCTTTGGTACTCATCTTGCTTTATTTCCTCCATGATTTTTGGTTAATGAAGTCCAGTCAGATGGAGTGACTCTAATATTTTTTTCAAGTATTTCACCACCTTATCAATAAGCAGAAAACATTTTACTATATCTTTCACAATATTTTTTAAAAGCTAAAAAGCATCTAGGTATTAGCTAAGAATATATAAGATGTCATGAAGAAAAATATAATACACCATTAAAGTACAGAGAAAATTACAGAGAAACATTCTATGCTTAGATGGCATTCATTATTAATATAAAATAAAAATTCCCCAAATCAATCCATGAATTAAAAATCATTGACATTGGGACTTCCCTGGTGGTCCAGTGGTTAAGACTTTGCTTTCCAGTGCAGGGGGTGTGGATTCGATCCTGATTGGGGAGCCAGGATCCCACATGCCTCATGGCCAAGGAACCAAAACATTAAAAAAAAGCAATATTGTAACAAATTCAATAAAGACTTTAAAAAATGGTCCACATCAAAAAAAAATCTTTAAAAATTCATTGACATCAAAATTTCAGTTGGATTTTTAAGAAAACTAGATAATCTTAATCTAAAATTTAAACAGAAGAATAAAGAAAAAATAACAAGGAGTTGGCTCCTGTGATTATGGAGGCTGCAATCTCCCAAGATCTGCATTCTGAAAGTCTGGGAACCAGGAGAGCTGCTGATGGTGTGAGTTCCAGTCTCAGTACAAAAGCAGAAGACCAATGTTCCCACATCAAAGGTCATCAGGCAGAGTGTAATTTCGCTCTTGCTCAGCCTTTTGTTCTACTGAGGACTTCAATAGATTGGTAGAGACCCACCCATGTTGGGGAAGGCAATCTGCTTTACTCAGTCTACCAATTCAAATGCTAACCTAATCCAGAAATACCCTCACGGTCATACCTAGGATAATGTTTAATGAAGTATCTGGGCACCTCATGGCCCAGTCAAGTTGACACGTGAAACTAACCATCACACTATGCCTTTGTTCTTAGGAGTCAGGTATGTGAGGTTTTGCAGAAAATTGTTATTATGTCTTTAATTAACTATAAAATAGTTTAATATTTGTAAAATTTGTGTAACATTGTAAAAATCATTTAATATTTCTCTCTCTCTCTCTCTCTGCTATATCTGTATAGCAATAGAGAGGTGGATAGATAGATAGATATGGAGAGAGAGAATGTGGCAAGTGTTAACAATGAGTGAACCTAAGTTGAAAATATATGAATATTCATTGGTCTTTTCTTCCAAGTTTTCTGTAGTTTTGAAATTTTTCAACAGTTGAAAAAATATTGAGTATCTGACTATTTTATTTTCTTGACCACTACCACCCTGGTTAAAGTAATCATAATTTCTCATTGGGATTACTGAAACAGATTTTTATCATATCTTCCTGCTTTTACCCTTCCCTCCCTATATTATATTTTCAACATGGCATCCAGACGGACCTTAGCCATGTCACTCCTGTCCTAAAAAGAGAAGATTTAGGGCTTCCCTGGTGGCGCAGTGGTTGAGAGTCCGCCTGCTGATGCAGGGGACACGGGTTCGTGTCCTGGTCCGGGAGGATCCCACATGCCGCGGAGCGGCTGGGCCCGTGAGCCATGGCCGCTGAGCCTGCGCGTCCAGAGCCTGTGCTCCGTAATGGGAGAGGCCACAACAGTGAGAGGTCCACGTACCTCAAAAAAAAAAAAAAAAAAAGAGAGAAGATTTAGCTTCCCATTTCACTCAGAGTACAAGGCAAAGTCTTACCTTAACAAAACCCAAAGTATCTGGTTCTCCCATTACCACCCTGACCTCATTTCCTACTGCTCTTCTGACCATTCTTTCTCAATTACACCAACCTCTGTAATGTTCATTGAGGACAGTAAGCACCTATCTTCCTTAGGGTTTTTGCTCTAGATTTTCCCTCTTCATGAAATGTTTTCCTCCTGAAAATCACTAAGCTAACTCCCTCACATGCTTCAAGTCTTTTTATATTTAACTTCCTAATGAGACTTACCATGCTTATCCTATTTAGCTATTTAATATTGCAATGTGTGCCTCCCATTCCTCACATATTCTTTATCCTCTTAATCTGTTCCACTATTTCTTTATGCCAAAGCATATATTATTTTCACCTTTTTAAATATAGTTCACTTCTTATTTTCTTATTTTTTTTGCCTCTCCTCATAATATAAGTTTCTCAGGAGTTGGGCTATTTGTCTATTTTGTTCAGTAATATACAGTGGTCTCCCGTTTATGATCACATGGTTTCACTTTCTGCAGTTTCAGTTACCTGTGGACAACCATGGTCTGAAAATGTTAAATGGAAAATTCCAGAAATAAATAATTCGTTAAGTTTTAAATTGTGCACCGTTCTGAGTAGCAGGAGGAAATCTTGTGCCAACCCACTCTGTCCCACCCAGGATGCAAATCATCCCTTTGTCCAGTGTATGCTCTATATAGTATCTGCCTATTATTATAGGAAAAAACATACATATAGGGTTTGGTACTATCTGAGGTTCAAGATATCCACTGGGAGTCTTGGAACATACACCCCACAGATGGTAGGGAGGACTACTCTATATCCACTACGTAGAAGAGTGTCTAGTACATAGTATGTGCTCAATATATACCTGTTGATGAAAAAATTATTATAATAAAATTTATATATTAGTTTTGGCCTAAGATCTGAAACAAAATGAGCCAAGAATGACTTACTGTTTCAGCAATGAAGATGACAGAGTTATCTTCAAACCAAATGGGGAAAAATGTGAGAAGAGCAGATTTGTGGGAGAAAAATCAAGTGTGTAATCCAAATATATTAAGTTATGGATGTCTATCAGTCATTTCCAGTGGAAATGTCTAGTAGGCAGTTGGATATATTTGTTTGAGAGAAATGTATAGACTGGAGTTGTAAATAAGAGAATTGTTGACATATAAATACCATTTAAAATCATGATACTTGGGCTGCCTCCACACCTCCCACGGTGGGTCCAGGTACATGACTACTGCAGTCCTAGGATATGACTTCAGTGGATCTGCACTGGTGCTCTTGTGAAAACAATGCCTGAGGGACACCAGGGTAGATTGCCAGCATTCCCATGGTTGAGGATGCCCAAGGGCAGTGACATAAACAGTGTACTTTGTAAGCCCACACAACAGTTGACAGGTGACACAACAGAGTGCACTCACCAGTGGACAGCTCTGGCAGAGGAATAATCAGTTGCTCCTCTCCCAGTGAGAGTGCTCCAATCCTCCCTACCTTGCACCACAGCTCAGAGACAGCTCAGAAATGGATCTGGGGACTTCTACTCCAACAACTAGGGAGCAAACCCTGCCCTTGACAGAGCTGTGACAACCACAGAGCAAAGAGGAAGTCCTGCTAAACAGTGTAGGCTATGGTCACCACTACACCAGTCACACCCTGTACCAAAGGGATAACAGCCAGGACACACTGAGGAAAGATGCAGCAGGCATCCATACTAAAAAGAGCCCTTGTACCAAAAATATTAAACCCACACAGGCTATACAGGGATCCGCTGACATAAAAATGGCCCTCCAAGCCCGCAATAGATAATTGTTTCTCCTAAACACACAGAGTAAGAGAAACATAAGTAAAATGAAGAAGCAGAGGAACCACTCCCAGTTAAAAGATCAAGAGAACTGCCCTAAAAGAACAAAGAGTGAAACAGACCTCTTCACTCTGATAGACATCAAGCTCTAAAAGGAGATAAGGAAAATACTGAATGGATTAAGAAAGGCTATCAATAGAAATGCAAATTACTGTAAGAAGGAACTAGAAACTATAAAGAGGAGCCAAGAAAAATTAGAAAGCTCATTTGCCAAGACAAAAGCTGAGCTAAATGCAATGAATAGCAGATTGAATAATGCAGAAGAATGGATAAGTGATTTGGAAGACAGACTAATAAAAATCACCAAATCAGAAGAGCAGACAGAAGGCCAAATGGAAAAAAAATGAAAGCAATATAAGAGACCTATGGGATAATATAAAGCATGCCAATCTATGCATAATAAGAATTCCAGAAGGATAAGAAAGAAAAGGGGATCAAAAATGTATTTGAAGAAATTATGGCTGAGAACTTCCCAAACCTAAAGAAGGAAACAGATACCCAGGTACAGGAAGCACAGAGGGTCCCAAACAAGGTGCACCTAAATATACCTACACCAAGACATATTATCATTAAAATGGCAAAAGTTAAAGATAAAGAGAGGATTCTAAAGGTAGCAAGAGAAAAACAAAGAGTTAACTACAAGGAAACCCCCATAAGACAAACAGCTGATTTCTCTACAGAAATGTTGCAGGCCAGAAGGGAATGGCAAGATATATTCAAAGTCCTGAAAGGGAAAAATCTGCAACCTAGGATACTATACCCAGCAAGATTATCATTTAGAATAGGAGGATAAAGAATTTCTCAGACAGGCAAAAACTAAAAGAAAAAAGCAATACTAGGGCTTCCCTGGTGGCACAGTGGCTGAGAGTCCGCCTGCCGATGCAGGGGACACGGGTTCGTGCCCCGGTCCAGGAAGATCCCACATGCAACAGAGCGGCTAGGCCCGTGAGCCATGGCCGCTGAGCCTGCGCGTCCGGAGCCTGTGCTCCACAACGGGAGAGGCCACAACAGTGAGAGGCCCGCATACTGCAAAAAAGAAAAAAAAAAAAAAAAGCAATACTAAACCTATCCTAAAAGAAATACTGAAAGGTCTTTTCTAAATAAAAAAGAAGCAAGAAGCTATAGGAAAGAGGAAATCACAATTGGAAAATAAATCCCTTCAATAAGCCAGTATACAGATTAAAAATAAATCTCTTGTGAAAACAATGACAACCAAAATGAATAGCAAAAGGATAAACATGAAGATGTAAAAGAGGACATCAAAATCATAAAATGTGGAGGAGGAGAGTAAGAAAGTGTAGGGCTTTTTAAATAAATTTCTCTATGTATTTTTGGCTGCATTGGGTCTTTGCTGCTGCGTGCAGGCTTTCTTTAGTTGCAGTGAGTGGGGGCTACTCTTTGTTGTGGTGTGCAGGCTTCTCATTGCAGTGGCTTCTCTTGTTGCAGAGCATGGGCTCTAGGTGTGCAGGCTTCAGTATTTGTGGCTCACAGGCTCTAGAGTGCAGGCTCAGTAGTTGTGGCACACAGGTTTAGTTGCTCTGGGACATGTGGGATCTTCCTGGACCAGGGCTTGAGCCCATGTTCCCTGCATTGGCAGGTGGATTATTAACCACTGAGCCACCAGGGAAGCACAGAAAGTGTAGTTTTTTTTACATGCCTTTTTTTTTTTTTTTTTTTTGCCACACTCTGTGGCTTGTGGGATGTTAGTTCCCTGACCAGGGATTGAATCCATGTCCTCAGCAGTGAAAGTGCAGAGCCTTAACCACTGGACTGCCAGGGAATTTCCAAAATGGAAGTTGTTTTTTAGAATGTGTTTGAGCCTATATGAATATCAGTCGAAGGAAAGCAGATATAGGAAGGTGTTAACATACTTCAAAAACAGGGTAACCACAAATCAAAAACATACAATAGATTCACAAAAATCAAAAAGAAGAAATCACTAGCATAATATAAAAGGAACGCATCAAACCACAAAAAGAAAAAGAAAGGAACAAAGAAGAAATATAGAATCAACTGGAAAACAAGGTTTAAAATGGCAATAAATACATATCTATCAATAATTACCTTAAATGCCAATGGACTAAATAGTCCAATCAAAAGACATAGACTGGCAGATTGGATTAAAAACAAGAGCCTACAATCTGCTGCCTAAAAGAGACCCGCTTTAGGGCAAAGGACACACATAGATTGAAAGTGAGGGGATGGAAAAAGATATTTCATGCAAACAAAAATGACAAGAAAATGGGGGTCACAATACTTATATCAGACAAAATAGATTTCAAAACAAAGACCGTCAAGAAAGATAAAGGACACTATATAATGGTAAAAGGATCAATACAAGAAGAGGATATTATGCTCATCAACATATATGCACCCAATATAGGAGCACCCAAATACAACACAAATACTAACAGACATAAAGGGAGAAATGGATGGGAATAAAATAATAGTAGGAGACTTTAATACCCCACTCACATCAATGGACAGATCTTCTAGCCAGAAAATCAATAAGGCAACAGAGATCCTAAATGATAAATAGAACAGTTAGACTTATTTGATATTAATATTTTCAGGACATTACATCCCCCCAAAACCAGAATACTCATTCTTTTCAAGTGCACATGGAACATTCTCTAGAATTGACCACATACTAGGGCACACAACAAGCCTCAATAAATTTAAGAGTATAGAAGTTATTTCAAGTGTCTTTTCTGACCACAATGCATAAACTAGAAATCAACCACAGAAAAAGAAGTGAGAAAAAAAGATTACATGGAGACTAAACAACATGCTACTAATAAGCCAATGTGTTGATGATGAAATCAAAGAATAAATTTTAAAAATACCTTGAGACAAATAACAATAAAAACACAATCATACAAAATCTATGGGATGCAGCAAAAGCAGTTCTTAGAGGAAAGTTCATAGTGATACAGGTCTTCCTCAAAAAACAAGAAAAATCTCCAAAACTTACTTCTTACTTCTTAAAAGAAGTAAGTTACCTGTGGACAACAATGGTCTGAAAATGTTAAATGGAAAATTTACTTCTTAAAAGAATTAGAAAAAGAAGAACAAACAAAACCTAAAGTCAGCATAAGGAAAAAAAATAGTAATGATCAGAGAGGAAATAAATAAAATAGAAAGTAAAAAACAATAGAAAAAATCAGTAAAACCAAGAGGTGGTTCTTTGAAAGGGTAAACAAAGTTGACAAACCTCTGGTCAGGCTCACCAAGAAGAAAAGAGAGAGGACCCAAATAAACAAAATAAGAAATGAGAAAGAAATAACAACCAATATCACAGAAATACAAAAAAAATCATAAGAGAATACTAAGAAGAATTATATACCAACAAATTCAACAACCTAGAAGAAATGGACAAGTTCCTAGAAATATGCAGCCCACCAAAAATGAATCAAGAAGGAATAGATAATTTGAACAGACTGATCATTAGAAGTGAAACGGAATCTGTAATTTAAAAACTCCCTACAAACAAAAGTCCAGGACCATATGGCTTTACAGACTAATTCTACCAAACATACAAAGAATAACTTATACCAATCCTTCTCAAACTCTTCCAGAAGACTGAAGTGGAGAGAACACTCGCAAAGATGTTCTGTGAAGCCAACATCACCTGGATACCAAAACCAGACAAAGACACTACCAAAAAAGAACATTACAGGCCAATATCTTTGATGAATATAGATGTTAAAATTCTCAACAAAATATTAGCAAACCAAAGCCAACAACACATAAAAAAGATCATACACCATGACCAAGTTGGATTCATCCCAGGGTCACAAGGATAGTACAACACATGCAAATCAATGTGATACACTACATCAACGAAAGAAAAGACAAATGATCATTTCAATACATGCAAAAAAAGCATTTGATAAAATTCAACATCCATTCATGATAAAAACTCTTACCAAAGTGGGTATAGAGGGAACATATCTCAACATAGCAAAAGCTATTTAAGACAAACCTATAGCCAACATAATTCTCAAAGGTGAAAAGCCAAAAGCCCTTCCACAAAAATCTAGAACAAGACAAGGATTCCCATTCTCACCACATCTATTCAACTTAATATTGGAAGTCCTAGCCACAGCAATCAGACAAGAAAAAGAAATAAAAGGTATTCAAATTGGAAGGGAAGGGGTAAAATTGTCATTATATTCAGATGACATAATACTATATATAGAAAGCCCTAAAGACTCCACACAGGGACTTCCCTGGTGGCATAGTGGTTAAGAATCTGCCTGCCAATGCAGGGGACACAGGTTCAAGCCCTGGTCTGGGAAGATCCCACGTGCTGTGGAGCAACAAAGCCCATGCACACAACTACTGAGCCTGCGCTCTAGAGCCCATGAGCCACAACTACTGAGCCTGTATGCCACAACTACTGTAGCCCGTGTGCCTAGAGCCCATACTCTGCAACAAGAGAAGCCACCACAATGAGAAGACCATGCACAACAATGAAGACCCAACACAGCCAAAAATAAATAAATAAATAAATTTATAAAAAAAGACTCCACACAAAAACTATTAGAACTGATACATGAATTCAGCAAAGTAGCAGGATACAAGATTAACATACAGAAATTGGTTGCATTTCTTTACACAAACAATGAAATATCAAAAGGAAATATTAAAAAAATCTCTTTTAAAATTGCATCCAAAAAACAAACAAAAAAACCCTTAGGAACAGACCTCACCAAGGAGGTGAAAGACTTATATACTGAGAACTATAAAACATTAATAAAGGAAACTGAAGATGATTCAAAGAAATGGAAAGATATCCTATGCTCTTGGATTGGAAGAATTAAAATTGGTAAAATGGCCATACTTCCCAAACAATCTACAGATTTAATGTGATCCCTATCAAGTTATCCATGACATTTTTCACAGTACTAGAACAAATAATCCTAAATATTATATGGAACCATAGAAGACCTGGAATTGCCTAAGCAATCCTGAAGAAAAAGAACAAGGCAGGAGGAGAACAACCCTCCTGGACTTCAGACAATATTACAAAGCTACAGTAATCAAAACAGCATGGTATTGGCACAAAAACAGACATATGGATCAATGGAACAGAATAGAGAGCCCAAGAATAAACTCATACATCTATGGACAATTAATCTTTGACAAAGGGGGAAAGAATATACAGTGGAGAAAAGACAGTCTGTCTCTTCAGCAAGTGATGTTGGGAAAGTGGGACAGTCTCATGTAAATCAATGAAGTTAGAACACATCCTCACACCATACATAAAAATAAACTCAAAATGGCTTAAAGAATTAAATATAAAACATGATACCATAAAACTCCTAGAAGAGAAATAGGCAAAACATTCTCTGAAATAAATCATACCAGTGTTTTCTTAGATCAGTCTCCCAAGGCAATTGAAATAAAAGCAAAAATAAACAAATGGGAACTAATCAAACTTACAAGCTTTTGTACAGCAAAGGAAACCATAAACAAGTGAAAAGACAACCTACAGACTGGGAGAAAATATTTGCAAATGATGCAACCAACAAGGGCTTAATTTCTAAAATATACAAACAGCTCATACAGCTCAACAACAACAAAAGATAAACAACCTAATAGAAAAATGGCCAGAAGACCTAAATAGACACTTCTCCAAAGAACATATACAGATAGCCAACAGGCACAAGAAAAGATGCTCAACATCGCTAATTATTAGGAAAATGCAAATAAAAACTACAATGAGATACCACTTCACACCTGTCAGAATGGCCATCATTAAAAGATCTACAAGGGACTTCCCTGGTGGTCCAGTGGTTAAGAATCCGCTTTCCAATGTGGGGGACGTGGGTTCGATCAATGGTCAGGGAATTAAGATCCCACATGCCACAGGGCAACTAAGCCCACATGCTCTAGAGCCCACACACCACAACTAGAGAGACTGCGTGAGGCAACAACTCAGCCCACGCACTCTGGAGCCAGCGCACTGCAACAAAGAGCCTGTGTGCCACAACTAAGACCCAATGCAGCCAAATAAATATTTTTTTAAAAAGGTCTACAAATAACAAATGCTGGAGAGGGTGTGGACAAAAGGGAACCCTCCTATATTGTTGGTGAGAATGTAAGTTGGTATAGCCACTATAGAGAACAGTATGGAGGTTCCTTAAAAAACAAAATAGAGTTACCATATTATCCACCAATCCCACTTTTAAACACATATCCAGACAAAGCTATAATTCAAAAAGATACACGCACCTCTATGTTCATAGCAGCACTATTCACCATCGTCAAGACACGGAAACAACCTAAATGTCCATCGACAGATGAACAGATAAAGAAGATATGGTACCTATATACAATGGAATACCACCCAGCCATAAATAAAGAATGAAATAATGCCATTTGCAGCAACATGGTTGGCCCTAGAGATTATCCTACTAAGTGAAGTCAGAAAGACAAATACCATATGATGTCACTTATATGTAGAATCTAAAATATAACACAAATGAACCTATCTTTGAAACAGAAACAGACTCACAGACATAGAAAACAGACTTGTGGTATCCAAGGAGGAGGGGGAGTCGGGGAGGGATGGATTGAGAGCTTGGGGTTAGCAGTTACAAACTATTATATGTAGAATGGATTAAACAACAAGGTCCTACTGTATAGCACAGGGAACTATATTCAATATCCTGTGATACACTGTAGTGGAAAAAAATATAAGAAAAGAATGTAGGGGACTTCCCTAGTGGTGCAGTGGTTAAGAATTCACCTGCCAGTGCAGGGGACACGGGTTTGAGCCCTGGCCCAGGAAGATCGCACATGCCGCGGAGCAGCTAAGCCCATGTGCCACAACTACGGAGTCTGTGCTCTAGAGCCCATGAGCCACAACTACTGAGCCCACGTGCCACAACTACTGAAACCCGTGTGCCTAGAGCCTGTGCTCCGCAATAAGAGAAACCACCACAATGAGAAGCCCTCACACCGCAACAAAGACCCAACACAGCAAAAAAATTAATAAACAATACATAAATAAATAAATTTATTTTAAAAAAAAAAAGGAATGTAGGGACTTCCCTGGTGGCAGAGTGCTTAAGAATCCACCTGCCAATGCAGGGGACATAGATTCAATCCTTGGTCCGGGAAGATTTCACATGCCAGGGAGTAACTAAGCCCATGTGCCAAAACTACTGAGGCTGCGCTCTAGAGCCCATGAGCCACAACTACTGAGCCCACATGCCACAACTACTGAAGCCTATGCACCTACAGCCTGTGCTCCACAACAAGAGAAGCCACCGCAATGAGAAGCTCGCGCACTGCAATGAAGAGTAGCCCCCCTGCTGGCCGCAAATAGAGAAAGCCTGCACACAGCAATGAAGACCCAGCGCAGCCAAAAATAAATAAATGAATAAATAAATTTCTTAAAGAATGTATATATACATATAATTGAATCACTTTGCTGTACAGCAGAAATTAACACAGCACTGTAAATCAACTCCAATAAAAAATAAATTAAAATTTAAAAAATCATGAGTCTAAATGATATTGCCAAAGGAATGAGTATAGATAAAGTAGAAAATAAAACTAAGGACCGAGTCCTAGAACACACAATAATGAAGAATTCTGTCCAGTGAAGAAACCATGGCAAAGTTAACAGACAACAGTTAAGGAGAATATAGTTGCAAGGTCTGAAAAAACAAGCAACTAATATCTGAAAAAATAAAAGAAAGCAACAACGAAGAGATAGGAATGGCAGTGGTGATACAGACAACTGACCAAAACAAAAAAAAATCCAAAGAAAATATGTAAAATAAAATACAATCTTCCCATGTAATCCTCTTTATTAATATTAATAATCACAGGTATGAAAATTTATATAAAATGATAGAATACTTTACATCTACCAGAATGGCATAAAGATGAAATCTAGTAATTACCAACATGAGAAAGAATGTGGAGATAAAGGAAACATCAGGAATTGCTGTTGAGAGTCTGATGCAGCCATTCTGATAAAGATCAGCTGGAGGGCTTCCCTGGTGGCCCAGTGGTTGGGAGTCCTTCTGCCAATGCAGGGGACATGGGTTCGAGCCCTGGTCCGGGAAGATCCCACATGCTGTAGGGCAACTAAGCCTATGCGCCACAACTACTGAGCCTGTGCTCTAGAGGCCGCAAGCCACAACTACTGAGCCCGCGGGCCACAACTACTGAAGCCTGTGCGCCTGGAGCCCACGCTCTGTAACAAGAGAAGCCACTGCAGTGAGAAGCCCGCGCACCACAACGAGGAGTAGCCCCTGCTCGCCGCAACTAGAGAAAAGCCCGTGCGCAGCAACGAGGACCCAAAGCAGCCAAAAATAAATAAATAAATTAATTAATTAAAAAAAAAAGATCAGCTGGAGCTACTTAATCAAATTGAATAAAATATTCTATGAGCCATCAGCTTTATTCCAGCATTATATATAAAAGAAATTCTTATACAGGTACATACAGGGATACAAGTATAAGGATGTTAGTTTCTGCATTTTGTCAAATAATGATTCTCAAAATGTTAAAAACATAATTCTTATACAAACTGATAGTAAGCTGGTCAGTTTTATTTAACTAATTGATAATGGAACCCATAACATGACAAACCCAGCCAAAGATAATATGATAAGTGTGAATTTTATAATCAGGGGATGGGAAGAACGCTAAAATAAGATTTCTAAGTTAAATTCCAACTGGTTGGGCTTCCCTAGTGGCGCAGTGGTTGAGAATTCGCCTGTCAATGCAGGGGACACGTGTGCGAGCCCTGGTCCGGGAAGATCCCACATGCCGCAGAGCAACTAAGCTTGTGTGCCACAACTACTGAGCCTGTGCTCTAAAGCTCGTGAGCCACAACTACTGAGCCCACGTGCCACAACTACTGAAGCCTGCGTGCCTAGAGCCCATGCTCCACAATGAGAGAAGCCACTACAATGAGAAGCCCGCGCACCGCAATGAAGAGTAGCCCCCGCTCGCCGCAACTAGAGAAAGCCCGCGCGCAGCAACGAAGACCCAACACAGCCAAAAATAAATAAAATAATTTTTTTTTTAATTCCAAACTGGTTAATGTCCACGAAGACCAAAACAACTTTGGTGATTAATTGCTCTGCTTGACAGATAATAAATCATCATATAATAATTGGTTTTGCAGAACTGAAAAAATTCTGAGCCCTAATCAACTGTGCAAACATCCCTATACAAAATAGGGAACCTTAGAGATTTCCCTGATGGTCCAGTGAGTAAGACTCCGTGTTCCCAAAGCCAGGGGGCCTGGGTTCGATCCCTGGTCGCGGAACCAGATTCCGCATGCATGCCGAAACTAGGAGTCTGCAGTCTGCAACTAAGAAGTCTGCATCGGGACTTCCTTGGTGGTCCAGTGGTTAAGGCTCCGCACCTCCAATGCAGGGGATGTAGGTTCGATTCCTGGTCAAGGAACTAAGATCCCACATGCCATGTGGTGTGGCCAAAAGATCAAAAAAAAAAAAAAAAAGAAGTCCGCATGGCACAACTAAGAAGTCTGCATGCCGCAACTAGAAGATCCCACATTCCGCAACTAAAAAAAAAAAAGATCCCCCATGCCACAACGAAGATCTCGCATGCCACAACTAAGACCCAGAGCAGCCAAAATAAATAAGTTAATTAATTAAAAAATAAAACAGGGCTTCCCTGGTGGCGCAGTGGTTGAGAGTCCGCCTGCCGATGCAGGGGGCGCGGGTTCGTGCCCCGGTCTGGGAGGATCCCACATGCCGCGGAGCGGCTGGGCCCATGAGCCATGGCCGCTGAGCCTGCGCGTCCGGAGCCTGTGCTCCGCAACGGGAGAGGCCACAACAGTGAGAGGCCCACGTACCGCAAAAAATAAATAAATAAATAGAAATTTAAAAAATAAAACAAGACAAACAAAAAAATAGGGAACCTTATAGAAAGTGCTCAAAAATTATTTTTAAAGGTTATCTTTTTGCTTTGTTACCATGTTTTGGATATTTTTCTTAATTCCTCCATGTGATTATGAATAATTCTAAAATACTGTTCATCATTAAAAGGTGGTTCAATTGCAGGTTTTGTTGTGATGATGGCTTGACCATATGCATAGATAAAGCAAAGGGTATTTACTAACACACATTAAGTCTTTTTGTATGGTCAATAAATTCAGAGCCATACAGCGCTGAGCAACTACTAGGTCCACAGAATTAACTGCTGTTTGGACATTACGTAAGGAATCTAAGATTGCATTTCCAATAGCCTCTGTCTTTCAAAGATGCTGTTATTACTCTTGCTTGCTCATCTATTCCAATGCTAGAAAACCAAAACCAAGATGTTTATCTCAATCAAGTTCTGTCTTTAGCACCAGTAAAAGTGAGTAAATTCTCCTTTCCTCTAGATTTCCAAAATTTGCTAAATTCCCAGCCTGCCAGTAAGTAACATTCCTTATTCTTTGTGACGTTAGGATCCATAGGCCCAAATGAATAGACCTCAGACCAGATTCTTAGATGAGCTTCTTAGGCACTAATTCCACATATGAAATACAACTCATGTTTCTTTTTTTTTCTTTTAATATCTATTTATTTTTGGCTGCATTGAGTCTTAGTTGCTGCACACGGGATGTTTCATTGTGGGTGCACGGGCTCTTCCTTGCAGCACACGGGCTTCTCTCTAGTTGTGGCATGTGGGCTCCAGAGCACGTGGGCTCTGTAGTTGCGGCACGAGGGCTCAGTAGTTGTGATGTGCGGGCTTAGTTGCCCCGCAGCATGTGGGGTCTTAGTTCCCCAACCAGGGATTTAACCCACGTCCCCTGCATTGGAAGGTGGATTCTTAACCAATGGACAACCAGGGAAGTCCCCAACTCATGTTTCTTGATGATAGTATTGTCAAACCTAATAAAATTAAATCTGATTTCAAATATGATACTTTCAGTGTGGTCTTGATTGCACAAAATTTTTGTCAACATAATTTGATTTGTCCAGTTATTAAAAATCATATTTTTTAAAAAGACAGATTCTGATGGAAGCTATTGCATAAAAACTAAAAGGAAATTCTGGTTCCAGGGAAGGTGAAGTAATCACATTCCACCTTGTACAGATGCATTCTCCCACCGAATGAAACTATAAATGCTATATAAAATGCATGGAGTAGCTATCTTAGATTTCTGAAAAGTTAATAGTAGCAGGCAGATTTGTGAAAATACCAAAACTCTGAAGTTCCACTGAATCAATAGTGTTTGTCATTTTCCTCCTCTGATACTGCCCAGCCTGGACTCAAAGGCAGCCTGAAACTCAGAAGTGCACACCAGCTGTAGACAAAGAGTTCCATTAGAATCTTTCTCTTTCTAGTCTTGGAACCAGAATTAAGAGGACCACACCTCAGAGACAGTAGGGGAATTCTTTTTTTTTCTTTTCCCCCTCTTTCTTGCTTCATCCACAGGTGTCAAAAACTCTGAGGAAGGGGAAAACTTCTCTGCAATGAAAGGATCTGTGATCCCAAGAACATGGAGCAAATCCCTGTTGCTTTTTACAAATTATTCTGTCATCTGTTTACTTGGTCCTGAATGCAGACACCATCATTGGAAATACGTGGCAGAGAAAGGAAACTGAAGCCTCAGCTTTCAGACTGAGCAGAATAAAGAAAAAAGAATGAAAAGCATTGAGGACAGTCTCAGAGACCTCTGGGACAACATTAAATGCACATTTGAATTATAGGGGTCCTAGAAGAAGAAGACAGAAAGAAAGTGTCTGAGAAAATATTTGAAGTGATTACAATCAAAAACTTCCCTAACATGGGAAAGGAAATAGTTAATCAAGTACAGGAAGCACACAGAGTACCATACAGGATAAACCCAAAGAGAAACACACCGAGACACATATTAATCAAACTATCAAAAATTAAATACAAAGAAAAAATATTAAAAGCAGCAAGGGAAAAGCAAAAAATAACATGGAAGGGAATCCCCATAAGGTTAACAGCTGATTTTTCATTAGAAACTCTGCAAGCCAGAAGGCAGTGGCAGGACATATTAAAAGTGATGAAAGGGAAAAACCTAAAACCAAGATTACTCTACCCAGCAAGGATCTCATTCAGATTTGATGGAAAAATTAAAACCTTTACAGATAAGCAAAAGTTAAGAGAATTCAGCACCACTAAACCAGCTTTACAACAAATGCTAGAGGAATTTCTCTAGGCAGGAAACACAGAGAAGGAAAAGACCCACAAAAAGAAACCCAAAACAATTAAGAAAATGGTACTACAAACATACATATCGATAATTACCTTAAATGTAAATGGATTAAATGCTCCAACCAAAAGACATAGACTGGCTGAATGGATACAAAAACAAGACCCGTACATATGCTGTCTACAAGAGACCCACTTCAGACCTAGGGACACATACAGACTGAAAGTGAGGGGATGGAAAAAGATATTCCATGCAAATGGAAATCAAAAGAAAGCTAGAGTAGCAATTCTCATATCAAATAAAATAGACCTTAAAATAAAAACTATTACAAGAGACAAAGAAGGACACTACATAATGATCAAGGGATCAACCTAAGAAGAAGATGTAACAATTGTAAATATTTATGCACCCATCAGAGGAGCACCTCAATACATAAGGCAAATGCCAACAGTCATAAAAGGGGAAATCGACAGTAACACAATAATAGTAAGGGACAAATCGACAGTAACACAATAATAGTAGGGGACTTCAACACCCCACATTCACCAATGGACAAATCATCCAAAATGAAAATAAATAAGGAAACACAAGCTTTAAATGACACATTAAAGAAGATGGACTTAATTGATATTTATAGGACATTCCATCCAAAACCACAGAATACACTTTCAAGTTCTCATGGAACATTCTCCATGAGAGACCATATATTGGGTCACAAATCAAGCCTTGGCAAATTTAAGGAAACTGAAATCATATCAAGTATCTTTTCCAACCACAATGCTATCAGACTAGACATCAATTACAGGGAAAAAAAACTGTAAAAAAATACAAACACATGGAGGCTAAACAATACGCTACTAAATAACCAAGAGATCGCTGAAGAAATCAAAGAGGAAATTAAAAAATACCTAGAAACAAATGACAATGAAAACACAATGACCCAAAACCTATGGGATGCAGCAAAAGCAGTTCTAAGAAGGAATTTTATAGCAATCCAATCCTACCTCAAGAAACAAGAAAAATCTCAAATAAACAACCTAACCTTACACCTAAAGCAATTAGAGAAAGAACAAAAATGACCCAAAGTTAGCAGAAGGAAGTAAATCATAAAGATCAGATCAGAAATAAATGAAAAAGAAATGAAGGAAGTAACAGCAAAGATCAATAAAACTAAAAGCTGGTTCTTTGGGAAGATAAACAAAATTGATAAACCATTAGCCAGACTCATCAAGATAAAAAGGGAGAAGACTCAAATCAATAGAATTAGAAATGAAAAAGGAGAAGTAACAACTGACACTGTAGAAATACAAAGGACCATGAGAGATTACTACAAGCAACTATATGCTGATAAAATGGACAACCTGGAAGAAATGGACAAATTCTTAGAAAAGCAAAACCTCTGAGACTGAACCAGGAAGAAATAGGAAATATAAACAGACCAATCACAAGCACTGAAATTGAGACTATGATTAAAAATCTTCCAACCACAGTGAGAGGCCACAACAGTGAGAGGCCTGCGTACGGCAGAAAAAAAAAAAAAAGGTACTCAGCATTTAGGGCTTCCCTGGTGGCACAGTGGTTGAGAGTCTGCCTGCCAATGCAGGGGACACAGGTTCGTGCCCCGGCCCAGGAAGATCCCACATGCCGCGGAGTGGCTGGGCCCGTGAGCCATGGCCACTAAGCCTACGCGTCCAGAGCCTGTGCTCCACAAAGGGAGACGCCACAACAGTGAGAGGCCCACGTACCACGAAAAAAAAAAAATCTTCCAACAAACAAAAGCCCAGGACCAGATGGCTTCACAGGCGAATTCTATCAAACATTTAGAGAAAAGCTAACACCTATCCTTCTCAAACTCTTCCAAAATATAGCAGAGAGAGGAACACTCCCAAACTCATTCTACGAGGCCACCACCACCCTGATACCAAAACCAGGCAAAAATATCACAAAAAAAGAAAACTACAGGCCAATATCTCCGATGAACATACATGCAAAAAACCTCAACAAAATACTAGCAAACAGAATCCATCAGCACATTAAAAGGATCATACACCATGATCAAGTGGGGTTTATCCCAGGGATGCAAAGATTCTTCAATATACGCAAATCAATGTGATACACCATATTAACAAACTGAAGGATAAAAACCATATGATCATCTCAATAGATTCAGAAAAAGCTTTTGACAAAATTCAAGACCTATTTATGATAAAAACTCTCCAGAAAGTAGGCATAGAGGGAACCCACCTCAACATAATAAAGGCCATATATGACAAACCCACAGCCAACATCATTCTCAATGATGAAAAACTGAAACTATTTCCTCTAAGATCAGGAACAAGACAAGGTTGCCCAGTCTCACCATTATTATTCAACATAGTTTTGGAAGTTTTAGCCACAGCAGTCAGAGAAGAAAAAGAAATAAAAGGAATCCAAATCAGAAAAGAAGTAAAGCTGTCACTGTTTGCAGATGACATGATACTATACATAGAGAATCCTAAAGATGCTACCAGAAAACTACTAGAGCTAATCAATTAATTTGGTAGAGTAGCAGGATACAAAATTAATGCACAGAAATCTCTGGCATTCCTATACACTAATGATGAAAAATCTGAAAGAGAAATTAAGGAAACACTCCCATTTACCACTGAAACAATAAGAATAAAATACATAGGAATAAACCTATCTAAGGAGACAAAAGACCTGTATGCAGAAAACTATAAGACACTGATGAAAGAAATTAAAGATGATACAAACAGATGGAGAGATATACCATGCTCTTGGATTGGAAGAATCAACACTGTGAAAATGACTATACTACCCAAAGCAATATACAGATTCAATGCAATCCTTATCAAACTACCAATGGCATCTTTCACAGAACTAGAACAAAAAATTGCACAATTTGTATGGAAACACAAAAGACCCCGAAGAGCCAAAGGAATCTTGAGAAAGAAAAATGGAGCTGGAGAAATCAGGCTCCCTGACTTCAGACTATACTACAAAGCTACAGTAATCAAGACAGTATGGTACTGGCACAGAAACAGAAAGATAGATCAATGGAACAGGATAGAAAGCCCAGAGATAAATCCATGCACATATGGTCACCTTATCTTTGGTAAAGGTGGCAAGAGTATACAATGGAGGAAAGACAACCTCTTCAATAAGTGGTGCTGGGAAAACTGGACAGCTACATGTAAAAGAATGAAATTAGAACACTCCTTAACACCATACACAAAAATAAACTCAAAATGGATTAAAGACCTAAATGTAAGGCCAGACACTATAAAACTCTTAGAGGAAAACATAGGCAGAACACTCTATGACATAAATCACAGCAAGATCCTTTTTGACCCACCTTCTAGAGAAATGGAAATAAAAACAAAAATAAACAAATGGGACCTAATGAAACGTAAAAGCTTTGGCACAGCAAAGGAAACTATACACAAGAGGAAAAGACAACCCTCAGAATGAGAGAAAATACTTGCAAACGAAGCAACTGACGAAGGATTAATCTCCAAAATATACAAGCAGCTCATGCAGCTCAATATCAGAAAAACAAACAACCCAATACAAAAATGGGCAGAAGTCCTAAATAGACATTTCTCCAAAGAAGACATACAGATTGGCAACAAACACATGAAAGGATGCTCAACATCACTAATCTTTAGAGAAATGCAAATCAAAACTACAATGAGGTACCACCTCACACCAGTCAGAATGGCCATCATCAGAAAATCTACAAACCATAAGTGCTAGAGAGGGTGTGGAGAAAAGGGAACCCTCTTGCACTGTTGGTGGAAATGTAAATTGATACAGCCACTATGGAGAACAGTATGGAGGTTCCCTAAAAAACTAAAAATAGAACTACCATAGGACCCAGCAATCCCACTATTGGGCATATACCCTAAGAAAACCATAATTCAAAAAGAGTCATGTACCACAATGTTCATTGCAGCACTATTTACAATAGTCAAGACATGGAAGCAACCTAAGTGTCCATTCACAGATGAATGGATAAAGAAGATGTGGCATATATATACAATGGAATATTACTCAGCCATAAAAAGAAATGAAATTGAGTTATTCGTAGTGAGGTGGAGGGACCTAGAGTCTGTCATACAGAGTGAAGTAAGTCAGAAAGAGAAAAAAAATACCATAGGCTAACACATATATATGGAATCTAAAAAAAAAAAAGTTGTGAAGAACCTAGGGGCAGGACAGGAATAAAGATGCAGATGTAGAGAATGGACTTGAGGACACGAGGAGGGGGAAGGGTAAGGTGGGACAAAGTGAGAAAGTGGCATCGACATATATGCACTACCAAATGTAAAACAGATAGCTAGTGGGAAGCAGCCGCACAGCACAGGGAGATCAGCTCGGTGCTTTGTGTCCACCTACAGGGTTGGGATAGGGAGGGTGGGAGGGAGATGCAAGAGGGAGGAGAAATGGGGATATATATATATGCATAGCTGATTCACTGTGTTATACAGCAGAAACTAACACACCGTTGTAAAGCAATTATACTCCAATAAACATGTTAAAAAAAAAACAACTACAGACCAATATCCCTGATGATTACAGATGCACAAATCCTCAATAAAGTACTAACAAATTGAATTCAACAGCACATTAAAAGGATCAAGTGGGGGAATTCCCTGGCCGTCCAGTGGTTAGGACCCTGTGGTTTCACTGCTGAGGGTGTGGGTTCAATCCCTGGTTAGGGAACTAAGTACAATCCCACAAGCCAAGAGGCATGACCAAAAAAAAAAAAAAAAAAGTCAAGTGGGATGTACCCCTGGGATGAAAAGATGGTTTGTCATATGCAAAGCAATAAATGTGATACTCCATATAAAATTAATGAAAGACAATGTGATCATCTCAATAGATGCAAAAAATTTCTGAAAAAATTCAATATATTGGGCTCCCCTGGTGGCGCAGTGGTTGAGAGTCCGCCTGACGATGCAGGGGACAACGGGTTAGTGCCCTGGTCCAGGTAGATCCCACATGCCGCGGAGCGGCTGGGCCCGTGAGCCATGGCAGCTGAGCCTGTGCGTCCGGAGCCTGTGCTCCGCAACGGGAGAGGCCACAGCAGTGAGAGGTGCGTACCGCAGAAAACAACAACAAAAAAACTAACATACAGACCAATGGAACAGAATTAAGAACCCAGAAGTATACCCACACTTACATGGTCAGCTAATTTTTGACAAGGAATGACGAATACTCAATGGGGAAAGGATAGTATCTTCAATAAATGGTGCTGGGAAAACTGGATATTCACATGCAAAAAAGTGAAATTAGACGCCTTTCTTACACTATTCATATATATTAACTCAAAGTAGACCAAGAGATTAAATGTAAGCAATGAAACCATTAAACTCTGAGAAAAAAACATAGGGTAAAAACTCCTTGACATAGATCTTGGCGATGATTTTTTGGATATCACACCAAAAGCACAAACAAGAGCAAAAATCAACAAGTGGGACTACATCAAACTAAAAAGCTTCTGCACAGCAAGAAAAACAATCAACAAAATGAAACAGCAGCCTACAGAATGGGAGAAAATATTTGGAAACCATACATCTGATAAGGAGTGAATATCCAAAATAGGTAAGTGGCTCATACAACTCATTTAAAAAAAAAAATTAAAAATGGGCAGATACCTTGAATAGACATTTTTCCACAGAAGATACACAAATGGCCAACATGTACATGAAAACATGCTTAATATCACTAATCATCAGGGAAATGCAAATTAAAGCCATAATGAGATATCACCTCATATCTGTTACAATAGCTATTATAAAAAAAAAAAACAGGAAACGAATACTGGTGAGGATATGGAGAAAAGGGAACTTTGGGGCACTACTGGTTGGAATGTAAACTGGTGCAGCCACTATGGAAAATAGTATGGAGGTTCCTCAAAAAATTAAAAACAGAACTACCATATGACCCAGCAATTCCATTCCTGGGTAGTTATCAAAAATAAAAAAACCCTACCAATTCAAAAAGATATATGCACCTCTATGTTCACTGCAGCATTATTTACAATAGCCAAGATATGGAAGCAACCTATGAGCCCACTGATAGATGGACAGAAAGATGTGGTTTTATATATATATATATATACACATATATATATGCAAAGGAATATTACTAAGCCATAAAAAGAATGGAATCTTGCCATTTGTGACAATATGGATGGATTTAGAGGGTACTAGGCTAAGTGAAACAAGTCAGACAGAGAAAGATAAATACCTATGATTTCATTTATAAGTGGAATCTAAAAAGCAAAACAAATGAACAAACACAGCAAAACAGAAACAGAGTCATAGATACAGAGAACAAACAGGTGGTTGCCAGAAGGGAGTGGGGCAGGGGCATGTGGGAAATAGGTTAGTGAGATTAAGAGGTACAAACTTCTAGTTACAAAATGAATGAGTCACGGGTATGAAATGTTTAGTGTGGGGAATATAGTCAATAATAATATAATATCTTTGTATAATGACAGATGGTAACTAGACTTATGGTGGTGGTGATCATTTTGTAATGTACAGAAATGTTGAATCACTATGTTGTGCGCCAGGAAATAAAACAGTGTTGTAGGTCAATTATACTTCAAAAGCAAACAAAACTCATAGAAAAAGAGGTCAGGTTTGTAGTTACCAGAGGCAGGGGGGGAGTGAGGGGAATTGGATGAAGGTAGTCAGTCAAAAGCACAAACTTCCAGTTATAAGACAAAAAAGTACTAGGGATGTAATGTACAACATGTTAAATATAATTAATACTGCTTTATGTTATACATAAAAGTTGCTAAGAGAGTAAATCCTAATACTTCTCATCACAAGGAAAAAAAATTTTCCGTTTTCTTTTATTTTTGTATACATATGAGATGTAGAAGTTCACTAAACTTATTGTGGTAATCATTTCATGATGTACATAGGTCAAATCATTATGCTGTACACCTTAACCTTATACAGTGCTCTATGTCCACTGTATCTCAATAAAACTGGAAGGAAAAAAATGTTTAAGGAAAAAATGACCTGGCTTCCAGGTTGCTGCAGAATGCCAGCGACCTAAATTTGAATCTCTCCACCCATCCTAAAAACAAACAAATGAACAAAAAGGAAAGCTAGGGAATTCCCTGGCGGTCCAGTGGTTAGAACTCGGTGCTTTCACTGCCAGGGGCCGGGTTCAATCCCTGGTTGGGGAACTAAGGTATCCGGTAAGCCATTTTGTTCAGCAAAAAAACCCCAAACAAACAATAAAACCACCTATGACTGCAGCATAATTTGGAGACAGAGAATATTATAAACTTCATTTTATATATAAACTGGTAACTATACAACCCAAATCAGCAGATCCAGTTACAAAGCCATGCTACTGAAGAGAGGCCAAGATGGTAAAGATTAGAGAGCGGCAGAATCCTACCAATGGTGGAAGACAGATAAAGTCACCACCAGAAAAAGAGTCCCAGCTTGAGTGGAGAAACGCTGACAATAGGTCTCAGACCTGGTGGATGAGAGGAATTGAGGACTCTAAAAGAAATTCTTGAAAATGAGACCGGAAACGGAAATCTTTGAAAGGCATCTTGTCCAGAGGAAAGAGATGATTTGAAGGGCAGGTATCCTTTGAAGGCTTGATGGTGAAGAGAAAGAAGGAAACAAGGAGTGAAAATGAAGACTACCAGGGAAATGAAAGAGAGTCACAAAATCAGAAGACACATCAACCTGGGCTCCACTCGCAAAAAAGTGCCTTCTATTTGGAAAAAATGCACTACATTCTACCAACAGAAGAGGGCACTCTCAAACTAAGAAATCTGATAAAACATCCAACTGCCTGCCTCATTTGCAATTGCTGAGACTGGATAGTAGACATTTCAAAATGAACAGAAAATAGTAGGTATAATATTATATAAAGACAACAAAAAAAGAGAATAATTTTTTTTCAAAACTAACCATGAGACAAGAAAACTCCAACCTGATTTAAATAACCTTAAACAGTCATTTGGTGATATGAAAAAATACTGTGAATCAGAAAAATAACTCAGAACAAAAATGGACAAAAACAAAAAGATATAAGACAAGGGTTAGTCAAAATCAAAAGAAACTGATCAAAAAGAAAAATCATCTCAGGAAAAAAAAAAGACTAAATTATAAGATGTCCAAGGGGAAGAGATTTTACTTAAAATATAATAACTGGTTTTGACAGAAGGAATTAAAACATCCAAGAAAATAAAAATAAAATTAAGAAATCAGTAAGAAGGATCAGAGAGAAAGTGCTAGATAGAGAGGCAATTAGAAGATCCAGTATATATTACAGTCCCTGTAGAAGAAAAACAAAATAATGAAACCGGTGTTAATATTCAAGAAAACTTCCTGGAAATAAAACTTCAATCTACACATCGAAGGGGTCTCCCAAGGACCAAAGAAAATTGATATGGAATGGTCAACTGTGAGGTATCTTAGAAAATCAATTAGATTTGAAAGAAAAAAATCTTCTGGGCCTCAGGCAAAACGACCAAATCATTTAGGAAGGAAAAGAAAAGAAGTGAGAACCAAGATTTTATATCCAGCCAATCTGTCCTTTAAGTACCAAGGCTATAAAAAATCAGTATTAAATATGCAAGAACTCAGAATACTGTACTCAGGAGCCTCGTTTGAGGAATCTACTATAGAATGGGTTTCACCCAACTAATACTCATCATGATGGTGAGTATTAAATATACTAATGAGTTGTAGATCTGCAAGTTAAAATAAAGGTGGTGACAAGGGTGGGAAAAGAGTATGCAAATTGTTTTCTAAAAACAATATGACTCAAACTGGAAGGGAGGAAAGGGAAAAATGGAATAAAATAATTGATCTTTATATAAGTAATAGGAGGCAGTCAAGATAGAGCTGACAAATGAAATAATACAGCCCACCTATGGAAAAGTTATTTGAGGACTTAGAAAAAATACAAGTATAACTGATAACTATTGGAACAAAAACGCAAACATTACTTAACATCAAAAGTAATTTTAAAAGTAAGTGGGTTTTTCTTTTTCTTTTTTTTTTTGGTGGGGGGGTAGGTTGTTTAGCACTTCCTTACTTCCTGGAACTACTAGGTGAATCCAAGATGCTCTAGGCTCATCTCTGTATTTCCTGCCCCAGTCCTAGCACCAGCCATTTCTCCAACGAACCCTGGTTCCTAGTCGAATGGGAGCTGAACACCTGCTGGAAACCTGGTCGCTTTGGTGCTCTCGTCAGAAGAGGAGTCTCAAAATGCTTCCTCGAAGCGGGATCACTGGGAAAATGAAGAAAGCTGGTATAGCAAAAGGGATTAATAGGAAAATGAAGAAGGCCGGGACAGCAAAAGGGATTAATGGGAAAATGAAGAGGCTGGGACGGGGGCAAAAGGGCTGGAGAGCGCCCGCGGGTCTCGAACCACTCTCGGAAGGGTGGTTGAATCACAATGCGGTCGAAGGAACCGCTGAGCTATAGCCAGCCCGACTTCGGGTTCTGGATTATATCCCCTTGGCTGTTGAGAAAGAGGTGCGTCACAACAAACCAACCAGAGCAGATACGATCCAGGCTGATTTAGCGTGCTCCCCCACCCCCAGTCCAGACACTCTGAGTGTGCCCATCTGCCGACACACAACAGTGAGAAGGACCCAGGTCTCCCCTACCTCTTAGTGAGCTCTTCCGCAGTTGCTTCCGGGCTTATTCCCTCCTACCACGCGGCAGTCACCAGGTCCACCAGTCTCTGGACTTCTGGTCCAGCCTCTACGCTCTCCCGACAACCACACAGGGCCGCTCACTCTGTGATCTAAACAACTTTCATAGTGCCTTGGGTCAGGAGAGTGGAATCTTTACAAGCTGCTAATTGTTACTTCAGGCCTTATCTTGGAACTTTGCAGCTAAACCCCACGGCTCCTCTCCCAGGTGTTATACAGTTCCCAGGTGTCATATAGTATCACTCCTTCTGTTACTATTTTTAAAAAATTCTAAACTGCACAAAATCACCCTATTCCTTTCATGTATACTGTAAACAGCCACAATCCCTACTTTTCTCCAGTTAACCATGACTATGATTTCAGTGTGTACTCCTCCAGTTTTTTCCCTCAATCTACGTATTTAACTGTACACACAACATAGTTTTGACGGGCAGGGGTGAAGGGTGGGCTTATTGGGGATTGGGTTGTTCGGTATTGTTCTGTTACACTTAACAGAATGTCTTGGAGATCTTGTCAGTACATACACTAGATCTAATTCATATATATTGTAATGGCTGCATTATACTCAAGTATAAATGTACCGGTTTTATTTTAAATGTTTCACTGTTATAAACATAGCTGCAGTAAACATCCTTGTATGCATATGTACACATAAGCAAGTCTGTTTTTAGGATACTTATATGAGTAGAATTGCTGAATTAAAGACTTCACATTTAAATTTTTGGAGGTTATGGGAGAGATGTGAGAGGCCCTGGGACGCCTGAAGTCACAAAATCTGAAGCCATACAGATCTTTTGTTCCCTAAATACTTTAACTGGCAATTCCACCAGAATGTAAATTCCATGACACTTGGGACCTTGTTGCCTTGTCCCAGAAGATACTACCAGGGCCTAGAACATGTTCAGCATCTCAGCACTCACCGAACGAACTCATGTAGGCCGGTCACAGGCATATGACTCAACCAGAATGCAAAATTTCCTTGGATTTTTAGAAAGACCGCAAACATCAATAAAGCTTCTCTTCCAGAGTTTGGAGTTCTCTAGGATTGCTCTGGGGTCCTAAATTTCCATCCCATCTCCTTCCTCCCCCCGCTTTTTTTAATTCACCAGCTTGAACCCCTCCAAATATCCATGACCTAGACAGACCCCTTGGAAACTCAAACCACTTGCCAGTCCCAAGAGAATTTAGAGAAAATGGACTTCAGAATTGCTTTTTAGTAGAGATGACCAGAAGTCAGATTCCACCGGCACCAAAGAGGGAAATCACTTGAAGCCAAGTTGAATTAACTACCTGAAGAATGAACACTGAACCACGGAAGGAACTCAGCTCATTGTTACATTCTCTAGCCTGCCTTGACAGGGGGAACAAAAGGACCCAGTTGACTAGGGTAGATTCTTACCCAAGGACCTGTAGAACACATAATCCTGCCAAGGAAAGCACCAACTAATATGTCCGCAACTGGCCAACGAATATTGTATGAGAAATTTTGAGCCAGTCCTTGAACCAGTAGATAAAGGCACATTCAGTGTTTCCATTGGCAAGATTCAGCATCAGAAATAAAATTAGGCAGGGAATTCCTGGTGGTCCAGTGGTTAGGACTCCGCTTTCACTGCTGAGGGCTCAGGTTTGATCCCTAGTCAGGGAACTAAGATCCCACAAGCCGCACAGCACGCTGCCCCTCAACCCCTCCCCCAGAAAAAGAAAAGTCAGCAAAAGAGATGCCTAACAGCAAGGGGATTTTGCACAGAAGTCCAAAGGAAAGAGTATGGTGCTTTGGGGGACCCACAAGTGGTTCAGATGCTACATAATGGTGTCCAAAGGGCTAGATAAGGCAGAAAATGTCAACAAGCCATATGGTAGCAGCCTTGTTAGCCCAAGCAGAGCCCACTTTTCAAGGAACAGAAGCAATTAATGTTGTTACACAATTCACCTGTTTGAAGCTTGTGTAACTACCATTTGTTTTTTTACTTTAAGGAACTGACTTCTTTTTTCCATCTGCATCCCTAGGGCCTGGCACAGTACCTGATGTAGGGAACATCAAAGTTGTTTTTGCTTTAGTTAGCCAGTCTGTACCATCTAATTCTCAAGTTAGACCCAACTTGAGGCAAGGCAGCTTCTCAATAGTTCTCAGTGGGGCTAGCGGGGGAGGAATTATGCCCCGCCCCCCTCCAGGGACACAGACATCTTTCATTGTCATAACTTGGGGAGAAGGTGCTATTGGCAACTAGTGAGTAGAGGCTAGAGATACTCTAGACACCCTACAATGCACAAGGGAGCCTCCACAACAAAGAATTACCCAGCCCAAAATGTCAACAGTGTGAACACCAAGTAACCCTGTGCCTAGCCTAACTGCAGAGAGTTAGGAAATCACTAAGTTTTCAACCCTGAGCTCTGCTGTTCCAGAAACAGAAGATCAAAGGAGGCTAAAATTACAGGAAAAGTTATATTCAAACTCCTCTAGACACAGATTACATCAGAGTAAAGTATAACTCGTGTTGAAGGCACCTAGAAAAAAAGTGACAGGGCTCAAATGAAGGGAGAAGAATAAGTATGGGGAAGAAAAAACAATACACAGGGAAGAATATGGGATGTTCCCACCAAATGTGAAATAGGCCCAGTCAATGCTATTTATTATACATGTTGAATAGCCTCTGAGACCCAAGGGCTCCCATATGAGGTTTTTCTCCTTTTTCTTTTTTGCATCAAACAGGTTCTTCCAAGAGCCTGCTTACAAGGAAGACAAAAACAGAGTAATCCTCAATAAAATGAAACAAATAGGAAAAGCTGAACAGTTTACATATGAAGAACAAAGGTTAAAAAACTCACCAGACAAAAACCACACCAAACACTCATCCCATTTAATTTCCTGTTACATGCTCTGAGGAAGCTGAGAACACCAGGCCCCAAGGCAGCAATGCTCCTGAGGCTCTAGCTTAGGCTCCCTCTATGTGACAGTTTCATGCACACGCACCCGCACATACCAATGACCCAGGCAGAAGTACACATGCATGCACAGGTGGCCGGAGAACCACGGGGCGGGACTGGGGGAGAATGGCAAAAGGAGGGGCCAGTCAAGGATATGCTATCAACTGGAAACTGGGGACCCAGAGAACCCTTCTGCTGTAGGCTAAGCAAGAGTAAAAATTAAAACAAAGGCAGAACACAGGGTAAATGTAGGATGCTCAGATGAGATGGACAGATGAAGAGGGAAAGATGCAAGGGGAGTTTCGGGAAAGCAGCCTCAGAAGAGGTGGTTTTTCTTTATTGGGAACTCAGATGATCAGACGTCCTCTGTCTCCAGTGAAATACTGAGGCTGAAGGAACATGCCACAGCACATTCCTTTGCATCCTGTGCTCTCTCCCAAGGTAGAGGGAAACCACAAACACCCACCCTCTAGCCCTCCCCACTGCCACTCTTAAGGACTTTCCCCAGTACCTCCCAAAAGATGACGCCCACACACACAAAGTTAGGCCTGGCAAAAAGCCAAGCATAGAAAGCCTCAGTAACTCTTCTTGGTGGAACCAAAGCCAGAGAAGCCCATCACAGCTGCCATCTCATCATCCTCCTCAAATGTCAAGTCCTCCTCAGCCCTCCTTTTCTTCTCCTTCTGTTTCTCTTTCTTGTAGGCTTTGGCCTTTTCCTCCTAGAAGGGAAATCACTCAGAATCAGTTCAGACTCGTGAGCCAATTCTATCTTTAGAATAAAATAATTAAAGACAAGTAAAATTTCAAGAGCAGAGGAAAAGCCACAGTAAAGATCATAAGGGACAAGAAAGAGAAGTTTTAGCCTGTGGAAAGCATTTCTCAATCCTACATCCCAGTTCATCTCTAGTTCTTAACAAGGTGATGGGAGTAAAGCCACATAATAGGAACTAACATTCTGGGGCATAGAGTACAAGCCAGGAACTGGTCTAAGTGCTTTAGGTATATTATATACTAAGATCTTGAATATGGGGAAACAGAGGCACAAAGAGGTTATATAGCTTATCCAAGATTCACAGCCAGTATGTGAAGGAAACAGAATTCTGACCCAGTCAGCCTGGTTCCACGGGCCTGCTGGGGACTAGGTGCATTTAATTAATCACTCCTGTAGTTAAAAAAAAAAAAAAAAGTATGGCCCAGAGAGTCCAGAAAAAAAGGATAGGTTTAGAGCCATTTCCTTCAGATTATGAGAGTCCCAAACAAGGGCAATAAATGTTCCCCTTAATGTACAGAAATTCAGGAGATATAACTCTCCTCTGGGGATGGGAGTGGAATGAGGAAGAGAGCCTACCTCTTCTCTGAGTTCCTTCATCCTTTCCTCAAAATCATAATCCTTCTGCTTCTCTTCCATCTTCTTCTTGTTGACTTCAAAACGTTTCTTCACCTGATCCAAAGTGGAACGTTCTACACGCATAGACATGCCCAGGTTTCGCTGATCTGGGTAGGGTCAACAGTGAAGAAGGTAAGGTTGTTAAGACATCCTAAGTCCCTCAAAAGGTCTTTTCCTGACATTAAAAAAAAAAAAAAAAACAGACTCATAAAACACACAGTAAAAATAATTAGGGCTAAAAAAAACTTCCCTGGCAGCAGCCCCAGATAACAAGATATAAGCAGCTTTCAATTACCCTTACTGAGCAGATGCACACCAGTGGGGACAGCTGGGCCCTGGAGAAGACCATGGTCTGGGCTTGTTGACAGCTTAGAACAGATACTCACCTCATGGACTCCAGAAACATTAAATAATGAAGTAAAGAATGACTTAAGCTGAAGCAACTAGAGAATTCCCCAGACACTGAAAAAGAGGCCCAATAGTAACTACCCTTTCCCACACCCCACCTCCAAAACTCAAATCCAGCCCCAATCACAAACTACCTCCAAGTCTTACGTTTCTTTCCATTAATGTGATCCAGGAAGTTGATAGAGTCTTTCACCACACAGTCACAGACATTGCAATAGTATCTAGAAAACAGAAAGAAATAGCACTATGGACACATCTGGTTGTAAGGATTTTATCGTTTTCAACCAAAAAACTCATTATTTTTAGGTAAAATTTGTTTTTAGAAGAAGCATCCTCATTTCCACAAAGCCTTGGCTCTTGGAAGAGTGTGGCTGCCAACTTCCAAGATGGCCCCAACAATGATCCCACACTCCTGGTATTCCTACCCTATATAGGCCCTTCCCAATTTGCACAAGCGTTAGTCTGTGTGATCAATAGAATGTATCAAAGGTGATGCTATGTCACTTCCAAGATTAGGTTATGAAAAAACATGGATTCTGTCTTAGTCTGTTCACGAGGATCACGTGCCCTAGGGAAGTCACTTGCTTTGTTGTGAGCGGCACTATGGAGCGGCCCATGGAGCATAGAACTGAGGCCTCCAAACCACAGCCACGTGACAGAGCTTGGAAGCAGATCCTCCAGCCCCACTTATACCTCAGATGAATGCAGACGCAGCAGACACCTTGATGACAGCTTTGTGAGAGACACTGAGCCAGAACCACCTAGGTAAACCTTTCCCGGGTTACTTCCCCACAGATTCTGTGAGCTATCCATTGTTTTATGCTGCTAAATACTGGGTTAATGTATTAATTTAAATAGCAATAGATAACTAACACAAAGAGGAAGGACAACAGTGGACAACAGTGGATTTACTCAGAGAAGCAGCTCAAAAAAGTGTCACTCGTTGTTATCTGTGTTATGCTCCTGCTGGAAAACCTAACTGGACAGAGAGGTAGTGGTGAGCAAAAAGATGAAGAGTTCTTGTGGGACCCTTCTTCCTAAAGGTTATAGTCTTGGTCTAGGAGGAAGGTGCACAACCAGGAAATCCAAAACAGCTACAACCTTTGCAGCCAGTCTGGAACCTCAACCCCCTTTATTCACCATCAACAGCTCCCGGGCTCCATTCTAGCTTCACCTAATTTCTCCCCTAGACATCTCCTCAGTAGTCCTTTTCTTCATTTCTTCCTCTGGCAGGAGAACAAATAATCTCTTTTAAGATATTAAGAAGTAGTTACAGTGCTAATATGAAGACGCCTACAGAGTGACCCCTCTTAGAGACACTATTATGTTAACTTGAGACCTTGGAGGACAATGGATGGAATTACAGGAAACAAGGTTGTTATTCTAAGGCCAGGTACCCTGCTCAACACTTCCTAAAACCAACGCAGTTTATTAGACTTACTCCTGGCTGCAGAGAAAGATGAAAAGTCACTCACCCTCCCATCTCAGACTGTGGGGTGGTCTTGGTAATGACGATTGTCTTCCCAAGTTTGGATTCCAGGTCCACCTTGTAGTCCCTATGCCGGAGAAGCTCTCGCTTGACTGGCTGCACTGGTTTTCCTGAAATATAATGGGGAAGGAAGTCCCTTCATTATTAGAGTTCCTTAACCAGAAAGGAAAAGAAACACAAGAAATCCAAAATCCTGAGGCTTACTTTCATGTCTTTTTGAAACCTGAAGCAAGGGACACAACAGTCACTTCTAGCAGCAGCTAAGGAGAAGCTCAACAGAAAAAATGACAAGCAATCCTTAACTCTCTACATCTTTCCTCCACTTCAAATCCAACAAGTCTAAAAGCAATGTGTTTTTTTTTTGTTGTTGTTGTTGTTGTTGTTTTTGCGGTACGCGGGTCTCTCACTGTTGTGGCCTCTCCCGTTGCGGAGCACAAGCTCTGGACGCGCAGGCTCAGCGGCCATGGCTCACGGGCCCAGCCGCTCCGCGGCATGTGGGATCCTCCCAGACCGCGGCACGAACCCATATCCCCTGCATCGGCAGGCGGACTCTCAACCACTGCGCCACCAGGGAAGCCCCTAAAAGCAATGTTTTTTATTCATTAACTAACTGAATTGAAGGGAGGAGCTCTGAATTTTCACAAAAAGCAACCTTTTAAAAGAAGAGTAAGACCACTCAATAGTGCTTTCAAACAGATATCCCAAGCATAAAACAGAAAGGAATCTTCTGAAAGTTGGGAAAACTTTTAAAGGGGGACCAACATTTAGGAAATATCTGTTATATGTCAAGTACTATTGTACAAGTTACATAAAAACCAAAAGTTAGATTATGCAACGTGGTGTAGAAGTAAAGCAAAAGAAAAATGTACAGTTTGAAAACAGATGAGAAAATAAGACGTTTCTTTTTATACAGTGGACTCTCTAGGAGAGAAGCACCAACTCCCTAACATAGTATAACGCACAGAGAACAGCACTAAGCGCTAGGTTAAACAATACCATGTTCCCTGCTGCTCTTCAAAAGCAATAATACAAAGCAGCAAAATACTCCTTCTTCTGTCACTAGTAAGGATCCCACTCTCTTCTCTGTACTTGAGGAAAGTACGAAATGAACCAAACAAAGGTAAGGCAAGGAAGCAGAATCACAGAGCTGGAAAGCACCTCAAAAGCACTTCAGTCCATCTCCTCGCTCTCATACCTGAAGAAACTGAGGACCAGGGAGGCAATGCTCTGCCAAAGGTTACACAAGAAATGAGGACAGCGCATTTCAACTCCCCACCCACTCTCCAACCATTGCATCGCCTCTATAATACACTTAGCACTTGATGGAGAAGGCACCCACCATCCTTCTTTTCTCTCTCTTCCGTGAGCCTCTTCTCGGCGAGCTTCTCATATTCATCTTTGTCCCACTTTCGGCGAAAGTCCAAGTTTTTTGTCTGGGGAGAGGAAAAAGCGCTTGAGATTCGTCGCTAATCGTGTCCGACTCCTGGAAAAACGGAAGCGCGTCCTCGCTGCCAAGGGCCCCGGGACCTGGGGAAAGCGAAGCCTCTCCGGACAGCACCAGGAGGCTGAGGTTGCCTCAGGACCCCAACCAGAGCCCTCCCCGATTCCACTGACCCTGTACCAGGGCCTTACGAAGAAGCTCTTGAAATGGGGCCATTAGATTGCGAGGAGGTGTCGGGAAGTCAATCGGGTGCAGAATACTCGGCGCCGAGAAGCCACCCCCGACCCCCCACCGCAAGCCTCCTCACACACAACACCTACCCCACTGCCCGACGCCATCTTCACTTCGAAGTGAATGGGAAGCCGGAAAATGCCGTAAAAAGCGGCCTTGAGCCGTAAAGCAAGCTTGCCTCCAATAAGCTTAGACTCTCGTGTTCTGAACGAGCTAAGCACTGGAGGGCATCTAAAACAGGATTTCGGCCCCGCCCCCGCTCCAAAGAAATAGCGCATGCGCAAAGAAAGTTTGAAGCAACACGGAAGTAAGGGCGCCTGGAAACGTTTTTGCCGTGGCTTTCAAAACAAGCGTAGATTCAACTTGTCTTTTTAACCAAAGAGGAAAATGAGATTCGGATCAGTGCTCTCTGATCTAATCTAATCAACCTGCGTGCACTGCCAAGAATTTCCAAACCTTCTTTAAGGCTGAAGCGCCGTTATAGGGGCTCTAGATGCACTAAAAATAGGGCCCCAAGAGCGCTGAACTGTTTGTAAAGGCTGCAGCCTTTCCAACGCACATATGCAAAGCGCTTTTTGCGGCTTGCCTCTTTATCTTGAAGCAATGCTATCAAACTTTGGTTAACTCATTTTTCCTTCAGCTGAGAAACAGTCATTCAATCTATAGTGCACAGTTTAATCAACATGATGGGACTTGGGAAGGTCGGTCATCAACAACACTCTAGGGTGAAGAACTCTAGCAGATATCTCACTATACATTGATTTAGTGACGTGACTGTATCTCCAAGTTGGGGGGGAAGGGGAACTGTGGCTGCTCCCCTCACTGAATACAGAAACATCACCCCAGGGAAGTTACTCCTAGCTCACAGAATCCTCCAGTGTACACTCAAGCGTTTTCCATGGCCTATGCAAACCAATCCCTTGGTAACAAATTACCCAAACTATTATATTTAATATTTTATTTAATATATTATACAACCACTTCTAGAACAGGCACCTCCATGGCAGGACATGGAAGTCAGAGCAGTGATTCTGGCACAGGTAATGGTCTCCAAAATCTCAAAAGATCAGATCTCAATCTTGTCAGGTCACTTATTAAGTTCAACATTCAAGATTATTAAACAGACAGCCTCACCCTGCTATTATTAACAATGGATGGGCTAGAGAGATGCCACATCAATATGGGCACTGCTATGCCCTTGGGATAGCACCTCTGTCCTCAAACAAAACAGAAGACAGTCATTGCCCAACTCTTTGCTGTCTCCCAAAAACTCCCTGGACAGGCCAAGGGCAGGTTATGGACAAACTTCCCAGAAACTGGCTCAGAAGCCAGAGCAGAAGGCTAAGTATTTGACTTTTGATCTCAATGGTCAGAATCCTCTCAACCTGAGGTGACTTTCCCAGAGACTTGCTCATAGCAACCATCTCAGCACCTGTTGGCAGCACTCAGTGGCATTTCAAACCTGCCATCTGCCTCGGATGTTAGAGCATGTCTCTGTCACGTACCAGCCATCTGCGCCCATGCAGAATAGCTGCTCACACTAGCCCAGGAGTCCTCAGGGCCTTCTACAGTTCTGTACCCAGGAAGGATGAAGGATGCAGAGGCACTTGTCACCCATCCTGGCCAGCAGTTATGAAGTCCCTCAGGAAGTCAGTCCTAGATGAAACCTTTTCTACAAAGAGCAGCAGATGGCATTCAGGCAAGGATCAAGACTCAGACAGTCGCTTCTGAATTTCAGCCACAAGATTTTCCCGTGTAATGGCCACCTGAAACATAACAGAACTCTCATGTGACAAACTAGAGAGTGATACTAGTTCCTTAGCCACTACTTTTCTGGATTCATTTAACTGTGCAACTGCTCCCACTACTTATGCAACCAGTAGGGAGGAGTATGTGCTTCAACCTGACCTGGAGAATGTATGCCCTCAAGACTAAAGGGATTCAAACACCTGATCTATGTCTATTTTGTTGATGAGTCTTGAAATACCCATAGAGATTTCGTTTGTCCTTTTGCCCACCCAACCAATCATCGGCTATAATGGTTGCCTAGGGTGGGTGCTCATTCATCTCTATCACGATTAACCCTGGAGATATTTTCTCAGCCAAAAGATATATATTTCTTAAAGAATCTAAGAAAAGTAGAAACACTTGGTCCCTCCTATTTCTGCCTGCCCCCACTCACCTCCTCCCTGCTGGCCACGGAACGGAGCTTGATGACCCCTTCCTTCAGTTCTTGCTCACCAATAATGACCACCAGTGGGATGCCCATGTTCTCACAGTAGTGCAGTTGAGTTAGTAGTTTAGGGTTGTTCTTATACATCAGCTCTGCCTGAAAAGGGTGAAGAAAGAATAGGGGACTTAGGGACTTCCCTGGTGGCACAGTGGTTAAGAATCCGCCTGCCAATGCAGGGGACATGGGTTCGAGCCCTGGTCCGGAAAGATCCCACATGCCGCAGATCAACTAAGCCCATGCGCCACAACTACTGATTCTGCACTCTAGAGCCCGTGAGCCACAACTACTGAGCCCACGTACCACAACTACTTACTGAAGCCCGCAAGCCTAGAGCCTGTGCTCTGCAACAAGAGAAGCCACCACAATGAGAAGCCCACGCACCGCAAAGTAGCCCCCACTCGCCGTAACTAGAGAAAGCCTGCGCGCAGCAACGAAGACCCAATGCAGCCAAAAAATAATTAATTAATTTTAAAAAAAATAGGGGACTTAGAAGTGACCATACCGAAGCAACCTAAGTGTCCATCAACGGATGAATGGATAAAGAAGATGTGGCACATATATACAATGGAATATTAGCCATAAAAAGAAAGAAATTGAGTTATTTGTGGTGAGGTGGATGGACCTAGAGATTGTCATACAGAGTGAAGTAAGTCAGAAAGAGAAAAATAAATACCGTATGCTAACACATATATATGGAATCTAAAAAAGAAAAAAAAATGGTTTTGAAGAACCTAGGGGCAGGACAGGAATAAAGATGCAGACATAGAGAATGGACTTGAGGACACGGGTAGGGGGAAGGGTAAGCTGGGACAAAGTGAGAGAGTGGCATGGACTTATATATACTACCAAAAGTAAAATAGATAGCTAGTGGAAAGCAGCCACATAGCACAGGGAGATCAGCTCAGTGCTTTGCGTCCACCTAGAGGGGTGGGATAGGGAGGGTGGGAAGGAGATGCAAGAGGGAGGAGATATGGGGATATATCTATATGTATAGCTGGTTCATTTTGTTATAAAGCAGAAACTAACACAACATTGTAAAGCAATTATACTCCAATAAAGATGTTAAAAAAAAAAAAAGAAAAGAAGTGACCATACCACTCAAACCCCAGGAGCAGGCATATCCAAATAAGTAAGTAGCTCACCCTCATACCCTAAGAAGACACACTAGTGAAGACTAGAAAGATCTTGAGTTCCACCTTAGGCATAAGGTAGAAGTGGGCCTGGTGCATGAATTCCACATATACCTAGATGTTTTGGATATTAGCTCCATTATACCTTGATCCCAGCATCCCAAAGCTCTGCAATTAGCTTCAGCCGTTCTTGGAGAAAGTTCTTCTGTGGTGTGGCCACAAACACTTGGGTCTCTGTGGTCCGTATCTTCTCACCAAAAGTCTAGTAAAAGAGAGAGAGAAGGTAAAACTAATAAAAACTTCCTTTGCACCAATAATTCAAAAAAAAACAAAAACAATCATCAGAAAAACAGTCCAACTGCACTTCCAGAAACATGAGAGTTTTTAAGGTCTGCAGCCCCACTCTAACCCTACCGGGGACCTACCTTCATCCTCTGCTCCACAATGGAGAAGATCCGCTCCACCCCAATGCTGAGCCCCACACATGGCACGTTGTGGCCTTTGGGGTCAAACATGCCCACCAGCCCATCATAGCGCCCACCAGCAGCCACACTGCCCACATTCAGTAGCTCCTCCTCAGCATGAGCTGGGGTCTGTAGCAGCACCGCTTCATAGATCACTCCTGTATAGTAGTCCAGGCCCCGAGCCAGGCTCAGGTCAAAGGAGATCTGTGGGGACAAGGTTATAGTCAGTCTTAGACAAGACTCAGGACCCTGAGAGCCCTAGACACAGCAGGAGGTGCACTCCCTACCCAGCTTACCTTCTCAGCAATTCCAAATAAAGTCAGGTATTCAAATAGCAGCTTCAGGTCTCCCAAGCCCTCTAGGGCCTGCTTGTTCTGGGATAGTCTGGGATCCTGGAACATTTGTTTCACCAAGGACACCCCTCCTGGGGAGACATGTGGGGAGAAATAATGTCTGTGTTATACACCCAGATGTGTTTCATCCAAATTTATCCCTAATATGCTCCAGCTAGTCCTCCTCATTTTCTTAAAAAAAAAGATCCTGATCACATATGACCAGATGCTCCTCTTCTGCCTCCATCTTTGACACCTAAAGACATAACTGGTTACAGTAAGTAAAAAGGTTATTAAATTAAAACCAGGCTCTGGAACTTAGCACATTTATGAAAAGGAGCTGTTTCAGACGTAGAAGTTATACACTTATCACCCTCACTCTGGTTCTATCATGTACCTCTGAAAACACTGATTCTTACCATGACATTGGACGTAATCCCCAATTCGATCAGCTACTTCAGCAGCCAGGCCTTTCTTTGCCACCATCTCATGTCTCACATCTTTCCAAGACATCTGCACAAACACCCAAACATTAGCCTAGCCCCAAGATCCTTCTTTCTCTTAATGGAAAAGGACATCTCATTTCATTCATTATGTATGTCACAAGTAGCTAACACTCTACTCAGCAAAGTCAGAGGCAGCTTAGGAAATCCAGCCATAATCTCCACTGCACAGCAAAACTCAGGTCTCGTTTCAGAATGTCTCCCTACCTTCCTCCCAGAAATAGTTCACTTCCAGCCACCATCTCCTTATTTTCCTCTAAAGGTATATATAGATTTGAAGGCAGGGCAGAAACTCTGATAGGATCTACTGAAGCATGTCTTCTTTGTTACCTTGTCTAGTTTGTCTACTGAGGAGCAGATGGCATGGAACTTGCTTTCAGGAACACCACAGACAGCAAATATCCCATCCAAAATCCGCCGGTCATTGACCTGTGAACTCAATGGAAGTGACCCAAGTGGGTTATGAATGACCTTCTCCCTCAAAACAATGGCAGTCCCTACTTGCCTGACTCATAAAAGGGATAGAAAGGAAATTCCACAGGGTGACTATATAGATATAGATATAAAATGCAACACCTGTACTAAGAAAGTCCTAGAGCTACAGGCTTAATGGCTGGGGTCACCTATGTTTTCAAACAGCATTAGGCCAAATCCAGACTTCTCCCCTCAGTCCTCGGCTCTGGCCACACCTTAATGAGAAAATCCCCCAGCTGCAAGCCACTAAGGATTTCACACACGATCTTCAAACACTCTGCATCAGGGATCATAGGGTCAAACTGACCAGCAATGTCAAAGTCCTACAGCAAAGAAAAAGACGGGCGAAAAAAAATTAGTGAGCAGCCAGTTCCTAGGTTGTGGTCCCCAGAACTATCAAACCACGCTGCCTCCATCAGGTCACTTACACACTGGCAGAACTCCCTGTAGCGGCCTTGGGCTATGGTTGGGCTCTCCCGACGCCACACCTTTCCAACATGATAGCGTTTCATCTTCTTCACTTTATTCATGGCCAGATAACGAGCAAAAGGGACCTCACATAAATAGGTTAAGGAGGAAGAATACTACATCCAGAGCTTAGCCCCAGTGGAAAGACATTAGGGAGGACTGGGCCTCTATCAACTGGATCTCATCCACTAGGATTAGAACAAGGACTTTCTCTGTCTCCTTTCCCACTATCACCAAGGCATAGCAATCAATAAACACTGAATAGTGTCAAATGAAGGAATCCCCCTGCAAGTTTGGTAGAAAGCAGGGGAAGCAGAGATAGAAATGATCCAAGAACTTCAAGTCTGGGCCATTCCCTCCCATTCAGATCAAGTCTCAACTGTCTCAGAAGAGTCAAGCTTCAGAACCTGGATTTGCCTACAACTTCTATATCAATGTTTCTTCAAGTGTTCAAGGACCACCTGCATCTTTATTATCCAGGTACCTATTTAAAATGCAGATTTCTGAACACCACTCCAGCTACAGAATTAAGAAAATCTGGGGCTAGAGGTCAAGAATCTGTATTTTTGCAAGATTCCTCAAGGGATTCTGACACACTATAAACTTAAATGACAGAGCTCCAGGCCAGGCTCTGCTGGCAGAATTGCCTTCTGGAAGAAACTTGAAGTAAAGGCTGCTGCCAATGAACCTATAGGGTCCCAGAGTCACTCCTGTCCCGTTATCAGAGAATGACCTCTGGGTTTGGAAAGAGGTAAGTCAGGCTGCCGTACTCAGAAGGATACAGTAAGGTCATAGCGCAAGGACAATAGCTCTCCACCCTGATCCTTCAGATCATAGATGAGCCCAGAGTCCTCTCCATACTTCTCAGTAAGCATTTCCTACAGCGGTCAAACAGAAAGTGCCACGGTTAAAAGGAGGACTCCAGAACATAGGCTAGAAGCCCTTTGGGAAAGAAATGGGGTTCCTGCATTTTTTTTCTCCTCTTACCTTTAGCTCAAATGCTGGGGTATCCAACCCCTTTGCTCCATGACGTTTAAAGCAGCTAACAACCATATCAAGAATTTTCTCCCTCACGACCATCTGCTGGGGACTAAGATCTCTGGTGCCCTAGAAACCAAAAGGAGCCAGAGTGAAAACAAAGACAAAGACAAGTCCATTTAAGACAAAGAGTTAAACTATATCTATAATCTAAGGTCTGGAGTTGAAATCTCTTTGAGTTCAGACGACTATGAGCTCCACCCAGTATCTCAAGAATAGGGAAGAATTAGTGAAATAGTGAAAAATTAAAAATAGGGAATACCCTGGGGGTCCTGTGGTTAGGACTCTGCGCTTTCACTGCCAAGGGCCTGGGTTCAACCCCTGGTTGGGGAACTAAGATCCCGCAAGCCATGCAGCACAGCCAAAACAAACAAACAAACAAAAACAAAAACATTAAAAGTGGTCAGGAAGAGAAGCACAGGGCAGAATTCCAAGGCACTCTAACAGACAGGGCGGGGCAAAGGGCATTACCTTTGGGGTCTTGATAATAAAATTTGATTTCTCTTGATGTGGTTTCAGTTGGGTTGCTAACGCTGCCTCCGCAACCTGGTAGAAGAAATGTGAGATATGGCTCCTCTCAATACTGGCCAAACCTGGGGTATCTCTGGCCCTGTGTACCACCAACCTGAAAATATTTTTGGCCCTGAGCAACAGGAAGTCTGAACACTATCTTATCTATCCCAATCTCAGCCTACTTCCAAAAACCCAGTTGTATCTGCAACATATATGTAACACATATGGGATCAGATGTTTACCATACAAGCTTCCTCACTATAATTGGAGTTTTTAAAAGTATGAAAAACTTTAACCAGCAAAAAACAAGGAAGGCACAAAGCAACCCAAGACTACCACCACTAACCATATAGGAGTAGGGATTAGTACAATCTCCAGTTCTCAGTTCCTACTCAAAGAGCAAAAACTAAGAATTGTTAATAAGGTAGTAATGGTCATTAGGTTTGGAGATAGGGAAAAAGTAACTGGAAGACAGAAGAGAAACAGCCCAAGAACACAGAACATGCCTGTGGAATGAAAAGGAATGGATTTCCTGATTGGAAAAAAAAAAAAAAAGTCGACTGGTAGGATGCTGTGACTGCAAATAACAAAAGATCTGAGCTCTGTTGTTCATGATAGCACAAAGCATCTACTAGGAACACAAAAGTGTCATTCCCAAGGTAAAACAGAATCTGTGATTTTGATTATCCCCAGCAGGTTGTATGCCCTTCCAGAAGTATAGAGCGTGTAGTAGTTCATACTTTGGCAGATTCTGTGCTCCAAAGGACAGCAGTTGAAGCCCACAACCCCTCCTAAGAATCCATAATCTCTGAAAACTAAAAATTTTGAGGTAAATTCTAATGTGAACTCACTCTACTTATGGCCGTTAGTCATCTCACTTAGTGGGAATATTCATATATTTTGCTTAAAAAAATTTAAATGTGTTTGATCCCAAAAGGTTCAGATAAGGGACTGTGGACCTATATTAAAATGCTCCCTTACTATGTAGCCATAGATAAGTCATTTAACCTTGGAGCCTCCGTTTCTTCAACTGTAAAACGGAAATAATAACCCCAACATCTCAAGATTGCTATGATGATTAAATGACAAAGCATCCTAAAAGGCCTTAGCTCTGTGTCGGTACATAGTGGGCACTCAATAAAAAACCGACTGTTAACACTGCGGGAGTAAAGGCCGCGAGTCTATGCTTTCAGACCTGGAGATCCTGCCCCGACAGACCAGAGCTATCTCAGTCTGGCTCACCTGGCTATGAGAATGGACTGCCCTGATGCATACAGCACCGGGCGGTCGCCGGAGCTGGCCAAACAGCACAGCCCAGGCCCTCCCATGTAGGAGTCCGAGCTGGGGCATCGTGCAGCAGGAGGCAGGATTTCCGGAACACGAGGCAAAGGACCTAGGAAAGAGGCAGACAGGACCCCAGGAAGGGTACAGGGCGCTGTAGAGGCGAAGCCCGAGCACCATAGAAGAGGTGAGCGTTTCTACCACTCCCGAATTCCGGCAGGTTGCTCCAGCCCTCTCAGGCTCACGCCCAGTTCCCGCACTTCCGGTAGGAGCCGGAAGTGATTGTTGTACTGAGTGGTGGCTTTCTAGGCGTGCGGGCCCTCGACTCGATAGCCGGAAGTCATCCGAGCTGAAGCTGTGGCCCACACAACCTATCTAGACAGTAGTCAGCTCCAGTTGGCAGCCAGTATGGCAGATCGTGCGACGCTGGAGGATCTGGTGCGACTTCAGGGAGAGCGCGTGCGGGCCCTTAAGCAGCAGAAGGCCAGCGCCGAGCAGGTATGACCCAGGAGGCAGGAGAGGGGACAAAGGAAGGCCTGGGAGAACAGAGCGGGGAGTGGTCTGCACAGAGGATGGGGATGTGGAAGAAAGGACTGGACTTGTAGGTAGGAGGACGGGCTGGGTGGGGAGGTAGCTGCGGTAGGACCCGAGAGAAGCAGAGCTAGGCTTGGGAGAGAGATATGCCCCACATCCTGCTGAGGGAGGGATACTGAATGAATGACGGAAGAGGGAGGGGGTGGCAGATGTGGTAGCCCAGCGCCTACTTTCCCTCCACAGATCGAGGAGGAGGTGGCAAAACTACTGAAACTGAAGGCACAACTGGGCCCTGATGAAGGGAAACAGAAGTTTGTGCTCAAAACCCCCAAGGTAAATATTCCTTTAGGGAGCCTCTGAGACGGTCCCTAATTCCACTCACAAGGACGCATATATGCCTGCTTCTCTGAATCAGGTCATTGAGGAGGATCTGAAATCCTGCAGAGGAAACAACAGTTGGTTGTAGGCGCCAGGCTGGATTGGACTCTGAGTCATTCTGGGATGGCAAAGTGATGGCAGAAGCTAGGCCACCTGGGTGCTTAGGGGAGTCTACCTGCTACTGCTACTCCTTCTTTCATTCAGTAAATATTTACTGAGTGCTTACTGTGTGCCTAGCACTGTACAAAGCAGTGAGTGTACCATGGTGAACAATATAGCCTGCCCTCAGGGAGCTTACATTCTAATGAAGGAAACAGACTTAGGAGAAATAATCCCACACATGGATATGTAACTACAAATTGTGTTAAGTGATGTAAAGAAGTAAAAAGGATGCTCTGAGAAAAATAAGGGAGAACTGGGAAGTCTGAAGAAGTGATAGACTAGCTGACCTAATAGATGAGTGGAAGACAGCCGGGTGAAGAGTGTGAGGAAGAGTCCAGGTAGGGTATGGAAATCCTGAAGTGAGAAAGAACCTTGGTAGTTTCCAGGAACTATAAAAAGACCTTTATGACCAGAACCAAATAGAGAAGGAGAGTAGAATGGAATGAAGTTGGAGATTCCTAGCTCAACCACCATTATTTCAGTTCAGATGCCACTTTCTGTAAGTTCTATAAACTGAACTATTTACCTATCATCTGGGTTCCCTTGGCACTTCATAAGTATCTCTGTTATTGCATTTATTGCTGACTTTTCATTATTCACATGGTTTATTTAACCTGAGAGTCTGGGACTAAATAGGTATTCAATGAATGTATGTGAAATTTAATTCCAAAGTAGAGGGGAGATGATCTGTCTTCTTTATGTTGAGATGTCACTGTTTAAGAGTAATTCTTTGGGCTCCTAAAATCATTGAGCTATTCCTTTCTACATATAACTCATTTCAAAGGTTAAAGAGGGGCTTCCCTGGTGGCTCAGTGGTTGAGAGTCCGCCTGCCGATGCAGGGCACACGGGTTCATGCCCTGGTCTGGGAAGATCCCACATGCCGCGGAGCGGCTGGGCCCGTGAGCCATGGCCGCTGAGCCTGTGTGTCCGGAGCCTGTGCTCCGCAACGGGAGAGGCCACAACAGTGAGAGGCCCGTGTACTGCAAAAAAAAAAAAAAAAAAAAGTTAAAGAGATGGTGTAAAACCCCAAGGCAGTGACCATCAATAGTTATTCAAACTATTGGGTGAAAAGATTAATGGCGATTTATGATAGATCAGGCTGACCTCAGCTAAACCCAGTGATCAATCTTAGCATCACTAAAAGTAGGACAACCAGACATTATATTCCTCTTGATGTGATGCAATAAGAAGTACACAGCACCACCTATGAAGTATTCTTGCCAAGAAGAATTGTACCTGAATCTAATCAGTCTTCAGACTTAACTACCAGTTTACCTAACTACCAGTTTACTGGAAATATGGGAAATGGAGGAACATGTTAAATGACCACATTGAATATACAGTTAACCAAATCTAGAATGAGAAAAAGTCTTTCAGAAAAATGACTCAGTTTCCTCAACAAATAAAGGACATTTTTTTTTAAAAAAGGAAAGGAAACTGTTGCAGATTAAATAGACATGAGACATATCAACCAAGTACAAGTTATGAACTTATTAAGAATCTGATTTAAACAGTCAACCATAAAAAGATATTATTGTGGCAGTTGGGGGTAATTAAACATGGCTTGGGCACTAGGTAAAGGGCTGCTGTTAAGTTGTATTGGTTGTAAAGAAGGTATTGTAGTGTTTTGTTTTTTAATCCTTATATGTTAGACAATTATACTTAAATATTTATGGATGAAAGTATATGATATCTGGGATTACCTTAAAATACTGCAGGAAAAAAAAATATTGGGGCTTAGATAAAATAAGAATAGCAGATGTTGATAGTTGTTGAAGGTAGGTAATAAACACAAGGTGGGGTGGTCCAGTGTTCTATTCTCTATAATGTGTGTTGGAAAATTTCCATAATTTAATGTTAAAAGAAAATGAGATACAGCAGAAACTAACACCACACTGTAAAGCAATTATACTCCAATAAAGATGTTTTAAAAAAAAAAACAAGAAAATGAGAATATACTGGAGAGTTAATATCCACTTAGTTTGTTGAAATACATTTCTTGACACGTGATTCATAATTAACAGAAAACTCAGTATTATGGGGAAAGGACTTTTTCAAGGGACCTTCCTGGTCAAAATTATTTTCATAATGTCATTTGCCTTTTTCACTTCGTTTGCGACGAAGGTGCAAAAGCAGTGGTGTGTAGAACTGCTGGTGTCTTAGCACAAATTAAGATGTTGGCACTGAGCTGTACTAATAAACATTATGTTCTTTACTGTCGTGAACTCACAGTAAAAAAAAAGATTCAGTTTCACTTAAGAATGTCCTTGATAAAACAGTAAAAATTATTAATTTTATTGAATATCGACCCTTGAGTACACTGTTTTTTAATATTCTGTATGATGAAATGGAAAGCACAGATAAAGCACTTCTGCTGCATTCCAAAGTAGGAAAAATGCTGTGCCATGTGTGAACTGTAGGCTGAACTAGCTACTTTTTTCATGGAAAACCTTTTTTATTTGAAAGAAAAACTGAAAGATAAACTATTGTGTTAAAGATTTGGATATTTGGCAGACATTTTCACAAAACTGAACAAAGCGAGCCTTGTCACCTCAAGGAAAACATTCAACAGTATTTGTTGCCAGTGATAAAATTCAAGTGTTCAAGTCAGTGTTAGAACTTGTATTTTCCACCATGAGCTTGACAGGTTCTCAATACTTGAAGACTTTCCTGATGAGATCTATGGTGACATGAACAAATATGGTTTTTTGATATTGTATAATGAGGCATATCAACATTTGGAAGATCTGTGTAACTGTTATCAAAGAACAAATATTTTCTAAATGACCAATGCATGATGTTATAAAATTGTGCCTGCGTAGAATATCCAAAGTACAAGATAGAGTAACAGATATTTTTTAAATTGTACTAAAATATACATAACATAAAATTTGCCATTTCAACCATTTTTAGGTGTACAGTTCAGTGGCATTAAGTACATTCATATTGCTGTGCAACCATAACCACTATTCATCCCCCATAACTTTTTCATCATACCAAACTGAAATTCTTTACCCATTAAACAGTAACACCCCATTCTACCCTCCCTTCAGCCCCTGGTAACCATCGTTCTACTTTCTGTCTCTGTGAATTCTGGGTACCTTATAATAGATTTTAATGTAACAATGTGAAAAGTTCATTGATGTACTTTCAGATTCCACATTGCAAACCAATCCTTAAGAAGCTCTCCTTCTGGATTTTGGTGTAGTTTAAGAAGAATATCTACAATTAGCTGAAAAGTTTATTAAAAATATTCCTCCTTTTACAATTACACATCTCTGTAAGGCTAGATTTTCTTTATATATTCAACCAGAACAACATATCACAACAGAATTGAATGCAAAAAGCATATATGAAAATTCAGCTGTCTTCTATTAACCCAGGCATTAAAGATTGCAAAAATGTAAATCAGTGCCACTCTTCTCACCAGATGTTTTTGTTTTGGAAAGTAGTTACATTTTTCCTAAAATGTTATTTATGTTAACATGTAGTGGATTTTCTTTTTGTTAAGTGAATTAATATTTTTAAATGTTTGCAGTTTTAATTTATAATACGATAAATATTGATAGGTATAATCCACCTTGGGGTCCTTAGTAAATAGTAAGAGTGTAAAGGGGTCCTGAGACCAGAGAGGTCCTACTTGTGAGTAGCATATAAAAGCCCATACTAGAAGCTCTGACCTGGAAGAACAGAGTTCTAGTACCGACTGCCAGGAACTAGCTGAATGGCCTTAAGTAATGACTTAACTTCTCAACACATTCAAATTCATTAACTTAGCCCTTGTCATAGGGCTATCAGAAAAAAATTAAAGAAAAAAATAGTGGAGACTTCCCTGGTGGTGCAGTGGTTAAGAATCCACCTGCCAAAGCAGGGGACACGGGTTTGAGCCCTGGTCTAGGAAGATCCTACATGCTGCGGAGCAACTAAGCCTGCATGCCACAACTACTGAGTCTGTGCTCTAGAGCCCGCGAGCCACAACTACTGAGCCTGCGTGCTACAACTACTGAAGCCCGCGCACCTAGAGCCCATGCTCTACAACAAGAGAAGCCACCACAATGAGAAGCCGGCACACCGCAACGAAGAGTAGCCCCTGCTCGCCACAACTAGAGAAAGCCCGCACGCAGCAACGAAGACCCAATGCAGCCAAAAATAAATAAATGTAAAAAAAAAAAAAAGAGGGCTTCCCTGGTGGCGCAGTGGTTGAGAGTCCGCCTGCCGATGCAGGGGACACGGGTTCGTGCCCCAGTCCGGGAAGATCCCACATGCTGCGGAGCGGCTGGGCCCGTGAGCCATAGCCGCTGAACCTGCACGTCTGGAGCCTGTGCTCCACAACGGGAGAGGCCACGACAGTGAGAGGCCCGCGTACCGCCAAAAAAAAAAAGAAAGAAAGAAAAAATAGTGTTTATTAGGATTTCCTTTTAAGGTATGTTGGGAGAGAATGTTACTTGTAAAATTTGGAATTCGATTCATTAAGCCAGTTTGAGTTGGTTATATGCCTGTCATCAGGTAGATGTTTTCTATTAGGCAGGGGAATGTTCTGTTTCCCAGAAAATGAGTTTAGGAAAATTTCTCAGAGAACAGAGTTCCAAGAATTCTAGAAGACAGAACCAAGCTAAAAAGGGGTTGGAATTTAGAAGGGTGAGAGCAAATGGGTGTGGTAATTAATAGGGAATTGTTTGTACTTGTTTTACAGCTCAGTGACCTGTAGGAAAACCTAAGTTTGGGGCAGGTTTTCATTCGCCATCATTGAAGTCATGCTTTTATATTTCTAGACCTTACTGTTCTTTGTTTTTAAACCCCATCCCTGGTTCTCTGGCTGATTTTGACTCCAAGGGCACAAGAGACTACAGTCCCCGGCAGATGGCAGTTCGGGAGAAGGTGTTTGATGTAATCATCAGCTGTTTCAAGCGCCACGGTGCAGAAGTAATTGATACACCTGTGTTTGAACTAAAGGTGAGGGGTGGATGAGGAGAAATTGCCTGGTGGAATAATGGGTATACAAACAACAAAGAGGATGGCAAGAGAGTGAGGCCCAAAGGTCTCTCTTGTTGCAGACAAAGGTTGGCATTTTCTCCATGAGAAGGGGGACAGGACTGGCATAGAGAAAGAGGCCCTGCTTTTTATTTACCTTGGTTGTGGCCGGCAGCATCCAAAAGAGAGCCCTTCTCAGGGGTGGAAGTTGTTATGGCTCATGGCTACATTAAATTCCATGGCACCTGTACTTGAGATGTTTCCTAGATACATGTAAATCGAACATATAAAGGATAAATATGCAACCAGTCTCCTATTGATGGACCCTGAGGTTGTTTCTAGTTCTTTGCTATTAAAAAACAGTTCTTTGCATCCCTCCCTGCTTAAAACCCAGTAACTCCCAATGCATTTATAATAAAATCCAAACTCTTTACTCAGGCTTACAAGGCCCTACATGATGTGGCAACTGCCTACATTTCCCACCTCATCTCATGCGCTTCTTCCCCTTGCCCACTGTGCTACCATGGTCTTTTTCTATTCCTGGAACATACTAAATATGTTTCTATCTTCAAGCCTTTGTTCTTGCTCTTCCCTCTTGCTGAACTTCCTTTTTCTCTAGCTCTCTGCATGACTTTAATTCCAGAGTAAATTAGACATAACAGATTTTAATTTCAGATTTCAACTAAAATGCCATTCCTCAAATACTCCTCTCCAACTGCCTTGTCTAAAGCAGCCCTTGTCTATCACATTGACCTATTTTATTTCCGTTAAAGAAGCTATCACTATCAAAAGTTATGTTAATTTGTTCCCTTGCATTAATGTACTGCCTGTCTCTTTTCATTACTATAGAAGACCCATGAGGGCATGGACTGCCTTTGTTCACTGATGTATACACAGGGCTTAGAACAATGTCTGGTACTAGTGGGCATTTATTTGCAGGGTAAATTCACAGAAGTAGAATTTCTGGGTCAAATGGTTGTACTCATTCCTATTTCTACCAACTATATTAGTTTGCTAGTGTTCCCATATCAAAATACCATAGACTGGGTGTCTTAAAGAACAGAAATTTATTGTCTGGAGGCTAGAAGTCCAAGATAAGCTGTCAGCAGGGTTGGTTTCTTCTGAGGGTCATGAGGGAAGGATCTGCTTATGGCCTCTCTCACTGGATTTTAGATGGTGTCTTTTCCCTATGTCTTCACATCATCTTCCCTCCTCTGTGTCCAAATTTCCTCTTTTTATAAGGACATGAGTTATATTGGATTAAGACTCATCCTAATGACCTCATTTTACCTTAATTACTTCTTTAAAGACCCTGTCTCCGAATAGAGTTACAATCTGAGGTTACGGGGGCCAGGTGGGTGCAGGGAATAGGGCTTCAATATATGAATTTCGAGGGGACACAATTCAGGCCATAATACCAACCACTGTATTCTCTGGCCATAACACCAACCATTGTATGAGTATTTCTATTTTCTACACACTGGGAATTTTCAGGTTTTTTGAATTTTGCCAGTCTGGTAGTGAAATATGTTATCTTGTTGAAGACATCACAGGGCAAGGACTCTCAGTTTTGGCTTTTGACAGTGTTCAAATCTCAGGCCGTCATAAAAACATTTACCTTTGTTGATCTAATGACCCACTCCTAGGCATTTATACTCCAAAAAAATATTCAAAACAAAAAACTGTGTACCCAAATATATTTATTGAAATGCTATGGAATTTTTTTTCAATTGGAATAACCTAAACATCTATCAGTGTAACACTAGGTAGGAAGGAAATAGCTTCTTCTCACTAGAATATTATGCAGCTTTTTTTTTTTTTTGGCCATGCCGCACGGCTTGCGGGATCATAATTCCCCAACCGGGGATTAAACCCAGGCCCTCGGCAGTGAGCGCGCAGTCCTAACCACTAGTCCGCCAGGGAACTCCCAATGCAGCTTTTAAAAACAATACTTCAGCTCTGTCACAAAATGGAAATGTGATAAGCAGAAAACCAAATTGGTATTTCCTTGATTATAACTACATCAAATAAGGAAACATTGGGAGAGAGAACAGAGGAAATGTAGATAAGTTGAAATCAGTCATAGTTAGAATGGTGGGTTTTTGTTTTTAAAAATTCCTTTCAAATTGTTATATTTATCATTATGGTCACATTTCTTTATGTTTTCTCCAGGAAACACTGACTGGAAAGTATGGGGAAGACTCTAAGCTTATCTATGACCTGAAGGACCAAGGTGGGGAGCTGCTGTCTCTTCGCTATGACCTCACTGTATCTTTTTAAACTTTGGATGCATTGGCCCTTACTGGGCTGGGGCTTTTTCTAGCCTCAAGTTTGGGGGCAGCTAGACATAGGTGGGATCAAATATAATGCATCTTGCAGTCAGGGAAGTTATTTCTCTAAACCAGGAGCTGGGCTTTGGCTAAACAGAGCATAGCTAGCCTTTGAAGGCTTCTGAATCCTGAGTGAGACCTCAGCTTTATGTCAGGGTCCAGTTCTGACTCTGCCAACAATCCCCTGGATTCAGAATATGTCTCCCTTGCCCTGGCTGGTGGACAGAGTTCTCCCTAATTGACCAACAGCACGTTTCCTTTATCTCCAAGCTATATCAGAGAATCATCTGCTTAGAGATCCCTACTTGGGGCCCTTTTTCTGCTCCCTGGCCAATCTGCCCACCCCCATGCTGTGCTCAGCATGGCCCAAAAAGAAAAGAGCCTTAATATTTTATGAGACTTCAGCTGCCCTGTATGGTAACAAAGTTGATTCTTGCTGATGTTCAGAAATGCTGTTAATCTTACAGATGGTGGTTTTACCCACACAGGGTGCGGTTAGACCCCAGCTTCTGTTGGTGATGATAATCAACTTCCAGACTCTGAAAGGTGGGGCTTTCCCCTTAACTCTTTGTCATCAGGTTCCTTTTGCTCGGTATTTGGCAATGAATAAACTGACCAACATTAAACGCTACCACATAGCAAAAGTGTATCGGCGGGATAACCCAGCCATGACCCGAGGCCGATATCGGGAATTCTACCAGTGTGTGAGTATGGGGGCAGGATGGGTAAGGAGGCCCTCCCTTGAGCCAGTAGAATCTATTGAGTACTTATGGTGTCCTGAAAAATCTAGATGCCCCAGATAATGCTAACCCTAAGATTTCTTTAGTATTTTCATATACAGGACAGGGATTATGCTCCTCATTTTATCTGAGGAAACTTGAGGCTCAGCAAGATGAAGAGATCATAGGGATAAGAAAGGCAAAGTTAGGACTAGAACTCTTGGTCCAGTGCTTTTTATATTAAACCACAGTGATAGGATCAGAGCAAAGGATTAGGAAACTGGATTTGAGGTACTGTCGCACAGACTGGTGGCACAGCTTCTGAATGAATAAAGGACTAAGGCCGTATAATTGCTCCCACAACAGTGGAAGGAAATAAGGAAAAATAGATGAGTGAGATAATGAAGGAATAGCCCTGTGGATGGGAAGAAAACCAGGACTGGTAAGAGACCCAGGAATACTGGGGTTTTGCTCTGGGCTGACAGTCAGATGGAGAATGAAGAATGTGGTCTGCGCATGAGTGCAAAGAGGCCTCCTTCATAGAAAGCAGAGCTCCCAGGAGGCCTCCCTCAAGGTTAAACCCCTGAGGACCTCTAGCTAGCCCTCTCCCTACAGGATTTTGACATTGCTGGGCAATTTGACCCCATGATTCCTGATGCAGAGTGCCTGAAGATAATGTGTGAGATCCTGAGTTCACTCCAGATAGGCGACTTCCTGGTCAAGGTCAGAGCTGAATGGGGCTGGGAGGGCAAAGCTGGGCCTGGCCTCTCACAGGAGAAGGTCCTTGTGCAGAGGAACCAGTAGCCTAAGTGTCCAAGGCTATCGAGGGTCATGTAAGGAGATCCTCTTCTCACTATGCCTTGGGTCGCTGCAGGTGAATGATCGGCGCATCCTAGATGGGACGTTTGCCGTCTGTGGTGTTCCTGACAGCAAGTTCCGCACCATCTGCTCCTCAGTGGACAAGCTGGACAAGGTAATGACCCAAACACCTGACTCTTCTTTTCCCAGATCCCACCCTGCCCTGAGAAATGGAAAAGATTAGGAGAGAGAGGGCCCTGCTTCTATGCCCACAGAGGAAGATTAGCCCCAGGATATAGGTTGACGGGCAGCTTCTGCTTAAGACCACACCCTGAGAAGGGCTCACACTTGCTCTGCACTGGGGAAGCTGCCCAGGGTTCCCTGACTGGTATCTGTCTGCTCAGGTGTCCTGGGAGGAAGTAAAGAGTGAGATGGTGGGAGAGAAGGGCCTGGCACCTGAGGTGGCTGACCGCATTGGGGACTACGTCCAGCAGCATGGTGAGAAACAAACCCTGCCTCCCCGGCAGCCATCCCACTGCCCTCAAGCAAAAGCCAAACTCCTCCGTGTGTGTGCGTGTGTGTGCGCGCACGCGCACTGGAGACAGAGGGAAAGGGAATGCATGTGTGTGTATGCACACATGCATACATGTGTAATCCAGAGGAAAAGGTAAAGCCCTTATCTTTTTCTTCTTGTCAGTCTGGCTCACAAATCTGTCTCCCCAGGTGGGGTATCCCTGGTGGAACAGCTGCTCCAGGATCCTAAATTGTCCCAAAACAAGCAGGCCTTGGAGGGCCTAGGAGACCTGAAGCTGCTCTTTGAGTATCTGACCTTGTTTGGCATTGCTGACAAGGTGAGTCAGGTTGGGATGGGAGCCTTAGCTGAGCTCCGGGGCTGGAGGCCTTTGATCCTCATCTGCTGCTGACCATGTTCTTATCCCTCCAGATCTCCTTCGACCTGAGCCTGGCTCGAGGGCTGGACTACTATACCGGGGTGATCTTTGAGGCGGTGCTGCTACAGCCCCCAGCCCAGGCAGGGGAAGAGCCCCTGGGTGTGGGCAGTGTGGCGGCTGGAGGACGCTATGATGGGCTGGTGGGCATGTTTGACCCCAAAGGGCGCAAGGTGCCATGCGTGGGGCTCAGCATTGGGGTAGAGCGGATCTTCTCCATTGTGGAGCAGAGGCTGGAGGTAGGTCTTGGGGCTGGGTGGAAGACATTCTGGGCAGATGGTGGCACCTGAGCTATCTTCTTTGATCTCTAAGGGAGCAATTAGTACTGCATTGGGCAAGTTGCATCTTTGCAAAGAAATGGAGAGAAGACTGTTGCTGTCCTTCAGACTCCCACCCCATTATAGGCCAGCTTGACGGATCTTTGATCATTCTTTCTTCACAAAATCCTTTGCTCCCTACTTCCTTCAGAGCTGTCAGGAATCTATGCCAGTATATCCAAAGACCTGGATCTTCCTCATAATACAGAACACTTAATACTTTACTACTCTGTGCTAGGCACTGTGCTTAGTGTTTTTCACGCATTGTCTAATAAAACTCTTAAACAACCCTCTGAGGGTAGCTACTTTCATTATTTACATTTCTCAGGCAAGGGAACTGAAGATAATAGATCAAATAATTTGCCCGAGGTTTAAGTGGCAGAGTCAGAATTCGGATGCAGGCAGTCCAACTCCAAAGTCTTGCTCCCAACCACTCTGCGATATTGTCTCTAAGTGGGAAGCGTGTATCTGAGGCTGTGGGATCCCTCAGATGGCTATCCTGACTCTCTAGCACCTAGAGTAACATGAAGGAAGCCCTTCTTGGCCTCAAGCCCACCTTTGTTGCTACTGCTCTTAAGTGGCTGGTTGCCTTTCATCCCTTGGGTAATGCTCTGGCAATAACCTTCCCACTGCTCCCACCCTTTTCTCTAGAGTGGAACCCACTGGTGTTTTCCAACTGAGGTCACAGTTCCAGTAGGCATCTTGTGTTGTAAGAACAATGGGAATAGTTTTCCAGAAAAAGAGACAGCAGCAGCATTCTTTCTCCCCTCCATCCACACCCCGACCCAAGTCGTGCCCTATGGCTGACGCATAAGAGACACAGTCTCCTTGTGGGAACTAGGACTGCCAGGGGTGATTGGATTGCCTGGGTGAGCTCAGAATATCACTTATGATGCATAAGGTTCTAGATGGAGATAAGCTTGAAGTTACTGTACATAAGCTACCTTTGCCCTCCATTATTAATTCTGGCAAGTCATATGTACAAGCCAGTCAGTTCATTTCTTATTCTTCTAAGAGCTACTTTTTGCCCAATTGCTAGATGAGAAGACTAGCCTGCCCTGGTGGAGTTGGGCTTGGTCTCAGACTCCTGACAAGAGCCTGCTCTGTTTGCTCTTTGAAGGTGTTGTAAAGGGTAGCCCAGTTCTTTCTTAACTGCTTCTTCCCTAGGCCTTGAAGGAGAAGGTACGGACCACAGAAACACAGGTGCTTGTGGCATCTGCACAGAAGAAGCTGCTGGAGGAGAGACTGAAGCTCATCTCAGAGTTATGGGATGCTGGGATCAAGGTAGAGGAGGCAAGCCCCAGGGTGGCAGCAAATTTGGGAGTGCTGGACACAAACGAAATAAAAGCTTATCCATAGTGGCCCTGCCATTACTGTGGCTTCTTGGGGTGAAGGTCAGAGAAAGGTGCCAACTTGGGCCCCAAGGAGATTGTCCCGGAGGACTGCAGAAGACAGCCTTCATCTCCTTCCCTGGTCCCCTGCAGGCAGAGCTGCTCTACAAGAAGAACCCCAAGTTACTGAACCAGCTGCAGTACTGTGAGGAGGCAGGCATCCCACTGGTGGCCATCATTGGTGAGCAAGAGCTCAAGGACGGGGTCATCAAGCTCCGCTCGGTGGCCAGCAGGGAAGAGGTAAGTAGGTGGACAGGAAGGCTGAGGGATGGGGAAGGCTGAGGGATGGGGAATGTATGCCATTTCGGCAGACCAAGGCCGAAAGTTACCGTACATAAGCTAGACCAAGGCCAAGTCCCATTCAAGACCTAAGCAAAAGCCTGGCATTCATATTAACGCCCAGTCCTAAAGGACTTAAGGGGGTAATATGTTACTATGGTCATGGTAGGGTAAAATCTCCATCCCCACACATACCCTGTGTCTCTCCACCTCCCCCAAGAAGCGCTGTCTCCCCTGAGGTGTTTGATTGGGTTCCTGCGCCCAGCTGAGCCAGGCCTGATGACTAGAAGAAGGCATGGGTGCTCAGAGAGCAGTGGAACACAAGATGCTCATACCACCTTGTTCCTCCATCCTGGCCAGGTGGACGTCCGAAGAGAAGACCTCGTGGAGGAAATCAGAAGGAAAACAAGCCAGCCCCTTTGCATCTGCTGAGTTGAACTATCAGAGGAAAGTGGGACTGGCACTATTTAAGGCTAAGACAAAACTCTGCATATGTACTTCAGCCGCTTTGCACGTTTCCTTCCCAACAGGAAGACCTGAAGAGTGGTCAGAACAGAGACTTTTTTATTTTTATTTTATTTTATTTTTTTTTTGCGGCACGCAGGCCTCTCACTGTTGTGGCCTCTCCCGTTGCGGCGGAGCACAGGCTCCGGACGCGCAGGCTCAACGGCCATGGCTCACGGGCCCAGCCGCTCCGCGGCATGTGGGATCTTCCCGGACCAGGGCACAAACCCGTGTCCCCTGCATCGGCAGGCGGACTCTCAACCACTGCGCCACGAGGGAAGCCCACTTTTTTATTTTTATTATGATTATTTTATTGGTAATCACTGGCAAAAATGGCCACCCAAAAATGGGTGGGCCACGGGGAACTGGCCCAAGATGGTCTCCTCGGCAGGGCCCTACAACCAGGTGGAGGGAACGCTTCCCACAACCAGCCGCCGCGGAAGGTCCAATAAAATGCCTCAACCACTGGAGCCTGCCTGTGTCACTACTGCCTAGCCCTGCCTTCCCTGTTAGAGCCGGGGCCTCCCACTGCGACCACTTCAGCGGTGGAAAATGGGGAGAGACACTTACAGTAGCTCCCACGGGCTATTCCGCAGGGGAAGGGCGCCCCTGACATTCTCGCCTCCACCCTCCATCCTGCAAGTTTGCGAGCCGTGTTTTAGGAGGTGGGGCTACCCGCAGACCCACCCACTAGGGTCTCTAGCTTTCACCTGAGGGTCCGAGGTTCCCGCGGCGCACGTGCGGCGGATACCCCCACCCCCTTGGTGGGCGGGGTCGTGCTCAGAGCCAATGAGAGCTTTGGGGGTGGAGGAGTAGGGAAGCTTCCAGAGGGGCAGATTGGGAGGAGGTTATAAAGGGGGTACGAGCGAGCCAGTGGAAGAGCAATGCAGTCCAAGCGGGAGTGTGAGGTAAGTGTTTGCCTACCAGGGGGTCGGCGAGCCCTGGACGTAACAGACGAGGTGGGGGTGGACGCGGCGACAAGGCATTCCAACCTGCCCTTTTCCCCCTCAGCTGTGGTGTGAGAGGGTGAATCCAGAGAACAAGGCGGCGCTGGAGGCGTGGGTCAGGGAGACGGGCATCCGCTTGGTGCAGGTGAACGGGCAGAGGAAGTATGGCGGGCCACCCCCAGGTACGGTAGTCCCAGCCCTACGCCTACGGGAGGGCTAAGGCTGCCTCGACGGCCACGAGCCGCCGCGTTCGGGGGAGGGAGGGGCCTACGCCGAGGCTCCACAGTCAGAAACTTGTAACTACCCCGTTACCCGGCCCCCAGATGATGAAACTCATCGTCTGTGGCTTCCCACCCACCCGCCCCCTCGAGGAAGGGAGCCAGTCTTAAGGTGCCAGCCCCGTTGGTAGCTCAGTCACCCAGTTACGCCAACGACCCGGGGCGTACGGGTGTTGTAACCATTTCACAGACGTTTGCACACATACTCCCTCCTGCGCTCGGTTCCTGGACCTCGACCCCGGAACCGTCCGGGTGGTTGACGGTGCCCCTCCCCACCCCCTTCCCCAGGATGGGTGGGCAGCCCGCCGCCGGCCGGGTCAGAAGTGTTTATCGGGCGGCTGCCCCAGGATGTGTACGAGCACCAGCTGATCCCACTGTTCCAGCGCGTGGGCCGCCTCTACGAGTTCCGCCTGATGATGACCTTCAGCGGCCTGAACCGCGGCTTCGCTTACGCCCGCTACAGCTCGCGACGCGGCGCCCAGGCCGCCATCGCCACGCTGCACAACCACCCGCTGCGGCCGTCCTGCCCGCTGCTCGTGTGCCGCAGCACCGAGAAGTGCGAGCTGAGTGTGGACGGCTTGCCGCCGGGCCTGAGCCGCCAAGCGCTGCTGCTCGCGCTGCAGCCGCTGGGGCCCGGCCTGCAGGAGGCGCTGCTGCTGCCCAGCCCCGGGCCGGCGCCCGCGCAGATCGCACTGCTCAAGTTCAGCTCGCACCGCGCCGCGGCCATGGCCAAAAAGGCCCTGGTGGAAGGTAGGGGTGGAGACTGCGGGGGGCCGCTGGTTGGGGCTAAATGCGTTCTACCCGGCACTTTACTTCAACACGTCAGCGTAGATCAGCATAGCGGGTTAAAGTCGCGAGACCTTAGGGTCAAACACACTTGAGTTTGAGACAGACTATCTGACCTCACGTTTTTAAATTTCCATCGGTGCTACCAGCTACCACTCACCTAAACTTCACACTTCACATACACTATCTCCTGACTTAACCCTCCACATTGCAGTGAAACACAGAACATTGTCCCTCTTTAGATAGGAGACTGTTTTAAGAAAAATTTACTTGCCCAAGGCAATCCAACTGAGCCTACCTTTTATCCACTGTAGAACCCGCTTCCTGAAGCTGAGAATTAAGCAGCATTTAGCACATTCTGTAGTTTTTGGCAAGTATTCATGGTAAAGGTTAGCTATTCTGATGGTTATGAGGTAGACAAAGCCTGCAATCAGCCAGTACTCCAAGGAAACTTAGAAGGTAGCAGTTATTGCACTCCCTTTGTAAGTAAACACAAAGAAGCCTAGAGAAGTTATTTAACTTGCCTGGTGTCACACCAGGAAATGGGGAGGCTACAAATTAAACAGGCTTGTGTGACTCCAGAGGACTCTGGTGCTTGGGCCCAGGGCTTAGACCCCGCCCTGTCTGCCTTTTTCCTGCAGGGCAGTCACACCTCTGTGGAGAACAGGTGGCCGTGGAGTGGCTTAAGCCAGACCTGAAGCAGCGACTCCGCCAGCAGCTCAAGTGTCCGTCTCTACAGTGCCTACAGCCAGAGGGCAGCCAAGTAGCCCTGGCCAGGGACAAGGGGCTGGAGTCCCAAGGGGCTCGGGCTGCCCTGCAGCTGCTATGCCAACGGATGAAGTTGGGCAGCCCACTGTTCCTCACCAAGTGTTTGGGCACAAGCTCTGCTGGCTGGCACCGATTCTGGTACCAGGTGGTGATCCCTGGGCATCCAGTGCCCTTCAGTGGCCTCATTTGGGTTGTGCTGGCCCCCAGTGGGCAGGATGGGCATGAGGTGGCCAAGGATGCTGTGTCTGCAAGGCTGCTGGAGGCACTAAGTCTGGGGCCAGCCTCCAGCGGTCTGCTGGGGCTGAGGCAGGAGGTACCATGGTTCAGCAGTGATCTAATCCTCTCCCCAGGCAGCCTGAATGAGTAGGCTGAGCCTGTGTCAGTCCCTGGCCCAGCAGGCCTGGGCAGCTGCTATCTGATCCCAAGAAGGGGAGGAGCATGGGCCCTGCCCTAGGCCTGACACAGCCTCCCAGCTGAGGCAGGGCCCACAGCACCTCGGGGCAGCTCAAGTTTGGCTAAGTTGTGGTGAGGGAGCTTCCCTTCTCCCTCCCAGCCTGGGGTTTAACCTGACCCCAGGGTTGTTCTCTGACACACAGTCGCACACACACCCCTCTCTCCTCCCACAGCTTAGCATGAATCTTTGCTTCTTATTTTCTTGATTTGTCTTTGTTGATGTTTTTATTTGGGGGCTGGCTGAGCCAAAGGGTCAGAAATCTGCCTTTGCCCCAACCACTTGGCATTCTGGTTTTGGTGTATGCGTAGTTTTGAGTTTTTCTATGCTGGTTGTATTTATATTAAACCCCTGGTTGGTTTACACCTGTGTCCGTGCTGTCTTGCGCCATCTGTGGGCTTGTCTTACAGTGGTGGAGTGAGCAGCTGCTACGGGGCAAGTGCTTCCCCACATCAGTGTGCCGATCCTGAGCATCTTCTTGTGCACAATAGGATATTTTAAATTCCCAGCCTCTCTAGGGATCCAGCCCAGAAAGCAAGACTCTTGTCTGCTGAGAACGCATCCTGAGATTCGGCTCATTCCCTCAGTCACTGTCATCCTCAGTCTCCTCCTCCTCCTGAGCTGTGGCGTCCTCTTCCTCCTCCCTCAGTCCTGCAAAGAAGTCATCCGTGCTCCAGGCCTTGCTGCTCAGCGCCCGTAGTGGCCTTCCCTTTTTCTTGCGCCGGCGGTAGTCATCCACCACCAAAGCCCGCACCTGGGCCATGTCCCAAAACTTGAGGCGCTGGTCATGGCCACTGCTGGCCAGGAAGCGGCCACAGTGGGAGAGGGCTAGCTTCTCCACAGGTTCCCCGGCATGTTGGCCCACACTGCCCACCACTCGGTTTGGCAGGATGTTGACAGCCCTGGACAGAAAGAAAAGTGTTTGGTATGGGCCGGTTAGGTCTGCCCTTCCTATGACTGGAGGGCCATCCGGCTTCTCTCACCTGATGACTCCATCAGTGGAGCCGGTACACAGCAGACTCTCAGTGACTGGAACCATGCAGTCAATGGACTCAGCTCGCAGGGCAAAGCGGTCACTTGTGGCCCCAAAGCCATCCCAGTTGAAGAGGTAGATGGTACCTTCACTGGAGCCACAGGCCACCTTCTTCCCACACTGCAGGGAAACAGGGCAAACCATGTTTGTGGAGCCACATCAAACCAAGTCCCTATCGCACACCCCCATCCTGCCCCACCCAGCTGTACTTTCATAAGTGTGACAGAGGTCAGGTCTCCAGACTGAGGCTCGGAGAGCAACTCGAACCGGCGTCGTCTGATGTTGAAGACACCAAGGCAGCCATCTCCGCTGTAGAGAGAGCAAAGCAGCAGGCTTGGCTGGAGGTACCCACCAAGGGAAACATTTAACACAGGGAAGGGAGGGGATGCAGCTTCAAGGCTGTACCTGGCTGTCAGCAGCAGCTTCTTGGCTGGGTCCAGAGCCATGTCAGCAATGTACTCCTCATGCTGCCGCATATCCATTAAGGGGCCCTCCTTCCGCTGGTCCCAGAGGCGGATGCCACCTGTGTCATCCCCAGTTGCCAGAACATTCTCATCCACCAGCAGCAGGCTGTTGATGGGGGCACTAGAGACACAGATACAGAACTTCTTTGAGCACCTTTGTCCCAGTAGGGATGTACCAATCAATCCTTACCCTTTTGTCTCAACACACAGTTGGCTTCCCCTTACCTGTGAGCCTTGGAAATGCGTCTTTGCAGTTGTCCCAGCTCCACATCTAGAAAATGGATGGCTTTGTCCTTGGACACAGTAACAAGCTCTGTGGGGAGGGAGGGGGAAATGCCCAGGTCATGGTGCTGTTCATTGCTCCCTTCCCACCACCACACTGCTGGCTGCCTTTCCTAATACTCACTCTGCCCATCTTCAGAGAAGACAACGGCTCGGCAGGACTTGAGGTGGTGACCTGAGGACCAGTGCTCCTTGGTTTCTCCCTCTTGGCAGGAGTAGGAAAAGCTGGGGAGAATGGAAGAAGAGTGAATGACTCCAGACCTCACCTGGGAGTATAGAGACCAACTAGCCAAACTTCCACCTACCTAGGAGTTCCTGCTTGTACACCTCCAAGCCCAAGGAGCTTACCATCCCATTTTCTTTTTTTTTAAATGAATAGGTATTTATATTATTATTTTCTTTAATATTTATTTATTTATTTTGTCTGTGCTGGGTCTTAGTTGCAGCACGCAGGATCTTCATTGCGGTATGCATGCAGAATCTGGTTCCCCGACTAGGGATTGAACCTGGCCCCCTGCATTGGGAGCGTGGAGTCTTACCCACTGGACCACGAGGGAAGTCCTCCATTTTCCCATCTTCAATGAGCTTCAAATGTGAGGTCTTTTTTTCATTCAATGTACATTTTTGTGACCTCACCCTACCCCTCTTCATCATCTTTGAAAGCCATAACCTGGGGAAAGATTAGGTCTGAATCACTCTGGAGGTCCAAAAATAGTTGATGACAGAACAGCCCAGAAGTTGGAAATGTAAAGATGAGTAAGACAGGGATATTACACTCCAGGTCTACAGGAGCTAAAGAAAGCCACAATTAATTATGGCACATTGGGCTTCCCTGGTGGTGCAGTGGTTAAGGATCTGCCTGCCAATGCAGGGGACACGGGTTCGAGCCCTGGTCTGGGAAGATCCCACATGCTGCGGAACAACTAAGCCCGTGCACCACAGCTACTGAGCCTGCGAGCCACAACTACTGAAGCCCATGCGCCTAGAGCCCATACTCCCAACAAGAAAAGCCACCGCAATGAGAAGCCTGCGCACCACAACGAAGAGTAGCCCCCGCTCGCCGCAACCAGAGAAAAGCCCGCGTGCAGCAACGATGACCCAACGCAGCCAAAAAAAAAAAAAAAAAAAATTACGGCACATTGTGAACATGTGTGGCGGAAGGATGGATGACAAGGGAGGTAGAGCAGAGAGGCACCAGCCTGTAAGCTCAGCTTTGGGGCAAGTACCTGTCAGAGATTATCCCTAGTGTCTGCCTCAGCAGATCTTCAAAAAGGGCTGAATGAATAAGTGCTTACTTGCTAGTTGAGTTCCAGGCAGAACTGGGTCTACTTATTGTTTGTTCTGTCCCAGTGCCTAGCATGAAAAAGCTGCTTAATAAACAAAGATTGAATGAATACTTTGGAAGGGAAGAGAGCCCTGGAAAGCTAACTAAGGTGATGACATGTGAGTTGGATCATCAAGAATAAGTAGTTCACCTGGCAGAGAACAAAGGGCAGATACTGGAGGCAGATGCTGATGTCTCTCCCACGAGGAATGAGGAGAGTTCAAGTGGGAAGAGAGAGGTATAGCTGAATCTAGTAAGATGGGCTGGACTAGGCTTGAGACAACCATGTAGGCCAGGCAGAAGTCTGAATTGAATCCTTTGGGAAAAAGGAACCTCTCTGCAATGGTCATGGGAAAAGTTTGAGGCCTCCAGAAGGCAGTGGCTGAAGGTAGAGAAGAGGAGACAAACAGAAGCCAGGGGTGTGTGTGAAGAAAAGTCCAGAGTGACTCCCAAGTGTCTGGCACTGTAAACATGGATAAAAGTAGTAAACCTCTCTGCAAGGTATGTATTATGGTTCCCATTTTCTTTCATCCTTCCTTCCCGCCTTGCCTTCCCTGCCTACCTGCCTTTCTCTCTCTTTCTCCCTCCCTCCCTCTCTTTTTTTTTTAATATAAATTTATTTATTTTATTTATCTTTGGCTGCATTGGGTCTTTGTTGCTGTGTGCGGCTTTCTCTAGCTGCGGCAAGCAGGGGCTATTCTTCGGTGCGGTGCGCGGGCTTCTCATTGCAGTGGCTTCTATTGTTGGGGAGGACGGGCTCTAAGCATGTGGGCTTCAGTAGTTGTGGCTCGCGGGCTCTAGAGCGCAGGCTCAGTAGTTGTGGCGCATGGGCTTAGTTGCTCCATGGCATGTGGGATCTTCCTGGGCCAGGGCTCGAACCTGTGTCCCCTGCATTGGTAGGCAGATTCTTAACCACTGTGCCACCAGGGAAGCCCCCCTCTCCCTCTCTTTCTCTTTTTCTCTCTCTCTCCCTTTCTCCCTCCCTCCCTCCCTCCCTTCCTTCTTTCCTCCCTCCTTCTTTCCCTCCATCCCTCCCTCCTTCCTCAGAGCCACAGGGCTTGCAGGATCTTAGCTCCTGGGGCCCTGACAGTGAAAGCGGGGCCCTGGCAGTGAAAGCACGGAGTCCTAACCATGGGACCGCCAGAGAATTCTTTACTGTTCCCATTTTCAAAGATGAAAATCAGAAATTAACTTGCCCAAGGCCATTGCAGCTAATGAGGGGTTTGGGGTTTAAATTCATTAAGTAAATCTGATAGCACAACTCTCCTGGTTAAGGCCTTCAATGGCTTTTCACTGCTTCTAGCCTACATCTTTTATTCAAAATCAAACGTGTATTGAGCACTAACCCTGGGCTAGAAGCAGGAGATAAAGTGGAGAACTAAAGAGACTACAGATTACACTCCAGAACATTGTTTTTCAGACTCTAGTCAGGACCCATTACTGAGCTGCAATCAGCATTTTCTGTGTGTGCCCACAATAACAACAGAATAAAATAAACCAGAAAATATTAGAGTGCATCACACATAATATAAAAGCTATTTTTACTGTGGGGCGAGGTCAAAAAAGTTTAAAAAACATTTTTTTAGTGGAGGAGACAGTGTTCAAATAATTATGCAAACGGATGTATGATTACACACCATTATGTAGTTTATGAGGAAAAGGTATCTGGTGCCAAGGCAGCATTTAACAGGTAATCTAATTTAGTCTGAGGCATGTTTGAAGAGTGAAGAGATGCTGGGGACTCTGAGACAATAGGTGCAAGTGAGGGAAATTCCAGGAAGAAGGAATAACATGTGCAAAGGAGCTGAGGCTTCAAGGTACGTTAAAAAGGTAACGATGAATAAGCACAGAAAACAAAATAAAGTGAGTAAGGGCCAGACGGTCAAAGCCCTGAAAGCCGGATTAAGGAATCTCAATTTAATTCTAAAAGCAAAGGTAAACTATTGAAGGGTTTTAATCAAGGAAGTGAGGTGGTTGGATTTGTGTTTTTGAAAGATCAATTAAAATGGGCAAGAAGCGAAAGCAGGGGGCCCAGTTGGTTCTGTTTCAGGATCAATACAATATTTCGGTGGGAAATAACAGTGTCCTGAACGCCTGCCTGTCCGGGCTCCGTCACGACTTTCCAGCCACTTTGTCTCTCAGTTCTTTCAATAGATTTGTGTGGTAACTTGCTTAAAGGCGAATGTTATTAAACGAATTGGACAAGACTGAGTCTTGTAAACTTAGTCTCCCTGTAACTTTCTCTCCTCATCCCAGCTCCATCGCTGCAGAGCTTCCAGACCGAGCAGCCCCACACCCACCACGCCCCCATCTCTGCCCCGCACTTACACGAACACGTCCCCGTCCACGTCCCCAGCCGCCAGAAGATCGCGGGCCGGATGGAACGCCAGTCCACTGGCCGGAGCGTCCAGCACGATATCTTCCGGAGTGTCCCGGATCCGGGCTGGGGCTTCCGTGGAGTCGGGGTCCTCCTCGTCTCTCCCATCCTCTACGGGCCTCTCCTCACATGTGCGGTCCATGAACCAGAGGATCCGAGCCGCGCAGCAATTGGTAAGTAAACCCAAGAACCAGTCACTCGGCGGGAGGAGTGGCCCAGGGAACCGCTTCCGGGGTAGGGGGCCAGGCAGGAAATGGCGTCAAGGCGTTCTCCGTAACCCGGAAAAGGCGGGGCCTGACTCAGCTGGTGGGAGGCACCGACCCGAGGAGCCCGGCCTCCTCATCCAGATACTTCCCAGTGTTGCAGCGGAGGAGGTTCCTGTGTCAGATAGACGGCGCATCCATCAGTCCCCTCCTTGGTCACTTCACGTAAAGTCGAGAACTGCGTTTAAGTTCTTTCCCCTTTTCCTGAGCGGTGCTGACAGTTTGGTAGTGTCTCCCGCAATCAGTAAAGGATGACTGACTGCCTGCCTTCGGGAGAGAAGAGCGGGACGCCAGTCGTTCATGGTTTGGTGAAAGACCAAGACAAGCGACAGCCAGTTTGGTCAGTAAGAGACAAAAGCCCACGCCGCGAGAATTTGACCTGCGGGGGTCGTAGACAGCAGGCAGTACGCGCACACACTTAAGCTGCAGCCCTCCATGCCGAACATCCTCGTGGCCAAAGCAACAGCGCCCCGCCCGTTCCTACCGTTTGGCTACAGACCCTCAGCGGGACTGGGCCAGCAGTGCTCAGTGCTGTCAAGGAGTTGCTGAAAAGGAAAAATGGGCACAACAGTTGACGTTCTGGACATCCCGGTTACCAAAGGTTCCACAAAGATGAGAGCACTGTGTATGGTGGGGCAGATAAGGAGGAGCATGTGCTCCTGTCTGGATCTTGGTTACTTCCACAAGGCTTGGTGGTTCTTGCAGAAACTTATTTTAAACTGGTAGTCAACCCCCAGAAGGTCTCGATCTTAGTGACCCTCTAGGTACCTTCATCTGAGCCAGGTGGGTCTCTGTGACCTTTTTCCTAATTGTGACTGCTGCCTACAGCCATGACATCAGGGTGTCACCTACTGTCTGAAATTAGCCATTCTAGGTGCTATTGCAGACAGTGCCCAATTTCAGCCTCCTAGGCGCCGTGCATAAAGCTGGCTTCCTCAAAAAGCTCTTGCCCTGCCAAGGTGAAAGTAACCAAAGGCAATGGCTAAAGTAGCCATCTAGCTCTTCTTGGATCTTGTAAGCCCACAGGTCTTAGCTCAGGGCAGGCAGTGGCAGCTATGGATCCAGCCAGAAAGAACTGGTGACCTTTGCTAATGAGTACCAGACCAAAGTGCTGGCAATGAGCCAAGAGGAAGAAAAGGGTGGGGATGGAGTGATTTGGAGGCCAGCGATCCCACCCTGGGCCTTGGCAAACTTTCAGTGTGTTGAAGGGCACTAAACTCTTCTGGTCTAGGACAGGGATTCTCCAAGGCACTTCCCCTTCAACCAGGTAAGCAGTGATTTGTGCTTGGAATTACTAAAGATCCCAGAAGGGCATAAATTTGTGAAGGGTTTTTGTTCCCAGGAGTGTTTCTCATCAGGTGCCTTTACCTAGAGCCCAGTCCTGCACAACCTTGGGATCAGACTGGCAGCCCACTGGGCTGACCCTAATTCCCAGGGAACCTCTGCCCTAAGACTAGGTCCCCGGATGGGCCCAGATGAGTCTGATATTTAAGACCAATCATCCTTAAGTTTCTCTACCCACCTCTTGCCTGACAGTGAGGGTCATTCTTCCCTCCTCCATTGGGCACCCTGGCTAGTATATGTCCTGCTTAGCAATCTAGAGCCACAGCTCAGGAAAGGACTGAGCTGACTTTCTCCATGTGATTTTTATAAAATCACATGTATATGAAATTAGTAGCCCTCTTGGTGCATCTGGGCCCTCAACATAGAGAAGATAAGAGAGCAGGTTAACCAATTTTAATGGAACCAAAAGATTATACAATGAAATTTTATATACATTCACACACAAAAAAAAACATCGTGCAACTTTTTCTGGAATTGTAGAAAGCGAGCAGTGGAGAGCACATCCTTGTGGAGATTATTCTTGGGGTTGGAACCAGAGATTAGTATTTTGGTCTTTTCACTTCAACCCTGCAATAGAAAGAGAAATGAGCATAAGATCAATACACTAAGCAGTTCTCACCAGTCTCACAGAGGAAGAATAATGCTGCTCACCCATCGGCTTCCATCTTCTTCCTCTTCTCAATGATCTGCAAAAAGAACAGTTATAGTTGATGGTTATGCTGCCAGTCTAAGCTCACCTGAGACCCAAGGCTGACCTCTCTCCTACGTCCATGGCTCTCTGACCCACTGCCTGTTCCTGAATCTGTGGGCCAGTATCTCCTCCCAGCTGAAGCTCTCCCACCCAGAACCAGTCCCACTTACCGCACTAATCTTTTTCCATTGGCGATCAAGCTCTGCTTTGTCATTGGTTTCCTTAAAGCGCCTGGTTTTACGCCCTTCAGACATCTTGATGCCATACTGAAATGCAGCCCTGAGGGAAAAAAAGGGCAGTTGAGGGAAGAAGGCATCCGAGGTTGAATAGCAGTAGCAAGGTGTTCCCAGGAGACCCGGTGAGCAGAGAACCGATTTCAGAATGTTTCAGCCAGACTACACCCTCTAACCTGCTGTGGGCTAGTCCACCCCCACCACCATCCCTCTCCTCACTCTTAGCTGTATTTAGTACCAAGACTCACTTGGGCAAAGCCTCCTTGTTGTTCATATACTCGCTGTATTCCTCCTGGGTATCAAAGTCCCAGCGGCCTAAAGGGCCTTTCTTGTTACCCTGTTGCAGGACAGAATGGGGGGCAGGGAAGGAAAAGATGTCAGTGGAAATGAGATTTTAGCCCTTGATTAAAGCCAGGCTCTCCCATAATCCCAGGTTTTATCATTCATAAATCCTACCCTAATAAACAATAATAAATGTTAACTGTGTACTTACTATGTGCCAGGCATCATTCTGAACACTAAATATGTATCTTATTTAATTCTCTCAAAAACTCTATTAAGAGAGAACTATAGTTCTCTCCATTTTTCTAATGAGGAAACTGAGGAAAAAGCAGTAAAATAAGTTGGCTTGGTCACAAAACCAATACCTGGCAGAGCCAGGTTGTTAAGCAAGGCTCCAAGATAGAATTAAACCATGCTATTAAGCATTGCAGTACAGAGAAAACAAGGAAAAGTATATGACACTTCTTTACCCTTAATGGTGTTAGTGTTTGTTGGTGTTTTTGTTTGTTTGTTTTTGTTTTAAGGCTTAGAGGAAAATGTCAATCCTGGCTAGAATAAAACTCAGTTTGTTTGTTTTCCAGTTATTTTCTAAAAACTGAAATTCCTTCTTCCCTTTCTACATGTGCACTAAAGGCCTGCTTACTCCCTAGGATGGAAATCAAAGCCTGGCACTTCACAGAAAATAAAAAGTAATATATTTATGGCCCTATCTCATTTGACTTTGTACAGATGCTTTAAAACAGTCAAGCTGCCCAGGACCCCACAATGCTGCTGTTCCTATTGCTGCAGCTGAAGGAAGATGAGGCCCAGGAAATGAAACAGATCATTTGGGAGGAGGGAAGGGGATATGCGCTAAAGATTAACTGTCCCCACCCATCCTTCCAGCTCCACACCTGGTCCATTTTGCTATAATCCACCTCCTCGTCACTGTCCACAGCCATGTCATCCATCCTAAAGAGAAGCAACAGTTAAAGAGATAGTGCAGACCCAGACTCCTATGGTTCATGCAGAAACCTACCACTAAGAGGCTATATGCCTAGGAACAACCACCCCTCCTAGGCCTCCCACTCAGAGCCTAACAGAATACTTTACCCAGTAAGAAGTACCCCTGGGTCCCAACAAATCAAATTTACACCTCACTCCCCCGCCCCCACCTTGTTCTGCAATCATCCCAGCCTCCCTTCTTTGTAACAGAGTCTCACGTACGTGGCTGGGTAGCACTCAGCATAGCTATTGGACATGCCAAAGAAATCTCCCAGCTGCTTCTTGTCTTCTGGCTTCTTCAGCATACGTTATGTTAAAGAAAATAATTCTCCCAATAGCAGAAAAACTTCAAGCAGGAAGGGCCAAGGGCTAGAAGCCCCAACATGAAAACTCTAAGGAGAGGGCTGTGAACATGAATGAGTCCTCTGAGAAAGGGGAAAGTCATGACTTCATCCTTGCCAAAATTCAGCACAAAAGGGAAAGAGCAAGATGGGGGCGGGGAGATTGTGGGGAAGCAGGGAGGCAGGAGGAGTTGGAATGAACACGCTGAAATAAAGGATATGATTCAGTGCCTTCCCAGCCAGCAGATCCAGCAAACTTTTCATTGATCGACTTGATCAGCTCCTTGGCGGATCCGGGTCCTGGGCGAAAGAGAACTCTGTTCAGACTTTGAAATAAGGAGCTTACAACCTCTTCCCCACAACACACTTCCCACCTGTGCCTTTCATAACAACATTTTTTAAGCAACAGAACCCTTTAGCTAACAAAGTTTTAATCAAATTCCAATTCAAAATGAGCTACTCTGCTTGAGATGTACTAGTGTGCCCAGAATACTGTCCACTCAACCTGCCCCACGTCTTCAGAACCCCACAGCTGGGAGAATTATATCAAACAGAGCAAATATGCCCTGCCCTTGCCCAGGAAGACAGAACTCCAGACTCATCTTCTGTCTATTCCATAAAGCAAGACACGGATCTTCCGAGAACCCAGAACTAGGAAGTCCCCCAGTCCCACCCTTGGCAACTCTGAGTTCTGGGTCAGACTCTCAGCCCAGAGGAAAGCAGCACTGCCAGAGCCAATGCAAGATGCCATGGGTAAAACTCACCTTTGTCAACATCCATGGGCTAGAAAGAAAACAGAAACTGAAGTGAGTGTCACCAGGAGGGATGCCCACTCATCTCTCCCTCAAGTTTAAATCAATTCCCTACCCTACCCCCTGCCCCCATTTCCAGGATGGTTCCCACCCTGGATTAACTGACCCAGTTGCTGCTGTGAAACCATGAGCCACCTATATAACAGAGGGATTTTGTACCTGGTTGGGCAGCCACAGAGATGGGCAGCTCCGCCACCTAGTGCCCGGGACTACATCTCACCTCATCGTCCACTTTTGGCTTCTCAAAGTAGCTGTGCCTCTTCTTCTCTTCTTCTCTCTCTCGGTCCCGCTCCCGCTCTCGATCGCGTTCTCGCTCTCTGTCACGGTCTCTGTCTCTCTCCCGATCACGCTCCCGTTCCCGGTATCTCTCCCGCTCCTTGTCTCGAGGTGTCTTGGTTGTGGAGGGCACATAATCCCCAATGTCTTCAAATATACTAGGAAAACAGAGATCCCTAGCTGACAAGGTCACATAAACTTCCATTTCCCCTGGCCATTTCTCCAGATTCTCACACCAAGGCCTCCCCCAAATGCCAAAGACAGGAAACCCAGAGGCCCTTCCTCCCTCAGATCAGGGGGCAAGGGCTAGGATACATACTTCATGTCAGCCTCAGGGGGTTTCTTCTCTTCCATTTTCCCTGTAACATAAAGAGAGGAGTGAGGAAGACACTCCTGAGTTATTTCCCACTCAGCCTCAACATGCTTTTCAGTTCTCAATGCCCTTTTAAACATCTTCTGTTTAAAAGATGGGACAACAAAAGCTACCCCATACTCCCCCTCCTCAAGCCTCAAAACTGACCACTGCTTCCTGGGTGGGTCAAGCAGACAGAACCTGGATGTAACCATCCCTTGCTAATGCTCCACTGCTCCCATTTTTCTCTGGTCCCCAGGAGCCTCCCAATGTTCTGGAAGCTCCAGGAGACCTTGGTTCCATCTTAGATGCCCCTCCAGGGGTAAGGTTTCTCTCCCTAACTCTCCAGATTACCTTTATCTTTCTTTTTGAGCTTCTTGTTGCGGGTACCCTGCCTCAGGTAGGAAAGGATCTGGGTGAGCTTGCTGATGACAATGTCATTTGTGGTCAGTGTGGTCTGGGCCTGAAAACCCCCAAGGAGCAAGAATGTTATCCCACTGAGCAGGACTCTCTTCATTTACTTATTCATTTACTTAACAAATTAACAAATTAAAGGAAAAGTGAGAATTAAGTAGGTGAAGACAGGGAAAGGAGGTGTTGTAAAAGGATATTCCAGACAGATGAAACAGCATACAACGGCCTGGGTCATAAGTAAATCTAGTACATTCAAGAAAGCCAGGATGACTGGAGAATAAACTGGGAAGCATGGTAGAAAGAGGCTGGAGAGGCCAGGAGTTACAGAGCCTCACAAGCCATGATACAGACTTTGGCCTTGGGATTCCCTGGTGGCACAGTGGTTAATAATCTGCCTGCACGGGTTTGAGCCCTGGTCAGGGAAGATCCCACATGCCAGGGAGCAACAAAGCCCGTGCACCGCAACTACTGAGCTTGCGCTCTGGAGCCCGCAAGCCACAACTACTAAAGCCCGCGCTCCGCAACAAGAGAAGCCACTGCAACGTGAAGCCGGGGCACCACACTGAAGAGGGGCCCCCGCTCACCGCAACTAGAGAAAGCCTGCACACAGCAACAAAGACCCAATGCAGCCAAATATAAATTAATTAATTAAAAAAAAAAAAAGATTTTGGTCTTTATCCTAACACTAAAAAACCATCAAGGGGCTTCCCTGGCAGTCCAGTGGTTAAGAATCCACCTTCCAATGCAGGGAACACGGGTTCTATCCCTGGTTGGAGAAGTAAGATCCCACATGCTATGGAACAACTAAGCCCCTGCGCCACAACTACTGAGCACGTGAACCACAACTATAGAGCCCATGTACTGCAACAAAGATCCTGCAAAACTAAGACCCGATGCAGCCAAAAATAAAATAAATATTTTTTAAAAATAAAGAAACCAAAAAAATAAATAAATAAATAAATAAAATAAAGAAACCATCAAATCTTCTAAACCGGGGGCAGGGCATATATGGGAAATCTCTGTACCTTCCTCTCAATTTTGCTGTGAACTTTTTTTTTAATTAATTAATTTATTTATTAATTTATTTCTGGCTACATTGGGTCTTTGTTGCTGTGCACGGGCTTTCTCTAGTTGCAGCGAGCGGGGGCTCCTCTACATTGCGGTGCGCGGGCTTCTCATTGCGGTGGCTTCTCTTATTGCGGAGCATGGGCTCTAGGCACGCGGGCTTCAGTAGTTGTGGCTTGTGGGGTCGAGAGCGCAGGCTCAGTAGTTGTGGCACACGGGCTTAGTTGCTCCACGGCATGTGGGATCTTCCTGGACCAGGGCTCGAACCCGTGTCCCCTGCATTGGCAGGCAGATTCTTAACCACTGCACCACCAGGGAAGCTCTGCTGTGAACTTTAAACTGCTCTAAAAAATTATCTTAAAAAAAAAATAAATGACAATAGTGAAGGAAGAAAAAAAAAAACCTTCTAAACCATGATGAGAAAAAGTCATGCTGTTAAATGATCACTCTGGCCATGTGTAAAAATGCTAATGGAAAAGGGGACGGAAAGATGTGGGGAGTGGTAACGGCCAGAGTACAGGGTTTCTTTTCGGGGTGATGAAAATGTTTTAAAATTGATTCTGATGCCGGTTGTACAATTCTATGAAAATACTAAAAGCCACTGAATTGTACACTTTAAAGGGGTGAACTGTTTGGTATGTGACTTACATCTCAACAATACTAAAAATAAATAGAATATTGGAAGGGAACCACAGTGGAAGTGGGGAAACCAACTAGGAGCCCCTTTTAATAGTTCCAACAAGAGATGATGACTTTTTTTTTTTGGCCATGCTGCACAGGATGTGGGATTTTATTTCCCCAACCAGGAATCGAACCCATGCTCCCTGCATTGGAAGTACAGTCTTAACCACTGGATCACTAGGGAAGTCCCAAGAGATGATGGCTTAGACTGGAATGTTATTGTGTTATTGGTGGAGACAGAGAAAAGTGAATGGATTCAACTGAGATTTAGGAGGTTAAAAGGTGGGCAGGCCTTGGTTAAATGTGGTAGATGAGGCTCAGGGCAGAAGTGAAGCTGATTCCCAGGTTTGAGGCTCACATAGCAGGCTCTCGGGACTTGGGTCACTCACCTCCATGGTGGGGCAATCAGCTTTGCTGCGGATGAGAGTAGTGGGGATGTCAGTGTCAGCATACTCATCATCCAGGTCTACCACATAGGCCATGCGGCCTGGAAGAAACAGCTCATTCCGCTCATATGCTTTGCTCTTGAAGAGCATGCGGTAAACATTTCGGCCTACAAAAAAGAGAAAGAGTAGCAAGTAGCCAGTGAGAAACTTCTACAATAACAGCTACTGTTTACTAAGTGGTTACTGTGTGCCAGCCACCATGCCAACTGTTATGCTTGCTTTGCTTCATTCAGTCTTCACAACAGCCCTGTGAGGTGGTCATTATTATCTCCTTTTAGCTGATAAGAATACTAAGGCTGAGAAGTAAGGGTTTTACTACCACTTAAGTCATATGACTATTGCAAGTCCTATAGCTACTAAGCGACAGAACAAAGAATGGGACCCCGGCCGTTTAACTCCAAAGCCTGAGCTCTTATCCACCCTTCCTACATTGCCTTCTCAAGGGCACTATGTGCCTAGCATTGTATTAGGCCCTGTGAGGAAGAAGGATGAAGTTTAAGGTAATACTGATGAAGATGGGAAAAAATAGCTCTACTATATGCTCAGTGTGATAGGCATGTTGCATGTATTATTTCTCTTCGTCCCAGTAATCCCATGAGGTGAACGTTAACCCCATTTTTGCAAGTGGACAAACAGAAGCTGAGAAGTTAAGTTGGTTGCACCCAAAATCACATGTTTAGTGTGATTTCATTACAGGATTCAAATGCAGGTTTCTGAATTCTGAGTTTTTAATCATCAACCATGCTACCTCCCATATGGATAAGCCCAAATCTGAAAGAGCTTCCAACCTAACTGAGGGGATATTAGTAATATATATGAAATAACTAAGTCTACATCTGAGTTCTATTAGAGTATTTTGTGGGAAGTAGCTGGTTTGGGGACAAAAAAGAGATAAAAGTAGATTGAGGGAAAGGGGAAGCATATTCCATCCAGAGCACTAAATTCCTTACAATTCCCCTGGAATGCACAGCCACTAGTGTAGAAATTCTGTACTCACCCAAACGTGTTTTAAATTCTATTTTATTTTCAGGATCCTCATCTTTCCTGAAAAGACAAAAAGAACATTTTTTGCTAAATGAGTTCCTACTTTTGGCCCCTCCTTTCTAAACTCTCAAGCTCTCCCTGATGTTTATTTACTTGGTTTCCTTCTGGGGCTTTTCCATCAGTTCTTCCTCCTCTTTCTCTTTGCTGGCAATTTCTGCTCGTACCTAACAGGAAAGCAAGTAAGGTTTAGACATTTATTCACTTTACATATCCTAACTGAACACCATTATACCACACTGTGCCAGGAACTAAGAACTCAATACTGAACAAAACAATATAGTCCTTGCCCTAATGGAGCTTATAAAAAGAGAGACAGACAAATTAAACAATTAAACAACAAAGTGTGATAAATGCTGTAAGTAAAACAGAAGAGCTATGCAAGGGTGCAGGTAGTGGGAGGTGAGGGGTGGGGAGACTTAACAATACACAGGTGATCAGGGAAGGTTTGTTTACCCAAGAAGATAAAACTGAGGCTGAGACTTGAAGGATGAATAGCAATTAGTCCTACAGAGGGGACACCGTTAGTTCTTCTACATGGTCTGAACTAACAGCAGTCTCCCTCCTCACCCCAAAAGGTGAGCATTCAGCATGCTAGTATTACTCGCCATCTACCAACCAAGCTCACCTTCTGAAGCAGAGCAAAATCCAAGCCTTTCACCAAATGGGTGTGTTCCATGTCACCACCCAAAAATTTGGACTCCTGGATCAACTGTCTTCTCTTCTCTGCAGCTGATTTGTCCCTGTAGAATGAAAGAGGCCACATAAGAACCATCCTTTGTGGGTGGCAAGTGCCTCTTGAAATGGCTTGGCATGGGGAAATGGCTTTCCAGAGCAAGGAAAATGTGAGGAAGAATTCATACTGCCATTGTATGACTTTGCAATGCTGAGGGAACCATGCCCTGGCCCACTCGGTACTCACGCCTCAGCAGTGGGGCCCACAGCCCTGTAGTTAGCTGTGGTGCTGATCAGCTCAGTTTCCTCATAATCTTTGTTCACTCCATCCCGCCGTTCCTTGGCACGGTCCCGGTACTTCTCTGCTAGTTCTCTTTCTCTCTCAATTTCTTGTTGGCGAAGTTTGGCATAATAACTGTGACCAGGGAAAGGCAAATGTGTAAGGCTCAGCAGAACTGTTCCTGCCTGTTTCCCTATACCTTCACCCAACTCTCTATGCTGAAAGCTCATATATGTCCTCATAGAACTGCTGGCCACCTCTTGATATTCCTCAAAAACAGAACTACAGCATCTTCCAGCTCACAGATACACTGTTCTAATGCCACCATAGTATACTCCAACTGTCACTTCAGAATCCTTTGATGTCACCTAACTCTACATCACCGAGTCTCTACAAGTGAGACTTTACCATACGGCAACCAGGAAGTCTCTGAGTTTTTATCACGTTCCAAATATCACCTGAAAATATATCATTCCTTGCCAGTCCTCCTCAAGAAAAGAGAAAAAAGCAAAGTACCAGGTCTAGGAAGCTTCGTATCATATAAATAATAGCAATGACAATGATAACTGACAGCAGCCAAAATTAACTGGGTGGTGACTATATGCCAGGCACTGGTACTAAGTGTTTACATGGACTATCACAGTTGATCCTCATGACAACCTGGTAACAGTTATTATCACTATCTTGATTCCACCCATAAAAATATTGAGGATTAGAGAGGTTAAACAAAATGCCCACAGCATCCAGCTAGAAACTGGTAAAGATGAGATTAAAACACAAGCTGACTCCAAAGCCCTAAACAGCCATTCTAAATATCATTCCTCTCCACTATTAAAGCAAGACTCTCAAGACAAGAAAGGAAAAGTTCAGTCTCTTGCCTCATAACTAGCCCCTACTCCTTTTCCCAGAACAGTATCCACCATAAAACCCAACACTCTTCCATCCTTCCTTTACCTTTTCTTTTTTCTCCTTCGTGCAGCTGGATCTTCATCCTCATTGTACTCCCTTGGCATCCTAGAAAAGAAAGAAATTCACTGATTGTGAAATATTGCCACAGCCCCAGAAACCCCAAGAAGTGGCTTTGAGGACTGAAGAAAGGCTTAGAATACTGACCACAGCAATAGCTGACCAGTTTCAATCAGGCAGAGATCCATGTCAGTATTTGTAGGTGAGTGGTTCTCAAGCTTTAGAAAGCATCACAACCACCTGAAGGACTGTTAAAATTATATATTCCCAAATATCTGCCTTAGAATTTGAGTCCGTGGGGCTAGAATAGACCCAGAAATCTACTTATTTAAGCACCAGTAGCAACTCTAGTACAAATGGTCCATGGAACATACTCTGAGAAAAAATGAGATCCCCATGGGACTTCCCTGGTAGTCCAGTGGCTAAGACTCCATGCTCCCAATGCAGGGGGCCCAGGTTCAATCCCTGGTCAAGGAACTAGATCCCACATGCCGCGACTAAAAGTTCACACGCCACAACTAAAAATCCTGCATGCAGCAACTAAAAGATCCCGTGTGCCACAACTAAGACCCGGCACAGCCAAATAAATAAGTAAATATTTTTTAAAAAATGAGATCCATACAGCATCCCAGTCTTTCCTGGAGCTTCAATCTCAAAAGGCAGAGAATCAGAACCATGGACCTCAAAAGAGAACTAGCTTTCCAGTTCCTAAGATAACTAGTTCAATAAATTTTCCATAGGAAGGAGATGGGAAACAGATTGGATCACCCCAGAACTTACTCATGGTGACGTGACTTAGAGGGTGGTGCAGAAGCAGGTGCAGCCCTTGGGGTCATGAGAAGTTTCCTGAAGTCTTCATTAGTGAGTTTTGATCTAGAGGGCGAAAATTTTATAAATTAGTACCCAATAAGAATTGGAAAAGGAATATGTAAAAAATATGGTTCACTTTACTAGAAATCAGAGAAAAACAAATTAAAACAAAGAACATGCCACTTTTAATGCATCAGACTGTTAACGATTAAAAAGTTTGATAAATTGGACTTCCCTGGTGGCACAGTGGTTAAGAATCCACCTGCCAAAAAAAAAAAAAAAAAAAGGTTTTCCCTGGTGGCGCAGTGGTTGAGAGTCCGCCTGCCAATGCAGGGGACACATTCGTGCCCCGGTCCGGGAAGATCCCACATGCCGCGGAGCAACTAAGCCTGTGTGCCACAACTACTGAGCCTATGCTCTACAGCCCGCGAGCCACAACTACTGAAGCCCGCGTACCTAGAGCCCGTCCTCCACAACAAGAGAAGCCACCGCAATGAGAATCCTGCACACTGCAACAGAGTAGCCACTGCTCGCGGCTACTAAAAAAAAAAGTTTTATAAATCAAGAATGAGTGAGAGGATGGGACTTCTCTGGTGGCACAGTGCTTAAGAATCCGCCTGCCAACGCAGGGGACACTGGTTCGAGCCCTGGTCCGGGAAGATCCCACGTGCCACAGAGCAACTGAGGCTGTGCGCCACAACTACTGAGGCTGCGCTCTAGAGCCTGCGAGCCACAACTACTGAGCCCGCGTGCCTAGAGCCTGTGCTCCGCAACAAGAGAAGCCACCACAATGAGAAGCCTGCACACTGCAACGAAGAGTAGCCCCCGCTTGCCACAACTAGAGAAAGCCCTCGTGCAGCAACAAAGACCCAATGCAGCCAAAAATAAATAAATTACTAAAAAAAAACCCAACACAGGTGGCAAAGTTGATATATAGACAATATATCACTGATTAATTTTAATATTTTAATTCACAAAGCAATGATGTATTTTACTCAGATATGAATGTGTGTACACAAATACATTTAAAAAGAGTAGGACAAAAAGATAAGTGTAAAAAAGGTAATGGTGGTTACCTCTAAGAAAGGGGATGGAATTGGGGATGTTATCAAAGACAACATTACCCTTATTCTGATGTTTTAATTTTCTACAAGAATTAATTCCTATATAACGTGTAATTAAACATCAATTTTAAAAACTAGCACTCTCCCTGCCATAATTTCCCCTCTAATACTCTTATACAGTTGGCCTGATCCAGTTAAAGTTCACAAAGATAAAGAGGCAAGCGGTATGATTTTTTTGGTCATCCTTGCTGACAAGACATTCAGAATTCTTTCACCACCACCACCACCACCACTACTTTACTCATTACCCAGCTCATTCCCATGGTTCTACATCAAAACACTCACTGGTGGAAGGAGTGAGGATCGTCCACATCATGGCCATCTGGGGCCAAAGGGTTGGAGAACGGCTCGCCTAAGAAAAGGAATTGATGTTAATCAATCTCTTTAGTCAGGTCTTGTGCAAAAGTTGGGGATCTAGTAGTGAACAATACAGACGTCTTTTCCTGTCGAGTTAAGTTGCTCACAATCTAGTGAGAAAGAAAGGCAAGAACATCGACACTGACAATACAGGGTAACAAGTGCTGAAGTAGGAAAATACAAGGAGCTATGGGAGCTCAGAGGAGGGGGCCCCTAAACCAGCGCTGGAGGATCAGCAAAAACTTCTTGAAGATGACACCTAAGATACTACACGAAAGATAAATTTACGGAACCAAAAATTAAGTGACGGGGTCTGGGGGTGGTTCACAGATAAATCTCATCTGTCGTGGGTTGGGGCAAGGACAAGACTGAGGGACAGTCTGGAGCTGCCCGGCCTCGCTCGGGGCCCAACTGCTTCGCCAGGCTACAAGCGTCACATCCCGGCCCGCCTCCACCCTCGCGCACACAGCCGGCTTAAATTCTGAGGCCAAAATAACGCGCCAAGTGTCCCGAGTCCCGCGGGGAAGAAAGGGCAGATGCCCCGAGCCTTACTATCTCGCTCCGGCATTTCGTCCGCGGTACTTCAACCCAGCAACGACCGAGGACCCTACAACAACACGGCAGCTACAGGCGACTCCCCACAATGCACCTCAACAGTCTACCCACAGTGCCTTTCGTGCCCCAGCTTTTCCGCCGCAACGGAGGGCGGAGAAATCCGAATAAGAGTTGACCTGCAATGCTTTTATGGCATTGGCTAAACTTGGCCCCTCCCCTTACGTCAGCCAACCTATCCCGGGGCTGGAGCGTCCGCGGCTGGTCTGATAGGATCACTTGGCCGGAAGGTCTAGGGCGGATGAGTTGGTACTAGCCCAGATGGCGGCTGCTGCAGCGAGTAGGGGGATCCGTGCCAAATCGGGCCTCCGTGAGATTCGTATCCACTTATGCCAGCGCTCGCCCGGAAGCCTGGGAGTCAGGTGAGGCGCGGCCCAGTGAGGTGGGCGGGCTTCGGGACGCTGGGGTCACGACCTCGACCTCCCGGGTGTTTGAGGAGGCCCGCGCCCACACCGCACGCACGGTGCTCTCTTCGGCCTTGCAGGGACTTCATCGAGAAACGCTATGTGGAGCTGAAGAAGGCGAACCCCGACCTGCCCATCCTAATCCGCGAGTGCTCCGATGTGCAGCCCAAGCTTTGGGCCCGCTACGGTGAGCACAGGACGCCGGGGACCTGAGACCCCGGTGGAGGAACAAGGGTTCGAGAAAAGAAACGGCCGCCCAAGGTCACACAGAAACCTTGTTCAGGGTCTGAATTCGGACTTGCTGTTGACCTCGTTGCAGATAAGGAAATATACATTCGCAGAGTTACAGGATGCTTTGTGTCCCAATAACATCTATGTGGAGGCGGGCCCTGTCCTGCATAGGGATCAGAAGCTGTCGTCTTTGTAATTCAGAACAGGCTTCAGATAGGGGAGAAGGGATGCTGGTCCAGTCCATCAGTGTAGGTCCTTCCAAATTGTGTGGTCAGTGCCGGTCCAGACAGAGTGAGAATCTCAATAGTAAAAACCTAAAATAATGACTGTGTTGAGCACTTACTGCTAGGCCCTGTGCTGAGTGCTTTCCTGCCTAAATCTCATTTAACCTTAATTAATATGAGGGGTGGATTCTTTGGTTATTCAGCTAGTATGTATAACAGGGTTGAGCTTCTACCTCTGTTCCCCCTTCCTAGACTGCACTTCTGCCAGACTTCCATGGCTGGCTCTTTGTTATAATTCAAACTCCTCAAAAAGGCATTCCCTGGCCAGTTATGTAACATTGCCCCTTTACCCTATACAATTTTACCACATACTTATTAATGTGTCATTTTACCACAATTCGAAAATAACTGTCATGCTGCCTGACACATAGGGACACACAATAAATATTTATACTCACTGAATAATGGTATTTTTAATCACAGCTTTTAACTAAACCTCACCCTAGCAATGTCTGGAGGACGGCAGGGAGTCACACCCAAGGCAGATCCATTATAACAGTGGACAACTGCAGTATGCCATGCACTAAACATTGTTTGGAGGAGGAACAAAGGTTTTCCTCCCAAAAGGCAGTAGAGAAGGAGATGGACACAAATAACTTTAGATGAACAATGGGAGCCACTGAATGGGCACCATTAAAAGGCAGGCTCATGTAATACACTGCTCACAATGGTTAATAACAAATGCCTACCATGCCCCTTAAAACGTTCCTGAAACACTTTCCTTCCCATTATGACTGCCCAGAATCAGCCGAAATTCTACTACCCTTCCTATCCTACCAAGACTGTAAGTTGAAGACAGTATTATACTTTGGTAGCCCGTACAGTGCAGAGCGGATACTTAATCACCTCCCTCTCTCTTCAGCATTTGGCCAAGAGAAGAATGTCTCTTTGAACAACTTCAGTGCTGATCAGGTAACCAGAGCCCTGGAGAATGTGCTACGTGGCAAAGCCTGAAGCCTCCACTGAGGATAGCAAGAGCCCCAGAGCCTGAGCTCTGCTGGACTGAGTACAATGTGGAGAAATGTGTTCTTCTGCTCTTTATAAAGCTTGTGCTGAAAATGCTGTCTCAGGATGTTCTGTTTCTCATTCCACCGACTACCCCTTATTGTGCAATCAAATGAGGCAAAGCAGCTGAATATAAAAATAAAACTTATTTTATTCCGTCCCATCAAAAGCCACCAGCTGCTGAAGAAAAGAAAAAAAAAAAAAAGAACAAGAAAAAAGGAGATTCTATGGACCCAGATTAAGTAGGCCACACTGGGTTCCCTCTGGTCCTCCCACCTGGACACTGCTGGGTAAAACAGGAGGAGCTGGGATCCAGAGATCTTAACTTAGGCTTAGGTGTGGGAGCAGAGGGCATGATGTCACTATGGTTCTAAACCTCCCAAAGGGGCTCTGTGGGCCAGGAAGCTGGGGAGTGGGGGAGATGGGGAGTGGAGTACATGACTTTGAGAAGTCAAGTCACCCATGAAGAGCTGTCTGCTGGAGAGCATGCACACGATCCTGGAGCTGTGCTACCTCCTCATGCCTTTGTAGGGCCTGCAGCCCTGACTGCTGCAAGAAGGCCTGGGCAGCCTGAGAGCAGGGAAGAAAAGGATTCAACACTGGGTCCCTCAGTGCTAACACGCAATTACCACAGCCTTATGGGTTAGCCCACCTCTTCTTGGAAGAATGCATTCCCAACAAGAGTATGGAAGTTCGGACCTGGAGCCCACATAGGCTAGCCAGGCCCAGAGCAATGACTAAAGTTACTGGAAGGAAAGGGGCCATGGTGAGACCAGAGGCTTCAGAACAGAAGGATTGGGGACTAAGGCCAGAAACCCACCCCTGGCTGATAGAGGAACAGCAGTTGCAGCAGCTCCAAACTCTGGCCTACTACTTCAGTGTCAGAGAAGGCCAACGTGTCCAGCAAGGAGGAGAGCAGGGGCCCTGGCCATAGACGCTGACAGTAAGCAGGACCTTTCTCTGCAACGTTGCACAGAACCGTGAGCACCTGCAGACAAATATATGTACACAGTCACCACAAACGATGAAAACCAAAGATTTTAACGATAGCTTCTGTGGAATGCTGACCACATGCCCAGGCACTGTGCCAAGCAGTTTTATATGCATATTCTGTAATCCCCTCAGCCACCCTCAGGTAGGATTACTATTCCCAATTATAAATGAGGAAACTGAAGCCTAAGGTGGTTAGTTGATTTGCCCAAGGTTAGTTACTAGTAAATTACAGTTTAGGGACTCACACCTAGACTGTCTGGTCTATGACTGATGGTCTGGCCCTGAAGCCATCCATACCACACCACCTGCCAGCTCTCAGCTAAGGGCACTTCTGAGGGCTCAGGGCTGCTCCCACTGTTTACACTTTGGCCACCAGACCTTGGACTCAAGTGACCCCAATACCTACCAACACGCTCACCACATTAGATACAGACAACAGGTGCAAGAGGGGCTCAATCAGATCCAGGGAGAGCAAGGAGGTGCAGAAACTAGGACTGTTTGCTGGAAGGGAAAATGTCAGGGTGAAGTTCCTCCAACTGGGGCGTGAAACCAACCCACTCCCAATCCTACCCTTGTCAGCCCAGGCCATGAGGCATTATTCCCAGTATCTAAAGGCCCAGACCTAGGCAGATTATGGTGCTTACCAGTGAGGTTGTTAAGGAGCCAGAGGCCCTCAGGAAGCAGGCTGGGCTGTTTCTGGAGGAGGAACTGCAGGAGGATAAATAAGGCTGCCACAACACGCTCATCTCGGAGCTGCAGTTGCCCTCCCACAGCCTCTGCTGCTGCCTCTGTTAGCAAGTTGCTTAGACACCGAAGCACAGGGCATGCCAGCTGCAAAGACGAGTTAGGGTTCAGGTTTAAGGAGGAAGGGGCAACCTGCACACTGGAGCAGGAGCTGAGTAAAAAGAAAGGTCACCCAGAGGTTGACCTGTCCTCTTCACCTACCAGCTCCAGTCCTGCATCCTCAGTTCTCTGGACAGCCCCAGCCAAGTCCAACAGCAGCAGCCCCAGGGTGGACAGAGCACCCTGGGTGATGAGCAGGGCATTGTTGACCTGGCTGGGCAATAGGAAGCAAGTAGTCACTACTCGGTCAATCCTACCTTTAAGGTGGCAAATGGCCTAGGTCTGTGGGTTTCCTGAGCTCCAAGAAGAGAGGACCATAAAACAAGGAAAACTCACCACAACAATTCCAGAAACCAAAGTTCAAAAACCTGAGTGTCATGGAAGGAAGCCCCAGGGGAGGTTTGTGGCACTTCCCCAATTGACCTATTACCTGCAGATGATATAGTGAAGGCACCAGGCAAACTCCACAGCTACTCCAAGGTTCAGCTTTGGGCCAGGTTGCAACAATTGCAGCATATGTTGTGGGAGAGTGGAGCCCAGGACAGAGCTGTCAGTAGAAGCAGAGCTGTGAGTAGGAACCACAGAAGGCAAGATGCCAGTCACTCTTCCCAAACCCTGAGAGCAGGTGGGAAAGCGTCCAAACCCAAAGCTCTTCCCAGTCAGGCACATGGGGTTGAAATGTGCAACAGCTTTGGAAACAAAACTCGATCAGGCATCAGGAGCTACACTACCAAGTAGGTCACACCTGCACACACATCTGGAGACTCAATTTTACTTACGGGATGATCTTCTCTGGAGCTTCCTTAGCCTGCAGAAGCTGGGACAAGGCATATCCAAGAGCTTCCAGCACAGTCAGATGGGGAGACTAGAAGCAGACAGAGTAGGGATCTGACTCTGGAGCCTAGGCCATAAGATTTCCTGAGACTTTCAACCCCTTAGCACAGAGCAGAGGCTGGAGCTGCCTACCCAAAGCAGGTGGGGCATGTGGAGAGACGTGAGGGGAGGGGTGCCCAGAGAGGAAGCAAGGAGGTGGACACTTACCTGGATGCAGGCAGCCAAGGCCGGAACAATGCCCTGTGGCAGGAGCTGCCTTCTCACAGCCTCACTCTCCACAATCAGGTTACCCAGTGTATACAGACAGAGCTCCTGACAGCAGGACAACAAAAGCACTGGGCTTGGCCTGTCTCAGGCCGGGGTGGGGTAGGGGTGGGAGTGGGGAAGCTGGAGCATACCTGTCCTTGAGGATCGGGGCACAGGGGAATGGGAGATGATGGGTATGTGTATGGCTGGGGGCATCAGGAGAAACAGGTTTTCCTCTTTTGCCTACCTGCCAGCTCAAACTGGACCCAAAAGCACAATTTTTAAATCCAAACCAAGAACAAGGTAGGAAGGGGCAGGGCTTACTATAAAGTCTGAGCTGTGACCGGAGAGGTAGGTGAGAAGGTAGGAAGTGGCTGGCAGGCAGGCCTCAACTACTGCAGACTGCTCAGAGTGAGAGAGCTCATGAAGGCACCGAGCCGCCTCAAGCTGCAGCAGGGCCTGGTTGCTGGTCAGGAGCCCGACTAGGGTCCGAATGCTGCCCTCCAGCCTACATGAGTGAGCACCAGAGCCCTGCTCAGCCAGTGGCCCATCCCCCCCACACTCCTGTCCACCCCTCAGAGACCCAGCCACACACTCACACCACCCGCACTGACCTGATGAAGGTCTGTTGCGTCTCAGGGTGCTGCAAGCCTCGCCGAAGGCTGACCAGAGCCCCCTCTCTCTCCTTTTCCTCTGTCCCCCGCTGGGCTAACCGCAGGAACTGCTGGATCTGGAGCCCAGGGCAGGGAGAAGAGAGATGGCAACACATAGTTGCCAGAAAGCAAGGCATGAGTTCTGCTCTTCCCACTTCAGCTGTGAGCCCTTCAATATGGCACTATTCCTAGAACTCATCATTCACAGTAATATGGCCAATAAGTGCCAACCTTGCAGTAGAGTGGACAGAAGAGGGAATCAGAACTGGGTTTAATACAAGCCCTGCCACTTACGCTACAGGGGACTAAACCCCAGTTTCTCACCTGAGAAAAGAGCATAACATCTACTCTGCCTTTTTACTGTGTTATTTCAAGGATAACATTTAAACCTCTCAGCCTGACACAACCTATCCCTCTAGCGATTCTCCCCATGCAACCGACACTGCAACAACACTGCGCATCACATGACGTGTTTTTTAATGCTTCCAAGCTTGCGCATAATCTATTCTTTCTGCCTGGAATACCCTCCCCAGATCCTCCACTTCCTTTAGATTTCTGCTCTCACTGCCTCCGGGAAGTTAGCTCTTTCTGGCTCCCTTTGGAAGACTCAGGGGTTTCTACTGTGCCTCATGTTTCCTTCATGACAGGTAGGAGCACATCTGTCTCCTTCAATGGGTTGTGAACACGTCAAAGAAAGGGACTCGCTCTTCACCTTTCTGTACCTCAGTACCCAGCATAGGTGCCTTGGTATAAAGTAAGCACACAATGAATAAATGGTATAACCTAGGTATAAGTGCTTTGTAAACTATATATGTAAACATAATATAAACAGGGGATACCCAATGCTTGCTGAATGAATAAATGAGCTGAAACAAATTCTTTCGTTCACTTATTCCATAAATACTGAGCATCTACTATATGCCAGATACTGTATAGGCATCTGAGTTTTCACTGATGACAAGTAAGGTCCAGGTTCCTGTGGATTTAAAGTCTAGTTGGAGAAACGGTAACAAGCAAACAATTAGTATGATTAATACTCTGCAGACCCACTTTAGATGCAGCAAATGCAAAGGCCTTGAGACAGGAAAGAGCCTGGTATATTGTTCCAAGAACTGAAAAGAGGACAATTTGTCTGAAATGAGTGAACTGATAAGGTTGGAAGTAGCAGAGGTTAGACCATGCTGGACTGTGTAGATCACAGGAAGGATTTTGGTCTCTGTGTTTTTAAAAGACGCATCTGACTGATGTATAGAGAATTAACTTGAGGAGGCAAAATTTCTGCAGATGACCTGTTAGGAGGCTGCTGTTAAGTATTCAGAGAAGAGGGTGGTGGCGATCGTGATAGCAACGCCATTTAAAAGACTCCATAGCAAAAAAAAAAAAAAAAAAAAAAAAGACTCCATAGCTCTTTAGGAGGTAAAAAAAAGGAGGGGGGGACTAGGACTTGATGATGTATTGATGTGGGGATGAGGGATAGAGTTGTCGAGGGTGATTCCCTGGTTTCCGGCTTGGCCCACTAGACGGAAGGTGTTGTTGAAGGGACCGCGTTCAGGTTTGGGGGCGGACCTCGAGTACAAGAGAAGGTATTTGCCGCTACCTGGTGTGGATCTCACCAAGCACCCTGCCCCCTCACCTCGGCTTCCCCGAAGATCACGGCCACACATCCCTCCTCGGCTTCCTCCAAGGCTTCGTCTCTCAGCAGCCTCTTGCTGACCAGCTGCTGCTCTCTCCGTGCCTTCCGCAGTGCTGGGAGCAAAGGAGCCGCTTGATCATGGGAGGGGCACCCAGGACCCAGAACCCATCTCCAACCCTGGAAGCCGCCTCACCCCTACTCCGACCGCCATACCCTCATCCTCCCGTGTTCCCTCGCCCGCCCGCACCTGCCTCCCGCTCCCGCCGGCGGCACCGTAGCTCCTCCACCCCGCAGCATAACGGCTTGAGGCGGCCCCGCTGTCGGCTCCACATGCTGGAACTGGAGTAAACCTGCACCAAAGAGGACGCAACGGGACCGAGGAGTCTAGAAGATGGTACGGACTGCGCAGCCGCAGCATAGAACGGAAGGGGAGGTGCCAGTGGGCGGGGCATGACGTGAAGTGAAGGAGGGGCGGAACACTGGGAAGAGACCACGGGCGGGACGGGGCGGGGCGGAGCTCTAGACGAGCGAATTCCAGATAGCTGCCCCTTCGCTTGGCCTCCGGCTTCTCGGCTTCCGATCTAGTAAAGGAAGTAACCCAACCTCGACCCGGACAGCCCCAGGCCCCTAGCGTCACCTTCCACTCAGCACACACAACCAACCTACCCCTAACAGATTCTAAACGAACATTCAAAACTACCCCGAGTTCTAGGAAGATGTCGAACGCCATTTCACTAATAACACGGCTCTCAGTGATGAAAGCTGGCTAACCCCTGGAAGTAAGTGCATTACCTTATTGAATGTTCGCCATGACAATTATCCTCATTTTTCAGGTGAGAAAAAGGAAACAAATTCAATTATGTGTCACTGTTCTGGGTAAAAGTGAACCGCAAAGGCTTCACTGGTGGCGCAGTGGTTAAGAATTCGGCTGCCAATGCAGGAGACACGGGTTCGAGCAGTGGGCCAGGAAGATCCCACATGCCAGGGAGCAACAAAGCCCGTGCGCCACAACTACTGAGCCTGCGCTCTTGAGGCAGAGAGGCACAACTACTGAGCCCACGTGCCACAGCTGCTGAAGCCTGCGCACCTAGAGCTCGTGCTCCGCACCAAGAGAAGCCACTGCAATGAGAAGCCCGCGTACTGCAACAAAGAGTAGCCCCTGCTCGCTGCAACTAGAAAAAGCCCGTGCACAGCAACGAAGACCCAACGCAGCCAAAAATAAATAAATTTATTAAATAAATTAAAAATTTAAAAATACTTTTAAAAAGTGAATGGCATTATTTTCAGGATAAAGTAGTTCCTTCATCAAATTTTGAGCGCCACTAATCTAGTAGGTACTGGGGAAACTGGTGAATTAAAAACTGTGCTCCAGGGGCTTCCCTGGTGGCGCAGTGGTTGAGAGTCCGCCTGCTTATGCAGGGAACACGGGTTCGTGCCCCGGTCCAGGAAGATCCCACATGCCGCGCAGCGGCTGGGCCCGTGAGCCATGTCCGCTGGGCCTGCGCGTCCGGAGCCTGTGCTCTGCAACGAGAGAGGCCACAACAGTGAGAGGCCCGCGTACCGCAAAAAAAAAAAAAAAAAAAAAAAAAAAAAAAAAACCAACAACAACTGTGCTCCAGGGAATTCCCTGGCGTCTAGTGCTTAGGACTCGGTACTTTCACTGCCATGGCCCCAGGTTCAATACGTGGTTGGAGAACCAGATCCTGCAAGCCAAACAAACAAAAACTGTGTTCCATACCCTCAAAATCTGAATTGTGGCCAACTAAGCCCTACATGGTCTAATCCCTGCATACCTCTCCAGCCTTACCTTACTCATCCCTCCTAGGATCTTTGTTCCCTAAATAAGCCCTGCACTTTTTCTCTTCTGGGCTTTTGCACAGGCTGTTCCACTGCCTAGAGCCCTGTCTCTGCCACCCCACCCTCACTACAACCAGCACTCTTCCCTTAATTAACACTGTCCTCAAGATCTCCAGTGTCCCCTACTCAGAACTACTGGACCAGTGCCCCCGTTATGAGAGCATATAGCACTGTACGCTTCTCCTTCATAACCCTTTTCACAGCTGACATTAAGTTACAGTGTAATTGTCTGACGTTGTCTCCTCCCAAACCGCCTTCACAGCTCCAAGAGAGTAGAGTCCTGGTAGCACTTAAGAACTTTTTTTGAGGGAATTCCCTGGTGGTCCAGGGGTTAGAACTCCACGCTTTCAGTGCCAGGGGCCCGCGTTCAATCCCTCGTGGGGGAATAAAGATCCTTCAAGCTGTGAGGCCAGAAAAAAAAAAAAGTTAAAAAGAATTCTCACTGAGGCCTCTAATCTTTAGAAAGCTACTACTTAGGGCTTCCCTGGTGGCGCAGTGATTGACAGTCCGCCTGCTAATGCAGGGGACATGGGTTCGTGCCCCAGTCCGGGAAGATCCCACATGCCGCGGAGCGGCTGGGCCCGTGAGCCATGGCCGCTGAGCCTGCGCTTCCGGAGCCTGTGCTCCGCAACGGGAGAGGCCACAACAGTGAGAGGCCCGCGTACCGCAAAAAAAAAAAGAAAAAAAAGAAAGCTACTACTTAGACAAATGTGCAAGTAAGAACAAATCCAGGAATGGGAACTGTTCTTCAAACCCATTTCCTTCCCTTTAATTTAATTCCACCTCTGGAGTCAATTGATGAAGTCTTTGATTTCTTCCACAAAACATCTACTTAAATATCTGCAGACCATCATCCTGTTCTCCATATCTTCTCTTCGGGTCCAGCATCCATCCAGCCTCTGGACAGCCACTTATTGAGCACCATTTATTTATTTAACTTTATTATTATTTTTATTTTGGCCGTGCAGCTTGAGGAATCTTAGTTCCCCCACCAGGGATCGAACCCGTGCCCCTTGCAGTGGAAGCGCAGAGCCCTAACCACAGGACCACCAAGGAATTCCCTGAGCACCATTTATTAATGCACCATGCTCTGGCTGGGGATAGGATCTGGGTCTTGTCCCCTTCCTCATGGGGCATGCTGGCTTCTAACACCTACATCTTTCTCCTGGTTGGGAAGATAAGGCAAGTCCCCAGGAAAAATCTCTGCTCTGCCCAGAGTGTCTGCTCAAATAGTTACAGCTGCCCAAACTGTTTTTTATTTGGAGTTTTTGTTTGTTTGTTTGTTTTTGTTTTTTGCACTTATCTGCCTGGCGACTCTGTTAATCCTGTAAGAAACAGCCCCATGTTCTCTCTACTACAAGGCTAGCTGTTCTTTTCTCTAGAGCTCCCCCAAGTCCTTGTCTCCTCTGTAAGAGTCCTCTTCACTATGGACTGTAGTTCTGCATCTGCATTTGCCTCCTGCACCTACTAGAGTACTTGAGGAACCATGTGATGGTCACATCAGCAACCCAGGGCTTGGCATTTAGTGCTGGCACTTGGTTTAGACAAACGATAGATTTTTTTTTTTTTTTTTTTATAAATTTATTTATTCATTTATTTATTTTTGGCTGTGTTGGGTCTTCGTTTCTGTGCGAGGGCTTTCTCTAGTTGTGGCAAGCGGGGGCCACTCTTCATCGCGGTGCGCGGGCCTCTCACTGTCGCGGGCCTCACAGGCTCCAGACGCGCAGAGCTCAGTATTTGTAGCTCACGGGCCCAGCTGCTCCGTGGCACGTGGGATCTTCCCAGACCAGGGCTTGAACCCGTGTCCCCTGCATTGGCAGGCAGACTCTCAACCACTGCGCCACCAGGGAAGCCCGATAGATATTTTTTGAATCAAGATGTTAGTTGGGGACCTTTGCAGAAACATTATTGCCCCTCTTAGCTTGGACCCCTCATGCAGAGTGTCTCCCCTAAGGTGATGGAATTTTTTAACTATTTTTTGAAAATTGAAGTATAGTTAACTTACAACGTTGTGTAATATATATATTGGGTTGGCCAAAAGGTTCGTTCGTTTTTTTCCGTAAGATGGCTCTAGTAGCACTTAGTTGTCTTTAACTTCATTCAAAATGATTTTGTTAGACTGTATGTGACAGCTGTCATATCAGCATGCATTTTAAAAAAGAGTTATCGAAATTGGTGAATTTTTGTGTAGCCATTTTAATATTGAAGGGCTTCCCTGGTGGCGAAGTGGTTGAGAGTCCGCTTGCCGATGCAGGGGACGGCGGTTCGTGCCCCGGTCCGGGAGGATCCCACATGCCGCGGAGCTGCTGGGCCCGTGAGCCATGGCCGCTGAGCCTGCGCGTCCGGAGCCTGTGCTCCGCAACGGGAGAGGCCACAGCAGTGAGAGGTCCGCGTACTTACAAAAAAAAAAAAAAAAAAAACCGAAGGCACTTTTTGGCCAACCTGGTAGATATATTCTTTTTCAGATTCTTTTCCATTATAGGTTATTATAAGATACTGAATATAGTTCCTGTGCTATACAGTAGGTTCTTGTTGTTAAGGTGATGGAATTTCCCGAGGAGCCAGCCTTCAGTGGCCTGAGTCTTCTGAATGCAGAGACTCTGATGAAGAAAATAACAATGAAGGGCTATTGTTACAACCTTAGCCGTAGAGCTGGGATTCCAAGCCTTTTTGACTGACTGCAGAGTCAGTGTATTTCACACTGAACTATACTTGTATCTTGGTCCTCAGGGATGTCCCAGTGACATGGTCTGGCCTTTAGGCATGGCTTAGGGTATTAGAACATGCCCAACAGGACACATAGGGAGCAGTGTGGTTCGATGGGGCTTCCTTGTTTGGATCGTGGACAGATGTAGCTACTTCTGGATAAAGGGAAGTGAGAATTCAAATGTTTTTCATGTAACTCTTTGCCCAGAAATCCAGAAGTTCAGACTTGTGAGGGCTGTTTTAAAAGCATAGCCCTTCTGAAATTGAGGGCAGTCATCAATTAGATCCCTTGAACTGTAACTTGCTTAATAAATAATATCGTGTAACCTGCCTTCACCTATCAAGCTTGCCTTAATTGTTCCTGCAAATTACATATCCTCATGTAGCTTATACAATATGTCACAAGACTCCTTTAACTGCCCCTCTGTGGATAACACCTCTGACATATGGGTTGCTATAGTAACGGTTCCTTAAGTTGATTTTCAGGAACTTAGAGTCAGCTCTTGCCAGGTTGTGTTCCAGCTGATTAAGACTGCTTGGAACCACTGACCCTCCAACTGGGCCTGTGCGAGTGTCAGATGGATGGCCTTTTGACATCAGAAGGCCAAAACTTCACCCTCAGATCATGCTAATGCCACCACTTTCTGAACATGCATCCCATGAAGAAGGATGTAACTCAGATACACCTGAGCAGAATACCGATTACCTCACCTTTTTCCTGTCCCCAATCACCTTCCCCTGTACCTCCAACCACCCTATACCCTTCACCCATAAATATCCCAAGCCCCTTGCCTTCAGGGAGGTGAATCTGAGACTTGTTCTCCCTGCTCCTCACTTAGATGCCTTGTGAATAAACTCTTTCTCTGCTACAAACCAAAGCGTCTCGTCTCAGTGTTTGGCTTACTGCCTGTTGGGCAAACAAACCTGGTTTGGTAACAATTCCCCACCCTCTGGGACACTTGCTTTTTTTTCTTGACAAAGCAGTTGAGTTACTAATTAATCCTCATTCAACATAGGCTTTTCATTCCTAGGGCATAGGAATTGTCCTGGGGAAAGGGCAGGAGATAGCTAGGTACAAGTGGGAAAATTATATGTAGGAATATCTCATTTCTCAAATTTCAGGGTGGGGAAGTGGAAACTAAGAGAGCGAGGGGCTTGGCCAATGTGTCTCTGTTAAACACATAGACTTCTCTACTTTTAAGAAAGCTATCACTTTAAAAAATTGTGAGGGGACTTCCCTGGCGGTCCAGTGGTTAAGACTCTGCTCTTCCAATGCAGGGGGCACGGGTTTGACCCCTGGTCGGGGAACTAAGATGCCACATGTCATGCGGCCAAAAAAAAAAGCTATTATTTCTTAATAAACAAATTTAAAGAACAAGTCATCAAAAAAAAGGAGGGCGGGGGGAGCTATTCCTCAGACCAACTTCCTTCTCTTGAACCTAATTCTAGCCCTTGGAGTCAATAGATGAAGTTTGCAATCTCTTCCACAAAATATCCAGTTAAATACCTTAGGATATTCAGGGAGTTGGACTTGGGTGACAGGAGGTTAACAGTAATTACCAAGACTAGGGAAAATTAAGGAACTACCGGGGTTGAGTCACTGGGCTATAGGCAGGGGACGTGAGAGTCCTGGCCTGAGGCAGTGAGGATCTTCCTTTCCCCATCCCAGACAAGGCTGGGGGCGCCTGAGTCATCAGGGCACTGCCTGAGGCAGAGGGCCCTAGACACCTTGCAAGATACTTCCTGTTATGGCTCCTCTCCTGGCAAAATCATTCACTGCAAAATTTCCTAGGACAGCGGATGGGGTGGTTGGGAGGAAGAAATGTGGGGAGTGACAGGGTTCAAAGAGGAGGGAACTGAGTGACATCCCAGGTTTACATAAACTTTCAGAGGCTGCCAGAGGGTAAGGACAGATAAGTTTGTGGAGCCTGGAAGCCGACGAGAGCCGCTATAAAGGAAAGAAGCCACAGCCCATCCCAGAGCCAGGCGGAGAGGCAGAGGTTCTGAGGACCTATCGACCATGGTGAGTGTATGCTCTTGGGGCCGAAGGAGGGCTACTCGGGGAACCTTAGGGACCGGCAGGATCCGCCCTGACCTCCGCTGTCTTCGCAGGTGTGCGTGCCCTGTCTGCTGCTGCTCCTGCTGCCACTGCTACGTGTGTCTGCGGCCACACCAGAGCCCTGCGAGCTGGACGAAGAAGATTTTCTCTGCGTCTGCAACTTCACGGATCCGAAGCCTGACTGGTCTAGCGCCATGCAGTGTATGGTTGCTGTCGAGGTGGAGATCCGTGGCGGCGGCCGCAACCTGGAACAGTTTCTAGAGAGCGCCGACGCCGACTCGAAGCGGTACGCTGACACGATCAAGGCTCTGCGCTGGCGGCGGCTCACGTTGGGCGCTGCCCGGGTTCCTGCTCTGCTTCTGGTCGCCCTTCTGCGTGCTCTCGGTTACTCCCGGCTCAAGGAACTGACGTTTGAGGACCTGGAGGTAACCGGCCCGATGCCGCCGCCGCCTCTGGAAGCCACTGGGCCTGCGCTCTCCACTCTCAGTCTCCGTAACGTGTCGTGGGCAACAGGAGGTGCCTGGCTCGGCGAACTGCTGCAGTGGCTCAAGCCTGGTCTCAGGGTACTGAACATCGCGCAAGCACACTCGCTTGCCTTTGCCTGCGCACAGCTCCCCACTTTCCAAGCCCTCACCAGCCTAGACCTGTCTGACAATCCTGGACTCGGCGAGCGCGGGCTGATTGCGGTTCTCTGTCCGCACAAGTTCCCGGTCCTCCAAGATCTAGTGCTACGCAACGCGGGGATGGAGACGCTCAGCAGCGTGTGCGCTGCGCTGGCGGCGGCGAGTGTGCAACCCCACCGACTAGACCTCAGCCACAACTCGCTGCGCGCCACCGCCCCGGACGCTACCTCGTGTGTCTGGCCCAGCGCACTGAGCTCTCTTAACTTGTCGTTCGCGGGGTTGGAGCAAGTGCCTAAAGGACTGCCGCCCAAGCTCGGCGTGCTTGATCTCAGCTGCAACAGGCTAAGCAGGGCGCCGCGGCCAGACGAGCTGCCCGAGGTAAATAACCTGACACTGGACGGGAATCCCTTTCTGGACCCTGGAGCCCTCGAGCACCAAGAAGACCTGAAGAACTCCGGTGTGGTCTCAGTCTGTGCACGTTCCGCCTTGACCATGGGGGTGTCAGGAGCCCTGGCACTGCTTCAGGGAGCCGGGGACTTTGCCTAAGGCCCAGTGGAGAAGGGGGAGAGGAATTAATTGGCTCAGATTGTCCTGGCTCTGGGAGAGCCTCGTCAGGACATCTCAACCAACCAACCCTCTGCCCCATCTTCATTAAAATCTTAAACAGCGGGTCCGTGACATTCACTCAACAGACATTTACTGGGCACATTGCTGGATAGTGAATCCATTATACTTAAACTTTCTTCATCCTAACTCCCTAGAAAAGAACTACAGGGGCAGAAAGGGCAGGGAAAAGTCGCCTGTCTAGGGCTGTGTGGCAGAACCAAGGGTTTCTGCCCAATGCGGGCTTTCTGAACAGATTACTGGCACCTATTAAAGGATGTTTGAATGGTAAACATGCCTAGGAGGATACAGAATGTTTCCTCTCTGGTGCATTTTCCAAGAGTCAGCTTCTCCCTTTCCAAGGTGATAAAACCCAGAGCCATTTGCTTATTCTCACTCTCTTTTTTTCCTCCAACCCCCAGTGAGGAGAGACAGCTATGCCACTTGTTCTACATAAGCTCTGAGTTTTAGAATTTCAGGGTTCCTCTCCTGTAGCGTACAGCCCCTCTGCACACACAGGTACACTGGCTTTCGCTGTGTCATGTAATGGGGAGTTTGGGGTTGGGGAACTGATACAAGATGCTGTCATTTAACAGCCTGTCTCTGAACCAGAGATCTTGTGACTATGTTAGTACATGTGTGTATATTCGTTCTTTGATTTGCAAACAGGATAACACCTTAGACCCTTCACAGCTTCTCAGACCCCTGCACAGGGCAATTAAAAGTATACGTCCTCTGAACCACATTATCTCAGTGACCCAGGACATCAGCCAAGCAGCCAAGAGGTACTGTTCCTTCTAAGGGTCCCTTCTTCATTACATCAAGTAGGCAACCACACCCAGCAGAGATCTAGGTATCTGCCTCCAGGCGGACCTCAAGAGGAGTGGGAGGAGGCATGTAAACATAGCCCTCCAGCCTGCCTCCCTCCAGTGTCCAGAACCACACAGATAGGAATGGAGAATGCAAATTAACATTGATGAGAGAGTTACACAGGTTATCAGACCATGGGCTCAAAGAGTCATAGGGGCAGCTAAATAAACTGCCAATCTATGTGGCTGAACCACACTGACTCCGTTTTGTCACCTCCATCTTAGGCCCACAGTCTTGCCCCTCCCCTTTCTGCACAACTGAGCTTTAGTCTACTCACAAGGAGTGCACCCAAGCCAGATTACTTTCCTAACAACGTTTACTCTTGCCTTCATGTGATATGAAAACTGGAAGAATGCCTTTTTTGACACAGATGGTTAATGGTCATGAGACCCCCCAGGAGGAAAAAGCCCCGGTTCCCTTGGATGCAGATGTGCATCTTACTTGGTAGTCAATTTCTGTCTTTCACTTTGGCCCCTTTAAATCCAAGGTATCCCCTTCGCAGAACACCGCTGTGAATGCCTCTGGATCCTAGCTGTATGTAAGATCACAATACGCATTATGTAATATGGCTGTATGTCAGTACGCACAATAAACTTCAAAATTGCACTTTATGGAGTTGCCTGCTTTGTTTTTTGGTCTCAAGGTTCTTTCTCAGTTCGGTGGATATTATTCAATATCTCTGCCTCCCAACAATTTTGCATGTGGATAGACAGTTTTCCCAATACCATTTTTGAAAAGACATTGAATGGTCTTGGCATCCTTGTCGAAAATCATTTGACCATATATGTGAGGTTTTATTTCTGGGCTCTCTATTCAATTCTATTGGTCCATATATCTGTTTTTTGTTTTTTTTGCGGTACGCGGGCCTCTCACTGCTGTGGCCTCTTCCGTTGTGGAGCACAGGCTCTGGACGCGCAGGCTCAGCGGCCATGGCTCACGAGCCCAGCCGCTCCGCGGCACGTGGGATGTTCCCGGACCAGGGCATGAACCCGCGTCCTCTGCATCAGCAGGCGGACTCTCAACCACTGCGCCACCAGGGAAGCCCCATATATCTGTTTTTATGCCGGTACCACACTGTTGTGGTTACTGTAGGTTTGTAATAGGTTATGAAATCAGGAAGTGTGAGATCTCCAATTTTATTCTTTTTTTCAAGATTGTTTTGGCTCTTTGGGGTCCCTTGAGATTCCATATGAATCTTAGGATGGATTTTTCTATTTCTGCAAAAAATGCCATTAGATTTTGACAGGGATTTAATTAAATCTGTAGCTTGCCTTGGGGAGTGTTGATATCCTAATAATATTGTCTTCCGATCCATGAATATGGGATGATTTTCCATTTACTTGTGTCTTCTTTAATTCTTTCAGCAATTTTTGTAGTTTTCATTTTAAGTCTTTCATCTCTTCAGTTAATTTCTAAGTACTTTATTTTATTTTTTGATGCTATTGTAAATGGAATTGGTTTTCTTAATTTCCTTTCCAGACTGTTCATTATTAGTGTATAGAAACTGCTAAACTGAAACAAATAGACTGCCAGATAGTTCTCCTGCAAAGACAGGTTTCTTTGGGATCAGCAGAGAATTGCAATTCAGGTGTCTGCAACCACGGCGAGCTATCAATACATGCAAGTTTCTGTATGGCAAAGGTAGGAGAACACTTTTATATAGAGGAAAAGGAAGGTGGGAGGGCTCCTTGCCAGTAAAGAAGGAGTCTTTCTTCTTCCTGTTGGGCTCTGCTAAGGTCTCAGGGCATGAAGCAGTCCCTTCTGGTCTCCCAACTCTATTTAATTGAGGTTTCTGTTTATTTTTTTACAAAACTCACTGGATTTTGTTTGTTGGTTTTGTATGCCTCAACTTTGCTGAATTTGTTTATCAGTTCTAACAGGTTTTTTTGTGTGGAATCTTCAGGATTTTCTACATATAAAATCATGTCATCTGTGAACAAAGACAATTTTACTTCTTCCTTTCCAGTTTGGATGTCTTTTGTTTCTTTTTCCTGCCTAACTTCTTTGGCTAGGATCTCCAGTACTATGTTAAATAGAAGTGACAAAAGTGGGCATCCCTGTCTTGTTCCTGATCTTAGAAAGTTTTGTCTTTCACCATGGAGTATGATTGATGTTATGTTCATAAGATAATCTTCATTAAGATGAGGGAAACAGCATGATTGTATGCAGATAGGAATAAGATATATATTTTTTCTCTTTATTCTGGTAAAAATATATATATATAAAGTTTGCCATTTTAACCATTCTTAAGTGTAAGGTACAGTGGTATTAATTACATTCACAGTATTGTGCAACCATCACCACAATTTCCAGAATTTTTTTGTTACCCCAAGAGAAACTCTGTACCCGTTAAGCAAATACTCTCCATTTCCCTTCCCCTAGAGCCTGGGAACATCTAATCTACTTTCTGTCTATGAATTTGCCTATTCTAGATATTTAATATAAGTGGGATCATACAGTATTTGTGTCTGGTTTATTTAACTTAGTATAATGTTTTCAAGGTTCATCTATGTTGTACCATGTGTCAGTACTTCATTGCTTTTTATGGCTGTATGATACTCCATTGTATTATAAACTACATTTTGTTTATTAATTCATCTATCGATGGACAGTTTTTGGCTATTGTGAATGATGCTACTATGAACATTTTAGTACACAAATCTGTTTATGTACCTCTTTTCAGTTCTTTTGCATATATACCTAGGAGAAGTATTGCTGGATCATATGGTAATTATATGTTTAATGTTTTGAAGAACTTCCAAACTCTTTTCCACAGTGGCTGCACCATATTACATTCCCATCAGCAATGGATGAGGGTTTGGACTTCCCTGGTGGTGCAGTGGTTAAGAATCCGCCTGCCAGTGCAGTGGACACGGGTTCGAGCCCTGGTCTGAGAAGATCCCACATGCCGCGGAGCAACTAAGCCTGTGCGCCACAACTGCTAACCCTGCTCTCTGCAGCCCGCGAGCCACAACTACTGAGCCCCCGTGCCACAATTACTGAAGCTCACGTGCCTAGAGCCCGTGCTCCGCAACAAGAGAAGCCACTGCAATGAGAAGCCCATGCTCCACAATTAAGAGTAGCCCCGGTTCGCTGCAACTAGACAAAGCCAGAGCGCAGCAACGAAGACCCAACACAGCCAAAAATACATTAATTAATTTTAAAAAATGTATGAGCGTTCTTATTTATCCACTTTCTCACCAACGGTTTTCTTTTTAATTACGTTACCTCTTTTTATTTTACAATACATTTCAAAAACGCCATTAAAGTTGCCTTAACTGCTCTATAAGACCTGGAATCAAAGAACACTGAGAATTAGAACACACAAACATCAAGCTGTAATACCTACTTGTGCTGAACGATTACTACCAAAAGGATGTCATTTTTTAAATAAGCAGATGTGTGTCAATGCAAAATACAATACAAACTTGTTAAAACAGAACAGTAAACTTTGTTTCAATGGCTATAGAAAGGAGGTGGTTTTGTTTTTTTTCAATGCATCTGGTCTGGCAGCCAGTTGCATTATGCATTTAAAGCAATACGTGCCCTGGGGCTTCCCTGGTGGTTCAGTGGTTAAGAATCCGCCTGCCAATGCAAGGGACACGGGTTTGAGCCCTGGCCCGGGAAGATCCCACATGCCACAAAACAACTAAGCCCGGGCACCACAACTACAGAACCTGAGCTCTAGAGCCCATAAGCCACAACTACTGAGCCCACGTGCCACAACTACTGAAGCCTGTGTACCTAGAACCCATTCTCTGCAACAAGAGAAGCCACTGCAATGAGAAGCCCGCCCACCACAAGGAAGAGTAGCCCCCGCTCGCCGCAACTAGAGAAAGCATGTGCACAGCAACGACGACCCAACATAGCCAAAAATAAAAACAAACAAATAAATAAATGTATATTAAAAAAAAGCAATACATGCCCTGAAAGTTTATATTTTCAGTTGTGTGTATCAACTGAATCAGAGCCCATTTTTTTCTTTTTATTAGAGCCATACTAGTGAGTAAGAAGTGGTACCTCATTATGTTTTAGATTTGCATTTCTTTAATGACCAAGGATTTTGAGCATCTTTTCACATGCTTGTTGGCCATTTGTATAGCTTCTTTGGAGAACTGTCTATTCAAATGTTTTTTCCTAGTTATTAATTGTTGCTTGTCTTTCTGCATTTCACTAATGTATAATGACGCTGAGCATCTTTTTATGCACTGTGTATATGTTCTTTGGAGAAATGGCTATTCAAGTCTTTCCCTCATTTTTTACTTGAGTTGTTTGTCTTTTTGTTGCTGAGTTGTAGGAGCTCTCTATATATCCTGGATAGTAGATCATCAGGTATATAATTTGCAAATATTTTCTCCCATTTTGTAGGCTGTCTTTTCATATTTTTGATAATGTCTTTTGATGCACAAAAGTTTTTAACTTTGATGAAATTCAGTTTATCATGTTTTCTTCTGTTGTGCTTGCTTTTGGTATCATATCTAAGAACTCAATGCCAGATTAAAGGCCATGAGGATTAATTTCTGTATTTTCTTCTATGAGTTGTATAGTTTTAGCTCTTAAATTTGGGAAATTGATCGATTTGAGTTAATTTTTGTATATGGTCTGAGGTAAGGGTCCAACTCCATTCATTGGTATCTGGATGTCCAGGTGTCCCAGTGCCATTAGTTAAAAAGATTAATCTTTCCTCATTGAATGTTCTTGATGTCTTTGTCAAATCAGCTGTCCATAGAAACATGTGTTTATTTCTGGACCCTTACTGCTCTGCTCTCTCACTGATCTCTATGTTTGTTCTTATGTCAATACCACAGTGTCTTGGTTACTATAGCTTCACAATAAGTTTTGAAATCAGGAAGTGTGAGTCCTCCAACTTTGTTCTTCTTTTATAAGATTGTTCTGACTATTCAGCATCTGTTGAAATCCGTATGAACTTTAGAAGGAGGAACAGAAGCTGAGAGTGAAGGAACGAATAAATAGGTTATGCAATGAAGGAAATCCAATATTACACTAATGCTTCAAAAGAGGCTCAGAGAAAAAGATGGTATGTCCCTTAGTTCAGTTATACCAGATGTCGCAGGGTGAAACCATCTAATCTTGAGACCACTTTTGCTTTGGAACCTGATGAGATATAGGAGAAGACTGCAAACCTGGGTGGCCTTGTCGTGGGAGACATTTTGATCGTAAATTATAATGATGGACTGAACTAATTACTCTCATTTTTCATGTAACACCTACACAACGAGATATAACACTGGCAGTGTTGGTAAGACTACAGTATTAATATTGATAGTCAAATGTATGGGAAAATACAAGCCTCCTATGCCTACCCCACACTGATTCCTCCAGATGTTAGGCATATTCATCTTGTTACTATTGCTCTACCTGTTATATAGACATACACCAAATGTAGATGATCAGACAGGTATGATTCTTTTGGCTATAAGGGATCCTTGGTGAAAAACCAGAGAGTGGCTTGTGATATAATAAAGAACTTATCTGGTCTTTGTCTTCAGTTACTGGCACAAAGCTTCAAAAACCTTTGGAATTTCCGGAGCAATAGGAGTCTCTCTGTTATACTAATGAGGTGACTTCTGGCAGGGCTCCTAGATAGCTCTAGGATGGAAGAGGTTACTCACTAGAAATAAACAACCATGCAGGGACTTCCCTGGTGGTCCGGTCGTTAAGACTCTGTGCTTCCACTGCAGGGGGCACAGTTTTGATCCCTGGCCATGGAACTAAGATCTTGCATGCCACGCAGCACGGTCAAAAAAAGAAAAACCATGCAGATTGAAGGGCTGGAGTTGAATTCAATCACATAGCCTATGATTTAATTAATCATGCCTACATAATGAAATCTCATCGAAAAATGCTGGACAATGAGGCTCAGGGAGCTTCCTGGTTGGTGAACACACTGATGTACTGGGAAGGCATACCCTCACTCCACAGGAACAGGAGCTCCTGCCACTCAGGACCCTTCCAGACCTTGCCCTACATAACTCTTCTGTTGGAAGCCATCCTGGAGTCCCTGCGCCGTGACAAAATCATGATGCAATCAAAGGCAGGACTGCAAAGCAGCACTGTCCCAGCACGGCGGACTACATCTCTATTGATTTGTTTGGTTGTGTTAAGCTTATATATGGAAATAGCACTAGGGGGATTTGCACCCAGGGTTAGGAAAATGAGAAAAACTACTACCCACCCCCCTACTATTATTACCACAAAATGGAAAGTACCTATTCCGGCCCCAGGAAACTGGGAACGCAATACACAATCTGGAAATATAGGGATGTTCCTATGGAAAACACCCCCAATTGAACAACTGTGGCCCTATGAAGGGGTTGTTGATGATTTTGGTTTTATCTGGGTCCACTATAAAGAAAGGTTAATACTTTGGCAATAATTGCCGGATGATAAACAGGAGTGTAGGAGGTATTGTGAGTGCTACTAGTGGAGTCAGCAACACAGGAACTGTAGGATATATTGTAAATATTTTCAAGGCACTATTCAAAACACTTGCCCATGCAGAAAGAACACGAAGATTGCACTTCTGTAATAAAGACTTACATAATAGCTTGGCTTAACGACTAGAAAATAACCTGCAACTAATGAGAACTTGGGGAAATATCTTGATAGCACATCTAGAAACTACAGACAATTCTAAGGTAATCTTTTGAGGAAATCTTGTGGTCAAGGGTTTGAGGCCTAAGGCTAGACTATATTATGATAATTATGTTTTGATTATGTAAACCAAAAATATATAAGCTTGCTGAATAACAATAAAGTATGCTACTATCTGCCTGACTCCAGAGACAGTGTCAGTCTCGTTCTTTCTCCGTCGCTGATGCTGTTCCTCCCTCAGGTACTCCTGGACTCGTTGCAGCTGGACTCCAACACTCTTCATCTGATTGTTCACTTGCATGCTTTATAATTAAAAAAAGGTAATCATAAATAGAGCACTTTCCCGAGTTCTGTGAGTCATTCTAGTGAATTATTGAACCTGAGGGTTGGTTGTGGGAACCCAGGAATCTGTAGCCAAGTCAGGCAGTACTACAAGTAACTTGGGGAGCCCACTTGTGGCTGGAACCTGAAATAAGGGGTCTTACTGAGAACCTTGCATTTTAACTTGTGGGATCTGGCGCTAACTCCAAGTAGTTAGTGTCACCTACAAATTGGCGCTTGCCATCTACCTCTACAAGGATCAAATTATGAGCTGCTGCAACTGCTGACCTTTAACACCCCCTGAAAGGAGTTCAGGGTGGAGATGAGGAATGAGGCGCTATGTGCTCTAGGAAAAATTGGCAAAACAGGTCTTCAGATACATATTTTCAGGAGACAATTTTATGAGTCCAATTGTTGCATCTCCTTGTACCTAGAAAAGCACTAAAATCATCCCTCATGGTGACACCTGCTCCTGGTGACTAGCAGTAACCTTCACGAGACTAGCAGAAACCTCCTGCAAAGAAATATGTGCTTCATTGCATGTACTCTCCCTGCACCAAAATCACATATATACTGAACTTCCCCCGCTACCTCTTTGGAGCAGCTTCTCAGAGCAATCTGAAATGCTGTCTACTGGACTATAGTCCTAATTTTACCCCAAATAAAACTTAACTCACAACTCACAGGTTGTGCTTTTTTTTTCAGTCGACGTTAGTATCAGAATTGGATTGAAATGTAGGACGCCCAGTCAGTGTTAGAGAATTGGTGTCAGATACAGTAACTATAATGCTTTTTTGGGTTCTGTAAGTCATTCCAGCAAATTATGGAAGCTGCAGGAGTAGTGGGTATACCTGGGAGTGTAGATAGCTAGTCAAAGTGAGGACCCCTGAGCTTGAGACTAGCGTCTGAATTTAGGGCAGTCTTATTTCAACTGTGCTCTTACCTGTGAAGTTTGGCCAAACTCCGGGTAGTTAGTGACAGAAGTAATTTCATCCTACATGGAACATTATTCAGCCACAGAAACGAAAGAAGTACTGATACATGCTACATCATGGATGAACCTTGGAAAACAAGAAAAAAGCCAGTCACAGAAAGAACACATATTATGTGAGTCCACTTATATGAAATGTCCAGAATGGGCAAATCTATAGAGGCAGAGAGTAGATGAGTGGTTTTTTAAGGGTCAGGATAAGGTGGGGGTTAGGGAGGTTATAGTAAAGGAAAGCAAGTTTCTTTATAAAGTGATGGAAACGTTCTAAAATTAACCGTAGTAAGAGTTACACATATCTGCAAACGTACTAAAAACCATTGAATAATACACTTTAAGTGGGTGAATTGTATGGTATATGAATTATATCTCAACAAAGCTGTCATTTTTTAAAAAGGTAGTTATCTTGTATAAATACATACTGAAATAGCTATATGTGAAATATAAGGTGTCTGGGATTTGCTTCAAAAGAATCCACTGGGGGCTTCCCTGGTGGCGCAGTCGTTGAGACTCTGCCTGCCGATGCAGGGGACGCGCGTTCATGCCCCGGTCCGGGAAGATCCCACATGCCGCAGAGCAGCTGGGCCCGTGAGCCATGGCCGCTGAGCTTGCGCGTCCGGAGCCTGTGCTGCGCAACGGGAGAGGCCACAACAGTGAGAGGCCCGCGTACCGCAAAAAAAAAGAATCCACTGGGGTGGAAGGGGGAACAGAAGGAATAAAACCGGCCATAAGTTGATAACTGCTGAAGCTGAGTGCCTGGAAGCTCATTAAACTCTTCTCTCCACAGTTATATATGTCTGAAATTTTTCATAAGAGGGAAAAAAAGAAAAACTCCATGCAACAGTCTGGCTCACTCAGAAAAGAGAGGTCACCTCCTATGGTAAGTTATTGTTCAGAGGCCCTACCCAGAGCCCTCAGATCAGGGAGATGAATTATTGAGGGGAATCTGAGAGGCACAGAAGCCATGGAGTGCGGAGAGGCGATGAGCACAGGGGCTGCTTTGGGCCGGGGCAGCTCAGCCCCTTCAGTCCTCACTGACAACCCACAGACCAGGCTGGCCGTGGTGGTGGAAGTAGAGCGAAGGAGAAGATCTGGTAAGAAGCCTCCACACATTCATCTCAGAGGTAACACAGCCTGGGAGAGCCTCTTGGGAGAGGGGGAGGGCGAGGCCATCTCACATTAGGAAACTGAGGCAAAGGTTGAAGGCAGGACTCAGGAGTCCTGAGAGTTCAGTTTCCCCCATGAGAGTTGACATGTAGCCCACCTGTCTCAGGCCCCGAGGAGACCTGTTGCCCCACGCTCCTCCTGGAGGGGCCCAAGAGCATCCGCCTGTGTCAGCGTGGGATTCTGGAGAGTCAGGTAGAGATGGGATGGGCTGGGATGGGGTGTGGGTAAGTCCAGGGAAGATGGGAGTGACACTGTTGACTCCAGTTCTGCTCACAGGAACAATGCGTCACCTTTGACAGAGTCCTGGGTTCTGATGCTCCTCAGGTAGGGGGGTCTGGTAGGGTGATGGGAGGAGGGTCAGAGCACTCAGGACCCTTGATCCTGGAGTGCTGAGTGCTTCCCAAGCTCTCTGGTCAGGGCAGGCTGGGCAGGCACCTGAGTCGGAGATGTGCCTGTGTCTCCCTGCAGGAGGCGGAGCAGGAGTTGCTAACAAGAGTCCAGTGCATGCTGGGCTCGGTGGGCCGAGGGTACACTGTGGCCCTGCTGCTTCGGGGTCGAGAAACAGAGGCACCCCGGCTTGTGCCTCAGGTGAGTCCCAGAGGATGCACCAGTCATAGTTGTTATGAGACTCAAGTGTTGGCTCCTCAAGGAGACCTTCGAGAACTTTCCCCTCCCCACCCTAGCTGGACTAGGTGCCCCTCCTTGGGGTTCCTATAGCACCCTGTGGTCCATACAGGATGTCTTTCCAGCATCAATCACGAAGCTATTGAGAGGTCAGGGAAGGTGGGAGGCTGGGGTCCATGAGGTGAGGGTCAAGGAGGGGTGGTGTGCAAAGATCAAATACTCAGGGAAGTCTACTTTTCACTGTTCTTAGTAATACTAATAATGATAATAAACATTTTGTTTTTAGGCTTCAGCAAAGTGCCCCCAAACTAAAACAGTTGCCTCAAAACCTTGTCATGAGCCCCTACCCTAGCAAACAGGAGGTCCCACTGAAAATGTCTGCTCACTTGTCTGGCTCGCTGTGAACCACAAGGCCGGGGGCTATTTTTGTCCTGGCCACCAAGTCCATAGCACCTAGCACAGGGCCAGGCATAGAAATAATTTCCTTGCCCTCAGGAAATGTTGAAAAACAGGTTAATCCCTTCTCAATCCTCACTCACCCTTCTCTTTAGCTGCTGCAGATGCTGTTTGAAGAAGCTCTGCCCCTCAGGGGCTCTGATGCCGTGCTTAGTACACTTAGCCTGGTGCAGGTGAGGCCCTGGGGGGAAGGGGAGACCTGGGGAGCCAAGGCCATGTTGATGCTGCAAAAGAGCCCAAGGCTCAGGGACTGCCTGAAGAGTTTGGATCTCTTGCCCGTCCAAACACCTACAGCTAGTCTCTCATTGGCTCCCCCTCTTCCCGTTCATCCTCCGCACCACTGTCGGCTTGCCTTGCTGGGGTCTCCTTTTTCCTGCCTGAGATGGCTGAATTTTGGTGCCCTGCTTGGTTCACAGGGCCCCAGCGGGAGGATCACATGAGCCAAAGGCTGGGGAAAGGTTCGGTTTGTAACAGATGTTGTGCTTGTGTGATCGCAGCTCAGCACCAGTGGGAGGAGTCGGGACCTGCTTGCTCCAGGGTCAGAGAACCTGTCAGTGCTGGATGTGTCCCCTCTGGGCTTGTGAGTGTCCAGAGCCCAACGGGGTCTGAGGGAGCTTGTCTTAAGTCAGGGCTGACACCCCAAACCAAGCCGTTGGAGGCTTCTCCCCACTGCCACTCCAGGGAAGGGAAGTTATGAACTTGGGGTCATGCTTACAGGTTTTACGTTTGCCCCCAGGACTCCCTCTCACCGTCTTCCCTTCATCCCATATCTCCATAACCTCTCGCTCTTCTCACCACCCCATCCACTTACACCTCTTCAACTCAGTCATTACCATCCCGGGTGATCTGAGCATCTCACCGAGCAGAACTTCAGTTTCTCCATCTATAAAATGGGAGCAATCCCAACTATCCTGTTTCCCTCACTGGGCAGATGATAGGAGAAAAATAAGATCATGAAGATGAGAGGCTTTTAGGGGATATATTGAGCTTGGAGTCTTGGGGATGATTCTTATAGGCTCTTGGGCCCCCATGGGCTCCCCATGCAGAGATTCTGGGGGGCTGGACAGAACCCTTGTGCTTAGGAGCTGAGATCAGCCTTCCCTTCCTCCAGGGTGGTAGAAAATGCCAGTGAAGTGGAGGTGTCTGACTCAAGAGCTGCCTCAGAGCTGTACTTGCAGGCTGCAGGTGGTGGAGACAGGTGAGGACAGGCGGGTGCCTTCACCCACCCCCACCCCCTAGCCATTTGGCCTGATCCTTTGATCTCCTCCACAGTGCCTGCTCTCTGCTCACTGTCACCATGTCCTGCCCATGGCCTGACCCTCCTGAGGGACCTGGGACCCAGGGCATGTGGCGAGGAGCCTTGCGGATCCTGCAGCTTCCAGGAGCCCTGTAAGTTTGATGGAACCTTTTAACAGCTTTGGGGAAGGCTTGGGTAGGTGGCTGAAATATGGATGTAGAGGCCCAGGGCAGCATCAGAGTCTCCTCCTTTCCTCATCTCTGACATGCTGAAGGATTTGCTCCCTTTAGTATTTCTTGTAAGGCAGGTCTACTAGCAATGAACTCCCTCAATTTTTGTTTATCTGGGCATATCTTACTTTCTCTTACATTTCTGAAGGATAGTCTTGCCAGATACAGAAATCTTAGTTGACAGGTTTGGTTTTTTGTTTTTTTTTTCTTTCAACACTTTAACTGTGTTATCCCACTGCCTTCTGGCCTCCATAGTTTCTGATGAAAAATTGGTTTTTAATCTTACTGAAGATCCCTTGTGCATAATAAGCTGCTTCTCTCTTGTTTTCAAGATTCTTTCTTTGACTTTGGATTTTGACAGTTTGATTATAATCTGTCCTGGTGTAGATCTCTTTGAGTATACCCTCCTTGGAATTTGTTGAGCTTCTTGGATGTGTAGATTCATGCCTTTCATAAGTTTGGGGGACTTTTTGAGCATTATTTCTTCAAATATTCTTTCTGTCCTTTTCTCTTTCTCTTCTCCCTCTGGGACTCCCATTATGCATATGTTTGTACACTAGATGGCAGCCCACAGGTCTCTTAGGCTCATTTTCCTTCATTCTTCTTTCTTTCTGCTCCTCAGACTGGATAATTTTATTTGACCTATCTTCAGGTTTGTTGAGATTCTTGTGCCTGCTCAAATCTACCCTCTAGTGAATTTTTAATTTCAGTTATTGTACTTTTCAGCTCCCATATTTCTACTTGGTTCCTTTTTATAATTTCTATTGTTCTATTGACAGTCACTGAGACATCATTTTCTTTTTTTTTTTTTTCTTTATCTTTATTCCCCTTCTCCCACCACAAAATTTTTAGGAAAATTCCCAAGATAGCAGTGAAGATAGAAGTTGGGTGGGAAAGAGGGAACTGGGAGTTGACAGAGGAGCCAGCCTGGGTGAGACATCATTTTCTTGATTTAGTTTTCTGAAAATATCTAAGACAGTTGATTTAAAGTCTTTGTCTACTGAATCCAGTGTCTGGTTTCCTCAGGGACAGTTTTTATTAATTTCTTTTTCTTTTTTCCTGTGAGTGAGGCATACTTTCTTTTTTTTTTAATTAAAAAAAATTTATTTATCTATCTGGCTGTGCCAGGTCTTAGTTGAGGCATGTGGGATCTAGTTCCCTGACCAGGGATCGAACCAAGGCCCCCTGCATTGAGAGTGCAGAGTCTTAGCCACTGGACCACCAGGGAAGTCCTGAGCCATACTTTCTTATTTGCATGCCTAATAATTTTTTGTTGGAAACTGGCCAATTTGAGTATTTTTTGTAAAGACTATATTCTTTATTGGGTTGGTCTCTTAAGTCTCCATTCTTTTTCCTTAGTGCTCTGACACTCTGGATATGATAATCAGGTAACTCTGAAAGCTGGATTCTCCCTCCTCTCCAGGGTTTGCCTTGTTGCTTGTTGTGAGCATCAGCCATCCATTTGCTTACTTTTCCAAACAATTTTTGCAAAGACTGTATTCCTTGCAGTCACTGAAGTCTTCATTCTATTATCTCAGTGATTAGCCAATGACCTGACATAGAATTCCCTAACCTCCGAGAATGCGCCCCCCCCCCAAAAAAAAAAGAAAGGAAAAGGAGAAAAAGGAGGAGGAGGACAGGTAGGGGAAAGGGAATGAGGAGAGAGGAAGGAGAAGAAGGAGGAGGCAGGGAGGAGGAAAAGGGAAAAAAAGGGAGAAAGGAAGAAAAAAATTCTCCAGGTTTCTACAGACTGGCTCTGTGTTGGGTCACTCCTTAAATGCTTAGCAAGACCATTTACAGCTCTGCCTTAGCCTCACCTGATGCTTGCACTGAGCCCTAATTCAGACAGAGGTGAAAGCCTTTGGTCTTCTCAGGTCTCTTCTGACCACATATACTGCCCTGGACATATGTGTGGCTTTCTAGGCACCCTAGTACACATGGGAACTTTTCAAAATCCTTATTCCTCCAAAATTTCACTCCCCACCTTTTCTCCCTGTCTTTCCATGTGTCTATTGTTTGCCCCAACTGTTATTTTTGCTTGTTCTTTCATCTCTCAATGCTTTGGGGGACTGTCCTCTGGCATAGCTCCTCTGTTCCAAGAGAATTCCAAGATAAGTGAGACAAAGGGAGGCAGCTTTTGTCAGTCCTTTGTGGGAAACCCCAGACAATCAAAACAGACAAACACAGTTCCCTGGGAACAAGATCTACTCTGCTCCTTTCAGAACCAGGTACCCCCACCAGAAATGTGGGCTGTGCTGGGGAGAAGGTTGGGGCTAGGGTAAGTTAAAAACACCACAAAGATCTCTTACCATATTTAAGCTGCCTTTCTCCTGGTTAAACATTCACTTGATTGCTGTCAACCTTTGACTATCTCCCAGAGTTCCAGTAAGGTTGATTCTGACCATTTTTTTTGCCAGATGTTTCTGGGAAGGGACAGACTCCCAGAGTTCCCTACTCTGCCATTTTTGTTGATGTCACCTTGCTTTGCCATTTTACAATTGGGCTGTATTTTTTATTATTGAGGTATAGGAGCTCTTTATATATTCTGGATACAAGTCTCTTGTCAGATATAAAATTAAATTGTTTTTACTATGAGAATGTATTATTTGTGTAATTTTAAAAGTAATCAAATATAAAATAAAATAAAGATCTATACAAGGTTGCAAATCTGTCTGGTGGTACACAAAAGTGACTGGAAACAGTCAATCTTTCCATCAGAGTGTGATTTGGGCCAGTTTCTTTCTGCATCCACCGGTGGACATCTCTTTTCTTCCTCCATCCCTCCCTCTGGCAGAGACTGTCCCTTGCTGCAGGTGTTGGCTGGTAAGGTTGTTGGTGAGGAGGTGGAGGGCTCTCTGCCCTGGATTGTCTCATGTCTCCTGGAAGGAAACAACTACAGTGGCCTTCTTCTTCGCCTGGACCCTCAAGGTGGCCTGGGGGAGGACGTGGGTTTCTTTGGGAAGCTCTAGGATCTGGCCTTAGGTCTGGCCCCCCTCTCACCCAACCAGCGGCAGCCCCAACCCTAGCCAGCCGAGAGAGAGCCTGAGCCTCTGGGACGGCCAGGATTCAGAAAGGTCCCAGAATTGCCAGGCGCTCACCGTCTGGAAAGGTAAGGCCAAGAGTAAAAGCAACCCCTCACCCTTTCAGAGAGCTTCAACAGTTTACCAAGCATTTTTACACTGACTAAAACCTTTGATTCTTACCACAATGCCATGAGGCAGATCGAATCTACGGGCGAGGGAAGGGAGGCAGGTTTAATTTATAGACGAGGAAAGGGAGGATCAGAGAAGAGAAGGTACTTTCCTATTTTCACACACTCATTAAAGATCAGGCCTCTGTGAAATGATATGTCAGAAATTTGGGGGAGGTCAAGTGGAGGGTATAGATCAAACAAGAATGACCATGAGTTGATATTTGTTGAAGATGATAAGGTGATAAGTAGATGAAATTCCTAGACTTTGTATATGTTTGAAGTTTTCCACTAATAAAAGAGTAAAAAAAAAAAGTCTGTGGGGCTTCCCTGGTGGCACAGTGGTTAAGAATCCGCCTGCCAATGCAGGAGACATGGGTTCAAGCCCTGGTCCGGGAAGATCCCACATGCTGCGGAGCAAGTAAGCCCGTGCACCACAACTACTGAGCCTGCGCTCTAGAGCCCGTGAGCCACAGCTACTGAAGCCCGCACGCCCAGAGCCTGTGCTCCGCAACAAGAGAAACCACCGCAATGAGAAGCCCGCACACCACAACAAAGAGTAGCCCCGGCTCGCCGCGACTAGAGAAAGACCACATGCAGCAACAAAGACCCAACGTAGCCAAAAAAGAAAAAAGAAAAGTAAAAGTCTGGCCCTCTGTCTTCAGAAGCAACAAACACATTCATTTGGCCAACATATTCCCAGACCACAGCCTACATCAGGCCCTGTGGAATGAGGAAGATAAGTTGGGGCACTTCACACTCTCAAGGACAAAGCAGGGAGGGAAGGAAGTGTGTTTGTGTATAGGCCAGTTTGGGATCGTGACTAAGGGCACAGGCTTTAGTGTCAGACAGAACTGGGCTTGAGTTTCAGTTCTGCCACTCACCAGGAAGTTGCTTGACCTCTCTGAGGTTCAGTTGCCTCATCTGGAAAATGTGGAGGGAGACAGGGTAAATTAGGGTTGCTGCCTCACTGGAGTATTGTGTAGCTAAAAAGAGACAATCCATGAAAAGCCTTAGCACAGTACCGTCGAACACATGGAAAATGCCGGACAGGTGTTAGCTATTTTTTTTTTAATTAATTAACTAATTTTTGGCTGAGTTGGGTCTTTGTTGCTGCGCGCGGGCTTTCTGTAGTTGCGGCGAGCGGGGGCTACTCTTTGTTGCGGTGTGCAGGCTTCTCATTGAGGTGGCTTCTCTTGTTGCGGAGCACAGGCTCTAGGCATGTGGGCTTCAGTAGTTGTGGCTCACAGGCTCCAGAGCGCAGGCTCAGTAGTTGTGGCACACGGGCTTAGTTGCTCCGCGGCATGTGGGATCTTCCCGGACTAGGGCTTGAACCCGTGTCTCTTGCATTGGCAGGCGGATTCCCAACCAATGTGCGACCAGGGAAGCCCAGGTGTTAGCTATTTTTATGAATAGTACTGTTAATAGAAATTAAAAGTTTTACAGGTAGTGTGCTTTGGAGTTCAGAGGAAGGAGGGATTCACTCTGTGTCTCCCCTTACTAGGCAGCTCCCTGAGCTTGCTCCAGGCTGCTCTGTTGGGGGCCGCAGAAAGGAGGATGAAGGTGAGACAGGTGAGGCCCACCCTCTGGGATGCAGTAGAAGAGGCCCGGGCCCGGCGGGCTGGCCTGAAGAGCCTGCGTTCAGGCCTCCTTGGGGACGCCCTGACAGATAGTGGGCTCTGCCAGCTGGGCAAGGCACTGCGGGAGTTGCAGGTGAGCAAGGTGAGGTCTGTGGGTGCCTGGGCCAGCAATGGCCAGAGCCCACCCAGAATCCCCTCTCCACAGGTGGTAAAAGCCTGGAACCAGCGCTCAGGAAGCTGGATGCTCAAAACAGTCAAAACTGAGGCTATGGGGCTCCCAGAACCACAGGTACGTCTTCCCATCCAAACTCTTGGGAGGCCTATTGATGCCTGCCTCCTTTTTCTCTGTTTACAGAGCACTGTGAGGGGGCTCTTCCTTCCTTCATTAATGTATTGATTCCTGAACATTTATTGACCACTATGTGCCTTTTTATAATCCTCTGGAAAGAAACAATTAACACCATGATAAGTGCTCTGAAGAGCTTATCCAAAGGGCTCTATGTGGGTATCTAAGTTAGTATTGGCGAGAGAGGGAAGGAAGACTTCATGCAGGAAGTTGAAACCTGAAGGAGATGGCTAGCAAAGATGAATGAAGAACATTCCAGGCAGAAAAAATAACAGAAGTGTCAGAGGTAAGCGAGTCCTTGATCTCTTTGGGAGACTGCAAGCAGCTCAATTTGCTGGAGGATAGAGTTTGAGGAAGAAAGTCCAGAGAGAAGGATTGGAGACTGAAGTAGGGGCCTGGTCACGCAGGTCTTTGTAAATCAATTGAGATGTTTGGAGTTTGTCTGGAAGGTCAAGGGGAAGCCACAATTTATTTTAAACAGGGAAGACAACATTGCTCCCAGCATTGCTTCAGCAAACTGAAGCTCTGAGAAGTGATGTGAGTATCCCAGGGTCACTAGGATAATCAAAGGCAGCAGAGGTGCAAAGACATCCAAGTCCTTAGACTCAGTATGGCACTCTTTCATCCCCTTAGGATGCGTGTCCTCCCTTATGCAGAAGGGGCGCTGTCTTCCATGATTTGTCACAGGGTGGTTGGAAGGTCGCCCCTGTCCAGCTTTTCCTGGTGCTTTCATTTTCTTAATTACTTATAACTTGTTTTTACAGCCCTGGGCCTTGGGAATTAGGCCTGTAAACTCCAAGTTATTGAACAGGGCTGGCCACTGCTAAGTGCTTTGGGTGCCTTATCTCATTTCATGCTCTCTACAACTTTTATCAGCTCCATTTTATGGATGAGAAAATGGAGACTCAGAAGACTAAACACCTGCCTGAGGTCAAACAGCTAAGAAAAGGAGGGGCTGGGACCCTGATCTGATTTCAAAACCAACACTGTCCTAGGAGAAAAGGTAATAGAATTCTCATTCGTAATATATTCTCAGCAGGTCACAGATTCAACAGCAAGCCCCAGCCCAGGCCTCCAGGAAGAGCCTCAAGGTGAGGCTGGTGCTTGGGGTGGAGCTGGAGGTCTTCTCCACCTTTGGTGTGCTTAACTGCATTTCCCTCCAGTGGCAGGAAGAACAGCATCTATAGGACCTGATCTCCACCAAATGCACGCTCTCAGGGACCCTGAGGAACAGGTAACACCTCATGTACCCCAGAACAACTGGAAGCTGTTGGGGAGTAGAGTCGCAGAGTCCTGATAATATGTGTCCTGCTTACCTTGCCCTAACATGAGGGAGAAATATGGAGCTTTAGGCAAATAAAGGGCCTCAAGGGTTACTGTATCCCTCAGGGAGGGGCATGGGAAGGGGCTGTTTTCCTACTGGGTTGGTTTAGGGGTATGGGGTCCCTAGGGCCTCCATGGCACCTACTGGCAGAATCAATACCTCTCCTCTTCCCTCACGGCCTCTGAGTCTCTGTCCAGGCCACAGGCTCTTTCAGGCCAGCTAGTCTCCTGGATGTAATTCTAGGAGCTGCCCTGGTAATGGCGGTCTGTTGGAAAAGTTGGGCCCTGTGTCCCAAGGCTGTGTACACACATGGGCTTCTGGCTGAGCCTAGAATGATGCCACCTAGGCCCAGCAGGCCCCGGATGTGGCCCTGCAGTTCTTCCTGGCTCAGGCCCAGAGGCAGAGACTGCGAGAACAGCACCAAATTTGGATCCAAGAGGAACTGAAGCATTTGCAACAGGAGGAAGAAGCGGTGGCAGGGGTCCACGTCAAAGGCCTGGTGGCTGAAGAGGTGAGGAAGGTCCAGTAGGGGACTTGAGGCTCCTACTTCTGTTTTTTTTTTTTGCTGAGTCAGGTCTTAGTTGTGGCACGGGGCATCTTCGTTGAGGCATGTGGGATCTTTTGTTGTGGCACTTGGGCTTCTCTCTAGTTGTGGTGTGTGAGTTTTTCTCTTCTCTATTTGTGGCGTGGGGGCTCCAGGGCACGTGGGCTCTGTAGTTTGCGGCACGCAGGCTCTCTAGTTGAGGCACATGAGCTCAGTAGTTGTGGCACGTGGGCTTAATTGTGCCACAGCATGTAGGATCTTAGTTCCCAGACCAGGGACCAAACCTGCATCCCCTGCATTGCAAGGCGGATTCTTTACCACTGGACCAGCAGGGAAGTCCCTTGAGGCTCCTTTTAACCTGGCCAGGTACTGTGCTGGGATCTAGCATCAATCACAGCAGACTGGACCACAACCTCTCTCATGGCCCTCACAGCTTTGTGGGGGATAGACGATGCAATTCTCAGTGCTAAGTGCTGTAAATGAGGGAGCTAGTGACTTGTGGGAACAAACAGGTGTACCTGGCCCAGGCTGGAGTGGAGCAGATGACATCTAACCTGAGACTTTAAGGACAAACAAATTAGCCAGAGAAATTCACTAGACTCAGATCCACAGGGCAGTTTGTGCTCATCACATGGAGGCACTAAGTAAACAGATCTTGTTTAAACAAGAAACAAAACTTGTGTGCACAGAGGTTGGATCAGGGGAAGGTGGGAGACACGCTCTTAGGAGAGAATCCTGTATAAGCAAAAGTCCAAACGGAAGCAATGGCAAAGTAGGTTCTGGGTGTTGCAAACTGTCCATCTGGCTGGAGCCTGGCAGGTGCATGGTCAGAGTCAAGGATAAAGAGACCGTGTGCCACGCCTCTGGATTTGGACTTTACCCCAAGGATGACGGTGAACTATTGAAATGCATGTGTCATCTCAGTTCTGTCCCTCACTAGCCATGTGAATTTGGTCAAGTTAGGTCACTTCTCTGACCCACTGCTTCCAAATCTGTAAAATAGCAATTACCTCAAAGGTTATCATTAAACGAAATAATAATATAAAGTAAGTAGAGCAGAGCCTGGCACACAGGTTGTGCTCAACAAACGGTACGTATTATCACTGAAGGTTTCCGAGGAGAGGCAGAGATGGCACCGGGAGTGGACAGGGCTGAGACTCCAGCTGGAGGCCCTTCAGGCAGAACGGGACACTGCGGAGCAGGACCTGACAGCCCTCTATGACCTGCACGGGCAGGCTGCCCGGGCTTGGACGTGCCACGTGCTGCAGGTCAGTGAGGACAGAGGGCAGGCCTTGAATTGGTTCCAAGGCTGGCTGACTGATGGGGATCTCTGAATCTGTGCACAGGTATTCCGAGCCTGGCGGGGGCTGTGGGAGGAACAGGCCATGGCCACAGAGCATCACTATCGCAGCCTGCTGGCTGGCATCCTGCAAGACACCATCAACCTGGCCACGCAGAACCAGGAGCTCCAAGCCCAGAGCCAGCGACTTCAGCAGACTAGGCTGGGCGCAGGCATGCTGGATCCCCGCCCTGAGGAGAAATGTGGGGATCAGGAATCCTTCAGGGGCAGTCTCCTCTCTCCTCATTCGTAAAGGTCCTAGAAGGGAGAGCAGTTGGGACACAACAGCCAAGCTAACCTTCATTATGGATAATTAATAACACCACTAACTAGGTCTCGTGCCAGTACCTGCTGAGCACATTAACATCCCTTATTTGATTTAGTCATTTCCAGTCCCCTTTATAGTAGTAGGTATCATCTGACAACCCCCCCCCCCCCCCATTTCAGAGATAAGCCAACTAAAGCTAAAAGAGGTTAAGTAATTGTTCAAGGACAGTCAGCCAATAGGTGACAGAGCCAGAATTAACACTCAAGCCTGGTTGGCTATAGTTCTACACTGCCAGAAATAGTAGTTCACAAGTTGCAGTGTGCATCAGAATCACCTAGGAAGCTTACTGAAAAGAAAAAAAAAAAGAATAAAGAAAAAAAATTCCCAAACCTCACTCCCTAAGATTCTGCTTCAGCAGGACTGGGATTTCTCTTTTTTTTTTTCCCACAAGCTTACCAGGTATTCTACCATGGGAGCAGGGCCTGACATTCCTCTGGTCATGAGAAGAGACGACAGGCAGGAATATCAGTGAGGGATCCAGAGGAGATGAGAAACGAGACCACCTTGAGTCCTAAGAGCACTCTAGCCTACAGTCTACAGTTTGCCTTGCTGGGCCCAACACTTTCTATTCCCAAGACTCCTTCCAAATTCTCCAGGGCCCAAGTTCTATGCTTCAGAGAAACTTCCAAAGCTCCGTGACAGAAAATAAGTCTCGGCTCCATGGAATTCTCAAAGGAAACAATGCTGTTAGCAACAGCTGGGAGAAAACAGCCTCTTCTCTTAGTCAATAAGTCACCCCAGGATTAAGATACTCAGGGCACCAGAGGAATGAAATTATGTTTGAGAGGAGCTATGCAACACAGAAGACACAGGACAATTATGGCCAACTGTAGGAACCACCTATACCCCAGAGCACTTTATTAAGACCTTATTGCTTATACAGACACTGATTGAGCTATACAAGTTTCCCTGTGCCTGGTCCCAGGTCACTCTGTGTAGTTTCCCTAGGCTGTTGGGAGCTGGGACACTGCTAGGAAAGGGCAGGACTCAGAGTGGGAAAGATGGTACCTCCTAGAAGCTATAGAGGGGACAGTGGGCTATGAGAGAGCCCTTAGAGTGAGCAGAGAGGTCAGGAGTGTAGGCTTAAGCCAGGGCCCAGGGACAACATCCTGAGATGAGTCAAACCCCAGTCCTCTCTGAGGTTTCCAGAACAAAGGCGGGATAAGGAGAGAGTGGGGGCATTATTTCCAGGTGCTGCTGCAGCTAGGGGAGCATGGCAGAGGCCTGGGTGATGGGCGTATAATCTGCGGCAACTGGGCTTTCCTACATGACAGTGGGGGGTGAGCATGTTATGGGGGAGTCATGCACCATGGCTGGGCTGGAGCAGCCAGCACCAGGCCTGGGGGCAGTGGGTCTGCTGGGGTGACCACAGTAGGCAAGGAAAGCCAACTGCTGCCCACACCCCACTTGAAGAAACTGCATTCATGCAGGTTGAGGCAGGGCACCTCCTCCCATCAGGCACGGTATCATTTCTCAGGCCCATGAACTGATGCTCCCCTAATTCCTTAGTCAGGAAGAACTTCTGGGCGTGTAAGAGTTTCCTTAACCAAACCCAGGCTTCAAGTCTCCCAGGCTCAACCCTCCATCCACCTACCTCCAGGAACTGACATGGCTGCTCGCACTTCCCCAGCTTTTCTCGCAAGGCACTTGTTACAGGGCTGCTGAGGGGAGGGGTCAGCACTGGGAGGTGGCTCCGATGGTGGCGCCCAATCTACAGGTCAGGAATCAGGGTGGAGGTGGTGAGGGGCTAGCGACTGCCATAGTACAGGCGCACAGCCAGGCCAATGAGCAGCGTGGCCAGGAAGAAGGCAGCTGTGAGCTGAAGCTGCAGCAGGGCTGCTGAGAGCACAGCGTTGACCACTAGCGAGCAGGACACAACGAAGAGGCGTGTGATGCTGCTGCCGTGCTTCATGACAGCTGACATGAGCAGCCCATTTAGTGCCTGGCTCAGCACTACAAGTGCTGCCCATCCTGAGAAACCCTCCAGGAGCCCTGGGCCGGGGCCGCCACCTGCATGCAGACCTAGGTTCAGGAGCACACCAAAAGTGTAGAGGAAGAGGTTCTGAAGTGCCAGGGGCAGCCGCTGTCGCTTCATGAGCAGCTCTGTGTACACGGAAGACAAGCCTGAGATGAGGCAGTACAGGATGAGAAGCAGCAGTCCCAGTGGACTGATATGCAGGGGCATGGGGCCTGCAGCAGCTGCAGAAGGGGGCCCAGGAAGGGTGTTCCCAGGATCCTGCAGGCCACCAGCTGCATAGCAGGCTCCTGCTGCCATGAGCAGCAGCAGTGCTAAGCCCTGGCGTGCAGAGAGGCGGTGTCGGAGGCAGAGGCAGTAGAACAGGGCTGTGCTTCCAATCTTGAGATTGCTCAGCACCTGGTAGGTGCTGGGGTCCATGTAACGTTGAAGGTAGATCACCAGGTTGTTGCTGGCGCCGTAGAGCAGGGCTGATAGTGCGAACGGGGCAGCCTGGCGCCAGGGTGGGGTTTGCTGGGGCCATGCTTGCCAGCCCACCAGGAGGGAGAAGGCGCACAGCAGCAGCTTGGTCAGTTCAGTCAGCAATACAGCCGAAGACGGTCGGAAGGGCACACGGCCATCCACGTGGCACAGTGCCAGCAATGGGGCATGGGCTCCGTACATGGCAGTGGACAGGAGTAGCATCAGGGTCCAGCGGGCCTGCCTGGGATGGCCCAGGCCTGGCACACCCCCATCCTCTACACTCATGCCCAAACTAGACCCTGGGTGGCCTGTGTAGCTAGCAAGGGGGGTCAGTGGGGATTGTGACACGTTCGGGGAAAATCAAGTTATGGAGCTGGCTCCGGGGGGAGAGGAACCTTGGTACATCACCAGAGAGAATACTGAGAATCAAGAGTCAGCTGCATACTCCACAGTAAGGGCTAGAAGAGGAAGGGGCTGGTAGTTCTAGAAGCCACTGTCTTGGGGCCAATGCCATGGGGTTATGGAGGCGAGGAGTCCAGGGTGCTGGCTGATGAGCCACTGTCCAGCCTCTGCAGGAAGGCGGCAGGAAAGCTGGAGACAGCAAATGGGTGAAAGCCAGGGAGGCCAGATATGGCATCTGTGGTTGAAAGGCCTCCACCTGCAGGCCCCAGCTGCTCATCCTGCCTCCCCCATGGGATCCAGAGCTAGTCGGGCCCCTTGCGCAGTGATTGAAGATAGTCCCTCAATGTCTTCTCCACATTGGGCACAGCATACGCCTGAGCTGCATATATGCCAGTGCAGGTGCCCACGGCAAAGCCTAATACTGCTGACGCCCTCAGTTTGGCCACCACATAGCCAGCCAGGAAGCCCTTGAGGAATGGAGAGGACAAGAGCGAGCCATCCTGTGGAGGAAAATGCAGGAGAAAATTCAGCCAGGCTCTCCCCTTCTCTGCCCAGGAGCTACTCAAGCTGGGCTTAGCATGTTCCACTACCTGCTCCTCCTTACTCTGGAAAACCGTAGTATGCTCACCAAAGATTTTTTCAAGGTCCTGGGCAGAAAAAGAACCTAGGAGTCATGATCACACAATGTCAGAACCCTGAGGTTAGAAGGCTCTAACCACAGAATCCCACTGAGAGAGATGTCTCTGAGGAATCTGACTCCTGCTTGCTTCTCCAGTCTCATATCCTAGCATGCTACCCCACTACTGCAGCCAAACTGAACTGTTTTCACCTCACATGTTCATCATGCTACCTCCGACCACAAGGGCTTTGCCTCTGCTGTTCCATCTGCTGGGAATGTTCCCTCCTCCCCCCTTCACCCAGTTAACCCCTACTTAAGATCCCAGTTCAAAGGCCATTTTCTCAGGGAAACTTTCCTTGGTGACACAGAGAATAGGCCCTCAATAACCAACCATTTGCTGAATAAATCTCTACCACCCACTCAAAAGCATATTGGCCAATGAAGCCTAAGCGGGAGGCAGGGGGCAGGTGCACCTTTACCTGGTCTACACCACTGTTGACTTCGTCTTCCACACGTTGCTGCAGGCGCTCCAGCTGGTTCTTGAGAAATGCCAGGTCCTTAAGCTTGGGCAGAGAATCCTAGGACAAAAGAGAGGTTGGCTCCAGAAGGTTGACCCAGCCCCATCCCCTGCTCAAGTCTATCAGAGGCTGGGGGCAGGAGGCAGTGAGCCTAAGAAACCCCTTCCTATAAAACCTTCTTGAGATGATAGTGGTAAAGCAAGAAAGGCATAGAAAAGTAAAGAATTCACACGGGGGCCTGGGAGGGGGTGACCGATGGGATCTGCATCGGTAACTTACAGCAACTCTTACAGGAATTTTATACAGTAAACGGTGTATAGAGAAGACAAGAGGGGCAGCTGGGGGACCTAGGTTTATCCGGCAAGCGCTAGTGAGTAGGAAGCTACCTGAAAGTCTATCTTGGTGTCCCGAGGCCTAACACAGGGACTCCAAGTACTTAGTAAATGTGTGGTTGGTGCTGAACTTCCAGACTACCGGTGAGGTAGTTCCTTGGACAATTTGGGGGTAAACCTGATTTCTACCTAGGCTTCTCCCTCTTCCTCCCCAAACCCATCCCAAACTGAATGTGTGACTGGATGAGCTGGGGTTTGGTGCGGGGGGAGGGAACGTGGCTGTCTGCAAGGGTGTGGGTAAATGAATTCAGGATTTTGGTCGCACATAACGACGAAATTAGTGTGCCCAAGGAATGTGTTCGAATGCGGGTGTGTCTGTGTTGTTGGAAACTTCCTGTCTCTGGAAGGGAAATTTCGGTGGCTAGAGAATAGAGAAGAGTGAGGACTGTCTGCAAGTAACTAAGGATCATCATGGTCCGGGGTTGGGGGTTGGGGTGACACCTGAGGGATTCCCGGTTCCGCTTGCCTTGCACAATGCTCCGCCACTCCACTTCCCATTATTGAGGCGGTCGACAGGAGTAAAAGTCCGCTCCGAGGAGAAACAAGGGGCACCCCCCCCCCCACCCAGGAGCCCCGCCATCTGTCGTCTCTCCCCAGGACTAAAAAGGTGTGAAGCCCACCCCGGACTGCAGACAACGTTCCAGTTCGCTCACCTTGTCATCCGCCATCTTGCCTGGCGAGCTTGTTGCGCAGGCGCAGCACCGCCTCCCTCCTGGCAAATGCTACTGCCATCTTTACTGAGGGCGCAGGCACTTCCGGGGCATTTCCGGAACGGGTGGAGGCGCTTTCCTGAAGGTCTTCTTTTCGCAGATACTCCCACGTGACCTCTCCCTTTGCGACCCAGGCTGCGTGTGCGCGCGCGTAAGACTACCTAAACGCCGTGATCTCACTCGTGCGCGTGTGCGCTCCGCGCAAGTTCGCCTGGCGGATCTTCCGCCGCTTGATGAGCTCACAATTGAGCTATGATGTCAGCGTGCGCGCCGCGGACCTTGCTCCTCCTCCAGACCTTCGCACGCCAACGCGCGGTAACTGGGGGATCAGGACGGCTGTTTTCACGCGCCACCTTTCGACAGGAGGCGCTGCTCAGGCGGGTCCTTTCCCGCCCCAGGACCCGGCCCCTGCCCCGCCCCGTATTTGTGCGGCGCCAGCTGGCCAGGCCGATTCCAGCGCAGAGGCTGGGCTTGTAGGCGCAGCAGCTCCGGAGGCGAGCTGGGGACGCGACCAGGGCTATGCTGGGCAAGGATTACATGCTGGCCATCATTCTGGTCAACTGCGATGGTGTGCACAGAGGGTCCCGATGGGAGGATCGGGAGCTGAGGGGGGACGAGGGAGCGCGAAAGGCTACCCCAGCCTCAAAGACAGGGAGGGGCGTACGTCTCGGAGTGAGGACCAGGGAACAAATGAACCGCGATCTTTGCACTGCAGTATCCAAGGTTGGAAGCCTGGACCCTCAGGCTGAACCTTCAGCGCTAAGTTGTGCCTTTTGGGTTGGAGGAAGGGTTATGACAAATTGTTATTCTGAGCGCACATATATGCCTTCCTTCTCCAATCCCACGTTCCTGTAGATGACTTGTGGGGGGACCAGAGTCTGGAGGGGGAGCCAGGTTTGCCCCCTGGCTGGAGGAAGATCCGCGATGCTGCAGGTACTTATTATTGGCATGTACCCAGCGGTAGCACCCAGTGGCAGCGCCCAACCTGGGAGTCAGGAGATGCAGAGGACCCAGGCACGGTAGGTGGCGTGTGAAGAGGGGGCCTGAGCTCATGTGTGGATCTAAGCCTACTGCCACACTGACCTAGCCCCCTCTCTACAGAAGACGGAGGGAATTTGGGGACTTCGGCCCCCCAAGGGGAGATCCTTCTCCAGCCTGGAGAGCTCACTGGACTGGAGGTAACAGGGATAGGCCAGGCAAAAATGAAAGGCTTGGGGTTCCATGGCACTCAAAGATGCAGCTGGACCCACAGTACGCTTTCCAGCACAGGTTCTGGACTGTGTTCCATGTTTAGGGTTTTGTTATGTGTTCTTGGCTCTGTCCCATATTGTTGACTCTCCCAGTGTTTTGAGTTTCGTTCCTTGTTCCAAGCTGTTTTTTGTTACATGTTGTTTTATGTATTCTGGGTCCTGACCTCTCATGTTCTAGGCCTTGGTCACTACCCTAGGTTCTGTCCACGGAGGTTCCTATCCTGTGTTCTAGGGTCTTCTTGTCCTGATTTGGGGCGCTGGTCCAGATTTTGGACCCTGTTCCATGTTTGTTTTATTCTGTGTCCTGTGTGTTGAATTTTCCCTCAAATTCTAAGCCATGCTTTATGTTACATTTATGTAATATGTCCTGGGCTTGTCTCACTCTGACTTTATATTTGGGACACTATATTCTGGGTCTTATCCCACATCTTGTGCCCATCGAGTAGTCTGGTCCTCACCATTGTCCCTTCTGTAGGAATTGTGGTCCTCTTACGAGCTCTGCTCTATTCCAGTAATTCTCTGTCCTGGTATGGTGAAGAATCCTACATCCAGAGAATGGAGCCAGGGGCTAAGGTAGTGATTTGGGCCTGAGGGCCAGTCCAGGGCATTGGGGAGGGTCCCAAGGGAAAGGTCAGGGGTGAGACTGGGCTGAGCAGAGGTAATCAAGGCTGAAGGGAGGTCTCAGAGGGTTTATATATGTGGAGCCTGTGGCACCTCCCACCCTACTTCACCTCTACTTACTCAGGGTCCTCCTGTCCTTTTCCTCAACCCGTCAGTGCTTCGCAGTCCGCTCTCTGGGCTGGGTAGAAGTACCTGAAGAGGACCTGGTACCAGGGAAGAGCAGTATTGCAGTCAATAACTGCATCCAGCAGCTGGCCCAGACTCGTAGCCAGAGCCAGCCCCTGGATGGTACCTGGGGCGAGGTAAGCTGGCTGGCCCTTTAAGGGGTTCAGCCCAGCATCCAGCAGAGGTGGTTGTCCCTGAATTGCCTGTTCCTCATGGCAACCACCTTCATCTGAGCTCCGGGCTGACCTCTCCTTGGCAGGGCCAGAACATGCTGATGATCCTGAAGAAGGATGTGATGAGCCTGGTGAATCCCCTGGACCACAGTCTGATCCACCGCCAGCCTCTGGTGCACATTCGTGTATGGGGTGTGGGCAGCTCCAAGGGCCGGTGAGGACCCCTACATCCCTTGAAGTGAGAGTTGCTCCTCCCTCCCCCCGGCAGGCTGTGATCCCCGCTGATGCTGACCCCCTGTACTTGAACCCCTGGACACAGGTCCTCTGACATGTACCCAAGCTCTGCCTCCCCTGCCTGGTCCAGCCCTGGTTGGGGAGGGTGGGCCCAGCTTAGCAGGGACGGATGGGGGAGAGCCTGAGAGGCTGGGCTGATTCTCTCCTGTGCTCCCACATGCTTCTGGAACAGTGACAGGTGAGTGACAGCCAGGTGCCTAGAGCCCCAGCCCTGATCTCCTTGTTCCATCCCTGCCATAACCCTGACTTTCCAGCCTTCTGCAGGCACTACAGGCCCCTGTCCCTACCTAGCCTCTACCCCAGCTCCATCCCTGGCCCTGCCCTAGCCCCATCTCTGACCCTGCCAGGGACTTCGCTTTTGTGGCGGGTGACAAAGACAGCTGTATGCTCAAGTGCCATGTGTTTCGCTGTGACGTCCCTGCCAAGGCCATTGCCAGTGCCCTACACGGGCTCTGTGCCCAGGTAAGGGCCAGAGTGGGGCAGGGAATGTGGGTATGGAGCTGGGTCTGAAGCTGCTAAGGTGGTTGGGTTAGGGTGGTATTGGCTCCCTTACCTCACTTCCCCCTCCCTACACCTCATGCTGGCTGCATTGTGTTTCAGATCTTGTCAGAGCGAGTAGGGGTCAGTGGTGATTCCCCTTGCTGCTCACTAGACCCCATCTCCCCTGAAGACCTGCCTCGACAAGGTATGGAGAGGGAAGGGCTGCACTGCACCAACAGGCTACTTTGGTGAAAGATGGGAAGGGAGTTCTGGTTATTTAGTACTTCTCTGGAGATAGAGAACTTCTGAGGTGTCCTTGTCCCAGGGATCCCAAACTCTATATTGGAGGAACATCCATGGCCTTTTTCCTGCTAGTTCCAGTTCCCTTAGAAGCGTGGAGAAAGGGGTCACTGAGAGTACCCAGGCCAACTTGGTGTATATATTTCAGTGGAGCTACTGGATGCGGTGAGCCAGGCTGCTCAGAAGTACGAGGCACTGTACATGGGGACCCTGCCAGTCACCAAAGCCATGGGTGAGGACTGAGTGGGCTGGAGGGGGTGGGCTGCATAAGAGAAGAGGAAGGTGGGAAAGGGAGGATCTATCATGATTTCTAAGAGGGCTCCCATGGCCCTCTATAGTCTGGGATGTACCACCCTTCTCAACTCAGGAGTCTAAACCTGGCTGCAGCTATTCTGTTCCCATCTCTCTGAATCCTAAGTCAGTGAGAGGGGCCTAGACACTCCCTGCAGATCCTTCTTTATGCCTGGGAGACACCATGGTGGGCTTGTCCCCCCCCAGGCATGGACGTGATGAACGCGGCCATTGGTACCCTCACCACCCATGGGGACCGGGACGCCTGGGTCCCTGCCATGCTCAGCATATCTGACTCTCTCATGACTGCACATCCCATTCAGGTACCAGCCAGAAGAAGGTGAAGTTGGGGGTGTGGAGGGGTGGGTGAGGATGCAAAGGGGTTATTGCTTGCTACTGGAAGTGCTCAGTGGGTCCAGCTAGTACCTGGCCCCCTAGTGACTAGGCCTGATTTGGGCAGGCAGAGGCTGGTGCAGAGGAGGAGCCACTGTGGCAGTGCCCTGTGCGCCTCGTGACCTTTATTGGTGTTGGTCGTGACCCACACACCTTTGGCCTCATTGCCGACCTGGGCCGTCAGAGCTTCCAGTGTGCGGCCTTCTGGTGCCAGCCCCATGCAGGGGGACTCTCCGAAGCTGTGCAGGCTGCTTGCATGGTGAGTTAGGGGTGGGAATGGGTGGGTGGGATTGCCCTGCAGCTGCTCTGTACGGGTGACTGGGGTTCAGGATTGGCAACCTCTCCAGAGATCACAAACTAGCCATGCCAGGGCTGACTGTGGTTCAGCAGTATTTTATTTGACCCTCATGCTGTTTTTTTTTTTTTTTTTTTTTTTTCCTCATGCTGTTTTTAATAGGCTTTAATTAGTTGCCAATATTTAAAGGCCAGGACATTTCACATAATAATTGCCATTTGTGTTTTTTGTAAAATATCAGAAGCTCTGGCATTTGGGTCCACACGTATACATTTCAGCATTTAGCTGGAATTGTGTAAGGGCTGTGCCTTGAAGGGTGAGCATTGTCTTTCCTGTTTTCTCTCATTTAAATTGTTTTCTGGTTATCTGTGGGCATTTGAGTATGGGACACTTGCACTCAGTTCAGTTCACTTATTCACTCAAATAAGAGTGCTTGCCGGAACTCAACCATACTGGACCCTGGGAATTCAGTGGTTTAGAGGGCATAGCCTTTGCCCTCACAGAACACTTAGGTTAGAGCAGAGACAGGCCAGAAAGAAGTTGTACACCACAGGATGATGGAGGATATGGCCCCTTTGGAGGTTCAAGAAGGCTACCTGAAAGAGGTGATAGAAAACTGAGAGTTGAAGGTCCAAGGAGGGAAGTTATCCAGGTGAAGGGGAATGGGACAGGACATGTGCCAAGTACAGGGAACCCCAGCTGTGAAGGTGAGAGGGATGTCAGTGGATTAGAGTATGTGAAAGTATCTAGTGTATCTGGAGTGCAGGGGGAGATGGAGTGAGAGATAGGGGCAGAAAGAATGGCAGAATCCAGGTCATGGAAGAACTTACAGGGTAGGGTGATGAATTTGTTTTATCTTGAGGCACTTTGAGCCATTGAAAGATTTTAAGCAGGACAGTGAAGTCAAGTTTGTGAATTTTGAAGATCACTAAAGCTATAGTATGGGTAGAAGATTTGGAAGACACAAGAGAAGTAAGAAGACCATTTAGAACCCTGTTGAGTTCAAATGAGAGAGGAGCAGAGCAGTTGCATTGGGACTGGGTTGTAGAACATCCCTTTGACTAGGGAGTCCACTTTGCCAGGGTCCAGTCCACTGCAATGAGAGATGGAGGAGAGTTAGCATAGTGGTAGGTATGGATAAGAGCACAGGCCGTGCAATCAGAACTAGTTTTAAATTCCAATTCTATCAATTTCTGATTATGTGACCTTGGGCAAGTCATGTATTCTCTCTGAATCTCACTTCCTCATTTGCAAAATGGTGATTATAACACCCGATAAATAACTAGATCGATTAGATTATATATATAAAGAATTTAACACAGTGTCAAGCTCTCCTTAAATGCTCAGTGAATGTAAAGTTTTAGGCGTTTGTTATTGAGCTACCTGTGAATGCTGTAGGCGCTCCAAATGTGGCAGACTACCAGCTTCATTTCCTACTGAAGCCTTGGCCGCCGGGTCCCTGTCCTGCAGAAGCTTTCAGGGGGTCCGGGGCAGAAAGGAAGTGGATCCTCACATTCCCCTTCTCCCTAGGTTCAGTACCAGAAGTGTCTTGTGGCCTCTGCGGCTCGAGGCAAGGCCTGGGGTGCCCAGGCCCGTGCCCGCCTGCGGCTCAAGCGGACCAGCTCTGTGGACTCCCCTGGAGGTCCCCTGCCCCTCCCCCTGCTCAAAGGAGGGGTTGGGGGTGCAGGGGCAGCCCCTCGAAAGCGGGGCATCTTCTCTTTTCTTGATGCCTTCCGGCTGAAACCCTCTCTGCTCCACATGCCCTAAATTAATCGGGGAGGACTGGGGAAGGAGGTTCTGGGTCCATGCCCGACTCTGTACCCCTTCATTCCCCAGGGACCTGCAGCCTCTCGCCCCTTGAAGCCTTCTCTGCTTTCCCCACTGACCCTTGCCCACCCTCTATTTATTGCCCAATTTATTGTTTATATGGATGATTGAGAGGTCCTGTACCACAGCCTAGGCCCCGGGCTCTCCTCTCCCTGGGTCCCTGTGTTCCTTGCCCCTGTCCAGCCCTGGACAGTTGGCTCTACCTCAGCAACACTTTATAGCAAAATCGGTACAAATAAAAATCCCTCAGTGACCTTACTGGATGTGAGTATATTGGGCCTGGGGCTGGGTTGGGAGTTAACAACCTGTATGAGATGAGTGTCTGCATCTGTGCTTGGTGTCGGTGGCTGCAGGTAGTCACATAAGGGCATGGGAGTGTTGGAAAAATGACTTCATTTAAGAAATATATTTTTATGAATATATAGGCACTAGGCACTAAGGTCGGCACTGGAGGTATAATAAAATAGGAGTTCCACCTTCTGAGACTGTCAAACAAGAGTCAAATAAACAGCACTGAAGATAATATATAGTACAACTAGGAAATCTCAGAAGGTTGTGGGAGCTCAGTTGAGACACCTGAAGTACCTGGTCTGAGGTACTTTAAGTGTGCTAGGCTTCCTAATAAATACATTCCAGCCGAGAGAGTGTAAACGTTCAGGGAAGTGGACAGAGGTTCTGGAAGTCCACCTGGCTAGATCATAGTGGGGGCATGTGTGGGGCATGAGCTTCTGGTGGTTTAAACTTGCTCCTGAGAGCAACTGTGAGATTTGGAGCGAGGGAACCCACTTGGGCTCCTAGAGCGCCACCTCCTGGAAAAAAGCCCCACTTGGTACCATGTAGTTAGGGCCCCGTGCATTATTAGCTGGAGTACATTTAGAGTTCCTTAGGGAGTTGGAGCAGGGCCTCGACGACGATTCCCAGCGTTTCTGAACTGTCCAACCGGGAGGGCTCCAGGCAACCGGCCCTGCCGGGGGCGTGCCCCAGCCGGCTCGGGTGCGGCCGCCCCGGAAGTGACGTGATGCCCCGCTGGCCGTGCGGAAGTGGAGATGGCGGGGCTGTACGTGAAACCGGGTGAGCGCGGCGGGTGGGCTGGGGCGCTGGGTCTACCGCCGGTCCAGGCTGGGGGCGGTTACCGCGCGGGGTGCGGACCCTCTGCCGCCCCCAGGCTCGCTTCACACGTCCTCTCACCTTCGCAGGCAACAAGGAGCGCGGCTGGAACGATCCGCCGCAATTCTCATACGGGCTGCAGACCCAGGCTGGCGGACCCAAGCGCACGCCGCTCACCAAGAGGGTCGCCGCTCCCCAGGATGGATCCCCCAGAGGTGCGTGGGGGCCCTGTGCGCCGTGACCCGCCGAGAATGGTTGGTGCCAGGAATAAGCTTGTACCATGGGCCTTTTTTGCTCTCTGAGGACTTCCTGAGGAGAGAGGTTGGAGCCCCAGAAAGGGGCCCAGTTCTGGCCCTTTTCCGAGCTCCTTACCTGTTGCCTAGATAAATAATTGGTACGTTGGTCTCAAAGGAATATCTGGGCTTTCGCCCTAGGTGATCTCATCCAGACCTACGGTTTTTAATATAGTTTTTAATTCCCAAATTATTTTCAAATCCTATTTCCAACCTGGATCTTTTCTCAGAACCCCATCGTGGTATACCCATTTGTCTGTTCTTCCTCGTCACTTGGCTGTATGATAAGCATCTCAGACTTAACGTGTTATTCACTTAATCAGTATCATCTACTGAGCATCTACTGTGTTTGAAGGCAAACTAAACAGCAGTGAACAAGACAAAAAGTTTTGTTTTCTTGGAGTCCACACTATCGCTTTGGAGATAGATGAAATGGTGGTAAGGGCTTTGCAGAGAAATAAAACAGGGTGATGTGAGAGTGACTGGGTAACTAAGGTATCCGAGGGGCTGACACTTAAGCTGAAATCTGAATGATTAAAAGCTAGCCACACAAAGATCAGGTGCAAGAGTATTCAGGGCATTGGAAACAGCTATTGCAGGAGCCCTGAGATAAGATTGGCAAATTCAGAGACTGAAGGAATATCTGATGACTAGAGCACAGTGGGCTAGGGATAGAGATTAAGAACTGAGAAGTAGGCAGGGGGCCAGATCACAGTGGGTTTTTGTAAACCAGGATAAGGAGTTTGTATTTTAATCTACGTAAAGTGGAAGCCATTGAAAAATTTAAAGTAGAGGAGGGCATCCTTTCCCCCTGAGCATTTCCCGTGCCAATAGGTGCATCTGTGGCCCTGAAAAGGGAGCTCAGATTCAGCTCTTTTCACTCCTCTCTTATCCACACCCGTAACATTGCAGAGTTATAATATAAATCAGAGTTTCTTAACCTTAGCACTAATGGCATTTTGGGCCAGATAATTCTATTTTGTGAGAGACTGTCCCATACATTGTAAGATGTCTGCAGCATCCCTGGCCTCTACTCACTAGATGTCAGTAGCACCCACCCAGTTGTGATAGCCAAAAGTGTCTCCAGACACTTGTCCTGGGGGCGAAATCTCCCCAGGTTGAGAAACACTGACTTACATCTTTAAAAAGATTACTGTGTCTACTGTGTGGAAAACAGATTTTAGGGAAGAAGTGGAAAGACAAATTCAGAGGCTATTTTGCTAACGTAGGTATAAGATGTAATGATGATTTGGACAAGGGTGGGAGTACTAGAGGTGGTAGAAATTGGATGAATATAGCATATGTTATGGAGAAAGTCAGGAATGAGTAGGTATAGTAGGTGAGGTGAAGGAAGAAGCAATGTAACATACATTTTTTCACTTGAGGAACTGGATGGTGTTGTTCATTGATATGGGATAACTGGGTTTTGGTGGGTGAGGAAAAAAGCAAGCTTTCTGTCTTGGCCATGTTAAATTTGGGCTGCTACTCTGGGGAGAGGTCTAGGCCAGAATTACAGAAATGTGTCACTGTCACATGGATGGTATTTGATGTCATGGGCTTGAATAAAGAGAGTGTGTGGATAGAGGTCTAAAGAGGATCCAAGACAGAGCCCTAAGGTGCTCTAGCATTTCAAGGTTGAACAGGGAAGGAATTAGCAAATGAGACTGAGAAAGAGTAAAAGAAGTAAGAAGAAAAGTAAAATTTACTCTGAGAGAGATTAAAATCTTGATTCAACCCTGATGAATGCTGCTGAGAGGTTAAATAAAATGAAGAAAAGGTACTACTTGATTTGACAAACATAGCCATCACTACTGACCCTAACAAAAGCAGTCAGGAGTGATGAGAGCAGAAACCCAGCAGGAATGGGCTGAGGAGAGAAGGTGAAAAGTAGAGAGAGTAACTGTAGTCAGCTCACTGAAGAAATTCTCCTGTAAAGCAGAGATGAGAAATAGGGCAGTGCCTGAGGATGCAGCGTGAGGTAAGGGATGGTTCTGTATGCTGATGGGATGTTTTAGTAGAGAGGGAGAACTGATGGCACAGGAGAAAAGGGATAACTGCAGGAGGGAAGCCTAGAGAAGGCAAGAGAGGAGGGGATGCAGAGTACAGCTGGAGAGATAGCCTCTGATAGGAACAGGAACCTTTCATCTATTAGAGGAGGAAGGAAAGCAGCCACAGATGCAAGTGGGTTAGTAGAACTGGTGGTGAGAAGATGAGAGTGTTCCTGTTCAATGACCTTTATTTTCTCAGTGAAATATGAGGTAGGGTCAGAAGTACAGAGACAGCAGGGAAAGGAAAATAAAAGAAGGTAGAAAAGTTTAGAGGAGATAAGATGTGAAAATAGTTGTTCTGAAGAGTGGAAAAATGAGGCAAAGTATATGATTTCCAGGCAATGCTGGATGCCTTTTAAAATCCGCAGCTATGAATTTAAAGGGAGTGAGTTATTGCACCTCAAAAATCTGAGCAGCTGAGCTGGAAGGGTATGAGGGGTGGTCATTGTTGCTGAGAACAAGGCAGAGGGGGATGGGAGGCTGAGGTAGGGTAGAAAAAATGGTTATTGGAGGTGAGAAGGTCAAATTGACACACCAAATTAGATGAATTATCATCCATGTGGATGTTGATACCTAAAAGTAATTTTTGAATTTTCTCCTCCAGTTTTCTCATTTTCCATAGTGATTCCACCATCCCATCATTAAAGTCAGAAACCAAGAGTCATTCTTGGCTTCTCTCTCCTTCACCCCCTGTTCCATCAAGATCTGTTCTACCTCCTCCTAAATATATCTCAGACCACTCCATTTCCCCTCATCTACTCTTTCACTCTAGTCCATGCCAGCATTCTCTTTCCTGGACTATTGTTAACCTGCCCTCCTCTACCTATTCTCATCAACTTTTCACAGACCATACAGAGTGAACGTCATAAAAAACAAGTTTAGTGATATCAGTCCCTGCTTTTATAAACCTGCAGTGGCTTCCTGTTACCACTAATGGAGTAATGCTAAAGATTAAACTCCTCCAAAGCCCTGCAGGGTCTGGACCCCTGCTTACCTCTCCAGTGAAAGCTCATACTACTTTCTTCAGTGTTAATCATTTCCAGCCACATAGGCCTTGTTTCTGTTCCTTGAACAAGTCAGGACTTTTTCCACCTCTTGGGCCCTTCCCTTAACCTCTGCCCTAGTACATAGTTCCTTCAACTCTTTATGGCTGCATCTATCTCATCCAGGTTCTTAACTTTGTGAGCACTTTTTGCTACACACTAATGTAGCAGCTGTACCTATATTCTTACTTAATTATCATTGCAACCCTGTGAAATAAGTACTATTCCTATAATATCCCCATTTTACAGAAGAGGAACCCGAGCTCAGAGGTTAAAGGTAATTTGCCATATGTCACATAGTGTGTGAGCTGGGATAAACTTAGATATCACCTTATAAGGCCTTCCTTGAACACTCAGGCTAGGTAGGTGCCTCTACTATTCCTCTTTATCACATCATCCATTTTATTTCTTTGTACCTATTTAAGCCATGTTTGCTTGATCTTGCTTTACCTTTTCAGTCCCCACCTCAGAGACATCTCCTGGGGCCCCCCCAATGGGGCCTCCACCTCTGTCAAGTAAGGCTTCCAGACCCCCATTTGTGGGGAGTTGTCCTCCCTCCAGCATGGAGCCCACAAATTTCCCAGTCGTTGAGTCTGAGATTCTGCTGGAAGATGTACTGAGACCTTTGGAACGGGCATTGGAGGACTGCCGTGGCCACACAAAGGTAAGTGTGAAAGCTCCCATCAACAGCCAGATGCAGGTATGACTCTCAAAGGTAGACCCTCTGACCCTATGAGCAATGGCTCTTAATCCTTTCTGAGTTATGAACCCCTTCAGAATTTGCTAAGGACTTCCTAGAAAAATGAACACAGAATTTAGGAGGGTTCACAAGCCTCAGAAGAGGCTTATAGGAGCAAGAATTGAATTCAACTCCCATTAGTGACACTAACAGCCTGATTTACGTACCTCTAGGCCATTGAGAATAGACCCTGCTGATATTATGCTTAGGGAGGGGAAAAAAACCCCAACAACAACAACCCCTTTTTTTATTGATAATGTTTCCTAAGTTCTCTGGAGGCAAGGGATCTGAGGAGTCTTAAAGGAAAGTAGCAGAGGGGCTTCCCTGATGACACAAGTGGTTAAGAATCCGCCTGCCAATGCAGGGGACATGGGTTCAAGCCCTGGTCCGGGAAGATCCCACATGCTGCAGAGCAACTAAGCCCGTGCACCACAACTACTGAGCCTGCGCTCTAGAGCCTGTGCTCCGCAACAAGAGAAGCCACCACAATGAGAAGCCCATGCATAGCAACGAAGACCCAATGCAGCCAAAAATAAATAAATAAGTTTATAAAAAAAAAAAGTAGCCGAGTGATCTTCACCTCTCTGGTCCTTAGTTTCCTTATTTGTTTTATTTTTTTATTTATTTATTTATTTTTTTTTTGTGGTACGTGGGCCTCTCACTGTTGTGGCCTCTCCTGTTGTGGAGCACAGGCTCCGGACACACAGGCTCAGTGGCCATGGCTCATGGGCCCAGCCGCTCCGCGGCATGTGGGATCTTCCCGGACCGGGGCACGAACCCGTGTCCCCTGCATCGGCAGGCGGACTCTCAACCACTGCGCCACCAGGGAAGCCCAGTTTCCTTATTTGTAAAGCAGCACTACAGAATTAATTTCTGAGCATATGAGAAACTCCAGAAATTTAAAAATTCTAGCCATAATGCATTTTTCTTGAGAGGAGATCCATAGATTTCATCAGATTCTTAGTGGGGCCTCTAATCTTTGCGTAAAGAACCATAACTCTAAGATTAGAGTGTAAAGTTCCTGGGCCAGACAAAGCAGGTGCTTCCTATGTGGTGCTCCTTTCCCTGCCCCTGTTGGGCTGGCAGCACTGACTTGGAGGGGGCTTCTGTCTCTCAGAAGCAGGTATGTGATGACATCAGCCGACGCCTGGCTCTGCTGCAGGAACAGTGGGCTGGAGGGAAGCTGTCAATGCCTGTAAAGAAGAGGATGGCTCTGCTGGTACAAGGTGTGGCTGGGTCCCTTGGTATAGCCTAAGTCCCTCATCCTGCCATGGTTGTCCAAGTTGGACTAAGTGCTGAGATTTTGACTGGTTGGGAGGGGAGGAGTTGCAGCTATGTTTTTTGCTCCAGGTTTCTTGCTCAGCCCCTCTCTCTCCTCAGAGCTTTCAAGCCACCAGTGGGATGCAGCAGATGACATCCACCGCTCACTCATGGTTGACCATGTGACTGAGGTCAGTCAGTGGATGGTGGGAGTTAAAAGATTAATTGCGGAAAAGAGGAGTCTGTCTTCAGAGGAGGAGGCCAATGAAGAGAAATCTGTAGCCACAGCTGAGCAGAACCAGACCATGCCAGGCATCCAACATGATCCTTAATCCTATGGGTTCCCCAGCCTCATCTCACACCATCTCTTATGCCTTGGCATGGGAGGCCTTCCCTAACTTGGCTCCCTTTTACCACTTGGGAGACTGTCTGCCCCATTGGGGTGTTTGGCCTGACCCATCTCTGGGGGAAGAGGTCCCTCCTGGACCACAGGGAGGCCACTTGTTACCTATACCATATGCATTTCAATAAAATATCTCAATGTGGTGGGACCTGGGTAGGAGAGATGAGCCCTTCCTATGCCAGACTGGTTCCCTCTGGTGTCCTTAACTGCCCTGCTTGCTGTGCACCGTGCACACCTCTGTTCTTCCTCTGTTCATCATGAATGGCCTTGCTAGGCATGAGCAGATTACTGCCTGCCACTCTCACCCAAATTAGACAGAAACATACATCCCTTGCTGGGCTGAGTAACCCTATGTTTGGATGATTTGTTTCAGTATGGGAACAGAGGCTCAAATAGCATGGGGAGATTTTTTTCCCTCAAAAAAAGGAGACTGACCTATTTGCACTGCATCACCCTTGAGGTATGCAAGTGCTACAGAGATTAGAACCTAGCTGTATAAATTGAAGGTGAAAAAGACCAGATTGCTGACATATGGGATCATGATTTTTTTTTTCAGGGGATGGAGAGAGTAGGATTATGACTCTTTATCTGACTCACCAAATAAGCTTCTGCCTCTGTTTGGGTCCTAAGGTCTTCTAATGCTTTGAGGACAACAGAACCAGGTGGAAGGGGCCAGGAGGCTCATATCATGCTGTGAAAAGGGAGAGTACAGGTTTCCAGTGTTGGAATATGGTTGGTACTTACAGGTGGGAGGCAGAAAAGGTATGGGGAAAGACAAAAGAAGGCTATAGGCTGGGGCAGTGCCTCTTTTCTCCTGCTCTGGAAAAGCTAAGGAGGGACTGGTAGAGAGGCCTGATTCCAGGAAGGCTGCTTCCTGGAAAGGCTGGAACAGCCCTTGGCAGGGGTCAGGCTATTGCTGTTTATGGTTTGACAGCTCCTATGGCCTGCCCCCAAAGCCTGCCTCAGGCTCTAAGTGCTGCTGGAAGTGGGCCCAGTGGGAGCTGGGAAGGAACCTGGGACCTCTGATCCTACCCAGGTTTGCTGGGACCCTTAGCTTTATGGCTGAGATGGGAAGATCAGCATTGAGGAGAACACTGGAGCCAAGGGATTTCTTTGAATGTTTACTAAGCAGTCAGACAGTGACATTCTCCATCCCCCAGCCCCAGCCTCAGCCTGAGCCGAGGGCCAGGGGTTGGGAGGAGTGCCTACAGACCAAAGAGTAGTAGAACTAAGGGCTTGGCAAGTTGCCCATTCCTATCCCCGGTCTAGCTGCCTCAGAGCTAAGGGAGGCCTAGAACCACCATGTCACCCCCTCCTGGATTAGATGAGGCCAGCTGGCCTTTGGATACCCCAGAAAAAGGAGGTAGCAGCAGCAGCGTGAGGGATTCCTCTTACTCCACACACAGAGTCACCTTCACTGGATTAGATGTCCATTTCAAACTGTGCGTCATCTGGAGAGAGAAAAGGCAGGAGGACTGGTTGCTGGGCTGGGGTCTGCAGGTTCAGCGTCAGTGAAGGAGCCCCTCTCAGAATCGAACCCCCACTCTACTTAACTGGGGCATTTGGGCTCAAAGCCATTTTAAAATTTTAGGGTCTGCTTTCCTTACCAGGTATTTCTTCCTCTGTCTCCTTCTGCTTCTTCCGCTCCTCGAGCCTGGAGGGTGGGGCTGTTGGAGGAGTTGTGACCCCCGGAATCTGAGGGAGGCAGCGGGGGGGCATCTGGGCAATGGGTGAGTTCTTGCACTCCAGCAGGAACTTTCGGTTGTAGATGATCCTGGTGCCTGTCAAGGGGTAGGGGCTAGGTAAGAGGCAGGAGCTTGGGTACAGAGCTGTGTGAGACCCCAGACACAGGCCTTTTAGGGACCAAGGGTTCACGTCTTCCCATTTTTTAAAGGGCTACTGCTCTGCAGCCCGGCCAGGATCTCAGCTGACTAGCTTTCACAGCACTTAAAAGTCTCCTGGGCCTACCCAAGATGTGTCTAAGCACCATAGAGCAAGTGGGGCATCCCAGCTGGTTTAGGCAGGGGCTTTTAGTTTAGGGGAGTTTCAGGTCTTGGCTGTAGGAGGAGCACCAAACTTGGAGCTCAAGTACTTCAGGAGGCTCCTGTCCTGCTCTGCTGGCTCTGGAACTTCACTGCTTTGGTTCACAAGGGAGGGCCTAGCCCTCCAGCCTCAGTTGGATGAGGAAGCCAAGAGCAGATACGAAGGCTGGTGCTGCCACCTGGGCTCTGATATCCTGCAGGGAGGAGCGGTGTTCCTCCTGTGAAATACAGGGACACACTGTTCTTATCCTGACCCCTCCCAAGTCCTGTCAGGCTCAGCTCAGCCTAGAGGAACTTGGCCCCAATCATGTCCTCCAAAGGCCCTACCCTGTTCTCACCCCTCCCCTTTGCCTCCGTGGCAGGAACCCCTGAGCAGGCATGATCCCAGGCTGCTACACCAGTCAGCCAGTAGTCAAGCCAGCCAGCGCAGAGACCCGAAGCTCCTGCCCCCAACTGCCAGAGTCCTGCATTTGCAGCTTTGCAAGACCCGGTTGCTTCCTGCTGAAGCCACACACAATTGGGGCCTCGGCTCCTGCTCCCAGGCGGCAAAGTCAGGAGGGCCGGGTGAGCAAGGAGCCCAGAACCCAGGCCATAGTGATGATTTCTGCCCAGTCACTCGGAAACTAGGCACAAGGCCGTGTTGCATCACTTTGAGAATTTAGGGAACTGGGCTTCGGCTCCAAGCACTCACCCCCGTCAAAGCTACAACCTGCAGAGGGGCCTGCAGGCAAGTCCAGGCTCGCACCTCCCCACCCACGTCCCGCGACACGCACACGTTGGCCTGGCCGCTGACCTCCGGGGGTAGTGGTGTATAGTGTGCCCCCCAGCGTGGTGCTGTAGCAGTCAGGCTGCCAGTCCCTGCCCCCAGGAATCGGGCAGCTGGTGGGTGTGGACATAGCGCGGGCGGGACGAGCAGGAAGGCAAGCGGCTGGTGCTAGTGTTGAGGACGCGGGGCGCAGCCGAGTCTGAGGCGGACTCAGTTGACCACGTGCGGCCGCAGCAACAACACCAGGACAACGTCAAGCCGGGGGCGGGCCGGCCGTCAATCAACCCGATGATCCCGCCCTACCCTCGCGGGAGGAAGCACCAAACTCAGCGAAAGTTGGAAGGAGTTCCAGGAGCCGCACCGGCCTCCAGTTAGTTCCTCCTGGCCCAAAATTGGCCAGCCTGCCTATGCCTGTAAGGGAGGCAGCTACTCAGCTATTTACTATTTACTGTTTATAGCGGGCGCTGGGGACAGGTGAGGTATGGCACATGTTATTGCCATATATTAATTCATCCATTCCTCTCAACAGTTTTGGACAGTAAAGCACTGTTATTAGCTACATTTTACAGGTGAGGATACCAAAGTCCAGAAAGGTTAAGTCATGGTTCAAAGTCACGGATTTTGTAGGAGGGGGAGCTGGGATTCATACCTGAGTGTGTCTGATTCGAGCATGTGCCCCCAGGCACAGCTGTGTAATGCCTCCCATTAATTTCAGTACAGGGTGAAAAGTGCCTTGACGGCCTGGTGCACAGCCATCAGGGTAGGTCAGGGAGGGAGAGTGGGCTTTCTGGAAGAAGTGATACCTGGACTGATTAAAGGATGAATAAAGGTTGGAAGATGGGAGAGTCCATTTCTTTGATCTCTCTGTCACAGCTAACCTCAGGAAACTAAGGAAGGACTGGGGGCTGCTAAGGAGGGCTTGGTCTTTAGCCTTCTGGAAAGTAAGATCAGAGAGTCTGGCCTTTAAAGAGAAGATTTTTTGATGTAGGCACAGTGATATGAAAGGAGGCAGGAGAGAGGTGGTGGGAGAGTAAGCACTAAGTCTAGTACCTGTATACACAAAAAGTCTCGACTTGACCCAGTTGTCTGCTGTTTGGCTTCCTCAGAATCACTATACCCTCAGCAATGCCACCCCACCACGAATTAATTGTAGACCACCTGACTTCATGCATTTATCAGTATTACTTCAGCACTGGCTTCATCAGATTTCCCCTCAGCTCTGATTTCTTGACTCATTTAAAAAAAGATTACAAGTCATTGCTTCTCAAACTTTAATGTGCACATAAAGCACCTGGAGATTTTGTTAAAATGAGGATTCTGATACAGTAGGTGGGACTTGAAATTCTGGGTTTTTAATAAAACCCCAGGTGATGCAGACCCTTAGGTCTGCATGTCCTCAGAATCACACTTCAGGTAGCAAGGATATGTATACTTTATTGTTCCAAAAAGGTTTTTGAGCCTCTTACAAAGTGGTGTATGCCTAAATAAAGTGTCTTAGCAATGAAGTGCTGGAGGGTGAGGCTTGGGATCAGATTGTGGAGGAACCATCTATGACAACTCAACTTTTAAGCAAGGTAAGTAGTCTAGTGAGGGGAGTGGGAGATGGGGTGGAGGACAGTGAGACTGGAGGTGAAGACTCCAGCCTAGTGAAATAGGGTAGGCAAAAAGGCAGTTGCTGCGAGGATGGAGAGAAGTGGAGGGGATACAGATACACAGAGGAGGAAGGGTAAGTGACTAATTTAAGGGTGGGGTGGGAGAGGAGATAAGCCAGGATAATTCCCAATCTTCTGACTTGAGAGTCTTGGTAGCTAGTAGTACCACCTCATATAATAGGGAAAACAAGGGGAGGAGCATATCTTATATTGGGGAATATATAATGTGTGTGGAATGTTCAGATGGAGAAGCACAGTAAGAAGCCAGATATACAGGTCTGAAGCTACAGAGGGAGAACTCTGGGCAAGTGATTCAGATTTGCGTGGAGTAAAATCCAAGAATGTGGGATGAGATTACCTGGGGAGAAGATACACCAAAAGAAGAGACCTGAGCATATCAACATTTATTTAAGGGGTAGTGGAGGAAGAGGATTTCACCGAAGGAGACACCAGCGAGAGTAGGAGAACTAGAAGTGTCAAAGGTTTTCAAGAAGGATCAGTGTGGACGTGATCCTTCTATTAATCTTTATTATAAAACAACAGCAGCAGTTACAGACTTATAGCAGTCTTACTACTGTAAGAGTACTACTAGAAGCTTACTTTTTTTGAGACACTGTGTGCTATAAGGGCTGGGGAACTAGAGAATAGGCAGTTGGTTTTAGAGAGAAAACCAGATTCATCATCCATTCAACCAGGATGAAGGACGAAGAGTTTAAATCAGAGGTTTTTTCAACACTGATTGCCCATTAGGGTATAGAAGCTTCCAAAAAAGAAAAAAAAAACTTATGCTCAGGTCCCAACCCCAGAGATCTGATTAAACCTGTAGGGGAATACCAGGTCTCTGCCACCAGGCAAATTACTTTGAACTCACATCAGTACCATTAAGATAAAACAGGAAGAGGTGAAAAGTAGTCACAAAATAGGTTTGCAATCTGAGCATTAGATTCACAATCTTGTTTTCCAAATTAGGTCTTCAAGCCCAAGCTCCTGCCCTTTTTTGGAGGTGGTCTTAACACACTCAAGTTTCTCACCCATTTCCTACAGGAGAGAGTGAAGGTAAAGTAACCTGTCAAATAACACTGACACATGGTGACAAATCTTTGAGGAATAGAAAATGCAGCATTATCAGAGTCCCTCACCCCAGGACAGGGTCCACTGGGAAGACGTCACAACTATCCACAATTCTTAGTAGAAGAGCTCTAGGGCTAGTTAGAGAACAAGATGTTCAGAAGCTGTTTTCCTACAGTTTGTTTGCCTCTTCCTGGGTTTACAATGTGGTACAAAGGTCTTAAACAGTTGGACAGAACCATGTATACTACTTGTACTCCTCTGTTTGGCTTGAAACTCTAATATGACCAGCCTTTCCCCTTCTAAAAGCTACCTCAAACTAAGGATGGTACCCTCCTGTACTAACTTTGACACTGGAAAGAGGACTTGACCAGAATCTGTAAGATGGAAACTACAGTTCCAAGTCCTGAGATTTCTTACCTCTGGTTAGGAGAGGCCACCATTGGCTGTCCAACTCTCTTCTTCGGTCTCGTTAGCTGAGGTGATGAGATTTCCCCTTTGAGAGCAGGGACTGAAGGAAGCAGACTGGCCTATAAAAGGGCAAGTCAGCACACTGTAGCCACAATAGGTTTAAAGGGTCTTAAAAACATCAAGAATTTTATTGGTGGTGGTATTTTATTACATTGAACACTACTTGAAATAAGTGGGTCCAGAAACCTTGATGATACAGTTTTGTTCCTTGAATGAGCTGTTATTCTCATAGGGCTTGATCTAAGCCTCAGCAGGATGTTTCTTTTCTTTTCCTTTTTTTTTTTCAGCAGGATGTTTCTTAATGACTTGAGGGCTCACTATGGGTATGCAAGGTTTTCTTCTGCCTCCACTAAATTCCCAAAATCAATAATGGCTCTCACAACAGCAGATTTTTGATTCCATGTAAGAACAAATGGTAGGGGCCCTCAAATCTCAGCAATGTACTGGCTTCTAGTAGTCCCATACCATACATTCTCATTCACAAGACAAGAGAATCTGTTAGAACTAGGAGACCCTTTTGAGTTCATTTACATTGTTTCATTTACAGATGATGAATGTGAAGCCCAGAGATGAGAAATGATTTGCCTATGGTCATATAGCTTAAAGTGGCAGAAATGAAAAGAGAATTTAGGTTTCTGACTCTTGTTCCACTCTACCCGTTCTGCCTCCCCACAAATCCCTTGTATATTCTGAAAGTAATTAAGTTCTTACCTGAGCTAGGTTTAATCCAAGGTTCAGGTTGGTAAAATAGCAGTAAAGTAATGCCAGGAAGAGGCAAGACAGAGGAAGAGATTAGCAGGCAAAATGGAGTGGGGAGTAGGTTACTGGGATTCAAATAGAAAGAAAAGAAGGCAGTGGTGGTAAGAGGGCAGGAAGTAGAGTATCCTAAATAACTGCTACAAACTGCACAGCTCCTGTTTTTTCCTAATCCTTCTAGGGGTTTCTCATAATTGCGTCCTCTTCTTATGGGTTCTAGTTCCTGATCTGAGATAAAATTTCTCATTCTGTTGTCCTCAAGGTGTAGAAGATATTGGAAGAGCTCTTCCAATAATTCAAGTGTACTTTAAATAGTTAAGATAGAACAAAACTCACTTTTTGCCCCACTGAATAATTTACTTAATATTATCTCTCTCTAGTATATGTTTCATCAAGAGTAGTTTCATTCATTTCACTAATATTAGGTGATTTTTTTGGTTATTAGTGGTAAGTGGAAACAGCAAGATATGTAGGTGATCCCCGGGGTCCTTTGGTCCCCTCAAGGGGGTCTCTTGAGACTACTTGATGTGGTTATTAAGCATTACAAAGGCAGTAGCTTCAATACCAGTGATAATTTCCAAATCCATTCAAAATAGAAAATAAGAAATGAGCTTACAGAAGCACTCTCATATGTAAAATGATATGGAAGACAAACCAACCAGGTATGTCTAACACAGAACAAACATGGTGTGTCTCATCTAGTGGCAGCTCTAGGAGCAAGGGAGAGAAGATTAAGAACTTCTGTTGGTAGGAGAGTAGAAAAGTGCTTCTGGTATGGTTCTGCCCCTAGTTATTATTTTTCTGTGCATCCTTCTTTGCCTTAATGTGTGTTTTGGCTCCTCTATCACCTCAAACATTTTCTTGTTTTCTTTTTTAGCTCGCTTTTATCTAAGACCAGGTAATTCAACCATATTAAAACATGAACAGTCAAGTTGATGACTGTTCTTTTCATTGGGCTAGTTTTTTCTTCTCTACTGCATCAGATTCTTGGCATAGCCTATAGTTTGGCCAAAGCACTCCATTCCAGTGTTCATGAGTTTAGCCTGTTGACCATATTGGCTCTTCATGGAACTAAGCCCAGAATTAGTCACATATTTATAGACATTATTCAGCTGATTCAACAATACAACAAAATTAAAGGAGTCACCCCCACCCCCTCCTATGTCCCAACCCAAATAAAACTTAAACACCTATAACCAATATAATCTTTAGATAAAAAAGTCAGGAAGCACAAAAGGAATCTGAAGGATGATTTGGGTGTCCCTAAGTTTTTTCAGTGTCATCTGACTGAAATCCTGTTGTTCTTATTGACATACTCATGATCCACAAAGAGCTAAACCTTTTAATGGCCTATCTGCTAAAGTCAGATAAGACACATTGCAGGGGCTTGAAACATTCTCACTTTTAAAATGATATAGAAGAGAACAAAAGAACAAGGAATGTTTAACACAGAATAAGTATACAACTAGTCTTAAAAGTGCTTTTTCAAGGCAGGCTAAGAATGGACTCTAAAGTGTAAAATGTGAGAAGCCTATCACAAATATGGTATTAACAACCTGGTTCAGTATGATTGTGGATTGGGTAGTACCTGCATGACCACTGAAAGGATCACACCCCACTTCTAAACACTGTTCATCTTTTTATTGAATATTCTGGTAAATATTTCACATTAATACAGGCCACATTAAGTAGAGCCACTATATGACAAGAAATTTACTCAACCTTTTCATTTTAAGTATGTAAACAATTGTACATGTATTTACCACCCTAAAAGGTTGAAACATGTAATCATCTAATTCTCTTCTGCATACAAATCGCATTCAGTATGTTTAGCCCAAAGCACTAATTTCAAAATGGCTAAACTAACCAGAGAACATAATCAGATGGATAGGAAATCACTTTGTTCATATACAATGGGCAATCAAATTTCCATTGCTAAAGCCTCAGAGAATATTTCTTAGGCACATTAAAAAAAATCCCCAGGGTTCTTCCAAGGTCAAAAGTTTCTCAAACAAGGCTAAAGAGTAAGACCTTCTAACTTAGTTGACATATTTGAGATGCATGTTTCCAATATGAGGTGCCCACGTGCCAGGCCAAATCTGAAAAGGGGGAGGAAAAATTGGAATTTCTAATTAGGAATCTTTAGACATTTACAAAATGAATATATAAATGCAATGGTAATTCACTGTTTCTGCCTAGGAAGAATACACACACATGAGATAAAATGTTAAGTAGCATCATCTTGATATTGAAAAACTTAATTCAGTTCAAGGTAGTCAGATGTCATGACATTTGATATTCAGAACTTGCACTACCCAAAGAATTAAAAGAATGACATCATAAATCTGAAAAATAAAAGAGCATTAAGTCCATTTTACCTGCTGGGCATCAGTGCATTCAGTTGAATTTTGAATAACTTTTATCATAGGGTTCCAAGCAGGATCTGGGTTGTGAAGTCCATTAAACAGAGGGCCTCCTGGAACATCAGCAAGCTGAGGATGGGAGGGTATTATGGTGCCTCCATACATGGAAATTGGTAGACCCTAAAACAGCAGAAAGGTGTAATCATGAAGTGATTGTAAATAATGATTCCACAATACCAGCATAGATTCTTATTTCCCTTCATTCAAAGAACTCCAGAGTATCCTGTAAGTATAGCAACACTGTACAGTCTTGGGAAACCAAAAGTGGTTATTTGTGTCAGCAACATTTTTCAATGAGAACAGAAAAACAAAACAAACCAAAACAACTAAATCCAATATCAAATCATCAGGAAATTCCCAATACTTAATGAACACATATAATACCCTCAACTTTCCATATTTAGGATTTACTAATAAGCTTCTGCCAAGAAAAGGGGAATTCTACATGATTGCTTGCAGCCACAATCTGGCTTTATGGCAGCCTGGAAGCTCTCAGAGGAGACAAGAGGGCAATGGGGAGCTCACAGCCAGCTTTTCAGAGAGGAAGAGGCTTCTCTCTAAGCTGTGGCAGCCAAATGCAAAGCAGCAAAACCCAAATCTCTCAGGTTTTGGACGGAAGACGGGGGCTTCTTCAGGATAGTTTGAGGACAAACTAATGTAAACAACATAATCCACTTTTGAAACTGGATAAAAGATCTGGCAAAGTCATAGAAACAAACTAGTTATACCAAAAGGGAGAATTATTTCAGTACAAATTCCTCCTTAACACATGACTACATTAGCTGGCAATGTGTTAAACAAGTTACAATGATGTTTGTCAGCTCACTTTAGAAAAATCCACAAAACTGCTTACCATAGGCTGATGAAAAATGTTAGAGGGGGCTACCATTCCAGAATCATCTCTCTCCATTGGTTGATGCTGAGAGAATGTGCTTGGGTCTGATAATTGTTGATGCATTGGATGGTTCCCTATCACAGACTGTGACCAACCTGATAAGCCTTCTAGAAAGAAGAATTGAGATCAAGGTTAGATATTTATTTGGAATAAAATAAAACATTACCACTGGATTTTTTCATACTAAATTTAATCAAAAGCATTCCTTTGAGAAGCTCAGGACACATTCATGAAAATCTTTGCAAACCAAAATACAAGTTCCTGGAAAACTGGGTGGAGTACTCTGAATACCCCAAACACTCTACCTGTCCTGCAAAAGATTAAGTGCTCTCTGAAAGAAATCAAATGATTGTCCTATTCTATAATGAAAAGCTTAAGAAGGAAAGGAAGTATGCTTTGAATCTTTTACTTCTAATCAAGTCTGTATTTATTATTTTATATATATTACTATCATACATATTACATCTATTATTATGTATACTCCAAACTAACATTCCAGACTTTGAGACTGGACTGAACTCCTCAAAGGTTTAAACAACCTTACTGGTTAAGTGCAGGAACTAATAAGCTTATTTATTTAGGTAAGGAACTAAGTTTAAAAGGCAAAATCCCACAACTTACTCGAGATATCCCTCCAGACAGAGGACGCTGTAACTGTACCTGACATGGCATTGACGCCAAATGACCAGATTCCACTGTGTCCAACAGGAGCAACAAAACTGGTCCCCACAGGGGCTTGTGCAACAGACCCTCCTTGCCGAATTCGGGCTAGTCTCTCTGTTCCAATGGGGGGAGGTATCTTTCGATCCTGACTGGCACTGCCTCCTTTCGGTTGGCCCAATGTTGGTGGGGCAGAAGTGGCTGAAAGAGGTGAAGATGATCCCGAAGAAACAGATGGAATAGGAGAGTCACCTGGTGGCAAAATATTTCTCTATTGTTTTATTACATATAAAAACTAATTATAAGAATATGAGAAACCTTGTTGGAAAGATCTGTTCCACAACATAGGTTCTGGAAAAAAATTTTCATTTTACAAGATCATTCAAATGAAAATATACAGGGACTTCCCTGGTGGAGCAGTGGTTAAGACTCCATGCTCCCAATGCAGGGGGCCCAGGTTCGATTCCTGCTCAGGGAACTAGATCCCACATGCATGCCATAACTAAGAGTTTGCATGCCACAACTAAGGAGCCCACCACCTGCAACTAAGACCTGGTACAACCAAATATATAAGTAAATTTTAAAAAAAAGAAAATATGTAAGTTCTATAAATATTATCCTGTACTACTTCTGCCTGTAGTAAGTATAAACAAATAGTCTAAAAATATAGTAAGTACAGACTAGTCTAAAGAATTTTCTCAAATTGAACTGAACAAGGCTAGAAAGGAAGAAGGTCGTATTTATTCTTATTGTAGTTCTGCTGGCTTGCGTGATCTTGGTTTCCCCACCAGGGTTTGAACGCGGGCCCTCGGCAGTGAAAGCGCAGAGTCCTAACCACTGGACCACCAGGGAATTCCCCTTACTGTAGTTCTAAAGAATCTTCTCAAAACATATATTGTCACATTTTAAATTAACTTAAATGTGGCTATGTTTGCACGGTAACTATCATATTATCTGGAAAATAGCTGCTGGTCCTCTGTAATTATTAGCTGTTTTCTTTTTTCTCTTTCTACAGCCCCTTATTTTTCCCCATAAGGAAGGAAGGTTAAATGTTAGTGAAGCATTGTAGGATTCAATTCACAGCTTTGTTTCTTAATGGGACTCTCAGGTAATATGGGTAGTTTTCCTTGTCAAAGGGCCAATACTCACTGACTTTCTCATGATGCTCATTAAAAAAAAATCAAATCCTGTTCAAATCCTTTTAGAACTTCATCTGTTCTAAATATTGAAATAAGTCAGAACAGAGGAATATTTTCACTTATAAATGGCAATCATACAGTTTCCTCAAATGTAAAAATAAATGAGGAATCATACCAAACTGACCAGATACTTAAATTCAACTTCTTTGCAGACCTAAGAAATTATTTCACAATACTGTCCCCAAAGGGTCTTATAAAACTACTTGTAGTGCCTCTTTTCTTTTTTTTTTGCAGTACGTGGGCCTCTCACTGTTGTGGCCTCTCCCACTGCGGAGCACAGGCTCTGGACGCGCAGGCTCAGCAGCCATGGCTCACGGGCCCAGCCGCTCTGCGGCATGTGGGATCTTCCCAGACCAGGGCATGAACTCGTGTCCCCTGCATCGGCAGGTGGACTCTCAACCACTGCACCACCAGGGAAGCCCAGTGCCTCTTTTCTTGATCTAAGTCTCAGTGTAATCTCAATTCTGGCTTGGAAGAATAGCTTCACCCTTCTCAAGTTTTCTATCCTATAAATGACTGATAATTTTTGACATGACTGCAATACAAACCTTGGGTATTTGCATACAATTTAGATTACTAAAGTTACAATATAGCGTTCCCTGAAACAAATGGTTTAATAACTTATTCAAGACTCTTTGGGAAGAGTTCCTCCAGGATTCCTACATGAGTTTGAGGCGCTTGTCCAAGGGTGGGGAGAAAAATGTTGTCTGTTGAAACTGGGAGTCCCAACGGGAGCTGGCCCTTGCAGGAAAACCCGAGTTCCTGGTATGCCGGAAAAACTTGTCAGAGGAGCAGAAGAGGAAGATTGGGAGCTGCCTGATGGGTCAATGGATGGTAACCCTGAAATAAAAACAGGTCCAAGACATCAAATTAGCCAAGGCTTTAAAAATGAATGTCCAAAGCTTACCTAATTCCTCTTTAAAAAAGAAGAAAGAATGCAGTTTATTTTGTGGATCACAGCAATAAGAATCCATTTATATCATACTGTATGTCCCCAAACTATTTTTTTCTTACAGTCCAGAAGAATATCACCAAGCAGGACTAAATATAGAAATGTGAGCCCAATGTTTAGGAATGGCAGTCACCTGGAATATGTTCTAGATAAATCTCAAAGCTTTCATTGGAGGGGACATGAAATAAGAGCATGTTGTGTTACCCATCACTTAGAAATATAGCTGTTCATCTATATAACTATAGTCATTTCCTGTGCAAGATGAGTAACAAAACCTACCAATGTTTGCTTCCTAACATGAAAGGAAAGCATACTATTCAACTAAAGATAATTTCAGTATTCCATCTGATTAAAAAAAAAAATCAACAGCTGCAAACTACATCAAAGTTTCTATCTAGTTTGCATGAGTCTGAATTTAGCAGTATTCTCAAATTCCACTGCTTTCTCTGGAGAACATTTTAGGGAAAGAGGTCAAGGATCTGGAAAAGGACTATAGGTACTCATTTCAGAAAAAAGTAGTTAATATCAACATAAAAAATTCAAAACTTTTCAAGCAGGTCTTATTCATCTATAAAGTATATAATTCAAAGGCTTTTAGTATATTCACAGGGTTGTACAACCATCACCACAATCAATTTTAGAACATTTTTGTCTACCCTAAAAGAAACTCTGTATGCATTATCTGTCACTCTCTATCCTCCTTTACCCCATATCTGAACCTCTAAGCAACCACTAATATATTTTCTGTCTCTCTAGATTTGCTTATTCTGGAAATTTTATATAAAAAGAATTATATAATATGTGGTCTTTTGTGACTGGCTTCTTTCACTCAGCAAAATGTTTTCAGTCTACCCATGTTGTAGCACAAATGAGTACTTCATTTCTTTCATTGTATCTCATAATACAGAATATACATTATACTAAGAATAATATCTTATACAGATATACCACATTTTGTTTTTCCATTCATCAGCTGATGGACATTGGACTGTTTCCACATTTTGGCTCTTAGGAATGGTGTTGCTATGAACATTTATGTACCAGTCTTTGTGTAGACACATGTTTTCTCTTGGGTATACCTAGGAACAGAATTACTGGATCATATGGAACTCTTTTTAACTTTTTGAGGAACTGTTGAACTGTTTTTCCAAATGACGTACCATTTTAAGTTTCTACCAGCAGTGTTTGAAGGTTTCAGTTTCTCCACATGCTTTCCTGTCTTTTTAAGTATCACTATTTCTTACCTGCAAACTAGGAAAACTAAACTATATCCACGAAAGAAGAGCATCAACAAAAGAAACCACCCAGTCAGTTAAGAAATGAAGCCAAGCTTAATCAATCCTGGACCCCGGAAGGAAGGTCAAGGATTAATGCTTGCTTTTTTAAAAAATTATTTTTTAACTAGTAATAAATAATTTTGATGTTATAGATCTGAATAATTCAGGTTCCCAAACCTTGTTTGCTACCAAACTAGATGGATGATTTCCTTGACTTTCTTTTCTCCAGCCATTCATAATCTGCACATCTTCTGGGATATAGAATGTGGAGTGCAAAGAGCTCAAACATTGGAATATGAGAGATCTGAAGTCCCACTCTAGCTAAGGCACTCTAAATTCACGTATTAGTTAGTGCCAATCAAGTCAAGGATTAATTAAAAAATTAATTTTTACCACAGTCTGAGCACTGGCAATGAGCTCTTCTTTCATTCTGGGGCCTCTGAAAACCTTTTTATTAGTCTGCCAAAATGAAAAGTTAAAATAGATACCTATTTATAGAAAAGAAGAAAAAAAATCCAAGAGAATATTTTGGACCACAGACTGTCTTATGCAAGCTTTATTTCTATTCAAAAGATGATGTAACAGCTATGTTTTCCTGAAAAGATAAGTAAATGGAAACATATCTGATAGAAAAGCTAAGGCTATGCCATATCCATAAACTCACAAATTTTAAACAACCTAGATCAGTTTATAATTAGCAAAAAGGAAAGATGGGCTATGGGACAGTTTTTCAACTGGAAGAAAAATGCTAAGTGGCACTAGTTCTTATTACCCCCATTCTAGGTCAGCCACAATTTCTAATTTGTTTTTCAGAATAGAGCAAAGAGATTGGACTAAAATTTGGCCCTTAGACTCTGGAAAATAGATTCTGGTTTTCCAAATATCTCCAAGTCACCACTAGCCTCTTATCTTTCTAAATCTTTCTTATACTGACTCAGCAGCTAATTTCTAATTTCAAAGAACAAACAGCTGGTTCAAAATGTTTTTTTTTTTTTTGTTAAATATGAGCCTATACATGACTGGATCTCTTCAAATAGCTCTATCTAATATAAATAATATAGCGTTATGACATCATTTAATATTCATTCTGAGCACCCAAGACTGAAAACAAAGAATGTAGATTATGGACTGTAACCTAAACACCTTCGTAACCCAACCTTTTTAATCTCAGAAATGCAGGCAATCACTATGATTTAAAAAATGTCTGTAAATTTGGAATGCTTGAAGCATCCTATGAGTCCTTTTTTATTAATATCATCTTATACCAATTCTAAGAAAATGGGCTGACACAAGGTATAACTTCCTTGAAATGAGGTACAGAGAGATCACAAAAGAGAATATAAAGCAGCTCATATGTGAGTGACTTACCTACATTTTGGCCACTCAATCAGCAGTCATTAAGGGGTCTTTACTATTTATGACAAACCTTCATTTCTTTAAAAGATCATGCAATATTATGTACAAAATAAATGCTTTATTATTTTGGAAGGTTAGATTATGTTGTTAAAGCCCCAAACTGTGAGGTAATGATAGTTATAATAACTTACCAACTGGACTAGTAGAAACTCGCTGGGAAGGTGATCTGAAGCCAGGTGCCTTGGAGTTGTCAGGGTGCACATTTTCCAAGTGTCCAAGTACAGAGTTACCCAGGAACGCTGACTGAACAGTGAAAGAGGCATCTGCAGTAACTCGTGAGGACAGTGGACCATCTCCCCAACCCTGGTTAGCTGGCACCTGACTGCTGTCAAAAAGACTACTGAAGTGATTGAAAAGTGTGGCTGGGCCAAACGTAGGTGGCAAAGATTTATTTGCTGGGTTAATGTGCATCTGAGAACCATTCATAATGTTCATGGCTGAAGAAAGCTGCACTGCAGCTGGTGGGCCTTGAGGTGGTGTTAAAGGAACTGGATTTGTCACAAAAATAGACTGGGGATCCTGGTGTATAGTTGCATTTGGTACCACCGAGTAAAAAGAACTTCTGGGTTGCATTCGATGAGAAACTCGAGGTGCTGGTACAGCTAACTGAGGTAAATTACTGGTATCCTGATTATCAGCAGCAACCAGTCTAGGTGATGCCAAAGTCAATGGAGCAGGTTCTGAATTAGATGCAAAAGGCATTGACATAGGACTTAAATCAGACACACTGGATGGCTGTGTTTCCTCCTGTGTGTTATTGGAGGGAGGAGTGGGACTACCAGATGGGTGAGTTTCTGGAGCTCCTGGGGTGTTGCTGGCAGAGCTACTGCAGCTGTTGGCAGTTGAAGAGGGGGTACACAGGTTTGCCATGGACTGGTCCTGTGTGGACACTTTCTCTTTGGGGGCTGGCATGGAAGAGAAAGACTCCGTCTTTTGTGAAGAAAGCTGTGCTTGAGGAGTACTTGCAGGCAGAAATGTGGTGGGAACTTGCCCACTAGTGATAGGTGCAGAGGAGACAGAAGGCAGGGAACTACAAGTGCTTGTCACAGAGGAAATCACTGCTGCTGGAGGACTTGTCTTAGGCACACAGGCAAACAACTGCTTTCTGACTGATGAAGGAGTCCGGGTATTAGTCACACACAGTTGCTGACTGGCAGCAACTACAGAAGAGACAGTGATAGGACAACTGGCAGTAGCTAGTCCAGCAGACTCTGAGGGTAAAACAGTCCCGTTCTGGTTAGGTAGACGGCCTGTATTATTATGCTTTGGAGAGCTATTTGTGTTGCCAGGATTCACAGGTCTCACTGGGAATGGTCCCCAAGTGTTAGGAGAAGGTGAAAATGTTCCTCCAAACTGGGCCATGGGTAAACGAGGATGCCGAATCTGTTGCATAGTTTGAGCAGCCAGCAGGGCAAAATGAGGGTGAGGATAAGCTAAGGGTAGAGAAACTGGGAAAGAAGAACGTACATTTGCTGGAACGTTCTTATTAAGTTTATTAGTGGGCTGGAACGTAGATAATGTTGTTGCCTGTGAAGTTACAAGACTTGGCGCACCCAAGGGAAATGCATTTTTACTGGAAGCTGCTGTGGTGCCTACTCCAGATGAGAAGTTTGCATGGATGGCTTTGGTGCTGGCAGGTGTTCTGATATGGTTTTTAGGAATCAAGTCTTCCAGTTCCTTAGCAGGATCTTGAATAAGTGCATTGATAAGTTGAACTGCATATCTTGTTGATTCTGTACCACCCCTGGGGAGAAAACAAACAAAAAAACAGAACAAGATCAAAAATATACAAAACTAGGTCATCTTTATCATGAAACAGAATTCTTGATTGTACCATACCTAACAAAAATGTACTTCTAATAAAATTTAATTTCCTCATAGAACTAACGATACATATATCTCACAATTACCTTATTGTGATCATTCTCTCGCCATTCTTATCTTTTTGTTTATCCACATCAATATGGGCACCAGTAACATCTTGTATTGCAGTAATGTTGCATCCTCCTCTTCCCATTATCCTGGAAACCACTGAGGCTGGAACAGACAATTTCTTTGACCTACAAAATGAAGACCACACATGAGCTTATGAAATCAAAAGGTCTATTAAAAAAGATGTCTCAGGCTTTCCTGGTGGCGCAGTGGTTGGGAATCCGCCTGCCAATGCAGGGGATATGGGTTCAATCCCTGGCCTGGGAGGATCCCACATGCCATGGAGCAACTAAGCCTGTGTGCCACAACTACTGAAGCCCACGCGCCTAGAGCCCGTGCTCGGCAACACAAGAAGCCACCGCAGTGAGAAGCCCATGCACCGCAGGGAGGAGTGGCCCCTGCTCGCCACAACTAGAGAGAGCCCGCGCACAGCAACAAAGACCCAACGCAGCCAAAAATAAATTAATTAATAAAAAAAAGATGTCTCAGTAAGTATGTTCATGAACATTTGTAGAATAGTATTTCTCAAACCTTAAAGAGGAAATTACTAGAAGTTTTTATTTTAGAAACTGGCCTCTTATTATATTGAATTTAATTTAGTGAAGGTAAAAAACACACTGCCATTTAAAAAAATTATATTTAAGTCACTCATGATCTCAGCATTCAAATCTGCATAAACTATCACATGTTAACTAAACTGCAATGATCATATATCGATACTTTCAAAATTAAAATAATGCATACCACATTGTTAAACTCCATACTGAAAATGAATAAAGGCAGCTTATCAGTGTCAACAACTTTACTTAGCAATAAAAAATAAAGTCTCAGATTTGTACATAAAAAGCAATCCACAGGTGGAGCCTGGGACTTCCACTTGTGTGAGAAAACACCAGAGGCTGATTTTGGGATCTGACAAGATGGCCTGGGTGTCCTGCAGGATTATCACAGAAACCCAGTGTTTGCTGGCAGAACCAAATGAGAACAACACCCATTATTTTCATGTGGTCACTGCTGGCTGCCAGGATTCCCTCCTAGGGAGGGACCCTCAAACTTTGAACTATACCTTCCAGAAGAATACCCAATTGTAGACTCTAAAATACATTTCATGATCAAAATTTAATATCCTAATGTAGACAAACTGGGAAGAATATATTTAGCTATTTTGAAAGCTAGAGCATAGACCAGGCCATGAATAATACTTAAATCAATCTGATCATCAATTGTGCTTCACTTCTGTTCTGCCAAGACTTCTTCCTTTTTTGTTTGCTTTTAATGGACACAAAGTCTTAGAAAAATTACAGAATAAAAACTCAGACATCTTAGTCCTTTGGTGATTAAGTGCACATTAGCAAACCTATGTCTTATTCTGATTCCCTGTTGTAAAGCATGAGCAGAGGCTAGAAATACCTTCTGGATTGTGTGAAACATTTAAAAGCAATGGCTCCTGTCTGCTTTTATTCATTTCCCCCATCATGGTTTAAGTATAAAGCAGTGTGAATGAAGGGAGTTGTCAAAGTTAGCTGCAGGGGTGTTGGTATTTGTATTTATTTATTTATTTTGAGGGGAAAGGTAGTTTTAATTTTATGGGCTCCCCCCCACTCTTTATGGTGATCTAACTGCATTGGTTAAAAGCAGATATAGATTCTCTAGCGAAGTCTAACTTTATTTAAATGCTGTAGATGGACAAACTTGTCTGAATCAAAATGGGACCATTAAACAAACATCATAGCCTTCACAAATAGCATTATGACTTTGCTGTCAATTGAATCTTCCCCTTAAGAAGCCTGTGACCTTTTTGTATGGTTTGTCTGTAAACTGTATGTCTTATGTTTTAATAAAATATTTTTTGTTATTCTAAAGCCAACATTTCTTGTATCATATAAAATATGCATACAAAATTTACATACTGTTTCTAATTTTGCTTTAGCCTACTCTGGATGTAGTATGGCATTGCAATTGAATATAATAACCACATTCAAATTATTCATTAATTAACTGGATAACCATCTCACAAGAGGAGAAAAGTTAAAAAGACGAGACTAATACTACTTACCTTCGAACAACTTCTTTCCACCCTTCCTCTCTTTTTTGCCCCCTTTTAGGGCTAGTCAGATTCAGCTTTATGTTTGAAGAGCTTAATGGCAACGACACTGACTTGTACGTTGTTGATAAGGAATTAGGATTCACTTCACCTTCAAGTCTGAGAAGAGAAATATCAAGGCCAATAAATGATAAATTTTAAGATAGAAACTCAAGAGATTTGCTGAAGTATCTGAATTAAAATTTGGCACACCAGGGCTTCCCTGGTGGCGCAGTGGTTAAGAATCCACCTGCCAATGCAGGGACACGGGTTCGAGCCCTGGGCCGGGAAGATCCCACATGCCGTGGAGCAACTAAGCCTGCTCACCACAACTACTGAGCCTGTGCTCTAGAGCCCGCGAGCCACAACTACTGAGCCCACGTGTCTAGAGCCTGTGCCCTGCAACAGGAGAAGCCACTGCAATGAGAAGCCCGCGCACCGCAACAAAGAGTAGCCCCCGCTCGCCACAACTAGAGAAAGCCCGCGTGCAGCAACCAAGACCCAATGCAGCCAAAATTAAATAAATATATATAAAAAAACCCAAAAACCTTGTTAAAAAAAAATTTGGCACATCAAATTATTAACAATTCAGAAAAATAGAAATAGGGCAAAGAGTCCATTATTTATTTTAGTATTAAAATGTATTCAGAAGCCAAAAGAACTATATATAATCAATAAAAATGACATAGTTAAAATCAAGGAACGCTAATATTTTCAGCTTCAAAGTTGAATGTTAAAAGTTCTAACAATCTCATTGCATAACTAGCACATGATAAGGAGCACACTGGTGAATTTCAGTTTTAAATGCTGAAGACAGGTAATGTGGTAGACTTCAATTGTTCAACACAACTTATGTTACTTCAAGTTCTTGTGCCAGGCATGAAAAAGGAAAGGTAGGTGCAGAGTTAACAAGTCAGAAAATTTTACCGTGTCTGAGTTTTGGAAGCAGCAGTACTTGTCTTTTCTTCTTGGGAATGGAGTAGCAGTGAGGGGTATCTCCTATCACTAGAGGAATTCACATCCATAGTGAAATTTAACTCTTGGCTTTTACCACCACTACTACTCTCACTGTTGCAATCTGTGCTGTCCAAGTTATCTGAATCACTATTCCCACCTGCACCGCCACCTCTGGGTTCTCCATTTATTTTATTCTTATCTGCCTTTTGCTGTGCTAAGGATATATGTTGTTCTGGTAATATTAAATGTGCAGTGGGAGGTGTCTCTTTTGTTTTGTTCTTCTTATTTTTCCGATTGGTGCTGGGAGTTGTCACAACATTGGCCCTTTTTTTCCCAAACACATTTGTGAATGTTGCAGATGTTGCAGAGATTCCGATTGTGGTGGTGGTGGTCGCGCTAGGAGGTTCTATGGGAACTTCTTGCTCCACTGAAATTATGAAAAAGGATAAAAATCACACTGAGAGCCACAGACCTCAAAACAAATTGTGACAGAATATACCTAATAATTCAGACCCTTAGGTCATATTTTCCTTTTACCAGTATTCACTAGTAAATAAAGAAATCTTTACTGTTGTGAGAATACACTATATCATATTTTGATGTCTAACTTGGTATAAAACATTAACATTCTTAAGATCTGAAATGCTAGTCTCATAAACTATACAAAAATCACAATATAGTTTGAATTTAAGAAATTTTTCAAATAGCATTTTAGAATTAGAAGTCAAATAGAGCAAAATTATTTGCCTACTACAACCACTGCCAGACTGTACAATAAACAACTCTGAGAGTAATGGACCCCAACCCAATAGAGCTTCAAGACTGAACCTTAGTTAAAAATTTATTGAGGAACTGGACCTCTTCCCAGTTTCCAACTGGGGAAGGAGAGGGTAGAGAAGAACCTGAAGAAAAGCTGGCAAACCTCTTACTGTTATCACTTAGGACATACATAATGTTTTTACAGGGGAACTTAAGTTACAACTGAATGTCTTCAAATTATGTGCTTGCCTTCCCCCTTCAGTTTCTCTGTGTCACTTTACAATGTAAAATATTTAGAAGTATTTACTATGGAAGTCAACTGTCTATTTCAGATTAAAGTAACTGAATATTTAACTAGAATTAGTTTTGAGAGTTTTGAGAGCAAAAAGCACTCAAAATGAAGTTGATAAACACAGAAGAATTTTATCACTAATTCAGATGGTTCATTGCTCACCATCTTCATCATTCTCCTCTTCATCTTCATCCTCTGGTAGTTCTGAATTCTCCTTAGGTTTGTTTTCCTCATCTTCTTCCTGCTTCCTTTTCTGCTCCTCTTTTTTCTTTTTTCTCTTTTCTTTTCTTTTCTCTCTTTTAGCTGCAAGAGCCTGCTTTCTGCTCTCCTCTCTTGACTGCAAATAAAGTAGGTATCTCATTTTATCAATAAGGCAGTAATTTAAAAAAAATAATGAAATGATATTTTTGTTTATGATACATGGGGTTTCCCATAGATGTCAGTCTTAACACACATTTATAAAAGCAACAAAAGAAGAAATAGGTAAGCTGGACATAATCAAAATTAAAAGTTTTTGTGTTTCAAAGGGATCATCAATAAAGTGAAAAGACAACCCATAAAATGGTGAAAAATTTTTGCTTATCTGGTAAGGGCTTGTATCAAGAATTTATAAAGAACTCGTTAACTCAATAATGAAAAGACAAATAACTCAATTAAAAAATGGGCAAAGGATCTGAACAGACATTTCTCCAAACAACATATACAAATGGCCAATAAACACATGAAGAGATAGATGCTCAGTATCACAAGCCATCAGGGAAAAGCAAATCAAATCAAAATGAGATACCCACTTCACTGTCACTAGGATGCCTATAATCAACAAAAAGACAGATAAAACAAATCATGGTGAGGATATGAAGAAATCGAAGCCTTCATATACTGCTGGTAGGATCATAAAATGGTGCCGCTACCTTGGAAAACAATCTAGAAGTTTCTCAAATGGTTAAACACAGAACTGCCATATGATCTAGCAATTCCATTCCTAGATATATACCCAATGAAAACATATTCATACAAAAACTTGTACACCATGCTTGCTTCAGCACCATATATACTAAAAAAATTGAAATAACACAGAGAAGATTAGCAGGGCTCCTGCATAAGGATGAAACACAAATTCATGAAGCATTCCAAGTTAAAACAAAACAAACAAAAAACTTGTATACCTATGAAATAGAAACAACCTACATGTCCATCAACTAATAAATGGGTAAACAAAATGTGGTATATCTATATAATGGGATATTATGCAGCAGTAAATAAATAAATAAATAAATAAATAAATAAATGAAGTACTGATACATGCTACAACATGGATGAACCTTGAATACATTATGAATTGCAAGAAGCCAGTCACAGAGGACCAAATACTGTCTGATTCCATTTATATGAAATGTCCAGAATAAGCAAAACCATAGATTTATGTGGCATTTGTTTGACTAAAATGCAGCTATTGCTGGAAAGGGTGTGGAGAAAAGGGAACCCTCTCGCACTGCTGGTGGAAATGTAAATTGATACAGCCACTAAGGAGAACAGTATGGAGGTTCCTTAAAAAACTAAAAATAGAACTACCATACGACCGAGCAATCTCACTACGGGGCATATACCCTGAGAAAACCGTAATTCAAAAAGGGTCATGTACCACAATGTTCATTGTGGCTCTATTTACAATAGCTAGGACATGGAATCAACCTAAATGCCCATTGACAGATGAATGGATAAAGAAGATGTGGCACATATATACAATGGAATATTACTCAGTCATAAAAAGAAATGAAATTGAGTTACTTGTAGTGAGGTGGATGGACCTAGAGACTGTAATACAGAGTGAAGGAAGTCAGAAAGATAAAAACGAATACCATATGCTAACACATATATATGGAATCTAAAAAAAAAAAAAGGTTCTGAAGAACCTAGGGGCAGGACAGGAATAAAGACTTAGACATAGAGAATGGACATGAGGATGGGGGAGGGGGAAGGGTAAACTGGGACAAGTGAGAGAGTGGCATGGACATATATACACTACCAAATGTAAAACAGATAGCTAGTGGGAAGCAGCCACATAGCACAGGGAGATCAGCTCGATGCTTTGTGTCCACCTAGACAGGTGGGATAGGGAGGGTGGGAGGGAGAAGCAAGAGGGAGGAGATATGGGGATATATGTATATATCACTTTGTTATACAGCAGAAACTAACACACCACTATAAAGCAATTATACTCCAATAAAGATGTTAAAAAAATAAAATAAAATGCAGCTATTATGCTTTTATAAGGTATTAACAAATTTCACTATGAAAATATCCACAGGAGGCCATTATAGAAATTACTTTCACCTTACTTTATAGCTTTGCTTTGGTTAGTACTAGAAAATATATTTTTTTCAGACAGGGGAACATGGTAATGGTCACCTCACATCATAATGAAAACTCAAAACAAACAGAAAATACATCAAATTACTCATATTTGTGTGGAAATTATCTAAAAAAGGTTCACCATAAGAATCTGTCAGTGAAGTCCAGTTGTCCTGGTAATTAAGTAAAGCATTTTCCTCAAAACTATAATTTACCATTCTGAGTCATGAGTTACTCTTTGACATTTTTACTTATCTAATCAGGCATTGGCAAACTATGGCCTGAATGTTAAGACTTTTACATTTTAAATGGTTGAAAAAATAAAAAGAAGAATATTTTGTGACATGAAAATATTATGAAATTAAAATTTTGATGTCCATAAATAAAGTTCTATTGGAACACATTCATTTAGGCATTGTCTATGGGTGCTTTCGTGCTATAACAGCAGAGTCAAGGAGTTATGACAGAGATCGTATGGGCCTACAAAGCCTAAAATATTTACTCTTCAGCATTTCATAGAAAAAGTCTGTTGGGAATTCCCTGGTGGTCCAGTGGTTAGGACTCTGCGCTCTCACTGCCAAGGGCCTGGGTTCAGTCCCTTGTCGGGGAACTAAGATCCCACAACCACGAGGTGAAACCAAAAAAATTTTTTAATTAAAAGAATAAAAAAATAAAAAGTTGGGTTTCCCTGGCGGTGCAGTGGTTGAGAGTCCGCCTGCCAATGCAGGGGACGCGGGTTCGTGCCCTGGTCCAGGAAGATCCCACATGCCGCGGAGCGGCTAGGCCCATGAGCCATGGCCACTGAGCCTGCGCGTCCAGAGCCTGTGCTCCACAACGGGAGAGACCACAGCAGTGAGAGGCCCACGTACCGCAAAAAAATAAAAAATAATAAAATAAAGTCTGTCAACCCCCTATGTAAATGAGAAAGGGGCTGAGCATTAAGAGAAAAAATAATTGTTAACTGAATATGCAGTTTCATCACTCGATTGGCATAAGAGCAAAACGGCTGTTTAAGGAATTGCTGACCATATCCCTGGGTAGTTAAACAAAACTAAAAATTACAGAACACAGGAGGGACCTTAGTAGTCATCAATCTTCAAACTTCATTTAAAAATGAATATTAGTTTCCCCCTTCTGATTTTAACTGTAATCAAGTTTATCATGGAGGTATTAAATTTATTTAATTTCCTAATGATAAAACTTTAAGGTTTATACCCTTCCCCCTGTTATAAGCAATTTAACAGTGAATGTCCTTTTGTATGTTCACATCTTTGAGCATTTATCAAAGTATTTACCTTAGGCTAAATTTCTAGAAGACGAGTGACTGGAGTAGGTATGCACCCTTTTTAATTTAATGCATTTGTCAAATCATCTCCATTAATAGTTATACTAATTTATACCATACATCAAAAATCATACTAGAAGGCTAATTTCTGCATACCCTAGCCATCAATATCTATTACCAAACCTTTAAATTTTAAGTTTTCCTAATCTGGTAAAAGAAATTTAAATCACTCTTTCACTGTGCATTTCTTTGTTTATTCATGAAGTTGAGCGTTCTCCATGTATTTATTGAACATTTATATTTCTTCTGTGAATTGCCCATTTGTGTGATCATTTTTCATTCTGGGCAAGTTATCTTTTTCTCATTGTTTTTTTTTTTTTTTTGATATGACCATTTTTAAAGTCTTTATTGAATTTGTACAATATCGTTTCTGTTTTATATTTTGGTTTTTTGGCCACGAGGCATGTGGGATTAGAGGCAAAGTCTTAACCTCTGGACCACCAGGGAAATCCCTTTCTTGTTGATTTGTAAGCAATTTTTTCTTCTGTTTTTAACTTACAAGTTTTGATTTTTTTTTAAATTAAAAATTGATGTCAAAATTTTAGCATCTCTCAAAATGATCCTTTTCCTTCCTTTTATCATCAACAAAATATCTTAATATTAAGCTATCTCCTGCATTTCTATAATAACTCTACTTGATTATGCTATTTATTCTTTTAATATAACTTCTGGGTTCATAATAACACCCTCCTTTTCCAGGTAAGCACACTAAGCCTCAGAAAAGCGACCTTTTTTTTTTTTTTAACTTTTTCAATTATACTACCACACATCCTAGGAAACTTAGATACTTGCTCTTTAATAAATTTATTTATTTATTTTTGGCTGCATCGGGTCTTTGTTGCTGCACACAGGATTTCTTTAGTTGTGGTGAGCGGGGGCTACTCTTTGTTGCGGTGCATGGGTTTCTCATTGCTGTGGCTTCTCTTGTTGCGGAGCACGGGCTCAGCTGCTCCGCGGCATGTGGGATCTTCCCGGACCAGGGCTCGAACCCGCGTGCCCTGCATTGGCAGGCGGACTCTGAACCACTGCGCCACCAGGGAAGGCCAGATACTTGCTCTTTAATTAAGGATCTAATAAACCATTTATAGCCCAGATCTTATAATAAACAAAAGATTTCCAATGTTTAAAAAAATTTCTTCCCAGACTAATATTAAAACCACTTAGGCAGTAATGTTATTTGGAAAATTGTGATCTGCTCAGAAACTAATTCCTCACTTATATGGTTAAAAGTATTTTTTATGTATAGGTCAGAATCAAAAAATTGATGGTAGTTTGATAATCTATTAATCATTTTTTAAAAAGAGATTTTGTTAAGATTATGGTCATATCAGTGGCAAATTTATTCTACTAGATTTTCAACCATTTCTAATAAGGAAAATTATTTTTCCCACTCACCTTTTCCAGATCAAGTTCCTTTAAAAGAATACTTGCATTCTTATTTGCTTCTGCAGCCTGCTGGTCTTTAGCCTTCACAATTGTCTCAACACACTGGTGACATTTTTTCAACAGTTCCTATAGTGGAAAATGGAATTATATAAATATAGGAACACATAAACAGGCCAATAAAACTTGAGCTGATAAGTATACCAAAGTTCAGGGCTTAAAGCCTCAAATTACTGAATATTCACTAAACCAAATTAAGCTATCCTTTGAGTCTAGTCTTTGATTGAAAAATCAAAATAAGGTACCATTTTCTAAAAAGTTTGTGTTCTTAGAAAATTTTCTAATCAGGCTAATAGTCTAGTAATAAACTTTAGCTGCAGTCACTGTAATTATGGTCCATAATAGGAAGGAAATCTCAAAATAATTTATAAAAAATATACTCATTTGCAAATGGGGAAACTAAAGCATAGAAAAATCAGATGATCAGTCTCATAGAGGATGAAAAGAACGGGCTGCTAACATATACTCTGGCATATAATTCAACAAAGAACAAAAATGTGCTTCAACAGCATATTAAACCTACCTTATCTGTGATTGTTGCTATGTATCTCATGCATTCTATATCAGAAGGGAACTGATTGACCTCTTTCACCAAATACTGAACAACTTTTACATGACCCTGTAAGAAGTGTAACAAAAGAATACTTTCAAAATTGGCCCATATGCTTAAAAACTTAAGGGTAAAAGGTACAGTAACACTTGAGAGTTTACTAAACTTAAAATTGAAATTATGAAAATAGAAACAGTGTTGAGTTTATAAACAGAAAACGATAAGTACAACATGCTGGGAAATATATGGTGGACCAAACGACATTTCTCCTGAATTTAATCTGCCCACATCCCATTGAAAACAGACAAACTTTAAAAAATATATACCTCCTAGAATAAATCGATTAGTAAAATAAAAATTGGTGACGTGAAATGAATCTCAATATAAAAGGGAAATTAGTCCGAAAACAAAGAGGATGTTCTAGATTTCAAAGCATTATTTTGGCTCTATCTTACGAAAATAAACGAGGTAGGTTGTCATATTTATCTTGAGTTCTATGACTTGAATCTAGGTAAAACACTTTCTAAATGCCATTGTCAGGGGCTGGATGATCTGTAATCAATTGTAAGTACATCTATTTTAACATAACCAAACTTGCATTGTTTCCCCTCTTACTAAAGCTCGTTTAATCTTCAAGAATTAGTCTGATGGGGGGACTTCCCTGGCAGTCCAGTGGTTAAGACTCCACACTTCCACTGCAAGGGGCACGGGTTCGATCCCTGGTTGGGGAATTAAGATCCCGTACACCGCACGGTGTGGCCAAAAAAAAAAAAAAAAAAAAATTAGTCTGATGGTGACAAAAATCAGAAAAGTGGCTGCCTCTGGGGCAGGGAATTAACTGAGGATGGGCATGATGAAACTTTCTAGGATTATGGAAGTATTTTATATCTTTATGGAGTGTGGGTTACATAGGTATATGCATTTATCAAAATTCATGTACCTTAGATTTGTGTTTTTACTATATATAAATTATACCTCAATTAAAAGGAAAGAAAAAAATTGAAAAAAAAGGAAATATTTAAGATTTTTTTTAAGACTCATAACTTACACTGCTCTCATTCAATAGCTATTTACTGACCATCTAGTATGTGTCAGGCACTGAGCTGAACAACTGGGTACAAACACTGGTGAAAAAGACAGTCATGAATCTTAGCTTTCACAGATCTTGTAGTCTAACTGGGGAGATGGGCATTAAAAAAGTAATACATGTTTGAATGTATAATTACAAAATGAGATAAGGAAAATAACAGTGAACTATAAAACAGAACAAGAGAAACTTTTCAGATTGGGAGTTAGAAAAGGACTTTCTGAGAAGTGATATTTAAGGACGAGTAGATATTAAAGGATGAAGAGAAGTGAGCCAGGTGAAGAGTAAGGAAAAGAACATTTCAGGAAAAGAAAACCAGTGAGCAAAGGCCCTCAGGAATTTAAAAATTTAGTGCATTCTAGGCCAGTGGCTGAAGTGTAGTGACCAAAGGGGAAGGGGAGTAGAAATGATTGGTCTGAGGCTGGCATGAGCCATTCATGCAGGGCTTTGTGAGCCACATTGAGTAGTTTACATGTTATCACAATTGCAATGGGAAAGCTTTGTAAAATAGAGCAGATAAGTAAGCCTTAATATATACAGGAGGTGTAATAAATTTTTATGAGAGTCCACTTGTTTTTGTTCTTTAGGTAGAGAAAACATTCATCTACATATAATATCTGTCCTTAAATCTCACGTTTTATGTACAAAAACATAACAAAACTAGTCAAGACACCAAGTGATTTAACAACCAAGTTGCTTATAGGGAACTACCATATAGCTCTTAGATTTGGCCACAAAGAAAGTGGAAAGACAGCAAAGGTTTGTATATAGAAACAGAGTCAATTCCTCAAGACCAATTTATCTTTCTCACGATTTCAACTTAAAATTTAGTAGTTTTAAACAAATTCTATCCTTTTTCCCCCACATCAAGTTACCTTGCGAAATGCTGACATAAGAGGCGTGATTTTCCGGTTATCTGCTGCATCCACATCAGCACCTGCTTGCACTAGCAATTGCACCACATCAAAATGACCACCATTGGATGCCAACCAAAGTGGTGTGTTTCCCTTCTTGTTACGAACATCAATATGGGCTCCCCTATAAAAATCAAATAATGTTAATATAGTTTGTTTCCTATGAGAAGAGGCTGACTTTTTCTATTTTTCTCTAATTTGTCTTTCATCTTTTATAAAATAGCAAACAAATAATCTGTTCTTTAAAATGTCAATAAAGTAAAACAATTTTATTAACTGTAAAGGCTCTGACAAGTGAAAGGGATCATAGAAATTCTATAAATAAATATAAAATTTACCCACCTATTAATCAGGAGCTCACAAAATTTGTAGTGTCCTTTGTCCGCTGCTATTGTTAAAGCAGTATCTCTTGAGGAAGGCACAGGGGGGGCATTGACATCTGCTCCTTTATCTAGGAGAACTCTTCCAACCTCTGCATATCCTCCAGAAGCAGCTTCCATCAAAGGGGTAAGACCAGTCTGTTTAAACCAAAAAATTATGTGAGTAAATTATATTAATTTCTTTAAGGGACTGAAACAATTGACTTATAAGTGTATTCTATTTCTGATTTTCTCTCACAAGAGAGCTAAGCAACATTCACTCTTAAGCTTTACTAAGCAGCAAGTGAAAATTGTTAGGTTCAGTTAGACATGCTAGAATGATTTCTCTTACTAAAAAATTTTTAAAAATATGCTAAAAAAATACACAATTTCATGCTAAAAAAACAATTTCATAACATCTCTACTGCTATAAATTTACATGAGACAATAACTTCTCTGCACAACAAACAGAAATATTAAAACGAATAAAAAGAAAATTAAATATGGCACAATGTTCAATGGGAAAACTTTGTTTAGAATATACTCTATCTTGTTTAGAATATACTCTATCTGAAAAGGCAGTTTGCTAAATAACCCAGGATAAACTCCTTAAATGCTACTCAAACTTGGGTAAAATAGATTAAAATATCATTTTATAAATTTTATGCATGTGTCTTTGCTCATTAGTCTCCAACATTTCACCAGAAGACTTTTCCTACTGGTATCATTACCAAAATAATATGGCTTTCTTTAGGACTTCTAATAGATAAATGGGTCACACTGAATACTTGTAATACAAAAAGTAATGTCGTGGTCAGATTAGATTTTAGTTGTCTTAATTGTATAATCTATGCAGCAATTTATTTTTAATAGTCATGCTTTTATTTATTTATTTATGGCTGCACTGGGTCTTTTTTTTTTTTTTTAAACAAATTTATTTATTTTTGGCTGTGTTGGGTCTTTGTTGCTGCACACGGGCTTTCTCTAGTTGCGGCCAGCAGGGGCTACTCTTTGTTGTGGTGTGCAGGCTTCTCATCGCGGTGGCTTTTCTTGTTGTGGAGCACAGACTCTAGGCGCGTGGGCTTCAGTAGTTGTGGCACACAGGCTCGGTAGTTGTGGCTTGTGAGCTCTAGAGCACAGGCTCAGTAGCATGGTGCACATGTGGGATCTTCCCAGACCAGGGCTTGAACCCGTGTTCCCTGCATTGGCAGGTGGATTCTTAACCACTGTGTCACCAGGGGAGTCCCTGCATTGGGTCTTTGTTGCTGTGCAGGCTTTCTCTAGTTGTGGCGAGTGGGGGCTACTCTTTGTTGCGGTGCACAGGCTTCTTATTGTGGTGGCTTCTCTTGTTGCGGAGAACAGGCTCTAGGCACGTGGGCTTCAGTAGTTGTGGCGCACAGCCTCGGCAGCTGTGGTGCGCGGGCTCAGTAGTTGTGGTGCACAGGCTTAGTTGCTCTGCGGCATGTGGGCTCTTCCTGGACCAGGGATCCAACCCATATCCCCTGCATTGGCAGGTGGATTCTTAACCACCACGCCACCAGGGAAGTCCCTGCAGCAATTTTTTTTTTTTTTTTAAATTTTTTTATTTATTATTATTATTAATTTATTAATTTATTATTTATTTATTTACTTTTGGCTGTGTTGGGTCTTTGTCTCTGTGCGAGGGCCTTCTCTAGCTGCAGAGAGCCGGGGCCACTCTTCATCGCGGTGCGCGGGCCTCTCACCATCGCGGCCTCTCTCGCTGCGGAGCACGGGCTCCAGACGCGCAGGCTCAGCAGTTGTGGCACACGGGCCCAGTTGCTCCGCGGCATGTGGGATCCTCCCAGACCAGGGCTCAAACCCGTGTCCCCTGCATTGGCAGGCAGACTCTCAACCACTGCGCCACCAAGGAAGCCCGCAGCAATTTTTTTGATTGGGGTTTTTACCAATGGTAAGCACATGCCTCATTAAAGGAGTTCTTCAAGCCATGCAAGGCTGAAGTTGGAAAAAAGTACTGATTCTATTTTTCTCCACTGCCTTTAATAAAAGTCATGAATGGTGATAGTGTGCCACTGACCAATGGCCAGTGACACATTGTATAGCACTATTCTCCAGTCCTGCATTGGGGCATCAGTTTTAACTTATGACAGTTTAAAATAGTACATTCAATTTAAGTTGCTCTTTCTATTAAAAATATATCTGAAGTAGAGGACAAGTTATAAAATGCTTACCTTTGCCCTATGTTCAACATTGGCTTTTCGGTCCAGAAGCAAACTCACTACTTCTGCTCGTCCTTGGAAACAGGCCAAGGTGAGAGCTGTGTTCCGATTGGTCTCTATTTGGGCATTAATGTCTGAACCCATATCAAGCAGCAGCTTCACTGCAGGAACATGTCCATTCATTGCAGCCAACATCAGGGGAGAAATACCTAGTTTACTCCCAGTCCTAAGGGGGGGAAAATGTGCTTAGAAAATTAAAATAATATGTTGCCTATTGTTTTCTTAAAAAGCATAGAGAACATAAAAAATGAAAAAGCTTCAGTAAGAAGAAAGGTTTCTAACTCCAATGAATAGATTTTATTTGTTTAGACTAATAATTAGAAGTAGGAAAATCTCACAATTTAAAACATAATCCCTATGCAGAGGCCATAAATTTCCAACTATATATAACAATGTTTTCTGAAAAGAAACCTCTTTAAAAACAGCAACGTTAGCTGAAATAAGCTTTGATTACTTATAAGCACATTATAGGAATAACTGTTGGCCTTGCAACTTTAGTACTGTTTTAATTAAAAATGGTATCTGTCCAAATATTTAGGGGAAAACACTTAATTCCAAGGTAATAATTTACTAATCATGAGTAATAAAATAAACAGGTGATAGATACCTTGAATTAATTTCTGCCCCGGCATTAAGCAGAATCTTAATGATATTCACATATCCTCCAGATGCAGCTAGACTCAGTGGTGTATAATCAGACACATTCCTATGTTCTTTATTTGCACCCCGAGCCAGCAGCAAGTCTACTACCTACAAAGTAAAATATGAACAGAGAAATCTAGTTTACACCAAGGGTCTATCTTATAATGAAGGAAGCACAAAGAAATGGGATTTATAACTTCCTTGTCTAAATACCTAACATTTTAATTAAACCCTAAATATTCAAATATCAGCACTACAGAAATGAATTCAATTTCATATCAAGGAATTCAGAGCTATGAAATTCCAATCATACTGAAATAACAAGTTGTTACTGTTTCTATTCCTCAATTATTGAGTGATAAATTTGCATTTCATGTGTTAGGACTGTGCTCTATTGAATCCCAATAAACGTAAGGATGATGAGAATTTTTATTTTGCCTGAAAGGCAAGAAACAGATTCTTTAAAAGGGCATTTACTATTCTCATTAAATTTAATATATAGAACATGTCAAAACACATGCAAGTTTTATTCATGTAGCTAAATTACTAAGCATATGCATATTTAAAATACAAGTAAAGTGTTTACAAAATGAACATTAACATACTTCCTGACGTCCACCAGAACATGCCAATGAAAGTGGAGTATCCTTAGTTCGTTCAGATTGTGCTTCTATGTCTCCACCTTTATCCAAAAGGATTTCAACAACTCCAACATGTCCTGCTGTTGCTGCCAGGATCAGTGGTGTGAAACCTAAATCAGAAAATAAAAATCTTGGTCAAATTTGTGTTTTTTAACATATTAAGGCACTGTTTTTAATTCTCTATTATTTTAGTAGGAAAAGGTCTTTAGGGCAGATACTTATAATCATTTAACATAAAACTGCTTTAAACCCTAATTTGTTAGTGACAAAACCCCATAAACACCTGATAAAAAGAAAATGCTAAGTCAAACGAAACTATTAAAGTTTATACTCATAATAAACTTTGATACCTCTGCATGCTCTACTTTTAGATTAAGGAGAAAGCTAAACACAGCTTGCTTCCTTGATGATCTACAGTCTAATTTTTGAATTTTTGAAGAATAATTTGGCTCTGTAGATTAACAAATCCAGATATTCTTAATTGAAATATGCGAACCCATTCTTTCACTGAATAGTCTAGGAACCACTTATTGATAGTAAAAAATGAATTGTTTTCTGATATAATTACTCTCCAACTTTATTTCTCACTAACATTTCTTACCTTTTTTGTCTCTGTGTTCAATTTTAGCATCTCGTGCTATGAGTACAGATACAAGTTCTTCATGACCACCTGCACAAGCTAGCGTTAATGCTGTGTCATGGTTGCTCTCAGTCTAGGAAAAGGAAAAAAACCTTAAGAGTCCGTGGGCCACAACTAAGAGAGCTCACATGCCACAACTACTGAGCCTGGGCACTCTGGAGCCCACGCACCACAACTAGAGAAGCCCACGCGCCACAATGAAAGATCCCGCATGCCACAACAAAGACCCTGTATGCTGCAACTAAGACCCGACACAGCCAAAAAATAAATAAATAAATAAATAAAGCAGTCTACTCACATGTGCATCGATGTCAACTGAAGGATACACAGGAGGCACAGACTGGGAAGCCACATTGCTTGGAGACTGCGAACAGGGCTCAGGTGTAAGACATTCTGCCGTCTGAGAGGAACTGTTTGAACCAGTGGGCACTCTGCTACTCACAGCTGAAAAACAATATTCATATTGCTGAATTCTACTTAAAAGAGTAATGTCATTTGTGTACAGAAAAACACAGAAAACGGAAAATTCTATAGCAGTAATATATATAATGTAGTAATTAAATCACAAGCTTTAGTCAGATAGACATATGTTTGAATCCCAGTTCTACCAATGACTTTCTGATCTTGGGCAAGTAATTTAACGTCTCTGAACCTCAACTTCCTTATGTGTAAAATGGGATGATAATTACAGTACCTCCATTGTAAGGTTGTTGGGAAAACCCCTTGAGATAATGAAGTAAAATACTGAGCATCGTACCTGATATTTAGTGCATATACAACAAATGGTAGCCTTTTATATTGTCAATAGGGAGAAAATAGTTTCCAATAAAAAAAAAGGAATATTACATTTTAGTTTGTAAAAGGCAATTAGATAAAAACATCCTGAGGACAATGCATTAAAAAAGAAAAGAAGGAAAAAAGAAGCAGAAGAAGCAGAAAAAAGGGAAGAACAAGTTAGAATATTTCTCACATAAATAGCAGAGAGTATGTGTTTTTAAAATTCAATATTTACTCTGAAAATTTGCTAAAATGAATCAATGTCTGAAAATCAAACTATTTTAAAAATAAACATTGGAACTTTTATTTGGGACCTCAAAATCTAATGTCTGAAACTGAATTAAATGAAATTATATCTTTATCTCTCTGCATATTTCTTTTCTTTCATGAGATGGAGTTTGCCCCATGAAGCGGGAAATAGGACCTATCTCAGAGGGATGTTGTGAATTATCCATGAGAAATGTGCAAAAAGTATTTAACACAGTGTTTGGTAAGTGCCTAATATATGTAATTATCAGGTATTTTATAGGATTTTCAGTACTATTAATCACTGCATTTAAAAATAAAAACGTTACAATTCACTTAAGAAAGAAAAAACTCAGAAAAAACATATAATCATTAATAATACAGAAAAAGACAACAAAGTTTCAATGATGGCAATAACTTCCTCTTACCCACACTAAAAGTCAATCAAAAACACACAGGTCTTAAAGAAAAATGTAAGCATTTCAAGATTGGAGAATGCTTTCTCTCTAGAATTTTGATATGACTGGATCCCAATCAAGGATACTGATCACAAGTATGAAAGATAAGTGTAGTATGCTAATAGTACTACACTATTATTATAGTACTATACTATATTTAATAGTATGCTTTAAATAATAGCAAATTTTAAGATGTTCAGATATGTTTCCACATGAGCTGTCCCTCCCCGCTCGCAACAAATATATATAAAATCACATCTTGATAATATGAATTTCTACAGCTTCTGTCACCACATAAATATACATAATTTAACTATATGGTTACAAATAAAAATGATTATTATAAATATTTCTTTTGCCTGTTAAGAACACGCACAATGAAAACAAAGCTTTAAAAATTTTTGTCATTGAATGAATTAAAAGCAGATAGTATTTTGTTATGCCTCCTCAAAACAGCTGATATGTTTGGAAACAGTTCCAGAAACAAGACACTAAACATTGATATATGGCACCTTTGTAATAGTAAGATTTTAACAGTAGTCATATAATTATCAACATATATCTTACTAAAGAATTACTTTTCTATCATTAAATTTGTTTATTCATGTTATCTTTTTGTTATTATGAAAAACAGATATTCAAAAAATTTAAAATAGTTGACTAGGGTGCTATGCCAGAATATGATGTTATAAAAGACTTTTTTACAGAGTTGGTTTTTAAAAAATACTTTTGTACATTTAACAGCTCTGTTACCAAATATGTATTTTTACATTGATTGTACATTTTTGTACAACAGTATCCTCAAGACATTTTTTCCTCCCTGTAATAATGACAATCAGAAATATTCCACAGAAGTGACTTTAATAGGATTAATTACATATGAAAAGTTCTAAAGATAAAACTAGAAAGTAGCAAAGATTTTAAAAGTACATGTGGAATAAAGGTTTTATGAAGATAAAATTATACCAGGACTATGAAATTTTTTCATAAATCCTAAAATGTTTTCTATTTCTGAACAAAATGTCTCTGAAAATGACCAAAACAGATCACTATCACAAAAGTCACTACATAATTCAAATTAAATTTATGCACTATCCTAAAATGGGGTGATAGAAGAACTTAAATAAGTGTAATATTTTACTTAATTCTTTATGAAATTTAAGATAGTTTTGTAGGCAATATGGAAGACAGTAATAAACTTTACTACATAAACATCTCAGATACTAGGTATATGTAAACTATGTTGCAAGGCCTTAAGCAATTAAATCACTGTAATCTGTTTTAGATAATAGTAACTTTATTAAATAGTTCCATATAAATAACAATCTATAAATAAAATATTAACATCTATTAGAAGAAATTATTACTTAAAGGTATTTTACTGTAAATTCCCTCAAAGATAATTTCCTAATTACTTTTTTATTCTTAAGCCTAAAATGACTACCACCGGATTACTTAAAGCAAGATACTATGGGGCTTCCCTGGTGGCGCAGTGGTTGAGAGTCCACCTGCCGATGCAGGGGACACGGGTTCGTGCCCCGGTCCGGAAAGATCCCACATACCGCGGAGTGGCTAGGCTCATGAGCCATGGCCGCTAAGCCTGCGCGTCCAGAGCCTGTGCCCCACAACAGTGAGAGGCCCCCGTACCACAAAAAAAAAAAAAAAAAAAGATACTATGGAATTGGAATTTGTTTGAAGAGAGCCTATTAAGATGTCAACAACAGTAACAATGTTCTCAAGTCACAAAACTATATTAAACCTTACATGCACATCAAATCTTAATATAAAAATAATAAGGGAAATTGTTATTTAGTAGAATTTAGAAGTCTAAGGAAATAATATCTTTAATATAAACTCAGAACTTCAAGTTGAATCAGATGCATGCATATTACTTCTAAGGTTCTTAAATTGGCTGAACTGAGTTTGAATCTTAACACTTACTAGCAACTTAATTTCCATTAGCCTCAGTTTTCAACAGAAAAACAGAGATGGGATATGGACTTATTTTATAGTATTACTATAAAGAGCCCATGAGATAATGTATATAAAAGCATTTAGCACTGAGCTTGGTGCATGGTAAGCGCTCAATAAATGTAAATAAAGTGATATTAGTTGATTTTTTAACCAAGCTTCTTTATATATTAAGACTGAAAATTTTACTAGATGTTTCTAGAACTGCTCAATGGTCAAAGCTATTTTGAATTTCTTTAAATTGCTTTTTATTTTCAGACCTTAATTCTAGACATCTGAACTGAGAATCATTTGCTATTATGATAACTTCTAAAAGCCTGACACTTAATTTCAGAAGAAATGAAACTGAACAACCATGCTTCCAATCAAGAGTATACATATATTCTGGCTGAGACTATATCAAGTATGATACGTTTAAGACTATATAGTTATGGCTGTCAGTCAGCTAGTCAAGTTATGACATTCATAAATTATGTATCTAACCAACTCATTATCATGACAAATATTTTGAGAGTAGAACAGCAATAAAGAAAAATACTCTTGGGCTTCCCTGATGGCGCAGTGGTTGAGAGTCTGCCTGCTGATGCAGGGGACACGGGTTCGTGCCCCGGTCCGGGAAGATCCCACATGTTGCGGAGCGGCTGGGCCCGTGAGCCATGGCCGCTGAGCCTGCGTGTCCGGAGCCTGTGCTCCGCAACGGGAGAGGCCACAACAGTGAGAGGCTCGCGTACCGCAAAAAAAGAAAAGAAAAGAAAAGAAAAGAAAAGAAGAAAGAAAAAGGGCTTCCCTGGTGGCGCAGTGGTTGAGAGTCCGCCTGCCGATGCAGGGGACACGGGTTCGTGCCCCGGTCCGGGAAGATCCCACATGCCGCGGAATGGCTGGGCCCGTGAGCCATGGCCGCTGAGCCTGCGTGTCCGGAGCCTGTGCTCCGCGACGGGAGAGGCCACAACAGTGAGAGGTCCATGTACCAAAAAAAAAAAAAAAAGAAGAAAGAAAAATACTCTTATTTAAAGAGTGAAACTTATTGCTATTATATATGAATATTATCTAAAGTAAAATTGTAAGATGTACAGTATCCTCTCTTCCTCTCTTTTATTAACTATGAGGCATGATAACTAGATTTAATTTAGGTAAAATTAATTATATCTTTGGTCTGATCTATAATTCTACTGGTATATTAACATATCATAAAATCAAAGAATTAGGTATTTACCTAATTCATTCTTATTTATTTCATCTTCAATTAAGAAATTAAGAGAAATGTAGACTTAATAAAGTTTTAAATTTTGAGGTAAGTCATCATTTTGAACAAAGAAAATCTAATTATTGCTATATATTTTAAAATGTAAGCTTCAGCAAAATGAAAAAAATTTTAAATGAAGACAATTTTCAGGGAATTCCCTGGAGGTTCAGTGGTTAGGACTAGGCACTGTCACTGCTGGGCGCCTGAGTTTGATCCCTGGTCGGGGAACTAGATCCCACAAGCCAAGCAGCCAAAAAAAAAAAAAAAAAAAAAAGAGAGAAAAAAAATGTGTAATTTTTAATGTATTGATGGATTTATACTTTAAAGTATATTAATAAAAGAATATTGAACAATATGGTGGGGCAACTGTCACTAGACATTAATGTCTAAGAGAAATTAAATTTTATTCATTTATATTAATGTTAAATATAATTAAAAGATGTTTTCTAAACCAATTTTTTGAAGTTTCATGTGAACTTTGTAAAAGGTCATTTTAATTTAACAAATACTTCAGTGAAATAACCAGAATTTGACCTCCTCTACAAGAAACAGCAGTAAATACTACCATAAAGTTAACACCTACAAGTTCCCTTTAGAGCTGTTTCTCCTTTAAAAAAAAAAAAAAAAAAAGAGGACAGGTCCTAAGTTCCAACAAACTAAACTGATCAATAATGTGGGTTTCATAACTGCAAACTGAGTACTTAATTAGGAACATTATAATGATATTTATAGAACCCTACGTCTTAAAAATGTTACTCTTAGGTCACCAGTTTCATCATTATTATTTATAATCATACTTCACACTCCAATATTTGCTTTTACCAGATTAGAAATCAGAACCATAAATGAACTATAAGAGTTTATTCAAAATTTATAACAACTTGCAATGCTAATGACACAAAGTCAATTTGAGTTAAGTGGCTATGGGCTGAAGATATAAAAAACAAAAGTAAAGAATAAAGAATCTAACTCCTTAAAACATTTCCCAGCATTTTTATTTCCTTTATGAAAACTAAGACATTCCTCCTCTGCACAGCAATACCTATTACATATCAGAGGAGCCTCAAAGGCACTATTATAATTCTATAACCACTTGAAGTCATATACATGCCCAATAACATTCCTGAATTAAGTAATCTTACTCCACATTTTAAAAGATTCAGTAAAGATTAGGAAGACTAAAGGCTCACAAAAGAAGAAAGGAAACTGGGATAGCATAACTGGGATGGGAGGAGGGGAGGAGAATACGACAAGAAGAAACAGACAACAGTAAAGAAAAAAAATGTTGCAATCAAGAGACAGAGGACTGGCCTGCCTTTGAATATCACTCCAGCTACATCTTAGTTCTTGGTCTTCATCCACTGTCAACAGCCATTCTGGCTGCATTTCTGAACTGGGCTCTCATGGAGGTGATACATTCACCAGCCATCTTTAGGAAGGTAAATGATTAATTGCACTGTTTTCCCACTGCTGCAAGGACAATGAAACGGAAAGTAAACTTGTGCACCTCATTTCATATCTAGTTGTAATTTTCCACACAACAATAAACAGAAACATATACTGTAAGTTTATAAGGCTGGTTTCTTTTTTGCTTTGGTGTGTGTGTGTGTGTGTGTGTGTGTGTGTGTGGTGTGTGTGCTTTCATCAAGACAGTTAATACAAAAATCCCAATCTCCAAATCGTTATCAAGTTGACAATGATCGTCTAACCACAAATATTTTAAAAACATGGAATGCTTATAGTTTTTTTCTGAACATCCCTTTTAATTAGAAATGTTTAAATTGATCTAATAAAATTATAAATAAAGAAAAAGCAATGCGATTTAGAATTCTGATTTCCAAATATGAAAATCACCAGCAGGAAAATTAAATGTATAATCTTATATGATTATCTCTGAAGCCTACAAAGAAATTCTATTTTGAGATCTCCTACCCAAGATACAACACAGGGTGATTTTGATACCAAAGGGCTAAAATAAAGGATCATGGCAACTTTATTTCTTTGCTTTTGCAAATAACAAAAAAGAAGAGGGAAAACACACTTTTGTGTGTTAGTGTTGCTGAGTTTAGTTAAATTCACTTCCAAAACACCTCAAGAAATGAGTAATTTTATAAAGATAGTTCAAAATGGAAAAGCACCAAGTTGGTGTTTTAGGAAAGTCATGTAAAGAAGTTGAGCACAAAGATTAAAGAGAAATGATTACAGGTATATTTCTCAACCCACCTGCTATCAGGTCATCAAGAGTGTCGGTAAGCGTCTGGGCTGGAGTTGCAACCATTAGTCCATCTGGTTCTTGCACTAACAGCCCCTGATCGTGTCCAGTAATAGCAATCTGAGGCTGTCCTATAATCTGATGATTACCTGATACTTTCTGAAGTTCAAGAGAATTTGTCCCATTAGAACCTAATTCACTGGAAAAGTTACACTGTGGAGATGATAAAGGCTGGACTGGGACAAAATCAATTTGTTCTGCCGATGGCGGAGACTGTTGCTCATCATCAACATCATTATCTTTAAATAAGATTGTGTCAACCTGAGGTAACTCTGAAAAGTGATCCTCTGGGAGACTACCATCTCCTTCCCCTTCTGGGAAGACTCCTCTATGACAGCACTGCTGGTGTGGAGATACTGTGTCTTTCTGACCTTTGGTTTCCAAGTATTCTTTGGTAAATTGCTGCTGTGTTTTCATCTGCAACTGCCTTTCCACTTTCTGCAGTTCTTTCAGTATTTTCTTCTTCTTCTGGACTTGCTCTTCTCTGTTCTTTTTAAGTTCTTCTATCTTATCCTTGTTCAGAGGTTCACCTTGAATTAACTCCAATGATTTAAGCTGTGCTTTTTCAATAGCACTAATTCTTTGTCCCAGTTCATTCAGTTTTCCTTCAGTCTCCTCTACTATGCACTCCAAAGGCTGGTATGGGTGAAAAGGTGGCAGTACGTCCTGATCTGCTACCTGCAGGGAACTGGACTTCTGCTTGGATGTACCTAAGCACATGAAAAATGTTTGAAAATGTGCCATGCTAAAAAAAAAAAAAAAAAAAAAAAAAAAAAAAAAAAATCCCAGCCCTCCCTCCGCCCCCCACCACATACTTCCCTCCCAAAATCCATATAACTAATGCTATAGAATGAATGTTCAGATTCATACCAGTTGTAGGTAGATTAAAGACCAGACTCATCTATTTTACATAGCACAAACAGGGATGTTGCCAATTCAAAAAATGTGACTTTTTCAATTAAAAAAAATCTAATATTTATAGGAGTGGATGATTTTGGAAAACACAGGATTAGGGAGAAAAGGAAATCAAAGAGGAAAGAACCTCAAAATTCTGCTTATTTAATTGGACTTTTTAAAGAACATCAAATCTAAAGCAGTATCAAAATAATGTTGAGGGTATCATTAATGTTGGCTTGACTGCCCAATTGTTCTTTTTACAATATTAGTACAGGTTACTGCAAGAAACTGTAACTTGTAGATCAAAGTAGGGAAAAGTGTCTTTCAAACTGCCAAAATGTTTCTTTATTATATTAAAATATAATTTGAAATCAATTTTTAAGATATAACCTTCTAAAATTTTTCATTAATTAAGTCTTAAACACTTCTGTACCTGAACACTGTATTAAACTTATATCACAAAGGACAATTATTCTGAGTTTAAATAAACTCTTCACGTAAAAGTCTATGAGAGAAACAATGAATAATACCTAGGAGAAAATCAGACTTCCCATATAGGATTACTCATATTGACAGTGTATGTTAAAAATGAAGTAACTGTATATTAATTTAAGGTTTTCGATCACACTTAAATTAATTTACTCCCCTCATGGCAAAATAATTATCAATATTAACAATCTTAACATCTGGGCATAAAGTGGAGGAAACATATAATAACTACTTAGAGGCAAATTCAAGGCTTAATCTTGTTTAGGAAGAACTGAGACTATTCAGCAATAAAAAGGAACTACTGATATAGCCTACAACGTGGATGAACCTTGAAAACATTATGCTAAGTGAAAGAACCCAGACACAAAAGACCACATATCGTACAATTCCATTTATAACAGATCTACAGAGAAAAGGCAAATCTATAGAGACAGAAAGGAAAATACTGGTTGCCTGGATTATAGTGGTAAGAATGAGGATTGATCAGAAACAGGCATGAGAGATTTTTTTGGAGTGATGGATCCAAAACTTGATGGAGGTGATGGTTATGCAATTATGTAAATTTTCTAAAAGTCACTGTATTGTACATTTAAAATGAGTGAACTTTTATGGTGTGTAAACTAAACAACAACAAAGCTGTTTAAAAACAACTGGGGGGCTTCCCTGGTGGCGCAGTGGTTGAGAGTCCACTGCCGATGCAGGGGACGTGGGTTCGTGCCCCGGTCTGGAAGGATCCTACGTGCCGCGGAGCGGCTGGGACCGTGACCCATGGCCACTGAGCCTGTGCGTCCGGAGCCTGTGCTCCAGAACGGGAGAGGCCACAGCAGTGAGAGGCCCGCGTACCACAAAAAAAAAAAAAAAAAAAAAAAAAAAAACCACAAAAAACTGGGTAAAAAACAGTTGTCTATTCTTAAGGACTGTAGTCAATATATATGAATAACATATGTAACTTCAGATTTAAAAATAAGCTCATCCAATGCATTCAAAATGATTCTTAGGTCCAAAGGAAAAAAATAATCCACTAGATGTTTAAATGCTCAGAACTGCAAGAGGGTGACAAAACTACTGGACAAAAAAATAAGAGATTTCACTGCTTTTTTTGCTAGAATAGGAGAACTCAAAACTGCAGGTAGCTCAAATATTTGCAATATGTTATTATCAAAAAAAGTCTAACAGGTTTTCCCTGAGATACTGTCTTTAACAAGGTCAGACAACCACAGTTCCAAAATCACTGCAATTAAAGACTTAGTTATTATTATTATTTTTAATACTAACGAATGTTTTGTTTTATTTTATTTATTTTTTAACATCTTTATTGGAGTATAATTGCTTTACAATGGTGTGTCAGTTTCTGCTTTACAACAAAGTGAATCAGCCATACATATACATATGTTCCCATATCTCTTCCCTCTTGCGTCTCCCTCCCTCCCACACTCCCTATCCCACCCCTCTAGGTGGTCACAAACCACCGAGCTGATCTCCCTGTGCTATACAGCTGCCTCCTACTAGCTATCTATTTTACGTTTGGTAGTGTATATATGTCCATGCCACTCTCTCACTTTGTCACAGCTTACCCTTCCCCCTCCCCATATCCTCAAGTCCATTCTCTAGTAGGTCTGTGTCTTTATTCCCATCTTACCCCTAGGTTCTTCATGACCTTTTTTTTTTTTTTCTCCTTAGATTCCATATATATGTGTTAGCATACGGTATTTGTTTTTCTCTTTCTGACTTACTTCACTCTGTTTGACAGACTCTAGGTCCATCCACCTCACTACAAATATCTCAATTTCACTTCTTTTTATGGCTGAGTAATATTCCATTGTATTTACGTGCCACATCTTTATCCATTCATCCGATGATGGACACTTAGGTTGCTTCCATGTCCTGGCTATTGTAAATAGAGCTGCAATGATTAGTTATTTTTTAAAGGCAAAATTCAGCAAAATGTATTGTCCATATTCAATTTTATACTTCTATCTGAGCAAAGTAGTGGGAACAGACTTTATCCTTTCAGAGCAAAAGCCATTAGTTTGTGAGATAATTTTATAACTATTTCCTCAAGATCATATAGGAAATAATAGTTTGCTTTACTTGTTCAAAGTACCTAATGACAATCATTGGTAGGAAAAGGGAGTTTAACTGCCACAAATAGCAATGTATAAATCTGCGAGCCCAGCAAGGAAATTTTCAGTTGTGTAACAAATTCAATGACATCAGCAGAGTAAATTCAGAAGTTCTGCAAAGAAGTTCTGAATGCTCCTCCAACATTATTTTAAAACACCCTTGTATAGTTTTTGTATTTTGTAATTTGTGTTTCGTAATTTGTATTTAAGATTAAGAAAATTAGGTAAGAGTTCAACACTAATCAGACTAGTAATTAATTATGACAACATTGGACATTCACAGATTTAAAATCTTATAATAGTAAGATAATCCAAAATAAGGCTAGAATTTTGAGGATAATAACAGAGAGAAATGGCTGTACCTTGTTAAGAAATAAAATACAAAAAGCTTAGAGCACAAGATTACAAAGAGTAACTTATTTAACTGAACACAGAGACAAAAAGTCCAAAATATATGTAGCAGGAAGAACAGAGGATGGTGAAAGTAATGCACAAAAAGCAGTTCTTCCCCAAATAGACAATGACTGAGTATCTGTAACCATGGAGTTAGTGGGATTGCCTAGATACACATCAAAGCACTAATACAAGCTACAACATCACGACTAAGCCATGTTGGTAAAAAACAAATGTCACCTAATCATTCCTAGAAGCTGAAGAAACAACTTCATTTTGGGGAAAAGTAGAGAATGTTAACAAGTGTCCTTTTAGCAACAAAATTTTCAGTCTCTAGGAAGGTAGTAGTATAAGACACCAGAATATAGAACAGTTCCATCTTCCTCAGACATTGCCCACTGTCAGATAGAAATATATAAATCTATTCATTGTCTACTCATTGGTAGCATTGAGTGATATCATAAATTAATATTTAGGAACACAGGTAAAGTTACTATCTTATCTCTTTGGTTTGGTTACTACCCTACTTCCTCAATTTTCACTTTTCCTCCATTAATTAAAAAAGTTTGCAACAGGAAACCACGATATAGAGACAGCTTAGAACATGGCCTTTATTTTTTTATGGGCAGTGAGGAAATGAGATGGACATAAGCAGTTATATGTTAAAAGACATTATTAAATTTGGACATATATAAATCCACATAAGCATGATTACTAATGGAAATCTACTAAACTAGAGAATATTAGTAGTAAAATTTCCAGAGAAACACTCAACCTCATTCACTGTACATATAATTTTTCTATACAATTTTAATGATTTGATATTAAAATGAGAACTTTTCATGTTACCTACTCCAATAAACAACTCTGGGATATAAAGCATCATGTTAACCTAATGCTTACTTTACATTTACAGTTCTGTTTTCAATCTGTTCCCCAGCAGTCTAAAACAGTACTTCCTTTTTCTTTTTTTGCAGTGCGCGGGCCTCTCACTGTTGTGGCCTCTCCTGTTGCGGAGCACAGGCTCCGGACGTGCAGGCTCAGCGGCCATGGCTCACTGGCCTAGCCTCTCCGCGGCATGTGGGATCTTCCTGGACCGGGGCACGAACTCGTGTCCCCTGCATCGGCAGGCGGATTCTCAACCACTGTGCCACCAGGGAAGCCCTAAAATAGTACTTCTTGACTAAGTTCTTAAACATCCCCTTTAATCACAATGTCGCTCTTCTTAAAAATTCTTGGGTTTCCCTGGTGGTGCAGTGGTTGAGAATCTGCCTGCCAATGCAGAGGACACGGGTTCGAGCCCTGGTCTGGGAAGATCCCACATTCTACGGAGCAACTAAGCCCGTGCGCCACAACTACTGAGCCTGCGTGTCTGGAGCCTGGGCTCTGCAACAAGAGGACACGACAGTGAGAGGCCCGCGCACCACGATGAAGAGTGGCCCCTGCTTGCCGCAACTAGAGAAAGCCATCACACAGAAACAAAGACCCAACACAGCCATAAATAAATAAATTTAAAAAAAGAAAAAAAAAGAACTGCACCAACATTAAAAAAAAATTCTTAATAATTTTCTTTTGCCTTCAGAATAATCTATATTCTTAGCCTGGCATTTATTAATTTATTCAACAAATATTTAACATCTAGTACAAGCAAGCCATAGTGGACCATACAAAGACGAGCAACCTAAACCCTGCCCTCAAGGAGCTTACAGTCTAAAAGGGGAGATAAAAATGTACAAATCCAAATAAAAGGATAAAGCCAAGCGTTGGCAGATATGGAAATGGGATGGGGGCGTATAATATAGTAACCCTTACACATTGCTGCTGGGAGTGTAAACTGCTGTAGCATTCTAAAGAGTGTATTCACAGTACTTTGTCAGATAAACATTATGCATTCCTATGACAGGCAATTCTGCTCCTGAGTTTATCCCAGAGAAATTCTCATACAGATCCATAAGGGGACTGTACCAGAATTTTCACCACAGCATTGTCTGTGGTGGTGGGGAATGAGAGACAATCTGGGTACCCATCACTGAGAGAAAGGACAAGTAAAGAATAGAGGATATACAGGATGAAACACTATGTATGTAGGTAGAAACAATCTAGAGGTAGACATATGGATAGATCTTAAAAACAGTGCTGGTGAAAAAAGTAAAACACAAAACAGGATCTATAGCATAATACCATTTATGTAAATCTAAAAATATATAAAGTAGTAAACATTTTATAAGAACTTGTAAGAGCAAAAGAATCTGCAAATCAAACACATTAGAATGACTGCCTAAGGGCAAGTATGGGCATGGAAAAAGGGATAAAAAGGAACAAAGTAGAACAAGAGCAGAGCCATGATGGCAAAGTCCAGGAATTAAGTATGATTAACTCAACCTTCCACACTTGAAGTCCAAAGGGGAGGTGAAGAAGGTGCAGGAGTGACCAGAGCCAGAAGGAAGATCCAATAAAGTGCTATAGGAGTTCAGAGAAATGACTCCTCAAGAGGGCCTTGAGGTACACACAAAAGATGTGTATTGTTTATCTTGACATCATTTTAATGCTTTGCAACGGATTAGTTAGTTCCACACAAAGAATAATCAGAATCCTATTTTAGGCTCTCTGTAGAATCAGTTACTACAAATGAATGAGATGCAACAAGTGGCTTCAATCAACAAATTTATTTACAATATTAAATTTGGAAAGACAAAGGTTTGATATTACTTATGTATCCTTTCCCATGTGAATATTCATAACTATAGATGATAAAGCTAAACAATGCTAGAAAACTGAGCATATCACTCTTACCTAGTTTCACATTTTGTTTATAAAGGTGATTCTGAGGCCTCTGTCAGATGCCAGCTAGGATCTCAAATCCTTGAAAACTAACAATGGGTAAGTGAGATTAATTTCCTAAATCAGGAGAATATGAGTCAAGATGGAAGGAGCCTGGATGAATGGTGAACATGAAAGAAAAGAATGTTATAGTAGGATATATAAGAAACACCTTGGTAAGATTTATGGGCATGAATATATTTTAAAAGGATGCAGATATGAATAAAGACTTCATTCAGATAGGAGTAATATGTTATAAACTTGAAAAGATGATTGCTAGAATAGAAAGAGAGTCCTAGAGAGTAAGAATCCTTCCTCCATCCCTAGCCACATATGCAATGCAGGTATAATCTATGGACTTAGGAAAAAAAAAAAGCAAAACGGTCAAACAGCAATTTCATCACTCAAAGGAACTTCTCTAGCTACATAAATGAGAAATTTTAAGAAAAAGCCACTTTAAGGAGAAAATAATATATATTTAATAATTTAAGATAGATCTTTCTATCTACCCAGGTGATTCAATGTGTACTTTTACATCATCAATTGATTTTTCCTAATTTACAGTGATATAATATTCTATTACGCACACGATTTATATCAATACTAACATGAAATCTTAACGCAATGCATTATCACAGCTTGCTCCCACATAAATAAATGTTGGGTTGGCAACACCACTTGGCATCTGGCAACAGCAAGTGCCAAGTGTCTAGATACAAGTGTTAATTTTTTCCTTCCCTAATAATTTAGTAAAATGAAAGATTCCTTAAAAGGTTAGTTTATTTTGACACTATTCAGTAAGTAATAAAACATCAGGGACTTCCCTGGTGGTGCAGTGGTTAGGAGTCCACCTGCCAGTGCAGGGGACACAGGTTCAAGCCCTGTTCCAGGAGGATCCCACATGCTGCAGAGCAACTGGGCCCGTGCGCCACAACTACTGAGCCTGCGTGCCACAACTACTGAAGCCCATGGGCCTAGAGCCCGTGCTCTGCAATGGGAGAGGCTGCCACAATGAGAGGCCCGCGCACCGCAGCAAGGAGTGGCCCCCACTCGCTTCAACTAGAGAAAGCCTGCACGCAGCAACAAAGACCCAACGCAGCCAAAAATAAACAAATACATTTATAAAAAAACAAAAAACATCAGTGAAGAAAATAAGTAGCTACTCAGTATAAGAAGGTATTTCAGTAAGCAAAAATATGACTACTCACTTGAGCATCAACTTAAAAAGTCACTACCCAAACGTTTCAGTTGACTTACATATTAAATCTAAATTTAAAATGTTTTACTTCCTTTCTGCACATACTCTGTGTCCTTCCTAGCTTATTTCTTGGTTATTTTGTGGCTCTGTGTTAATAAATATTTTTAAAATGATTTCTTATTTAGTACTGAATTTCCCTAGCCAAAGTTACTACAGTCCTCTATAGGATACAGCCAAACAAAGAGCAACAAAAACAGAGGCATTTAGGTTTAAATATTTTACTAAAGGCTGTTAGCCAGTTAGGATACTCAGATTCCTTAACAAGTACATGCTTAATTTGTTTTTTATTTCTTAAGACTAAAAAGAGCAGTCTTCATTTTCTGAAGTTTGAATAGCTAGGTGTCCAATGGAAAACTGCTAGAATTAGCTTAAGTCAGAGAGACTACAGGTATTTTATCTCTGAAATTAATAGTTCAGAAATGAAGTAATCCTTGGTGAAGGCCTACAATACTCTAAAATTACTAAAATTGACATTAATTTGAAAGAAGCTTCTGTTTGCTGCTGTATAGTCATTCCTTACCAACTTCACTTAAAGCTGTGTTAAAGATACAAATACATACTTATACACTTCACTGTGATTTCAAAAATCTAGAACTTCATTGTCATATAATGAATGAAATACGCTTATACATTTGTTTTACATATAATAGTTTTTAATACTTTACATATTACCTATTTTCTTTATTTCAGAGAACTCAGGTAGGACAACCACATACATTATTACCAAGTGAAGGTACTTTATATCTACAAATGAAAATACAGCAGAAAAATAACAGAGCTCATAAACTTGAGTCCTTTAAATAATGTATACACCTTGATATTCACTTGGATATTATTCATATACTTTTTTATAGTTATTTGTCCGTGTTCACATATTGACAGATGTTAAGCCATATATTCAGCATTACATGAAAGAAACTAAATATAATTCTTAAACTTCTCACTCACCAAACTGAATCAATGCTACTAAGACTTGACAGCAAACATATTTTCATTCCTCATATTACTGTTTAGCTAAAGAATTGTGAAATGAAAAATGAATGCCTGATAAATTTTTGCTACTTTAATATAATTTGCTACTTTATTTAATATAATGAAGAACTTGGTATATGCTTAAGTATTTTTGCCTACGCCAGATGAAAACGACACCTAGAAGTACGTTAGCATTTTAAGAAATCATTTTTCCTAGTAGTTGTGTCTTTTCTATTTTAAATAATATGTAAGATGATTAGCATTTGTCAGAATTACCTACCTCAATTCTGGATACACAGTAACTGTGTACCATTAAAGTACCTTTATGAATTCATACTTTAGGTGATAAAATACCCATTTTAAGGAAAATAATTCAAGAACTAACCTTTTTGTACTCCTAAAACAGCAGGAGAGTTCTCCTGTAAAGTTCTGTCAGGTTCCTGTGGAGGTACAACCATGGCGAGTGTATGCATTGGTACACGTGGAACCTAAAAAGTCAACTCAGAAAAAAAGAATCTCAGACCAAAGAATAAAATAAAGGTCCATAAGTGAAACAGAGATCCTGTTTTAGATTTTCTTCATATACCACCAAATTAACTTTTTTTGTTTCTTTAAAAGAAAAATAAAGAAGAAGAAGGAGGAGGAGGGGAAGAAGAAGAAGAAGGGGAGGAAGAAGAAGAAGAAGGAGGAGGAGAAGGAGAAGAAAAGGAGAAGCAGCAGCAGCAGCATTATTCACCAAGCAGTAATTTCTGAGAATACTGATTGGGCAAATTCAGGCATTCTACAAACAGTCAATGACAAACTAAATGGAATTAATATCACTCTCTTGTTACAGAGAAATCCTTGCTGGTTTCAGTTATAGCTAGAAGTACAACTCACATATTCAACTAGCCAATTTACCCTTGTTCAAATTCTATATGGGTCAAAAGAAAAAAATCCAACACATTTCCTGAATTGGTGTATTTCAGTAGTTCTCAGAATAACTTTGTAGAAAACAATTTCAGATTTCACTGAACTTTGTATACTTAGTATACTCTCTATATTCTCTCCGTATTTTTAGGTAGGTTTAAAAATTACTTTAATGAATTTTTGGTGCATATATCCTGGTTTACCCACACCTTCCTGGATGACAAAAGTAACGATCTCTAGGATAATTAATATTGTCTTGGGAGGTATTAAGGGAAAATCATTCTCTTGGTTCAAGATCATGCTTAATGTATTCATAAAAAACCAAACAACCTTAAAGACCTAGTTGTAATAAAAGGACAACTTGGAATACTTATATTTATATTTGGTATTAAGTGTTTCTTTTTTTTTTTTTTTTTTTTTTTGCGGTACACGGGCCTCTCACTGTTGTGGCCTCTCCCGTTGCGGAGCACAGGCTCCGGACGTGCAGGCTCAGCGGCCATGGCTCACGGGCCCAGCCGCTCCCTGGCATGTGGGATCTTCCCGGACCGGGGCACAAACCCGTGTCCCCTGCGTCGGCACGCGGACTCTCAACCACTGCGCCACCAGGGAAGCCCTGTGTTTCTTTTTAAACACTATTTTCAGTAAATAAGACAATGAAAAAAATTTCCATGTACTTTTGAAGAAAATCTTAAAGAATTTAGGACCAGGTTTATTCAAATTTAAAAGAGAAATAAGCTGGACTTCCCTGGTGGCACAGTAGTTAAAAATCCGCCTGCCAATGCAGGGGACACAGGTTCGACCACTGGTCCGGGGAGATCCCACATGCCGCACAGCAACTAAGCCCGTGCGCCACAGCTACTGAGCCTGTGCTCTAGAGCCCGCGAGCCACAACTACTGAAGCCTGCGCGCCTAAAGCCTGTGCTCCGCAATGAGAGAAGCCACTGCAATGAGAAGCCCGCACACCGCAATGAGAAGCCCGCACATGGCAACGAAGAGTAGCCCCCACTCGCGGCAACTAGAGAAATCCCGGGTGCAGCGACAGAGACCCAACGCAGCCGTAAATAAATAAATAAATTTATAAAAAAAAAAAAGAGAGAGAGAAATAAGCCCATTTTACTAAAGGCTTATTTTAAACGAAAACTCCCAATTTGAAGAATATTTATATTTACAAATAAGCTCTGTTTTACATTACCTGAGATTGATCTTGACAAGGTGGGGTAAGCTGAGACACATCTGTGGTAGGAACTGACAGAACATTGTTTGGATAATCCAATAGATAAGAAACAACATTAGTATGGCCACCTTTTGCAGCTTCAATGAGCATTGTTGAGCCATCCTGAGAAAAATTGACACCATAATTAATTATTTATTAATTTCTTTTTATAATATGATTACTAAACACATTTAGTTTCTTAGCAGCTCATATAAAATCAAAACTCATTTAAACAGTAATGAATATTAATAATAAATATTAAGCACGAAAATATTTGAAATATATTTTAATAATGACGTATATATTATTTACTTATTTTGAAGTAGAATACCTTGAGACGATGAGTAGGGTCAGCCCCATGAGCCAAGAGTAGCTCCACAACTGCCAGGTGACCTCCTGCACATGCCAATGACACTACTGTATGATCGTTATTGGCTGTAGCCCTATTCACATTGGCACCTTCAAAGAAAAATAAACAGCAATCTTAGCAAAGCCAGTTCAGACAATATGATTTTAAAAACTTTTTTGAAGTACAACATAGATACAAAAAAGTGCACAAATCATAAGTGTATAGTTTGAAATTTTTTCACAAAGTGAACACACTTGTGTGACCAGCACCCAGATCAAGAAACAGAACATTATCCACATACCAGAAGCCCCACTTTGTGCACCTTTTCAGTCACTACCCCACCCTCCAATGGTAACTACTATCCTGACTTCCAAACTGGTTTTAGTTTTTGAACTTTATATGAATGAAATCATACAGTGTACTCTTTTGTGCCTGGCTTCTTTCGCTCAATATAATATTTTTGAGATTCATCCACATTGCTGTGCATAGCTGTAGTTCATTCATTCAATATCACTTCTAAAATGAAAAATCTAGATTAATAAATATATACAGGTTAATGTGAGCACCAAATAATATCATTGTATGTAAAGACAATGACATTTTTGATCTACTTCTAAAATGTGGCAGTATAGCCAGGTCTCAAAGCAGAGAAAACAGATTTTTTTAAACAATATTTACGAGAAATATAATTCTTCCTATTGTATATTTTAAGGGTCAGAGAGACCTGGATATGAAGAGAAGACAAAAGATTATCCAAATACCTTATTAGAAAGGCTATTTAGTAAGTTGTTCAATAGCTTTGTACAATATGACCAAAAAGAAGTCTAAATGCAAAATCTTTTCTTAGCCTCTTTTTTTGGTAAATTAATTTTGATTCACGGAAAAAAAGACCTCTCATTTTTAGTTCAACTACCTTTTACAATCCCAAAAGGACTCAACTAGATGGTTAAGACTATAGCAATGGGGACTTCCCTGGTGGTGCAATGGATAAGACTCCATGCTCCCAATGCAGGGGGCCTGGGTTTGACCCCTGGTCAGGGAACTAGATCCCACATGCACGATGCAACTAAGAGTTTGCATGCCACAACTAAGGAGCTGGTGAGCTGCAACTAAGGAGCTTGCCTGCCGCAACTAAGACGCAGTGAAACCAAAAAAAAAAAAAGGACTATAGCAACGTTCATTCTTCCTTCTTCCTTAATTCGACTTATTTTATGAAGGGAAAAATAAACCTAGGGGAAACTACTATTTATTTAATTTTCAAAAAGACCCAGCTGAACCTAATCCTAACTTGTATTAAAGTACCTTTGGGAAAGACGAGGCACACCAATAAACATCCTTACATTACCAACATAAGATTATTTTTAAAGTTGTTAATAATAAATTTAGTTGGGATTGTTTAGCACTTACTACAGCCTAGAAAGGCTATAATCAATGTGTTCTTATTCTTGACAAGCCTGATTATATGCTTAGCAGGGTAGTTGATGGTATGATTAGGAAAGGAGCATGAGAGAACTCTAAAGGTTATCCATCTGTTTATTACTTCTGCATGGTTGAAGTAAATAGCTTTTACAGACTAAGTTATGACATTATATAAGATATGCCTTACTTGGTAGCAAAATGTGATGTGAAGAAAATAGGCCTAATTTTATCCAATTAAAGAAGAAAGCAAGTATATTTAAAATGATAAAATCTTACACTGCATCCTTAATGGTACAAAATGTCAGAATTCTATTGGAATATACAATAGATATAAAATGTTTATTTGAATAATGTGACAAGACTTGAGTGGACCTTCCTTACAGTTTAACATCCTAAGATTTTTTTTATCAGATGCCAGAATACCTCGAACACTACACAGAGTTAGGCTGAACCAAAAGAAATTGCTGCTATTACCATCTTTGACATATACAATGACAATTTTATGTGGTTCAACATAAACTGAGTTCAGCAGCATTTCACTTTTCTATAGTAAATAGTCTTGAACTACCTCTTATCCATCATTTGAACTTCTTTGCCTAAATATATTCTAATAATAGAATCTCTAGAGGAATATAAAAATAATAAATAACACCCTTGTGTACTTGGTTGATTTAACTGTACCATAAACAACAGTAGCAGACTTTCTCTCCTCCACCCTTCCCCATTTCCAGCAGAACTGCCTTAAGTGCTGAACGATACTGTATCTACTAAATATAGCTGGACGCTTTACCTTTGACATTTCCAACTTTGGGGAGTAACCATATACTCTTTGGTTGATAAAAACTTCAAACTCAAAACTAATAAACAGGACTTCCCTGGTGGTCCAGTGGTTAAGAATCCGCCTTCCAATGCAGGGGACGCGGGTTCGATCCCTGGTCAGGGAGTTGGGATCCCCCATGCCGCGGGGCAACTAGGCCCCTGTGCCACAACTACTGAGCTCGCGAGCCTCAACTAGAGCCCACGCGCCGCAAACTACAAAGCCCACGTGCCCTGGAGCCTTCGCGCCACAACTAGAGAGAGAGAAAAAAAAACCCACACGCAGCAACGAAAGATCCCGTGTGCCACAACTAAGACCCAATGCAGCCAAAAAAAAAGGACCTGATGCAGCCAAAAAAAAAAAAAAAAAACTAATAAAGATTCCAGCAAAGTACCTTATGAACTCTGCTTCCTAATAAAATACAGCAACAAAAGACTGGAATATAATACTTATACTATAGGTAAAGTAGCTTTAACAGAAATTGCAACAGTTTAGGAACTTTTTTCAGAAGTTGTACTTTCTTGGAAATGCACACTTGTACTTTACCTTTGCTAATAAGAAACTGCACGGTGCACAAATGGCCAGCTCTCGCAGCTTTCATCAAAGGGGTTCTTCCACCTTCAGATTCATGTTCCTAGTAAAGAAACATAAAATAATCCATCAGTGCCAATTCATTAACCATCTATTTTTAACACTTAGTATCAATGACATAAGAAATAATGAAGATTTAATACTTACTCAATGCAGTCACTTATGTTACCTACCTCAATTCCTCCAAAATACAGGATTAATTTCAGTCCACATTAGATGGTGTAACTTTCTAAGAGCACGTTCAGTTTTACATACCAAACAATAAACATTAAGGATAAGACTTATGTTTAGTTTGATCCCCAAAGAGAAGTAACTGCATTTTTCTAATACTAAGGTTAAAAAGATATTTCCCTAACTATTCATCTGAACTATGAAAAAGGAACCTTAATTTTGTGAGGTGATTTTGAGGATCTCATCATATCAGAAGCCAGTAAGAGATCTATCAAAGGAGAGAAACCAATCTCTGAAGAAAAACACTATGGTATTTCAGGAGTAAAGGGAAAAGGAAAAAGAAAAACATACAAATGAGCTGATTATTTTTTAGAGTAGAAATTAAATGCTTGAATAGTCAAAGACAAAAGAAGCAGTCTTACAATAGTAGGAAGATTGTTATTCTTCCTAGCAAGTTTGTCCGCAAGAGGAATGAATGAGAAAACAGCTTCTCAAGCATCCTAATATCAAATGCCACTAAAAAAAGCTTGCTTGTATGGTAAGTAGTACTGCCTGTTGGGAGTACTGTGAACTCTTACTACATTCATCTAAGTATTAAAATGTAGCTGACACATAGCTTTTACAAAAAGTTCTCTCAACTATCCCCTCTTTCACTATGTATGCAAACATTAATTTCTGTTGTTCTTGTCCTCTTTTGTTACTAAGAAAAACTTGATAAAGAACGGTGATTTCTTCTTACATAACTATATCTCACTACAACTTTGGCAAACTAACAATAAGAATAGATTGTCAACCCAATGGAAACTTTAAACTGGACTGCAGTGACAGGAATTCCACTCTAAAAGAAGTTTTTTTCTTTTATCTTGATAGTGTAGAATTCTCAACCTCCTAGTTTATGTTTTGATTTTTGTTATGCATATTGATTAGACAACAATCTTTATTAACTCTAAGGTATGGAGGATGAATAACTATAGATAATGCCAACAAAATTTGGCTTTAGAATGAATTTTGAACTTATATTCAAATGTAGGTAAATCTAATATTCTGGCAATTTACTTCAAACAAAACGGAATACACATCATGAAGAGCTTACTCAGAAAGACCTAGAAAGTTGTGTCAACACACTACATGCTGGAGTTGTTGTATCAGCTACACACTGGAAAGAAACTGCTCCTTTAGCAACTGCTATTTCCCCTCCTGTCTCAGGATCTGTGTGCTTAAGCTGCTCTCTCTTCCCTGTAACACTTCTTTGTTAGCTCCTTTTCATCCTTGACTGTCTCAAGTTAAGTGTTATTTGCTCAAGGAAGACTTTCCTGAACCTTCTTGACTAGATCACTTTTCCTACTATTGACTTACAGTTCTACGAACTGCTCTTTCATAAGTTCCAATCACATATTAGTTTGTGTTAACTATTTGGGTAACATGTCCACCATTCAAGTATAAGCTTCATGAGAAAAGCAATCATGTCCATTTTTGCTTATCATTATATACCTAATGTCTAAAACAATGAAGTACTTGAACACTGTTTACCAAGAAGGAACCTAAGCACATGTGACCTCTCAAATCTTCCCTTTCATAGAAATGAAGTTTGAAGTTTAAATTTTCTACTAGGTAAATATGAGAAAGGTAAGTTAATTTTAAGACTGGTAGCTAAACTTAGAGTAAGACATTCATTACCTTCATTTGATAATACATTATTACTAGATCATGGGTGGGCAATACTAATGTCACTTTTCCTTGTTTTTTCTGTCTTATCTCTTAAGCCTGGCAGTGACACCCATCAATGCAACTAGTAGTGGCAAAGACAAAAGATTCTGAAAGCCCTGTTTAGAATAAACTTGTAAAGTAACTTTTAAAGTACTTGTTAGTTCTGTATATTTAAAATATTCCCATAGCTGTTAAAAATAAGAAATCAGAAGGTATAATCTCAAGATGCTCACTCCAAGTGAAATTTCAAAATTCAACATACTAATAAAACTTTGGAAATAAAAGGTGTTAAAAGCTGCCTATTTTATTTTCCTCCCTATAAATTCATTCCTTTGGTTCTGAACAATATGTTTGAGGAAACAGTTGATACGATACTACAACTTTATAATGTATTATAATATTTCTTGTCCTAAAATTAATAATGCATATTCCACAACACATACCATTTGTCCCAAAGTATCTGACCACTGAATCCTTTTAGGATAGGAATCAAATTTGTCTATACAGTTGACCCTTGAATAACATCGGTTTAAACTGTGTAGGTCCATTTATATGTTGATACCTAAGTTCTACACTACACGATCACAGGGGTGCAGAACCCCACACAACACGGGTAGATGTGGTTATATGCGGATTTTCCACTGCACAGGTGGACATCCCAACCCCCACGTTGTTCAAGGATCAACTGGCTACTTACTTATGAATGTTGGATTTATTATTTCAGCCAATATTTGTTCAATATCAATAAAATTTTAGGATACGAATTATGATTATTTCCTTCATAAACACAGAAAATTATTTTTCAAGGCTACAAACTTAGGTATTGTGCAATTTAACCTTTTTTCTTTCTTCTTTTTGGAGAACAGCTAGAATAATATAGGGATTATCTATTCCTTGAACATTTGGTAAAACTCACCTATAAATCCATCTGGGATCCTCTTACCTTCATTAGGTGGATGGTTTTGAATTACTGACTCAGTTGGTGAAATGGTTGTTTTATTGAGGTATACGATTCTAGAATCATTTTTTTTTGGGCCATGCAGCGAGGCTTGTGGGATCTTAGTTCCTCGACCAGGGATTGAACCTGAGCCCTCGGCAGTGAAAGCACAGAGTCCTAACCACTGGACCGCCAGGGAATCCCCTTGAATCATTTTTGATAATTTATATTTAAAAATCAGTATTCATTTCATCTAAATATTCAAACTGATTGTTCATATTGCCTTATAAATTTTAAAGTTCTCTACTATATCATATAGTTATAACTCCCTTTAAGTTTCTATATCTTTTGCCCTTTTGAAAAAAGCTGGGCTTATTTTATCTGTTTCAGAATTTTTTAAAAATCAGCTTTTATTTTGCTGTTCATCCTTATTTTTTCTTTTTTTAACTCTATTTTTTGTTGTTTACTATTCTATTAACTTTTTAAAAACTTTATGTCCTTCCTTCTTTGTGCTGTTGTTCTTTTACTAGCTTCATTTACTTTCATTATACACATACACACACACACACACACACACACACACACACACACACACACACACAAAATTTTCCTTCTAAGGACCACTTTAGCTGTATCCTTTCACCCAAGTTTTGATGTGTAGTTTTGGTGATAACATCTATTTTGCAATTTTTACTGGGATTGCCTTTTTAACTCATGAATTATGTAAAAGTATTTTTCCTCATTTTCTAGTTATATGGGATTTTTAAAATAAGGTTTTATTGTTAATTTGTAATTTTAAAAAGACAGAGACCAGAGAATGTAGTTCATATGATTAAGAAGTTTGTTTTAAAGACTTTTTTGTGGCCTAAAACATGCACCAGATTTACACATATTCAATGCACTGGAAAATAGCATATTCCATATTTATTGGGAACAAAATGATAGCTCTCTATTTATAGAAGCAAATTTGATTTTTCTATTCTTAACAATCGCTTTATGTATTTGATCTATCAGTTTCATAGAGAAGTGTGGGAAAAAATCCTATCACTACAAATGTAGAGCTGACTAATTTTCTTGTAATTCTGTAATTTTCTATTTTAATTGGAGGGTAGATCTTAGTTACTGATTAGTAATTGATTGTTATACTAGCTGGAGGAGCATTTATTTATCTCTAAAAATGATTTTGGTTTAAAATTCCATTTTCCCTGATATTAATATTGCCTTACATAACTTTTTCCATTACTTTGTCAACCTTTCCCTGTCATTTTTTTTTAGATCTTTCTCCTGAAAACAGAATTTGCTAGATTTTGATTTTGAATCTAATTCAAGTCTATGCCCTTTCAACAATTAAGTTCAATAGGTTTATATTTGTTCTGATTAATAATATATTTTTGTAAAAAAGAATCTTTAAAGTTATTCAGTACCTGATTCTTCACTCCTAAGCAACACAAGGATTCTAGAATGGCTTTTGAACTTTCTAACATATTCTGCTGAATTTCATACTATTGCTGTCTACATTTTTAGTACTACTTTCGTTTTAAGCATAAAAATTTAGGATTTATACTCACAAATTCGTATTTATAGTTTACCAATTTCTGTGCTTACCGTAGCTTCCTGCATCCCACGCCTTCCACGCCTTCCTCCAGGGTTCTTTTTTCTCCTTATTGATGTACATAACTTTTAGTAGTTCTTTTGGCAAGGGTCTGAGGTGGTAAACTTTTATTCTTTGTAGATCTGAAAATATGCTTATTTTTCCTTCTTTGGAATGTTAGTTGAGTATAGAATTCTATATTGTGTTATTTTCTTCTGGTTTTTTTTTGGGGGGGGTGCTGCGTTGGTTCTTCATTGCTGCGTACAGGCGTTTTCTCTAGTTGCGGCGAGCAGGGCTACTCTGAGTTGCGGTGTGCAGGTTTCTCATTGTGGTGGCTTCGATTGTTGCGGAGCACGGGCTCTAGGTGAACGGGCTTCAGTAGTTGTGGCACGCAGGCTCTAGAGCGCAGGCTCAGTAGTTGTGGCACATGGACTTAGTTGCTCCGCAGCATGTTGGATCTTCCTGGACCAGGGCTCAAACCCGTGTCCCCTGTGTTGGCAGGTGGATCCTTAACCACTGTGCCTCCAGGGAAGTCCCTCTTATGGTATTTTGAGAATACTACTCTCCATTGTTTTCTGTGATTATTTTTGTTGATGAGAATCTAACATCAAAAATTTAATTGTTGTTCCTTTGAGAATAATTCATTTTTCCTCCAATAGCTTTTAAGATTTTTCTTTATCCTTAAAATTCTGCAGTTTCATTTGTTCTGCTTAGCAATTATTTTTCAATCAAGGATTCATGTCAGGCTTCAGTTCTAGAAAATTCTCCATCATTATCTCTTCAAGCATTGCCTCTGCCTTCTATTTCTAGCTTCTGTTCCAGGAACTTCATATATATATATATATATATATATATATATATATATATATATATAGTCAAATACATATATGGCCTCTCAATTTCTCTTTCATATTTTCCATCTCTTTACCTTTGTGCTATATTACCTATTTTATCATTTGATTCATTAATTCTTATTTTTTTTTTTTTTTTTTTTTTTTTGCGGTACGCGGGCCTCTCACTGCTGTGGCCTCTCCCATTGCAGAGCACAGGCTCCGGACGCGCAGGCTCAGCAGCCATGGCTCACGGGCCCCGCCGCTCCGCGGCACGTGGGATCTTCCCGGACCGGGGCACGAACACGTGTCCCCTGCATCGGCAGGCGGGCTCTCAACCACTGCGCCACCAGGGAAGCCCTGATTCATTAATTCTTTATTCAACTGTCCAATATACTGTTTATCCTATATATTTAGTTTTTATTTCCACAATTTTTTCTCCTGAAAGTTTGTTTTATTTCGTATCTATCTGTTCTTAATTCATAATCATCAGCTTTTGTTTCATTGTCTCACATTGTTTTATGGCTATTGTTCATAGTTTAAAATAAGCATGCTTAAAATCTTTGACTCAAGTCTTTTATTTCAATTTCCTTGGGCCTGTACTCTCCTGTGCTGCTGCTTTTTGTTTGCTTGCATTTGGACTATCTCTCTTCATGTAGATTTGCTCCTGAACTTTATAAATTTTTTATTTGATAAAGCTCATTTTGCATGGGAGTTGTTTTTTTTCTTTTATTTCCATCCACAAACTTATCCCTTCTCATTAGATGGTCTGAAAGTTACCTCAGTCTGGCCCATTTCAGAAGTAGCTCTTTCTTTGGCAACTTAAGCTTCTTATCCCATGAAGTTATTTCTGTTCTTCTCACTAAATCAAATAATGACGCCCTCCAAGTTCTTAGTTACAATGTTGTCTTTGCATCTTCTCTCTATGAAGAACAATTTGCTAATTTCTGACTGCGACTCTGGGCAGTTGCTTGGAGCTTTTTTTCCATGCTGCTTCATAGGCTGGGCAATAAGACTGTACCTATTGGCCAGTTCCATGTGAGATGCATTCAGTCCCTATTCCCTTAAAGATGATGAAATTCCAGCCCCCAGTGCCCATTTTTTTTTAGGTTTAATTCTCCTTGGGCCTACAGCTTCAGCTGTGGATCCAGGGTCCATTTCTAGTCCACAGAGTTCGTTGGTCTTGTTTCTGAGTATAGCTATATATTTTCAGTTTAGTTTGTTTTTCTCCCATATTTTATTTATTAGATCTATGTACTTGAATGATAGAGAGCAGAGAGGTTTCAAAATATACTAACAGTGACTTTACTTTCTTGACTGGAAGTCATTTGTTACTTACATTTAAACAACTTTGAGATAGAACTCATTCAACATACAATAACCTAGAAAGAAAGAACTTGGCCTTTAAAAAAAAAAGTGTATTAGGAGTTTTGTGTATTGCACAGATAGTTTTAAGAATCAATAAAAAATTGATAAAAGTTTTCCAGCTTTAAGTAGTAAAGTTTTAAAATATGTATATACGCTACTCCTTAATAAAAAGTTATTTAAAAAGTGGGAGGTCCTATTTAGTTTATTAAGGTAAACTAATCAACAGTTGAAACATATTTATAAGTGGATAATCAGAGCTCATGAGCCTGCTAAAATCTTGTCCATAAAAAATGCACTGCAAAGTTCTGGTTCCGACGCATAAGCATTATGAGAAAAAAGGTGCATTTTTTTTCTATTTGGCTTTAGATAACAAAATTTAATTTTAGATTTAGGCTTTTTTTCTTTAAAATAATTTGATTTCCTTTAAAACCACAGTCCTGGGCAACCAAGGTATATATCAAAGATTGTAACTATATCACAGAGCCGGTGTTTCTTGCAGTTGAAGGAGGACACTGTCTAGGGGGAAGGACCAGAATCAGAGGAGAGGAGAGGGAGACTGCTTTATACTATGTATGTACTAAAGGATTCTTACACTCTCCCCTAGGGGATATGTTCTTCCAACCCACCACTGTATATTACTCATTAACTTAGTGATCTGTTACTGATCAGATTCATATCCCTCAGCAGAACTGAGATGGAAAAAGATTAAGAGGCACCGTTTTAGGGTTTGTGTTTAGCTCAGTTTCTAAAAACCACAAGTAACAAAGACAAAAACCAAGCTTACTCAGTTTGGATGAAGGAAGAATGATAATAAAGCAAAGGCTGGAAAAGAACAGAACTCAGCAACGATGCAGAATAATCTACAGACTCTAGCAATGTCTCAAAGTGTGGAATACAGAGGACTTATGAGAATCTCCTGGGATATCATTTAAAATGCAGACTCCCCATTTCAGATCTGCTGAATCTGAACCTCTAAAAGTGGGGCTGCAAACCTCAATTTTAAAAAGTATCCCAAGTCTTGAGACTTACAGCTAGACAGACAGATTTAAAATCACATTTTCTTTAACAAGTCCAGGGAGAAAAAAATAACTTTATCTGAACTAACACTCAGCTTTACATTCTTGATAGGAGCCACAGCTATTACATAAACTGAGTAAAAGTTTACATTTTCACATAGCATTTTGTGAAAGAAATTTATTTACTTTCTTCAAAATAGAATGAATATATAACAACTTCTCATTCCAAAAGCCAATAAAAAAGATACTTAATAAGCATTATGGTTAAGAGTGGCTTGACACTGAAAAATTTATTTTAGATGGCCTAAATTAATTGTGAAGCAATCACAACTTATTCCTAATTTAAAAATTAAGCACTGCTCCTGAGTATAAACAAATCTCTCTGGATTACAATGGATATTAAATTTGCTTGACTTTTAAAAGCATCAGACACAAATTCCACACATTTTTTTTCAAAAGAAATGTTTGTTTATCAACAAGTATTCACCTTCTTAAAAGACAATCTTAGAACGAGGTTACACGAGAGGATTTTAAAAAGAAAATTTTAATTTTATAGAAATTAGGGCATGAGTAATATAGTAAATGTTTCACTAAAATGTTTTGTTGTTGTTGTTTGTTTGAGGTATATAGAAAAAAATCCAATATATCACCCTAAATCTGAGTTTCAGATTTTTGTTGAACAAAGTTGAATACAAAGGGCTTTATGACTGAGACTTTCTCTCTGGGTTATCTTAACTCTCTCAATAAGGGAGAATGCAAAAAAACTATCTGAATAAGAAAGTCTATTTTAACCTAAGAGATTTTTTTTTTTTTTTTTTAGGAATACCACATAAAAAGAATACTAAGGAGGCAAACCACTAGTAATGTAAATCTCTTTTTATTGGAATTTCATAATCTTTTTCAATCAAAGAGGATTTCCTTTGTCACCCAACAGGGTCCTGGAACTTCTTGACTGGAATTCAGGTATCTAGAGTTCTGGTTACCTACATCATCTATTCTTTATGTAGTAGCTTACAAGCATCAAAGGCCACCCTCACCTGATGCTTGGCCGGATCTATGCCCTCCAAAATAGTCTTCATGTCCTCCTGCTTGTCCTGTGAAAGGAAAAAGAAGAACTCACGGATCTTATTCCAAAAACGAAAATCACATTTGGCCATGAAGACCTTGTGACCAGTACTTCAGGTGCTGGGCTTTATTAACTCAGGATCTTCAACTAAAAAGATTCTCATCTGTAGAGACCATAATCTCATGAACAGAGTATGATTTTCAAGTATGATAATATGGTTCTCTACCAATATAACTTCAATATAAACCTTAACATACGCAGACCTAATTCTGCTAAAGTTTTTGAACTCATGCCTTTATCTCCAAATACAACTAAAACCACAGAAAATAGAGCAGTATCTTAATATCTAACCAAGGAAAATAATTAAATCAAAAGATTTGCGAATATCAGAAGCTGAGAGATAAAAGTAGGAAAAATACTGTAAGAGATTAAATAGTTCTGTAGTACCTCCTCCCCCCATTATAAATGCACTTAGTGCTCACACTTTTCAACTAAAACAGGAGACTTGAACGAACTTGAGAGATGGAATATCTGTATTTTTCTAGATCTAGTCTCCAGACAGGGAGAAAGTACTCAAAGATGAGACAGGGAGATGGTTGAAGAAACAGTAGTAAGAATTGCAATCACTGACCAGGATCAACTATATCTCCAAATAAAAGAAATGTGGCCTAGAGAAGGCTTCACCCTAAGTCACTCCTACCTCCTACCCTGGATGATATGCTTACCCTAAGGGGATGCATGCTCCTATGGTAGAGATTTGGTGAGAAAGTATTCTGAGTCAACTCTATGATTTGAACAAGCTGACTGTTAAAGTTCACTTCTCCCTTCCTCAACCCCATATGATTTTCAACAAAGACAAGCTCCATTCAAATAAGAATAAATAAGCACAAAGTATCCAACACAGAACCTATTAAGAAGTTCCTACAAAAATGGAAACAAAATTTTAGTCAAATGTTCCCTTGTACTTTCAAAAATATTAAAGAGAATATGAACGCTTTAACTAGTGGAACAAAGTGATATAACAGCAAGAGGAAACTTAAAAGGGAGTTGGGGGTACTTCCCTGGTGGCACAGTGGTTAAGAGTCTGCCTGCCAATGCAGGGGACATGGGTTCGAGCCCTGCTCCAGGAAGATCCCACATGCCACGAAGCAAGTATGCCCGTGCGCCACAACTACTGAGCCCGTGAGCCGCAACTACTGAAGCCCATACACCTAGAGCCTGTGCTCTGCAACAAGAGAAGCCACCACAATAAGAAGCCTGTGCACTGCAATGAAGATCCAACGCAGCCAAAAATAAATAAATTAAAAAAAAAAAAAAAAAAGAAGTGAGTTGGGGGACTTCCCTGGTGGCGCAGTGGTTAGGAATCTGCCTGCCAATGCAGGGGACACGCGTTCGAACCCTGGTCCAGGAAGATTCCACATGCCACGGAGGAACTAAGCCCGTGTGCCACAACTACTGAGCCCGCACTCTAGAGCCCGTGAGCCACAACTACTGAGCCCACGTGCCACAACTACTAAAGTCCGCACACCTAGAGCCTGTGCTCCACAACAAGAGAAGCCACCGCAATGAGAAGCCTGAGCATTTCAACAAAGAGTAGCCCCCGCTCGCTGCAACTAGAGAAAAGCCTGTGCGCAGCAATGAAGACCCAACGCAGCCAAAAATAAATAAATAAATAAATTTATCAGGGGAAAAAAGTGAGTTGGAAGAGCAGAAGATAACTAAGTAATGATGAAACCATGAAAACCACATTAGAAGCAGCAACAAGTATACAGAAAAAATAGTGACCTGGTGGATGGGCTTAAGAAAGAAACAATACAGAGGAAAAGGACAAAGAAATGAAAAGAATCAGACATAAAAATAATAAGGGAGATTCAATATGTGTATAATAAATGTTCCAGAAGAAAACAGAACAGAAAAAGAAGTATTCAAGGCTGCAACAGAAAAAAACTGGAGAAGGATGATGAGGAGAAAAAAAAGGAGAGGGGAGAGAGGATGAACTAAAATCTTTAAATAGAAAGCACTCACGGTTTTCCAGGAAAAACTGTTATAAAATAATAAACACCAAGACACATCCTGGCGAAATCACAGAGGTTTAAGTATAATGAAAGAATCTTATGATAATCCGGGCAGAAAGGAAATCACTTACATATAATGGGGAATATTCTAGCAGGCTTTGGCAATATTTAATACCAGAAGACAGTAGAATAGAGGGCTTAGAATTTTGAGGGGAAAAAACAAGTGATTCATTAATTTTATATTTGGCTACATTCATTTATAAATACAACATAAAGTAATATCAAAAATGCAAGCACCTGTGAACTCTTTTTTGGTTGAGGAAAGTAAATTCAAAACAAAATACCAGTATCAGCCAGCCAAAAGGTGAGTCAAGTTCAGGAAATCAGGAATTCAGAGTCTACATAATATGAAAGACTAGTAAGGTAAACACTGAATCCACCTAAATATACAGTTAAACAACTTTGAGAAATAATAGGGTCATAAAACAGAATGTAAATGTTATAAAATCATGACAATGTAATAATAAAATAACTCATGAAAATCCTATGGTGGAAGACACATTAATCTCCTCTTCAGAATGGAGTCAATAAACATTGTCTAAATATCTGATTTTTAAAAAATCAGTTTTTTAAAAGAAATTAACAAAATATTTCAAAATTTGCATTTGTAAATGATGTCTGAATAAATACTTTTCCAGGAAGCAACTTTATACCTGTGTTTTATATAGTTCAACAATTAGTTCAGCAATTAGTGAGCAGCTCATAGGGCTACTTGGAACACAGGAATTTTTTTAGATAAAAGAAACATGGGGACTATGATCAGAGATTAGAAAATTAAACCATAAAAAAAGGAAGGAAGGAAGAAGGAAAGGGAAGGGAGGGAGGGAGGGAGGGAGGGAGGAAGGGAGGGAGGGAGGAAGGGAGGGAGGGAGGGAGGGAGGGAGGGAGGGAGGGAGGGAGGGAGGAAGGGAGGAAGGAAGGAAGGAAGGAAGGAAGGAAGGAAGGGAGGGAGGGAGGGAGGAAGGGAGGAAGGAAGGAAGGAAGGAAGGAAGGAAGGAAGGAAGGAAGGAAGGAAGGAAGGAAGGGGAAATCTAACCCATGTTAATGAGAATATAAGAATCAGGAGACCTCAATTGTTAGTAGAAGTATAGACTAGTTCAGCATTTTTGTACAGTTTCGCAGCAGCTATCAAACTTTTAGATGTGGACCCTCTGAAAACTGGCAATTTCACTTCTAGGAATTTATCCCTATAGATATATTCACAAAAGTAGCAAAAATACGTAAATCTGCATAACAATATTTAGTGCAGTACCATTTGTAATCTTTAAAAATTATAATAACCCAGATGTTTATGAATAAATAAATGGTTAATAAATTATATAGAACACTGGGTACCTGTGAAAAAGAATGAGAAATCTTAGGAATTGACAGAAAAATATTATATTAAAAAGAAAAAAGTTTCAGAACAGTATATGTGGTAACAAATCTATTCATATAAAAAAGACATATAGCCCACATACACAATATATATATGCTTGAGTGTATAGAAATGTTTAGAAAGACACACAACATATTGCTTAAATTAAAAAAAAATCTTACAAAAGAGGATATAGAAAAGAAATAGAAATCCTCTATTTCCTAAGATTTAATATAGATAACAAACTGATCCTTCAAATTTTTTGTTTCTTTTAAGGTAAGTCCATATCAAATCTAATTTCCAGGATTAAGAACCGGAGGGTGCTAATGTATCCATGTCCAAATCACCCACTTTCCACTAGCTCAACTATTCTAGGAAAACGCCCCCCAAAGTTCATTTGGCTAGAACACAGTCTAAGAAAAGCAACAAGGGTCAAAGAGCTTACTTCATGGTTAGGGAGGAAAATCAGTGATAGACCAGTACAACATATTCAAGGGGCGTAATTTACTCAGTGCAGAAGTGCTTCGATTTTCATTCCAACATTAAAAATAATAAACCTTTAAAAGTTATGATCGGGCTTCCCTGGTGGCGCAGTGGTTGAGAGTCCGCCTGCTGATGCAGGGGACACGGGTTTGTGCCCCGGTCCGGGAAGATCCCACGTGCCGCGGAGCGGCTGGGCCCGTGAGCCATGGCCACTAAGCCTGCGCGTCCGGAGCCTGTGCTCCGCAACGGGAGAGGCCACAACAGTGAGAGGCCCGCGTGCCGCAAAAAAAATAAAAATAAAAATAACTGATTTGCATAGGACCAACTATTACTCAATATGGCAAAGACCCAGAATTAGCAACACTGTGTGCCCACCACACTTCTTTAGGTTGGTTCTATTTATTTTCTTTGATCTACTGCATCTAAAGCAGATTTATTATGAGCTTAAAGAAAGAATCCATGTCCTATCTTGTCCTTGGAAAAACCTCTCCATCTTCCACCCCTATTTTCAAGGTGGCTAACATCTCACAGTAAAACGGTATTTCTAAATTCCTTGTCTCTCACTGGGCATTACCTATGCATACTTGAAAGCCAAAGCTGAAAAACCAATCCTAAAGAAAGGAAATTTTGAAAAGTTTGAAGGCATATGAGAAGAGGATGTAACAAAAGTTTATTCTGCTACTCAAAATAAAGTTTAACCAAAGGAAAAGAAGAATAAATTCATAATTGAACAATTCCAAAGATAACTGGAGAGATTTTATTCTTAAGAAAATAGTTTACTTACAATAAAAATCCATGTTAAGAAAACTTTTCCTACTTCTTTGACAGTATTTAAGTAGGATAAAATACTGATAGTAAAAAGACAGGGTGGGAGAGATATGATTTAGCATTATAATGCCAAATTATTCTTTACTGGGATGGCCTTACCACATTACTGTGTTTTCTAGGGATTAGTAACTTTTATCTATTAAAATATTTTATAGTAAGCTAAATTTGCTAATTATTAATTATAAATAATGCCCCAAATTAAGTAATTTAAGATACATTTAATATACCCAAAGATTTTAAGAGAGAGAATAATTTGTGTAACACATCATTATTATTAATTATGACTCACACCTTAAAATTTCATTTTCTTCAAGGATCCCATAGCACTGCACACATTCTTGGGCTAAGTACTCATCTAGTCCATCTGATACCTCCAAAAAGGTAGCTAGTTAACCTGTTCTTTAAAAATCATAAAATTAGATTTCTTAAGCCACGTCATTAAAGATCTTCTGGTCCAAACCCCTCATAAAATAAAGGAAAGGGGGGAGATGAGAAAGAAAAACAAAAGAAGGCTAGGGAATCTAAGTGATTTGCCCTAGGACACCCAGCATAGCCAAAGAAAGAATATTTACAGGACTTGGGTAAAATAGTCCAGAAAATAACACTAGATTTTATTTTACAGATGAGAATATTGAGGCAACTATTTACTTATAGATCAGTGATCTGATGGCTGTGATGAAAATTCCAGTGTCTTGTCTAATGCTCAGTAGCATCTCTAATGTTGAGTTCTTTCTAAATAACTAAGTGTAGCCTTTGTCACTCATTAGCCCTCCATTCAGATACAGGATTACAGGATGCCTTCCACAGGTATTTCTTCCTTTTAGTAGATTTACTTTCAAATAGCAATGAAGGCCTGTAACATGCTAAAGTGGGTCATAAAAAATCTTTATGTGAACACAACTAAAATATATTTACCTTCTCTAATATCTATGTCAGTTGTTTATTATGGGAAATACTACTTGAGTTCCTCTTCTAGACATGAAAGGCCAAGGAGCTGTAGAGAAGGAAGGAATACTAATTTACGGAATTTATATATCACTCTCCCTTTCCAACCTTAGCTTTGTTGGCAAATACATGTGAAGGAAATTCCACAAGTATTTCTTTTATCTCAACAAATGTATCAACGTTTTAGTGCTGAAATTAACATGCCATGATGAAAAGAGAAAGATTCCATCATCTTTACAAATGGTTTGAAAATCAGAAACACCACCAAATCAAAGCAACTCTGTACAAACTTCAAGTTATAAGTAAGTACTAGGGATGTATTATACAACATGATACATATAATTAATACTACTGTATGTTATATATGAAAGTTGTTAAGAGAGCAAATCCTAATAGATCTCATGACAAGGAATAAACTTTTTTTCTATTTCTTTAATTTTGTATATGAGATGACAGAGGTTCCTAAATTTATTGTGATTATCACAAGTTAAACTTATACAGTATTGTATGGCAATTATATCTTAATAAACCTGGAAGAAAAAAATAGAACAAAATAAAAAACAACAAAAACTCCTACTATATATATATATATATATATATATATATATATATATATAAAACAGAAAAACAAAACAACACTGACATGTTAACCAACACTGTTGCCACCTAAACATCCTATCATTAGGGCGTTTGGAAACTCTGACCTGATGCAGTCATCTTTCATAGAGATGGATCATCTCTATAACAAAAACATGGTTGGGCATGGAAGCCAGGAAAACACAGACAACAAAGTAAGTCAAAATTAAAAGCAAGCAAGAGAAAAAAAGAAAGAAGCAGAGTAGGGTTTTACAATCCAAGTTATACTATTGAATAGTTAACTATGCAAATTCTCCACCTTGAACATAAAAGTAATAGTAAAGAGGGGGCTAGAGGACTGTGGTAAAAGAAATCAAGCCATATAAATGCTTTAGCTGAAGTAAGCTATCAAGATACAAATAAGAATGAAATATTAAAACTCTGCCTTTTGGTCTAAAGACCAGTAAATGGGGAGAACAGCCTAAAGTAATAATTATACAGTACACCAGGACAGTGACTCAAAGACAATGGAACTGAATCAACTTCAGTTTTCATTTTTTTTAATATTGCAGATGTCAATTTTATTTTTATTTATTATTATTTTTGGCTGTGCCTCACGGCAGATGGGATCTTAGTTCCCGGACCAGGGATTGAACCCATGCCCCCTGCAGTGGAAGTGTGGAGTTTTAACCACTGGACCACCAGGGGAGTCACTCAACTTCGATTTTTAAATGGTGTTTATTGATTATTTCTGGTCAAGCAGTTCAATAACAAATTTGTAAGGATACATAGTATACTCCTTTTCAGAGAAATAAGATTAGTTTCCAAAGGCTGGTTTATTTTTTTTTCTTTTTTTTTAAAATTTCTTTTAGATTTTAAGTATACTACAGAATGCTAATGTGTTTTAATACAAACTTTCTTACAATGGGTTTACATCATATTATACCTGTAATCACACCAAATACTAAATACTAATTTGGGCCCAATAAACAAAAGATGCTATGCAGATAAAGAAAGTACATAAAGGAATAATCTTTATTTCAACATATAATGATTCCCATTACAGTGGTAACAAGAAGTACAACTATATGGAAGACATGGATTAGGTGATTTGTTCAAGGCTCTCTGCTTATTCAGTAGTTAAAATGATTTTGCATGTTAAATAGGGAGAATTTTCAAAAAGAACTCTGGAATTAATGGACAATTTTTTATTTCATTTAATTTTTGATTTCCAAAAGGAACATTTTAAGTGGCTTATTTAAGAAAACTAATCTAGTCCAAAGGTTTTTAATAATGGATTATTCAAATTTATGCAATTATTACAAAGGTAGACAAGTTACATATCAATCCATAACCTTCTAAATATGATAGATATTTAGGGTTTTTTTTACTGGAAATATCTAATATTTTTTCATTTTAAATATTTTTAAAACAAAAAAAAATTTCAAATAACTAAGTTTCAAATGAGAACATGCACATATTTTGAGGATCTACCTGAAAATGCTCAAGTATACTATCAGTTCTGGTTGTGGATTTTAAAAAAAGCATTAAATAAGAAACTGTCTAGATTTCCTTTAAAACTAAGTTCTAAACTATACCTACTACACATGTAGAATGAAAAGCCTTAAAACCTCTCAGTTTCATCTCAGGAAACAATATAAGAAATCCAAATTGTTGCATTACATTTTTATAAAATTGTAATTAATATCCTAACTGATTCTACAGAATATTTTTTAAAATGAGAGACAACAACTTTTAAGCTCTTTAAAAAATATATAATAACAGCCTTCAATTGTGGCAAAAGTTAAGCTCTAAAAATCTAACAAAGCATGGTCCAGATTGTGTTTCAAAGGTTGACTTGTGCGTTCTTATTTAAAACCGAAGGTAAAAATAGTTCCCCCCCAAATGAAGGTTCTCAGCTAGCCCACGAAAACAAACAAACAAACAATTTAATTTAAAGAACTACCAAACCTAGACATCAAGAATACATCTATGGGATGCCAGAAATGGAATACATCTCCACTCCATGCAATGGGAGCGTAGTCTTCCAATTCCAAACCACTGGAGGAAATTACTACAGTCCTAAACAGATACTAGGAGGTGACAGAAAAGAATGAAGGACAAGAAAGGTGCTACTGTCTTTTTAGGTCCAGCTAGCAAGAATTATCAGTCATTTTCTTCCTCAGGACCCAGGGACTGATCTGCCTGCTTTACTTACTTCTTGTTTTTCACTAGGTCTTTTGTTTCCTGCCTATGGCTTATAGTAAAGTCTGAAATTATTTATAGGTTTTAAATATCAAACTTACTATGCTTTTCCATACTTTCCACATTTTCTATAAAGAACAAGAACTGCTTTTTACAATCAGGAAAATAACTAATATTAAAATTGAAATATCTCTCCACAGATAGCAAAAGCATAAAATAGGAATACATTTTTTAAGTGAAAAATTAATATATGAAATAATTCAAAAGGAGAAAAATGTTATGCACATGAAATTATTAAATCTAGCAGTATTTACAACAGTGAAAAATAAAAAGCAAGTCAAAAGTTCAATAATAAGTGAATGATTATGGCTCATCAACTTGATGGATTATGCACAAGTTATAAATATACAGAATATGTAGCAAAATGGAAAAGATTATGACAGAACACACATCCTGGAAAATAGAAAACAACTGTACTATACTATGATTATAATTACATGTATATATGAGTGCAAAGACGGTTTGCAAAAGAGAAAAACAGTTACGTCAGAATAACAGTATTACCTTTGTACTTAAGGTAAATATTTATCTGAGCCATTTTTTAATCTTATATTTTGAATGTAAAACAGTATGGTAAATTCAAATCTTTCAATCTGCTTATTTAATGAAATTCTTCTAAGGAATTTTAATCACAATTTACCTAATTCCAGAAAACTATAAAAATAAAAAATAGAAAACAACCATTTTGTTTTCTATTTTTAAATGCCCTTTGTTTTAAAGGGCATTTAAAAATATTTCATAACAAATTTTTAACTCTGTCAAAAGTCACTAAGGTTTTGCTATACTTTAAAGTGCATTTAACAGATAATTCCTCTTTTCCTATTTAATATTTTTAGAAGAACTAGCAAATTAGTCAAGAAAGTGACTTAGCTATGGAAAAATGGAAGGAAGAATTTTGATAAGAATTCAGAGGATAAGAGTATTAAACTTTGCTTATATTATCTAAGCTTTTATGCTCTACCCTGTTTATTCCAAGTGATGAAATGCTTCAATTCTTAATTTTTAGATGACCCAAAGCAACTCTAAAAAAAGGAATGAGATAAAGAAAGAAGGCAGAAGATTAAGATCTACTTAACATATCCATCATAATTTTCAAACGAAAGAAGTACACCTCTTAGAAATTCTAACTGGCAGATCCTAATTAATGAGAATGAATGCTAGTCTTATCACTATAATATTTATTAGAAGTAGAAATGATGATAAATAAATAGCATAATTACACTATACACTTATTATAGTCAATAATTATTTTCCAACAATGTTCTCAGGTATTTTGGAGGGAATGTCTGTTATTGAAATTGGTTAAAAGACAATACTTGCACAGTTTTTTCTAAATAACTGAAATTAATAAAGTTGATTCTGTACAGCATTTATAATTATGCGTGTCTCATACAGATTTTTAAGAAATACAAAAGGGAATTCTGGAAGAAACTCTAGAAAGCAGTTCAAAATAATCTCACAAAATAAAAATTAGTCAAAGCAAACATTTCAGCAAGAAGCATAAACCTTTAAGTGGGATATTATTTATAATTTCCCATAGTTGTAAGGATTATTACATATATGAACCTGCCATCTAATTTGAAACTTTGAAAAGCCAAAATAGAAGATATTAAAAGAAAAGAAAAAGAATGAAATGCTGTAATAATGTTGTTAGGAAGATGACAGTAGCTTTATTTTAAATGTCTAACTAATTAAAAAAACAAAAGAAATCACTCAGAGTGATTTGACAGGTTATTCTATGTTGCAAACATATCACTGAATTTGTATGTCTAATAAAGGGCAGTTAAAAAGATTCAGGAATGTCAAATGGGACTGGGGTGAGAGGAAGAAAGAAACAAATGTTTTTACCTAGGAAAAGAAACAGTATGCCCTTTTAAAGACTATTTTCAAATACATTTAATAAATGCAACAACTAGAACAAGTAGCCAAACTTTTAAAAGTTATTTTATACAAAGCATGCAAACTATTGATCTTCTTTACTAGTGCTTTCTAAATGTTAAAAATAAAGGAGTATTAACATTCACACAAAAATATTTGAAATTAAAAATATCTTACTAAATCAGCCCCTGCTTGAAGTAAAACATCTGCAACATCCGTATGTCCATTTTCACAAGCGTAGGTTAAGGCTGTGTCTCCTGTTGCTGTTGTAGCATGAACGTTAGCACCTGGCAAACAAAAAAAGTACACATTTACTTTGTGAATTTTATAATTTGGTGAAACTCATAAACTCTAAATATGAAAATATCAGATTTTAAGAATCCTAATTTTCCTTTAAATGTTTTGGAAGAATGCTTTTAGCCACACAGAAAGGAACTATACCAAATGATTAAAAAATACAATAATCTGGACTTCCCTGGTGGCACAGTGGTTAAGAATCCTCCTGCCAATGCAGGGGACACGGGTTTGAGCCCTGGTCTGGGAAGATCCCAAATGCCGCAGAGCAACTAAGCCCATGCGCCACAATGACTGAGCCTGTGCTCTAGAGCCCGCAACCCACAACTACTGAGCCGCGTGCTGCAACTACTGAAGCCTGCGTGCCTAGAGCCTGTGCCCCACAACAAGAGAAGCTACCGCAATGGGAAGCCCGCACACTACAACAAAGAGTAGCCCCCACTCGACGCGACCGGAGAAAAACCCACACGCAGCAACAAAGACCCAACGCAGCCAAAATAAATAAATAAATAAATTTATTTTTTTAAAAAAATCTGCCTATACATTCCCCATAAGATATACCCTAAGAAATAAAAGGGTTGCTAAAGCCAAAAATATCAAACAGTTTTCAGAAATCATATTGACAGTAGTTTTGGTTTCTATTCTATGGATATTGTGGTAAAAATCAAATGAGTAATCCTTTGGTCAGTGAAATTCAGGGCATGGCTGAGAGAAAACACAGATAAAAGATTGCTGAAGTTAAGTAAAACCGTATGGTTCTGAATTGGAAGTACTGACATGAATTCATATTGTTTTATTATCTGTAAGAAAAATATTTCCTCACTCTGACCAACCAAAAAGGCCTAGAGACAATGAAAGACCAAGCCGAAATAGCATCTCTAGCTAAGATTGTGATCTCTAAGTACCATATCCTACTAAATGAAATTAGGGCTTCTTAAAGAAATAATTGGTTACAAGACTGGGGGAGAATCTGTATAAGATGGGCCTGAAACACCTAGCAATATCAAAAAGCAAGGAAACAGACTATAATGAGGTCACACCAAAAGGATTTAGGAGCTAAACTTATTGACCAAAGATAGTGAAACTGTCCCATATTTCAGCAATTTTTACATCAAAAAGAATGAGGACTATGATAGAATAAAAGCCATCATGTATGTTTAAATCTAGAAGTTCAAAATGATGTTCAAATCAAAACAAAAAAAACCACTTCCTTGGTCACCAGTGAAGGATACTAGGGGTCCACCTCATTATTTGCGGTGAGCGGGGGAGAGAAAAGGGGGGGAAAATCAAACATTTATACTATTGTTCCTATATGATTTATACCTAAGAGTAACCAAATAGTTGATGAAGGGAAGTTTCTCTTTATAGACATATTTCTGCTAATAAACAAAGAAGGAATAATAGAATTTAGAATATTACCACTTTGTAACCCTTAACGAATTGATAGATCTAAGCAATGATCATCAATATCTAATAATCAAAAAGAGAGACAATCAGACATTAACTACCTCCTGAAGAAAGTACACAAATACTACCTATGAAGTAGTCTTAAAAACAAAACAAACATACATCATACCTGAATTTAATCAAGTCTCTAGATCTAAGTACTACTTGCAGGAAATTCAAGGGACAGAAAAACAAGTTAAATGAAATCGTGGAGGTGCATTTAGCAAAATCCATACTCTGGGAAGCCTAAAGGATAAACATTTCATGTCTTCAACCAAAACTTGCAAGGGAAAAAAGAAAAGAAAGATGATGAAGAGCCCATAAATTAAAGGGACTTAAGAGATGTATTGATCAAGAGTTACTGTATGAATCTTATTCGAATCCTAATTCAAAAAAGTCATTAAACGCACACATACACATTTATAAGACTATCAGGAAACTATGAAAACTGCTTGGGTATTTAATGACACCAAGGAATTATTATTTTAAAAATTTAGGTAAGGAAATGGTACTGTGGTTACTTTTTTCTTTTTTTTTTTTGCAGTATGCAGGCCTCTCACTGTTGTGGCCTCTCCTGTTGCAGAGCACAGGCTCTGGACGCACAGGCTCAGCGGCCATGGCCCACGGGCCCAGCCGCTCCGCGGCATGTGGGATCCTCCCGGATCGGGGCACAAACCCATGTCCCCTGCATCGGCAGGCAGACTCCCAACCACTGCGCCACCAGGGAAGCCCAAGGTTTTTAAATTTTTTTAAAAAACTGTATAGGCAATGTATTAAAAGACCTGTTGGATTCTTCTTTAGTGCTACACTATAAGAAGAAATGCATGTAAATAAATCACACTCTAATCTGGAAAAAAATTGTTTTAGGTAGTGATCACATAAAAAGTGATTCTCAGGCCTGCGAGACAGTTCCAGAAACTACCTACTTCAAATTAGCAAAAGTAGCTAAATATGAGAATCAGTGGTGATGCAATAGAAAAAACAATGTCAGGAGTTCTAAGTTTGAATATTGGCCCTGTCACTTATTAGCTTGATTTGCTTAGGGAAGTTATGTAACATGACTGTACATCAGTTTCTATATCTATAAAATGTGTGTAATATTTCTTACTATACCAGTGGCCAGTGGTAATTAATAGAGTTAACAAATGAGCTGAGCAGAATGTCTGCTGATTTCTTAGTTAACATTATTTATTCCTTCTTTTTTTTTTTTTTTTTTTTTTTTTTGCAGTACGCGGGCCTCTCCTGTTGCAGAGCACAGGCTCCAGATGCGCAGGCCCAGTGGCCATGGCTCACAGGCCCAGCCGCTCCGCGGCATGTGGGATCCTCCCAGACCAGGGCATGAACCCGCGTCCCCTGCATCGGCAGGCGGACTCTCAACCACTGCACCACTGCGCCACCAGGGAAGCCCCTATTTATTCCTTCTTTTAAAAGCCTCTTAACAATATCTTGACTACTTAGAGGGATGTGGGGAGAATGAAGACTGATAAGCACCGGTAAAGAAAGACTCGTGAATGGGACACAGACAGTTACAGAAAATAATGAGGGAAAAATGACTGAATAATGCACATACATTTACTAACTACAGCAAATAATAGTATTTGAGTCAAGGAAGAGGTCAGCCTGTATGGCTGGTTTGTGCATTGGTTCAAAATCTAAACAATCATCCAAACCGCTAATGATCTGGATTAAGAAATTATTGCAATAATAATCCAAAGGAATAACTGATGCTGGGCTATAATCAAATTAATATTAACAATAAAGGATGAATAACGTTTTGCTAAATATTTTATTTTCCTTTATGTATTAATTTCTTTATATGTCAAGTTTTAAACAACTTATTAGCTATGGATAAAAAAATTTATACTACTTCTAAAGGATAAATAAAGGTTTACATCTGTCTGGATCAATTTTTTCTGATATATCCTTAACTTGCTCTATATAAAACTACAAATATTCTATGTAAAAAAAACTTACTTCTTACCACTGGTTCACAATATATAAAGCACAAATTATTATTATTTTTTTTTTTTGCAGTACACGGGCCTCTCACTGTTGTGGTCTCTCCCGTTGCGGAGCACAGGCTCCGGATGCGCAGGCTCAGCAGCCATGGATCATGGGCCCAGCCGTTCTGCGGCATGTGGGATCTTCCCGGACCGGGGCGCGAACCCGTGTCCCCTGCATCGGCAGGTGGACTCTCAACCACTGCGCCACCAGGGAAGCCCAAGCACAAATTATTTTAAAACTAAATACTTCTGGGACTTCCCTGGTGGTCCAGTGGTTAAGAATCCACCTTTCGGGGCTTCCCTGGTGGCACAGTGGTTGAGAGTCCGCCTGCCGATGCAGGGGACACGGGTTCGCGCCCCGGTCCGGGAAGATCCCACATGCCGCGGAGCGGCTGGGTCCGTGAGCCATGGCCGCTGAGCCTGCGCGTCCGGAGCCTGTGCTCCGCAACGGGAGAGGCCACAACAGTGAGAGGCCCACGCACCGCAAAAAAAAAAAAAAAAAAAAAAAGAATCCACCTTTCGCGGGGACGCGGGTTCGATCCCTGGTCAGGGAACTAAGATCCCACATGCCACGGGGCAACTAAGCCCACGTACTCTAGAGCTCGCGTGCCATACTGGAGAGCTCATGTGCCACAACTACTGGGCCCACGCGCTCTGGAGGCCACGTGCCACAACTAGAGAGAAGCCTGCACGCCGCAACGAAGAGCCTGCACCACAACAAAGATCCCTCACGCTGCAATGAAGATCCTGCATGCCACAACTAAGACCCAATGCAGCCAAATAAATAAATATTTAAAAACAAATTTTAAACCCCCAAAAACTAAATACTTCTGCCAAAAAAAAACATTCCCACTTGTTCGTTCATTCTTTCTTATTTTTTTTGAAAAGTCAGAAATGTCAAGAAATGAACAGGCTTAAGGGTATCAAATTATAACCTCTATGTCATCCCCACCTCCTCCTATTAATAGACACTAGGAGGAACTAACTTCTCCCCTCCAAAAGCCACCAACATTCAATAGAAAGATAAGGTCAACGGGAAGCCTTACAGTCACCAAGCAAACATTAATAACTCTAAGAAACCTTTTAAAGAAATGACATTTTTGGAGATTTAAAAGCCGAAGAAGAGAGTTAAATTATGGAGCTGTCTTTCAACTTTTGTAGAAAGTTGAAAAAGTTATGGTTAATTGTCAAAGTTATGAAACAATATAAAAGTCTTTTTCTAAAAGGCGTTTTTAAAGCCACATACCGGCAGCCAGTAAATATTTAACCAACTCCAGGTGTCCCTCCTGAGAAGCCTCCATCAGAGGTGTGGAGCAGCCAAGTTCTATGTCAGCCCCTGCCTTAATCAGGAAGTCTGCAACTTCAGAAAATCCTCCACAGCAAGCCAACGTCAGAGCAGTTTCTTGGGTTTCTTCTGTCTGAGCATTTATATTTGCTCCTGAGGAAAGCATGAAAATAGATAAAACTAGTTACAAAAGACTTACAGTAAAGTGTTCTGATTTGTGATAATTATCTTTTCTCTGCTGCTGGGGTTCCTTCCAGGGTGTTGATGATTTATTTTATCATCAATGCAAAAAATATCTTAGTTGTAGTAAACTTCAGGGATACTGACACAAAAAAACCAAAGGAAATCGATTTTTTAATTAAAGAAATAAAACTATTTTACCTTGTGCTAAGAGTAGTGCCACCATCTCTTCGTGTCCTTCCCGAGCAGCTTCCATCAAGGGAGTGTATCCTTCATCATTAACTTCCTCAAGATTTGCGCCCCTCTCAATAAGTAGAGCTGCCAATTCAACGTGTCCTCCACAGGCAGCTAGCGTTAACGGAGACTCAAATGAATCTGCAGGCATATTCACTTGAGCACCACTATCCAAAAGCAAACGTGCCACCTCTACATGTCCATCCTGCAGATTTTCAGAAGTAAAACAAGAAGAAGGAATTTTTGTTTTGTTTTGATATTTTTTAAGTGAGAGAAGAAAAGCAAGAGATTGAGGAAAGACAAGAGGGAAAAAAAGGAGAGGCAGCTTAGAGGCATATATATCACCACGACCATCTGAACAATTTTTGAAATCTATCTTACCAAAAGTCCATTAAAATTATTTTACCTTACTTTTGAGCAAGCCCAAAATTTTCCACATGAATCAGACTTGTGAGATACAGTTACAACTCCAAATAATTTTGAATTTCCACATTCTTTGAAGTTCAAAAAATTGTTAAATCCATAGTCAACAGTAACTCAAGATAAAATAATTACTGTTTATACTACAGCCAGAGTCAAATATAGCTATAGCCTCAAACTTAAGTGTCATGTTTAAGTGTAGAAACTGTTAGATCTATTTAAGAAAAGAAGACTTCGCATAAAGTAACACAACAAATTCTGTTAAGTCATTACCACTTGGGATTATGTCACCAAGGTAAATCCCTGTGGACTGATCCTATATTTTTTCTCATCACTAACTTGTAATGAGGCAAAGAATTTTACAAAGATGTAAAAATAAGTCGTATTCACTTGTAAATAATTTTACCATGAGCCCATCTGCATAGACAGTAAGGCAATTAATATTCTCATGGAGTGTATCCATTCTATCCCTCTATCTTCATACATACATTTCTTTAGTTTCAAATTCTATGCTACAAAATTTTATGTAACTCCTTAACTCCTGTTGTGCATATAAAGACAAATGGTATTGTTCTTTATTTCAAAAATGACCCAAATATTGCTAATGAAAAGTAAAGACTGAGTACAAAAATAAGGTTTTATAAGGTTGGGCAATTCTTTTACTAAAGAATTAATTAAAGAAACCTTAATTAAATATTAGGTTTCAGGATCCATCTAGAGTTTCATTATACTTAACTAAATAACTAACTTAGCTGTAACCACTTTTGACATGATGTCAAAAACAAATGACTTCACATTAAAATTTTAGTTTTACTAATACTTCAAATATATGTAAAATAAAATATATTTTAACCAAATTCCTATATTGAGTTACTGGTGTTTGATATACAATTCTAATTGAAAAGAAAATAAGGGTTTATGAATGCCCACAGATCAGGGAACTACTATTGCACCCAGCTTCTCTAGGCTCCCAAGAAATTGTTTTGCTTGAATTTAATTTTTGAAGAGTCTTTATATACTCTGCTAGCATATTCTGAGTACATACCTTACAGAGGAATTATACTAAGCACTTTTTTTATGTTAATGAACAATATTATTTCTAACAAAGGAAAAAAGAACAAAATAAGAAATTAAAAAAAGAATAATCCACTCTTAAAGGCCTAATACCATTATTAGAATTTTTTTAAATTCTAAGACTTTAGTCTTAGCCTTTGAGCAGCAGCTGGGATTGGACTTACTCTCTATCATAAACAACTATAAAAATTGGGGAAAAAAGATAAAACAACTGGAGGCACTGGACAGCAACCAAGCTAGGGCTAGGGTTATGGTAACTTAAAGAAGGGAGCATTTGAGATGCTCCCTTTTTTTTAAATAAAATATATATATATTTTTTAGCATCTTTATTGGAGTATAATTGCTTTACAATGGTGCACCAGTTTTGCTTTATAACAAAGTGAATCAGCTATACATATACATATGTCCTCATATCTCCTCCCTCTTGCTTCTCCCTCCCACCCTCCCTATCCCACCCCTCTACATGGTCACAAAGCACTGAGCTGATCTCCCTGTACTATGCGGCTGCTTCCCACTAGCTATCTATTTTACATTTGGTAGCATATATAAGTCCATGCCACTCTCTCACTTCGTCCCAGCTTACCCTTCCTCCTCCCCGTATCCTCAAGTCCATTCTCTACGTCTGCATCTTTATTCCTGTCCTGCCCCTAGGTTCTTCAGAACACTTTTTTTTTTTAGAGTCCATATATATGTGTTAGCATATGGTATTTGTTTTTCTCTTTCTGACTTACTTCACTCTGTATGACAGACTCTAGGTCCATCCACGTCACTACAAATAACTCAATTTTGTTTCTTTTTACGGCTGAGCAATATTCCATTGTATGTATGTGCCACATCTTCTTTATCCATTCACCTGTTGATGGACACTTAGGTTGATTCCATGTCCTAGCTATTGTAAACAAAGCTGCAATGAACACTGCGATACATGACTTTTTTTTTTTTTTTTTTTTTGCGGTACGCGGGCCTCTCACTGTTGTGGCCTCTCCCGTTGCGGAGCACAGGCTCCGGACGCGCAGGCTCAGTGGCCATGGCTCACGGGCCCAGCCGCTCCGTGGCATGAGGGATCTTTCCAGACCGGGGCACGAACCCGTGTCCCCTGCATCGGCAGGCAGACTCTCAACCACTGCGCCACCAGGGAAGCCCCATGACTCTTTTTGAATTATGGTTTTCTCAGGGTATATGCCCAGTAGTAGGATTGCTGGGTCATATGATAGTTCTATTTTTAGTTTTTTAAGGAACCTCCATACTGTTCTCCATAGTGGCTGTATCAATTTACATTCCCACCAACAGTGCAAGAGGGTTCCCTTTTCTCCACACCCGCTCCAGCATTTATTGTTTGCAGATTTTTTATGACCAGTCACACCATTCTGACTGGTGTGAGGTGATATCTCATTGTAGTTTTGATTTGCATTTCTCTAATGATTAGTGATGTTGAGCATCCTTTCATGTGTTTGTTGGCTATCTGTATATCTTCTTTGGAGAAATGTCTATCTAGGCCTTCTGCCCATTTTTAGATTGGTTGTTTGTTTTTTTGATATTGAGCTGCATGAGCTGCTTGTAAATTTTGGAGATTAATCCTTTGTCAGTTGCTTTACTTGCAAATATTTTCTCCCATTTTGAGGGTTGTCTTTTGGTCTTGTTTATGGTTTCCTTTGCTATGCAAAAGCTTTTAAGTTTCATTAGGTCCCATTTGTTTATTTTTATTTCCATTTCTCTAGGAGGTGGGTCTAAAAGGATCTTGCTGTGATTTATGTCATAGAGTGTTCTGCCTATGTTTTCCTCTAAGAGTTTTATAGTGTCTGGCCTTACATTTAGGTCTTTAATCCATTTTGGGTTTATTTTTGTGTATGGTGTTAGGAAGTGTTCTAATTTCATTCTTTTACATGTAGCTGTCCAGTATTCCCAGCACCACTTACTGAAGAGGCTGTCTTTTCTCCACTGTATATTCTTGCCTCCTTTATCAAAGGTAGGGTGACCATATGTGTGTGGGCTTATCTCTGGGCTTTCTATCCTGTTTCATTGATCTCTATTTCTGTTTTTGTGCCAGTACCATGCTGTCTGGATTACTGTAGCTTTGTAGTATAGTCTGAAGCAAGGGAGCCTGATTCCTCCAGCTCCGTTTTTCTTTCTCAGGATTGCTTTGGCTATTTGGGGTCTTTTGTGTTTCCATACAAATTGTGAAATTTTTTGTTCTAGTTCTGTGAAAGATGCCATTGGTAGTTTGACAGGGATTGCACTGAATCTATAGATTGCTTTGGGTAGTACAGTCATTTTTACAATGTTGATTCTTCCAATCCAAGAACACGGTATATCTCTCCATCTGTTTGTATCATCTTTAATTTCTTTCATCAGTGTCTCATAGTTTTCTGCATACAGGTATTTTGTCTCCTTAGGTAGGTTTATTCCTAGGTATTTCATTCTTTTTGTTGCAATGGCAAATGGGAGTGTTTCCTTAATTTCTCTTTCAGATTTTTCATCATTAGTGTGTAGGAATACAAGAGATTTTTGTGCATTCATTTTGTATCCTGCTACTTTACCAAATTCATTGATTAGCTCTAGTAGTTTTCCGATAGAGTCTTTAGGATTCTCTATGTATAGTATCATGTCATCTGCAAACAGTGACAGCTTTACTTCTTTTCCGATTTGGATTCAACTATGTTGACTAATAGTGGGGAGAGTGGGCAACCTTGTCTTGTTCCTGATCTTAGTGAAAATGGTTTCAGTTTTTCACCATTGAGAATGGTGTTGGCTGTGGGTTTGTCATATATGGCCTTTATTATGTTGAGGTAAGTTCCCTCTATGCCTACTTTCTGTAGGGTTTTTATCATAAATGGGTGTTGAATTTTATCAAAAGTTTTTTCTGCATCTATTCAGATGATCATATGGTTTTTATCCTTCAATTTGTTAATATGGTGTGTCACACTGATTGATTTGCACATATTGAAGAATCCTTGCATTCCTGGGATAAACCTCACTTGATCATGGTGTATGATCCTTTTAACGTGCTGTTGGATTCTGTTTGCTAGTATTTTGTTGAGGATTTTTGCATCTATGTTCATCAGCGATATTGGCATATAGTTTTCTTCCTTTGTGACATCTTTGTCTGGTTTTGGTATCAGGGTGATGGTGGTCTTGTAGAATGAGTTTGGGAGTGTTCCTCCCTCTGCTATATTTTGGAAGAGTTTGAGAAGGATAGGTGTTAGCTCTTCTCAAAATGTTTGATAGAATTTGCCTGTGAAGCCATCTGGTCCTGGGCTTTTGTTTGCTGGAAGATTTTTTATCACAATCTCAATTTCAGTGCTTGTGATTGGTCTGTTTATATTTTCTATCTCTTCCTGGTTCAGTCTCAGTAGGCTGTACTTTTCTAAGAATGTGTCCATTTCTTCCAGGTTGTCCATTTTATTGGCATATAGTTCCTTGTAGTAAGCTCTCATGATCCATTGTATTTCTTCAGTGTCAGTTGTTACTTCTCCTTTTTCATTTCTAATTCTGTTGATTTGAGTCTTCTCCCTTTTTTTCTTGATGAGTCTGGCTAATGGTTTATCAATTTTGTTTATCTTCTCAAAGAACCAGGTTTTAGTTTTATTGATCTTTGCTATTGTTTCCTTCATTTCTGATCTGATCTTTATGATTTCTTTCCTTCTGCTAACTTTGGGGTTTTTTTGTTCTTCTTTCTCTAACTGCTTTAGGTGTAAGTTTAGGTTGTTTATTTGAGATGCTTCTTGAGGTAGGATTGCATTGCTATAAACTTCCCTCTTAGAACTGCTTTTGCTGCATCCTATAGGTTTTGGGTTGTCATGTTTTCATTGTCATTTGTCTCTAGGTATCTTTTTGATTTCCTCTTTGATTTCTTCAGTGATCTCTTATTTATTTAGTAGTGTATTGTTTAGCCTCCATTCACTCTAACTTTTTCTCTTTGGGCATCTTCCAAACCATGGCCCAAGGAAATATATCCTAAACAAAGTGTGAACATTTTTACGACCAAAGAGTAAGGACCTAGGAGTAAAAATGATGCTGAATTAAGCCTCAATAGGATCAGGGTGATTCACTGGTAATTTAACTGCCTGCTAGAACAGAATTTAACAGTCTTAAAAGGAATACAGGATAATCCAGGGCCTTGAAAAGGGATGGATCATCCACAGCATATGGATTACAAAAAAAATTACTAGACATATCAAGGGGCAAGAAAAAGTAACTGATCATCAAGATATAAAATAATAAAAGTTGACCCAGAAGTGAATCAAATATAGTAGTTAGAAGAAAAGAACTTCAAAATAACTACTAGATATATCAAAAATAAATACAGGGAAAAAATTGAGAAAATGGATGAGGGGAAAAAAAAAAAAAGGCATGTACCAAAATAACAAAGCTCCAAAATGTGGGGGAAAAGTGAAGCAACTAGAAGAAGAAATAGACAAATCCACAAGCATAGTTGGGAGATTTCAACACCCCCTCTCAACAACTGTTAGAACAGCTAAGACAGAAATTCAGAAAGGATGTAGAAGAACTCCACCATCTGTCAACAGGTCTTAATAAAACACTCCACTGACCAAAAGCAGAATATTCATTCTTTTCAAATGCCCATGGAATATATATGCACATCCTGACTATAAAATAAACCTCAAGAATTTTTTTTATGGTGTTTACTTTCTTTTTTTTCTATTGGAGTGTAACTGCTTTACAATGCTGTGTTAGTTTCTGCTGTACAATGAAGTGAATCAGCTATATGTATACATATATCCCCTTCCTCTTAGACCTCCCTACCACCCCCACCACCCATCCCACCCATCTAGGTCATCACAGAGCACCGAGCTGAGCTTCCTGTGCTCTATAGCATGTTCCCACTAGCTATCTATTTTACTCATGGTAATCAAACCTCAAGAATTAAAGAACTCAAATCATACAGAGTGTGTTCTCTGATCAGAATGTAATCAAAGTAGAAATCATTAACAGACAACAGGAAAATTTTCAAACATTCAAACGTTTAAAACTAAACAACACATTGAAAGAGAATAACATATACTCCAATAAAAATTAATTTAAAAAATGCGGGGACTTCCCTGGTGGCGCGGTGGTTGGGAATCCGCCTGCCAGTGCAGGGGACACAGGTTTGAGCCCTGGTCCAGGAGGATCCCACATGCCACAGAGCAACTAAGCCCATGAACCACAACTACTTAGCCTGCGCTCTACAGCCCACGAGCCACAACTACTGAGGCCTGAACGCCTAGAGCCCTGCTCTGCAACAAGAGAAGCCACTGCAATGAGAAGCCCTAGCACCGCAACAAAGAGTAGCCCCGACTCACCCTGCAACTAGAGATAGCCCGTACACAGCAACAAAGACCCAACATAGCCAAAAAGAAATAAATGAATAAATAAATTTAAAAAAAAAAGAAAGAGAATAACCATCCAATCAACCCACAGAATCATAAAAAATAATGCATGGCCATTGTATTAAGCCACTATGTTTTGAGTGATTTGTTATGCAGTAATATACAACTGGAAGTAACACAGGCAAAAAAGTGCTTTACTTAATCACATCTCAAAAAACATTTGTACTTCCAGGTAATTTTCTTGTCATTAAACCTGTCTTAAAAACTCAGATTGCTCTGATTTCTTTGAATTTGATGTATGCTTCACAGATATACATATATCTATGATATCTAAGTGCTTACAGATGTAGAAGAAAAATGGTTCCTGGACTGATCTATGACCAAATACGTTGGATACATTTTTGGAATCCAGCACTGTTTTATCAACAAAAGAATATATTTGCTAAGTAATATCCTTTGAAACATGTTTATTTGGAAAATTTGTGCTATCAACAGAAAATTTACATTAAATAGATTTTGCAACTGTTAGTAAAAAATTATTGGCATATGTAAAATATTTCATGTTTAGTGTCAAAATTTTTTCTATGATTTTTCTAACAAATATTCTTATTTTTAAAATTTGGTTTAAATAAGAGTCAGGGTAACGTTAGTGGCAAAAACACTCAGCTGAAAAAAGAAGACCTAGACTTAGAAAGGGCTACCACATACTGTTGCACAACCTACACAATTGATTGTGGTGTGCCCAGGACTCCAACATCTGCTATCTAACTCTGCATGTTTTGGGACAAGATTACCCAATTTCTTTGTTTCTCAGTTCTTTCAGTTATGAAATAAAGAGACTGACTTAAGGTTCTAACCTAAAGATTTTATGTTGACAGCATTAAAGGTAATATTTCTCTTTGATACAAAATGCTTGCATGATAAATCTAATTCTAGGTTATCCTGGAAAGAAGCAAATAAATGCATTCTAGGTTATCCATAGATTATATTAGTCAATTTACTTTATAAGGTTTTAATATGAAGCTACAAAGCCTTTAGAAAGATGTCTGTTACCTCCAAAATTAGAGTTTTATCAGTAATAACACTAAAGCCAAATACATTACTTTAGGGTTACATGTTACTGTCCTTTTCCAAAAACATACCCAATCATAACTGTGTTAAATCTAGAATCAGGTTAAGAAATCATACAAACCAGAAACCAATTAAAGAAACAAAAAAAAGAACAAACTAAACCAAAACTAGCAGAAGGAAGGAAATAATAAAGATTAGTGCAGAGATAAAATAAAGACTAAAAAACAAGAGAGAAAAATCAATGAAACCAATAACTCCTTCTTTAAAAAGATCAACAAAATCAACAAAGCTAGAAGAACTAAGAAAAAGAAGACTCAAATTACTAAAATCAGAAATGAAAGAGGGGATATTACTACTGATAGTATAGAACTAGAAAGGATTATAAAAGAGAACTATGAACAACTGTATACCAACAAATTGAATAACCTTGATGAAATGGACAAATTCCTAGAAACACAAAACCTACCAAGGCTACATCACAAACAAGTAAAAAATGTAAACAGACATATATCTAGTAAGGAGAGTGAATCAATAATAAAAAGTCTCCCAACAAAGAAAACCCCTGGACCTGATAGCTTCACTGGTGAATTCTACTAAACACTTAAGGAAGAATTAGCTCCAATCCTTCTCAAATTCTTCCCCCCAAAATTAAAGAGGAGGTAAGACTTAAACTCATATTAAAAGGATTATACACCATGACCAAGTGGGATTTACTCCTGGAGTTCAAGGATGGATCAACATACGAAAACTGATTGATGTAATATACCACATTAACAGAATAAGGGGAAAAAAACACATGATTGGGACTTCCCTGGTGGTCCAGTGGTTAAGAATCTGCCTCCCAATGCAGAGGATGTGGGTTTGATCCCTGGTCAGGGACCTAAGACCCCACATGCTGCAAGGCAACTAAGCCCATGTACCGCAACTACTAAGCCCGCACAACTAGACAGAAGACCGCACACCACAGCGAAGAGCCCACTTGCTGCAACTAAGACCCAATGCAGCCAAATTAATTAATTAATTTTTAAAAATTGTATAAGTTCCATTTAAAAAAAACTACTGAGCCCGTGTGCCACAGCTACTGAAGCCCGTGCGCCTAGAGCCCATGCTCTGCAACAAGAGAAGCCTCCACAATGAGAAGCCCACACACCACAATGAAGAGTAGCCCCCACTCACCGCAACTAGAGAAAGCCTGTGCACAGCAACGAGGCCCAACACAGGCAACCCCCCGCAAAAAAAAGATGTCAGTACTACCCAAAGCAATCTACAGATTCAATGTAATCTCTATCAAAGCCCAATGGAGTTTTTTGCAGAAATAGAAAGGACCATCTTAAAATTCATATGCAATTTAAAGAAACCCTGAATAGCCAAAACAATCTTGAAAAAGAAAAATAAAGCTGGAGGACTCACACTTCCTGATGTCAAAACTTATACAAAGCTACAATAATCACAACTTTGTCATCCTGGCTTAAAGACAAACATACAGACCAATGGAATAGAATAGAGCCCAAAAATAAACCTGGGTCAAATGATTGGTGAGATAATTTTTGGCAAGTGTCAAGACGATTCAAATGGGAAAAGTCAGTCTTTTCCACACTGATGCTGGCAAAACTGGATATCCACATGCAAAAGAATGAAATTTAACCCTTAACTAACATCATATACAAAAATTAACTCAAAATGGATCAAAGACCTAAATATAAGAGCTAAAACTATAAAACTTTGAGAAGAAAACACAGGACTAATGCTTCATGATATTGGATTTGGCAATGATTTCTTGGATATGACATCAAAGGCGCAGGCAACAACAACAAAAATAGATAAACTGAACTTAAATTAAAAACTTTTGAAAAAGAAAAACAAAAAAAACAAACAACTTTGTGCACAAAAGGGCACACTATCAACAGAGTAAAAGGGCAACCCACAGAATGGGAGAAAATATTTATCATGTATCTGATAAGGGATTAATATCCAGAATATATAAAGAACTCCTAAAACTCATCAACAAAAAATAGGCTAATTAAAAAATGGGCAAATGACTTGAATAGACATTTCTCCAGAATATATACAAATGGCCAATAAGCACATGAAAAGATGCTCAATATCACTAATCATTAGGGAAATGCAAATAAAACCTACAGTGAGGAAAATGAAAATCAAAGCTATAAACATCAGGATGATTACTATCAGAAAAAAAAAAAAAAAAAAAAAAGAAAGAGACTTCCCTGGTGGCACAGTGGATAAGAATCCGCCTTAAAATGCAGGGGACATGGGTTCGAGCTCTGGTCCGGGAAGATCCCACACGCCGCGGAGCAACTAAGCCCATGCACTACAACTACTGAGCCTGCTTTCTAGAGCCCATGAGCCACAACTACTGCGCTCTAGAGCCCACGAGCCACAACTACTGAGTCCATGTGCCATAACTACTGAAGCCCATGCGCCTAGAGCCCGTGCTCTGCAACAAGAGAAGCCACCACAATGAGAAGCCTGTGCACTGCAATGAAAAGTAGCCCCTGCTCGCCGCAACTAGAGATAGCCCACGCGCAGCAATGAAGACCCATCGCAGCCAAAAAAATAAAAATTAAGTTAAAAAAAACCCCAAAACACCCAGAAAATAACAAGTGTTGGTGAGGATGTGGAGAAAATGGAACCCTCGTACACTACTGGTGGGAACATAAAATGGTACACCTGCTGTGGAAAACAGTATGGTGGTGGTTCCTCAAAACATTAAAAACAGAATTACCATATGATCAAGGCATCTCGCTTTTGGGTATATATCCAAAAGAACTGAAAACAGGACTCAAACAGATATTTATACACCCGTGTTCACAGCAGCATTATTCACAATAGCTAAAGCATGGAGGCGATGCATGTGTCCATCAGTGGATAAATGGATAAGCAAAATGTGGTACATACAATAAAATATTATGTAGCCTTAAAAAACAAAGGAAATTCTGACATATGCTACAACACGGATGAACCTGAGGACATCATGCTAACTGAAATAAGTCAGTCACAAAAAGACAAATATTGTATGATTCCACTTATATGAGGCACTTAATGTAGTCAAAATGATAGAGACAGAAAGTGGAATGGTGATCACAAGGAATAGGAAGAAGTGGGGAATGGAAAGTTGCCGTTTAATGGAAACAGAGTTTCAGTTTTATAAAGATGAAAAGAGTTCCGAAAATGGATGGTAGCGATGGTTGCACAGCATTATGCATATACTTAATAACTCTCAAAAATGGTTAACATGGTAAATTTTATGATATGTGTATTTTACCATAATGAAAGAATTGGGAAGAAAATAAAAGTACATCAGTGTGTTGAAAATGACATAGCCAAGCCTGCCTTTTGTATGATTTCTTACATTAACAGATTTACTATCAAAAGATAAACAAAACATCGTAAACTCCCCCTTCCCTCTCTGATAATGTACAAAATTTTCAAGATCTTTACCATCTCATAATAATGATTTTTCCAAAAGAATACAAATAATTCTCAAAGGCTGAAACACATATGACCCTTTCTTCCCACAAAATCTCATGTGAGTGCAATTTAAAATTACCATGCAAGCCTCCATTAAGGCAGTGTGCATCTCATCTGTTTTGTGCTCTTGATCTGCACCAGCATCAAGCAGAAAGCGAACCATATCCAAATGGCCTTTAAAAAAAAGAACACAAATTTTAAAACTATATTTCTCAAGAACTATCAATTTAATATATAAGTATTAAAATAGGGAATCTTTTTCTTTCAGGTGTCTATACAAAAATTTACAAGAGAACTTATTTTGCGTTCAATAAAGAAATCAATGACAATTTTACAAAGCCAATCCAAAATAATAAGCAGGCTCTCGTCAAGGTCTTATCTAGGTTTTAAAGACTGAATTAGTTCAAAGCACATTAATTCAAGTAAAGCAATAAAGTAATAATACTTATTCTTTGATTTACTCTGTATAAAATATAAATCAAAACACTGAAATCAAATAGAATGCCAGGTAAAGTATGTTTGGATCATATTTTTCAGAAAAAAAGCTTTAAAATAATAACCATAAACTCACTGTGGCAATGAGCAGTCAGAGAAAACTCCATTCAAAATAATTTCAACCCTCCTGATATATTTAGTATATAAAAAGCCTTATAATAGTCAATAAGAAAAAGACAAACACTCCAGTAGAAAAATGGATGAAGGACATGAAATGGTAATTCAAAAAAAGAAATGAAAATGAATATTAAACTGATGAAAAAAATATTAAACCTTCCTATTAAAAAATTGCAAATTAAAATAAGACACCATTTTTTACTATCAAAATGGCAAATATTAAAAAGAATAATACCCAGTGTTGGTGAGGGTGTAGGGTGGGGTAAAGGGCACTCTCAAACACTGCTGGTGGGAGTGTAAATTGGTTCAACCTTTCTAGAAGGCAATTTGGCAATATGTATCAAAAGCCTTAAAAATGTCCATACCCTTTGACCCAGCAATTCCACTTCCAGGAATTTATCCTAAGGAAATAATCAGAGATTAGGCAAAGATGTCTGCACAAGGATGTTATCACAGTGTTTTTAATAATAGTGAAAAACTGGGAACAATGCAAGTGTCCAACAATAGGCAATTATGGTGCATCCATTTGATGTATTTGGCAGAGATTGCTAGTTTCCTACCCAATATACATTCTCTCATTTTTCCTTAATAACAGAACTCCCGATTTCATCTCAGTGGCAACAGGCCTGACTAAAAGACTACATTTTCCAGCCTCCCTTGCTACTATGTGTAGCCAATGAGATGTAAAAGGGACTTATAAGGCAGAACTTCTAGGAAGATTCCTTAAAGGTAGCTTACTAAGTTGGAAGGCATTCCTCATTTTGCCCTTACCCTCTTCATCCTTCCTAGAATATGGATTGCTGGAGCCCTAGCTACCATCTTTGATTATAGTTCCACATCTGAGGATTCAATCAACTTTGGATTGTTTAGTACTATAGTACACACTTACTGAAAAAAGTCTGTATGTAAGTGAACCTGTGCAGTTCAAAACCATGTTGTAAGAGTCAAGTGTATATATATTTGTTTATAAATGTACTTAAAAAACAAACTAGAAGTAAATATACTAAAATATTGTTTACATGCTTTTTAAATCTTTAGATGGTAGCATTACATGTCACTGTAAAACTTCTTTACACTATTCTGTGTTTTTCAGGTTTTCTATATCAAGTGTGATTATTATTGAGTGTGTATTATTTTTAAAATAAAGGTTGGAAAAATCATATAAAACAAAAGTTATTAAAGAATGGAAACCCTCTAAGTCTGTGCTAAGAGTTTTGGTTGACCTTATAGCTAGTTGAATAAATTTGAATTAAAATAATAAAAAAACATATACTATGAAACTATACTTCAGGAAATACATGCTAAAATGGACTTTCTATATAATCTCTTAGAAGCTAGATAATTTTATAGCACAGGGAAAGTATAAGAAATATAAAATTAACTCAAATACTCAATATTCAAATATTTAAATATTCAAAGTTGCTATGAAAAAAACCCTATAAACATATATATATTTATAGAGTACCTTTGTAGCATGCAAGTGTAAGAGCACTTTCTTTGAATTCGTTAGAATGAGTGTTGATGCCTGCCCCATGATCTAGAAGAACTCTTGCAACTTCCACATGACCTGCACTGGCTGCTTCCATTAAGGGGGTATGTCCATTTTCATTGTGATCTTCTATATTTGCGCCTTCATTAAGTAGCACTTTCACAATGTCAACAAATCCTCCAGCACAGGCATAAGTTAGTGCAGTGTTTCCTAAAAAAGAAAAAGAAATTAAAAATTATGATAAAACTGATATAACTATGATTATACTACTGCTCTAGTTCTATCTCTTCAATTACCTTACATAAACCACTAGAACTATTATCTCATTTTTTTGTTGTATTGGTTAGAAGCATCATCTTAATTTTTTCACTAATTAAAAGGCTTATTATAAACAAACCAATTTACCTTTCTCCATATTTCCTTAGCTTGTAAAATAAGATTAAGTGCCATCTTGAAAAATCATTTCCAACATATTTTCATATAATATATTTTAATGTACCACTCAAAGTTATTGCTTTTTCTTTCAACACAGTACAACTTAGAAACACTTAACATTTTCTTTCTATGTACATTCATTTCTTAATTTTCTTTTACCTCTCCTTTATCTTTACACATTTATTCATTTAGTCTACATTTATGAGACCCAGGGAGACAGATATAAATCCCTCTCAGCATAATTCCTTCAAAATAAAATTTATTTAAAAGGTCATTATTCCCTGATTTGCCACTTATTCCTTTCCTGATTTTGTTTTGAGGACTCTTATTTATTAAAGGGAGTAGGGAGATGATTTAACCATCCAACAGTGTGAGATTAAAGAAGACTGTTTTAAAGGTTCAGCAAGAAAACTATCATTTCAAACCCAATTTGTTCAGAATTCAACTGTTTAACAGTCTCAGACATGGAGGATATTAATATTACTATGACCTAGACAAGGTGGTCAGCAAAGTAACCTATAATCCTTTCTAAGAAGTCATGGTCGTTTAAAAAATAAATTAGGCTACATTTAATATATACTTAATGGTATGGAAGACTGATATACTTTCATTATTGAAACTGTATTTTAAGCCATGTGCTTGCCTCACTAAATCCAAGGAATCTCATTACTAAATGTACAGCTATAACTCAAGACATATGACCGAGGCTTATAAAGAACCTTACTAGAGTAGCTTTCATGCTGCAGCAGAATATCTTATTAGTAAATGCATTCTGTACACTTGACAGAAAAAACTCTATAGGGTTTTGACTCTCAGGTTAATCTATATAAGGGAGTTGTATTTAAATGAGATAAAGAATTGTGAAAGATACAGTTCATAAATTTGCCTCTTTGTACATTATATATATTGTGGCAAAAAAGAAATTGCCCCCAGCAAAAAAACTGTCAACCTTTTTTTTTTTTTGCGGTACGCGGGCCTCTCACCGCCGCGGCCGCTCCCGTTGCGGAGCACAGGCTCCGGACGCGCAGGCCCAGCGGCCATGGCCCACGGGCCCAGCCGCTCCTAGGCATATGGGATCCTCCCGGACCAGGGCATGAACCCGTGTCCCCTGCATCGGCAGGCGGACTCTCAACCACTACGCCACCAGGGAAGCCCAAAACTCTCAATCTTGACCAAACAGAATGTAAGAGTGTTTCAAAGACTTTTAAAGATATCAAATTAATCTATATTTTACTCACAGATTCTAAACAAGGGCTATGATTTTTCTGTATGTTTACAACCAGTTTTCCCTAGGAATCAAATTTTTATCTCTCAGGTTATAGTTATTTATATCAATTTGTTTTCCTAAAATTAACACATCATTTTCTACATACCTGTTGCAGACTGGGAGTTGACATCTGCATCATGAAGAAGTAATAATTTCACAATATCTAAATAACCTCCACTGGATGCTGCCATTAGGGGGGTTATATCTCCTTTATTCCCTCTGTCTTCAACATTAGCATGCATAGCAAGCAATACCTTTAAAACACATATGCACACAGAGAGAAACTGTCAATTCTTACTATTAACATTACTTCTAAAGAATATATTGAATCTGGGAAGATATTCTTTTAGAGTGGAGGCAAGGAAAAATAAAAAATAATCACCTTTTGGGAAAATATGCCAATGATGTTCACTGCTCAAAACACCTGGTTAGATGTTATATTTTACAATATCATTACATAGTAATCTTTAAGTAAAGTAGGTAATCACATTAACCATCCAATTATACAATTTAACTGCTCCTGTCAAAGAATTAGTGTTATGCTCAGGATTATTTAGCAAGAGAACAGCAAAACTATACTCACAAGACACAAACTAACTGGTAAACACATGGCTATTTCCCAAAATTGCTCTAACAGGAAAAAAAAAAAAAACTAAAAGAATTGGGATAATCTAGATGAAATGAAAATAAATCAATATCTTTCATTATACTTGTATATTATTTCTAAAGGCAAGTTTAAAATATTATTATTATTTCTATGTTTTCCTTATTCATTAGGACTATTTTTGAGTAAGTGGCAGAAAAAAACAGACCATGCCAAGTTGCATGTACAGACAACAAAAATTAATTATGCATCAGTTTCTATTTTACCTACTGCCAAAAAGGAAAGACCTTGGCTTCTAATGATAATTTCTTTTATTAATGATAAAAATAAACAAAACATCAAAACTCTTCCACAATTTTGATCACTAAAGATTATTTCTGCTTACTTGTGCTAATTCATAATACCCGGCTGAACAAGCCAAACACAGCAGGCTTTCTCCTTCTTCTGTATGTTCATTTACACTTCTGCCTTCATCTAGCAATTTACGAACAGCATTCACATCCCCATCTGAACAAGCCTCCGCCAGACTGCGACTGAAAACAAAACCAACAAAGAAAGACTCAAGGTCCTATGACAACGAGTTACATTAAATATATACGGTTAGTCATATATAGAAAAATCTGATATGGTAAGAAGAAAATTATTTGAATATTTGTTTGCAATACTAATTTTTCATGTATGTGAACCAAGCCAGAAAGGCAATAAATAAATATGAAAACAGCTGTCATTTTTATCTTTCAAAATGTCCTAACATACTCTCATATTAAATTTTAAATAAACGTTATACAGCATTAGATGCACAATTTTTTAAACTAATGTAATGATTCCCAAAGACATTTGGGATATAATCCTATGTCTTAAAATTTTATTTGATAACAGTGAGGTGACTAGATGAAATAGAAGGTAAAAATCTAAGTAAAATTTTTACTGCAGAATGACTAACAAAATCAGTGAATCTCAAACTTTAATGTGCATACAAATAGCCAATGTTTCTTGTTCAAAGGTAGATTCTGATTCAATAGATCCAAGATGGGGTCTGAAATTCTGAATTTCTATGATGCTGACGCTGCTAGCCCATGGACCATATTTGAGTAACACGGACCTAGATTATTGCATAAACAACCCATTTCATTTATTATTACTTAGGCAGTCAGTTTAGAGTTTCCTACTATAACCTTTAGAATAAGTAACTTCCTCAGAAATGAAAACCAGATATTGAATTGAATACCCAGCAGAAGTCATTAAACACATACGTGTCTACTTGTCCTGCATTGTGGCTGTTTTCTGCTCTCATCCGTGTCAGTGCAGCAGCAGCTTCATCCAGTGCACAACTTACTGAAGATGTCAGTCTTCGGAGTACCTCAGGATCTGCAAAGGCTTTACCATCAGCAGTTGACAATTTGCCAATTCCTTCAGTGTGCATCCATCAGTTCAGGGAAAGAAAAAGCATAAATGTGTAAACTGTAATTACATTTCTAAACACTATTCTCTAAGGCAAAATGGCATAATCTCCATATGCAAAGCTGATAATTTCAATTTTGTCACTAATGTCAAAAGGCCATTGCATAACACCTATGTTTTAGTCTTTTCATCTTTACAGTGCACATAATACTAATTTATCCTCTACCTAACTCCAAATTTAACTTAACATGATGCTTACTGTAATGAATGAATGAGATTTCTATCAAAGTACAATCACAGCATAAGATCTCTAGTATAGGATCCTATCTATTTTCAGTACTAATGAAGGGGCTATTCTGTAATATTAAAACAAACAATCCAACAGTTTCTTCCTTTGATTGAACAGCCACCTAGAACCATTTTCTGGGGCAAGAGTGTAAATTAAAATAAATTAATTCTCATATTTAGTATTTATTATGTGCTTATGATGTGCCAGACATTAGGGGGACAGAAAGGAATAAGACATAGTTCCTGTCCTTACAGAACTCACAATATGGTAAGTCTAAGTTGCCAATAAATCTTTTTGTCTAGATTCAGTGAGGAATCAGTGACTACTGCAACAAAATTTTGTTGATAATATCACCACCTGTTACTGCTGAAAATGAGAAACAGTCAATAAAATTTTATAGAACAAAAAAAGGGAAACTTGCCCAATAAGATAAAAAATATATTGTGATGCTATTCAATTACAACAGTATGATAGTATGATACTTGCAAAGAAAAAAGATAATTTTATCAAGGATATGTAATAGCAGCAAACAAAAAAAGAACTTAGATCATCTGTGAATTCAATATATGATAAAGGTGACATTTCAAATCAGTGGATATAGGAGGACTTATTTCATAAATATTGTTCAGAAACTGGTTATTTGAAAATTAGGTAAGATCTCAAATTCACACCATTTACAAAAATAAATACCAGGTAGGCTTAAATGAAATCTGAAAAGTACTATTATACTATGTAGTATTTTTCTATTGCTGATGTAGAGGAGGTTTTTCTAAGCATGAGACCAAATCACAAAAGCTATAAAGTAAAAAATTAGTAAATGTGATATTAAACATTTTTAATTCCAATAAAAATTTCTATATAATTAAAGACACCATAAATAAAGTTAAGGCAAAATAAAAACTGGAAAAATTAACACCCAATGAATTTATATCATTTATAAAGAGCTACCGCACAACTTATTGATAATATTGAATGAACACAAACTATGAAATTGACCAAAAGAAGACTGAGGAAAGCTGTTGATAGGAATGTATACTGGCATAAACTTGAGGGACCACTTTGATAAAAGCAATCAAAATTTTGAATGCAAAAATATCCTCTGACCCAGCAATATCACTTTCTAGGAATCTGTCCTATGAAGATACTTGCACAAGCAAGAAAAGTTATAGATATACATGGATATGAACTACAGCATTATTTGTGATACCAAAAAAATTGGAAATAACGTAAAAATCCTTCAATAAGCCATTGGTAAAATAAACTGTGGTGCATCCAAGCAACAGAATATTATCTTACCCTTAAAGAAGGAGAAAGATCAACATATCCTGTTATGGAAGGATGGCCACAATAAATTAAGTGAAAAAAAGAAAATTATAATTTGTATAATATGATATAATTTCATTTAAAAAAATCATGTATATTCAAACATATACATGTATTTATATAACTACAAGGGAAAGTCTGGAAGTATATGTAAACCTTTACAATGGGCAGGCTTAAAATCTACTGACTACATTTCATATTGTTTTAGCTATTTTATATATTACATTTATAATTTAGAAAAGACTTGTTAAAAATTCTTCTTGAAATGCCCTTAATTCTTAATTTTCTTTAAAAATCTCAAAGAATCTTAAAGAAAAAAATATTTTCAACTTCAATTTTTTTGGTTAAAATAGCATTAAGAATTCTATCTTCTTAAGAAGCCTAGTAACGTCTAACACATTCTCATAATTGAAAACAATGCATAAGTCTTAAATGTTATAGGCTCAACACAATGTCCAAAAAGCAAATGAAAATACTAATGAACAAAAAAGTATTCATTAAGCCAACTGACTTGCACAGGGCTTCAAAGGAGTACATCATTTTAAAAAACATCTGACAATTTCTTTGGATAAATATCATATCCAACAATGCCTGGAGTTTAAATTGTCAAAACACACAAAATTTTAAAATTCAGTAATTTCTCACACCTCCTGGAAGACATGATTTTCAAGGTTTATTTTCTCTCTCACAATATAGGTAAGAAAAGCAAGCAATTCTAAGGTATCTTATATAAGGTATAAGTATATAAGTACTTATACTTAACCATGAACCTAACGAAAAATGCTCAATGTAGCAGAAAAGAGCCATCCCTGAGTGAGACTCATGAGGTGGCCAGAAAAAAGAGAAATAGATTTAAAATCCTTAATTAGGGGTCTTGGAGTAGTACCCACAGTATGAGTGAAATGTCAGCCTAAACTAGAGAGGAGATGTACTATCACCAGTAAACAAAGCTTGATTTAGGGAAGGAAAGTAACTTAGTCCAGAAAAGACATGGAGAAGAAAAATGCATTTTCTCCACATTTCTCTCTGCTCTAAGCTGGTTCTAAAGCACAGGAAAAAAATTAAAAAATAAAAAATTTTTATATATGGGGTGGCCATGGCACTCCTATTTCAGGAATCTTACATAGACTATTCCTAAATCAAAAGTAGGAGACTCACAATAAATCCAAAGAAGGGAGGGACACCAAAGCAATTACTAATGTGATTTTTTTTTTTTTTTTTGGCCACACTGCACTGCACGCAGGATCTTAGTTCCCCAACCAGGGATCAAATCTCTGCCCCCTGCAATGGAAACTTTTTTTAAAGAAGGTTTAAATTAAACCGTCTGCTCTAAATTAAACCATCTTCTGCTAGATACTTAAATTGTTTTGTTCAATCTAATTTTAAGTTTCGGTCAGTTCCAAAAAGACACGTTAGATGGACTAAAAGTCAATCTGCTATAAATTTTACCTATGCTTTTTCATAAGAGGAGAAAGTTAAAGGAATAAAAAGAATCATCAAAATAAACACATTCCTAACATACTATATATATGTCTTGGGACTTCACTGGTGGCACAGTGATTGAGAATCCACCTGCCAATGTAGGGGACACGGGTTCGATCCCTGGTCTGGGAAGATCCCACGTGCTGTGGAGCAACTAAGCCCATGCGCCACAACTACTGAGCCTGAGCTCTAGAGCCCGCGAGCAGCAACTACGGAACCCACGTGCCACAACTACTGAAGCCTGCGTGCCTAGAGCCCATGCTCCGCAACAAGAGAAGCCACCGTAATGAGAAGTCTGTGCGCCTCAACGAAGAATAGCCCCCACTCGCCGCAACTAGAGAAATCCCACGCGCAGCAAGGAAGACCCAACATAGCTAAAAATAAATAAAATTTTAAAAAATGATTAAATGTTACTGTATAGCAGGGAACTATACTCAATAACTTGTAGTAAACCATAATGGAAAAGAATATATAAATGTGTAAAACTGAATCACTTTGCTGAAACTAACACAACATTGTAAATCAACTATGCTTCAATTAAAAAAAAAGTTAGTGTTGAGCCTAGAAATCACTCACTGAGAACTTTCAACCAAGAATTTTTTAAACATAAAATGTGAACATTTTCTTTAGGAAATTAAAAACAAAACAAATTTTACAGATTTCAAATTTTATATAACATATATAATTTGGGGATAATCTTTTATAACTTTGTATAGAGATGGAGTCTTGGGGGGGTTTTTTTTGTCTTTTTTTTTTTTCCAGCCATGCCACGTGGATTGCAGGATCTTAGTTCCCCTACCAGGGATCGAACCCATGCCCTTGGCAGTGAAAGTGCAGAGTCCCAACCACTGAACCACGAGGGTATTCCCTGGAGTCTTTTAAAAAGATGAAAAAGAGAAAATAAAGTACCTGCTGCTTCCAGCAATGCTTCTAGTCGTGCCTGTGTCTCTGGATCCACAGTGCGTAAGTCTGCTCCTTCTGCAGTACTTGATAAGAATATCTCTGATGTTGTTTTCAGCACCGGGTTATCCAGATCTTCTTGGTCCAAAATAAATGATTCAACCTGTTTAGGAATTAAAGATGCAATATCCATGAAGCTGATCTTAATATTGTTAGAATAACAGCAATTTAAGGTAATATGACTTCTGATGTGGAATTCAAATATAACCAAATAAATTATTGTAGAAACAGGGGGTTATAGGGAGGGACTTTGAGGGAGCTTCCTGACTATCTGCTTATCTTCAGACACGACTACAGATATAACCCAGACACACCAGATTAAAGTTTCCTGGAGAGCAATGAATCTTCTGTGCCTACCACAGAGCCTGAAAAGCAGCATTTTTTAAATGAAACAAGTACATCAACAGAGGCCCTAGGAAGATGTATGCAGGAGTAGATAGTAGAAAGCCTAGATAGCATAAATAGGTCATTAAAGTATCGTTTCTCCTCTCTTCCAATTAATATATTCAATTCTGACAAACTAAAGAAGATTTAACCCACTATCAAATATCCTAATTGCTCTAGACAGGAAAACTCTATTAGGTTAGGAATCATAGTCATTTGTTCACTGCTCTATCCTCTGAGCCTATGAATACCTTGTACATAGTACTTATTCAATACATATTTGTTGAAATGAATCCTATAAGCAAAATCAACTTACGAAAATAAACATGCAACCCTCTAATTTCAAATCAAGTTAATTCTAAATTTTCTTACCAAATAAAATATGCACAACCTTTCTGGGAAGCAATTTGGAAATGTGTATCAAAATGCTTTAAAAAGCACATGCCGTACTTCCCTGGTGGTGCAGTGGTTAAGAATCCGCCTGCCAATGCAGGGGGCACGGGTTTGAGCCCTGCTCCAGGAAGATCCCACATGCCGCGGAGCAACTAAGTCTGTGCACCACAACTGCTGAGCCTGAGCTCTAGACCCCAAGAGCCACAACTACTGAACCTGAGTGCCACAACTACTGAAGCCCACACGCCTAGAGCCTGTGCTCCGCAACAAGAGAAGCCACTGCAATGAGAAGCCCACGCACTGCAATGAAGAGTAGCCCCCTCTCACTGCAACTAGAGAAAGCCCGCGTGCAGCAACGAAGACCCAACGCAGCCATAAATAAATAAATTTATTTTTAAAAAGCACATGCCCTTTGACCCAGTAATTCCACTTTAAAAAAAATCTATCCTTAAAAAATTATCTGAATGCCAGACAAAAATGTGGAAGAATGTTCATTGCAGCATTAATTAAAATTCCAGAAATGAAGTGAAAAAAACTACAATAGGGGATTTGGTAAGTACATTTTGTATATTCACAGAATGGACCACTATGCAGTCATTAAGAACAATGTGTTTGAAGCATATTTAATGGCATAAGAAAACAGTCATAAAATTAAGTGAAAACCACAAGATTTAAAACAGTATGATATTTATTTTGCTAAAAGTATGTATGTATATGTATGCAAACATGAACATATGAGTACTCATGTATATATAATCATGAGTACATATTTATATACCTATACAGGTCTGTAGTATATAAATATGTCTGGGGCTTCCCTGGTGCTGCAGTGGTTAAGAATCCACCTGTCAATGCAGGAGACACGGGTTTGAGCCCTGGTCCGGGAAGATCCCACATGCCGCGGAACAACTAAGCCCATGCACCACAACTACAGAGCCTGCGCTCTAGAACCCACGAGCCACAACTATTGAGCCCGCGTGCCACAAGAGAAGCCACCACAATGAGAAGCCTGCACACCACGACGAAGAACAGCCCCTACTTGCTGCAACCAGAGAAAAGCCTACGGGCAGCAACGAAGACCCAATGCAGCCAAAAATAAAGTAAATTTATATATTAAAAAAAAGTGTCTAATCAGGGAGGTTAATATACTTGTAGACAGACAGAAAAACAGGATCAGAAAGGTTAAGTATTTCTGCCAGCTAATAAATGGCAAAGCCAGGTTTCAAACACAGGCCATATGGGCTTCCCTGGTGGTACAGTGGTTGAGAGTCTGCCTGCCAATGCAGGGGACATGGGTTCGTGCCCTGGTCCGGGAAGATCCCACATGCCACAGAGCGGCTGGGCCCGGGAGCCATGGCCGCTGAGCCTGCGTGTCCGGAGCCTGTGCTCCGCAACAGGAGAGGCCACAACAGTGAGAGGCCCGCGTACCGCAAAAAAAAAAACCCAAAAAACACAGGCCATATAACTCTTAGGCAATAGATACTACCTAACAAATTAATAAACAAAGGACCACAGTATTTGGACTACATTATTTGGAATACTTGACTAGTTGGTCATCAATTTTCACAATGGAGACCAAATAAAGGTATCTTAATAAAGACAGTAAAGTTAAAATGATGTGGATATAACAATATTTTATTATCTAGTGATGTACTTTATTTTTATAAAATAAATCTTTAACTTCAGACCCAGTAACACTGAGCCATGTACTATGTTGTAATACAGATTCTTTAATATATAATTACAGACAAAGATGTCATTCTAGATCAATGCCAGCAGATAAATGTAGACTACCAGTTTTCAAATGATTTGAAAGGTAACTGCTTGTACAACAAAGAGCCTGTTGCAAGTGCAAGAAAATATTACATATTTGCAGATACATATACCTGCCAGTTGTAAGGATAAAAACCATTCCAAATTCTGAAATTTATTAAATATGGTATTTAGATGTTAATATGTCTATTTTATAAGCAGCACTGTTCTGATGTAGTATTACACATATTACAGAGATGAATACAGATCACATGTATTATGTAACTTTTAAAAAATCCAAGTTAAGGATTTCCAATTCTCTCCCATTCATTCTCCAATATTTATTGAAGTCCTGTTTTATACAAAGTACAATACCAAGAGAGTATAAAAATGTGGTAGAAGAAATGTCAAAGACACCAACAACTATCACAAAAGGCCTCCAAGAGAAATAAATGGTAAAACTATATGCATTAAAGAGAAATCACTTCTAGCCCCAGTAATCCAAGAAGACTTTGTACAAGAAGTAGCATTTGAGCTAGGCTTTGAAGGATGCATAGAATTTCAGTAGGTGGTCAGACATGTGGGTGGAGAGTAAGGGAATGAAATAAAAAATGGGCTTGAAGATGCACTTAGAAAGTGACGAATGGTCTACTCTCAAAAAAGTAAGGTCCTTTGTACATTGCTAGTGGAAGTATAAATGATGAAGCCACTGTGGGACACTGTTCGGCAGTTCTTCAAAAATTAAACACAGAATTACCATATGACCCAGTAATTCCACTTCTATGTATATACCTAAGAAGACTGAAAACATACATGTTCATACAAAAACTTGTACATAAAAGTTCATGGCTGCATTATGCATAGTAGACAAAAAGTGGAAAAAAACCCGTATGTCTGTTAATTAGTAAATGGATAAACAAAATGTGGTATATCCATACAATGGAATATTATTCAGCCAAGTACTGACACACGCTATAACACTGACAACGTTGAAAATATCATGCTTAGCATGAAAGAATGCACAAAAAGTCACATATTGTACAATTCCATTTATATGAAATGTCCAGCACAGGCAAATCCCCAGAGACAGAAAGAAGATTAATGGTCTCCTGAAGAGTCAGGAAAGGAAGAATGGGAGTGACTGCTAACAGTATATATTATGAAATTATTACCACAGTAAGTTTAGTTAACATCTATCACCTCACAAAGTTACAACTTTTTTTTCCTTGTGAGAATCACTTGAATTTTCAAATGTAGTTTTAGGCATTTTATATTTAAGTTCTGACACACAAGATCAAATTTTAAATATCGTAACACTTGTGGGAAAAATCTTAAGTTCCCAGAATGAGTTATACATAACTATACACATAAATGACTTGAATACATTTGTGTCAATCAGATGTGCCAAAGGCACTCAATTCTCATACTTTTTTGTCCTACTTTCCATAAACTTTTTTTTTTTTTTTTTTTTTTTTTTTTTTGTTACGCGGGCCTCTCACTGCCGTGGCCTCTCCCGTTGCGGAGCACAGGCTCCCGACGCGCAGGCCCAGCGGCCACGGCTCACGGGCCCAGCCGCTCCGCGGCACGTGGGATCCTCCCAGACCGGGGCACGAACCCACGTCCTCTGCATCGGCAGGCGGACTCCCAACCACTGCGCCACCAGGGAAGCCCTCCATAAACTTTTAAAAGCCTGTCTCAATGTGGATTCAATAAAAGGATAAAATATCCAGTTATGCCTATTACTTTGGGACTATTTGGGGGATTGCTTTTGGCAGTTCATAAATATCTTACCTGATAAACCTGCTGAAACACATATTGTTGCAATGCCGATTGCAACAGCATTACCTCAAAAAGTACCTGGCCAGTCAAGATGGAAACCATTTATAGCTACATGGAAATAGTAAGACCAATACCATACATTTCATATAAAGGCTCAGTGATATAACACCAAAAAAATGTCTAAATAATAGATAAGTTCAAAGTAATATTATATCTGATGAAATTAGTTTTCATCATGCAAATGAATATATAAGCCTCATAGTTTCCTACATACAGCTAAAGGATCACAGAAATTTCCTTATTGCTTAACGGTAGTTACACAGCCCATCTCTATCCAGCAGCTACATTCAGCAGCAAACATAAAACATCAACCTATTGTGGTACTGTTTTTAACCAATGGCAAAAAAGTTTATTTCAAGTCTTAAACATGGCAGATTTTCTTCCTACTTCTGATTAGGTACAAAAATAAAACGCGGAGAAAAAAGAATGAGAGGAAATCTGGCCCACAAAAAACTACCTGTTTTTTCCCTTATAGGTTACCTCTTCTAAAACGCTAAAGTCAAATTCTTTATGTCTTCCCCCTCAAAAGTCTTTTTTCTCCCTCCCTTCTTCTAAAAAAAAATGAGTGTGTTTTTTAGCTTCAACTAGAATTTAAACAAAGGTAGAAGGGAGGAAAAGGGGAACAAGCATTTTGTCCCATATGACATTTCAAAATGAACCACTGGATGGCAATAGTTACTAGGGGGAATAACCACAGACTCAGCTATTACCACCTAAAAAAAAACAAAACACCTCAGTCACCCTGGCCAAAATCTAATTAGGAAAAAATCATTTATTAACCTAGCTATGATTTGGCCAAAACTCACTTCCACCAAGAAACAAACGAACAAACAACAACAGAAAACCCCACAATTTCGGGACTTCCCTGGTGGCACACAGTGGTTGAGAATCTGCCTGCCGATGCAGGGACATGGGTTCGAGCCCTGGTCCGGGAAGATCCCCCATGCCACAGAGGAACTAAGCCCATGCACCACAACTACTGAGGCTGTGTTCTAAAGCCTGTGAGCCACAACTACTGAGCTCACATGCCACAACTACTGAAGCCTGTGCGCCTAGGGCCCACGCTCCGCAACGAGAAGCCAACGCAATGAGAAGCCCACGCATCGCAATGAAGAGTAGCTCCCTCTCTCCAGAGAAAGCCCGCGCACGTCAACGAAGACCCAACACAGCCAAAAAAAAAAGAATAATCATCACTGGGCTTCCCTGGTGGCGCAGTGGTTGAGAGTCCACCTGCCAATGCAGGGGACACGGGTTCGTGCCCTGGTCCAGGAGGATCCCACATGCCGCGGAGCGGCTGGGCCCATGAGCCATGGCCGCTGAGCCTGCGCGTCCGGAGCCTGTGCTCCGCAACAGGAGAGGCCACAACAGTTAGAGGCCCGCGTACCACACACAAAAAAAAATCATCATCATCACTCCCATGAATTCCAACCAGAGCTATGAGAAAGTTCAAGAGGAAGGCTAAACCCTTTTTTTTCACTACCTCTTCTTATAAACCTTCAAAAATAAAGCTTCCTCAAGAAATTCAGACTTGATAATTAAAAAGGAAAAGCCAAATAAAACATTTAAACATCTAAAAAAAATATATTTTTAAAATGTACTTGCTATTATTTTTCTTCTCTCTTAGTTAACATTTGGAGAGATAAACATGTCTTACCTTTTCCCACCCAAAGTCTTTAAATTAGAATCATACCAATTTTAGAATACAGGTAGCTTACTATTGATTTCTACTTGGAGCAGCAAAAAGGATGGGTCAGCATTCCAAGAGATAATTACTGAAAGACATGGTAATTCCTTTTTGCAAAAAACGTGGTACTCCAAAGTTTCAACAGTTGCATCCACCACAAACATGCTCCAAGATCCACTCAAAAGGAAAAAGTAATACAGATGCAATTTGAGACCAAAATAATTATAAATTTAGGAACGAGTTTTGCTGATACTGTAAGGCCCAATATAATCAGCAACAACATCAGGAAGTAATGGAATGCAAAGGCTATATGCCTCATCGTAAAAAGTGTTCAAGTTTCTTTCTACAAGGAAAACTGTATGCCCAATTTCAGATCCACAATCCTCTTCTCAAAAAACATAACTGTTACCTTGGGATTTCTGAAGTTAATTAGTTTAAACAGCACAAGAGAGAACCATCAGGCTTTTCCTAATTCTCAGTTAAAGCTGGAGAAAATTAACTCCACTTTAGTCAACTACAAAAACTTCATTTCTACACCATAGTTTTAATACAGAATCTATTATTTTTTGAAGTTTCTAAACATGGGAGAAAAGAAAGGGTTTTTTTTTAAATAATAGTTACCATTAAGTGCATTTTCCATATATTATTCCACTCCATCATCTTTACTACTCAGTGAAGCAGATTAACATCTTCATTTTAACTGAAACTCAGAAAAGTTAAGTGACTTACCCAAGATCACATAACCACACAGGTATCTGAAGCCATGTGTTTCAGATTCCAAAGCTCACACCCTTTTCACCACACCAAACTGTATTAAGTGACTCTTCTAAACAGTGGAGTATGACTAAAACAAATGCATACTAACCAATGAAGTAAAGAGAGAATCTACAAGCATCATAATGTTGCAGTTTAACAATAAGAGCAATGTCAGGAAAAACCTTTAAATTAAATTAAATGTAATAGATTATCAAGCCCACAAACTCCTCTCTGCCAGAGTTCTTAGAGAGACAGACAAATCATGCTTTTATTTAGTAATTTCTGGCAGTACCACTACATTATTTCTAACCAACATACATACAACAAAATTTGTGCCACAATACATTTTAAAAAAGGGAAGACTCCTCGCATACTCATTAGGAAAGTCACAAGGAATGAAGAACCTGGCAATTAAGTCCAAGAAAATCTTAATGTTGAAATGTTATTCTGTATTTGCCCTATCATAATAAATGGGTAAGACTGAGGTTAGAAAGAAGTCCTGGCTTCTGCTCATTACCCTAAATAAAAAAATAAGCATCAAACACACCAAAGAAATACTTAATTTTAGTAAGTTAAAAAGAGACTCAAACACCTCCAATTCATACCAATAATGGGAGGAGAGGATAATGACTAACAGCAACGTCTCTTAGAACACTAGCCCACTGTTCACAGTGCCATCTTGGCTAACTCTTTTTACCGTTGTTAGCCTCATTTTCCTCAGCTATAAGATAAGGATAATAGTAGTAACTACATCACAGGGTTACTGATGATTAAGCAAGATACTATATCTAAAATTGTACCAACAGTGCTTAATATATGGTAATCACTCAACAAATATTAGTTATTATTACTATTAATATTACCATTACTACTATTATTAAGGTCAGTTTGTCTAAGGACCTTGTGTTCCTATACTCTTACTCTCTACTCCACAAAAATATAAAATCCATTATGTTGTCTTAGGCTAACAAGTAATCTGAGCATATTAAACACTATATATATAGTCAACATTGGCTTATTAAACCCAACATTTAATAAGCACCTACTAAGTGCCAGACATTCTACTGTATATGGGAAACACAAAAATAAATAAGACATGACTCCTGCTCATTAAGACAGATAATCAAATAAATGCAATAAAGTACTACAGATGCTATTTAACAGGGAGTTATATACAGACAACGTGGGAACACAGAGGAAGGAAGAAATGGTCGATTCCAGTTGGGGTAGTAATGAAGGAAATCAGAGGTGATGATCCGGAACAAGAAGGTATCCAACAGGATGGAGAACGGGGCCATTAGTGACAGCTGCAGTGTAGAGTAGTAGTTATAAGCATGGATTTTACGTTCCAAGAAACCTGATTCAAACCGTGGCTCCATCACTAGATGTACAACTTTGTGCATATTATACAATGTCTCTAAGCTTCAGTTTCCTCATCTGTAAATTGGGAATAATATCACTTCCTTCATATGGTAGTTGTAAAGTTTACTTAAGAACGTAAAAGTAAGCATTTAGTCCAGTGGACAATAAACACTCAGTATGCAGTAATTATTATCATGATTCTAGAAGCCAAAGCAGTGAGAGCAAATTACTTGGGACGTTTAATAGCTTGATATGTTCAGAGAACTACAGCAATTTGGTATGGCTGGAATACAAAAAGCAAATAAAGTAGGATACAGCAAGGATAGAAATAGAAGCCAAATCCTAAATAACCTTGTATGCCATACCAAGGAATTTGATTTATTCTTTATCTAAGGAATGGGAAGCCTTTTTGCCAAAGGAGTGACATGATTGAACTGGCATTAGAGAATTTACTGTGATAGCAAGGTAAACGAAGAATTAGAGGTATAATCACAGAGGTAGATAGGGCCAGGGATTACTACAATAAGTTCAGGTGAAAGATGATGACTTGATTTACAGCACAAGCAGTGAGAATACAGAGAAAGAGACAAACAAGATGCTAAGAAAGAACCTACAGGACTTAGTACCTGTTTGGATGTATGTGGTAAGAGATAGCAGATGCAAGCTTCAAGGTTTCTGACTACACTGACTAGTTTTAGGGCAATGCAATTTACAAAGGTGGGGGTGGGGAAGGGATAGGCGTAGAGGGGGAAGTGATGAGTTCAGTTTTAGAATTGTGAATCTGAGATGTTTATGGAACATACAGTAGGCAGTAGGAAGGGCTCTTAGCAGACTGCTAAAATAAGTGAGAGAGGGTAGCCACACAGATATCTAAGAGAAGAATGCTCCTGTGAGAGCCAACTGCAAATGCCAAAGGCTCTGGAGCAGGACATGCTTGGAGAGTTTATAGAACATAATGAAGCAGTTGTGGTTTTGCTCAAATATCTTATGCTGATGAACTTTGTATCCTTTCATTTTAAATCACTGCCCCTTTAAACCTGTCACTTAAAGTCCATCAAACTCCTGAAGTAAGACATCCAAACATCAACCTTTACAGTGATCATCCAACTAACACAGGACAATGATCCATATATTGAGTTTAGGATCTTGGACTGTCACAAGACTAGGAAAATATTAAATGAGGTGATGCAATTAAGGTACACATGCCTAGAACAAACACTCAAATATAATTTGTTATTATGTAAAACTAGTTTAGAAGGGCAAATATAATTTGAATAAATAATTTACCTTGTTTTCACATTCTCTGAAATGTTCATGTCCCTGAAAAGCCTGATTTCTTTAAGGGCAGGGACCACATTTTTTCATCTTTGTAATCCCAAAGCCCAGCACAAAGCTTAACAAATAGTAGATTCTAGTTAAATTATTGTGGAATCTACCCTACGATACCAATCAGAATTCTTAAACAGAGTGCCAAGGACACTAATCTCTGAAAGATATAATTTTATTATGCAAGATATCAGTTCATGAAAAAGAGGCTCTACCCCAAACTAAACACTGATTTTCCTCTGTAGAGAATGAGAGCACGCTTTCAACAGATTAACAAGGAGATAATACATAGTAGTAAGTACTTTTGATACTGTTATCATGCTATTCAAAATTTTGTGGGGGGTGGTAACAGGTCAAATACATGACCTGGGGGCTTCCCTGGTGGCGCAGTGGTTGAGAGTCTGCCTGCCGACGCAGGGGACATGGGTTCGCGCCCCGGTCTGGGAAGATCCCACATGCCGCGGAGCGGCTGGGCCCGTGAGCCGTGGCCGCTGAGCCTGCGCATCGGGAGCCTGTGCTCCGCAACGGGAGAGGCCCCAACAGTGAGAGGCCCTCTTACTGCAAAAAAAAAAAAAAAAAAAAAAAAAAAAAAAAAAAAAATACATGACCTGATTTAAGTATAGCCTTAAATAATGGTCTCTTCAAACTAAAAGAAAATAAACTTTTCTTTGTTAACTTGTCAGTCAAGTCTCAAGCAAAACAGGTACTAAAATATAGTACAGATTCTCACTATTCAGAGTCAAAATAACTAGTAAATTAAAATAATTGGGACCATTTGAGCAATAACATCCAAGATTTGTTTTTGCAGTTTAATCACACAGGTGATAACACTGGCTTGGGTGTCAAGCTAATTGTGTTTTACTCAAATACTGAATTCTCACCTCTTAAGCAATTGTTAGAAGATACCAGATGCAAAAACTCTAATTGCTATGTTTTATATTTTATTCCACTTATCCATTTGTTTATTATCCGGGAAAAAGAAATTCTGTCCATAGTCTTCTTGCAAGCTCTATATAGTCCACATCAGATGTACTTAAGACTACAACTACCCAAACTAATCACCTCCTCCCTCTTCAGTTTTGTCTCCTCTCAAACATATATCCAGGCTTTGTCAGGGAGGGGATGCATAAACAAACAAACAAACATTACAACAACTTCCTCTTCTGGTAGCCTAGCAAACACAGGTTTAAATCATAAGAGTTCCCAACCATCCACCTTCAGTGTATACAAGAGGGGCAGAAATTTCAAGAAATGGAATATTATTAATGGAGGAGGGGTGGTTTTTGTGTGTGACCACAAATTCTGTAGCATATAAAATACCCTCTATTATACCTCTTCCGAAGACCAGATGATGGGCACAAACATATCCAGTAACCCAGAATAGCCAAAAGAATCTTTAAAAAAAACAAAATTGGAAGACTTACACTTCCCAATTTCAAAACTTACTACAAAAAACTACAGTAATCAAGACAGTATGGAACTGGCATGAGAAGACATATAGAACAGTGGAATAAAATAGAAATAAACATTCCAGAAATAAACCATCACATTTAAAGTCAACTGATTTTTAAAAAGGGTGTCAAGACAATTTAATGGAGAAAGAAGTATCTTTTCAACAAATGGTGCTGGGACAATTGGATCTCCACATTCAAAAGAATGAGGTTAGATCTCTACCTCCCATCTTACATAAAATCTCAATATGGATCAAAGACCTAAATGTAAGAGCTAAAAGTATAAAACTCTTAGAAGAAAAGAAGAAAACAGGTGTAAATCTTCATAACCTTGGATTATGCAATGGTCTCTTAGACATGACACCAAATGCACAAGCAACAAAAGAAAAACTAGTTAAATATAAAAATTGGGCCCAACCAAAATTTAAAATTTAATGGCACAGGACTTCCCTGGTGGTGCAGTGGTTAAGAATCTGCCTGCCAATGCAGGGTACGTGGGTTCGAGCCTGGTCCGGGAAGATCCCACATGCCACGGAGCAACTAAGCCCGTGCACCACAACTACTGAGCCTCTGCTCTAGAGCCCGCAAGCCACAACTACTGAGCCCGTGTGCCACAACTACTGAAGCCCACGCACCTAGAGCCCATGCTCCGCAACAAGAAAAGCCACTGCAATGAGAAGCCCACACACCGCAACAAAGAGTAGCCCCTGCTCACCGCAACTAGAGAAAGCCCGTGTGCAGCAATGAAGACCCAACACAGCCAAAAATAAATAAATAATTTATTTAAAAACTTAAAAAAATAAAATTTAATGGCACAATCAAGAAAGCGAAAAGATGGCCCACAGAAAGGGAGAAAATATTTCCAAATCATGTATCTGATAAGGCACTGGTATGTATCCAGAATACATGTTTTTTCCTAAAAACAAACAACAAACATGATTCAACAATAAAAAGACAACCCAACCAAGAAATAGGAGAAAGATCTGAATAAACATTTCTCCAAAGACATACAAATGGACAACAAGCACATGAAAAGATGCTCAACTTCATTAGTCATTGGAGAAATGCAAATCAGAGTCACAATGAGGTAAAACTCCAGGGGCTTTGCTGGTGGTGCAGTGGTTAAGAATACACCTGCCAGTGCAGGAGACACGGGTTCAAGCCCTGGTCTGGGAAGAGCGCACATGCTGCAGAGCAGCTAAGCCCGCAAGCCACAACTACTGACCCTGTGCTCTAGAGCCCACGAGCCACAACTACTGAGCCCATGTGCCACAACTACTGAAGCCCGCATGCCTAGAGCCCATGTTCTGCAACAAGAGAAGCCACCACGATGAAAAGCCTGCGCACTGCAACGAAGAGTAGTCCCCTGCTCACCACAACTAGAGAAATCCCACACACAGCAACAAAGACCCAAGGCAGCCAAAAATAAATAAATTTATTTTTTAAAAAAAACCAACCAAAAACTCCATACCCACTAGCATGGATATTAAAAAAAAAAAATGTTAGCAAGGATGTGGAAAAATTGGAACCTTCATACACTGCTGGGAATGTAAAATCATGCAGTTGCTACAGAAAACAGCCTGGTGGTCTCTCAGAAAATAAAACAGAGTTATAATATGATCAAGGTTCCACTCCAAGGTATACACTCAAGGGAACTGAAAAGATATCGTCATAAAAAACTTGTACACAAATGTTCATAGTATCATTATTTACAATAGTCAAAATGTGGAAGTAGGGGCTTCCCTGGTGGCACAGTGGTTGAGAGTCCGCCTGCCGATGCAGGGGACACGGGTTCATGCCCCGGTCCGGGAGGATCCCACATGCCGCGGAGCGGCTGGGCCAGTGGGCCATGGCCGCTGGGCCTGTGCTCCGCAACAGGAGAGGCCCCAACAGCGAAAGGCCTGCGTATCGCAAAAAAAAAAAAAAAAAAAAGTGGAAATAATCCAAATGTCATCAACCAATGAACAAAATGTGGTATATCCACAAAACACATTATTCCAATTTAGTACTGATACATGGTACAACATGTAGAAATCTTGAAAACAATATACTAAGTGAAAGAAGTGAGGCACAAAAGATCACATATTGTATGATTCCATTTATATGAAATGCCCAGACTAGGCAAATCCAGTAAGACAGAAAGTGATTACCAAAGACTGCAGGGACAGAATGGGAAATGCCTGCTAATGGGTACAAGGTTTTGTTTGGGAGTGATGAAAATTTTTTAAAATAGATAACGGTGAAGGTTGCACAACTTTGTGAATGTATTAAAAAACCACTGAATTGTACAATTTAAAGAGTGAATTCTATATTATGTGAATTCTATTTCAATTTTTTTAACTTTAGTTATTTGAATTTGAAAAATACTTCGGAAATTTATTAAATTTCCTATTTTGATAAATACACTGTGGTTATGTAAGAGAATGCCTTTCTTGTTAGGAAAGATACACTAAAGAATTTAAGGGTAAAAGAGACAGGATGTATGCAGTCTACTTTCAAATGATTCAGAAAATAAACTACTTGTTTGTCGAGAGAGAGAGGAATGGGACAAAATGAACAAAATTGGTCTGTCTAGAAAAAGGATATATGGGAGGAGATCTTTGTACTATTCTTGCAACTTTCCAGTAAGTTTGAAATTATATCAAAATAAAATGTAGTAAAAAAAAGAGAGAATATATCCAATATAATTGAACTACTGCCCCTTTGGGGGTTTGCTCTTTGATAATGACAGTCTGTGTCACATATGTTACTGAATTTATCAACTGTACAATTTTTAAAAGGCCAAAACAGAAATGTAGAGATTTAGCAGAATAAGTAAACACGAGGAGAAAATCAATTAGAAGCTGGTAAGTGCTGGAAGTACTTTCAAAGTGTACCACTCAAGGTATCAACTGACATGGCCAAACCTTTATTTTCTGACTCAGATTTCATAAAATGCCTATGTGAAAACTTTTAAATTCTACATCATTAAAGAAAATACTGCAGGTTCATTTATCTAGATTTAAGATTGAGACCAGATTGAGACAATTTTTCCGAAATGGAACTCATCCCATCTCTAGTGATAAAAAGCATAAAAAGTATTCTTCCTAGCATTTTATCAACATATGAAGCATCATGATCAATCACAAATTAGTCAATATGAGGACAAACAGGGAAAAAATAACGATTATATTACAGAAACATCTACTTAGGGACTTCCCTGGTGTTCAGTGGTTAAGACTTCACCTTCCAATGAAGGGGATGCAGGTTCGATCCCTGGTCAGGGAGCTAAGATCCCACGTGCCTTGTGGCCAAAAAACCAAAACATAAAACAGAAGCAATATGGTAACAAATCCAATAAAGACTTAAAAAAAGAAAAAAGAAACATCTACTTAGAGCACAGTATTCCATGTGAACTGGGTTCAATGGCTTCAGGGAGGACATCAGTGAGTGCTCAGTCTCCTCCTGTCATAGAAGCTTTCAAATGTTTTGTCAGTCTCAAGCTTTTTGATTTGCTAATATCTACTGTGGTGAAACAATTATGTAAGATTTGTTTTCAAACTTGTTCTCATAAAGCAATCTATAGATTCAATGCAATCCCTATCAAAATCCCACAGCATTTTTTACAGAAATACAAAGACCCATCCTAAAATTCACGTGGAATCTCAAGGAACCCTAGCTAGTCAAACAATCTTGAAAAAGAACACAGCTGGAGGATTAATACTGCCTGACTTCAAAACTTACTACTAAAGCTACAGTAATAAAAACAGTGAGATACTAGCATAAAGTCAGACATATACACCAATGGAATAGAACAGAGAGCCCAGAAAAAACCTTCCCATATAAGATCAATTCAATTCAACCAAGATACCAAGACCACTCAATGGAGAAATTACAGTCTTTTCAACAAGTGGTGCTGGAAAAACTGGATATCCACAAGTTAAAGAATGAAGTTAGACGCTGACCTTACACCAAAAACAAAAGTTAACTCAAAATGGCTCAAAGACCTAAATGTAAGAGCTAAAAGGATAAAATTCTTAGAAGAAAACATTGGGAAAAAATCTTCATGACATAGGATTTGGCAACAACTTTATGGATATGAAACCAAAAGCACAGACAGTAAAAGAAAAAACAGATAAACTGAACTTCATCTAAACTAAAACCTTTTAAGCACAAAAGGACAACAGAGTAAAAAGGCAACCAATGGAATGTTAGAAAATGTGTGCAAATTATACATATGATAGGGATTAACATCCAAAGAACTCCTACAATTAAACAATGAAAAAACAACCCAATTAAAAATGGGCAAAGGGGGAATTCCCTGGTGGTCCAGTGGTTAGGACTTGGCGCTTTCACTGCACAGGCCCAGGTTCAATCCCTGCCTGATCACGGAACTAAGATTCCACAAGCTGGGCAGTGTGGCCAAAAAAAAAAAGAGCCAAAGGATTTGAATAGACATCTCTCCAAAGACGATACACAAATGGCCAATAAGCACATGAAAAAGATGTTCAACATCAAACCCACACCCATTAGGATGGCTATTCTCAAAAATAGAAAGCAAGTATTGGCTAGAATATGGAGAAATGAGAATCCTTGTGCTTTGCCAGTGGGAGTGTAAAATGGTACAGCTGCTATGGAAAACAGTATGGTGGTTCCTCAAAAAATTAAAAATAGAATTAACAGATGTTCCAGCAATCCCACTTCTGGGTATATACCAGAAAAGAAGCAAAAGCAGGGACTTGAACAGGTATTTATACACCTATGTTCACAGCAGCATATTCACACCAGCCAAAAGGCAGAGGAGCAAACCAAGTGTCCATCAACAGATGAATGAATAAACAAAATATGGTATACACATACAATAGAACAGTATTCAGCTAAGTGTCAGACATGCTGCAAACATGGATGAACCTTGAAGGCATTATGCTAAGTAAAATAAGCCAGTCACAAAAAGTAGAAAAATTGTATGATTTCACTTATTTGAGATACCTAGAGTAGTCAAAATCATAGAGAAAGAAAGTAGAATTGTGGTTGCTAAGGGGCTGGAGAAGGAAGGACAGGGCATTACTGTCTAATGGGTACAAAGTTTCAGTTTTGGAAGATGAAAAAGTTCTGAAGATGGCTGGTGGTGATGGTTGCGCAACAATGTGAATGTACTTTAAACCACTTTAAAATGGTTAAAATGGTAAATTCTGGACTTCCCCAGCAGTCCAGTGGTTAAGACTTCACACTTCCACTGCAGGGGGTGAGGGTTCAATATTTTGTCGAGGAACTAAGATCCCACATGCCACACGGCATGGCCAAAACAAACAGGTAAATTTTATGTTATGTATATTTTAACACAATTTTTTAAAATGGTTAAAATGGTAAATTTTGTTATCCTTGTTTTACCACAATTTTAAAAAATTGTTCTCAACCTAACTGTCCTCATTACAAAGCATCAAAACTTGACAATTTAATAAACTGTTCTCCTGTTCAACTCTTTGGTTCTTGGGGCTAATCCCTGGGAGTGTACTTGCCTTTTTCTTTTCAAAATTGCAAACTAGCACAGTGAATCAAACCACTAGGATACAGTGGGATATCTACTTTAAACAAACAAACAAACAAAAAAACTCTTTCTACTAATGAAAACAGCATCCATTAAGGGAAAAACTTTGTGAGAACAGAAGGATGTATAGCGGAGGAAGAGCAGAATGTGTTCTTTGACAAACTGTTGCTAAATTTCAGCTTATCAAATTAAAAAAAGCTTTATATACAACTTTACTTTCCTCCTGGTTTAGGTAAAGTTGACCAGAAAAAAGGTAAACCAGTCAATCATCATAAGGCAAATGATCTTTATTCATAGGAAACATACACTATAAGTGACTACCAATAGAATAGCACACAGATTTTAATTTTTACAAATTAAAACCAATGTTTCCCATAGTGGCAAAGTTGGTTAAATGCCTTTCTATACTGGTACTTCTAATACTTCTTAATTCGCTTAAAATGAAGAATAATAAGACCTAAACTTTCCGAGTTTAAGTGCAATTACAAAATTACCTTAAAGTAGTGTTCCTCCAATACTCAATGGCACACCTTTGACTGCCTTTTTTTTTAAATAATTTTTTTAAATTTTATTTATTTATTTTTATTTTTGGCTGCCTTGGGTTTTTGTTGCTGCGCGCGGGCTTTTCCCTAGTTGCCACGAGCGGGGGCTACTACTCTTCCTTGCGGTTCGTGGGTTTCTCATTGGGTGGCTTCTCTTGTTGCAGAGCACGGGCTCTAGGTGCGTGGGCTTCAGTAGTTGTTGCACTCGGGCTCCGTAGTTGTAGCTCGCGGGCTCCAGAGTGCAGGCTCATAGTTGTGGCGCACGGGCTTAGTTGCTCTGCAGCATGTGGGATCTTCCCGGAACAGGTATTGAACCTGTATCCCCTGCACTGGCAGGCGGATTCTTAACCACTGCGCCACCAGGAAGTCCCTGACTGCCTTCTTAATATACTGATTGATCTACATGGCAGTCACCAATTTCATAATATAAAAGTTTTCCAACAAGGTGAACTACGGATTAAATGCTAGTTTGAGAAGGCATTTCCTAAGCAACTAATTAAGTTCATGCATCAGAAGAGAAACAGTCAGCAGGACAATGTAGCAGTTAAGATAACTATAATGGCAGTCACATAACCTATTTTCTACTATAAATTAGCTGTGTGATCCTGAGCAAGTCATTCAGATCAATGGTTCCCAGACTGTTATGGCTTTACCCAGAGTCCTAACATGAACTTTCCAATTTGATATTTCGTCAAACACGATTATTTTAAAAATTAATTTCATAAGAGTAGGAAGGGCATTATCTCAAAGTAGAAACAAGTGAGAGGACTTCCCTGCTGGCGCAGTGGTTAAGAATCCGCCTGCCAATGCAGGGGACAGGGGTTCGAGCCCTGGTCCGGGAAGATCCCACATGCCGCGGAGCAACTAACCCCGTGGACCACAACTACTGAGCCTGCGCTCTAGAGCCCGTGAGTCACAGCTACCGAGCCCGCGAGTCACAACTACTGAAGCTCATGTGCCTAGAACCTGTGCTCTGCAACAAGAGAAGCCACTGCAATGAGAAGCCAACGCACTGCAACAAAGAGTTAACCCTGCTCGCCGCAACTAGAGAAAGCCCGTGCGCAGCAACAAAGACTCAACGCAGCCGAAAATAAATAAATAAATAAAAAATTTAAAGTGTAAAGGGCAGGATACTTGGGAGCAGGAGTAAGGTCAAGACTTTTTACTTTATTTGCCTTCTTTATATTAGTCTTATGAACTGTACAAATGTAAATCACCTATGAAAATGTACTAAATAACCAAAAGAAAACCTCTACATACTTCGAGTTTCACAAAAAGGTTTTCCTCTACCCATACCTAATCAACTGTTTCGACCCACCATCCATATAACCATACTCACCAACGAATCATTTTATGTAAAGTCTTAAGGCTTTATAGAATGAAACTTGTGCAAGGTTGATGCTCATGCAATATAAAGAATTGTTACAGGGGCTTCCCTGGTGGCACAGTGGTTGAGAGTCTGCCTGCCACTGCAGGAGACACAGGTTCGAGCCCTGGTCCGGGAAGATTCCACATGCTGCGGAGCAACTAAGCCCAGGCGCCACAACTACTGAGCCTGCATTCTAGAGCCCGTGAGCCACAACTACTGAGCCCATGTGCCACAACTACTGAAGCCTGTGTGCCTGGAGCCCAAGCTCTGCAACGGGAGAGGCCACTTCAATGAAAGGCCTGTGTACCGCAGCAAAGAGTGGCTCGTGTTCACCACAAGAGAGCCCGCTCGCTGCAGTGAAGACCCAACACAGCCAAAAATAAAATAAATTAAATAAATAAATTTTTTAAAATTGTTACAGTAATAACATGTAATTTTTCCTTCAATCGACATTTTTATGTCTCCAAAATTTGCTCACTAGAATGCCAAGGTATATTTTATCACTATTGATGATAATTTATGAAGTAAAGCCTTTCTACCTTGAACAAAGTCCCCATAAAGGATTTTTAGAAATTCATTTTCATGGACAATAAATGAGTTTTTCAAAAACAATACAGCATTTTAAGTTTCCTAAAATTATAAATTTACCATGGAAAATTTACAACATTAAACCAGTCCGGGGCTTCCCTGGTGGTACAGTGGTTAAGAATACGCCTGCCAGGGCTTCCCTGGTGGCGCAGTGGTTAAGAGTCCGCCTGTCGATGCAGGGGACGTGGGCTCGTGCCCGGGTCCGGGAAGATCCCACATGCCGCAGAGCGGCTAGGCCCGTGAGCCATGGCTGCTGAACCTGCGCGTCCGGAGCCTGTGAGAGGCCTGCGTACAGCAAAAAAAAAAAAAAAAAAAAAAAAATGCCTGCCAATGCAGGGGACACGGGTTCGAGCTCTGGTCCGGGAAGATCCCACATGCCACGGAGCAACTAAGCCCGCCTGCCGCAACTACTGAAGTCTGCGCGCCTAGAGCCCGTGCTCCGCAACGAGAAGCCACCGCAATGAGAAGCCCACACACCGCAACTAAGAGTAGCCCCCGCTCAACATAACTAGAGAAAGCCCCCGCAGAAACGAAGACCCAATGCAGCCAAAAATAAATAAATAAATAAAATTAATTAAATTAAAAAAAAATAGAACACCTGTCCGTACCCTCTTTCAATTTCTCTCTTGTTCAGGTTATGAGCATAAGCCCTGAGACGCTATTAAAAGCAGTGACTCACCTTGTTTACCTGAACTTTGAATACAGAGTATTCATGACAAAATTGCCATCCCAGATAAGAGTGGGCCTCTAGACCAGTGATTCTCAACCAGGGGTGATTTTGCCCCACAAGACATTTGGCTTTGTCTAAGGACATTTTTAGCTGTCACAACTGGGTGGGTTTTACTGGCACCTAGTGAGTAAACGCCAGGGATGCTGCTAAAGCACAGGAGAGCCCCTCACAACAAAATATTATCTGGCCCCAAATGTCGATATGTTGCTGTTGAGAAACTTTGCTCTATCTAGATAGTAGGTCATAAGTAACCCTAAAGGAACTGATCCATCTGCTATTAGAGAAAATCAGAATGGACCCTCTGTATGGTGTGTGCTTTTGACTCTTTAACATAATCTTCAGGAAAAAAAAAAAACCCCTACAAAGCTTTTGCTATAATTTGCTATAAAATGTTGTACACAATTTCCATGTGCTTTTAACTAATTGTAAATATAGCACCTGTCTCAAGATAGGATATCTATCTTTTAAGTGTGTATATGAACATGTATACATATACATATAGGCCTATGTAGGCCTGGAAATTTTTCTAAAAGAAAAATTTCAATACTGGTTATCTCTGAAGAGTGGGATTTGAAGGGTCAGTAGGGGTGAAAAGAACTTTTACTTTTCATCTTATATCTACTATCTACACTGTTGAACTTTTTTACCATAGGACTATATTACTTTTATAATTTTAAAAGGAAGATGTCACACACATATACATACAGTATATGCATACATTCTTAAGACAAAAGATTAAAGATCATAAACCCACCAAAATCCTTTCTTTAGGAATTTTATTTTCCTTTTACCTTACTTAAAAAAAAAGACTACAAATCTAAAGTTAACATTTAAAAAGAGATTTTTAAAGAATTTTCAACCTGACTTCTATTCTGAAAAATGGGTACATTTCAAAATAATCCAATGCAAGTTCTGACTCTTCTATTCAAGGCCTTGGACATCTAAGGAACATGCTCAGCATGCCTGAAGAAATACAAAACAGGTATTCACCCCAATGTTTAAAACAACAAGAACCAAATATCCCAAACGGTGACATTCCCTAAGCTAGCACAATTCTAATATAAAAAATTTACAAAAAGATCCAAGCCCCTTCTTCAAACTAAAAGGTGTTTTGACTTAGCCAGCGAGGGAAAGTACCTTGTTTTTTCTCAGCTGTAGGCTCTGATAATGAATAGAAAAGAGGTCCTTAAAGTATTTACATTTCTGTATACCAAAAGTACAGAATTTCAACTAACTCTAGAGCAAATGCACTGGGCCTCCACATTTCTTACTCATTTCTCTCCTAGTCCTGCCCCATTCGGGGAACAAGACAAACTTCACTCTCAAACTACACACCAACCCATCTCTCTGAATGTCTACATTCTAAATATTTGGTTCTAAAACATCTAGGTATGATGAAAATAAAGATTCTATTATTATTCATCAAATGCCAGTTGGGTGAGTGTTTTTTGAAGAATATTATGTATGGTCTTTTCACACTGGAAATTCAAAGTTAATAATATGGGAGAAGACACTCATCTTGTCAGAGAAAAGAAAATCCAAGAAATTTGCTTGGGAAAAAAAGGTCATTTCACTCACAAAGGTATAGACTATATCCTACTACACATAATATACAACAGACAGTAGATATTCCAGGAATTTCTTCTCCATGTCATATGGATGCGCGAACAAGCCTCACATAAATGGTTATTTCAAAAGCTCATTTACCCAGATATAACACATGAGCCCATAGAGTTAGATCCATAACTTCGGAAGCTCACTAGCACTCTACCTCTGAAGAAATTTAAGAATACTACTGAAGTAAAAACAAATGTGTGATGTTTCATCTCATCAATGACAATTATGCAAAAATGGTCCAGAAAATCAAGGACATCATCCTTCTATCACATCCAGACCAAAGCAAACCTTTTCAGTCTCTCTTAGAAGTTTCAAAGAAAAATAGACTCTAATCTTTTAGAGCCTAAAGATATTCCCACTTTATTTCCTAGGTAAAAGGTAAATGTGTTCTAGGTTCATCTCTCGTCAATTTTCATTCAAAGTCTAAATGAAAGCCTTACACAAGACCAGGAGTGGAAGTGCTCCAGAGAGTCTCTCCCTAACTGCCTACTCAAATAAAATCCTATCCCACCTTGGCTTAGAAGTTATTTCTCTTATAGTGAAATTCAAAGATACAGATATTCAAGGAACTATCTCCTTTACAACCCACACAGTTTTTTCCAAAGCAAAATATTGGGGTTAGAATACACTAAGGTTTTAAATCTAAAGGAATTCCTGTTCAGACCAAGAATGGCAAGACTGTGCACTAAATGTATTCTACAACCCACAAATGCAGTGTCTCCTTATTCCTCTCAAATACAAAAGCCAGGATAGTTGTACATATATAGAAATCCCTGTACTTTAAGACCAACACCGGAGGTTAAAATGTCATAGGGGGTGAACCAGGCACCTTAGAACCAAAATAGAATACTCTGAGCACTTAGAACAATAGTCATCACAAGACAGTACTATAACCAAGCCAAAGTCAAGGGAAAAAAGTGCAGATATAAAACATCTCCTTTTGCTCTAGAGCCCAAAAGTTGATGCCTACCATTCTAGGTTGCCTAGACCTAAAAAGGCCCAGTATAAGAGTTAAAAGAAACTAAGGACCTGATAACAAATTTCCCTCACTGCAAAAGGTGTCCATACAGGGCCTCATCTTCTCCAAGCCTAAAAATCTCCAGAGTTCAGCTATCCAGCTGTTGCGAAGCTCAAAGATGCACTGGAACTTTCTTTTCCTGTCTAACTTCACACAAAGTTACAGGCGCAAGACTCACGTGATTTTTCAGCGCAAAAGCAGAGAGCTCCTTAGTACTCACCTGTCTCAAACTATAGAGGGGAATTAAGACCCCTCCTTAAACACACAAGTAAGGCATAAGGCAAATAATGTCCAACCCTGCAACTCTGACGAGAGACACAGTACAGTGGCAATGCTCTTTAGGCAAGCCAGCTCTGTCTCTCTGTCTCTGTCTCACTCTCCCTCTCTCACCCTGACCCTCTGTCTCGCTCTCTCAGTACCAAGGGCAGGGACTCTGGCAAGACCCCGCCCCCCCATCTCCAAAGCGGGGTGGGCGGGAGGTGCCCGAGGAGTCCCGGTTCCCGCGCGAAGCTCAGAGACCAAAGGATTCCCTATTGTGGGTCTATGGATGGTGACGAGAAGCGGTCCGGCTCGAGCCGCGGGCTGAAGAGTAAGCCGAGGGCGCACTAGGCCCGCACCGCTGCCACTGCCGCCATGGAGCCGATCGCTGTCAGAAAACGACTCCGCCTGAGCAGCGGGAGGGTGGCCCCTGCCCTGCGCCGGCCCAGAGAGAATTCGTGCCTCAAGCTGTGTGGGAGGCGGGGGTCCCAGAGCCGTACCTCGGACACCTCGTCCTCGTCGCTACCAGAGGCACCACCTCCACCCCCGGTCCTCAGGACGGCAGCCGCCAACTTGAAATCCAGCGCCGCGGCGTCTCCTCCGCCCGCACCGCTGCCGCCGCCACCGACTCCCGGAGCCGGCCCGGCCTCCCCAAAGAGTCTCACGGTGCGGATTCCCAGTCCGACCCCTCCCGGCGGAGGCGGCTCCGAGGCCCCGGCTGGGGCGGATCGCGGAGCCACTGAGTCCAGATCCTCCTCAAAGGAGGTGCCGCCGCCTCCGCCGTCGGTCAGCATGGTTCTCACGCGAAGCCGGAGACGCTGCCGAGTCACTCGCGGCCGCGGCCACCGCCGCCGCCAATCCCGGGAAACGAGAGGACCAGCAGGAGGAAGAAGCGTCTCCTTCCCCCCCGTCCCAGCAGCGCCACTAACTTCTCACAGCCTAACCTGCTGCCTCCCGCCCCCACACTCGCCACTGGCTGCAGCTCCCCAGCGGCTGCAGCTCATTGGCCAAGGCGAGCCGTCGCTCAGACTCTTCGTCACGCGCCGCTCCCTGGCTCGCAGCCCCCAAGCTGCGTTGACCCGCGCAGGCCTAGGCGGTTGCGAACACCCGCCTACTATTCCCCACGTGCCGACTTCCGGTCTTTTTCTATGTCTATTGGCCAGTCTCGCTGACTATCGCGTCACGACCTTAAAGTGGATTAGTTGGCCTTGTGGTCAGTCATAGTGACCCCTGACAATGGGAAACTTCATTGGCGACAGAAAGTGTCGGTCACTTTGTCACAGGACGTCGCGTGGTACAATTGGCCGGTAAGTGTACCATTCATCCCGCCCCCATCTGAGGTGACGGGAAAGGGTTGGGGAATTTCCACTCTTGATTAAAATGACGGCCGAAGTGACGACCTGGAAGAATTGGTGAGATTTGGAGTGAATTCACCCAGCGTTTAGTGAGGCTCTTACGTCAGTGGTGCAAGAGGCGCGGAGGTAACGCAGTCCCCACCTGTCGCTCTCTGCCAGGCGCGGAGAGTTGCTGCACGCGGATTGGAGGGAAGAAGCTGTCAGTCTCAGGTAGGCTCCACCTTCCTTCCCGTCCCTGGTTGGAGGAGCGGCGCGTCAGTCACTAGAGAGGTCACTGCCTCTGGGACAGGGGAGGCTGTGTAAACTCTGCTTCTGGCCCTTTGGGCGGGAGGAGGGGGCTGGGAGAGACGATCGAGCGGGGTCGTTACGGATGAGTGCCTCCCGCCTTTCCGAGAGGAGCCTAGCCACACGAGCTGAGGGAACCAGAGAGCCGCTGAGGATGACCGCCCGGAGGCGATTCGGCCAGCCCGCGTGCCAGGACGTGGCTGGGCGCGGCAGTTCTACAACCTGCGGGCGGGGTCGCCCCTCGGGGCCGCGTTCTCTTGCCTGTGGAAGGCGGCGGGCCTGAGGGCTGGACAGCGCCATGCCTCAGTACCGGGAACTGTCCCACGAAGGAGGGTGGGAAGGCCGTGGATAGCGCGCGGTATCACACCGCGGGGCTGAATGCAGTGGTTAAGAGTGCGTGATCTGGAGCAATTTCGAGTTCTGGTGCCGCCACTTAGTTACTGTGTGACCTCCGGGCGTTAGTTGTTTAGTCTCGGTGACTTTCAGTTCGCCCGTCTGTAAAATGGGGCTAATATTAATACCTCCCTCATTGAGTTGTTGTTATGAATAAATTGGTAATAACGTCAGGCGCTTAACAAAGTGCCAAACTTACAGCAAAGACTAACTTTTTTTAGTTACTCTTCCTTCAGGAGTCCTCCACCTGCCCCCTGGCTCCTGCCAGCCACACTAATTGTCTCTGTGATGCAAAACAAGGCTAGCTAAGGGGGTCTTCCCCCCTCAGAGGAGATCTCTGTACCTCTGTTAGCTCTATCTCTCTATCGCCTTTGTCAATAAAGAGGGCTTTAAAAGAACTAATGCTCTAACTAATCCTGTGATCAAAGATCGCAAGAAAGGCATTTGGGGAAGTTTGTATGGCAAATGTTCTTTGACCCTGAGAATGTCCATACGAGTTTAGCCAAGAGAGATTGGCTAAAAGCAAAAGCTTTGGCATTGTCTACTCTCTTGCACCTTTAACAAAGGGCCTTGTATATCTTGATTGTGTAATTTTTAATATTTCACCTCCCTTGAACTGGAATCTGAAAATTCTACAAAAATTGATTTTTAAAATGACTTTAAAAATCGATTCTGCCAAACATTTATTTAAAGAGCAATTCGAAGATTGTGAACATTTCTTTGGCTTGGTAAATGCCCATTTTGGCATTTCACATGTCAAAAAGAGACAGTTTTCTATGAGCAGAACATTTTAGGTAAATGTTCTTTCTAGATAATACATTGTAGAAAATGTGGGGAAAGTACCTTTTCTAGAAAACTATTTTGATGTAAATGCCATGTACACTGGCTTTAGTTAGAATTTGTGGAACTTAATTAGCTCATATCTTCAGTAGGCATGTGTGACTAGGTCACAACTCAAACTAATAGCGCCAACAAAAGAAACCCAGCACTGCCCAACCCACTTCAGAGCTGGATTATCCAGAATTGGTATGGCTACATCCTTAGGCAAAAACAGGTATTGACTGGTGCAACATTACAAAGGAACTGCTTGTCATTTCTACCACTATCACAAAAATAATTTCTGATGCAGCTACCTGAACAAACTCTTTAAATTCATTACGTGAATCTCAAGGACAGAGAAAGGAAATCTGGATGTATACATTTCCCCCAGTATATTTGAGAGAGAAAAATATACTCTCTACTCAGTCCCTAGCGACCAACCCTGAGTATAACTGTGAGTATAATGATCAAGCAGTGATCTTTGTTTCACCAGGACCTTTACCTAAGACACTTGTTTTCAGTAGTTTGACAGTCAGTATTGGAGTTAGGAACTCTCAGTCTCCTAGATTTTGGTGACTGCTATATAGATTGTATATTACATATAATTTAATATTTCCATATATGCCACATTCATGTGGTTTTACAAATGTGAAAACTAATTGAGAAATCATATCAGGTAATACATTTGATGAATATATAAAGTCATACTCAATGTATTCAGTGTATCAATAAGTACTAATGTGATTTAGTGGGTAACCTTGGTTTTGATATATATTAAGATGGTATTTACTACTGAAAGAAAAGTGATACACTGATTTTTCAAAGGCTGAATAAGTAGTGGAGCACAAAATCCCTCTTAAAAGTATATTTGTTGGAAATTAACATTAGAATAAAATGTTTTCCCACAGAAAACCAGTGGGAATATTTATTAGGGTCTAATTTAACATGTTTCAAAGCACTCTCTTCCTTTTGATCATCTTTCAGACACGGAAGGAAAATGGGAAACTGTATAGTCCAAGGATTTTTTTAACTTTGAGGTAATAAAAGGCTTTATTCCTCATAAGAAATATGAGATTGACAACTAAATTGTAGATACAGGGACTTTAGCTACATGTAGTTCTTTTACATGCAACCTGCATTTTCTCAAGACATTTAATTTCTGCATGTCAGTCCATCTCAGTTCAGCCCATGTATATAAGGAAAGAAGGATAAGTAAACCAACAAATTTGTTGCACTTGGATGTTATGTCATTTAACCTTTATAATAACCCTATCAAGATTTCACCCAGGGCTTCCCTGGTGGCTCAGTGGTTGAGAGTCCGCCCGCCGATGCAGGGGACGCAGGTTCGTGCCCCGGTCCGCGAAGATCCTACATGCCGCGGAGCGGCTGGGCCCGTGAGCCATGGCCCCTGAGCCTGCACGTCCGGAGGCTGTGCTCCGCAACGGGAGAGGCCACAACAGTAAGAGGCCCGCGTACCAAAAAAAAAAAAAAGAAAGAAAAAAAAGAATTCACCCATTTTACAGATAAGGAAATTGAAACTCCAAAAAGGTTATATAACTTGCCCAAATATATAAGGCCAGTATATTAAAAGGCTAGGATTTGAATTTATTTCTGCCTGATCCCAAAACCCATGCTCTTCCCACTGTATCACTTTGATTCCATGGTACCCTCAAAGGTAGAGGAATTTCATCAATCAGGTAAACTGATATAATACTTCAACCATTATATCTTTATAAACCTGCTAATTAGGACTCTAGGTAAATTATCCCTGACTGCTACCAAATTTGATCTCTCTCTCTTTTGTAACAGTTGGAAACATTTAATTTAAAACTTATCTCCTGATTTCTCCAACTGTATTGTTAGTTTCTTAGACCATGTAATTTCACATTAAAAAATCTGAATAGTTAATATATTCACATGGTTCACATTTCAAAAAGACTTTTAAAAATACGATGAAAGTAGTCCTTTTACTTTGTCCACTAAACACCCAGATCCCCTCATAAGCAAACCATGTTATCAGGTTTCTAAGTCTCCTTCTAGGAATGTTTATACATATATAAGCAATTTCGTACCTGTCTACTTTTTTAACACAAATGGCAGCATACTATACACACTTCTGTATCTTGCTTTTTTCACCTAATATATTGTAGAGATATTCCATGTCAGTATGTAAAGAGCTCTGTAATTCTTGTTTACTGCTTCATAGTATTCTGTTGACCAGGCATACTATAATTTATTTATCCAGTACTATAAACTGGATAGGAAACTACTGTTTCCTATAATAAACCTACTCTCTATCCTCCAGGAAGTTCTGGGCACAACTTAGTTCAATTGAAAAACCATAAAATTGCAACCAGGCTGAAGGCTACCACTTATTTGAGCTATACTTGAATATAACTGCAAGATGTAGGAAGTGGGCATGTTTTAAAAAACAAGGAGCTATGCCTGCAGCTGGACTACCCCACCACATAGCCTAAGAAAATTATACCAAATTATTCAGAAAATTTACTAAGCCTACCTGAAAATGGGAAAAGTGTGTGTGTGTATATATATATATATAAAACTTCTAAAACTAACAAGTATATAAATACCTCTTGTAGTAGAATCACTCAGGTTCTCAACAACGGAGAGAGGAGAGAACAATTAATACCCATATTCATTTTCTTCCTTGGGGTTCTATCAGGATTCCTTAATCCTTGAATTGTTTAACAGAGGACAGCATATCAAGGAGAATATGCAATAGGGTTGAGAGGAAGTAGTAGGATTTGGTGGGAGGGTCTCTGAGTTGAGAATCAGAAATACCAAATCTACTTCAAGTGACTAGTATACTTCTGTGCGTGATGCTGTGCTCCTTGACCAAGAAAGTTTGTGTGTCCAGTTGACCTTTTGAGGTACACTTTAAAGGTACATAACTTAAGAGACATTCCATACCACAAAACATAGTCATCACTTTAAATCAAATATCATACATGTATGGAAAAAGTATGGTAGGTTACATGTAAAACCAAGATGTTAATAGTAATTATCTTTGGGGTAATAGATTCGTACGGAGATTTATAAAATTCTTTTTTTCTTTTTTGAATATTTATATTTTCTAGGCTTTTCTTTTTTACTTTTCCACAGTGAACATATACTTTTTGTGTAATAAAAGTTTTTTCAAATATTTCAAATTAGTTTTGCAATTTTTTCACATGTACATTCAACCAACATTTATTTAATTCCTGTTGTGTGCATGGCACTTTGCCAAGTCTTTAGAGAAAACATAAAAGAAGCAGAAGATAATGTACTTCTTTTCAGTTACACTGATGCATATACTTATTGACTGATGATTAGGTAGATAAAATGCACGTGGGGATAATAGAGAACAGTTAACAGAAAGACAAATTCAAGACACTACTATTTTGCAGTATTGAATAGGTAGAAAGTAATAGAGAAATCAAAACAGAGTAAGTTTATTTAGGAAAAAGCTTTTTTTTTACATCTTTATTGGAGTATAATTGCTTTACAATGGTGTGTTAGTTTCTGCTTTATAACAAAGTGAATCAGTTATACATATGTTCCTATATCTCTTCCCTCTTGCGTCTCCCTCCCTCCCACCCTCCCTATCCCACCCCTCCAGGCGGTCACAAAGCACCGAGCTGATCTCCCTGTGCTATGCGGCTGCTTCCCACTAGCTATCTACCTTACGTTTGGTAGTGTATATATGTCCATGCCTCTCTCTCGCTTTGTCACAGCTTACCCTTCCCCCTCCCCATATCCTCAAGTCCATTCTCTAGTAGGTCTGTTAGAAAAAAGCTTTGATTATTATCATTTTGAACTAGGAACTAACTGAGGGAAATAGAAGAGGTAAAGCCTTCCAAATGGAAAGGAATGGTTAAAAGAATAACTTGGTCAGTGCAGAGAAATCAGAAAGAGGATTTAAGAGAAATTTGGTTAAAGAAATGTTGAATACTGGACTGAGGGCTTTAAATTTCGGTTCGTAGTTACTGAAAAGCAAAGTTTCCAAGATAAAAATTGTCAAAGGGAGATTACAACTTTTTGTTTTGTTTTGTTTGGGCTGCATTGTATGAGTTGGGATATGGAACAAGGAGGTACTGGAGTCTAGGAAACAAGCAGTCTTGCTGTTGTGCTTAGGCCAGGTGTGAGGTAATGAAAGCCTGAGTCAGGGGAGTGGCTATCAAAATGAGAGAATGGAACTGTCAGCAAGCATAAGAATCAGCATGACTTGATACCTGATGAAATGTGGGGAACAGTAGAGTTAGGAACAAAAGTTACTCTAGAGAAATCAATACAAACTTTCTGAAGGGAAATGTGGTATTATGTATCAAGATCCTTTCTTTAAATTTTTATTTCCTCCTATTAGAATGGCTAAAATCCAACAAACTGACAGTACCAATTGCTGGTGAGGATGCAAAACAACAGCAGCTCTCATTCATTGCTGATGAGAATGCAAAATGGTACAGCTATTCTGGAAAAGAGTTTGGAAGGTTCTTACTATGCTAAACATGGTCTTACCATACAATGCACAATTGCACTTCTAAATATTTACCCATTGATTTGAAAACTTATATCCACATAAAATCCTGCATGGGGAAGTTTATAGCAGCTTTCTTCATAATCATTGCTTCTGGAAGCAACCATGGTGTCCTTCAATAAATGAATGGGTAAACAAAGTGTGGTACAGCCATACAATGGAATACTATAAAAAGGAATGAGCTGTCAAACCATGCACAGACAAAGATGAATTTTAAATGTATATTGTGAAGTGAAAGAAGCCAGTTTGAAAAGGCCACATATTGTATGATTCTATTTATATGACATTCTGGAAAAGGCAAAACTATGGAGATAGTAAACAGATCAATGTGCCAGGGGTTGAGGTGGGGGAAGAGTTGAATAGGTGAAGCACAGAGGATTTTTGGGGGTGGTAAAGTTTTGAATGATATTGTATTCTGTATGATACTGTAATAGTAGATACATGACACTATTCATTCGTCAAACCTATAGAACTTTACAGTACAAAGAGTGAAATTTAACGTATGAAAAAAAATTTTTTTAATCATTTAGTAGTCCAGAGGATCCCAGAATGGAATGCAGACTATGGCAAAAGAATCTAATTGTATCACAAATGTGCAAAACAGGACTTCCCTGGTGGCACATTGGTTAAGAATCTGCCTGCCAATGCAGGGGACACAGGTTCAAGCCCTGGTCCGAGATCCCACATGCCGTGGAGCAACTAAGCCCATGCACCACAACTACTGAGCCTGAGCTCTAGAGCCTGCAAGCCACAACTACTGAGCCCAAGTGCCACAACTACTGAAGCCTGCACGCTTAGAGCCCATGCTCCACAACAAGAGAAGCTACCACAATGAGAAGCCCATGCACCGCAACGAAGAGTAGCCCCCGCTTGCCGCAACTAGAGAAAGCCCGTGCGCAGCAATGAAGACCCAATGCAGCCAAAAATAAATAAATAAATAAGTTTATTTTTTAAAAAATGTGTGAAACAACCTCACTGAAGGAAGTGAAGGAAAAATATACTGACCTACGTAACTTTGGAAATGAGTGGTGGCTCTAAGACTAAAGACAAAAGGAACAGCACATAAGTGCTGTACTATGCTTGATCAAGTTGTTTCCCATGGAGATTATGCATTAACAGTTCTGAAACCACTATGTATGTGTACTGGAACTGAACAATTATGTAAATGGATGACAGATTGTGGGAGCCTACTTTCTCACTGTTAGAGTGGGAGACTACAGATGAGCAAGCGGAATAGGCTAGAATGATCTGTGTGGTGATGGGTTAGAGCTGGAAACAAGAGTATGAACTCATATTTAGTTTACTATAGTTAAAAGTGAATATATGTAGAAATATGTATAGGTATGTATATATACACAAATTAGTATACACATATTTTTTTTTGCTCTGTCAGCTAGAAATGACATTCCAGTAGCAACATGCACACCTTATACTCCTGGTTTTTAATATCGTTCTTCAATAAAAGGAACCATGGCTGCTTAGAGAAATGACTGATTCTAGGACTGGGGCAGTAAATATATTGTATAAGATGAGCCTGGATCATCTTATAGTGCCAGAAAGTAAGAAAGTACTAAACATACACACATACACAAAATAATGAGGGTATCTCAGAGAGATACAGGAGCTAACTGAAAGAGCTCCCAATGGCCAAAGCTGGGACAATTTGAGCAAATAATTAGTATTGGATTATAACCCAAAGTATGAAATAAATATCCATGAGTTCATATGTATATAAGTAAATGATTGAATAAATAAATGAATGGAGAGAATAGATAAGTCTTCCATGCACAAGAATTCCAAATTTATGTAGATACTTTGCCCTCAAGGAGGTGAAGCATAACTCCCTTTTCCTTAAGTGTAGGTTGTGCTTAGTGACATCCTTCCAGAGAGTACAGTATGGAAAAGGGAGGGGGAAGGGTAACTTTATAGTGGAGAAACCTGACAAACACTACCTCAGACAGGTGTCAAGATTAACATCAACAGTGATAAATCATGTTAATAGTATGTATCCTTGATATGTGCAAGCAGTATGAGAACTGTCATAGTCAAGAGGAGCCTAAGGAGACATGATGACTAAATGTAATATGATATCCTGAATGGGATTCTGGAACAGGAAAAGGACATGAGGTAAACACGAAGGAAATCTGAATAAAGTATGGACCTCAGTTAATAATAATGTATCAATTAGCTAATAATAATGTATCAGTGTTGGCTCATTAATTGTGACAAATGTACCATACTAATGTTAAGATGTTAGTTACAGAGGAAACTGGGGATGGGCTATTTAGGAACTCTGTACTATCTTTGCAACTTTTCTTTAAATCTAAAACTATTCCAAAATTTAAAGTTTTTATTTTAATTAAGTTATTTTATTTTTACATTTATTTATTTTATTTTTATTGTTCCAGTTTTATTGAGATATAATTGACATATAATTATTGACACTAATTGTATTAGTTTAAGGTATACAACATAATGATTTGATACATGTATATATTGCAAAATGATTAACCACAGTAAATTTAGTTAACATATGTCACCTCAGTTTTTTTTATTGTGATGAGAACTTCTAAGATCTACTCTTATAAAAGTTCATTTTAAAAAATGTTTATTTCTTGGACTTCTAAGAATTTATCTTTAAGAGTTAATTAGACATGGCACAAAATATCATATAGTAAAAAAAAAAAAGTCAATACAACCTAAATATCTAACAGGAATTAATTGATGTTAACTCGATTTTGGTATACAATTTGATTCTATAGTTATTAAAAATGAAGTTCACATTATATTAAATAAAAGATAAAATTATAAAACAAAGCATATATAGTATTCCCAATACACTAGAATGGATAGAATATTCCCAAACATCAAAATGACATACAGCAGACAGAGAGATTATCTGTGGATGGTGGGATAATGGGTGTTTTTATTTATTTTATTTATTTATGTTTTCAGTTTTTCTATACATAGTATAGTACTCTGGTGATCAGGAAAATAAATTTAACATAGTTTGTAAGAAAAACTCACTTTATGTATAAAATCAGGGAACTGATCAAATGGGGTATTTATTGGCAGTGTTAGAAAAATTAAGCAGGAACAATTATTTTTCAGATAAAGAAGATGATGATGAGTTCACCTTATGTGTTTGGTTTCAAACAGCAATGGGGGGAACTTAGCCAATATAGAACATTACATGGTAAGTCCGCAAGAAACCCTCAACAGGAACATACTGAACAGAAACAGATAAAGGGGGACTTCCCTGGTGGTCCAGTGGTTGGGACTTCACACTCCCAGTGCAGGAGGCCCGAGTTCAATCCCTGGTCGTGGAACTTAGATCCCACATACCGCAACTACGCCTGCGTGCCCCAACTACTGAGCCTGCGTGCTCTAGAGCCCACGCGCTGCAAGGACGAACCAGCACAGCCAAAAATAAATACATAAATAAATAAAATTTTAAAAAAGGAACATGTTTTTACTGTAACTGGAAGCAAATTTTTAAAAGATGTCAAGTTGTAGCTTTGCTTTCCACAAAAAGAAACATCTCTATGCAGAAAGGTCATGTGGTTAGCAATGAAGGTGAAGTCACTTTCCCCCCAGGTGAATCTTTGGTGAATATATTTTGGGTATTGCCTCCACTGAAAGATGCATACTGAAAATATGAGTACTAGCAGCAATTCTATGAGCTTCCCGCTATCCCTCAGTACTAATTAAAAGGGAAGGTCAAGAATCACACTGAGGAATAAGTACCAGTAAGTATATAAGGGTTCAGCCCAGATGCACTGGTCACAGTTGTACGAGCACTTTGACAAGAAGAGGGTTCGAAGAGCCTGCAATCAGTAGATCCCTTGGAGAAACACAGAACCCTATCATGTGCATCGCAATGAAGCCCCCACCTATCCTATTCCACACTTGGGAAACCTGAGGCTAACCACTCCAAACATCCTCTTGTGCCCTACGACTTGGGCAGCCACACCCATCTTTTGTAGAAGCTCTTCTTGACTGGTACCACGGCATTCTGCCATAGACTTTAGAAGGTCCCACGGCTGGAATGGAATCTCATGGTTTGGAAACTGATGGGAGAACAGTTAAATAGTAAACCCCACAGCAAGAATCAGCTTATCTTTCAGGCCATGGTGGTCTGGCACGTAGTAAATCACTTTTGAATCAGAAGGGCTCTTAAGGAGTCCTTTAGTCTTTTTAATAAACACTCCCGGGTCTTCCCTGGTGGCGCAGTGGTTAAGAATCCGCCTGCCAATGCAGCAAACACGGGTTCGAGCCGCGGTCTGGGAAGATCCCACATGCCGCGGAGCAACAAAGCCTGTGCGTCACAGCTACTGAGCCTGCACTCTAGAGCCCGTGAGCAACAACTACTAAGCCTGCGTGCTGCAACTACTGAAGCCCACGTGCCTAGAGCCTGTGCTCCACAACAAGAGAAGACACTGCAATGAGAAGCCCGCGTACCGCAACGAAGAGTAGCCCCTGCTCGCCGCAACTAGAGAAAGCCCGCACGCAGCAACAAAAACCCAGTGCAGCCAAAAATAAATAAATTTATAAAAAAATAAACATTCCCTCTTTTTAATAAAGGAGGAACTGGAGGAATGGGCATTAGGGTCAATACCTTGCTGGAAAATCTCTGAGGTTCCTCTATGACCCTGTCTATCTAACCCTCCGATGTTTCCTGTAAGAATCAGAAGTACATCATTGTTTACCAAAGTCAGGAGCGAACAAGCCCAGGATTCCAGCTCGGGGAGGAATTTTGGCTTATATGTGAGAACTGAGTCATTCTGAAGGCTGATCTTGGAGACTCTAGTGGAGTGTTTGAACTCAATTCAGTTTACCACACCCCTTGCTCATCAAGGCAGGCTCATAAATCAGGAGACACAGCATGGCATTCACCTTCAGGTCAGGTAACAGTGCCACCTCCCAGATGTTCTGCCCCAAAGAAGTGGCGTGGTGTCTACTATGGCCCCGAAAGTATACCCATAGATAGTCTAGTTGAGACATGAGTCTGGTACAAGTTCACAGAAGCTGTAAGGAAAATTGTGGTCAGGACTCTACCTTGAAACTTCTCACCTAGAGGGCCTTCTTAAATCCTGGCATTGGCACCACTGGTGACAAGGAAGAAAAAAACAGCCAGGGTTGGACTTTTCCAGCAGAGATCTAGTGGATGCAAAAGGTTTGTCAGTTGAAGAAGATTCCTTCACCAGTACAAGAATTATGTAGGACAAATGTCTGAGAAATGGGCAAGCCTGTCAGTGGCCTCTGGGGTTTGGCTAAAGCCCTAGACTGTCCCAATGCCTCTGCCCATAAGCTGGCAGCTTTTTTATCTGAGACTGAGCTGTAATAGAGAGTCTTAAGAAAGCAGCAATATTGCTCTATCTACTAGAGATTTTAGAGGAATACTAGGATTCCCGGAGAGTGACCAAAGGATTCAGAAATATTAAAAAACCCAAGAGCAATGGTGAGACCACTATTCAGTCCCTGATCATCTCCTGCCCAGCAGTTACACTAAACAAGTCCCATGTTGCTCTCTCATATACCTTTAGCAGGAGTGAAAATTGATACAGTCTTTAGGGAAATCAGTTTGGAGGTGCCTTCAAATTTTAAAAAAATTTTTTTAAAGAATAAATTTATTCTATTTTATTTATTGATTGATTTTTGGCTGCGTTGGGTCTTCGTTGCTTCACACAGGCTTTTTCTCTGGTTGCCGTGAGCAGGGGCTACTCTTCGTTGCGGTGCACGGGCTTCTCATTGTGATGGCTTCTCTTGTTGCAGAGCACGGGTTCTAGGAGCGCAGGCTTCAGTAGTTGTATGGCATGCGGGCTTAGTTGCTCCACAGCATGTGGGATCTTCCCGGACCAGGGCTTGAACCTGTGTCCCCTGCATTGGCAGGCAGATTCTTAACCACTGTGCCACCAGGGAAGCCCAGCCTTCAACTTTTTAAATGTGCATACCCTTTGATTAGCAAATCCACTTCCAATTCTGGGGGAATAGTGCCCAGAGACACTCACACATGAGCTCAAAAATATTTGTACAAGGAAATTCATTGAAACCTTGCTTGTCCGTCAATAAGAAAGTGACTAAGTTGCAGTACAGCTATAAAACGACCTGGTATACACTTGTTAAAAAGAATGAATGAAAAAAAAAAAAAAAAAAGAATGAATGAAAACTCTAAGTAAAATGTTCATGGTAAACTGCTGAGCAAAAAAATATATGCAATTATTTCTGTTTTTGAGTAAAAATATTTTATTTGTACACTTATTGTTTGAATTTGTTTACAATGAGCATATAACACTTTTGCAATAATAGATTTCCAAAAGCACCCGCCATTATTACCTTTAAACTAAGAAGTTGGTAGATGATTTTCTTAAATTTTAAAATAGCTCTATTGCTGTAATGTTACTTGTCCAATAAATTAAAATTGGGAGGAAAAAGCAAATTCATTAAAATTTAGAATGTACTTTTTTTTTTTGCGGTACTTGGGCCTCTCACTGCTTTGGCGTCTCTCGTTGTGGAGCACAGGCTCCGGACGCACAGGCTCAGCAGCCATGGCTCACGGGCCCAGCCGCTCCGTGGCATGTGGGATCTTCCCAGACCAGGGCACGAACCCGTGTCCCCTGCATCGGCAGGCGGACTCTCAACCACTGTGCCACCAGCGAAGCCCTAGAATGTACTTTTTAAGGTCAGATATAGAGAATTATATTTAACTCAGAGAAATGTGAACTTAGGGGAGAACTATTTTACATATATTTTAATATACACGCACATACACACACATATATTGCCACAGTTCTCATAGTATGGTTTATAGACTCCTGGAGGCCCCAAGGCCTTTTCAGGGCTGTGGAATCAAAACTGTTTTCATTATAATTCTAAGATACAACTCTTCACTGTGTTGACTTTTTGATAGTATGAAAGCAATGATGGGTAGAGATTTCCCTGGTGGTCCAGTGCTTAAAACTCCATGCTCCCAGTGCAGGGGGCCCAGGTTTCATCCCTGGTCAGGGAACTAGATCCCACATGCTGCAACTAAGACCCGGGGCAGCAAAATAAAAAAAAAAAAAGCAATGGTGGGTAAAAATTGCTGGTGCCTCAGCACGATTCAAGGCAATGCTATCAAACTGTACTAGTAGTTAATGTAGTCTTCTCCACTCAGCATGCAAAGGGGAAAAAAAGCCAAATTTAATACGAATATCCTTAATGGAGCAGGTAAAATTAATTTTATTAAAACTCAACGCTTGGGACTTCCATGGTGGTCCAGTGATTAACACACCACGTTCTAAATGCAGGGGTCCCAGGTTCGATCTCTGGTCAGAGAACTAGATCCCACGTGCATGCCACAACTAAGAGCCCGCATGCCACAGCTGAAGGATCCTGCGTGCCACAACTTAAGGATCCTGCATACCTCAACGAAGATCCTGCACACAGCAACGAAGATCCATGTGCCACAACTAAGACCCAGTGCAGCCAAATAAATAAATAAATATTAAAAACAAAACAAAACTCTACACTTGAGTACATATATTTTAAATATTCTATGTGAGGAAATGGGAAGTATACATAAAGCACTTCTGCTATACATTGCTTGCCTCAAGTACATGATTGTCTCAAGGAAAAACACTTAGGCAGCAAAGCTGAACTTTCCAGTTGCAAAGCTGAACTAACCACTTTTTCATGGAATACCATTTTTACATGAAAAGTGTGACTGACAGATAAGTTTTGGCAATTCAGACTTGTGTATTTGGCAGACATTTTCTGGAGCCTGCCATCTGAAGGGAAACAGCTGACAGTATTTGTTTCCAGTTATAAAATTCAGGCTTTGGGGCAAAAATGAGGATTTTGCAAAATTGTACCCACTACCATTGGTTTACAGTTTCCCAAAACTTAAAAGACTTTTCTGAAGAGATAGAGATAATACTTTTAAAAATATTTATTTATTCATTTGGCTGCGTCGGGTCTTAGTTACCGCATGTGGGACCTTCGTTGCTGCGTGCAGGATCTTTTAGTTGCAGCATGCGAACTCTTAGTTGCGGCATGCAGGATCTAGTTCCCTGACCGGGGATAGAACTCGGGCCCTCTGCATTGGGAGTGTGGAGTCTTAACCACTGGACCACCAGGGAAGTCCTGAGGTAGTGATAATATTAACAAATGTGGTTTTCGATATTATATAATTAAATGTGTCAGTATTTGCAAGACCTACATAACTCAGTGGACCAATATTTCCCAAATGACCAATGGCTGATGTTACAAACCCATATATGAGTAAAACAACCATCCAAAGATAGACCAATAAATTTTAATGTAACAGAATATGAAAAGTTTATAGTTATGTTTTCAACCTTTACAAAATTAACAGTCGTTTAATTTTGATGTGGTATTAAAGGGAATAACCACAATTATCTGGAAAAGCCATTAAAATATTTTTCCCTTTTCCAACTACATATCTGTGTGAGTCCAGATTTGCTTCATGTTATTCAACCAAAATACTATATTGCGATTGACTGAATGTGGAAGCAGATAGGAGAATCCATCCATCTTTTATTAAGCCAGACATTAAAAATTCCACCCTTGGGGCTTCCCTGGTGGCGCAGTGGTTGAGAGTCCACCTGCCGACGCAGGGGACACGGATTCGTGCCCCGGTCCGGGAAGATCCCACATGCCACGGAGCGGCTGGGCCAGTGAGCCATGGCCGCTGAGCCTGCACGTCCGGAGCCTGTGCTCCGCAACAGGAGAGGCCACAACAGTGAGAGGCCCGCGTACCGCAAAAAAAAAAAAAGAAATAAAAACTTCCACTCTTCTCATTAAATTATTTTTGTTTTGAAAGATCATGGACTTGCCTGGTGGCACAGTGGTTAAGAATCCTCCTGCCAATGCAGGGTACATGGGTTCGAGCCCTGGTTTGGGAAGATCCCACAGGCTGCGGAGCAACTAAGCCCATGTGCCACAACTACTGAGACTGCACTCTAGAGCTCGTGAGCCACAATTACTGAGCCCACAAGCCACAACTACTGAGTCTGTGAGCCACAACTACTGAAGCAAGCATGCCTAGAGCCCATGCTCCACAACAAGAGAAGCCACTGCAATGAGAAGCCCACGCACCACAACAAAGAATAGACCCCGCTCGCCACAGCAACGAACACTCAACACAGCCCAAAATTAATTAATTAATTAATTTTTAAAAATATGTAACTCGTGTTCACAGTTATGCAATGAAATTACGGATTTTTAAAAATTCCTCAGTTTAAATTTCTGTTACAGTAAATATTGGTAGACAAAATATCAATAGACAAAGCCTACATATATAAACAAGAGCTCTTTGGGTCTGTAATAAGTTTTCAGAGTGTAAAGGGGTTCTGAGATCAAAAAGTTTCAGAGCTGCTGCAGTACTATAGTATAGCGGTTCCAGCAGTGGCAGAAGAATGGAGGAGATGACCTATAGAGACTCTGCTGGGTTTTCAGTCTTTTCCCACTCAGCCACTGCTCATCTTTAGCCCAGCAGTCAAAGCATGGGAACAAGAGCTCTGAACTGTGCTCTGGGTATCTCAGATGTGAGTTTATGAAAGGGAAAAGGCACTTCTTTCCCTTCTTCTCCCTGTCTAAGTCTCCAGATAAGACTTATGGGTTGTGCTGGGTAAAGAGAGAGACTAGGAAAGGGAAGATGAGAGTGAGGCACCTGCACAGCTATTAAGGCGTTTAGAAACTCCGAAGTTAGCTGGTAAAGACAAACTTTCAGGGGCCACGTCCGGTCCACTTGGGCTCAACAGCATGAACAGGAAGGAGCCAGGGACATCCCCTAAAGCAGTAATACTCGGATTCCCTTCCTCCTGCTCTGGCCCATTTCTTAAAATAGCCTAAACCCTTCAATGGCCTTTAAGAACCAACAATTCTTCTAGGCCACAGTACCACCTGGTTAATTAGAATAGATCAACATGAAATCAAGTTTAAAGAGAAAAAAATGTAAACCAACATAATAACAACTGCTACTTTCCCATATACCTCCCGTTCCACCTCCACATTCACCTAAGCTTCTACTTTCCTCCTACCATCCACCCCTCCCCTGGCCTGAGCCCTTCTCTCCTTAGGCTATTGCTGATTCATTAGGGATATAGTCACTAGGATGGGGAATTTAGGCATAAGACATTTCACCATGATTTGATACTCCTTTGTGCCATTTACTGGCTGTGTGATCATGCAGATCACTCTCCTTCTCTGGACCCTCAGTTTCTGCATCTTTCAGATGAGATGATCTTCCAGCTCTGTGATCCTATAGTTATTAATGAACAGGAGATATGTCCAGGCTGGAGCTAAGGACTCTGAAATAAATGTCATTGAAAAGAGCAGAGAATCTAGAGAGGGAACAAAGCTCTAGTTTGCATCATTACATATTATCCCCTTTGGACATGGATATATTCATGGGAGATGAACAAACACAGGTCTCTGAAAACAACCTGGAGAAACCTCCCAAGGCCATGATTCTTCCCTTGGGTTCACTTAGCTAGTACGTTCCTAGAGTTGGTATTGGAGAATTCCCCAGTTCTTGCCCAGCAGTGGTAATTCCTTTGGTCTTGGAGGCCCTAGAGGCTTTCAGCTTCCCTGTTGTGACTCTTCTAATTAGATATCGGGCTCTGGCCTCTACAATTCTTTTTATTTTTTTAACACCTTTATTGAAATATAATTCACATGCCACACAGTTCTTCCAAAGTGTATATTTCAGTGACTTTTGTTATATTCACAGAGTTGTACAACCATCATATCTATTTTAGAACATTTTCATCACCCTTAAAAAGAAATCCTAAACCCATTAGCCATTATCTCTCAACACCCCAGGTCCCAAGCCCTAGGCAACCACTTGTATACCTTTTTGTCTTTATAGATTTACCTATTCTAGATAGTTCATATAAATGGAATCATACAACATGTGGTCCTTTGTGACTAACTTCTTTTACTTAGAATGATGTTTTCAGGGTTCATCAATGTTGTAGCATTTATCAGTGCTTTGTTCCATTTTATTGCTGAATAACATTGCACTGTATGGGTATAACACATTTTGTTTATCTATTCATGAGTTTGGGTTGTTGGGTTGTTTTGGGTTGTTTCCACCTTTTGGCTATTGTGAATAATACTGTTATGAACATTGGTGTACAAGTGTCTGAGTGCTTGGTTTCAATTCTTTTGGGTATATACCTAGGAGTATAATTGCTAGGTCACATATTAATTCTGTGTTTAACTTTTATTTATTTATTTATTTATTTATTTTTGGCTGCGTTGGGTCTTTGTTGCTGCATGCGGGCTTTCCCTAGTTGCAGTGAGCAGGGGCTACTGTTTGTTGTGGTGCACGGGCTTCTCATTGCGGTGGCTTCTCTTGTTGCAGAGCATGGGCTCTAGGCACGCGGGCTTCAGTAGCTGTGGCACACTGCTCAGTAGTTGTGGCCAATGGGCTCTAGAGCGCAGGCTCAGTAGTTGTGGCGCACGGGCTTAGTTGCTCTGCATCATGTGGGATCTTCCTGGACCAGGGCTCAAATCCGTGTCCCCTGCACTGGCAGGTGGATTCTTAAGCACTGCGCCACCAGAGAAGTCCTGTGTTTAACTTTTTGAGGAACACAAACTGTTTTCCAGGGCTGCTGTACCATTTTACGTTCCCACCAACGATGTGTGAGGGTTCTAGTTTCTCCACATCCTTACCAATACTTGTTGTTTATAGCCATCCTAGTGGTTATCAATGGTATTTCATTGTGGTTTTGAATTGTGTTTCTCTGCTGGCTAATGATGTTGAGCATCTTTTCATGTGCTTATTGGCCATTTATATATCTAAATAAATGTTTATTTAGATCCCTTGTCCATTTTTAAATTGGGTTATTTGTCCCTTTTATTATTTTTTTTTACATCTTTATTGGAGTATAATTGCTTTTGTCCCTTTTATTATTGAGTTGTAAACTAGATAAAAGTCCCTTATAAGATATATGATTGCAAATATTTCTCCCATTCTGTGGGTTGTCTTTTCACCTTCTAGATAGTATCATTTGGAGCACAGAAGTTTTAAATTTTTTTTTTTTTTTTTTTTTTTGCGGTACGCGGGCCTCTCACTGTCGTGGCCTCTCCCGTTGCGGAGCACAGGCTCCGGACGCGCAGGCCCAGTGGCCATGGCTCACGGGCCCAGCCGCTCCACGGCATGTGGGATCTTCCCGGACCAGGGCACGAACCCGTGTCCCCTGCATCGGCAGGCAGACTCTCAACCACTGTGCCACCAGGGAAGCCCAGAAGTTTTAAATTTTGATGGTGCCCAATTTATTTTTTTATTTTGTTATTTGTGCTTTTGGTGTCATATCTAAGAAACCATTGCCAAATCCAAGGTCATGAAGATTTATACCTATGTTTTCTTCTAAGAGGTGGTTTAGCTCTTACATTTAGGTTTTTGATCCATTTTGAGTTAATTTTTGCATATGGTGTGAGGTAGGGGTCCAACTTTATTCTTTTGCATATAGATATCCAGTTTTCTCAGCATGCTTGTTGAAAACACTATTCTTTCACCATTAAATTGTCTTGGCACCCTCATCAAAAATTAATTGACCATAAGTTTGAGGGTTTGTTTCCGGACTGTCAATTCTATATGTCTTTCCTTATGCCAGTACTACATTGTCTTGATTACTATACCTTTGAATTAAGTTTTGAAATTGGGAAGTGTGAGTCCACCAACACAGTTCTTCATTTTCAAGATTGTTCTGGCAATTCTGAGTTGGCCTCTACTATTCTTACCCCAAGGGACAAGGCCTCATCCACACCACTTCTTCCAAGGTATACATTATGGTCGCCTACAACCCTAATCCTCAGACTCTCCAGCCTCATCCTGAAATTTTCTCTCCCTCACTCCTCCACTCTAGTTATGTGGGCCTTTTCTCATTTTCTCAAAGATTCTGAAGTCCTTCCTGCCTGAAGGCCTTTGCACTGATATTCCCTTTGCCAGAAATGCTTCCCCTCCATCCCCTCCTCCCTATTCTCAAGGCTGACTTCTTTTTGTCATTCAGGTCTCTGCTCAAATGTTAATCTAAGGTAGTCACCCACCTTCTTTATCACATTAACTTGTGTATTGTACTTATCAGTGTCTGAAACAGTCTTATGTATATATCTTTATATATTTATTTATTTTCTGTCTCCCCCTACTATAATGGATACTCCAGGAGAATAGAGATCTTGTCTTATTTAACACTGAATTCCAACATATAAACACTGCCTGACACATAATAGATATTTAATACATACATATTTGTTGAATGAATGAATGAGTAAATGAATGAAGTGATCCATCAAGCCCTGGACAGCTCCTATACTGGGATTCAGCACCAAGAAGAGAGGAAAGAAGCAGTGAACTGGTCCTCAAACCAGGATTAATTACTTTCCATGTATTCATCTCCCATTTTGCACCAGTCAGCAATTTCTCCCTCCTTTTATTCGGAAGTTTCCCTGAAATCCTCCTTCTAACATGTGACTAATTTGAGAAGTAGATACAAACACATTCCTGCCTCCCCCAATATCTGCTGTGAATTGCTCTCAGGAAAAATGACCAAAGATGTCTCTGACCTTAGTATATATGGACAAATGCACACTCAGGTCCATTTGCAAAGACAAAAATCTAGAGTGTTGGGAAGCATGAGGCACTGGACAAGAGGACAGAAGAACACAGAACTAGGAAGATGAGAACCCAGAACCTTAGGGAGAATCAGAGCTTCAAGTAGACAAACAACAACAACAAACAAAAACAAACAAAGAACTTCAAGTAGAGAACCCAGAAATTCACATTATAACAACGTTTGAGTCCAATTCCCATGAAAGTTTGAGAACCATTGTTCCACAGCTACAGACTGGAGAGGAGAGAATATAGGTTACTGATAGGGCGAGATTTTCCCTGGGGCTTGGGAAGCTCTAATAACTGTCTATGCAGCACTAGGTCTTTCATCTAAAGATCTTAAAGAGTGCTCACTTTGGCAGCACATATACTAAAGATCTTAAAGAATGTTATAGGCATTAATTAACCCTCGCAGCATGCTAGAATCCAGGCTCTTGTCCCCATTTTACTGACAGAAAACTGAAGTCTATGGGTTAGAGCCTGGAAAGGAATATCTCAGGCCCATATGGTCTGGACTGACCAAGCTAAGGGCTAAGTCTGAAGCCAGTACTTCAAAATCTTTCCCATGGGCTTCCCTGATGGCGCAGTGGTTGAGAGTCTGCCTGCCGATGCAGGGGACACGGGTTCGTGCCCCGGTCCGGGAAGATCCCACATGCCGCGGAGCGGCTGGGTCCGTGAGCCATGGCCACTGGGCCTGCGTGTCCGGAACCTATGCTGCATGGCGGGAGAGGCCACAACAGTGAGAGGCCCGCATACCACAAAAAAAAAAAAAAATCTTTCCCATATGACAGTGGTTCCCAATCTAAAGAGTATAGAGCTCTTGGGAATTCCCTGGCAGTCCAGTGGTTAGGACTCTGTGCTTCCACTGCAGGGGACACGGGTTCAATCCCTAGTCGAGGAACTAAGATCTCGCATGTCGCCCTGGAACAGCCATAAAAAAAGACTATAGAGCTCTTAAATTCATGTGTATGGGGGACTTCCCTGGTGGTCCAATGGTAAAGAATCCTCCTTACAATGCAGGGGACACGGGTTTGATCCCTAGTCAGGGAACTAAGATCCCACATGCCGCGGGGCAACTAAGCCCACACGCCACAACTACTGAGCTCGTGCACCCTAACTAGAGAGCCCACATGCCACAAACTACAGAGTCCACGCACTCTGGAACCCATGCGCCACAACTACAGAGACCACACACCACAACTAGAGAAGAGAAAATCCATATGCACAACTAGAGAGAAGCCCATGCGCCGCAACAAAAGATCCTGCATACCTCAATGAAGATCCCGCATGCCGCAACTAAGACCCTATGCAGCCAAAAATAAATTAAATAAATAATAAATCTTAAAAAAAAAATTCATGTGTATGTTTACCACCCTTGACTGCAGGCAGATGATAATTTGGCTGGTTCCTTGTCACTCAGGTCTTACCTTAAGGTCACCTCCTCTGAGAAGCCTTCCCTGAACATCCATCTTAAGTAATGTCTTCTCCCAGTCCTTATATTACCCTGTTTGATTTTCTTCAGAGTATTTACCATTATCTGAGATGAACTTATTCATTGTTTGTTACTTCTATCCTTCACTACAATGTAAATTCCATGAAATCAGGAACCTTATCTGACAGGATACTGTCGATGTTCAGTAAGTATTTGCTGAATATTTAAATAAGTCTAAATGAAGATGATTTCAACAATATGTAGATGCTGTTAAAATGAACAAAATATACAATTATCTAAGTTTAAATGATACTTCTGATATATATTTCTCTCCATCAATAGATACTTAGACTATAATGTTAGGATCCTTCTTTATAACATTAAAAAGAGCCATCAGAATTTCCATTTCTGGCATTGTATGGATTAAAATTTCTGAACAACCTAAATAACTAAATGCTAGGTTAAACAACTAAAATGCTAGGTTAGATATAATTTTTAACTTTAAAATTCATAGACGAACTGGCACAAAAGTAATGAGTTAGCAAGATCCTAAAACAAATTTTAACCAGAAACACTTCGCTGTGAAACATTTTCTTACTTCAAGAATGATACCATATTCTTCTGGTTTTGCTTCCATGTCACCAGCCTCTCCTCAATCTTCTCCTTTCCTGGTTGCTCCTCAACCTCCTACCTCTTAACACCGGAATGTTCCAAGATTTGGTCCTTGGATCTCTTCTCTAAGTCCATTCCCTTGGCAATCTCACCTAGTCCATTTTAAATATAATTTATATACTAATAAACTTATAAATTTTTATCTCTGACTCAGACCTCTCCCCTGAACTTCACACTTGCATGTCCAGCTACTTATTTGACATCTCTGCCTTATTATCTAAAAGGCATCATACTTAAAATGCCCAAATATGAACTCAGTCAATGGCAATTCCATTCTTCCTGTCACTTATGCCAGAAACATTGGAGTCATCCTTGACTTCCCTTTTCTTTATACCCCAAATGCGTAGAGGGAGGAAAATGGAAAAGAAAATTAAAAGACAAGAAAGCTCAATCAATCCGAAATAAGATGAGAAAAGGGAAAAGAAACAGAAAAACAGAATAGAAAACCAATAAAACAAAACCAAATATATTAGTAATTACTCTAAATGTAAATGTACTGAGTTCTCTAGCTAAAAGACAGATTGTCAAATTGGGTTAAAAAAAACAACAACCATATCTCTCTATGTACTTGTTATAACAGATACACCTAAAATATAAAAACACAGACTAAAATTCAAAGAATGTAAATATACAATATAGGTAAATTCTAACCAAAAGAAAGCTGATTTAACTATATTTCTAGCAGACAAAATAACTTTTAGGCAGAAAGCATTCCTAGTCATCACAAAATAAGACCATTACAAAATAGTAAATGGATCATTTAACCAGGAAGGTATAACAATTCTAAACTGGAAAGCACCCAATAACACAGCTTTTAAAAATATATAAAAGCAAAATTTGACATATCCACAAGGAGATATTGACAAAATCATTATCATAGTAGGTATATTAACATACCTCCTCTAGTACTTGATAGTTCAAACAGACCCAAAAAGAACTTATGAAATATATAGAATATTTTGAACAGCACAACTAGCAGGCTGTCTTAATAGAAATAGGTAGGAAATTGCTCCCCCAAATTGGAGAGTAAACATTCTTTTCAAGCACACATGGAACATTTATAAAAACTGACCACACACCAGGTCATAAAGTTAGACTCACAAATGTCTAAATGCAGTTAAGTTAGAAATCCGTTATAAAAAGATAATTAATTAAGGGGGAAAAACCATAAGTTCGGAAAATTTTTAAATGTACTTCTCAACAACTTGTGGGTCAAAGAGGAATTCATAGTAGAAATTAGAAAATCCTTAGAAATAAATGGTAATGAGAATACTATATCAGAACTGTAGGATGCAGCTAAAGTGGTACTGTGAAGGAAATCTATAGCAGTAGTGCTTACATCAGGAAATAACTAAGGCTCAAAATAATGAGCTAAGAACTTAGAAAATTAACAGAATAAACCTAAAGAAATGGAAGGAAATAATGAAGAGTAGAAATTAATGAAGTAAAAAAATATTTAATAGAGAAGATCAACAAAGCCAGAAGTTAATTATTTAAAAAGACTAATAGGGCTTCCCTGGTGGCTCAAAGGTTAAGAATCCGCCTGCCAATGCAGGGGACACAGGTTCAAGCCCTGAGATCCCACATGCCGCGGAGCAACTAAGCCCGTGCGCCACAACTACTGAGCCTGCGCTCTAGAGCCCACAAGCCACAACTACTGAGCCCACATGCCGCATCTACTGAAGCCCACGCACTCTAGAACCCATGCTCCACAACAAGAGAAGCCACTGCAATGAGAAGCCCACGCACAGCAAACGAAGAGTAGCCCCTCCTCGCCGCAACTAGAGAAAGCCCGTGCACATCAACGAAGACCTAACACAGCCAAAAATCATAAACAAAAATAAATAAATTTATTTCCAAAAAAGACTAATAAAATAGACTAACTTCTGGCAAGAGTAACCAGAACAAAAAAAGAGAGTGCAAATAATATTAAAAATGATAAGGGACTATAGCTAAATGTGCTACATATATTAAACAGATAAAGGTTTTAATAACTTTATGCCAATAAATATGAAAACTTAGATAAGATGAATAGATTCCTAGAAAAATACAATTCACCAAAACTGGCTAAAGAAGAAATAAAGAGCCTAAAAATCCTATATCCTGAACCTAAAATGGTGCTAAAAAAAATACAGTCTTTCCCAGAGCTGAGGCCATGGAGCTTATGATGAAGCTAACCATCAGAGGCTGGGTTGGGTCACACTGTGACCCGCATTCCAAAAAGTTGGTCAAGTTACAGATTTGTTTACTTCAAAGGTACTGCCTATGTGATGAAGAGGAAGACTGGGACTCTTCAATTTAAAAAAATTACATTTAAGGGGGACTTCCCTGGCAGTCCAGTGGTTAAGACTCTGCACTCCCAATGCAGGGGGCATGGGTTCACTCCCTGGTTGGGGAACTAAGATTCTGCATGCCGCATGACATGCCCAGAAAAATAAATAAATAAAAAAAATTTTTAATTATATTTAACAACTTGATACTTCATATTTCCTTTCTCTTACTGATATAGATATCACTGTTTTAGTATATTCCATCACCATTAAAAAAAACACACAGGGCTTCCCTGGTGGCGCAGTGGTTGAGAGTCCGCCTGCCGATGCAGGGGACACGGGTTCATGCCCTGGTCCAGGAAGATCCCACATTCCGCGGAGCGGCTAGGCCCGTGAGCCGTGGCCGCTGAGCCTGCGCGTCCGGAGCCTGTGCTCCGCAATGGGAGAGGCCACAACAGTGAGAGACCCGCATAACGCAAAAAAAAAAAAACACACAATTGATTTAGGCCTCCATTATTTAAATCCTTATTTGGGATCATTAATTTATATTAATAGACTATGTACTGTCTTTTTCATTATGTACCTTCCCCAAAAGTTACTCTCAACTAGTGCTGCAAACTGTGAAGCAGATTTCTTAAATCATTTTGGGAAAGCATGGCAAAAGAGACAGCACTTTTCATTTTTTAGGGTAGAAAGTATGATTTTCTCTTCTCACTGATGTTCACTGAATATTTAACAATCATCTGTTGCATTCATAACATTTCTGCATCATTTATTCAAACACTCTTTCTCAAAACATTTATTGAGCAAATGCTTTTTTGCCAGGGGCTGAAATAGCCATAATATTATAGAAAGAGGAGGCTCAAGTCTATAAAACAATTTTTCTTTTTTTAATTTTTGGCCACACTGCCATGCAGGATCTTAGCTCCCCGACCAGGGATGGAACCCGTGTCCCCTTCAGTGGAAGCACGGAGTCTTAATCACTGGACCACCATGGAAGTCCCTATAAAACATTTAAGGGAGGAACTTCTCAAATTATTTGCCTATTAGTCACCACCTGTAAATTCTCCCCAGCCAACATAAAGCCAAAATTACCAAAATAATGCTGCTAAAACCTGCCCTGGACCAACTGAGATAAGATGAAGATAACATTTTCAGTAATGGAAAGGCTGTGTGCTTTGGAATCACAGTTTATTGTTTATGGGACGTTTTGGATCTCCATGTTTTGGGGAAAAAATTGTAGGCTGTTAAATAATTCAATAAAAACCTTCATTTTGGGAATTCCATGGCAGTGCAGTGGTTAGGACTTGGCACTTCCACTGCTGGGAGCCCGGTTTCAATCCCTGGTCAGGGAACTAAGATCCTGCAAGCCAAACGGCCAAAAGAGAAAAAAACAAAACTTCATTTTACCTTTGTTAATTATAAATTAAACTTAACCTCAATTTTTTATATCCTAAAAATATATAGTCTATAATTTTTTTAAAAAATCTTATAACCATTAACAAATTTGAATGAACTTAACTTTCCTCAAAGCCAGCACCAGGTCCAGATGGCCTCAGCAGTGAATTCTTCTAAGTCAACAGTAAAACAAATAATTGAATTGTGGTATTGTCATACAGTGGAGTGCTAAACAGCAATGAAAATAAGCAAACTACAGCTGCATAGGTCCATATGAATAATTCTCAAAACAATGCTGAGTGAAAGAAGCAGAGAACTCATATACTGTGATTCCACTTATATAACATTCAAAAATAGGCAAAATAATAATTACATAAGTATACATAAATAGATGTTAAAACTATAAAGAAAAGCAAGAAAATAATTACCATAAAATTCAGATGTGTTTATGGGGAGTTAGGGGTGCAGTATGCGAGGAACATACAAAAGGATTTCTGAGGTACTAGGATACCTCTTAACCTGAGTGTTGGATACACAGGTGTTCTTTTTATTGTTACTCTTTAATTTCATTCCTAGGCATATACTCTGGAGAAATTCTTGCACTTGCAGAAGACATTTTATATACTCTTTTGTATATATGATATCTTTTTTAATTTATAAAGTTATTTATTCTATGCAAGAGGAATGTTGGATATGTATGTAGTACCGACATGGGGAAAACATCCAACACATATTAAGTATCAAGCATGTTATAGAACTCAATAAATCTGAACAATATACACTAAAATGTGAACACTGGCTACCTCTGGGATGATTTCCATTTCAAAATTATACATTCTGGAGTGTTCCAATATTTTGCAATAATCTCATTCACTTTTGTGGTCAAAAAACTAAAGTTTATTTTTATATGTGTAAAAAAACTGTTTAAAATAGAGAAATACTTTTCTGGAAAGAGGGACTTTTTTTCCCTTTTGCAAACTGAAAAGAGTTCCCTGACAACACCCTGACTGTACAAAAGAGAATTTGTGAGGACAGAAGTTTCAAAATGGGAAGGGCTTCTAGACTTAGGTTCCTTCAATGGGGTAAAGAGTGAATGGGGTCTGGTCAGTCCCTCTGGCTTACCAGACTTTCCCAACCACAAAGCAAACCTGCTTGTCCCCTGCCATTCTCCACCCCCGGCTCAGGAGGGTGAATGAGGTCTTGGCCAGCTGCCTTCCAGTCCTGCCCCAACGTTCCAGGTTCCCAGCCGACTGAGCATCTGGCAGTTAAGCCAAAGGCCAACAATGTCCTGACTTCCTGAGTAAATACCTGTGAACAGAGAGAAGACATAGTGGGGTCAGAGCAAGGACTACACAACAAGGCAAAGAACAGAGCCAAGACGTGATAGGGGATAAGGAGAGCTCAGGAGATCTTGTTCTGGGCCATCCCGTGATTTTCCCTGTCTCCTTCCAGCCCCCAGAATTTTCCATTGCAACTGGTGGGGACTCGGGCTCTTGGGCTTGGAGAGACATGGCGAGGTGGAGCCCCAAAGAGTTCATTTCATCAAGGGGAAAGAAATTCCAGGCTTTTGCAGGTACTGTACCCTTTGTCTAGAACATTTTCCCTCCATCTTATCCTGGCTAGCTTCTGTTCATTCTTCAGATTTCAAATTATGGACCACTTCCTCTTGGAAGCCCTACCCAACTCCCACCACTGTACCTTCACCACCCTCCAAGAAGAGATCGGAGGCCTCTCTGCTGCCACAGCCTCTCCCTCCCTTAGCCAGCACTATCCCACTCTAACAGTTGTCTTTCCCACTGGAATTTTAACTTCCTGAGGTCAGGGACCATGACATGACTGTCTTACCACTGTGTATCTCTAGTACCTGGATACTCCAAAAGTACTCAGAAAACGTTTTGATAAATGGATGAATAAAATGAAGGAAAGGCAGAGAGGGCAAGTGACAAAGAATCTTTCCACTTGTCTGGAGTGTGGTTCTAAGCAGCCTATGGGAGGAGCCTCCAAGGCAAAGAAAGCTGCAGGAGGCTTTATCCTCCCTTCCTCTCCTCCCTGCTCCTTCCCGTTCTTTTATCATTGTGCCCTCCCCTTCCCCACCTCCCATCCCTTCCAGTTTGGTGTGAGCTTGAGCTCCCTCTACTGGCCAGACTTCAGTGCCACAGGGAGCCAAGCCCATGAACCCTCGCTTGTTTCCTTCTTTCCTCTGGAGAGACTCTGCTACCCCCTACCCCACTAGGGGGTTCAGGAGGGACTGGAGCATGTAGAGAAAACAGGGCTGTTCAGCACACTGGAGCTTTCCAAGGTCTGAGCCCGCACCTCCCCATCCTCAACACCAGGAACATTTTCCTCACACCCTTACCTCACGCTCAGTTTCCTGGAGCCCCAACTCCATACCAGCTAATTCACAGAGATGTTGATTTCCGGAGCCTATGGCTGATACATCAGCTCTGACTATGGAACAGAGATCCCAAGATGAGTTGGGAACAGAAAGACAAAAGGCTGAGACAGATAGCAGAGAAAAAGGAACCCAGAGAGTGAAAGGATATAAACCCACATTAAGACAAAGATCAGGACTTTGTCCCCAGGCCTTTCCACCCACCCTGGGCTCATATGAAGAAAAAATTTCCCTCGCTCCTTCAGTGTGCCTATGTTAATACAGAACAAAGAGGAATAATTGTGTTGATCAGATCTTCAGACTTAACAGAGATATTACACTTTAGGGGCAACTCCTGGAGAAGTCCTCTCTCCCACACCCCTGCCCTGTTCTCCTGAGAGGGCCCATCCTGGAGCTCACATCTTCATTGTCACTTCCACTGAATGAGTACTCTGGCTCCAGCCCCTTCTCAGTGATGCTTCTCTCCTCTGGCATCGGCTTATCCAGCCAGAGGAGTTCCTGTGGTGAGAAGACCCACTCCAATGCTTTTCGGACCCCCACCAGGTCTAGCAACTGTAGGGATAGAAACAAAGCCAAGGGCTGTCAGCAATAGCCATGTCTCTTAACTTCCTCAGTGAGTAAGAACAAAGCCAGAATCCACTTACATTATCACCTTACTGAGTAACAAAAGTGCCAGCCTTGCCTCTCCCAGGTCTTCAGTTTTCTTCTGGGCTTTATATCCCTACCTGTGGCTGATCAGCCCAAAGAGATTGGGAAAGGAATTGAACCAGGTATCCCAGGTCTAGCCCATCTGTAGTCATCTCTTGGCCATCTTTCTTTGTCCTAGGATTCCCAACCAGGCAGAGCCAAGGCAAGTGACAGAGGGTAGATTCTTCCTCTCATTCAGGCCTTGGCCACCCTCTCAGGCTGAGTCTCCTGGGAGCCATCAGGACACCACCCAACTCTGCCCCGAGTAACCATGAGGAAGATGATGGCTGCAGGGGTAGACTTGATTATCCAAAGCAGACCCAGGCAGGCAAGTTGGATGGCTGTGAAGAAGTGGACCCTCCTCAGAGGCACATGCCGCAAGAGCAGAAGGTCCGGCTGGTGCTTTGCTGGCATCAATAATAGCTGCACCCTCTTCATGAACTGGGGGAACAAGAGGAGGAGGAAAGCAGTGTACTCAGGTAGCCTGGAGGGTGTCACTGTTAGCTATCCAAGCCCAGTGTTGGGAATGGTCAGAAGGCTCCCTTGGTCCCCTCCCCAACCACAGCGTGGCAGCAGAGTCCCTGTGGCCAGGAGAGGCAGGAAAAGAGGAGAGGAGGGGAATTGGCAAATGCAGGCAGGAGGTACCAGCGGGAAAGAAAAGGAGAAGAGTGGGGTTACTTGGTGATTTTAATGGACTCATCTGGATGCTGCTAATTGCTGTCACCCCCATGTATAGGAAGATGCCATAGAGCAGAGGCATTGGGATGAATTGGTAGAGAGAAGTGGAGAGCTGGCAAAGTAGTTCACCTCTGCCAGCTGCCCAGATACCCCCCGCCCCAGGCTCCAACCCCAGCATCCAGCCTCCAGCATGTAAGCTACACACTTTGTATTGCCTGCTTTCATTGAAGCTTCACATCAATCAGATGGAGTAAATTCTATAATTTTCTCCATTTTACAGACCAAGAAATTGGATTTCAGAGAGGCTAAGTAACTGGCCCATTACCTCTCTTACCACTCTTCTCTCTCACATTCCTCTCTGCTCTCTCTGTTCCTGCTATACTGGCCCCCTTTCCTTTCCTCACTTTGTCCAAATTTACTTCTACCCCTTGCAAGGCCTTTTGCTTTGCTATTCCCTCCACTTATGTTTCTCTTTTTTTCCCCCCGACCAGGGATTAAACCTGGACTGCCAGAGAATTCCCTATTCCCTCCACCTAAAATGCTCTTCCCTGACATCCCTCTCACTACTCACGCTTCTCACTACTCATGTCATGACACCCCAGAAACCAGCCAATCTAAAGTAGACCCCTGGGGACTTCCCTGGTAGCTGAGTGGTTAAGAATCCACCTGCCAATGCAGGGGACATGGGTTCGAGCCCTGGTCCGGGAAGATCCCACATGCCACAGAGCAACTAAGCCTGTGTGCCACAACTACTGAGCCTGCACTCTAGAGCCCGCGAGCCACAACTACGGAGCCCATGTGCCACAACTACTGAAGCCCATGTGCCTAGAGCCCGTGCTCTGCAAAAAGAGAAGCCACCGCAATGAGAAGCCCACATACCACAATGAAGAGTAGCCTCTGCTCGCCGCAACTAGAGAAAGCCTGCACGCAGCAACGAAGACCCAATGCAGCCAAAAATAAATAAATAAATTTATAAATAAATAAATAAAGTAGACCCCTGGTGCTCTTAATCACCTTACCCTCTTTTATTTTTCATAGAAGTTATCACTATCTGAAATTATCCTAGTTTATAGCTTTAATTGTTTTTATCTGTCTCCTCTCACCAGAATGCAGGATATGGATGATCTGTTTTGATCACCACTATATCCCCAGTCCCTGGAACAGTGCTTGGCACATGGCTTATGCTCGGTAAAAATCTGCTGAATGAGAGTCACCTAGTTAGTCAGCGGCTGATCCGGTCCATCTGGCTCTTTCAACTACTCTCCTCTCACCCAGCCTCCGTGACCTTTCCCTCCGCTAACCTCTGGTCGTCCTGCCTGTGACTCCTTGACTGCTTTGCTGTCTTGGCTTGTTGAACCTTTCTGCTGTTACTTGTTGCTTAATTTTTATTCATGTGTATGTGTTGCTGACAGGGGCTTGGTTCCATATTCTTCTTCAATATTACTCCCCTGCCCACCCCCTTCTCCCAGGTGCCTCGCAGAGCCTTGCACACAGTAGGTGTTTATGAACATCTGGTGAGGGAGAAGTGAAGGGGTTTTGCCTCAAAGTTTTTCTGGGTTGTGATGATCACACTCTTAGTCTAAGGCTCATTGAGAGTCTGGAGCAAGGGTAGTGCTTGGGCCCTGGGGATGGTGGCATGTCTGCACCCTGCTCCACTGGGTAGAAAGCCTACTGGGTCAGAGTTTGGGTTCTCAGATAGATCTGAGAAACTAGGTCTCTTGGTGGTATCTTGTAAGTTCCTTAACCTCTTTAACCTTCAGGTTCCTTGCTGTTAAAGTGCATATGCCTCTCAGCGGTAATGTGAGGATTAAATGAGACTATGTATGGAGAAAATGTAACACAGTGCCCAGCATGTGGTAAATGTTCAGCCAATGTCAGTTCTTCCTATATTTATTATTATTACTGCCCTGCCCCCGATGCTGGCTTGTCTAAGGTGCCTTGAGTATAGGTGCCAGGAAGATGGAGATTCTTGTGAGGATGAACACCTCCAGGCCCGTCGGCCTCTGCTCTCTGTGGGGAAAGGAGGAGTTAGCTAGGGTCTGGGAGAGCCCCTGGGGTGCCCAGGCTGGGCACGCTGGCCAAACATCACAACAGACCCTGGCAGGAGGGAAGCGGAGGGATCCCCCGACAGTAACCTGGCAGGGAGGGGACCTTAGCTTGGTGTGAAAAGTTGGCAGAGAGGAAGGGACAGGTCACTTCAATACGGGGGTCCCAGTCCTCTTCAGCAGCTCAAGCTCAGGGCTGCTCTTTGTTGTCATCTTTTATTTTTTTTATTTTATTTTTTTTTTATTTTTGGCTGCATTGGGTCTTCATTGCGGTGCACGGGCTTCTCGTTGCGGTGGCTTCTCTTGTTGCGGAGCACGGGCTCTAGGCGCGTGAGCTTCGGTAGTTGTGGCGCGCGGGTTTAGCTGCTCCGCGGCATGTGGGATCTTCCTGGCCCAGGGCTTGAACCCGTGTCCCCTGCATCTTTTATTTAAAGAAGCCCCTCATCTTTTATTTTGATGGAAAATTAGCGATTTTTATACTAACATAAACACTTCTACTTCATAATTTGCAAAGTTGATTTCACATACTTTCGACAGTTAGACTGTGTTTCCAACAAAATTGTTTTTGTGATGGTTGCTTTGTAATATCAATGAGGTGCTTCTACACTGAGTGGGGATTATTAGGTAGCACCTCATCCTTGCTCAGCCCTGGCTGCCTCCACACTCATATCCATGATGCTCCTCTGGAGGCCCCTCACAGTCTCATGGCTGAAGGAGGAGAGGGGAAGACCTGACTCACCCACCTCAGAGCCCAGAACCCACCCATTCACCCCACAGCAGCACTCATGGGGCACTGAGAGAGCCCTCTGGAGTCACCAGCTTACATTTTTTTTTCTTCTTTTTTTTTGCTGTATGCAGGCATCTCACTGCTGTGGCCTCTCCCGTTGCGGAGCACAGGCTCCGGACGCACAGGCTCAGTGGCCACGGCGCACGGGCCCAGCCGCTCTGCGGCATGTGGGATCTTCCCGGACCGGGGCACGAACCTGTGTCCCCTGAATCGGCAGGCGGACTCTCAACCACTGCGCCACCAGGGAAGCCCACCAGCTTACAATTTAAGCTGCCCAAATAACTCTGCCCTGTACCCAATACCCCACCTTGCTGCCCACGTCTCATTCCAGCCTCCTGAATACTGGCCTCACCTGATGCCCAGGAAGCTGGGAGCCTCCCCTGGGGCACAGGCTCTGCTCTCTCTCCAAAGACTGTCCATGTGGGCCAGGGAGATGACAGTGGCTGAGACATACCAGGGCAGCCCAAGAGCTGATGTAAGCAGCATCAGCACGGACACACAGAGGAGGTCCAGGTGGAAGCCAGCTCCCTTCTGCAGATAGCGGTGGGGCAATGAGGATGAAGCTAGCCCAGATCTGGGCCCTCTGTCTTCTGGGGTGGGAAAGGGGGAGCCTGGACCCCACCCTGGAGCTCCTGTCCCTTGGGCTAGGGACCTAGGGTCTTACCCAGCAGGCCTTACCCGCAGTCTATATTCGGTGCGGTTGAGGATGACCCCTGTGATCTGCTGGTCCATGAAGATGAGGATAGACAATAGCAGGGCAGGCAGGGCGGCTGCCACACTCAGCCACCAGGGGTTGGCTCCAAAAGGTAACACTAGCCAGCCATGTCCAGGGAGTGTGGGCTAGGGAAGGGCAGTCCATGGACAGGTTGGAGAGGGTATCTCAAGAGCACCTCACCTGCACACTCCAGCCTTGTCACTCTTCCACAACTCCCCCCCTCATCCTCCCCACCCCCTCCCCGCATGCTCTAAGACACTGAATGCTAGGTGGGAGCAGTCTGTATGTGCACAGCTGGTTCAAAGCATCCCAGTGCAAGGATGGCAGAGGGCAGAAGGCGGGGGACCAGCCTAGGGGTTAGGCTGGAGCTAGGGGCTTTGGACTTTGGTTCTCAGGCTCCTTCCCTCCCTGCAAGAGGAGGAGGTGGTGGAAGAGGCCCGCCCACACTTCTTGATGTACAGAGAGCTTCTCCCTAGGCACCCCGCACCCCCATCCAGCGCTGGGCAACTCAGGTTCACACCTGCCTTGATCTGGGGCAGGGGCAGGGCTGGGTGTGTCTGAGTCTGCTCTGATTACAAGCGTCTGGTGCGGGGGAGGGCCCCAGTGCTGCCTTGGGTTCTGAGCCCCTGAGGCTGCCTCAGTTGGAGCCCCCGTGCTCTCCTGCCGTGAGGGAAGCTGGAGGGGAGGTCTCCAAATGCACAGGCAAAGTTTAGGTGCTAAGTCAGTGCTGAGCCTTGTCCTGTGTACTGTCGTGCCCTGGGCAGGGAGCTCCAGCTTTACTGGATCAGAGCAGGCAATCGTGGGTGCCAAGAAGAGTTTGGGGAGTAGTGTAGTGGGTAGGGCCATGCCAAGAGTAGGGAGAACATGTAACAACAATAGCTAGCATTTATTGAGGTCTTGGTATGTGCCAGTCCCAGAAATGTGATAGTGCTATGCACTATGATCTTCTGTGAATCTCAAAACAACCTATGAGGTAGAAACTATGGTAGTTTATTATTTCCATTTTATAGATGAAGAAATTGAGGCTCAGAATGCGGGTTAACTTCCCTAAGTCACACAGCTAGGAAGTGACAGAAGTGGAACTCAGACCTAGGGCTGGCTGACCAGAACCCATTCTTTTAACCCCTTACCTATAATAGTAGCTACCTATTCTGTGCTTGCTATGTGTCTGGCACACGATGTGTCCTCACAACAACTCTGTGAGACCATTATTATACTATTTCTATTTTATGAGTGAGGAAACAGAAGACTAGAGAAGAAGTATGGGATCTATTCATCTTCCTCTTCTAGGGTCCTTTCTGTTGGCCCTGCTTTGCCCTCTGCCCTCCACCCCCAGCTCTCACCTTGAACTCTCTGGGCACCGTGAGCTTCGGCATGGGTAGGCCCAGGAAGGCATCGAGGCCACAGCCCAGCAGGATGGCCAGGACTGAGAAGAAGTCACCCAGCATGTTGCACACCTGGCCACCCAGCAGACACTCAGTCAGGTTCAGGCCACCATCCCCTTCCTTCTGCCCCCTTTCCCATTTGCAGACAGGGCCCGAGGCCAAGAGCCAGTTCTCTCCCACAGAAAGAGAGGTGACACTCACCATGGAGGGGAAGAAGCGGCTGGTCTTTACGTGCTTGAGGGCCATGGCAAAGAGGAAGGAAGTAACGAAGACGAGAATGGAGAAGAAGGCAATGTCTGGGACTGTATGACAGCCAGGCCCATGAGGATGGCTTCCCTGCCGGGCACACTCAGGTGGGGACAGCAAGGATGCATTGACCAGGCCTAGGTCTTGTGTGGAGAGGTGGTCCTGGATGGGGTTATAGGCAGTGAAATAAATGTCCACTGATGTCCAATGAGACTGAGTACACAAGATAGGAGATCTGCAGCCATAGCAAATGGCTGGGCCTCAGTGACCTATGAGGGGTGGGAAGAGCCTGGAACTACTGACTTCTTTGGTCTCCACCCTTTCTTTCCCGGGCCCTCCCAGGAACAGGCCCTCACCACGCTGAAGATGTCATCTCTGTCTTTTGGCTTTGTGCTTGTCCACTGAGACTCATTTCCTGGAAGGAGAGAAGAATTCAGGTGGGGACTTCCCTGGTGGCACAATGGTTAAGAATCTGCCTGCCAGTGCAGGGGACCCAGGTTTGATCCCTGGTCTGGGAAGATCCCACATGCCGTGGAGCAACTAAGCCCATGCGCCACAACTACTGAAACTGCGCTCTAGAGCCTGCGAGCCACAGCTACTGAGCCCGCGAGCTACAACTACTGAAGCCTGTGCGCCTAGAGCCCATGCTCCTCAACAAGAGAAGCCACCGCAATGAGAAGCCCACGCACCGCAACAAAGAGTAGCCGCCGCTTGCCGCAACTAGAGAAAGCCCGCGCGCAGCAACGAAGACCCAACGCAGCCAAAAATAAATAAAAAATAAATACATTTATTAAAAAAAATAAAGAATTCAGATGATTTTTCCTCCCCTGGAACCTTCTCTAGCCCAAATCAGGAGCCTAATTTCACTGGTCCAGCTGAACCAGACAGTTCTTAGTTCTGACTCATCTGTCTGCTGACTCTGATCACTACCAAGTCTGTCCTCAGGAAATTGCCTCATGCCCTTGTCGCTTCAAATTCCCTACCTATCTGTAACCCAGGTGCCCGGCACAGGGCAGACACCCAACAAATGGATGAGCACACAAATCTGTGTGTTTCCACTGGGGCCAGAATTAGTCTTGTTCATGCCTAGTACAGAGTCTGGAACTCTTGAGAGGACACGTCTTCCTCAATCCTGGTCCATGTGGAGGTAAATGTGCAAGTGTAATACTCCAAGCTCCTCTCCACCCAGTCAGTAACTTGGCCCAGGAGAAGAGCAGTGATTTATTTGATTGGTGAGTTTGGGAGAAGAAGCTGGGCATGCCTGGCCCTGCCCCTTCCTCTCCCTCTCTGGGGAGTAAGCTGCCTGCACCCTGCGTGCATTTAGCTCTGCTCCTCTAGGGTGAGACAGTCCCTGTCCAGTGCAACCATGACTGGGTGGGTAAGTTGATCCAATTTTGGTTTCATCATTAGGAAGCCCATACACCTATAGATACAACAATGTCCTTCTCTCAGCACTGGCAGAAATAAAGATATTGGGTCTGCTCTGTTGACTTATTTTTCATCTGACTCAGAACCAGAATAGGGAAGAGTGCTGCTGGTTACTGGGTAAGTACTCAGCATTTTGCTGAACTTAACTAAGGGGGACAGTATGGGGACAACCCTTCCTGCATCCTCCCTTATTTTGCCAAGCTCCCTATTTTCCTCGCCCACCTCCTGGGTCTGTGTACTGGCAGCCATAGGCAGGAGAGCCAGGTGTCTGGATGGGATAGGCATGGGTCAAGGTCAGCATTTTGCCCATGGCATCATAAATGAAGACGAGGCTGATAAGAGCACAGAAGCCTTCCTCGGTGAAGCGGGTACAGTAGCGCACCAGCACGCTGGGCTCCGTGGCCACCAGCACCAGGCAGAAGGTGGCCACCCAGATGCCCACCCACAGGCAGAAGGGCAGGTAGTCCAGGCTGTGATCTCTGGGGGATGAGAGACAGGCAGGGCTTGGAAGTGCCCATTCTGCTCCCAACCTAATCCAGGTCAGGTGCCCCTGGAGCCAGTTTCCACCCTCCCCTATTGACCCAGCTGAGACCAGGCTGAGGGTGTGCTAGTGAGGGTCAGGTGAGGTGGGGGAGTTCTCCTGCCTGCTGAAGGAGAAGAGCAGGTGTTCAAAGACTAGCACTGGCCCGGTGCTGCTGAGGATGGTGAGGGGCTGGCCGGCCATCAGGCAGAAGGCAGCTCCAGTCAGTGCCGTGCCCAGGAAGCTTTCCAGCACCCGCTAGAAGCCAACAGTGGGCCCTGTCAGCACAAGACCCTGGATTCCTCAGCCCAGGAACCCAAGCTTCCGAGGAGTCTCCTCAGCCCAGCCATAGACCCAGAGGAGGGGGAAGGGCATGGCTGGTGGAACACCAAAGCTACGCCTACTCCCCACACGCCCACCTCCGCCCCCCACCTGAGCACCGTCGGTGGCTTCTCCCAGCAGACCCCCGAAAGTGATGGCGTTAGAGACGGTAACCAGGTAAATGTAGAGCACGGCCGAGAAGCACTGGGGGTGCAGGGCGTCCAAGAAGTCTTTGGGGTACCACGAGGCCTTCTGGCGCACGTCCTGGACAAGGAGCCTCCCGCCCGTGGGTCATCAGTGATCCAGGTTCCCGCATCCCACGTCCCTGGGGCCAGGTGAGCCTCCCTCGCCCCCCCACAGTGAGCGCACACCTCGGGGCCCGTGTGACTCCTCTCCCCGCCCAGGACAGCTACCCTCGCTCCCACCCCAGCTCTACTCACCTGCCAGTCCGCCGCAACTCCGGGCTGGCCGCGTGCAGCCCGCGGCTGTGCCTGTCCTCAACCGGGGTCCTTCGCCGGGCAGAGGGACCCTTGGGCTCCCACAGTTGCGAGGGGAGCCTGAGGACAAGGGGAACCCGAGTTGGCTGAGGATCCCCGATCAGACCACAACTCGGCGCCGGAGTTCGCGGCACCCTGCCCCCTGGCGGCGGCTCGTGTCTCTGCTGGCTGGGGGCGCGGCTCTGACCGCGGAGACCTGGGCCTCATTTCAACAAGGCCCAGATCACATTCTGACCTTCTAACAAGAGTGAAAGCCAGGCTCCGGCAGGGGAAGGTTCAAGGTCTCACAGCGACAGAGTGGTCCAGCAGAACTCAGGTCTGCTCCTTTCCTGTCCCCTCCCCTACCCCACTGCCCCTCCTCAACAGTGGAACTGGACCCAAGGCCTTTGGGGAAGGATCTCTATGGCATGATGACCCCCAGATACCTTTTGTGCTCAGAAGGCAGACATTTAGGCGGGGTAATCTGAGCTGTTGGGTCCCTTCGACCTAGAGGGAGCACTGTCACCTCCTCTAGGAAAGCATCCAGGGCTGCCAGAAGGTCATGAAAGTTGGTGGCCCACCGAACTGACCACTGGAATTGCTGGGGATAGGAGCACAGAGGGGCACTAAATACAGATCTGCACCCTTACATGCATTTTCACAGTTTCAAAACTAGACACAAGTCACATAGGCAGACAAGTCATTCAAGCATTTATTCACGCATGCATACATTCAGTGAGTATCTGTGGGTGCCTCCTGTGTGCCAGCCCTGTGCTAGGTAAGGGGTGGAGGTGTGGTGGTAGCCAAGAGAACTTCAGTCCTCATACTCACAGACATGAAGCCACACTCTGCTTCACTGCTGTACTGATCACACGTAGAGAGTCCATATACTCACTGACACAAGCGCACACACACGTATACAGACACACATGTGCCTGCCCAGCTCACCGGGTCACTGAGGAGGATGGCCACTGCCTGGCCCATCTCATGGTGGCCCCTTCCCTGTGTGGGAGGGCCAAGGAGGAAGGCAGAAAAACCTGAGGAAGGAACCAGGTCCCAGAGAGAGAGTCAGAGGCTGCTATCTCACAGGGCAGCCCTTGCCTCTGACCTCACTACCAACCCCCTATACACACTCCTGAGCACACCTTCTTTGCAGCGCTGACTGCCACCCCTCCCTGAGTACCAGTCCCCATCCCCACCCCCAGAGAACTGGACCCAAAAACCTCCTAATCCCCTCGCAGGTAAAGGCCTTCTCTGGGCTCCAGGATATCCAACCCCCACTCAGCAGCCTCACCTGCTGGGGAGGGGCACCTCAGTAAGGGGCCCCAGAACCACTAGATCCCGCAGTCGCACGAAGACCCCCATTGGCTGTTCCAGGAAGCCTAGCTCTCCTGCCAGCACAGCCCCTGCTTCAGCCCCTGGTAGGAACTTCTGTCTCAGAGGGTTCTGATACTGGGTTGGGGTTCAAGGAGACAGAGGATGAAAGGTTATTCAGGGAAGGGGATGTTGGCAGGATCTTGACTGAAGAGGAGTCCAGTGGAGGGTGGACCTCTGTTAATCCCTAACTCCTCTCCCAGCCCTGCCCAAGGAAGTGCCACAAACCTGTTCCTTCAGGGGGGCTTCCTCCTCGTAAGAAGCCTCTCTTGGACGAGCAGATTCTACAAAACAGGATTATGCAGTGATTACGAGCACAGGCTTTTGGGGTGGATCTACCAGGGCTCCCTGACCAGCTTTGCCAAGTTGTGAAAACTGGAGCACAACTTTCCCCTCTGCTTCTCAGTTTTCTCATCACTAAAATGGGGATAACTGTGGTATTACCTCCCAGGGTGGTTGTGAAGATTAAGTAAGATACTGTGCGTGGACCTCTGGCACAGTGCCTACCAAGACCATCCCTTCACAGAGCTCTGGCTGTGGTGATTCTAGCCCCTCCATTCTTCTCCCCTCACTACTACCCCAGCTTCTTCTCACTCATGAGTCCTGGGTTGAGGTCCAAGCTGAGGTTAGGCCACTCTTGGTCCAGGAAGGTGCAGGGGAGATCTGGGACCCTCCCACCCCAGGGTTTTTGGTCTTGGGCCCAGGGAGGGGCCTCTCACCTCAGCAGGGGCTGGTGCCTGTGGTCTGGATGAGGTGTGGGGGTCTCTCAGCTGCCCTCTCAGCTCTGGGCTCAGCGACTCCACTCTGGTCACCTGCTCTGGAGAACAGAGGTGGGGCTCCCACCCTTTCCTGCGAACTCCCTGCCCCTGAACTCTCCCCTTTGCCCTCTGCTCAGGTCCCTTTCCCTTCTGAGAGTCTAGGGTACGCAGGGGCCAGTGAACTTTCTCTTCACTCTGCATTTCTATCTCTCCCCTGTGACGGGGATGGGTAATCCCCCAGGGTGGGGCGGGGTGGGCTCTGGAGAATTCCAAAACTTTGTGGGGGAAATCTTATAGAAATGGCATGGATGCCCAGGCCCTCCCAGCAAAGGGTCACAGCATACCCACGAGCTCCAGGAGGCTCTGAGCTGGACAGTCCAGCAGGACAAGGCCCTTGGCCATCAGGCTGCAGAGCTTCTGGAGGCTGGGCAGTGCCATGGTGGGCACGGGGGGGGGGGGGCGCTCCACCTGCCTGCACCCACTTCCAACTTCTCCTCAAACAGCACCCACCTGTGGTGAAGAGGGGCAGATAATGTTACTGAGGGCATCTCTCCCAGGTTCAGGAATGGGGACACAGGAGAGCCAGGGAAAGTGAGACAGTGGGGAAGCTGTGGGCCCAGTGGTACAGAGTATGCCCCTCCCGGGCAGTCAGCCCTCATCTTGGGTCTTGGGGAACTCAAAACCAGACTGCAGGGAAGGCTGAGCGCCATAGAGGGTGAGGGTCTGAAATGGGGAACACAGGAAGGAACTCCTGATTGGGGGTGAGAATACCACGCCACACACAGGAAGAGCTGGGAGTCATGGAGGAGGCCCCAGTGGGGGAAGGGGAAGGGCCCCGTAAAACTGGCCTGGGTCCCACTCATCTGCCTGTCTCTCTCCACTCCAGTGCCTGGGGCCAGCCCAGCAGCTCATTCAGCTGAATGAAAGGCAGAGGGTCCTTGGGTACCCCCTGTTCCCTGCTGTCTGTGTCTAAGGGGCCGTCAGGGCTGGGGCCAGAGCCAGGGCCACTGTCCAGCTCTCCTGTGGGTATATTTTCACAAGCACTGGAGACTTCAAACTCCTCCTGGCCTGGCAGCTTCATCTCGGTGAGGCTTGCACAGACTCTCAGGGACCGGTGTGTTCCTAAGTTCTGAGGCCAGGGGCCCGCTGGCTGGCTGCATTTATAATGCACCCCGCATGCAGCACAACACAAACAGCAAGGCCTACCGACTCCAGAGCCAACCAGTCACCTCCTCCCCTGCTTGTTTTCCCCATTCTCTGCTAGCCTGAGAGTGTGAGGCTAGCTTGACCTTTCCCAGGCTCTCCAGCAATGCCCAACCTGGGGCAAAATGGCGGTGCGCATTTCCCGTGGGATCTGGTCTGACCCCACTGCATTTTGTATAAATTAACAGGAATACATCGCTGGCTTGGGTCTTAGGACTGACCCCCAGATTATACTACCCACTACTCTGTATCAAATACAAACACCAGATACCGTGGACTGTTTTGAGTGTCACCAACACACCCTGAGGGCACTCATTTGGACAAACAGAGACCTAATAAATAACTGGGTCTATAGAAGTCAAGCAGGCTAAGGGAGAAGGGAGATAGCAGGCAGAGGCCCTGCCCACTAAATGGGCTGATGATGGAAGGTGGAGGCAGTTCATGAAGAACAGATGCCTGAGTCTTAAATTCCTTTGTCTAACAACACCTGGAAACTTCCTAATTTAGCTGTGTGCCTGGGGTCCGCCTCTCTAACTCAGCCCCGCCGTGAGGATGGAGGAGCCAGCTAGGGTGTGCGTGTGGAGGAGTTCCTGGCACTAGATGTGCAAGGGTGAACATGGTCTATTAGCAAGTCCTGTTGGCTCTACCTTCAAAGCAGTTCCGGAATTCCACCACATCTCTCCACTTCAACATGGTCACCCTGTTCCAAGCTGCCATCATGTCTCACCCGAATTATTTCAATAGCTTTCTAACCTTTTACGGTGATCTCTCTGCTTCCACTCTTCCATTCTCCACACAGCAGCCCTAGGGGCCCTCATTTATTTTTATTTTTATTTTTTAAAATACATTTCCATTTCACTCAAACATAGAGGTTCTTTTAAAAGGCAATCAAGCCATATAACTCTTCTGCTCAAAACCCAGCCAATACATTCTCATTACTTAGAAGAATAATCGAACTCTGTCATGGTCTATAAGATCTGATCTATAGTCTGGCTCCAGCCCTCCTGCCTCCCTGATGGACTCTCATACCGTTCTGTCCTTGCTCACTCCTTTCCAGCCACACTGGCCTCCCTCTCTTATGTGAAGCCTGTTCCTGCCTGAGGGTCTTTGCAGTGGCTCTTCTCTCTGCAGGGAAGGCTTTTAACCCAGATCTTCACAGGACTGGATCCCTGTCACCTACGTCTCATCTTAGATATCACCTTACTCATGGAGTCCTAAGTTTCTCCATCACATTTCTCTGTTTTATTTTCTTCCTGGCAATTATCACTACTAGTAACTGCCTTGTTTATTTATTTTTTTAATCGTTTATTGCCTGCCCCCACACACACACACACACACACACACACACACACACACACACACACACACACACACACACACACACACACTGGAATGTACCTTCCACGGAGCAGGTATTTTATCTATCTTCTTCACCACTGCCCCTAGAGCACCTGGTGGCACTCAATAAATACTTGTTCAATGAGGTCATAGGAAGGGAGGGGCTGGGAAATGAGCTGAGCTTCTCATTGAGGCCACATGAGGGCGCTGCTCCCCGCGGAAACGATCGCTAGGGCTGCTCCCTTGGGCCAAGCGGCAGGGTTTGCTTCCCAGAGCGGACCCACTAGGGCGCAGAGATGGTGGGGATGGCAAGAAGGGGTCCTTGATCCTCCGCCTTGCCCTGAGCCACTGCAGACTGGCCTGGCGGGATGGGGTGCGGGGGAGCGCAACAGCGATGGGGCGATAGACCCATCAGGCTCATCTGAATGCAGGTCAACCTCCCCACTGGATACCTGGGACCCATTTCCTCTCTGAAAAATGGGACTCAGGCTGGCCCTCCTCACCAACCCCAGGTCTGGACTTGGGTCAAATTTCTCAAGTCCAAGGAGTTCCCAGGGCAGGAATTAGAGGAGCAAGTCACTATATTACCAGTTGGGAATTGGGTGCTGAGTCTGATGGGGAAGTTGGTTTCAGTCCCAGGAAGAATAGAAACTGGCCTAGGGCTTGAGAGGGCGGGGAATCCCCGTGACCACCCCTTCAAGAATGTGTCCCAACCCCAGGGGCAAGTGACTCAAGGGAGCCTGAGGGGAACAGGCGCTGGATTTGGCATGAATACCCCCTCACAAGCACAGCCTCCCTTCCCTCCCCCATTCCAGCTAAAGTTCAGAGGGTCTGCCCTTGCCCTCTCTGTGGCCCCAACTACTCTGGCTCCCCAGGCTGCCTGAAATAGAGGGCCACCATGCCTCCACCCTCCCTGGGCCCTTCTCCCTCTTGGGTCTCAAGTGCCCTGAGCTGCACAGGTTGGGGAGGGAGGTGAGTGAGGGTCTGTCTGTGGGCATCAGTGGTCTCCCAGACAGGGCCAGTGAAGGTGTGCTGTCTGGGAGAGCAGCCCTGGGCATGAGCCCTGGAAAATACCCTGGCCTAGGAATTCAAAGACCTGGTTCTCATCCTAGCTGAAACACAGACTTGTTGGGTGTCCTTGGGCAAAGCCGCTCCCCCCTCTGAGCTTGTTTTCTTCCACCGAAACTGAGACAGTTGGAGTAGATGATTTCCAAGGTTCAAAGTAGACCTTTAGCAGTACACTGAACTGGCCCTGAGGGGCAGGAAGCAGTGTCACTAACTGGCTGCCTGGGTGTAAATCCCGGCTTGGTCACTTTCTAGCAAGTGGAGAAGAGATTTACCTTTGCAGAACCTGAGTTTTCCTAACAGCAGAAGGGGAATAATAAAAGTGCCCATTTCATAGGCTTTATTAAATGGAACAATGCATGTAAAATAGGCCTGGTACATAGTAAAGACAATAGAGGGAGGCTGTTATAATTAAAAGCTATGAAAATAGTCACTTCCAGAGTGGGGAAGAAAGAAAATATAGTGAAATGTCAGTTGCATCCAACCACTGTGCTAGGCACATTATCTCATGTAATTCTTATGACAAGCTTTTAAAAAACTCACAGTTTTTTAAAACTTTTAATTTAACTTATTTTTAAAAAAACGACGTGAGTCTAATCATAGAAGAAGAACTATAGAAGAAGTTGTAGGGCTTCCCTGGTGGCGCAGTGGTTGAGAGTCCGCCTGCCGATGCAGGGGACACGGGTTCGTGCCCCGGTCCGGGAAGATCCCACATGCCGCGGAGCGACTGGGCCCGTGAGCCATGGCCGCTGAGCCTGCGCATCCGGAGCCTGTGCTCCTCAACGGGAGAGGCCACGACAGTGAGAGGCCCGTGTACAGCAAAAAAAAAAAAAAAAAGAAGTTGTAAAAAAAAGCAGGTCTCTGGCTGGTACCTTTCATCCAGCTTCTCCCGATGGTAATATCTTACATAACAATAGTATAATATTCAAAACCAGGATGATGACATAAGCACAACACTGTTAACTAGACTGCAGGCCTTATTCAGATTTCCCTTGTTTCCATATGCACTCATTTGTGTGTGTTTGGGTGTATAGTTTTATGAAATTTTATCACATGTATAGATTCACTTACAACCAGCTAAGCAAATTGCTCAGCCTCGTTAAGCCTTGGTTTTCCCATCTATAAAATGGGGGTGGGGACATCCCTGGTGGTGCAACAGTTAAGACTCCATGCTCCCAATGCAGGGGACCGGGGTTCGATCCCTGGTCAGGGAACTAGATCCCACATGCATGCCACAACTAAGAGTTTACATACGTCAACTAAGGAGCACGCCTGCCGCAACTAAGACCCGGCACAACCAAATAAATAAATAAATAGATAAATAAATAAATAAAAATGGGGGTGAAGATACTATTTTCCTCAGAGAGCTGTTGTGAGAATTAAATGAAATAATGTATGTAAAGCTCTTAGAACAATACCTAAAATGTAGTGAGTGCTCAATAAATTTAAGGGTTTTTTTTTTTTAAGAAAAAAAGCACATTTTTGAAAAATGACTTCAATACATAAATAATTTGCATTTGTTCTAGAGAAAACAGAAAATGCTCATAAGAGTAAAAGTAACGTAAAATAAATTTTCAAATGCCCTTTTACCCCAAAATAACCACTGTTAATTTTACTCACCCCACAAATTTGAGGTATATTTCATTATTCTTACTTTATCATAAGAACACTGAGGCTCAGAAAGGTTGAGCAGTTTGCCACAGTCACTGAACTTATGAATGAGGAGCTGAGATTGAATGCACGCTCTTGCCTCCAGAAGCTCACAGCTGGGGCCAGCAGACAGGCCTATGAGTCATACCAATCCAGGGCAGACTGGAATGAACAGCCACTGCTGGTTTCTGAGTACTTGCTATGTTCCAAGCACTGCATGAGCACCTTGCAGGTTATCTCAGTGAGTCTTCACAGTAGCCCTTTGAGGTAGCTAACGTTCCCATTTCTGGATGAGGAAACTGAGGCTCAGAGAGATATTTTGTTCAAGGTCAGAGTTAGGGGCCGGTGGACCCAGGGAGCAGAAAGGTGTCGGTCACATGCTTCAGCCCAAGCTTAAAGCCTCCTCTCTGAGGGATTCAGACAAGATGCTAGGAGAGTGTCTGGGGAGAGAGTCTCTCCAGCTGGAGCTTTGGGCATCTCTCATCCTGGGGCTGGGGTGCCCTTCTCTGACCCCACCTTGACCCCAGACACCAAGATCCAGCCAAGATTTGGAGTGGACCCTGACAGCTGGAGCCTGCTTCCACTTGTCACAATGCCGACACTCCATCTGGAGTGGAGGGGTGAGAGCCTTTGAAAGGAAGAGGCAGAGGAAAAAGAGAGATCGAGTCTGCAGAGCAAAACCACCCGAGCCCTCAGTAAACCTTTTTACCTCAGGCTTTCCAGTCGCCTCTGACCTAGACTGCCAGACTCAGGAAGTGTTGGGAAGGCAACTGCAGGTATGTGATTATTGAGTTTCAAACTAATTACTTATGCTCCCCTTACTTCCAGAAAAGATTTAGACAACAAGAGACATAGAAACAAGTAAATATTTACAGAAGGATTAAAGAGCTCCATAATGAAATCAAATTGGAGAAGTAAGAAATCATTGTCTTCAAAATGCTGGACTGCGGATAATCACTGCAACTGAGCACCAAAACTTAACTGTGAGCTTCCTGGCAGTGGATGCAAAAAGGGAGCATATGAATTCCACACCTGCATTATCTCATAAAAGGAAGTACCTATACCAGATACCAGATGAGCCAAACTTCCTAACACTGAACTACAAGAGGAGTTTATTACACCTCATTCAGGCACTGGCCAGGGACCTTCTATGTAATAATATCTAGAACAGTGTTTTTACAAAGGATACAGATATTCATATTCCATGTGAACATCTCTTATGTTGGTGGTTCTCAACCTTTTCAGAATCGATATTTCCTTTTTATTTATTATTTTATTTTTTTTTTGCGGTACGTGGGCCTCTCACTGTTGTGGCCTCTCCCGTTGCGGAGCACAGGCTCCGGACGTGCAGGCTCAGCAGCCATGGCTCATGGGCCCAGCCATTCCACAGCATGTGGGATCTTCCCAGACCAAGGCTCGAACCCGTGTCCCCTGCTTCGGCAGGCGGACTCTCAACCACGCGCCACCAGGGAAGCCCGATGTTTCCTTTTTATAACAAATACATTAACATCCCTTTACTATCCTGAAATGAAGTTCACAAATAATATCCTAACTGCAAATTTACTCTTTAAAGAAAGTGAATACCCTAATTAATATAAAAGAGGTGATTTAAAATAAAATAATATTATTTGAATAGGCAAATGCTTGGTCAGACTACTCTAGAAATCTCAGTGAAGTTGCACCTACACAGACTTACCTTGAATGTGACAACTACAAATACTAACGGACACAGGTTTGTCGTTTGGCAACTCAGATAACGCCAAAATGAAAACTCATGCTAATTTCATTCCTGGAAAAGTCAGTGCAAAAACTCTTTTTGTATTTTTGTGTGAATTAGAAATGAGTCTAGGCTCAAGTAATTATAATCAAAATTTCACCCATATGAGTATCTGACGGGACACTCAAAAACAGTGGAAGTTGGGGCAATTCTTAATTGTGTGTGCCTGACGTCCTTCCCCCACAAATGCCTGAGGACTCCTCAATCGGTGACAACCAAAAACTCTCCCACAGATTACTAAGATATCCCCTAGGAGGTAGTATCTCTTCCTTTGTGAACCATTGTCTTAGATCAACCTTAAGTTATAAAAAAGAGCAAATGGGAATTCCCTGGCGGTCCAGTGGTTAGGACTCCACGCTTCCACTGCGGGGAGCACGTCCCGATTCCTGGAGAACTAAGATCTCGCAAGCCACGTGGCATGGCCAAGTAAAATAAAATAAAATAAATTTTAAAAGAGCAAATGGATATTGTTAAATTGCAGCTCTGTGACCACATTTCTAAGAGGAACCAAACTTATACATTCCTGGTACAGGTTGTGATGTGACCTCGTTCCAAGGCTGAGCTCTGGAGACGTTAATAATAGTACTGACCTATTTATATAGGGCTTTCCCTTTTGCCAAGCACTTTCAGAGATGCTATCTCCTTCAATTGTCACAAGAACCCCCTAAGTAGATTGTTATTCTCCCCCCATCTGAAGATGAAGAAGCCGAGGCACAGAGAGAAAGTTATCACACCCTGTAGATCAGGCACTGTTGATCGTCATAGAATTGTCTCAGCAAGACTTTTCACAGCAGCACGACTGCCAACAATTCACTCTGGACATCACTGGCCAGTGCCTGAATACAGAGCAATTGTTTCAAACCTTCATTTTATATGGAGGAACCTGAGGCTTGAGGAAGGAGGCGGGTTGTGTGATGGATGAGAATCACTTGCCTGTCCCTCCAGTGAGCCATCTGTGCTAGGGGATGACAGAAGGGGTAAAGTCCTGGGGCTGGAGATTTAAATCTCTTGAAGCCACAGAAATGGAGGAGGATGGCTTGGAATCCAGGCATTCGCCAAGCACATCATAAGTATCCTTTCCTCAACATCTTCTGGGGATGATGGGGATTTCAGCCGTCCCCTTAACACACACCCCCACCTCATCCATTCCTATCTATCATCCTATTCAAATGGATCTTGACCCCAGGCCATGAGACATAAGAGCCTCTCTACACCCAGGTGCACAAGAAGTATTATCTGGCACTTCCTCCACGGGCCCCAGTCAGCATAGGAGGTGCATGGGGACTCCAAAAATCAGGCCTGAGTTCAAATCCCGCTGCACCCCCCCAAATTACCTGATCAACTGGCTCTCATGGGGATAGAGACATGGATGAGAGAAATCAGCCTGGGGTAGGAGAAATGACCCCTTACCGTGAGCTTCCAAGTTTGGGTAACTGGGCTCATGGCCATCTGGTGATAGAAGTACCCTCAGTGGAGGAGCTCCTCCGTTATCCCCAGCCAGCCGAGTTCTGGGTCTACTTGGGACTCACTTTTCTGGTCAGAATGGAAGGAGAAGGCAGCTGAATCCCATCCCCCAAGGGTCACATGCTTCTCTCTGAGCGACAAGGGCTGCTTTTTTGGGTAGAGGTTTCTAAAACTTTGAGTGGCCTTGCAGATCCACCAACTCATTGGTAAGAATGGCCATCTCGCTGAGCAGAGAGGGACCACTTCAACTGAGGATGACTGGCCCAGGTGAAAGCAGCACCTTACTAAATTCCCACTGGAAGGAAAGGAGGGAGGAAGAAAGGAAGGAAGGGGGAAAGGAAGACAGAAGGAAGCATTTGGTCCTAACTGCAGCTGTCACCAAGTAAGCACCTACTATGGGCCAGGCATCATATTCTGCTACTATTATTATCCCCATTTTACAGATAAGCAAACTGTAGATCAGAGAAATTGACTAACATGTCCAAAGTTAGAAAGATAGAAAAATAGCAGAACCTAAATTTGAACCCGTGGCAGTCTGGCTCCCGGGAGTGCACCCATTTCACTAGCTGCCCCGTTGCTCTTACCTAGGCCTCCCTCCAGTCTGAGAGGCAGAGATTCTTAGCACCTCCCCCCAAGACAGATGGAGCACTGAGCCTCAATAAAGCTGAGGATGTTATTGTCGGTAGAGGCAGAGAGAGGGTGGCCATCGTCTCATGCATTTGTTCAGGATAGTGTTGAGCTTAAGAGCACAGGCCGAGGAAAAAGAGAGGAATTCTAATTGAGGCTGAGATTTTTACTAACTGGGTGGCCTTGGGCTGTTACTCACCTGTTTTTAGCCTCACCCTTTTAAAATAGGGAGGAGTATCTAGTCTTAGGGCAGTTGTGAGGATCACGCAAGATCATGAGCACATGGGAAGTGTCATTATTTAAAGTTCTTCTGCCTCTGCCTCAGAGGTTCAGATTTCGTTCAGATGCTTAACTCGTTATCCTAATTATGCAGACCAGTGCTTCATAAACTGGCTGATGTCAGAATTGCCTGCCAAAAGTGTAAATGCTTGGGACCCACCCCAGGAAGTTTTGAATTAGGAGGACCTTTTTATCTTAAATAAGTTCCCAGGTAATTCTGATGCATAACCAGGTGTGGGAGAACCAATCTATGAGCATAGACGTCTCAGCCACAGTGGGGAAGGGACCCAGGTGGGTCCCGTCTCCAAGTCCCCTTCTCCCATTTCTTGTCACCGCCAGCACCTCCTTCCCACTGGCTTGCAAGTGCTCTCCCTAAATGAAGGTCTGTATGGCCTAGCTGAGTCAGTGACAGTGTCCCAAGGAGCCTGTCTTTCCAGAGGCCTGGGAACCCAGCACAGACCTGGGAAGCAGGATGCCAAGGTTTCTGCTGTGGATTTGCCCCCTTGTGACTCACTAGTGGCCAGGGCCAGTAGGTTTCTAAGCCTCAGTTGCCCACGGTCCACAGATAGTCAGGCAAAGAAGAGTGGCCTGCTTCCTCAGGAGTGTGTCCCTGGCACTTGACTGCCAGAGAGCAGGTGGGGTAGAGAGGCCTGGGTAGAGAAAGGGGAAGAGGTGAAAGAATCCTGCATAACTATGCTTTCTCACTGACGTCTCTCCTTTGATGCTCACAGTGATAGGGAATAAAATCCAGCATCTACCTTGGGCCTGTAACATTCTCTGTTATCTGTCACTAGCCTTTGCTTCAATGTTATCTCATAACCCTCCCTCCTTTCTGACCTGCTTGCTGTTCCCTGAGCGCTCCAAACTTGTTCCCATCTCAAAGTTTTTGCCCTATTTGCACGGCTTAGAATACTTCGGCAATGGATCATCACAAGTCTGGTTCCTTCTGCTTATTCAAGCATCAGCTTACAGGTCACAGGCTCAGAGAGACCTTTGCTAATCAGTCACCAAGTCTAACGTGTTGTCCCAAGCACTGGGACACAACATCCTATAGTATATCATTGAATTTTAACTTTCATCTTAGCGATTGTCATCATAGGATCTAGTTTACTTTTTAATTTACTTAATGTGTTGCCTGTCTCCCCCTACGGTAGCGTGCAAGCTCCATAAAAGCATATCCTTGGCTGTCTTGTTTATTGCTGTGTCCCTAGTGCCTGATAAGTGTTCAGTGATTATTTGTGGAATAAATGAGTTAATGACTTTGCCCCAGAATGAATCGTGATTCCTTTTTCTGATTAGAGGACACCCAAAGTTCTGAGAGAAGTGACTGTCCCCAAACCATTCCAGGCCCTTTGTATTCTTTTTGCAGGTCCTTCCCATAAAACCTGGCTGACACACAAACCGAGCTGGGGTGAGGCTCACAGGTGTGATGAAAGCTTGGAGTTGCCCCATGAATGGGCTAAGACTGATGTGAGGGTGAGAAGGCAGAAGGTCACAGTGTGTGAAGGGAGAGGCAGGCTGGGACTGGAGAGCAGGGTGTGAAACTGGCAGTGGTGAGGGGAAGGGGGTGACTTGGCTGTGTGTCAGGAAGTGTTTCCCTCCACCCTCCCCTGGGGAGAGCCCTGACCCCAAGGTGGCTTCTTTTTGGGGAAGCAGGCTGTCAGGCAGCTGCTGAGGGAGAATAAAGGTGTGTCCTGGGTGGTGACAATCTACTGAGGTCCTAGGCCCAATACTGACCACCAAAAGGAACAATCCCACAGTGGCACTTGGCCAAATAGGTGACAGGTGAGCTTCCTCCTAAAAACCAGCCCAACCACACATGGAGCCTCAGACCTGTGGGGAAGGGAGAGAAAAGAGGTTGCTAAGGAAGTGGAACAGTCAGTATAGAATGATTAGTAATAATAATGATAATAATAGGTCACATTTATGACAATATGTCTGGCCCTATACTAATTGCTCTATATGTGTTCCCTCGTTCAATCTTCACGAAGCTCTCTACAAAGTAGGCATTATTATTATTGTTATTCCCATTTGAGAGATGTGGAAACTGAGACTCAGTGAGATTAAATATCTTGTCCAAGGTCACACAGTAAGAAGCAAAGTTAGGATTCCAGCTTAGATCTGTAGTGATTCCAGGGCATTATGGAAACCTAAACCTGGGGAGAGTTGCTAGGGACAAATTAAGAGGGGAGAGCCCCATTTACCCCTGCAGAAGTGGGGATGGGGAGGGAGAGTGGGATAGACTATGTATAAATAGCAGGCCTGTTTTTATCCCTACACATGGGCTGAATCAGGCAAGCAGCTCTACCTGGCACAATTTGAGGGCTCTGAATGCCAACCCAGCCCTGTGTCATACAACTCCCGTCCCAGCGTGTCCCTGGGAGCTGAAATGCCTACTGAGAGAGTAATTTCTTTGGGTCAGGACATTGACTCCAGAAGACCCCTGTAAAAATTCGTAAGTTGGAAGAAAAACACGTCAATCTCCTGGCACCTGTTGAACGTGGCAACCTAGGCTAGCCAGCTGGGTCCTGTGGGAGGGGGCTCAGCTTTTATGTTGGAGAAGAAGGTGGTGTTCAAAGGCAAGGAAAAGTAGGAGGCTTGTTTCACAGCCTGTGTCTCTCCAATCCCAGAAGCCTGGGAATTATACTCAATAGTTCAAAAATCCTAATGGAGACAATGTCCTCTGGGACAAAGATGGGGAGAAGCCACTCCAGTGGCTGGAAGAATACCACTAACTTCCTTTGCTTTTGCTGGGTTGATACCAGGTGCCTGCAACTGCAACTCTGGTAACCTTGGGCTCACAAGACCTCCTGGCATTCATGTGTCTAATTTTAAATGATAAATGAATTAATTATTATTTACTACTTGATTTATCGGTAGGCAAAGAAGAGGATTTCTGAAGCTCAGAAGATGACATGGGTGGAGGTCTCTGGTTTAGAGCAGGGATGACCGGAGGGACCAGGCCTGGAAGAGAGGAAGGATTGAGGGGTGTCCAAGGGCGAAGCGCAGCTCAGCAGTCCCAAGGCTGCAGCGTGACAAACATCTGGGGAAAGGTAGGAGCTGGTCCCCGCCACCTGCCGGTCAGCAGCCCTACCCACAGTCAGGCCGCGGCTGCTCTGGCCTAGTCCCAAAATATGTGAGCACCGCCCCCTTCTCCCGCCCCTTTTCCCAGCCGCGCCCACGGGGTCCGGGGCTGGGCGGCAGGCGCCTGGAGCCCGGCGGGAGTCCCAGCGCGGGAGGAGGGGGGGCGGGGCGGCAGGGGGCGGGGCGGAGTCTCGGCGCCTCCCGGAGCCTTATTCCCGGCCGCAAGCCCGCGAGCGCTCAGTCTACCGAGGGAGCTGCGCGCGGAAGGCGGCTGGCTCTACTTACTGAGGCTCAAGGGCTCGGGCGGACGGACAGACCGAGTGAATACAGAGACGCCCAGCGGCCGCGAGCTCCGCTCAGATCCCAGCCAGGCTTGCACGCAGAGGCCGGCAGCAGAACGTGCCCGGCAGGATCTCCTGTGCTCCTCCCACCCGGCTCCCGTGCCAGCGCCCGGTGGCCGCCGCCGCCTCCAAAGTGATTGCTGCCTCGCCGCCTCCGCCGAGTCCGGGACCATGAAGCTGCTGCCGTCGGTGGTGCTGAAGCTCCTTTTGGCTGCAGGTAAGAGGGCTGCCGGGGGTCGGGGGGGATGGGGACGCTCTGCAGGGGACACGGAGGAAGATCGCTGCAGCGCCCCCGGCGCGGGCCACTTGGTGGGGCCCGTGCTCCCTGGCAGGCGGGCGCCGGCAGCGGTACGTGGCGACGGGGGTCTGGGCGGCGGGTCTGAAGCGGCCTCGTCCCTCACCCGCAGTGCTCTCGGCGTTGGTGACCGGCGACAGCCTGGAGCGGCTTCGAAGAGGGCTGGCGGCTGGAACCAGCAATCTGGACTCCCCTACTCAATCTACGGACCAGCTGCTGCCCCCGGGAGGTGGCCGAGGCCGGGAAGTCCTGGACTTGGAAGAGACAGACCTGGACCTTTTCAGAGGTGGGTGTGAGGGATGCCCATCCTCGGACCCCGGTGGACAACTGAAGAATAAGTGGATCTGGCATTTATGCCGATTGGGCACACCTATGGTTTGGGGGTTTTCATGGAGAACCTCAAGGAAAAGCCGCTTGGCCTGACAAACTCACTGGGGGGTCCTAGAATGTAGATCCTGTTGTCTTTCTTGCCCAACGTAGGCTCACATGCCACGTTGCTGCCTTTCTGGATACTCTGAGGCAAATTGAAACAGGCAAGGTGTGTGGGGTTGGTACGTTCCTCTGAGGTAAGCTGGGTGATAGGAACAAGGAATGGTTGAGATGCTTTCCTTAGAGTTTCTGTGAAAAAATGTGCACAACCCCTAATTCCCACATCAACTGACTATTATGTATAAAATAAGGTAACAGATGTGGAGATGCTAGGCACATACAAGGTGTGCAGTGTTAGTCTCCTCCATCCACCTGTCTCCAGGTTGGGGAAACAGGGGAACGAGGAGCACTTGGTCCCCCCTCAGGTTAGGCCAGCACCTCCTCGGGAGGCTGTGAATGGTGAGCACTGGGTCCCTAGAGAGCTGTATTGATATGCTGGGTGTCTACAAATCCTACACAAGCCTGGATACTTTCTGACCACCTTGAGTCCCTGAGAGAGACTCCAAGGGAGGAAGGGCCAAATGGGATCCTTCAACCAGCAGAGGTGCTGTGGCTAAGTAAATACAAGCACAGAGCAGAGTCCAGAGCCTCCAGTATTGCCTGCTTCCTTGCCCCCAGTCACCTGCAGAGATTCTTAAGGGTGGAGCAGGGACTGAGCCCTGGAGCCCCAGAATGACTATATTTGGTTGGAAAGATACCCACCTGTTCTGGCTCTGTCTGCTCCTCTGCCACCCTTCTTCCTTACCCAGAGTTTCCCTCAGGTGCTATCTCTATTTAGTATACATCAGGGGTCTGCCCCAAAGCTGAGGCTGGGTTCCCACCTTCCATCCTCTCACAGTGGCCCTCTGGGGGTCACTCCTGGCCTGAACAACTGTATTCTCCTGGCCCTCTCCTCATAGGCAGGGCAGAGCTGGGCTGTGACTCACCCTCCACCCACACAGCTGCTCCTCCTAGCTCTGCAGACCTGACTCACTGCTCCCTCTCCCTGGCAGGAGCCTGGCTGTCACCCTGTCACTCTCTCCCTCCCTTTTCTTTTTTTTTAAAAATTTATTTATTTATTTATTTTTGGCTGTGCTGGGTCTTCGTTGCTGCATGCGGGCTTTCTCTAGTTGCAGAGAGCGGGAGCTACTCTTCGTTGTGGTGCGCATGCTTCTCATTGTGGTGTCTTCTCTTGTTGCAGAGCACGGGCTTTAGGCGTGTGGGCTTCAGTAGTTGGGGCACACGGGCTCCGTAGTTGTGGCTCATGGGCTCTAGAGTGCAGGCTCAGTAGTTGTGGCGCACGGGCTTAGTTGCTCCACGGCATGTGGGATCTTCTCGGACCAGGGCTCGAACCCGTGTCCCCTGCATTGGCAGGCGGATTCTTAACCACTGCGCCACCAGGGAAGTCCCTCTCCCTCCTTTTTCTGATCGGCTGGGCCCTCCTGCCTCAATTTCACCACAGCCGTGGTCATTGGTTTCCTCTGAGCATCTGCCTCACCTTCTGAGTTCTGAAAGGGCCTGGGTCTGCACCAGAGGAAACAAGAGTCTATGGGACTACTACTGGCATCTGCCTCTTCTTTTTACTTGGGTTTGCTGGGCAAAGACTATTTTTCAGGTCTAGGGATCCTATCACCTAAAATAAATAACTGTTACCATTTATTAAGTGCCTCCTGCATTCTAGGCACTTAACATGTTATTGTGGGTTAATTAATCCTTGCTGCAACCCTCTGAGATAGGAACACCTGTTCTCCACTTTTTACCAAGAGCTACAGGGTTCAGAGAGATTAAGTGACTTGCCCAAGATCACATGGCTGAAATTCGAGCATGGGTCTGCTAACTTCAGAGCCCATTCATTGTCTCATTCCTGGCTCAGCATCCCATGTGCTCTAGGCTTGTCTGGAAGAGGGGACTGGGTTGTGTGAGGCAGCTTGGTGTGTTGGGAAAGAGCACTGGATATGGAGTCTAGAGACCACATTTCAGATCCCAAACCTGTAGGACCTTGGGCAAGTCACTGCCTTTCAGGACCTCAAGTTTTTCAACAGAAAATGGAAAGCCATATTTTTTGAAGTCAATTCCACCCTGAGGATCCTAGGACTCCAGTCTAATGTATGACGCTCATCCTTCTACCAGACATGTGGCTATAGCCATAGACAGCAGGCACCTTTTTTCTGCTGGGACAGGGGAGGGGAGACTTGTGTCAGACCCCTGGGCTGATGGGCATAGCCCATGATCAGTCCCAGCTGGATGTCTGTGTGAGGTTGTTTTTCCCTTTTTAAGTGTGGAAAGAAGGGGGAGAGTTATCATTGTTCTAGTTCCTTCTGATAGTTCTTTACTTTCCATCTCTCTGCTTCTTGTGCACTGTACTCCCCATCCTAGGGAGCTGTAAACAGGACGTCTGGGGATATATGTAAATGGACCTTTGAGAGAAGTGGTGAGCTGCAAATAGCACACAGAGCAGGGTAGATATTTTGCTTGATGTCAAAAAAGCAAGGCTCTTTGAAATTAGCACACTATTGTAAATCAACTATAGATCAATAAAAATATTTTTAAAATTAAAAAAATTTAAAAAGTTAAAACAGCAAATCTCTGACCAGGGGTGGCCTGCTTGCTGTCCCTGAGCCTGGTTCTGCTCTGGGCTCATGGTCCGCTGCTGCTAATGGGTACCCCAGAGGGGACCACCTGGATATGGGCACTGTTCTTATTTTAGGAGCCTCTTCCCTCTAAAATACTCTCCAAGTACCTTCTCCAGAAGCAATTTTTATCTCTGACGCTGTCTTCCTGCAAATGGGTCACTGAGTGTAGCATCAGGAAATGAGGCTGATTTAAGGCCAAAATAGAACCAAGTGGGCGTTGGGGAGTAGGAGATGAGGATGGACAGTGGGGTGGGGGTGAGGTTAGTAGAACTGCCCAATCAGCTGCAGTTACTCAACAGAAGCTACTCAACAGAAGCCAGCATTCTTAGAATGAGGTCCTTTTTTTTAGTGTCACTTGGACCCAGTAGTCTTTTTTTTTTTAACATCTTTATTGGAGTATAATTGCTTTACAATGGTGTGTTAGTTTCTGCTGTATAACAAAGTGAATCAGCTACACATATACATACATCCCCTTCTCCCCTCCCTCTTGCGTCTCCCTCCCACTCTCCCTATCCCACCCCTCTAGGTGGTCACAGAGCACTGAGCTGATCTCCCTGTGCTATGCGGCTGCGTCCCACTAGCTATCTATTTTACGTTTGGTAGTGTATATATGTCCATGCCACTCTCTCACTTCGTCCCAGCTTACCCTTCCCCCTCCCCGTGTCCTCAAGTCCATAGAATGAGGTTCTTAAACTGAGTTTATGAAATCTCTTCCTTGGGACCCCCCAGCCTCTACTTCCTCCACCACTTTTGGGAGGTCTGCCCAGTCTTCCTTCAGCTCTTGGGAGGCACTGAGCCGAGAGGCCTTCCCAGGCCTCTGACTTCAGGTAGGATCAAAACATCCTTCCAGACACTGTGCTGTTCTGATTTTTTCCCCTGAGGAAGTCAAAGACGTAACAGGGTACTTTTCTACCGCAGCTGCTTTCTCTTCCAAGCCACAAGCTCTGGCCACACCGAGCAAGGAGGAGCGTGGGAAAAGAAAGAAGAAAGGCAAGGGGTTAGGGAAGAAGAGAGACCCATGTCTTCGGAAATACAAGGACTTCTGCATCCACGGAGAATGCAAATATGTGAAGGAGCTCCGGGCTCCATCCTGCATGTAAGTGTCCCTTCCCCGGGGCTGACTGTTAACAGCTCACTCTTTGTCAGCCTGATGGCTGTTCCTGGTTGTCACTGTTCCTTGAATTCATAAATCCACCCAGTTTCTTCTCAACCTCTGGGAGGAAGTTGGGAGGAGGGGAAATATTTTTAGTCAGCGGAAGGGGCTCCCCCCAGCATAGGATGCAATTTCCTGTGGCGTGGGTTTGTGACGCTCTTTCATCTTTGGGGGCATTTCCTGCTTGCTCAGAAATGAGCACACGCTAGGAGAGCTGACACCTGAAGGCAGGTTCTTCATTTCTGCCTCATGCCCTACTCCAGATGGGAGAAGCCAGTAGGAAACATGGCAGAGTGGGGCTCCTGGGTGGAGTGGAGCTCCCGTGGCCTTCTTTCCCACGTCCTGCAGGTAGGTATGAGGTGCATTTGGATATGTGCTATGCAGGTATGTGTACTCAGACATATGTGCATATGAATGAGCAAATGTGGGTTGATTCTAAGACATGGCTGGACTGTAGAGAAAGCAATCATTGTGGGAGCAGGGAGAAGCCCCTCCTCCCTTCTTCCTCACCCTGGCCAGGGCCAGGAGGTGGGGACATGGTGGGTATTGACCTTTGGCTATGGGGGTGGGAGAACACTTCCTTTGTGTAAGATTAACAGAAAATGGAACCCAACTCAGTAGGCATCAGCCCCCGGTCAGGCAGTACCACCCCTTCCCTGGGCAGGGGTGTGGGTGGAGAGGCCATGGATTCCCCAGCCACTCTGCTAGGCCCAGCCCAGCAAATGGCTGCCTTGGCAACCCCTCAGGGATGACGACACTGCCATGCTCTGTGGCAGGCATAATGTCGCCACTGTGCCTGAGACCAACACCCACATCAGGCTGTAAACATGCACTCTCGTCTGCTGGGCTTGAGTTTCTATGGAGTGGCAACCTCTGTGACCTGGGAGGCTCTGGACAGAGTCAGGAGATTGCTGTGTGCACACGCTTCCCAGCCTGTCAAGAAGGCTGGCTGCCTCGCATCTCTTCTGCTGTGATTGGTACAGATCCTTTGTTTTTTTTTTTAAAGCTTCCTTATCCCATCTGATCTCATATAGCAGAGTTGCCCTGTATTTGGCAATTGTCAGACAGACCCATCACCCCCCTCCATGTCTACAGTCACTTGTGTGTCCTCTCCTTTCATATCCTTGTCAAGAGCTTGGTATTGGAGAGGGTTGCTTAAGAGTGACCTAGACAGTGGGAGGGAGACGCAAGAGGGAGGAAGTATGCGGATATATGTATACATATAGCTGATTCCCTTTGTTATACAGCAGAAACTAACACAATATTGTAAAGCAATTACACTCCAATAAAGATGTTAAAAAAAAAAAAAAAGAGTGACCTAGACAGTCCCCCAATTATTCTTCCAGAAGTCTTGAGACAGGGCAGGGAATGTTTGTCCTAAATTTGTAAACTGGCCTCATTAGCACAGGGTGGAGGCAGTGACTCTGAGCGTAGTCAAGATGGATCAAGTCCAGAAACCTGTCTGGGCCGAACTGGTCCAGGGCGTTGGTGGACGGACTTCCACTGCTCAGCTGAGAACTCTTTTAAGGCTTCTCTCCTGGAGAGCTGAGCTTGACTGACCACCTAAACCCAGAGAACCTAGATAATGGTGTCCAGGGTCAAGGTGGCCCTAGGGATGGTGATGGTAACTGTGACAGTGCCTTCCTTCCTTTGCCATGGAGCTTTACAGTTTACATTTAATATGAGTTGAGCCCAACAGGTCTCTGTTGAGCACCTACTTGGTGTCAGCTATTCTAGGGGACGGGAAAATACAGCCCTGTATTCTCAAAAGCCCTCTGCTGGGTAGGCAGGGCTTGCTGTCTGTACTTGAAAGATGAGGAAACTGGAGCCCAGAAGTAGGAAGTGATTTGTCTGAGATCAACAGCTAAATAAAGTGTGTGGAAACAGGACAGGCACTCAGGTGCCTGACTTCCCGTCCAACATGCTTTTCATGCCCCCAAGCTGCACTGGGTGTTGGATTGCGTCCTTCTTCCCTGTCTGTTCTTACAGAGTTGGAGCACGATTTTACAGAGGGCAGCTATTATACTAGAGGTCTCCTAAGGCTTTTTCTAATTGAAGAGCATGGAATCTGATGTGAAGACTCTGTGTCTGCTTCCTAGGCAGATTTTCAAGGGGCTGGATTCTGTGTCTGGCTTGGCAGCCTCCTGTCTCCAGCCCTTGGTACTCAGGGCAGCAGGCAGCAAGAAGACACAGAGCTCCTGGTTTGGGAGAATGTGACATCTGGGCACCTACATCTGGGACGCTTTGTGGCTCCTTCTTGCCTCCAGACCCAGCAACCACCAGCCGGGTGTGTCAGGCTGCCGTGGTGAGCTTGAGGCTGGCCGGCTTCCTAAACCAGCCCTCTGCAGCCATCACCCACAGGAAAACCCTTTTGTGTCACCAGCCAAAAGTTGCCCTCAAAGAGCAGTTTCCTGGGACTCCTGATGAGCTGCTGACCCAGAAACTGGCTGCAAAGTTTCCTGTGGCTGGAGGAAGCCTGGGGACAGTTAGCCTGACGAGGACTCAGAGCTGGAAGAGAGACAGGCCTGAAGGCTCTACTTGGCCTCACTGCCCAGATGCCAAGAAGGAATGGCGAGCCCCCTTCTCTTTGGCTCCGTCTGACTTTGGTGCTCCCTTCCTCAGGATATGGGCAGTATCCTCCGGAATCTGATTATATAGTAACTCCCACACATGTGGGACTTGGCCTTTTATTAAGTGCTTTTATTTGTATTATCTCATTTGAGCTTCACAAAGCTCTAGTGAGGTAGGCATTTATTATTCCTGCCTTTCACATGAGAAAACTGAAGCTTGGAAACACGACCGTAACTTGCTCCAGATCACCTGGCTAGAAATAGCAGCAGGACCAGTCTGGAACTCATGTATTCTGAGTCCCCTGCGCCAAATGGTGCCCCCTCCACCTCCTGGGGTAGGGGTGGAGAAATCCAAATTGGAAGATGTCTCTGTACTCTAGAGGGTCCTTGCTTCTGTTGTAATACAACTTCTGAAATGGGCCACAGACGTGGGTAGGAGCAACACATCGCAGTTTGATGGGTCACTGGCTCTGGGCAAGACACACGATCTTGCCCTCACCCTGGGATGCTTGGAATGCTCCTTCCCTGGGGGAGCCAGCAAAGGGAGGGGGACGTGGGTAATATTAGGATGTTTACATTATTATCCTTTTGACTCAGGGTGGGGGTGGAGGGATTATGTAACTGAATTGTGGAACTCTGAGGCCAAGCTTTATTTCTATCATCTGAGTAAGTACCTGTGGGGTTTGAATGATGGGCTGGAAGTGAAAAACAGACTCAACTTCACCTTCCCTCCCCGCAGGAAAGCACAGTCTCTGAAGTCAGCCAGACTGCTGAGTCAAATCCTGGTTCTACCACTCACTACCTGTGTAATCTTGGGCAGGTTATCTAACAGAAGTTTGGCCTCAGTCTCTTCATCTTTAAAATGGGGATAGTAACTCCTACTTCATAGAGATGTTTGGTTTTTTTTGTTTTTTTGCGGTACGCGGGCGTCTCACTCTTGTGGCCTCTCCTGTTGCGGAACACAGGCTCCGGATGTGCAGGCTCAGCGGCCACGGCCCACGGGCCCAGCCGCTCTGCGGCATGTGGGATCTTCCCAGACCAGGGCACGAACCCGCGTCCCCTGCATCGGCAGGCAGACTCTCAACCACTGCGCCACCAGGGAAGCCCATAGAGATGTTTTTAAGATTACATGAAATGATCCTTGTAAAGCAATTAGCACAGAGTACTTGGCTCATAGTAAGCCTGTAATGTGTGCTATTAATTGTTATTTATCATTCAAGATAACAGTAATAATAACTGAGAGAGCAGAGTCAGACCGCTCTCTGTTTCTGCTCCAGAAACCCATCAAGCCCATCAGATATGTGTTTCCTTGGGGTAACCTACACTGTTCAGAATGGAAAGAATTATGAATTTGGAATTTGGCCCTTCTGCTCCCTAGTTGTGAAACATTTAGCAAATCATTTACTCTCTCTGACCCTAATCGTAGTCTTTCAATATGTAAAAGAGGTTATACCTGCCTACCAGGGTGTTATGAGTCTCAGTTAAGCTAGTCGATAAGGACAGTGTCTTAAAAAGTTCTTTGAACAAGTGAATTTCCAGGGGTGCTCCTAAGAGCATCCTCTATGTCCTGGCAGGATAGGGGTCATTATTTTGTCCACCTGGGCCGATGGGACAGATGCATGGAGAGGCTGGGCAAGGAGCTGTGTGCTCTGCTGTGGGCCTGACCTACATTTATCCTGCAGTGAGTTGGTTCCCCGAAACACCCAGAAGGAGCTGGGAAAGGAAGAGGTGCTGGGAAGGAAGGCAGGGGCAGCCCGGCCCCTGGGTCTGATAGGTCTGCTCCTTGGAACTTTCCTGGTACCTCTCGGCAGGAAGAAGGGATTCCTTGCTCTGAGGAATGAGGTGCCTAACCTTTTCCCCAGAGGATATGCAGTTCAGAATAGAGGGCCACCGGGTTCTCGGTGCTTCCTTCAGCAGTTAGTGGCCTAAAGTCCCCAGGCAGACAGTGCCACGGCATCCCTGACTGGGCATTTATGGATGTGTGTGGGCAGCACACTGAGCTCACCATCAGACAATCTGTGTCTATGTCTCTGCCCTGCTATGTGACCGTGGGGAAAATAGCTCTGCCTTTCTGTAACATGGGCTCCTACCTATATCAAAGGATCTCTGGGATGCTCAGATAAGGAAAGGGATGTGAGGGAATTCCCTGGCAGTCCAGTGGTTAGGACCGCGCTTTCACTGCCTAGGGTCTGGGTTCAATCCCTGGTCGGGGAACTAAGATCCCACAAGCCAAGCCGCGCAGCTCCCCCGCAAAAAAAGAAAGGGACGTGAATGTGCTTGTTCAGCTGTAGGCACTTCTCAATCTTCCCAACGGCTTCCAGGAAAAGTTTTGTGTTAGAAGAGGCAGTTGCCATCTGATTTATTTCTTGAGTGAGAAAAGCCAAGGTTTTTTTTGTGACATTCTAAAATGTACTGGCAGAACAGCTAGGCAAGAAGATGTTTTCTTGGTTTGTTTGCTTTGTCCTGGGATGAAGTAGGCCTGATAGCCCAGCGTTCAGAGGCCAAAGGCCAAAATTCAGCTTTCAAGTTGGGCCTTGCACCCAGGGGGAGCTGGGAGTTAAATGAAGGAAACTTGAGAAAAATGACTTCTGGCAAAGGAGCAGGGCCTATTAATAGGCTGGGCAGTGGCAGAGGGACTGGACGCTGGAAGCATTGGTGGGGAAGGCTGGGTTTATTTCTGGGTCAGAGTGTTGAAGGGCCTCACAAGAGGGAGTGATACTGAATCCCCTCAGTCCAACCCACCAGCTCTTGTGCCCAAGTCCTCTGAACATTTTAACACACATGTAATTAATCATCCACACGTGGAACAATCTAGCCAAGACCTGAAGTCCTCCTTTGCTTTTTCCCTGCCCGGAGTAGGAATTTTGTGCCAGAGGACCAAAGGGAATGAAGAAGGGGAGGGCGTGGAGTGAAGGAGGAAGGGCACAGAGCCTTTAGAGGGGCTTCTAAAGAGTCTTGTACTATAGGAGGCTAGAGGAAGGACAGGAATCACAGTTAGGGACTGACAGGCTGAAGCTGTGAGGAGTGGGCTCTGGCTTATGTAGGTGGCCCGTTGCCAAGAGTGAAGCCAAACCACTAACTTCATCTCTGCTTTGTTCTGTTTTGGACCAGCTGCCACCTGGGTTACCATGGAGAGAGGTGCCATGGGCTGAGCCTCCCAGTGAAAAATCGTTTATATACCTATGATCACACGACCATCCTGGTTGTGGTGGTCGTGGTGCTGTCATCCGTCTGTCTGCTGGTCATCGTGGGACTTCTCATGTTTTGGTGAGTGTTACAGGCTGTTTTTGCAAATCACTTCTATTCCTCCTCCTCCAGGATCTTCTACCTGATGGTCACATGAGCCCTCTAACCTCCCAAATCCTGGGCTAGGAGTCTGACTAACATTCCTGGGTACAGGCTCTCCAAGAACCTGGCTTCTCTGGTATGACATATGTCCAGTGTCTAGAGCCCAGGAAAAAAATTGCCAGGCCATAGGAGGTCCTGCTTCTCACAGCAGGCTCAGCAACCCACCCATGGAGCCACATCTTCACACAGTTCTTTTTCCTGACTCTGTTCTCTGATGGCATTAGGGTGTGGTTTGGTAGTCAGGGCATGGGTGGTGCTATTGGTATATCCTTCCAAATCTGGGGCATCTAGTCCCCAGGCCATGCTTTCAATCCAGCTTATATTCTAGACTGAGGAGACCTACTAAGCACCCTGTGCCCATTTACAAACATGCAACTCATGTGTTGTGAGACCTGGATCAAGTTACCTGTCTTTCTAAGGGTTGTAATCTTTCAGTGATTGTAATCTCTGTTCCCCTACCTTATAAAGATGTTGTGAGGATTGTATAAATGAGGTGAAAGTTCTTAGCAAATTGTAGCCTGCCATTAGAGACAGGCATCCTTTGGGGCAGTTGGACCTTTGGCCAGAGGTCTGTTGAGCTGCTGTATCCTCTGGGCTTTTCCAAGTATGGAGAGAATCACTGGGCCAGAATCTTTTGGAAGGACCAGCTCTGGGGCCTGCATGCTGCTGTAGCAGGCAGAGCTTGCTCACAAAACTTACTTTCCTCAGGTACCACAGGAGAGGAGGTTATGACGTGGAAAATGAAGAGAAAGTGAAATTGGGCATGACTACATCCCACTGAGAGAAACCTGTGCTCAAGGTAATGGTCCATCCTTTGCCCAATGGTACCATCACCACCTTTCCTGGATCTGTTTCTAGGCATGCTGAATTCTTCTCTTGACCTAGGAGTTAGGGGTTGGGCTGCTATGGAGTCAGGGTCCCACTGCAGAATTGTTTTCAAAAAGGTTCTCAGTGCTGCATCTCCACTTAGGGTGGAAGTTGCTAGAGAGATACCCAAGACCAATGCCTGAGAAGACAGCTTCTCTTGTCCTTGTCTCTTCTCCTTCCCACCCCTTCCCAGAGATCTTTCCACTTCTTTTTTTTTTTTTTTTTTGCGGTACGCAGACCTCTCACCGTTGCGGCCCCTCCCGTTGCAGAGCGCAGGCTCAGCGGCCATGGCTCACGGGCCCAGCCGCTCTGCGGCATGCGGGATCCTCCCGGACCGGGGCACGAACCCGTGTCCCCTGCATTGGCAGGCGGACTCTCAACCACTGCGCCACCAGGGAAACCCTCTTTCCACTTCTTAAAGCTGGACCCAGGAGACTCTTAAGACCTCTTAAGCTGGATCCAGCTTTAAATGCCTTCTTCTTGTGCTTTAGGAATCAGCTGGGGACTGCTACCTCTGAGAAGATACAAGTTGATGACAGACTCTGCAGAGGGGAAGGACTTCACAACTAGCCATGAAGATTCCTTCATCCCCAGTTGCCATCTAAATTGGGCCTCCCATAACTGCTTTGCCAAAATACCAGAGCCTTCAAGTGCCAAACAGAATATGTCCAGTGGGATCTGGGTCAGAAGAAAGCAAAAGTGAGGGACCTTCGTGCCCTTCTGATTCTCCTCCACCAAGCCCTACTTACCCCCATAAGTTTGTTTAAACACTTATCTTCTGGATTAAAATGCCAGTTAAATTCCATATGCTCCAGGATCTTTGCCTGAAAAAGAAGGAAGGAGAGGAAGAAAGAAAGATTCGGGGACTGGAAGAAAGTAACAAAGATTGAGAAGCCATGTGCTCAACAAGCCACCAAGGGATCTGCCATTTGGACCCTTCAGTGCTGAATTTGATGAGTTAACTGTGAAATACCATAAACCTGAGAACTCTGAATTTTGAGACTTCTACCCAGATGGAAAAATAACAACTATTTTTGTTTGTTTGTTTGTAAAATGCCTCTTAAATTATATATTTATTTTATTCTATGTATGTTAATTTATTTAGTTTTTAACAATCTAACAATAATATTTCAAGTGCCTAGACTGTTACTTTGGCAATTTCCTGGCCCTCCACCCTGCATCCCCCACCCTCTGGCTCAGCATTAGTCTCCTCTGCTGCAAATGTGAGATGGCTCTGTGATCCATCTGTAGTACTCTATTGTCTGTCCACATTTCGGAAGATCTTCCATGATCTGAGTGCCACAGGGGGAGTTCTGTACGGTCAGGCTGTAGGAATTAACTTTGTCAGATCCACTCTATGAGTTGGACGGCAGTCTTGCCTAGGCGATTGTGTCTACCGTTTGTGTTTTGAAAGCCCAAGGTGCTGATGTCAAGATGTAACAGATATCGGTATTCCCCTGTGTCCTCTCCCTGCCCAGTCTCAGAAGAAGTTGGGCTTCCATGCCTGAAGCTTTCCTGGCCCCTCACCCTCCATGGGTCCAGGTCCACAGAGTGGGAACTCACTGTCCCTTGTGTCAAGACACTTCTCTTATCCTGCCATTCTTCTGGTGCTACTCCATGCAGGGGTCAATGCAGCAGAGGATAATCTAGAAAAGGTATTAGCAAAGAAAAAGGCTGAGGAGGAACAGGAAACATTGGAGCTGACTGTTCTTAGTAATCGATAACCTACCAATTGCTACAGAGAAGGTTGGAGGTGAGGAGGGCTTTTGTGTAAACCCACCCACCTCACCAAAACTACAAAGGTATGCTGTCGTGGTCCCTTCTGGAAGTTTCTGGTGCCATTACTGAACTGTTACAAACCTGAATTTCCAAACCTGGTTTATATTTATACTTTGCAATTCAAATAAAGATAACCCTTACTCCATAGCCTTCTGTCTGATTGTTTTAACTGGGAGCTAGTTTAACGTAGGTATTTTCTAAGCCCATAAATAGCCCAGGCCTATTTATATATACTATCTCAGTATCCCCAACAACCCTATGTAGGAGGTACTATTGTCCCATTTTTCCAGAATTGGAAACTGAGGCTTGGATAGGTTAGGTAACTTGCCCGAGGATACACAGTTGGTAAGTGAGAGAGCTGCAACTGGTAATCTGATTCTAATCATTTGTCTTAGTACTTATATCATACCATCTCTGAGACAGTAGAGAATAGATCTTTCACATAGGAAGTTGGGCTGGCTGTAACCGGGAAAGACATCTGCCCATTCAGTGGGCAGACCCTGGCGTCAGGGCCTATGCTGTCTGTGCAAGCAGGCATTGCTCCTGGAGGAAACAAGTCACCTTTGACTCCCCTCTCATGCTCCACATTCCATCTATCATCTATCAGCAAATCTTGTCAGACCTACCCTTTGGATATATGCTGAATGCAGCCACTTCTCATCACTGTCACTATCATCATCCCAGTCCAATTCACCATCAGCCAGGGACTGAAAATGAGCCCTTAGCTGTGAAAGCGCAGAGTCCTAACCACAGGACCATCAGAGAATTCCCTCTTACCTAGACTCTTGTGGTGGCCTCCTGTCTCCTTTCTTCCACCTTACTCCCATATAGCCCATTTCCAACGTAATAGCCAGTGATCATTTAAAACATAATCCAGATCTTGCAGGCCTTCTCTGACTACCCTATTATACGAGAGAACATTCCTCTCCCACCCCACTCCTCTTACTCTCATTCGGCTTTATTTTTCTTCATTGCCCTCATCACCACTAACATATTCTTATTTGTTTTTGTCTATCTCTTCCTACTAGAATGCTAGCTCCATGAAGATAGGGGTGTGTACATTGCTCCAATCCCAGATTGTAAAAGAGTGCAATTGAGTTGTAGGCACACAATATTTGTTATGTGGATGAATGAATACAAGAAATGACTAAAATCCAATCCAAGGCCAGCAAGTGGACAAGTATGTGATGCAGTGCTGCCCTGGAAGTGTGATTGGGTTTAAAAAAGGACATTTGCTGGGGAGGATGGATGGGGATGACAGGATGAATGGAATTCGAGACAGGTCATGTTGTCCTGGACAGAGTGGAAGCAGAGACTTCCACTGGGAGGCCGTTAGACAAGTGCTACTGGATGCCCCCTCTGCATCCTCTTCTCTTTGAGAGTTGTGACATTGTGAAGTTTCTCCGGGAGCCCACAGAGAGATCTTACATGTACTTTGTCCAAAGCTGAACATATGCATAGCCTATAACCCAGCAATTCCACTTCCAGTGATATACACAAGAGAAATGAGTACATATGCTCACCAAAAGATATGTACAAGAGTGATCTTAGCATTATTTGCAATAAGTGAAAACTGGAAACTACCCCAGTACTCATCAGTATTTGATGATGAAATGAATAAATACATTGTCGTATATCTATACCATGAAATATTAAATAGCAATATGGATGAATCTCACAACGTACTGCTGAGTCAAACAAGCCAGACACAAAAGGATACCTTCCGTGTGATCCCATTTATTTAAAATTTTAAAACAGGCAAAACTCATCTATGGGGAAAGAAATTAGGAAAGGGGTTACTACTGGGATTGATAATGACTGGAAGGGGGAAGATAAGGGAACTTCTGGTGTTCTGATAATGTTATATTCTAAGATTTAGGTACTGGCTTCCCATGTGCACCTCACTTTGAGAAAATTCATTGAGTATGATTTGTGCATTTTTCTACAGGTATTAAACTTCAATAAAAAGATTCTTAAAGACTTTGGTAGAGGACTCTTTTGCTGTTTGCATTATATAAAGCTCTGTAAAGTACCAATGTATTACTTCGGTAGTCAGAGAAAATGGTACAGAAATAACTCTGGAGCAATGAGTTACTTTGAACTCTTCGTGGGGCTCCCTTTCCTGCCTCTAAGCTTCAAGCCTCCAGTCCTCACTCAGGGCTGGGCTTTTCCGAGCACACTGTTTCTCCAGCTAATGTTTCCTGTGGGTTCTGGACTTCCTGCTTTTCAGCTGCTCTCTCCTCCTGCCCCTGCTGCTGATAAAAGCTCTCCTTGGCTTCACTGGAGCTCCCCTGGGCATCTACTTGGCTGATACAGTGACTCTGGGAGCCTCTGAACCAGCAGTCACTTCTCAAGATTGGCCAACAGAAGAGATCGGGCCCTTGTGAGTACTGAGAAACATCTACCTCTTCTCTTTTCCTTTCAGTATCCTTTGAGAGACTTTCTTTTATGACGTACATAGTAATCATTATTAGGTTAATAAATATTTAACATTCATGGAGTACTCACTAAGTAGGGCCCACTGGGCCAGGAGGTAGGTGCTCTGACTCCACGCATGACGTAGATGCTTAAGGTGAGCAGTAAAGTCAGGCTGTTAACTCGGGAAGTCTGACATCCAAGGCTGTACTCTAACCACTAAGCTACATTCTCAAATGAGTTCTCAGGGCCACACTTGTGTTCTCTTCTTCTCAAATCCAGAAAGTATATAGTGAAGAAATTACATGAAAAAGATCTTAGAGAGCAACTCCTTAGAGTTTCTTCTCCTGCCCCAAGATGCCTTATCAGGGTGCTGGGGAAGGAACAGGAATACAGACTGACACAGACTTGAGTCTGAGTCTAGGCTTCACTGTTTACTAGCATGTGGCCTCATGAATGATACCTGACTTCTCTGAACCTTCCTCCCTATCTATAAAATAGACATACTAAAAATATCCACCTGGAAGAGTTGCAGAAATGATATATGTGAGCCAAGTGCCTAGCTCAGGGTCAGCCACATGTTAGACGCTCAGTATATGATAGTTGTCATCAGTAACCTGTCCAAGAAGCTAATTAGTGGCACATCCAGGATTGAAACCCAGGCCTCTGATTCTCAATCCACAATACTTTTCTTAGAAACAAGCAATGCTTTTCAATTATTGTTTTACATTTTAACGGCAGCTTTGGTTTCAAAGGAGCCCTAAAGGGTCTTAACAAATATATGTGGATTTAAGAAGACATGGAACAGAAACTCAGTCCAAACATATCACTTCAACTCGGCTGGCCTGAAATTTTTCCCTTTGTCAACGATGCCTGAAAATTCAAGCTTCCTGTTTGAGAATGCTAATACTCCTGGGAATAGCTATACATTAAGAGGCTGGCATTCTTAGTTGACGTAATTCGTTTTATTTTTTTAATAAATTTATTTATTTTATTTATTTATTATTTTGGCTGCATTGGGTCTTCGTAGCTGCGTGTGGGCTTTCTCTAGTTGCAGTGAGTGGGGGCTATTCTTTGTTCAGGTGCGTGGGCTTCTCCTTGCGGTGGCTTCTCTTGTTGTGGAGCACGGGCTCTAGGCACGCGGGCTTTAGTAGCTGTGGCACGTGGGTTCAGTAGTTGTGGCACATGGGCTCAGTAGTTGTGGCTCGCGGGCTCTAGAGCGCAGGCTCAGTAGTTGTAGTGCACGGGCTTAGCTGCTCTGCAGCATGTGGGATCTTCCCGGACCAGGGCTCGAACGCATGTCCCCTGCATTGGCAGGCAGATTCTTAACTACTGCACCACCAGGGAAGCCCCGTAATTCATTTTAGCTTCATCCATTCAGCGAATATTTGTGGAGGCCTCTTTATCAACTTTCAAATGAAATCCATGCTCTGAAGAAGAGGGAGGGCATTTTGATGGAGTAAGGTGGGAGGGAGAAGAAGTAATCTTGGAGCAAGTACATTCATTTATCATTAAAAAAAAATTGACGGGCACTTACAATGTGCCAAGTAATATTCTTGTCACTGGAGAACAGTGGGCAAGACTGACACATGGACCAACAATACATGTGTAAATAAAGAAATGGGATAATTTCAGAAATAACACACACACGAGTGATCTACTAAAGAGTCAGTAGGGACAGAATTAATTTACATAGGTGGCTCAGAAAAGGTCTCTCTGAGGAGGTAACATCTGAACTGGGACAAGGCAGGATCAGGCATGCAAAGAATAAGCTTAGTATGTGTGAGTGACAGAAAGGAACCCCTGAGTTGTAGCATAGTCATTGGAGGTTGAAGAGGGAGGTAAGAACCGGATGGTAAACAATTTGGAAGCCAGTGGAGTGTTTTGAGCAGAGGAGTGATATGATTTAATTTATGTTTTACAAGTATGACTTTGACATACAGAGAAAGGGTCCTAGGGGGCAAGAGTTAGGAGACCTTTGCAGTCATCCAGGCAAGACATGATGGTGGCCAGGAGAAGGGTGGTAGCAGAGCAGGTGGTAAGAAATGGTCAGATACAGGATACGTATTGGAGGAACCACCTATAAGACAGGCTGAAGGATCAAATGTAGGCACTAAGGAAAGAGAAGAATCAAGGATGATTTTAGCCTGAGAAACTGGCCAAATAATGGTTCTGTTCATCAAGATGGGAATGAATGGGGGAGCAAGTTCACAGGGGCCACAGAAATCAAAAATTCTTTTGTGGGGACTTCCCTGGTGGCTGAGTGGTTAAGAATCCGCCTGCCAAGGCAGGGGACACGGGTTCGAGCCCTGGTCCAGGAAGATCCCACACGCCGCAGAACAACCAAGCCCGTGCGCCACAACTACTGAGCCTGCACTCTAGAGCCCACAAGCCACAACTACTGAATCCCCGTGCCTAGAGCCCGTGCTCTGCAACAAGTGAAGCCGCTGCAATGAGAAGCCCGCGCACCACAACAAAGAGTAGCCCCCGCTCGACACAACTAGAGAAAAGCCTGTGCGCAGCAGCGGAGACCCAACGCAGCCAAAATTAAATAAATAAATAAATAAATAAATAAATAAATAAATTTATATTAAAAATAAAGAGAATTCTTCTGTGGACATTTTAAGGCCAAATGGGATGAAGGAGGGCACTACAGTGAGGGTGATGGGAGGGAGAAGGAGGCAAGGAGGAGAAAAAAGGAAGCAAAAGGGATAAATAAGAAGGACCTGAAGACAGAAAAAGAAAAAAAGAAAAATAAGGACACCTGCCATTTATATGGTGTTTCACAGTTCTTCTCTGAGAGGATCTTATTTAACCCTTACAGTGCCTCGGAAAGGTCGATAGTATTATTATCTCCAGTTTAATGGAAGAGGGCCCTGAAACTTGGAGGAATGAAGAACCTTCCACAAGGCTATTACTACCTAATGCAATTCTCACTGACCACAAGCTTCTAACTTGACCACCATTCTCCGAAGAGAGAAGAGAGGAGAAGCCTCTGTGTTTTCCTCCTTGCTGTGGTGAGGCGCCCAAGCCGGGCCAGGCCTCTGGGAACAGGACACCAGGCAGTGTTGCTCCATGGAGACCAACCCCGGAAAAAGAAAAGGCTACCCTTGCCTGAGAGCAGGAGGAAGAAGTTAGAATTGCCCCTTCCATGGTTGGTTTCCGGAGTGTCAGGCCACCACCATGTTAATATAATTTGGAGGTTGTTTGGGTTTGGATTTCCTTTTTGAACTTTTAAAATTACACATTTTTTCTTGATTGATGGAGAAAGAGAACAGGACCTCTTAGCTCACTGCCACCCACACAGCTGTGAAGGAAGCCAGCTGCCCTCTTGCTCTTCAGAGAACATCCCTCCCTCCCTCCATTCTTCCCTCCCAGCATCTTGGCCATTACTAACCAACAGGACGTCTAAGGAAAAGGGCCCCTTTCAGGGCTGGAGTGCTGTGGTTAGTGGATCAGAGCCTGCGTGGGAGGCTTCCCCAAAGATGTATGGTGTGGATGTAGCAACCAGACAGATGGGAGGAATTAAGTCACTCTTTTCCCCAACCCTCATTTCCTTGTAACCTAGAAGTCATTGGGTTGGTTTCCCTATGATGAGAGACTAGTGTGTTTTTTTTTGATGTGGACCATTTTTAAAGTCTTTATTGAATTTGTTACAATATTGCTTCTGTTTTATGTTTTGTTTTTTTGACCACGCGGCATGTGAGATCTTAGCTCCCCGACCAGGGATCCAACCTGCACCCCTGGAATTGGAAGGAAAAGTCTTAACCACTGGAGCGCCAAGGAAGTCCCTGAGAGACTAGTGTTATTTTTGCTGTCCCCCAGCTTTTGACAGCAGGCATGCTTCACTGGGAGTGTGAAATAAGGAAGAAGCTACCACTTGTTCTTCCTTTATGCTATTTGTGTCTGGGTTAAGCCTGGTTATGTACACCATGCCCTCACCGAAGGCTCTCTAGGAAGGCCTAACTTCTTTCTGTTTCTTTGAGGGTACTGAGTGGATTGGTGGCCCTGGGAAGCCCTGTGCTTGGTAAGGAGGGCCTGATCAAGTCCATTAGGGGGTAAGTGTGCTCTCCTGCTTAGTCGATACAACTCCAGACCCTGAGACTCGAGGCCTGAGAAGCCTGACCCAAGTTCAAACCTGCAGGTACAAATATCCTTTTCCAGTTTGGATACCTTCTGGAGAAAGTCAGCCAGTCCCAGTTGGGTTAGTCACTTTTCCCCTGTGCTTCCACAGAACCGGGCCTGGACAATGCAAGGACAATTGGTCCTCTTCCCATAGCACCTTTGGTGTTCCTCTCCCATGGTGTCCATCACACTGTGTATTGTCATTATTCACTTATCTATTTTTCTCACTGTGAGCTCATGGAGGTCATGTGGTGTTTCCTTTTGCAGCTCTCTCTGCCGGTACCCAATACAGTTCCCAGCACATCAGAGGCTCTCACTAAATGTTTGATGCAGGCATGAATGAATGGACAGTTGAATAAATGAATGAATGCATGAATAAAAGAGTGAGTGAAAATAGGGTAGAGGTTAAGGGTTCAGGCTGTGCATCAGGCAAAGCTGGGTTCAAACCCTGACCAGGCCATTCTCTGGTTGTATAATAATCTTGGACCAGTTATTTAACCTCTTAAAGCTTCACTTTTTAGAATTCATTTCCATTATAGTTTATCATAGGATACTGAATATAGTTCTCTGTGCTGTACAGTAAGACCTTATTGTTTATCCATTCTATGTATAATAGCTTACATCTGCTAAACCCCACCTCCCACTCCATCCCTCCCCCAAGCCCCTCCCCCTTGGCAACCACCAGTCTGTTCCCTATGTCTGTGATTCTGTTTCTGTTTCGTAGATCGGTTCATTTGTGTCATATTTTAGATTCCACATATAAGTGATATCATATGGTATCTGTCTTCCTCTTTCTGACTTACTTCACCTAGTATGATAATCTCTAGTTGCATAAAGCTTCACTTTTCTTATTCTGGTTTTTGTGAGGATTATGGTGCATGTAAAGCATTTATCATGGTACCTGGTGTGAAGTAAGTACTCAATACATGGTAGTTATTGACAAGTTCTGACTTCTAGCCCTCTGCTAGTTTTTACCCTCATAGATCTTGTTGGCACCTCCTTCTCCAGATTCTTGGAACAGCCAATCTCCTTGCCAGACTCATGGCTGGGTCTGCAGCGCTGACCCAATGGGTATGAGTTGGAGTCAGGCTGTGGAAGCGTGTGCACGCTGGGCTTTGCTGAGAAGGGGAAACTGTGACAGGAGCCCGCCTAGAGCCGGGCAAACTGGTCAGCTGCTACCCCCATTGTCTCAGGCCTTCTCTACTGGCGGGTGTCCTCAAGAAAACAGGAACAGGGCCTCTTTTAAGGTGTCCGGATGACAGCCACATCAAATATGTGACCTTTTCCTAGGAAGCCTGGTTTCCATGGTGAGCGAGGCCGCACGCTCTTTCTCAAGCCACGGTCTGTGACTTGCAGCCCTCTCTGGAATGCGATGTCAGTGGCCCCAGCAGCTGGGTGGGGACATCTGCCCAGGGGCTTTCCCTCCAGCATCTTCAGGGTGTGCAAGGGCTAAGCACCCCCAGACCCTCCGATGTCCACCCCAGCCCTCCAACCTGGAAGGATTTGTCCTGAGGCCCTGACATTATTCTCCCACCCCCACCGCATATACGCACACTTACTGGCTCATGGTCAACTGGCTGCCAGACTGGGCAGAAAGAAGGGGGCTCTTTCTGTGATTCCCCATCTTAGGCAGAGGTGCTGACCTCCTCCACCGCATTTTGGCAGCCTGGGCCAGGAGAGGGCCTGCCTCCCTGGCCTTGGCAGAGCGTGTGTTTGGTCCCAACCACTGCAGCTGCCAGAACAGGAGCTGAATGCCCAGTGTATCTGCCAAAGCTTGCTAACTGCTTTCTTCTCCCTCAGAACTATGCAAACGGAGGCCGCCGAGGAATGCGGGGGCAGCTAACCTCCCCACCACCCGCTTCCCTCCCCCTGTGGCCTGTGCTCTCCCAACCCCCAGGCTGGAGTCACATCAGAAAAATGCAGGGGAAGAAAGAAATGCCCCAATGTGTCATGACATTACATTTCCGCCTGGTGCTCAGAAACAAGAAAAGTTGGTGGCTGGGGTTGGGGTGGGAGGGGGAGGAGGGCGGAAGTAGAGGTAATATGGTCATAGCTAGAGCCCTGTGACTGCTTCTCCTCTCTGCTTCCCTAGGGCAGATCACCTGCTCCCTTGGGGTTCTGTTTCCTCATGAAGAAGTCGGGGCGAATCATCGCTGACTCAGATCACAGAGAAACTCTGAGAATTAACTGTTTGCTACCATGAAAGAGCACTGATATTCCTAAGAGGCTGCCGAGAGATGCCATATGGCAACTTTAAGTTGACGATTATTGAGCTAGTTCACTGATAGCATGTGTTCATTTAACATTCATACAGTGATTCCTATTTTGTTCTAGAAGCTAAGAACACAAGAGTGAACAGGACCCAGGCTCTGCCCTCTAGAAACTTGCACTCTAACAGGAAAGATAGACAATTAAACAAGTCACATCAATCAAGTGTCAAGAGAGTTATGATGGGCAGTGGGAGGTGCTAGTGGCTGAGCCTGCTCCAGCGGTCAGGGAGGCCACTTCCTTGAGGAAGTGAAATTCAAGCTGAAGCCTAAAGGATGAGCAGATGTGGCCCAAGGGAAGAGAGGGGTTAAGAGTATTCTTTGGCAGAGGGAACAGTCAGCGCAGGGAGGGAGGATGATGTGAATGAGGAACTGAAATGAATTTGGTGTGACCGCAGTGTAGACAGCTGGGTTGGGGTCAGCAGAAGGGGTGAAGAGGTAGAGGGAGGCCGGGTCAGATCATGCAGGGCCTTCAAGACAGTGCCAAGGAGTTTGGACTGGATCCTCAGGGTGATGGGAGCCAGCGTAGGGTTTTAAAGTAAGTGTGGCGCCCCAACATTCAGAGCAGCACTATTCACAGTAACCAAGACATGGAAACAACCTAAATGTCCATCAACAGATGAATGGATGAAGAAGATTCACAGACACAGAAAACATATGCCTACCAAAGGGGAAAGGAGGTGGGGGAGGGATAAATTAGAAGTTTGGGATTAACAGATACACACTACTATACATAAAATAGATGAACAACAAGGATCTATTGTATAGCACAGGGAACTATATTCAATATCTCGTAACTACCTATAATGGAAAAGAATCTGAAAAAGGCTTTATATATATATCCGACCATGCCAATAGGAATGTCTGGTGCATAGCTGTAGAGCTGAGTTTGGAGCCCAGGGGAGGCTCTGGGCTGGAGAAGTACCATTGTCCCGGAGAGAGTAAGGAAGTATATAGTTAAGATAATGCTAGCAGTTCTAACAAGTAAATGCCCAGCCTCAGTGGCCCATCACAGTAGTTTATTTCTCACTCAGGTCAAGTCTAAAATGGGTGTTCCTGGGACTTCTCTGGTCGTCCAGCGGGCAAGACTCTGTGCTCTCAATGCAGGGGGCCTGGGTTCAATCCCTGGTCAGGGAACTAGATCCCACATGCATGCTGCAACTAAGAAGTCCACATGCTGCAACAAAGATCCCATGTGTGTGCTGCAACGAAGATCCCATGTGCCACAACTAAGACCCGGCACAGCCAAAATAAATAAATATTTAAAAAAATAAATTAAATAATGGCTGTCCTAATAAATGGGAGGCTCTTCTCCAAATAGTAGTTCAGGGACCTAAGTCCTTCCATCTTGGGTCTCTGCCACCTTTAATACATGGTTTCTGAGGTCACTTTGATGTGGAAAGAGCATGAAGGATCGTGCATGGGAGTTTCTATCACTTCTGTCCATATTCCACTGACAAAGGCTCATCACGTGGTCACATCTAACTATAAGAGAAGTGGGAAAATGTAGTATAGGTGGGTGTCCATGAGAAAGAGGAAATGGGTTTGGCCACCAGCTAGCCAGTGTCTGACACAGGAAGGCACAGGAGTGGATAAGATCATTTGGCAAGTCTGGGGCTTGCACCCACTCACTTATCCCCATTTTTACATGCCTACATAGGCACAGGGCAGACAGAAGTGAAGCTAAGCCACTTCTCCCCACCCCAGTCTCATGTTCTTGGAGACCGACAGGAGAGGGTAGGCTCCAACCCATTTTGGTCCTTCCTGAAAGCTGGACAGATCTTCAGGGTGAAATGATCCCTGCAGTAGTTAGTCATGTTGGCTCTGACACTGGCCACCCTTGCCTCTTTCCTGAGGCTGGCTGCCACTCACACTCACTTCATGTTCCTTCACCTCAACAAGCATTTTTTGAGTATCTACTATGCGTTGAGTATACAATGTCCAGTTCTAGAAATGCGGAAATGAATAGGGCAGAGGTCCCTATATTAATTTGTTTATTGTCTTCCTTTCTCACTAGAATGTAAGTGTCCTTTAGTAGGGTCTGTGGTTTATCTTGCCTCCCACTGTATCCTCAGCCTCCAGAACAACACCTAGCACATAGTAGGAATTCTAGAAATGATTGTTGAATACATAGATGGTTGAATAAGGCCCTTTGGGAATTTACATCTGTAATGAGTGCTGGGAAAGGGGAAGAACAGGGTTTTATAGGTTGACCTACAACACAGTGACCTATTCTGGTTCAGGAGGTCAAGAGAGGTCTTCCTGGGCTTCCCTGGTGGTGCAGTAGTTGAGAGTCCGCCTGCCGATGCAGGGGACACGGGTTCGTGCCCCGGCCCGGGAAGATACCACATGCCGCGGAGCGGCTAGGCCCGTGTGAGCCATGGCTGCTGAGCCTGTGCGTTCGGAGCCTGTGCTCCGCAACGGGAGAGGCCACAACAGTGAGAGGCCCGCGTACCACAAAAAAAAAAAAAAGAGGTCTTCCTGGGGAAGAAATTTTTAAGCTTAAGGTAAGCAAGTGACAGGCAGATGGAAGAGCATATGCAAAGGCCTGGCATCAAAAGGATGCATGGAGGAACAAAGAAAGTTCAGTATGGCTAGAGCCTAGAAGGGAGGAGGGAGGGAGTGCTGCAGGATGAGACAGAGGGGCAGGCAGGGACCAGACTGCATATGGCCTTGAGGGACCTTCTAAGTCTCTGTATTCTGTCCTGAGGGTGCATCACTCAGCAGCTTCTTTAACATGTAACCATTATATTTCAAGTCATTGTCCAAAAAGGGCAAATTTTTTACTTTATTAGTGATTCACGTCTCACTGTTTCAATAATGTTTGAACTGGGATTGGAATTAAAGTTCCTGTCTGTCTGACCCTACTTCCCATGCAGAGAGAGCTTCTCTCCTTTTCAGTAAAACAGACACCTAGACTCTTCCTGCTGAAAGGGTGTGGGGAATTGAACAACTGCTTTGATGTGCTCGACGCTTTTACATAAGACCTCATTTAATTATCACAACAACTCTGGAAGTTTGGCATGATTATTCCCGTTCTACAGATGAGCAAACTGAGTCCTAAAAGAAATGAGAATCTGCAGGAAGGCTCAAATAAAGTGCACCTCCCTAAACTAGAGATGTTGAAGCAAACGCTAGTCTTTATCAGAAAAATAACAACTCTGAGCTGCTCTGACAGGCTGAGAACAGAATTGCAAAGGAGCCAACAGTCTGATGCATCAGGTTAGACAAGCAGCCAGTCAGAAAGTGCTCACTAACGTCTGGGAACGGCGTTCCAGAAGAATTAAACGTGGTCCCAGCCCTCAAGGAGCTCACTGACTACTTACTGGGAGAGACAAACAGGCAAGGGAACTATAGTTTCAGCAACGTGTGAGAAGTTGCTCTCAAGGAGGTGTAAACGGAGAGCTGGGAGAGCACAGGAGCATCGATAAAGTTTATTGTGTGCTCAGAGCTGAGTGGGGCAGGGAAGATGCATAAAAGCTGGCAGTTCAGATATTGACCCAATTTCTCTGTTCTTTTAACATCCTTTCATTTACCCCACAAATACTGATGAAGTGCTAATTATGTGCCAAATACTAAGGATAAGGCAATGAACAAATAGACACAGTACCTACTTTCAGACTAGTAGATAGCCACTTAACAAATAATTACATGGACCCACAGAGCTATATAGAATATTTATAGAATATAATAGCATCTGTCTGTGGGAAGAAGAGTTGAGAACCAGGGTGTCAGGAACAGGAAGCCAATTTTCTTTCCCTTTTACAGTTTTCATTTAATATGTGGTTACTGTGTGAATTAATTTTTTTAAGGTGGAGTTTAAAAATAATCATGCAAATAAATATACTGTTCAAAACTGTGATAGGGCTTCCCTGGTGGCACTAAGCCCGTGCACCAGTTACTGAGCCTGCGTTCTAGAGCCCGCAAGCCACAACCACTGAACCCGTGTGCCACAACTGCTGAAGCCCGTGTGCCTAGAGCCTGAGCTCCACAACAAGAGAAGCCACCGCAATGAGAATCCAGAGCACCACAATGAAGAGTAGCCCCTGCTCGCAGCAACTAGAGAGAGCCCGCACACAGCAACAAAGACCCAATGCAGCCAAAAATAAATAAATAAAATAAATAAATAAATTTTAAAAAAACTGTGATAAATGCCATGAAGAAAAAGTATAAGGTGCTCTGAGAGAGAATAACGGGGCAGCTACTTTATTTATTCATTTAAAAATTTTTACTTATTTTATTTTTGGCTGCATTGGGTCTTCATTGTTGTGCGTGGGCTTTCTCTAGTTGCGGAGATCAGGGGGCTACATTTTGTTGTGGTGCACGGGCTTCTCATTGCAGTGGCTTCTCGTTGTGGAGCACGGGCTCAGTAGTTGTGGCACATGGGCTCAGTAGTTGTGGCACACGGGCTTAGTTGCTCCACAACATGTAGGATCTTCCCGGACCAGGGCTCGAACCCATGTCCCCTGTACTGGCAGGTGGATTCTTAACCACTGTGCCACCAGGGAAGCCCCGGAGCAGCTACTTTAAACTGTGAAGTCAGCACAGACAGAGAGAACAGACTTATGGTTGCCAAAGGGGAGGAGAATGGGGGAGGGATGGATTGGGAGTTTGGGGTTAGCAGATGCAAACTGTTATATATAGCATGGATAAACAACAAGGTCCTACTGTATAGCACAGGGAGCTATATTCAACATCCTGTGATGAACCATAATGGAAAAGAATATAAAAAAGAATGTATACATAAATTGTGGAGTCAGTTAAATGCCTCTTTACGGAAAGGGCTTTGAAGCTCACACCCATAAGTTTAGTTGTAGGTGATGGGCAGAGTGCAGGTAAGAGTGTTCTAGAGGAGAACCAGCACATATAAAGCCTGGAGGAAGGAAAACACTTGATGTAGTCTAGGAATAGAAGAGAAACTAGTGTGATGAAGCCACTAAAATAAAGGGAAGGATCTCTTTACAACCCCAGTTCTCAGTAAGTTCTATGATATGCATCCACCACCTATGCCAGACTCTAAGGATCATGAGGACTGGGAAGGTGTTTATTTTGTTCACTGCTAGAGCAGCACTTAGCATCCTGTAGGTACTTAAATATTTGTTTCATTTATACATGGACAAAGCCAATGTATGATCAGCTTTTTTGTTCAGAAACTATAAAAATGCCAAGAAGTGGTTGATTTGCATTAATGCTCTTCTGCCCTGAGGACTAGGAATTCACAGAATCTGTCACTGGAGGGTAGAGTCAGGGAAACAAAGTCTGGGCTAAGAGCTGATGTGTCAGAGTGTAAGCTGTGGTCACAATGTAGTAAAACAGAAACTCAGCCGCATTCTATTTCCTTTGTTCCCTCTATGACTTCTTGGGTTTCAACTTCCTCCCCTTTCCAGGAATTCTCGTTTTCTCTTTGTCATAAACACCTGAAGCGTTTACATCAGAATGGCTTTAAAGTGCCAAGTTTTGACGTAATTTTTTTTCTCCCTCCCAGAAAAGCATTTCCATTAACATTTTCTTCTAGAGCTGCAGCTTCTAAGCCTGGTGAGCTTCTAAAAGATGCAGATTCTCTGGGCTCCAGCACAGATCTACTGAATCCACCTCTCCAGGAGGAGGGGCCCAGGTATCAGTGCTTTCAAAGATTGCTGGGGTATTGCCTGGTAGTCCAGTGGTTAGGACTCCATACTTTCACTGTGAGGGTGTGGGTTTGATCCCTAGTGGGAGAACTAAGATCCCGTAAGCCACGCAGCATGGCTCTGTTTATGGAGTATCCAGAATTCCCAATGCATAGTCCAAATCTAAAAGAATACCAGGTTAATCTTGCTTCTAGGGAGCAGAGGCCTAGAGCTTTTTCTATCTCAATTTCTCTTTGTGCCCCGGGATTGAAGCCCTTTTCCAAGATCTGTATGTTTAAGTGCAGTCGAGGGTAACTGGGTACAAAAAGGAGTCCCATATTCCCCAGACAAATGGAGCCTTTTGATTCTAAATTCTTCTTTTTGAGACTCAGTATAGTCTTGCCAGGATCCACCCAAGAAAGGCCACAGGGTGGAATGGAAGGAACTCTGGAAGGGAATCCAAGACTCCTGGGCTCTAGTCTTAGCTTGAATACCAATTTGCTATGTTCTTGGCAAGCCACCTCTCCTTTGTGAGCCTCATTTTCTGTATTTCTATATTATATTTTTCTACATATTTCTGTATATTTTCTATATTTTCAACTATAAAGTAAGGGGGTAGGCTAGAAGAAATCAAAGATCCCTTCCAGCTCTCTGAGTCTAGGATTTTTTCCTGGAAATTTTATACTAAACTTCAGATGGCAGAACACAATGGAAATAAGTATGTGACAAAATGGACAAAATGGACTAATTAGGATCCATTGCAAAGTTCACCGTCTAATTCTATGTGGCTTTCTGTCCTCAGATGCTGATGTTTCAGGATAAGTATTCCTGCTTGTGACTTCTTATGTATTCTACTAATCCCTGTGGTTAAAAAGACAAAGACCTATGAGGTCATGGAGGCTACTCACCCACAGCCAGCTACCCTTTGCCATCTTCCCAAGCCCAAGCTGACCTTAGCATTTGACCTTAGCTGAGGGAACAAAAGGAAGTGGTAACTTCCACATCCCTATCAACAGTGGCTGCTACAATTTGTCTTTAATAAAACAAAGAGATAGTACTTAGTGTCCTGAGCTAGAAAAGCCAAACAACACTAAGTCTTAGATTCAGTCCCCTTGGATGTGACCCTCCACATCCAATGATCCAAGGACTCCATTGCAAAACAAGACTGTTTCCTTGAAGTCCCTGACCTCCACTATCTCAGGAAGAATAGAGATTCACTATCATAAAGTTCATGTACCTATCGAAATGGAATTGGCCTATTCATTAGGAGAGAGGATCGAAAAAGTTGAAATTTTGGCAACTAAGGTGTAGTGGACACCTATTTTTTTTTTTTTTCCCTATTTGTGATATCCATCACCTCTTCCTTTGATACTTATACTTTACTCTTTGGTAAAGAAGACACTTTTCCCTCAGTCCACGTGCTTTTTGGGTGGGGCTGATACCCCTAACCTTCCAGGAATGGCTGTATGACCTGCACCTGGCCAATCAGAGCATTCCATGCCTCTGGCTATTGTGATTATTTCAAAGATGGGCATATGATCAACTTAGGCCCGGAAAATCCAATTCTGGGACTCTTTCTGGAACCATAAAGGAAAGAAGCCTTGTCTCTTTCCACTTGGAGGCTAAACTGGTCAAATGTAAGTCTGGAATTGCTTGTGGCTACATATGCAAGTTAGTAACAGGTGAATGATGTGTGGTTTCCTGTTTCAACTAAGTTTCCTGCTTACTAGGTGCTGCTACACTCACTCATGTTCTAATTTATAAAAGGAAAAATATTAAAAATTTAAGCTTCTTATAATTTAAAAATCTTTATTTAAAAAATTTGGAGCTGCTAAATGTGGGTGCTCTGGGGAAGAGCCTTAGTCACCACATCCTAAGTACAGCTCTGAGGGTAGAAAAACATTCTTCTGTGTTGATGCTTTTTGGTGCCTATTTTAAAACTTCATGTGGAGTTTTGTCCAGATCTCAACCCAACCCCATTGTATTCTTCTTCCTGTTTTAAAGGACAATGAACTTTTTCCATTTGGGGTGAGCTGCAGTGATAGAGACATGGATTCTCCACTAGGCTTTTGATTTCCCTGACCTTATTGCTTCCCGATTCTTGAGTCTTCTATCCTTGACTCTCACCTCTGGCAGGCCCCACCCCCTCACTTTCTCTGGTGACCAATAGGATAACTATCCCAGTCTTTGTTATGCTCTGTTACCCAGCTTCATCTCTTAGGCAAGGTTAAATCATCAGATTGATTGAAAATACTCATTTTCTTTGGACTTTTCATAAACAGATTGAATCAAATGTGGCAAGGTGCCTGGGAAAAGCCGCTGACAGTTCCCGCTTAGGACAACTCACTTCCTCTCCTTGTAGTTTACAGTGACTATTTTGTTTGGTAAGCACAGCTAAGGCTCCCCTTTCCCTCCTAGGAATGTCCCAGCCCCAAACCTAACTTAGCCAGCTAGAAGAGCTACTTCAGTTTCTTGGCAAATGTGTCACTGGGAAGGATCACTCCCTATCCCTGTCTCTAAAGCCCTCACAGAACCATATAAGCCGTACAAATGCCCCACCCCATCCCACCCTACTACTAGGCAGACCATTGTGCATAATTCATTGTCAAAGGAAACAGACGCAAATTCCCCCTTCCTGAGGATATCAGGAAGTAGCCCACTTGGGAGAGAGTCTTAAAATCCTTAAATTCTCTTTAATTCAATTTAATGCTCTCAGAGGCTACCCACAGATCCGAGTCTCAGAACTACTTTTTCTCACCATCTTTGGGTGAGGTGACTGAGAGCGTCAAGTGAAGGATCTGGAGACATCCAAGAAAGGATGACAGAACAAGGGGATGTGTGAGACGGAAGTGAAATAAACCAGAAGGCAGTAAGGTTATTACAGCTACAATTTCAAAATAGTCATGAAAAATACAATGTTCCAGGTGTCAATCTAAATTGTAAATACTCAGTATAGTTGTCCCTTAGTATCCACCAGGGATTGGTTCCTCCCCTCCTGCAGATATCAAAATCTTGGGATTTTCAAGTTCCTTACAGTCAGCCCTTACCTTGAATTTTGCATCCATGGATACAGAGGGCCACCTCTATATATTCACCCATTTAATCCTCACAATGACCCTGTGAGGTAGTTACTACATTGCAGCAACCCCATTTTTCATGTGGAGAAATTGAACTACAGAGAGGTAAAGTAACTTGCTCAAGGTCCTGTACCTGATACATGATCGGGCTGGGATGTGAATCCAGGCAATCTGGGTCCAGAATTTTTCTTTTAACCATTACACTGCCTCTCCGTAAAGCTCTATAGGTTGGTTGACCAGCTGTCCTGGCCTGCCCAGGACTGAGGGGTTTCCCAGATCACAGGGCTTTCAATCCAAAAACTGGTATAGTCTTGGACAAACCATGATGGTTGATCACCTGTATATAGAAATGTTATCAAAGAGGATATTTCTGTAGTAAATTAAGTGATGCAAAAGCACCTGAGGTAAGGCAAGGTTAAGAGAGAACTTGCTAAAGACAGGAAAGGAATTTCGAAAAGCAGATGAACGCTGGGGCTCTCCTCTCTTCCACTGCCTTAGTTTTGGCCCCTTGCTGTCTGGAAGGCTGCTCTAGTTCTGATCTGGTTTCTCATCTTCTTCTCATTCCACCTAAAGCAGCCACCACAATTTTCTGGAGTGTAAATGTGACCAGTCACTCCCTTGCTTACAGCACTCCACTGTATTTAATGACCATTGCATTGTATTCAATGACCATTGCATTGCATTCAATGAGCTTGACTTGGGAGGCCCTCCACCGTTGGCCCTCATCTCTCTGTCCCTTTCTCTCAGTGGTTGACATGCTTCTGTGCTTCAGGCATATCAAACAATTTGTATTTCTCCAAAGACACTAGGCTCTTGCCCTGGTGTCTTAGTCTCTTCTAGGAATATTGTTTCTCTTTTTTTTGCCACAAACTCTTATTTTTCCTACAAGACTCCTGGGTTAGGAGCCCCTCCTCTGTGTTCTTCCAACTCCTGGGGTTACTTCCTCTACAGAAGAATTTTCATATTCTTTTATAACTCTCTGTTTATCTGTGACCCCCACTGTACTGTGAAATGCTCTTTTATTTATCTGTATGTTTGCAATACCTGACACCAAATAATAGTTAATGTAGATTAGGTATAACTGTATATCAGGAACTTTGCATGCATTATCTCATTTAATCCTGATAACAACCTATGAGATGGGTACTGTTATTATCTCTATTTTACAGTTGAAGAGACAGAAGCCCTAAGAGGTTAAATAATTTTCCTTGGATCTCACAGCAAGTAAACAGTAGAAACAGGATTTGAAACTAGGTGGTCAGATTCCAAAGTCTATACTCTTAACCGTAACTCTTAACTCTGCTAAACTTTCTCTCAAATGGAGTGAACCCTTCAGAGTATCCATCGTAGAAAGTTGTTAAGATCAAATAACTTGATTAATGAGAAATGGCTTTGTAAGCTGAAAAGCTCCCATGTCAGAAACTGCTAATTTTTCCCCAGTATCTCTCTTTTATTTCCCTTTCATAATAATACAATTCCTGGTGTTTAGCTAGTCACATAGTTGCCCACAATAATAACTACATTTCTCAGTTTTTCTTGTCACCAGGAATGGCCACGTGATTCTCTCTGGGCCAATATGATGCAAACAGAGCCACATTTACAACTTCTGGGATATGCCTTTAAAGGGACAGAGTGAGTCTCCCCTGTCCTTTTCCCCCTCCTTCTAGCTAAGCTATGGATATGGTGGTGATGAGTCATCTTGGATCACATGGATAAGATAGATGGAGCCTGGGAACTCTGGCATTGTAGAACTCACATACTTACCCTGTGTTGCTTTTGTCTGGATGATTGTGACGGAGAGAAATGAGCTTCTATCTTGTTCCAGCCACTGCTATTTTGGAACTCTGTTACAGCAGCTGAACCTATACTCTAACAAATATAGTCTATTCACAGGATGAAAGATTATTCTTATTATTCCTGGAGAGTGGCTTTGAGACTGCATGTAGGCTATATCATAAGAACTAACTTTCTCTTCTCAGTAAAAGACATATCACTCAACAAGTTTGCTCAGGTCAAAAACCTAGGAGTCTTTTTTTTTCTTCTAAAACGACCTTATTGAGGTATAATTGCATATGATAAACTGAATATATTTAAGTGTACACTTTGATAAATTCCCACCTAGGAAACCATCTTAATAATTAAGATAATAAATATATCCATCACCACAAAAGTTATCTAATGCTCCTTTGTAACCCCTTCTTTCTGCCTCCTCCTTAGTTTCCACCACCCCCAATCTACCTGGCAACCACTGATCTTCTTTCTGTCACTTTAGATTTATTTGCATACTCTAGAACTTTAGACATGGAATCATACAGCGTTACTCTTTCTCGTCTGGTTTCTTTCACTCAGCATACTTATTTGGAGATTACAAATCATCTTTTAAAAAAAATATTTATTTATTTAAGCTGTGCCAGGTCTTAGTTGCGGCACACAGGATCTTTAGTTGTGGCATACACGTGGGATCCAGTTCCCTGACCAGAGATCGAATCCAGGCTCCCTGCATTGGGGGCACAGAGCCTTACCCACTGGACAACCAGGGAAGTCCCTACAAATCATCTTTGATTCTTCTCTTTATTTCATGGCCAACCCCCTACCCCCAATCCATTCCTTCATTGAGTTCAGTAACCTCTACCTGAATCCAACTACTTCTGTTTACCTCCATCGTCATCATCCTCACCCAGACCATCGGCATCTGTCTCATGTACTACTGGAGTAGTCTCCTAACTGGTCTCTTTGCTTCAACACTTGCTCCTTCCCATCTATTTTCCACCTAGAACCCACAATGGTCTCCTTAAAATAGAATCATATCAATCTCTTCAGATCATATCAATCCCCTGCCTGAAATTATTCAATGGCTTCCAATCACACTCAGAATAACATTCTGGGACTTCCCTGATGGCACAGTCATTAAGAATCTGCCTGCCAATGCAGAGGACCCGGGTTCAAGCCCTGGTCCGGGAAGATCCCACATGCCGCAGAGCAAGTAAGCCCATGCGCCACGACTACTGAGCCTGCGCTCTAGAGCCTGTGAGCCACAACTACTGAACCCATGAGCCACAACTACTGAAGCCCGTGTGCCTAGAGCCCGTGCTCCGCAACAAGAGAAGCCACTGTAATGAGAAGCCCACGCACTGCAATAAAGAGTAGCCCCCACTCGACACAACTAGAGAAAGCCTGCATGCAGCAACGAAGACTCAACGCAGCCAGAAAAAAAAAAAAAAAGAATACCAATGGTTTTCTACCATTCTCCCCATCTAGCCACACTGATGTCTTCCTTTTGTTCTTCAAATATGCCAAGCCTGCTCCCATCCTAAACGCTTTGCTCTTGCTGTTCCTTCTGTCTGGAATGCTCTTTCCCCAGTTCTTTGCATAGCTGTCTAATTCTCATTTTTCAGGTCTCATCTCAAATGTTATGGCCTTCCAGAGAGCTTCCCACACCTAAGGGGCCTCCACCCAGTCAGTCTCTAACCACATTGCTATTTTCTTCTTAATAATACTTATTAATATATAAAGTTATTTGTTTGCATGTTTTTAAAATATAGATTTGTTTATTCTAGCTATTGGAGCATACGATCTTTTTTTAAAAAAATATTTATTTATTTATTTGGCTGCGCTGGGTCTTAGTTGTAGCACACGGGATCTTTGTTGCCGCGTGCGGGATCTTTGTCTTTAATTGTGGCATGTGGGATCTAGTTCCCTGAGCAGGGATCGAACCTGGGCCCTCTGTACTGGGAAAGCAGAGTCTTAGCCACTGGACCACCAGGGAAGTCCCTGCATGTTTATTGTTTGTCTTTCCCCACTGGAATGTGTGCTCCATGAGGTCAGGGAATTTGTCTCTTGTTAATTGTTATATCCCAAGGCCCTAGATTAGTGCCTAACAGATGTTCAATAAATATTTGTTGAATGAATAAGTAAGTGTATTGTGCATGGATTAGCAGAGCCGAAGGGTAATAGAGGATCACCTTTTAAATTCCACCACTGTGGACTGTTTGAACCTCAGAAGGAGTATATCCCTGTAGTAGTGAAACTTTCAGTGTGAAGTCTGTTTTTGTTTTCTTTTTAAATAAAAATAATAGAAGCAAGCACAGAGCGGTTATTCTCCAGGCAAGTGTCCAAGGACTGCAGACTCTTTAGGGCTTTCATAGACAGTCTTTTCCTGCCATTTTAGAAGCTCTGGAGAGAGAAAGGAAATATTTATTTTGAAGGCCCAAACAAAAAGGACATATAGAAACATATTACAGGGACTTCCCTGGTGGCACAGTGGTTAAGACTCCGTGCTCTCAATGCAGGGGGCCCTGGTTTGATACCTGGCCAGGGAACTAGATTCCACATGCATGCCGCAACTAAGGAGCCCACGTGCCGCAACTAAGGAGCCTGCCTGCCACGACTAGGACCCAGCACAACCAAATAAATAAATAAATAAATATTAAAAAAAAAAAAAGAAACATATTACAGTGGCTGCCAGTCTATAAATGTATAACACATTCTACCAACTTTATGCTCAGGGCAAAGTTTATTTTTCGCTAAATTTGCTTCACTCATGTGGTGTCAAGAATCACCCTAAAAATTGGTCTGGAACTCATGACTCTCACAGGGCTCTGGTAGAAGTGAATGTGGAAGAATTCCCTGGTGGTCCAGTGGTTAGAACTTGGCGCTTTCACTGCTGAGGGCCTGGGCTCAATCCCCGGTCAGGGAACTAAAATCCCACAAGATGCGCGGCGCAGCCAAAAAAAAAAAAAAGAAGAAGTAAATGTGAGATGTTTCCGTCATCCAGGACATGCTAGACACTGAAGATAGGAACTTAATCAAAAACTTAAGAGTCAAATGAGAAAATCAAGTCTCATAAGAAAGACTAGCAGACGCCCCCAGTGAAAGAATTCACACCCCAAAAATTTCAGGTGATAAAACATTGTAAAGAAACTTAAAAATAATTATGTTCATTATGTTCTAATTATTTTCACTATTAGGCAAGAACATATCACTGCATATCATTATGAAAAAGAAAAGAACATGTAGATTTGAAAGAAGAATAAATACATTTTTTCATTTTCTTAATGTGGTAAAATATACATAACATCTACTATTATAATCATTTTTAAGTGTACAGTTCAGTGGTATTAAAAACATTCATAATGCTGTGTTACCCTCACCACTTTCCATCTCCAGAGCTCTTTTCATCTTGTAAAACTGAAACTCTATACCTATTAAACAAGAATTCCCCTTTCTGTCCCTTCCCCCTGGCCCCTGGCAACACCATTCTACTTTCTGTCTTTATGATTTTGACTGCTCTAAGTCCCTCATATAAATAGTATCATACGGTATTTTGTCTTTTTTGTGACTGGTTTATTTCACTTAGCGTACTGTCCTCAAGGTTCATTCGTGTTGTAGCATTAGAATTCTAAGTAGAATTAGAATTTCATTCCTTTTAAAGGCTGAATGCTATTCCATTTTATGTATATACCAGCGGTCCCCAACATTTTTGGCACCAGGGACTGGTTTCATGGAAGACAATTTTTCCATGGACTAGATGGGGTGGGGTGGGGGGATGGTTCAGGCAGTCATGTGAGTGATGGGGAGAGGCAGATGAAGCTTTGCTTGGACCTCGGCTTGGGGGCTGGGGACCCCTGGTATATACCACATTTTGTTTATACATTCATTCACTGATGGACACTTGGATTGCTAGTAAGTCTAATACGAAAAAAAATTGTTTAAGATAGAAAGAGCCTTGAAAAAGGAATAGATGTAGTCTTGAGAGTCTGAGGAGAGATTATTTATGGTCTGTGTGATGTGATGTAAAAAATAAAAAAATACATAAAGGAGGATGTGGCCTGTTTGCTGGACCTTGAAAGACAAACACAACAATGCTAACTACATGAACTTAACTACAACTATTTATTGTGTACCTACTGTGTGCATTGTGTTATGCTCGGAGCTTTTCATCCTGATCTTATTTATTCCTCAGAATAACCCTGTTAGGGTTATTCTCATATTAAATGAGGAGACAAACTCTATTGCTATACAACTAGTATATGGAACCAGACATACCTAGGCTCAAGGTAGACCAAACCTTGAATACAGATCTGTCTAGTTCCAAATTCCCTGCCCTTTCTTCTCCCCCACAGATTTTTAGAGTAGGTAAGACATATATTTCTTTCATGTCCAGAAGTCCAATTACTAGTTACTCTTTTGGTTCAGACGCCAGGTACTTTATAGCAGATTCTCAAAATGTGGTTTGCTGACCACTTGCGCCAGGTCATAAGGGGAGTTTGCAAAAGTGCAAATTTCTGGGCCCCATAGCAAAGATTCTAAGTAATTAAGTTTGGGATGAGGATCAGAGAATCTGTTTTTTTTTTTTTTTAAACAAACTAATGTGGCCTCTCGTGAGAACCACTATGTCTAGAAGGTCTTCCAGGAGCGTTCAGTAGAAATAAGCTCTTTGGGAGAACACTTCAACTAAGCCTTCTGGTCTTCTCCACACTGCCATGCCTGAAGCTCAGGCTGATTCTCTCAGGCTGACTTTCTCATGCCAATTCTCTCATGCCTGACAGCACAGGGACTCGCCGAAGGCATGAATGACTTAAGAGGTTTTGGCCTAATCTACATACATCTCAATTTAGCAGCATAAATTAAGCTATTTGTCAAAATGCTAAAACCATACACGAAATCTGCGCGTTGTGCTGTGTTTGGAAGAATGTGGAGAAACAGGGCAGGCCTATAGGTCACGTGGGGAAGATGTACTCTGAATCGGAATCCTGGATATTTCGGGGGTTGCCAGCGCTGGAGAATGTTGGAAAACCGAGCAGCCAGACTCATGCGCAGGCGCAGAAGGGAGGGGGGAAATCAAACCGTCAAGGAGAGCCCTTCCCCCATCCTCTTTCCGGCCTTCTCCCACTGGGCAGGCGCAGGAGTGAAGCAAGATGGCGGCCCCCGTGGATTTGGAGTTGAAGAAGGTAAAAGAGGGTCTTGAGCAGGCAGAGACTTTTTCTTTGGAAGCTAAGGGGACTGTGTACAAGAATATCGAGTGAGACTCGAGTTCTGCGGAAGGCTCCAGGGAAATGGGGAATGGTTTCCCAGAGTCCTAAGGCGGGACAGGGTCTCTTTAGGCTGGAGTCGGGGGCGAGCTGCTCTTTGCTGGGTAAGAGCCGGTTGCGCTGGGCCTGGTTAAGTCTGACGGGCCGATAGCTCTTCTATTCCCTAGTTCCGAGTTCCAGAGACCTTTCGTTGAGCTTGGAGTTTTCAGTTCCATAGTGAGGCCTGAAGTGAGCGTTTCCAGCTGGAGCCCTTTGAGACGGCTGCCCGATCTGAGGCATCTAATTCTGCATTCTAATTTGCTTTGAAAAAATCCAAGTCCAACCTGTGTTTTTAGGCCACTTCTTCAATCCCATACCTTGTAAGGTCGCTACATACAGTTCAGTTAGGTATTCTCATAGTAGTGTTCATCTTAGGGCTTTGGTCTTAGCTCCCCCCCCCCGCCCCCGTTTTTATTTAAAGACTTGTCAAAAAAGAAACAAAGTTTTCCAGATAAAATCGGTATCAGAAGGAATTGGTTTCTCTTTTCAAACAATTGCCTATAAATGTGTTGTTACTCAGGAACGTTTTCGCAGCTTAAAGAGTTGTCGGGATTCCTAGACTTTACCTACTTTAAACCTATACTTTTCTAGAAAAGGAAACAGTTTCAGAAAAGACTCAGACCAAGGTTGGGACTAGAATCCAGTATTCTCTGCCTTACTTCCCACCTTTTGACCATTAGTTTTGGTTCGTTAGAAGAGCAAATTTTACTTAAGGCTGTCTCCTGGTCAACCTCTGCTTAAGAAATAGGACAGCTGAAATAGCTTTTCCACCTAATACATGAAGCTGTTTATTATTGCTCTGAGGATTTATGTGTGTGTGTGTGTTGCTTCTTGTTTGAAACTTGTACCTTTAGTCCTTATGTGGTCTCTAGTGCTGTAATATCTTAGCATTAACAATATACCAGCTTCCTTAGCAAACTGTGTCTTAAAGTGTTATAAAAGTTTACGTTTTTTTTCTGTTAAAAGTTCAAATTTAAGTTAGGGTTTAGTGAAAGAGCTAACAATAGAGTACAGCTGTGAATGGACTTACCGCTCAGTATTATTTGAATTTGTTGCTAGGAAACCTGTGGACAGTGAATGCAAACTAAGAAAATGATTACAGACTTAAATTGGGTAGTTTTGACAACCAATGAAATTAATTGAAAAAGAAACATGTTTAAAGGTCTTCTAATATCTTTATAAGGTTTTTTTTTGGTGGGGGCTGGGGGCGCGGCAGGTGGAGACTAGTAGGAAACTTTAGGCACTTCCTTTCCCCCCAAAATGAATCTTTTGAAACCTTACTAGTCGGTGAGAACAAAGTGAGAATAAAAATTAAGTAGTAGCTTTTGCTGTGTATTGCAGCCGCAAATGTTATTATTAAGGCATAAATTTGAGAGCATATGAAAGTCATTCTAGGCACTTCATGAGTATCCAAGAAACTTTTATCTTTGAGTAAGGGTACTCAAGTGTCAAATTTGGCTTGGTATGTGCGTATGAAGATCATGATGCAATTCTTCTAACAATGTTTTGAAATTCTTGTTTTTCTCTTAAAATATTCATTTTCTGAGTATTACTGTAGATAGTAGAATAGAAAGATTCCTGAACTAGAGGTCAGAAGAAATGGATTTAAGTACTTGCTTTTCCACTTAGTAGTTGTTCAGCCCTGTGCAAGTCATTTATATCTCTTTAAAACGTTTAGTTAATTTGTAAACTGTGGTGGTGAAACTGCCATCCCTAACTCAGGATTACTGAAAAGAGTAAATGAGACATTTATTATATCTGTCAGTATTCTCATATTAATATTCACATGTTAATATTTCAAACAAATGTGGGAAAGTACTTTACACCTAGCTGTGTAATACAGATGTAGTGAGTTGTTACATTTATGTTTCTTGTTTTGGATCTCTGGGTTTCATCCTGTGACTGTTGCATTTAGTGCTTTTATTACTCCTCGGATACTTGCTACTTGATATGGTTATTATTTACCTTTGTTCTGCTTCAAATAGGTTGCATCTTCTGAGGACTGAGTAAATTCAGTACAGTTGACCCTTGAACAACACTGGTTTGAACTGCGGGGATCCAGTTGTATGCAGATTTTTAAAAATAGAAAATACTAGAGTACTACACGATGTGTAGTTGGTTGAATCCACTCGGTAGAACCAAGGATACAGAGGAACTGCTGTATAGGAACTGCCACCTATAAATTAAACTTGGATTTTCAACTGCACGGAGGGTCAGTGCCCCTAATCACCGAATTGTTCAAGAGTCAAATGTATTTAGCATAGTGGCTTGGTTGTTTACAATTATATTGATTTTTATTGATGTTTGCTGTGGTAAATTTCACAGCTTTGTCTCTGGTTAGCAGGCTTTATTTTAATATATTTAGATTTGACTTAAATGTTTCCTGTAAAATGTTGCACCTACTAAATCACGGACTTATTTTTTAGGCTTTCACAGAGCTTCAAGCCAAAGTGATTGACACTCAACAGAAGGTGAAGCTTGCAGACATACAGATTGAACAGCTAAACAGAACGAAAAAGCATGCACATCTTACAGATACAGAGATTATGACTTTGGTAGATGAGACTAACATGTATGAAGGTGTAGGAAGAATGTAAGTAAAGTATATCCTTAAGGGGATTATCTTCAAAGAGGTTTGTCTGAATTAAATCATAGAGTTTGTTCACTTTACAACTTGCGTTAAAGTATCATAGTAGCTTTAAAGATCACCTAGTCAAATATCTTCTTTTTTTAAAAAATGAGAAACTGAACTCCAGATAGATGTGTTTAATTTTAAACTGTGAAGTACATTTTAAAAATATTTATTCCCTGTTCTTCTCTCCATGCTTAGGTACTTAAGTGTGTAACTTCAATGATAAAGATATGATTTGTTGTGAAAAAGATGTTTATAGTAGTTTCATGTGTGAAGATTTATTTAAGTAGTTGTAGTTTTAACTTCCCCTTCCCTACCTAGTTGTTATTAGTCACACAAATCATAAATCTTTTAGATGTCTGATCAGGTTGTAGAATAAAAATAAACATTCAGTTGTGATTTAAATATACTCATTCTGTCGAACATGAGAAATCTAGTAAATCAACTTACCTTTTGTTTGTTCTAATTATTATATATGATTAACCTCCTACACTTCACTGTTTTTCTTTTAAAAAAATACATTACCCTTCTGAGAGAGAATAGATCTGCTTCATGTTCTCTAAGCAGTAAATAGGAATGGAAAACCCCTTAACAACAGGTCACATTCCATTACACTGAGCTAAAAGGAGACTATTTTTTTTTTTTTTTTAGGTGGGGGAGGTACAGGAGGAGGGTTTTTCTGGAATTTGGTCTCTGATTATTACTTAGTAAGTGGACCATTACTTAAGTTTGGAGCTCTTTTAGTTGGAAAGGAATTTGACCTCAGTCTAGGATGACTTGTTTTGTGATTGATTTGAAGGAAGCATGGCATGTGTAACATTTAGTGATGACTTTAGAACGACATCATGAGAAATAGACCCTGCTCATGACTAGCTAATCCATATCTTTCTGGAAAAGAGATTGATTATGACAAACTGTTCTTCTGATTTGCTTTCTCAGAATAAACAATACACCACAAATAAATTTTATTGCTGGAGTTCATGTTTTTCATTTTAGCTTGTTTTAAAAGGAAGATAATCCCAATTTGAGAGTTTGTTACTGGGACACAAAAGAATTGGGATGAGAACAAAGTAGAACCCTTGAATATGTGTCTATGTAGTATGAAGTGCATTGTTGGCATTCACTACAGGATAATTTTATCTTTAGTTTGAATATCCTTAGGTCTTAAAACAGTAATGCTAGCTTTTCGAGCATGCTTGTTGATATGTTGCACCTGGATTTCATTAGCCTTTGTTTGCAACAGCTAAAGAATTTCTTTTTCCAAAACAGAAAAACTTTTCTCTTTGGCCTTTTGATCTACAGTGAAGTTCTAATTTTTAATTAGAATATTTTCATTTATTAAACATTCTGCAGAAATGATAGGAAGTTGCTTTTTTTGCATACTGCCCAAAGTGCTACATATGGGTTGTATTCACAAAGAATTTTAGAGTTTAAAGGCTGAGATATGGTTTTAAATTTGACTTTTGTGCTTTCTGCCTCTCACTGGGATTTGTAGGGGCATGTAAGGTAAGTAGTGTTGTTGGCTAGAGTATTAGTGCCCTCAGGAAGAAAAGACTTGCTGAGTATTAGTCTGGTCATGAGGATGTTCTCTTTCTTGATGCTAAACCTGAAATATCTATTTCTGAATTTATAGTCTTGAGTAATTTTGAATTGTGATTCACTTCTTTAATTCTAGTGTTTATCTTCATTTGTCTTTCCTTTTCCTTTTTGAGTATTATTAGGGAATTCTAATTGGAATACTAATTCTTCCCAAACTTGTTTTAAAACCAAGAATTAGGGGCTTCTCTGGTGGCTCAGTGGTTAAGAATCCGCCTGCCAATGTAGGGATTACAGGTTCGAGCCCGGTCTGGGAAGATCTCACATGACATGGAGCAACTAAGCCTGTGTGCCACAACTACTGAGCCTGCGCTCTAGAGCCCATGAGCCACAACAACTGAGCTGGCATGCCACAACTACTGAAGCCCACGCGCCTAGAGCCCGTGCTCTGCAACAAGAGAAGCCACTGCAGTGAGAAGTCCGCGCACTGCAATGAAGAGTAGCCCCTGCTCGCCTCAACTAGAGAAAAACTGGTGCGCAGCAATGAAGACCCAGTGCAGCCAAAAATAAATAAAGTTATAAAAAAAAAAAGGCACCAAGAATTATGAAATCTAAAACATTACATTTTTGTTTTAGAACCTGCAATAGATTTTTGCCATTGCTGAAATTCAGGCCTCATTGTGTCTTGCCTGGACTGAGAAGCTATAGCTTCTTTTTTTAAAAAAATATTTATTTAATTTATTTATTTGGTTGTGCCGGGTCTTAGTTGTGGCAGGCAGGTTCCTTAGTTGCGGTTCAAGGACTCCTTTAGTTATGGTATGTATGCTCCTTAGTTGCGGCCGGTGGGCTCCTTAGTTACGATATGCAAACTCTCAGTTGCGGCTTGCATGTGGGGTCTAGTTCTCTGACCAGGATTGAACCTGGGCCCCCTGCATTGGGAGCATGGAGTCTTAACGACTGTGCCACCAGGGAAGTCCTGAAGGTATAGCTTCTTGAACTGTTCTTTCTGCCTTTATTCTGTTGGTCCAAAAGCTTTCTTTGCACATCTGCCAGACATCTGCCAGAGTTGATCATGTCATTATTTCTCATAAAATCCTCTGTTCACCCTTGGTTGCCCACGGAATAAAATCTAAACTTGTTAGCCTAGCATTCACTGTCATTCATAATCAGTTCTTAATTTACCCTTCTAGCCTCAAATCCCACCACTTTCTCTTCCCAGGCTGAGGATAGCACATAAATTTCATCTCGTGGACTTGCCTCCTTCCATTGATTTTGAGTTATCTGTTGAGAAGGAGTTTGAGTCTCATGTGGACTTAAACATGCTTTAATTGATCAGTGAGGTCTGTCATGGGCTGAGGGTAGAAGAGCAGTAGCACATGTACCCAAAATTGTTATCCCTACCCTTGCCACGTGGGTTTCCTCACGCATGCCATGTTTTTGTGCTTTCTTGATTTTGCTCCTTCTGTCCTTCTTGGCCTGCAGTATCCCACTTTCCCTTGTGAAATTCTCATCTTTCAAGATGTAGCTTATCTTCTCGGAAGATTTTTCCATCTTGCCTGGCAGATTTACTTACACTTTCCTGGAGGATACCAGAGCTTTTGTTCCTCTAGCTAGTAGAGCACGTGGGTGGCAGTATGAGGGTAGGGGGCAGAACTTGATTGAGTTTGAAATGGTCTGGTTTTCCCAACTAGATTGTCAGCTCTGTAAGACCATATACATATTTATCTTTGTTTCCTCAGTTCTCAGTATAATGTCTGGCACAAGATAGGTGTTAAATGCATGTGGATTTGAATTGAATATGATTCTCTCGCCTAAAATAACTGCATTTTCTTTTGGTTCTTTAGAAAGAAAATGTTTAGGAAGTGTCAGAGACTTAAGAATTGGAGTTTATTATGCTTTTAAAATATATGATTCAATAAAGGTGAAATTTTAAAAGTAACATATATATATATTTTTTTCTTTTTCTTTTTTTTTGGCCGTACGCGGGCCTCTCACTGTTGTGGCCTCTCCCGTTGCGGAGCATAGGCTCCGGACGCGCAGGCTCAGCGGCCATGGCTCACGGGCCTAGCTGCTCCGCGGCATGTGGGATCCTCCCGGACCGAGGCACGAACCCGTGTCCCCTGCATCGGCAGGCGTACTCTCAACCACTGCGCCACCAGGGAAGCCCTAAAAGTAACATATATTTTGATTAAGGTCAAAGGAATTGTTTCTGACCAAAATTATGTCCTTTGATCTGACAGAATTAATTCTTTATTAAATCTATTGAGAAGGTTGACAAATTCTACATGTCAACCAGTTGCAGAGATAGTCAGAACTGACAATATAGAAAAACCCAAGCCTTCAGGATTATGCTGAGGGCAGTATAATTTTTGGAGAATAAAAGCTATTCTGTGCAGAATAATATCAATACAATTGTATATTTTACCTTACTCATCCTCACATAGGATGAAAGTCAGATTTTTCATTTTAGGGTGTGTATTTAGGTTACCAAATCATTTCAAGCCCATATGCCTTTCCCAGTCATAAGCATGGAGAAAACTGGTACTGTTAAATACCCCTTATATATGGCTATTTTTGGTTTAAAACAAGGAAAATCAGGCTACGGGGTAAGAGATGATAAATTGCTATATACTGTAAGCTCTGCATATTCATTGCTCAAAGCTATATTCTATCCAGTCTCTTGGCATGTTGCCAGCACATTTTAGTTCTCTTACTTCATATTCTTTGGAGAGGCTGTTATGTAGCCTGATACTACTACCACCAATTTCTAGTTTTGCTACTTAAGCTGTTTGTGAGCTGACCTCACCATACCGCTTTAAGAACTATGATGAAAGTTACAACTGTGGAATGATCTGTCTGAATAGTTGGAAGTGTTTGTCTTCATCTTTCTAGCATGCAAGGAGGGAACAGATCTCAAATAAATATTACATGAATGTTTCTTGTATTTTTTTTTTTTCATGAATAAGAACCAGCTTGTAATCGTTTATGGGAGTTTTCTTCCTTTTTCCTTTGCATAGTAGAAGATAAGAGTATTTTTAAAAGTTAGAATTACATTTGAAAGAACACATAAATGACATTTAGTCATGCTGGTGTTTGAAAGGCCCATCATCAGAATAAAGGTCAAATTTATTTTTATTAACAATAGGTATGATCCAGACCCTGATTTGATATTAGTTACATTATTCTAATATCCTTGTGCTTGAACATTACATAAATAACATTTCTTCTTTCCAAAAGAGATAAATGAGGCTTTTTATTTTTTTAATATGGGAGGAACTTGAGTAGATTAGCCTTTGAGAAGAATGATTAGTGCCTTTTTAAAACTTGAACCTAACTAAAAATAACTTTGTACCATATTTAAACTAATTTAGAGGTATGCCACCATTCTGTGGATATTTTTTTACATTTAAGGAACTAAGAATGAACAATGGTATAAATCTACCAACTAGATAAGTGTCTAGCAATGCAGAAATTGCTGTTTGGGAGCGGTGTTGCTATTTCTACTTGTTGAAGTAATTTGATGGTTGATCTCTAATGGTTGAAAGATCCAGAAGTATAAAACTTAAGATAAATGTGGCACAGGTAGAAAATGAAAATAGTAGGTATATTTCTGATAGGTAACAAAATTAAAAAAAAATCTAAATAATCGAGCAACTTTTCAGCTAGTTAGGATGTAGAAATCTGAACTCCTTGTGACAGTTTGGTTGAACTGCCCTTTGTTTAAAATGTCATGTTGGTTTTGTTGTGATTTTAATTGTTAGTTTGAATATTGACTTGTAATTTGAGTTGTGACATTTAGAAAAGCCAAGATGAAACATTTGCAGTTGCTCTAGGTTTAGTTATGTTAAATATTAATCAAAAGGGGTATAATCATGCTACCTCAAGTTTTGCAACCATTTTACAATTTCATATTGATGTAGAGTTGGTATTCCAGTCAATTCAAGGTCATTTTAATTTTATTTATTTACAATTTTTTAAATTAAAAAAAAATTTTATTTATTTTTGGCTGTGTTGGGTCTTTGTTGCTGCACGCGGACTTTCTCTAGTTGCAGCGAGTGGGGGCTACTCTTCATTGCGGTGCTTGGGCTTGTCATTGCGGTGGTTTCTCATTGCTGTGGCTTCTTGTTGCGGAGCACGGGCTCTAGGCGTGCAGGCTTCAGTTGTTGTGGCTCGCGAGCTCTAGAGTGCAGGCACAGTAGTTGTGGCACACGGGCTTATTTGCTCTGCGGCATGTGGGATCTTCCTGGACGAGGGCTCGAACCCTTGTCCCTTGCATTGGCAGGCAGATTCCTAACCACTGCGCCACCAGGGAAGCCCCTCGAGGTAATTTTAAAGCTGAAGATATAGTTGTACTATATTTCATTCCTAATAAACAACAAATCTTGGTTTAGTAAATATTATTATTGATATTATAGTAATAATGGTTTATATTGTTGTTCTCACTAGAACCAAGTTTAGATATTTTATTTAATGCTTACTGTAGGAGAAAAAAAATGCAAACTACTTTTGCTGTGAGAGCCACACAGCAAATTCGAATTTATAAGCTCCTTTTACTCTCTTTGAAAGTATTAATCTGTAGTTTACTGTAGAGAAAATGAAGCAAAGATAAAATAATTTTCAAAGGTAGGAAGAAATTTTTTTAGTCATTTTTTAAGATTTATTTTAAAGGAAGAGGAGTTTTGATGTTGAGCTGCTTTTCCTAATAGAATGTGATCCAGCCTTCTTGTATTTTTATACAGAGCCTTATAAAGTCATGGCTTTCATTGCTCAGAGTCCTAAGGGGAAAAAAAACAACTTTTCCTGGTGTGCAGGGAAAATGACTTCAGTTTTGTTGATGCTGAGCATGTATATAACCCCAGCTGGGCATAGTCTCCTCTTCCACAGATGTGGTACTCTAGGGAGAGGAGATTTTTGAGTAATATTCTTTTTTTTTTTTTTTTTTTTTTTTTTTTTTTGCGATACGCGGGCCTCTCACTGCTGTGGCCTCTCCCGTTGTGGAGCACAGGCTCCGGACGCGCAGGCTCAGCGGCCATGGCTCACGGGCCCAGCCGCTGCCGCGGCATGTGGGATCTTCCCGGACCGGGACACGAACCCATGTCCCCTGCATCGGCAGGCGGACTCCCAACCACTGCGCCACCAGGGAAGCCCTTGAGTAATATTCTTAATTTCTGTAAGCTGTCAGTGATTTAAAAACTTGGTGTTCGTTATAACTGTGATTACTGCTGTGTAGAATGACATCACTGGTTTTATGGCAGGGGAAGTTAACAAACATTTGCGTAGGAATTACATAGCCATTTTTCTTTTGCAGAAGAATACTTTTAATAATTCTTTCCCTTCTTGCCCTCCCATGTTCTCCAGAATCCAAACAATCTCACTGAAACACAGGAAATTAATTTCAAAAATGTGTCAATTAGGAGTTTATTATAAGAAAAGAAAAAGAAGTCTGTTAAACTTACCTTGGGATGTACAAACATGCTGAAATAAAATTTAAAAAAAAAAAAAGTTTTTTTTAATTTAATGTGTCTTTGTTGTAGGGTTGCTTAGTTTAGGCTAGAACTTGTTTAAATGTAATTGATTCATTTTGTTACCATTACTTGGAGGAGTTTCCTTGTGCATTTCCTGACATCAAAAGGCCTGACTTTTTTTTTGATCTGCTTTTGTTGCATGAAAGTAACAATCAACAACACAAGAGGATAGTGCAGTGTATTCCAATTGGTGATAAGCAAGAATTAATGTAGTTAACTGAGGGAAGGGTAAAAAAATTACTTTGTTGTTCCTATGTAAATAAAAATAAAGATAGTAGTAATCTTGAACTTTGTTAATTCACTGGGTGAATTTCTCTGAAGTGAAAAACAATCAATTTTAAGCTGTACCAAGAATTTTGTGATTTTAGCTGCCACTTATCTCATAATGGCAAATTTAGGAACAACTTGCTATCTAATCTGTTTGAGAGAGGACTGACATATTCATGTCAAGGAACATAGTCTGGGACTTCCATGGTGGTGCAGTGGTTAAGAATCCACCTGCCAATGCAGGGGACATGGGTTTGAGCCCTGGTCCCGGAAGATCCCACATGCCACAGAGCAGCTGAGCCTGTGTGCCACAACTACTGAGCCTACGCTCTAGAGCCCCTGAGCCACAACTACTGAGCCCACGTGCCTAGAGCCCATGCTCCACAACAAGAGAAGCCCCTGCAATGAGAAGCCCGCGTACCGCATTGAAGAATAGCGCCCACTCACTGCAACTAGAGAAAGCCCGCGAGCAGCAACGAAGACTCAACACGGCCAAAAATTAAAAAAAAAAAAAAAAAAGGAACATAGTCTGCTTAGTGAAACACCCAAAAGGAACTCAGAAAAAATATTGACTTAAAAGGTAAGAGTCAGTCCATATACATCAATACACACTTGGTAATGACTTATTGGTATTCTTTTCTTTCTTATTACTTCTATCAGGAATTGCTGTGAATTGCAAATATCTTTTGCCCAGATGGAATAATTAGGATTGCAGTGTGTTGCATGTACCATTAGTGCCTGTGGTTTTGTTTTTGTTTTTTTTTTGCGGTACGTGGGCCTCTCACTGTTGTGGCCTCTCCCATTGCGGAGCACAGGCTCCGGACACTCAGGCTTAGCGGCCATGGCTCACGGGCCCAGCTGCTCCACGGCATGTGGGATCTTCCCGGACCGGGACACAAACCCGTGTCCCCTGCATCGGCAGGCGGACTCTCAACCACTGCGCTACCAGGGAAGCCTGTGCCTGTGGTTTTGTGAAGAATGTATACCCACTTTAATTTTAGATTTCAGGTTTGAATGGACATGTCTGGGAGAATGTTATCTCATTGTTCTGGCCGGAAACTCTCATTATCAACTCTTGTTCTAAGATCAGTTACCTTGAAATGGACCAGATTACTTGGAAGACACTATCCCTTTGGCTTTGAAGAGGACTAGAATATTCTTGTATCAAAATTTGCACAGCAGCAGGAGCCCAGTATTGAAAATGTATCTCTAAATAGATAAGAGCATGACTGCCCTAAGCCAAGCCTTTTACATTGTTTGGCTCAGGGTAAAAAGATTTGGACCACAGTATGCATCCTGTATGTGTGTGTCTGAGTCTTTTGCACTTGTGCCAAAATAGATTTATATTTCTCTGTGACTTTCTGCTTTTGTACCAAGAGTATTCTGTTTGTGTCCTTCAGTACTCATTGGATAGTAATTTTTTATTATCCATTGGTTCTCATTTATCCAATGTTATATTTTAACCTACTAGGAAAATAAAGATCACATCTTGGAAAAACTTGTAGCATAGCTTGATGCTTATGTGTGGAAATGTTTGGAGTTTGATGAGGCCAGAGTAAAAGTGGTAAACATCAGAGGTGATTATTTACCAGAATGCTTAGAATACCAAGTAGTCACCAAAAATAAATGTCATGTTAAAATAGATTAACATACTACTGTTTCTATTTCAAGAGTAATAGTTTGATTTAAAAATACACAGTGATTTTTAATTAGTACAGATTGAACCTATCAGTATGTGAGTTACTCATCTAGAACAAGGAATGTTTACATGGAATTGGCTTCCTGAAGGGGCCATGATTTTTTAAATAATTATAGTAAATTCCCAGTCCTCATCTTATTTGACTTAGAAGCATTTAGTCCAGTTTATCTTTCTTTCCTTGATGCACTCTCTTCCTGTGGCTTCCAGGATACCACCTCTTGGTTTTCCTCCTATTTCACTGGCCATTCCTTCTCAGTCTCCTTTACTGTTTCCTTTTCTTTCCCGTTTCCAAATATTAGATTGATCTTGGGCTCAGCTCAGCCTTTGGATTTTTTTTCTCTTTTCTTGTATATACTCAGTTCCTTAGTGATCTCATCCAGGCTTATCTCTTTAAATGCTTTTTTATATACTGACAACTGGCAGAGTTTTATCTTAGGTTAGAACCCTTCCTGAACTCCAAGTTGCATATATCCACCTGCCTCCTTTACATCTACATTTGATGGTCTAATAGGCATCTCAAAACTGACTTGACCAAAATAAAATTCTCATTAGTTACAAATTAACCAGTTCCTCCTTCAGTCTTTCTCATTTCAGCAAATGGCTTTTCTTTCTTTCCTTTTTTTTAAAGGCAGTTGGAATGATGGTTGGAGGGAGGGGAACGATTTTAATATTTATTTATTTATTATTTATTTATTTATTTTGGCTATGCTGGGTCTTAGTTGCGGCATGCGGGATCTTCGTTGCGGCATGTGGGATCTTTGTTGCGGCATGAGGGATCTTTAGTTTGTGACATGCGAAATGCTTAATTGCGGCATTCATACGGGGTACAGTTCCCCGACCAGGGATCGAACCCGGGCCCCCAGCATTGGGAGCACGGAGTCTTACCCACTGGACCACTAGGAAAGTCCCGCAAATGGCTTTTCTATCCTTGCAGCTCTTTCAAATCTTGGAGTCATCCTTTTTCTTTTTGGCTGCCTTGGGTATTAGTTGCGGTATGTGGGATCTTCATTGCAGTGCGTGGGCTTCTCTCCAGTTGTGGCTCGTGGCCTCCAGAGTGCATGGGCTCTGTAATTTGTGGCATGCAGTTTCTCTAGTTGAGGTGCGAGGGCTCAGTAGTTGCAGCGCGTGGGCTTAGTTGCCCCATGGCATGTGGGATCTTAGTTCCCTGACCAGGGATCAAACCCATGTCCCCTGCGTTGGAAGGCGGATTCTTTACCACTGGACCACTGGGGAAGTCCCTTGGAGTCATCCTTGACTCCTCTCTTTCAGTCTTACGTTCAGTCCATTAGCAAAGACTCCATCTTTAAATTTTGCCCAGAATCTGAGCATTACTTGTTACCACCCTGGTCTAAACTATCATTGGATTGCAGTTGCCTCCTAACTGGGCTCCCTGCTTCTATCCTTACACTTTATAGCTGTTCTCAACTGAGCAGAGTGACTCTTTTAAAACAAAATTCAGATCACTCTAGTCAGAATCTTCAGAGGACTTTTAAATTTTATCAGTGAAAAAGACAAGGGCTTTTGTATTTTCTGGTTTTTCTGAATGAAGCCACCTTCTTCCAGATGTCTGTATGGCTTATACCTTCTCTTCCTTCTGGTCTTTACTAAATAGGCATTGAGGCCTTTCGTGACCACCCTATTTATTTATTTATTTACTAATATATTAAAATCTTTTTTTATTGGAGTATAGTTGATTTACAATGTTGTGTTACTTTCTGCTGTACAAAAAAGTGAATCAGTTCTACATATACAGTATATCCACTCTTTTATGACCACCTTATTTATTTATTCATTTTATTTATTTATTTTAAATTTATTTATTTATGTATTTATGATTGGCTGTGTTGGGTCTTCGTTGCTGCATGTGGGCTTTTTCTCTAGTTGTGGCGAGTGGGGGCTACTCCTCTTTGCGGTGTGCAGGCTTTTCATTGCGGTGGCTTCTTGTTGCAGAGCATAGGCTCTAGGTGTGCGGGCTTCAGTAGTTGTGGCATGTGGGCTCAGTAGTTGTGGCATGCGGGCTCAGTAGTTGTGGCTTGCAGGCTCTAGAGCACAGGCTCAGTAGTTGTGGCGCACGGGCTTAGTTGCTCCACGGCATGTGGGATCTTCCTGGACCAGGGCTCGAACCTTTGTCCCCTGCATTAGCAAGTGGATTCTTAACCACTGTGCCACCAGGGAAGCCCTGTTTATATTTTTATCGTTTAAATTTTATTTATTTTTCTATACAGCATGTTCTTACTAGTTATCTATTTTATACATATTAATGTATATATGTCAATCCCAATCTCCCAATTCATCTCACCACCACCATCTCCCTGCTACTTTCCCCCTTTGGTGTCCATACGTTTGTTTTCTACATCTCTGTCTCTATTTCTGCCCTGCAAACTGGTTCATCTGTACCATTTTTCTACGTTCCACATATATGCATTAATATATGATATTTTTCTCTTTCTGACTTACTCTGTGTGACAGTCTCTAGATCCATCCATGTCTCTACAAATGACCCAATTTTGTTCCTTTTTATGGCTGAGTAATATTCCATTTTATATATGTACCACATCTTCTTTCTCCATTTGTCTGTTGATGGGCATTTAGGTTGCTTCCATGACCTGGCTATTGTAAATAGTGCTGCAGTGAACATTAGGGTGCGTGTGTTTTTTTTTTTTTTTTTTTGTGGTACGCAGGCCTCTCACTGTTGTGGCCTCTCCTGTTGCCGAGCACAGGCTCCGGACACGCATGCTCAGTGGCCATGGCTCACGGGCCCAGCCGCTCCGAGGCATGTGGGATTTTCCCGGACTGGGGCACGAACCTGCATCCCCTGCATCGGCAGGTGGACTCTCAACCACTGCGCCACCAGGGAAGCCCACATGTGTCTTTTTGAATTATGGTTTTCTCTGGCTATATGCCCAGTAATGGGATTGCTGGGTATGACCATCCTATTTAAAAGTAGTATATACATACTTCCACCTCCCATCTACTTGCCTCTTGTACGCTCTGTTTTTTGACTTTACTTTTCTCCTGGCACGTATAACCAATTGGCCTACTATAGTACTAATTATGTATCTTTCTTAAGTCAGCCTTATTGAGCTATAACTTATATATAGTAACATGCATTCATTCTAAGAGTAGAGTTGGATGAGTTTTGACAAATGTAACCACCTCTCCAATCATGATATAGAACATTTTCATCACTCTAAAATGTTCCTTATTGCTTTTTCCAAGTCAGTCCTCCACTCCCCCAGATCCTGTTCTAGGCAACTGATAATCAGATTTGTCACTGTAGATAATTTTGTCTATTTTAGAACTTTATATGGAATATATAAATAGAATCATTATCATATGTACTCCTTTTGTGGCTTTTTTCATTAAGCATAGTACTTCCACGATTTATCCATGCTGTGCATATCAGTCCTCCTCAGGGACTGTATATTGGGCTTTAATTCCACTTCTTTAAGTACTCTTGCCTCTGCACTCCTCTCTGTGTTTGCCAGCTTCATCTTCAGATTGGTTGCAGGAGTTCCAAGGATTTCATTCAGATGTGACAGCATCCAGAGTTAGAAAGTATCATGTGTTTTGTGTCACTTCTGTGGGAGCAAAGAAATCTTTCCCAGAAGTCTTCAAAAGGACCACCTCTCACATTTCATGACAAGAACTGAGCTACATGCTTGGCTTAAATCTTGGGGGATGGAACTGCCATGAATGGGTAAGACCAATCAAGATTTACCACAGGATTCACCTCCCTGAGCCTCTTGACAGTGCAGGCTACCCAAACAAAACTGGGGCTCTGTCAACAAAGTAAGAGGAGCAGATACTGGGTAGCCAACCAATAGTGTCTGCTAAAATCATCAAAAACAATCATTGGAGTGACCAACAGTTCAGGGCTAGTTACATGAAAACGGGGTAAAATATTTAAGATGAATTACGGAGTTTAATCAGGGAGTACAGGTAGGAAGCTCTTGAAGTAATTCAGGAGTGTAGTAATAAGGGCAGAAGGTAAAGTGGCAGAAGTGGGATGGAGAGGAAAGAGGGTGAGTATGAAAGAAAGTAATGAGCCTTAGAGATAAATTGGGAATATGGGGACACAGAATAGCTGCAGGTTTGAGACTTAGGTAAGTGGGCAAGTGGTGATATCACTGATAGAGACTGAAATTGAAATGGGAAAACTGTAGGGAATGTTGGTATGGGCAGAAAAAGTGAGTTTAATTTGGGACATTGAATTTGAGGAGATATGGAACATACAAGTAGAAATGACCATTAGATGATAGTGTAGGTGATAGGGGTTGATAATATTTTGAGAGTCATTAGCCAGGTTGAAGCCTTGAAAATAAATGAGTTCTCAGAGGGACTTCGGGTACAAATAGCTTAGCCTAGAGCCTGCATAATGCTTGTAATATCGGTACTGGAAGAGAAGAGGAAGGAGGGTTTATGAATATAGGAGTTGATGAGGGAAACATGAATAGTATTGTACTAAGATGCAGCAGAATCACTCAGAGTTTATATTTGAACATTGCTGTGTTCCATAGATTTGTTTCAGGTTGTCTCCTGTACCCTTTTAACATGTCCCCAACCTGTTTGTTTGCTTTAATTAGTAGACTTTCTTTTTTAGAGCATAAGTTTTAGGTTTACAAGAAAATTGAGCAGAAAGTACAAAGAGCTCTCACATTCCCCCTCCCCAGTTTCTTCCTCTTTTTATATTTTGCATTTGTGTAGTATATTTGTTACAATTGAAGGAATATTTATACATTACGGTTAACTAAGATCCGTAGTTTATATTAGGATTCACTTTTTGTACAGTTCTATGGGTTTTGACAAATGTATGTTTTGTATCTGCCATTACTTTATCATACAGAACAGTTTCACTGTTTCCCAAATCCTCTATGCTCCACATATTCATCCTTCCCTCCTCAAACCCCTCATCTTTTTATTTCTCTATAGTTCAGCCTTTTCTAGAATGTCATATGTTTGAAATCATACAGAGTAAAAGAGCATTTTTCATTACTTGCTTCTTTCACTTAACAATATGCGTTTAAGTTTCCTCCATGTCTTTTCATGTCCTTTCATGGCTTGATAGCTCATTTCTTTTTTTTTTTTTCCTGGCTACGTTGGGTCTTTGTTGTTGTGCATGGGCTTTCTCTAGTTGCAGCGAGCAGGGGCTACTCTTCATTGCAGTGCATGGGTTTCTCATTGCGTTAGCTTCTCTTGGTGCGCTGCACGAGCTCTAGGCGCAGGGGCTTCAGTAGTGGCAGCACATGGGCTTGGTAGTTGTGGCATGTGGGCTCTGGGGCACACAGGCTTCAGTAGTTGTCGTGTGTGGGCTTAGTTGCTTTGTGGCCTGTGGGATCTTCCCGGACATGGGTTTGATCCCGTGTCCCCTGCATTGGCAGGCGGATTCTTAACCACTGAGCCACCAGGCAAGTCCCTTTTTAAATTAATTAATTTATTTTTTGGCCAAGCTGCGTATGTCATGTGGGTCTTCGTTCCCCAACCAGAGATCGAAACCGCATCCCCTGCATTGGAAGCAGAGTCTTAACCACTGGACCACCAGGGAAGTCCCAGCTCATTTCTTTTTTTAAAAAAAATTAATTAATTTATTGGCTGCATTGGGTCTTCGTTGCTGTGCGTGGGCTTTCTCTAGTTGCAGTGAGCGGGGGCCACTCTTTGTTGCGGTGTGCGGGCTTCTCATTGCAGTGGCCTCTCCTTGTGGAGCACAGGCTCTAGGTGTGAGGGCTTCAGTAGTTGTGTCTTGCGGGCTCTGGAGTGCAGGCTCAGCAGTTGTGGCACACAGGCTTAGTTGCTCTGCGGCATGTGGGATATTCCTGGACCAGGGCTTGAACCCGTGTCCCCTGCATTGGCAGGTGGATTCTTAACCACTGCGCCACCAGGGAAGTCCTCATTTCTTTTTTATTTCCTGTTTTTTTTTCTCGGAGTGCTTTGTCTTGGTAGTTCTATTGCTATGTCTTTTGAGTTTACTTATTTATTTTAAAAATTTTATGGGAGTATAGTTGATTTACAGTATTGTGTTTCAGGTGTACAGCAAAGTCATTCAGTTATACATATACATATATTCATTTTTTTTTCAGATTCTTAGGAATGTTCCTTCCTCTACAATTTTTTGGTATAGTTTCAGAAGGATAGGTGTTAATTCTTCTCTAAATGTTTGATAGAATTCCCCCGTGAAGCCATCTGGTCCTGGACTTTTGTTTGTTGGGAGTTTTTAAATCACAGTTTCAATTTCAGTACTTGTGATTGGTCTGTTCATATTTTCTGTTTCTTCCTGGTTCAGTCTTGGAAGGTTGTACTTTTCTAAAAATGTGTGTCCATTTCTTCCAAGTTGTCTATTTTTTGGCATATATTCAATAATTGTTTGTAGTAGTCTTTTATGATCTTTTGTATTTCTGTGCTTGTAACTTCTCCTTTACCATTTCTAATTTTATTGATTTGAGCCCTCTCCCTTTTTTTCTTGATGAGTCTGGCTAAAGGGTTATCAATTTTGTTTATCTTTTCAAAGAACCAGATTTTAGTTTGATTGATCTTTTCTTCTGTTTTCTTTGTTTCTATTTCATTTATTTCTGCTCTGATCTTTATGATTTCTTACCTTCTATTAACTTTGGGTTTTGTTTGTTCTTCTTTCTCTGGTTGCTTTAGGTGTAAGGTTAGGTTGTTTGTTTGAGATTTTTCTTGTTTCCTGAGGTAAGATTGTATTGCTGAACATTTCCCTCTTAGCCCTGCTTTTGCTGCATCCCGTAGGTTTTGGATCAACATGTTTTTGTTGTCATTTATCTCTAGGTATTTTTTGATTTCCTCTTTGATTTCTTCAGTGATCTATTGATTATTTAGTAACATATTGTTTAGCTTCCATGTGTTTGTGTTTTTTACAGTTTTTTTTTCCTGTAATTGATTTCTAATCTCATAGTGTTGTGGTCAGAAAAGATGCTTGATATGATTTCAATTCTTGTAAATTTACTGAGGCTTGATTTGTGGCCTAAGATGTGATCTATCCTGGAGAATGTTCCATGTGCAGTTGAGAAGAAAGTATATTCTGCTGCTCTCGGATGGAATGTCTGATGTGTCATTTAAGGCCTGTGTTTCCTTATTGATTTTCTGTCTGGATCTGTCCATTGATGAGAGTGGAGTGTTAAAATCCCCCACTATTATTGTGTTACTGTTGATTTCTCCTTTTATGGCTGTTAGCATTTGCCTTATATATTGGGGTGCTCCTGTGTTGGGTGCATATATATTTTATAATTGTTATATCTTCTTCTTGGATTGATCCCTTGATCATTATGTAGTGTCCTTCTTTGACTGTTGTTACAGTCTTTATTGTAACGTCTATTTTGTCTGCTATGAGTATTGCTACTCCAGCTTTCTTTTGGTTTCCATTTGCATGGAGTACCTTTTTCCGTCCTCTCAATTTCAGTCTGTATGTGTCCCTAGATCTGAAGCAGGTCTCTTGTAGATAGCATATGTACAGGTCTTGTTTTTGTATCCATTCAGCCAGTCTGTGTCTTTTGGTTGGAATATTTAATCCATTTACATTTAAGGTAATTATCAATATGTATGTTTCTATTGCCATTTGTTAATTGTTTTGGATTTTTTTGTAGGTCTTTTTTAAAAATTTTATTTTTATTTTTGGCCATGTTGGGTCTTTGTTGCTGTGCGTGGGCTCTTCTCTAGTTGCAGCGAGCAGGGGCTACTCTTCGGTGCAGTGCGCGGGCTTCTCATTGGGTGGCTTCTCTTGTTGCAGAGCACGGGCTCTAAGCACACGGGCTTCAGTAGTTGTGGCTTGTGGGCTCTAGAGCGCAGGCTCAGTAGTTGTGGTGCATGGGCTTAGTTGCTCCATGGCATGTGGGATCTTCCCGGACCAGGGCTTGAACCGGAGTCCCCTGCATTGGCAGGCGGATTCTTAACCACTGTGTCACCAGGGAAGCCCTGTAGGTCTTTTTTCTTCCCTTCCTCTTCTGTTCTTTTGTAGTTTGATGTCTATCTTTCATGTTGTGTTTGGATTGCTTTTTCTTTTTTATGTGTATATCTATTGTAGGTTTTTGGTTTGTGGTTACCATGAGGTTTTGATACAACAGTCTATATACGAACAAGATTGTTTTTAGTTACTGGTCTTTTAATTTCAAATGCATTTCCAATATTCTGCATTTGTGCTGTCCTCACGATTGCTGGTTTTGATGTCATATTTGTGTGTAGATGATTTCCTGGCTTTATGTTTGCCTCTACCGGTGGCTTTTTTATTCTCAGTTTTCTTGTGTCTAGTAGTGGCCTTTTCTGCTTAGAGAAGTTCCTTTAGCATTTGTTGCAAAGCTGGTCTGGTGGTGCTGAATTGTATTAGCTTTTGCTTGTCTGGAAAACTTGATTTCTCCATCAAATCTGAATGAGAGCCTTGCTGGGTAGAATATTCTTGGTTGTTGGTTCTTCCCTTTCATCACTTTAAATATATTGTGCCACTCCCTTCTGGCTTGCAGAGTATCTGCTGAGAAATCAACTGATAATGTTATGGGAGTTTCCTTGTACGTTATTTGTTGCTTTTCCCTTTTTGCTTTTAATATATTTTTCTTTGTCTTTAATTTTTGTCAATTTGATCACTATGTCTCTCTGCACGTTCTTGCTTGGGTTTATCCTGCCTGGGACTCTCTGTGCTTCCTGGACTTGGGTGACCATTTCCTTTCCCATGTTAGGGAAGTTTTCAGCTGTTACCTTTTCAAATATTTTCTCAGGTCCTTTCTCTCTCTCTTCTCCTTCCGGGACCCCTATAATGCAAATGTTGTGCATTTAATGTTGTCCCAGAGGTCTCTGAGACTGTCCTCATTTTTTTTTCTTCTTTCTTTTTTCTGTTCCATGGCAGTGATTTCCACTGTTCTGTCTTCCAGCTCACTTATCCATTCTTCAGCCTCAGTTACTTTGCTATTGATTTCTTCTAGTGTATTTTTCATTTCAGTTATTGTATTGTTCATCTGTTTGTTCATTTTTAATTCTTATGGGTCTTTGTTAAACATTTCTTGTGTCTTCTCTATGTGCCACCATTTTTTCTTCTGAGTTCCTTGATCATCTTTACTATCATTACTCTGAATTCTTTTTCGGTTAAATTGCCTATCTCCCATTCTTCCTTTTTCTTCTGGGGTTTTATCTTTTCCTCGATCTGGGACCTATTCTTCTGTTTCATTTTGTTTAATTATCTGTGATTGTGGTTTGTTTCACAGGCTGCAGGGTTGTAGTTCTTGCTTCTGCTGTCTGCTCCCTGGTGGATCAGGCTGTCTAAGAGGCTTGTGCAGTCTTTCTGGTCAGAGGTACTGGTTCCTGCCCACTGGGTGGTGGAGCTGGGTCTTGTCCCTCTGGTGGGCAGGGCCATGTCATGGGGTGTGTTTATTGGGCACCTGTATGCTTAGGGAGACTTTAAGCTCCCTTTCTGCTGATGGGTGGGGCTGTGTTTCCACCATGTTGGTTTTTTGGCTTGAAGCATCCCAGCATTGGAGCCTCCAGGTTGTTGGATGGGGCCAGGTCTTGGTGAGAGAATGGTAGCCTCCAGGAGGGCTCACGCCAATGAGTACTCCCCAGAACTACTGCCGCCAGTGTCTTTTTTTTTTTTTAAACCTTCTTGACCGTATTTCTTTCTTTTTTAAAAAAATTAATTAATTTTTGGTTGTGTTGGGTCTTTGTTGCTACGCATGGGCTTTCTCTAGTTTTAGTGAGTGGGGGCTGCTCTTCGTTGTGGTGCGTGGGCTTCTTATTGTGGTGGCTTCTCTTGTTGCGGAGCATGGGGCTCTAGGCGTGTGGGCCTCAGTAGTTGTGGCACGCACGCTCAGTAATTGTGGCTTGCGGGCTCGAGGATACAGGCTCTATAGTTGTGGCACACGGGCTTAGTTGCTTTGTGGCTTGTGTGATCTTCTTGGACAGGGGATTGAACCTGTGTCCCCTGCATTGGCAGGCAGATTCTTAACCACCGTGCCACCAGGGAAGTCCCAACTATCTTTTAAAATGATTAACAATGAGAAAAACATGCCTTTTATATTTATCTTAATTTATTATTTCCAGTGCTTTTCACTTCTTTATAAGTTTCCATATGTTATCATACTCCTTCTGCTAGAACAGCTACCTTTAAAATTTCTTATGTATGTTTGCTAGAATACATTCTCTCAGCTTTTGTTTGTTTGAATTTCTCCTTCATTTTTGAAGTATATGTTCACTGTGTATGTAATGCTGGTTAATAGCTTTTGTCTGTCAGTATTTTGAAAATGTCATTCCATTGTCTTCCTTGCATAGTTTGTGACAAGAAGTTTGATGTAACTCTTATCCTTGTTTCTCTTAATGCAGTATGTCATTTTCTGGCTGCCTTCAAGATTTTCTTTTTAGTTTTAGTTTTCAATAATTTGGTTATGTTACATCTAGTTTTGTTTTGTTGTATTTATTTTTGTCTGGGTTTCTCTGAGTGTCTTGGAACTGTGATTTGGCTTCTTTTTTTCATTTGTTTTAGAAAATTCTTGTCCATTGTCTCTTCAGATGTTTCTCCATTTTTTTTTCTTCTTGTTCTGGATCTCTAATTACACATGTGTTAGACAACTTAATACTGTCTCTTATGTCTTGCCTGCTGTATCCTGTTTTTGTTTGGTTTGTTTTATTGGTTTTTACACCTTTTTTTCTCTTTGTGTTTTAGTTTGATTAATTTTTATTAACCCATCTTCAGGTTTACTTCACCTTTGCCATGTATGTAATTAGTAACACTGTAAATGAAATTCTGTGCTTGAGATTTTCTAGACCATAACTAGGTTGAATTTTTAATTTTTTATTTTAAAAACTATTTTTATTTTTTTTGGGCTGTGCTGTGTGGCTTGCAGTATCTTAGTTCCCCAACCAGGGATTGAACTCATGCCATTGGCAGTGAAAGTGTGGAGTCCTAATCAGTGAACCCCCAGGGAATTCCCTTATAGGGTGAATTTGGACCAGAACCCATGAGGAAGTCACCTTATGGTTACAAATTCTTAGGGGACATTTTTGTTTTTTCATTTTACTTACTACCAAGGTATAGACAGGCAAGTTTATTTTACCGTACTGAGAGACAAGTTGTTGTTGTTGTTGTTTTCACTCTTAGACTGAAGGTGGAACCCTTTAATTGAGGATTCTCTTAATAACATCACTTTGGATGGTGCCTAGGTTTTATCTCCTGTGTCTGTGCCAGTTTGGATACTGAAGGTCTCTAGGATTCAGCAGAATCTCTCATGGTGAAAACCAATTTATTGCTTTCTTACCTTCCACAATTTCTGATTTCACTTCATTTTGGCCCCTGTAGAATCTTTTTTTTTTTTTTCTTCCAGTTTTATTGAGATGTAATTGACAAACAGCATTGTGTAGGTTTAAGGTGCACAGTATAATGATTTGACTTGCATACATTATGAAATGTTTGTCATATAAGTTTAGTGAACATGCATCATCTCGTATAGATACACAGTTAAAGAATAGAAAAAAATATTTTTTTCCTTGTGATGAGAAGTCTTAGGATTTACTCTATAGCTTCATATGTAACATACAGCAGTGGTAATTTTATTTACCATGTTTTATATTACATCCCTAGTACTTATTTGTCTCAGTGGAAGTTTGTACCTTTTGACTGCCTTTATCCAGTTCCCCTTCCCTCACCCCCTGCCTATGGTAACCACAAATCTGATCTCTTTTTCTGTGAGTTGGTTTGTGTGTTTGTGTTTGAAGTGTAATTGACCTACAATGCTATGTTACTTTCTGTTATATAACATAGTGATTCATTATTTTAGTACATTTCAAAATGTATAGAAGTGTATTTCAAAACGTATTTCAAAATGATCACCAGGTAAGTCTAGTTACGATTTGTCACCATACAAAGATATTACATAGTTATTGAATATATCCCCCACACTGTACATTTTATACCCTTGACTCATTTATTTTGCAACTGGAAGTCTGTACCTCTTAATCTCCCTCACCTATTTCTTTCTTCTCCTTACCCCCCTCCACTCCGGCAATCACCTGTTTGCTCTCTGTATCTATAACTGTTTCATTTTTGCTGCGTTTATTAATTTGTCTTTGTTTTTATTTATTTATTTTTTGTGGTACGCGGGCCTCTCACTGTCGTGCCCTCTCCCGTTGTGGAGCACAGGCTCCGGATGCGCAGGCTCAGCGGCCATGGCTCACGGGCCCAGCCGCTCCGCGGCATGTGGAATCTTCCCGTACCGGGGCACGAACCCATGTCCCCTGCATCGGCAGATGGACTCTCAACCACTGTGCCACCAGGGAAGCCCTGTTTTTAATTTTTAAATATACTTTTGGGCTTCCCTGGTGGCGCAGTGGTTGGGAGTCCGCCTGCTGATGCAGGGGACACGGGTTCGTGCCCCGGTCTGGGAAGATCCCACATGCCGCGGAGCGGCTGGGCCCGTGAGCCATGGCCGCTGAGCCTGCGCGTCCGGAGCCTGTCCTCCGCAACGGGAGAGGCCACAACGGTGAGAGGCCCGCGTAACGCATAAAAAAAAAAAAAAAAAAAAAAAAAATATATACTTTTGGCTGCGTTGGGTCTTTGTTGCTGCTGGCAGGCTTTCTCTAGTTGTGGTGAATGGGGGCTACTCTTCATTGCAGTGCGTTGGCTTCTCTTTGTGGTGGCTTCTCGTTGTGGAGCATGGGCTCTAGAGTGCAGACTCAGTAGTTGTGGCACATGGGCTTAGTTGCTACACGGCATGTGGGATCTTCCTGGACCAGGGATCAAACCCATGTCCCCTGCATTGGCAAGTGGATTCTTAACCACTGTGCCACCAGGGAAGTCCCTAATTTATTTTTTAGATTCCACATATAAGTGAAATTATACAGTATTTGTCTTTCTTTGACTAATTTCACTTAGTATAACACCCTCTGGTTCCATTCATGTTGTCACATACGGGAAGATTTCATTCTTTTTAAAAAAATGGTTGAGTAATATTTCATCATATATATGTATATGTGTGTGTGTATTTATATATGTATATACATCTTACATCTTCTTTATCCATTATCTGTTGATGGTACTTAGGTTGCTTCCATATCCCGGCTATTATAAATAATGGTGCAATGAACATATGGGTGAATATATCTTTTCTAATTTGTGTTTTCATTTTCTTTGGATAAATACCCAGGAGTGGAATTGCTGGATCATATGGTAGTTCTATTTTTAATTTTTTTTTTTTTTTTTTGCCATACGCGGACCTCTCACTGCTGTGGCCTCTCCCACCGCGGAGCACAGGCTCCGGATGCGCAGGCTCAGTGGCCATGGCCCACGGGCCCAGCCGCTCCGCAGCATGTGGGATCCTCCCGGACCGGGCCATGAACCCACGTCCCCTGTATCGGCAGGCGGACTCTCAACCACTGTGCCACCAGTGAAGCCCTATTTTTAATTTTTTGAGGAACTTCTGTACTGTTTTCCATAGTGGCTGCACCAGTTTACATCCCCATGAACAGTACACGAGGGTTCCCTTTTCTCCACGCTGTGAAATCTTTAATTTGTGGTTGCTCAGCAAAATGTTAAAGTTTTTTTTTTTTTTCATTGCTCTGGATGTCTACTCTGCATAATGCCAATAATAGAAGTCTTACTCAACCTTTCGCAATATGGATGTAGCATAAATTTTAATTGCTTCTTTACTAAGGGATTTAGGTTTTTGTTTGTTTTGCTAAAAAATTATGAAGTAAAAAATTTTTTTGCATGTTCTTTGGGCACACATGCAAGTAGTTTTCATCACCAGCGGAGTGAGGCAAAGGAGCAAGATAAGATCATTTTTATCTAGCCTTTTGTGTGCTACTTAATTTGCAGATTCTTTACATGCCACTAGAATATGTTTTCATATTCTAAAAATTTCCCACCCAAACAAAAAGCATTATCATAAGCACATTGTTGTTTCTGAATAATCTATGTTCAGGTTACCATACTTTGGAAGTGTACCCAAAAACAGCATTGCCACTGACCCTAGATTGTGTTTTTGCAGGTGAACAACACTTTTTATATATGCTGAATCATTAGAAAATAGAAGTTATGTATCAGCCTGCAGGAGAGTTCAGAACACAGCTTCTGATGTTTCTCAAATAAAGAAAACCAAAAGCCATCATAAATTATGTTTTTCAGATGGCATAGTTACAAATAAATGAGGAAATGAAACAGCAGGCTACATATCCTTGATAGTTTACAGTGCAGGGTCACATGGCATTGATTTCCAATGTAGAGGCCTTTTATCAATACAAAGCAGTGACTATTGTAGATTATATGATGCTGAGTATTAATAAGCATGTTTTGTGCATATCTGTTATATGAAAATAATTTTTCATTTCATGCTTTAGTTTTCCTTTGTGGCATTCTGAACTGTGGAATCCTTTGTCTATCATTTGGCTTTCCATAAACTATCAGGCAGGATGTCTGTGAGAGTCTCTACTTTGAGAAGTAGTGTACATAATACTTATTTATCATGTACCACTCATAATTACATTATCATGATATATCCTTTATCTTCAAAATAACGTCTGAGAATTCATTGTCTTTTTTTTTTTTTCATTGTCTTTTAACACTAGAAAAAGGTGTTTTCTAAAGACTTTTTCCAGAAATCCAAATGTTTCTGGGGGCTCTTTCCAATCCTCATACAATGTATCTTTGGCATTTTAAAAATTGAGAACTAAATTTTCTGTAATTTTTTTTGGTTTGAATTTTGTCTGTGTAATTATTCTTTGAGATAGACATTTGAATTTACTCCATACTCATCCTTGTTTAAAACTCTTGTGGCTGAGATGTCCTCAGGCTTGTAGATTGGCCAGCTTTGATGACATCTCTCTGGCCTTTGAAGTTGGCACAGTTCAATATAGATACCTCAGGGGTGTGTGGCCATGGAAAAACATGTTTTTGTTGTTGAGTGTTCTTGCTTTCTAGTAACTTTATTTTCTGCTCAAGGGATTTAGTATCTGTTCAGATACTTTATTTTTAAAGACCACATAAGTAATGACTTGACCTCTAATCTTAGCTTTGAAAATTTCCCAGACACTAATAAAGATAATGTCTGATGACCTATTATTTGAAAATACTATTCACTGGCCAGCAATCAGTGCTATTTAAAAATGTATATTTTACTCTGAAAATTATTTCCATGGCCGAAAGACTTTGTTAGTAAAATCATGCATGTAATGAGATGATGTTTAGTTTTTTGCTAAACTCTAAGTTATGTTCAAAGAGAAGAAACAGTCTGCTTAATTAATTGTATTTTTCGTTGTTGTTCTTTTTTGGAATCTGTTAATAACCCAGTTGGACAGTCCTGAAAGAGATTTGAGTAATTGAGATTTTCCCTTTCTTCCAGTGGAAGGGAAATATTTCAATTTACTTGCTTTAGGCTATAAAATAGTTTGCTCTTCCTTTGCCCACAGCAAGAATTATGAGCCTAAAGTCACAAAACAGATTCAGTATTAACTTTTTTTTTTTTTTGTGGTACACGGGCCTCTCACTGGTTGTGGCCTCTCCCGTTGCGGAGCACAGGCTCCGGATGCACAGGCTCAGTGGCCATGGCTCACGGACCTAGCCGCTCCGCGGCATGTGGGATCTTCCCGGACCAGGGCATGAACCTGTGCCCCCTGCATTGGCAGGCGGACTCTCAACCACTGCGCCACCAGGGAAGCCCCTCAGTATTAACTTTTAAAGTTTCCCCATATTTCCACCCTCATCAACTGTAAGTAATGTGCCTGAATGTAAAATGGAAAAAGTTGAAAATTTCCACTTGTGCAATTTGAGCTTTTCAGAGGTATTATACACTCTGGATATAATAATAAAAGATACTGGGCCTTATACAGCGCTTTTTGTGTGAGGAACTCATATAAACACTAATGCATTGATCCTAACACAGTACTTGATTGTGACTTTAAAAGGTCATGAGTTACTGCTGTTACAAAAAATTTTTTTAAAGGTTGGAGGAGGAGCTGTAATTTACAAATATTGTTTGAAAGATATCTAGATAAAAGTTGATACAGGAAACTGAAAAATTAAAGTTATGGGGGATTTTTATTGTTTGTTAACTTTTCTTCTAGCCTACAGTAGATTTTTATCCCTTTATGTTTTTTTTCCCTTTTGTCTATGAATATACTTGAAGCCCAATTCCCTTCTTAAGACCAGAAGGCACAATTTACTTTTAAGCTTTTATTCCTTCTCAGCCAAGAAGGCTTCAACCTGTGGAGGTTTCCTGAGTTTGTCATAACATAGTAATACATTTTATTTGTTCTCAATTGGAGATCATCCTTCTAGTTTTCTTAGTTTAATATTTGTGGCATATAGTTGTTGATTTTGATGAACATAGTAGTCACGTGGCTTAATCTTCAACTTTTTTGTGCTTTGTAGGTTTATTCTTCAGTCCAAGGAGGCAATTCATAATCAGCTGTTAGAGAAACAGAAGATAGCGGAAGAAAAAATTAAAGAATTGGAAGTAAGTAAGTTTTGACTGAATACTGATAGTCGTAGTCGACTTTTAGGAAAAAAGTAATTATCGTGTCATATTAAATGAAAATGTATGCCTGCCAAGGTCATGTCACATTGTTTTCATTTTTTCTAATTGTGCTAGAGCTATGAAGCAGTCTTTTTACAGCAGTGTATAAGACCAGAAAAAAGACTAATCTCTTGAAACCTTAGGGAGTTTTGAAGAAGATAGGATACTGTTAACCTGAATGTATTTCTTCCATTGCCTTTAAGTGAACATGTCTATTCTTAAAAAATATAATAAAATAAAAGCACAGTGTATATTTAAACACCATATGTTGTGGTGGATGGGCATGAGAGTAGGTAATGATAATAGTAGTCAAAGGATCTAGTTATATGACTCTTTCACACATTGTAATTCTAGACAAGGACTGAGTAGTAAGCTATAACTAATTAACTATCCGAAGGGTAGTGCTCCAGTGAGGAAAACAAATTTTTTTTTTTTAAGCTAGGGAAAAAGATGATAGGTAAGAGTAATAATTTAGTAAATCTTTGGAAAATTGGAGTTTATTATTACCATTTCTTTATACATTAAAACCTCAGATGAAATAGTCTTCTTGGGCTTTGGTGAATGATCTATCCTGTATATAGTAAAAGTTGGACAGGACAAAAAAACTGGTTATTATTTTTTGGGACCAAGATTTCCTGAGATGGGGGTGGATACAGTGACTTCATAGGTCACTTTATCTAATTTCTTTGAATACTATTTGAGGCAGTGGTTCAGAATCTGACTCAGCCCTCTGCTGAATTGGTGAGACACCCCACGTAGCCTTCAGGGGATTTCTCAGGGACACTGACTTGGCATGGCTGGGGCAAGCATGTTGTATCTTAGGTTACTTAGGGTTATTTTTGTTTGACTACCAATGAGAATTTAAACAAACTTGATAGTGGCTTTGTAGCTCAGAAAATGTATTGTAAAACAAAACAGATAAGCAAACAAAAAAAAAAAGAAGGAAACTTATCCTGTAGTAACCAGGTTGTTATTATATCCTATTTTGTCAGCCCAACTCTTCTAGATTGAGTTTTCCAAACAAAAGTATCTTAAAAAAACTGAACGAAAATATTTCATGTAGATTACCAAAAAAAGTGTGTTTTTGCACTTGTTGGTAAATATATCTAAAAATTGTCCTGATGAATAAGTAGCAAGATGCAAAGTAACGTGTAAATAATTCTTTTTATGGAAACAAACAAAAACCAAGATCTGTATATGAACATTGAAAATGATTTGTAGGTATATATATTAAATTAACACTGGTTACCCTAAAGAAATTAGATGGGACATGGGGATACAATTTTTTTTCTTATAACCTCTGTGTTGGATAAATTGTAACAAGTATGTGTTAACCTTTTTTTTTTTACCATCTTTTTTGGAGTATAATTGCTTTACAATGGTGTGTTTCTGCTGTATAACAAAGTGAATCAGCTATACATATACATAAATCCCCATATCTCTTCCCTCTTGCATCTCCCTGTGTTAACTTTTATAATTTAAAAAAATCATCAAGGTAAAATTGCCACAGATGATTTTAGCATACTATCCATTTCTGATGAATATTAGGAAATTCATTTTCCAAAAGTTTCGTTTCACGGAGTCTCTTAAATACTGGTAAGAGTATCCTGATATCTGTCAGGTAATAGAAGTAGATTAGCTAGCTTGTTGGTATTTGAAATGCTAATTAACAGCTACAAAAAACTAGCAGAGTTAAACTATAGCCTCTACCCTAGGAAGTTATTTTATGTTTTTAATCTTTCATCTTATACACTATTTATATTATAAAAATGATGTAAGTATACTATAAAAAAGAAAAACGGTCAAAAACTAAAACATGATTAAACAAAAATAATGACTTTCTCCTCTTTCTGCATACCCTCAAAATGTCACTTTTATGGTTTGATGTGTATTATTACACTTTATAAAACTTTATTTTATAAATAAGTTCATACACACATATATACACTTTTTGAGTAAAGAGGGATTATGCTGTATATAATGTTTTTCATCATTTGACAATTTACCTTTCCATTTTAGTAATGTAAATCTAGTTTATATTGTTTCTTGTTTTCCATTTATCCTACCATCATAGTTTCCTTATTACCTCAACATTCAATTATTGCATGATCCCTGCCTCTGCATTTAGTGTTCTCTCCAATACTGCCCTAACCTGTATTTTTAATGGTATCACCCACTACACACACTCTTCTCTTCCCTGAAGCAATCCTATACTTTTTGACTGCCATACCTTTATAATTTTGTTACTTCAGCCTGAAATGTATACACATGTGCACAGACCCACATGTGCATGCATGCACACATACATTGTTAGTTGCAGTGTTCAGATTTTCTGTTTCTTACTGATTATTTTTCCTCCTTATTCAGTTAGTTATGAGAGAGTTGTGTCAGATCTCCCTCTGATGATATTTATGAATTTCTCCTTAGTCTTTCAGTTTAGTGGGCAGTGGTATTTAGAAACTACTATCTGGGTGCTGTAAATGCTCATTATTACTGTATGCATAGTTGAGATGATATGTTTCATTTTGCTTTATATGTTTAGGAATTTCTCAGCTCTTTTAAAGATAGCATTCCATTGACTTCTGGCTTCCATTGTTGCTGTTTAGAAGTTATCAGCCTAATTTTTGTTCCTTTGTCTTTTCTCTGTGGCTACTTTTAATATTGTTTTGTCATCTTTCATGCTTTGTAGTTTCTCTGGTATATATTTAGGTGGGGATTTAGTCTTTTTGCTTTTTTCCTTAATCCTATCTGGGTTAAGTTGAGTTTTCTGAGTTTGAGGATTAGTGACTCATCAATTCTGGAAACTTCTTACTATCTCTGAATATTACTTCTTCACTGTTTTCTCTTTTAAATGGTATTTCCTGCTGGAATTTTTTTCTCACCTTTAAACCAGCTGTTTCCATCATCTGCAGTAGCATCTTAACTGGTTTTTCCACCTCCAACTTTCTCTGTTCTAATCCTTTTAACATATTGAAGCTAGAATGACCTTCTAAAATGTTAAATCTGTTGTATTGTTCCTCTGTGTAAACCCCATCATTGTTTTTAGGGTAACATTCAAGCTTTTTAACATACCTTCAAGGCTGTTTATGAAATGACTCCTGTTTCTTTCTCTCATGTCCCTCATATCCTCTTCCTTCTCTTACACTGTATGCTCCAGACATGCAGAAGTAGTTTGTTTTTAGAACTTGCTGTGTTTTCTTTGTCTACTAGGTCTTTGCAAAAGTAATTCTCTCCGCCGGGAACTTCCTCCTTCTGCTCTTACCAGCTCTGTTAATCCTTAAGATCTTAGTTTAGGGCTACTTCTTGTGAGAAGCATTTTCTGATTCCTCAGTGTTAAATTAAGTGCTTTTCCCTTGTTCTGTCTAATTATTCTACTAGTTTCATAGCACAGTGTGAGGATTTGGGCATATAAACTATCATCAGTTGAAGTAATTACAAATATGGTTTCCTATTACTTGGGAAGCTTGATGAAGATTCAGAGCTCTAAATAGTTTTTCCCAAGGCCTTCCAGTTATTACTCTGCCTTTCATACAGTCTCTTCTTCTGGGCCCTAGTATTTCTTGTCAGTCCAGCGTATTTCATCTTATTTAATTATCATTATCATTATTAGTTTCTACCCTCAGATACCTTACAATTAAATTGAGGAGGCATAATTTATACATAACTCTGCAGACAAAGGCCAGGCTGTTTAATTTAGCACATTTTCATCTCTGATGAAGTAAGCTTTTTGGTTTGGGTCCAAAGTTCTAGTTTTTGACCAGAGCTATTAACTCGGCCCCACTGTGTGTGCCTACCCACCCCCTACCAACAGTCTGTATAAATGACGCTATGGATCATTCTTTTGCATGACATAACATAGGTGCTAGTCTGATCGGAGAGCCCATCTTCATTAGTATTTTCTAGACTCGCTTTTATCCACTTCCATTCTTTTTTTTTTTTTTTTTTTTTTTTTTTTTTTTTTTTTTTGCGGTACGCAGGCCTCTCACCGCTGTGGCCTCTCCCGTTGCAGAGCACAGGCTCCAGACGCGCAGGCCCAGCGGCCATGGCTCACGGGCCCAGCCACTCCGTGGCATGTGGGATCCTCCCGGACCGGGGCACGAACCCGTGTCCCTTGCATTGGCAGGTGGACTCTCAACCGCTGCGCCACCAGGGAAGCCCTCCACTTGCATTCTTACTGTTTATGTTTGCCCTCTCCAGATTTTTTTCCCCAGTCCTACTTAACCTAGAATTTGTTTAGCTTTTGATAACTGTAGTATGCTGTGTCTACATTGTCAACCAGCCTGGTGTCTCACTTGCTGGCCCTTTTCTTCTTATGGAGCAGAGGTGGGGGTACTGTAATGCTGCTGTCATGTCCTCTTTCTTTTGGGCCATGTGGCGCATCATGCGGGGTCTTAGTTCCCCGACGAGGGATCGAACCCGCGCCTCCTGCAATGGAAGCATGGAGTCTTAGCCACTGGACCACCAGGGAAGTCTCTGCCCTCATGTCTTCTTTTTTTTTTTTTTTTTTTTTTTTGCGGTACGCGGGCCTCTCGCTGCTGTGGCCTCTCCCGTTGCGGAGCACAGGCTCTGGACACGCAGGCCCAGCGGCCATGGCTCACGGGCCTAGCTGCTCCGCGGCATGTGGGATCTTCCCGGACCGGGGCACGAAACCGTGTCCCCTGCATCGGCAGGCAGGCTCTCAACCACTGCGCCACCAGGGAAGCCCCCTCATGTCTTCTTGATAGGGAGTTATATTACATACTAGAAGGGTAAAGACAAGTACCATCTTAACCTTGGGAAGATAGTCTGTCTTTTTCTTCTTAAAATTCCATATTTTACATTTTAATACCCCTATGTTGGGTTCTTCAGGCTGTAATCACTTTCCTGGGTTTGACTAGGAAGTGTTTTCATAACAGACTCATAATGTGATAGTGTTATATAGATTTTTATCTTGCCTTTATAGAGATGGTTGATCAGGTTCTGGGAGGGAATGTCACCATTTCTCTTAATGGCGACGAGCAGACCAATGATGGTAATCCGATTGAAGAGAAAAAATAAAATGCTTTAGTATGATAGAGTAACCATGTTATTTATGTCATTGAGGGAATTCTCTATTTTAAAAAAAATACTGAGAATGAATAATCTTAAAGAAGATGGCTGAGTATATAATACGTAATACAGTATATGTTAGAAAATGCAAAATCGTACTTTGTAAAAATGACATGAGTATAATTGGGATTTGGAATTAGGACTTCATGAGTCTCATCTGTCTTTGTAAAAATAATTTTCTTTTTGAAATATACAGCATTGCTACAAAAAGAAAGTATAGTTTTTTTTAAGAAAATTCAACCTTAGGTAAAGTTGAGTTAGAACCTTATTGATAGATTGAAGAGATATGTATCTTCTAAAGAGTGAAAAATACATCCTATATTTTTGCTCACTTTTTTAGAGGTAAAAAGAAAATAATTACTTGTGGACTTCTTTTGCAGTTGCAAAAACTTAGATTCAGCATTCAGATGAGCTAGAGCTGAATTTTTGATGTCTTGCCTTTTGAATCTCAAGTATTTGGAATCCTTGAGATAAGCTTTCAGTGGTATATTTGAACACATTTTGACCACTATTCTCCTATGTCCTCTCTCATTGAATTACCGCTTCAGGCTCATCTGCCTTCAGTTTAAAATCCCCATTATATTTTAGGCACACGCAAATACTGGTTGACCACTTTCCTTTCCCTCTTTCTCTGATGTGGTTACCACCCCTTCCACCACCCTAGTTAGCTCAGCAATGACACAATAAAAATAAGAATAAGGAAACCAGGACATTCTGGCCTACATAATGCCACTTCTGATGCAGAATGTTACAATCCCAGGGTTGTGAAATAGCCCTCCAGCCCATGCTATAAGTAAAATCTAAGAAACTGTGAAAGTCCTGGCTCTTCCACAAAAATGGCTATTATGGTCAGACAGTAGTTCCTGAAACAAGTAGGAAGACTAGTGGCAAGAAAACTGGATAGGAGGTGCCTGTGACACTCTGTAGTTGGCTGAGTTCTGAGACTGATGAGAAAATGTTTTGGAGTTTCCATGATTGAGGAGATTTTACTCTGCCTAATGAGGATCATTTTTTCCATAGCATGGGTGGGCACTGGTAGGCACTTGGATGGATGTCCAGTTTTTGCCCTAAGTACCTCACTTTTGGGCTGGTACCTTTTTTTTTTTTTTTAATTTATTTAGCTATTTTGGTTGCATTGGGTCTTTGTTGCTGCGCGCAGGCTTTCTCTGGTTGCGGCAAGTGGGGACTACTCTTTGTTGCAGTGCACGGGCTTCTCATTGTGGTGGCTTCTCTTGTTGCAGAGCGCAGGCTCTAGGTGCGCGGGCTTCAGTAGTTGTGGCACGAGGGCTCAGTAGTTGTGGCTCACGGGCTCTAGAGCGCAGGCTCAGTAGTTGTGGCGCATGGGCTCAGTTGCTCCACGGCATGTGGGATCTTCCCGGACCAGGGCTCACAGTGTCCCCTGCATTGGCAGGTGGATTCTTAACCACTGCACCACCAGGGAAGCCCTGGGCTGGTACCTTTGTGTGTATGATGGGACACCCTCTTTGGACGTGATGTCAGGTGGACACTACTATATGGTAAGCACTGATTCTTACTTGTGTTTTCAATGAAGAGAGAAGGGCAGGTGAGAGCAAAGCCAGTGGCAGAATGTTTTTGTTTTTTGCAGTACGCAGGCCTCTCACTGCTGTGGCCTCTCCCGTCGCGGAGCACAGGCTCTGGACGCGCAGGCTCAGCGGCCGTGGCTCACAGGCCAAGCCACTCCGCGGCATGCGGGATCCTTCCAGACCGGGGCACGAACCTGCGTCCCCTGCATTGACAGGCGGACTCTCAACCACTGCGCCACCAGGGAAGCCCAAGAATGTTTTTTATATATTAAACAAGAATTACACCCAATGGTTCATCTGCTTGCATAGCTCAAAGTTTAGAATCCATCAAAAAAAATTAGTCATTTATTTATTTTGTAGTGAAATATAGCATTTACAGAAATATGTATTAAAATACATGTAGTTTAATGAATAATTATAAAGCAAACACTTGTTACAATCATCCGAACCAAGAAATCAAAAATTGGCAGGACACCAGAGCACCGCCCCCTACCTTTCTTTCTCCCTTCCATTCCTGCCTGCTCTCCCCCTCCCTCAGGTAACCCTAACTTTTGGATAATTATTTCCTTTCATAAAAAATATAGTTTTACGGGGCTTCCCTGGTGGCGCAGTGGTTGAGAGTCCGCCTGCTTATGCAGGGGACACGGGTTCGTGCCCCGGTCTGGGAAGATCCCACATGCCGCGGAGCGGCTAGGCCTGTGAGCCACGGCCGCTGAGCCTGCGCGTCCGGAGCCTGTGCTCCACAACGGGAGAGGCCACAACAGTGAGAGGCCCGCGTACAGCCAAAAAAAAAAAAAAAAAAAAAATATAGTTTTACTACCTATGTGTATATCCCTCAAGACAGTTTTTGAACTTTATATGAACAAAATCCGTCTCCATATTTTTTGCTTTGCTTCACTTCTTCCTCAACATTGTGTTTGTGAAGTACATTCATATTGAGATTGTGATTTGTTCATTTTCATTGCTGTATGTATTCCATTATATAGTTGTACCACAATTTATCTTTCCAGACAGCTCATTTTTACCCTTAAGAAGTCAAGATGTTCTCATGGAGCATTTGCACAGTTTCTCTCTTAGCCTCTTGCTGAGGAGAGCTATTTTTCAGAGACATCTCCTACTCCAACCCAGGAGAGTTTGAGTACTAGAGAGCAGTAAAGTATAAAATGTCTCTACTCTAAATATTAGCTTGGTGATTTCCCACCTTCAGGAGTAACTAGATAGCTAGGCACCTCTGAGTGTCTTAAAAAAATTTTTTTTAAATAATTACAAGATTAGTAAATTAATCTCTTTCTATGTTGTTTTGATTTTGGGAGTCTTGGGTGAAGTTTCTCTTATTGTTCCGTATGTTGGGATTTCACATATGAATACTTATCTCTTTATAGAGTTCATTTGTATTCTTAACATTTATGAAAAAGGATGTTTGTTTTAAAATAGTTTTTAGTTATTTAAGACTTGTCTAAAAGAGCCTGATGGTTGGAAAGCTAGAGTTATAGTGAACTATATATATTCTCCACATCCTGGTGTTTTAGGGCTTAATGTAGCTGTGTGATCCTCCTCTGTGACTTTCAGAGAAGAATGAATCTGAGTAAGTCCATATATGCTCTTTTTCTGGTTGAGTATTCTTTATTGGTTATTATGAATATTATCAATATCTTGGTCAGTATATATGTGTTATGATTCAAGTGCTAATATTTGCCCAAATGTAAACTATCTATGATATATTTCATTTGATCAGTAGAAATATTTCAGGTCTGGTAAGAAGTTAGATGTAAACAGTCCAGATAGACTTGCCCTTTATAGACAGCCTTTCTTATTTGTCTGTGAAATGCATATTACAGATATTTTACACACACACTCCTTTGATTTGATCTGTTCACTGCTGTGTGTCTTCGTTTTGTGATTAAGATTTACAAAAGGATTTGCATTCCAGTTAGTCCAGAATTCAGCCTTTTGCATCTTGATTCAGTTATTTTCTTCTAGGATACACTCCGGGGGTGGCCTGATTCCCCTCCTTGGAACACTTGTCTATAACCACACCAGACTATCCCATTGAATGCTTCAGAGGGTTGTTGACCTCATCCTTCGCTGCTGTATGCTTTATATGGTCTGTACTTTTCTTTGTCTGACCATAAATATTTGTCCTTAGCCTCCGCCCTCCCATGCCTGAGAGTTCCTCCATTCATTTTCAGGCTGCTTAGTGAATTATTTCTTTTGATGAGTTAGAATTTGAAATTTATTTCGTGTTACTGCATGCCTCCCTGCTCTTGTAACTAGATGGTAAGGTGAAGTTAATCAGTATACTTTTCTTTACCCTAGATTCTTACTCTGATCAGTCTTTATATGACAGGTCTCTTTTAATCTGAAGTAATAGATGCTGGCCAGAAGAAATGAGTTGTTCAATACTCAATGTGGAACAGGTCACACCTGTATTAATGAGCACACTGTAATTAATCAGCTCAAAAGAACAAGATCCAAGCTGATATTTGAACCATGAATGGAGATCTCAAAGTCTATTAGACTTATAGAAAAACATTCATTACCGTAAATTCCTAATTTAAATACTAAATTCCTAATTTAAATACCTTCTGTTGAGTTAGGAGTTCTGGATTCTAGCCCTTGCTGTACTCTAAGCCTCAGTGTCCTCATCTGTAAAACAAGAGGGTTGGATTAGAAGATATCTAGGGTCACTTCTATTAAGTTTATCATTATAACCTTGGTCTTTTTCTGAATTGCCACTTTAGGAGCAAAAATGTCCCCTTAAAATGAAAAGATGGAGGGAGGCAAACCAAAACAAAAAAACCCCAGTTTCCTTTCTGTTTAGATCATTACCTTAATTTATTAATTGTAATCCTATTTTTGCAGGTAAAATAAAACTAGTTGTCTGCCTACAGCTTTGCCAGCTAAAATGTAATACGAGGTGACAGCATATTGTTTGATATCTTTGTAGTAGTTGCTTAAATAACTGAAATCACAGAGATGTTTGTGTGATGGCTTAAAGGTAGTTTGTATTAGGTATCACCTGTTTTAGAGATACTTTTGGGTAGAGCTGTGTAATAGCTTATTAACTCCACATGCATAAAGTAACATACTCAGGGAGACATCATTTTATCATTTGTAGTGCTTTATCCTATAGTGTCATGTAAAATACATGATACTTAGTGGCAAAAAAAATTCAGAAAATATTGAAAAATTATTAAATTCTTTGAGTGTACATGGACTTTTATTATAAGTGGTAAATGTTATAAAATGGGTTTTAATGAATTTTAGTTAATCTGCTGGTGCAGATAGTTATACTGCTTAGGACTTTACCATTTTTATTTTACCATTTTATTCATTTTTCAAAGAATTTTTACTACATTATTTCATTTAAAAATAGTGTCTATGGTTGATGCTGTCTTGCTAATTATGATTTTCTCCCACCTCACTTTGTCTTGTTTTGAAACAAATCTCTCACCTGCCACCAGTATAATAAAAATATATGAATTCCATCACTATTCATGAGGCCATTCTTTTGGGTACATAATTATCTTGTGCTGGAATTTTTCCAAAATGGACACACATGCATTGTACTCCTAACTTTTGTGTAAAACAGTTTAGTTCATTTTATTATGCTTTTGTTTTTAAGAAAACACATGAGGGTGGAACAATACTCCAGGTCAGGAAGCATTATCAGTTTCCACTGATGTTTTATATGTGCTGTATTTTTATATGAGACTCTAAAAGCTCAAACTCTGTGATGCTATAAAGACATGGAAAATGATTCTTTCTTAGGGTTGGAGGAAGTGATGACTAGTGTTTTTTTGCTGGTAGTATCTGATAATCCCCCCTCCCTTTAGCTATTCTAGGCATGTTTAGTTGTCAGGCGTTGTCGGACTAAATTGCTAAAAATAACAAATAAGGGGGAGGCTGTTCTAAGGCCAGCTCTTGCCACTGTCTGTAATCTGTTTAATTTAGTTCCTAAGGAGAAAGGGCAAAAGGAACATGGTGCCATTCTAATTGAATGGGTTTTTTGTTTAAAGTGCTGACAAGTACATTGTTTGAGCTCTCTCTTTTCCCAGACCCCATAGGGCTCATGTACCCACATCCACTTATAGTGGAGAGCCAGAGCTGGGGGTCTCAAGAGCATCCTCTAATCAGTGGTTGTAGTAGAGATTAACTAGGTGATTGTGGTCTTTTGCTCGAATTTAATGTGGCTTTTGACAGTGGAAATGTGCAGTTAGTTTGTGAGAGACGGTGAGACAGAGAAGATGGTAGTTAAAATGGAGGTGTTATTGTGAGAATAAAGACATCTATTTAGTACTCTCTTCTGCCCTCAGTGTTCCCAGAGAGTCAGGTTGTTTGATAAAATTAACCACACATGTGACTTCAGTATACCTGCACGTAATTTTAATCCCCCATTACCAGCATAAACCTCTATGTGGATTTGGCTCTTGACTTTCCTGCACCTTAACTTCTTCCTAATAATAGAAATAACTTTCTGTAAAATGGAGATAGCAGTCTAGTACTTGTTTGTAAAGCTGTTGAAGATCACTGAAGGGATGATTTAAATATCCTTCCTATCCTCTGCTATGTATTTACCAGCGATGGAGTGTGTGAGAACGGGGAGCCAATTTTCAGTTATATTTCTGGTGTTCTACATTCTGTGTCAACTCACCTGAAGGTTTACTGATTTTTATATTCTGAAGTTGCTTATTGATTTTTGTGTCTGTAAGTCCTATCCAAAAATCCCTTTATGTAATTCTTTTGGTGTTGTTTTTTGGTCTGAGCCTGGCCACTTTAGCACCAAAGGAAAAAATGGATTGCTTTTATTAGAGATTCTTGGTAAGGAGTATCTTGGGAAAGCCTGTATTAATGAAGATCCTGGTATTTACCTAAAGCTTTGGAAATTGAGCAATTGGACACTGCAGGCTTTGGGAGTGCTTATTACTTTTAGGCATTTTTAAAGTCACCAACCTGCTTTACTCCCTAATTTAATGAAATACATAATCATTTTAACTGAACTAAAGGGTCTCAAATTATAATTTAGAGCACAGTCTTCAACAATATCTATGCTATATAGATGATGAAGTCTTGTGATTCATGTGGAATGACATACATGGCAGCACTTAAAATCTTTACAAGTAGCTCAGGATTGATATCATTTGTGGTTGAGTTTAATTGGCTCTAGAAATTTGTAAAAAAAAAAATTACTTTCCGTTCCTGGACTTTTGGGGTTCAAACTCAGAGCCTTCATTAATGCAAGCTCAGTGTCTTTCTCTCTTTAGAGAAGGTACGAGAGGGAAACAAGCTATAGGTGGTGATAGAAAACATAAGAGGAAGAAGGAGCTTCTGGTACAATAGTTGAAGCCTTAAAATGGATCAAGTTTTGAACTGAATTGTAAAATATCATTTGCCTTAATTTTTAAGTGTTGATGCTTTCAATATCAGAGGCTGAACTTTCCACTTAAAACTGATTTTTCCTTCCTTTGGGGGACTAAACAATTCTAAGATTCATGATATGAGGCTCTGGCCAATAATAATTGGCCAGAAGAAGTGTGTATGCATGTAAAAAAAAAATCATTAAACGTTTGCTGCGTATCTTGATTATACAGAGTACTTTGGGGTTTTAACTAACTATGGAGGCTTTTTGTTCTTACTTTCAATCTTATACACTAAGGAACCCACAGTCTACTGTATTTACTATGTGCCATGCACTATTATAGGCAAAGACATAATTAGCAAAGGCCCTGATGGCCTGGAGCTTATATTCTGGAGAATGGGATGCGGAGACAGATAATAAACAAATAATATAATTGATAAATGCTAAAAAGAAAAACAACACAGGGTAAAGAGACAGAGAATGGTGAGAGTGTATAAGCTGTCTTATATAGTGTTGACAGGGAAGGTTTCTCTGATAAGGTGATATTTGAGAAGAGAGACCTGAAGGGAGTGAGCAAGCTATGTGTACATCTGGGAGAAGAGGGTTCCAAGCAGAGGGAACAGCAAGTATAAAAACCTGGGGGTGGGGCTTCCCTGGTGGCGCAGTGGTTGAGAGTCCGCCTGCCGATGCAGGGGACACGGGTTCGTGCCCTGGTCCGGGGGGATCCCACGTGCCGCGGAGCGGCTGGGACCGTGCGCCACAGCTGCTGAGCCTGCTCTCTGGAGCCCGCAAGCCACAACTACTGAAGCCCGTGCGCCTGGAGCACGTGCTCCGCAACAAGAGAGGCCACTGTGGTGAGACGCCCGCGCACCGCAATGAGGAGTGGCCCCCGCTCGCCACAACTGGAGAGAGCCCGCGCGCAGCAACGAAGACCCAGCGCAGCCATAAATACATAAATAAATAAATATAAATAAATCTATTCAAGAACAGAGAGAAAGCTAAAGTCTTTAGTTTTTATCAGTATATGTGCTACTAAAACACTTTTTGACAATTTCATGAATAAATCCATTAAACTTTAAAAAAAAAAACAAAAAAAAAACAAAAAAAAAACCTGGGGGTGAGAGCATAATTGATGAGTTGGGAGAATAGCAAGGAGGCCAGTTTAGCTGGAGCTGAGTGATCAAGAATAGTAGGAGGTGAAATCAGAGAGGTATCAGGGAAGAGATTATATAGGGCTTTGTAGGCCATATTAAGGATTTTGGATTATGGTATGAAGTTGGGAGTTTGGGGAGGGTTTTGAATGACATGATCTGATTTACATTTTAAAAGGACCATTCTGGCTGCTTCAGTGAGAATAGATTATGGAGGGCAAGGGTGGAAGGAAGGAGACTTGTTAGGAGGATGTTGCATTATATCTAGGCGAGAGATTGATGTTGGCTTGCACCAGGGTGGTGGCAGTGGAGGTGATCAGAATCTGTATATATTCTAAGGTAGAGCTAAGACAACTGGGTGTAGGGATGAAAGAGAGGAGTCAAAGTTTTGAACCTGTTATGAAGAAATCATACCTCCTTCCTCCCACATACATCATTCATTCAGCTGTTGGAGAGATTTGGAATGGGTTCATGAGAGAGGAGGCATTTTAGCTGGGCCTTGAAGATCAGTTAGAATTTTGCTACATAGGGTTGGGGCAGAGGAGATAGCATTTCAAATCAAAGAAATACTATGGACAGAAGTCTGGAAGTAGAGTGGTGGAATGAAGGGTTAAAGTGAGAAATGAGGTTGGAAAGGCCTAAGGGAAACAAGTTAAGGGTAAAATGAATGAAATCAGCATTGTTTCTACTCACTTTGTATAAGTAAGTACTCCTTGTTCTGGGCAAGTAGTTATTCCCAGTGCAATGCTGTTCATTGACTGTGGTTTCCACATAGCATTCCATGTGTGATGGGCTCCACAGAGATTCCAAATGTTTATGGGAACATATGTACTATTGATAATTCATAGATCAGTGTTTCCTAATCAGTTTTCAAGTTTCAAAAGCAATTTTTTTTTTTTTTTTTTTTTTTGCGGTACGCGGGCCTCTCACTGTTGTGGTCTCTCCCGTTGCGGAGCACAGGCTCCGGACGCACAGGCTCAGCAGCCGTGGCTCATGGGCCTAACCGCTCTGCGGCATGTGGGATCTTTCTGGACCAGGGCACGAACCCGCGTCCCCTGCATCGGCAGGCGGACTCTCAACCACCGCGCCACCAGGGAAGCCCTCAAAAGTAATTTTAAATGCAAATTGAAAGTTTGGCTTGGGCCTTGTTATCTTTGAGGTGCTATTAGATACCCAAGTAGAGATGTTGAATAGACAGTTGGAAGTATGAATCCGGAACTCCAGGCCAATGAAATAAGATTGAGAATTGTCTATAAATTGTCAGTTTATAGGTGGCATTTAAAGTCATAGGACTGGATTAGATCAACTAAGGAGAAAAGGTAGGTACAGGAGGTATAAACAAGGTTCACAGACTGAGCCAGGGGCACTGCAGCAGGATGTAAAGGCTCTTTACAGAGGTGTGGATAGTGTGCAGTGTGAGTCCAGAGAACTGAGTGAACACCCACATGGGCAAGCCTCTGCTGTGAAGGGGCCAAGCTGAAGGGATGGGACCAACTTCCTCCATGGTTAGGGGACTGTGCAGGCCCTTGGTTTTGTGTTGATAGCAGAGGCTGTCAGCTAAGTTAGACCTAAGTTTCAAGTGCTTTGTGGCTTTCTCTTATTAGCACTGACCTGGAGCTAGGCAGGCCTGGTCTGCTGAGGGAAGGTTTGCTTTCCCCGAGGAGGGATTGCAGAATGTAGAGACTGACATCAAGTTAATGTCAGAGCTGAGCATGCTGTCTGGGGGAACTACACTGCAGGCAGTAGTTCAACACAGTTCATTTAAAGCACAGATTAGAGGGCTTCCCTGGTGGCGCAGTGGTTGAGAGTCCGCCTGCCGATGCAGGGGATGCGGGTTCGTGCCCCGGTCTGGGAGGATCCCACATGCCGCTGAACAGCTGGGCCCGTGAGCCATGGCCGCTGAGCCTGCGCGTCCCGAGCCTGTGCTCTGCAACGGGAGAGGCCGCAACAGTGAGAGGCCCGCATACCGTAAAAAAAAAAAAAAAAAAAAAAAGCACAGATTAGAAACCCTGCTGTGTATCTGTGGTTTCTTGAGTAAAATTTGAGGGACGGGGTACTTAATGGGTGGAAGCAAACATGCCTACTAGAGTTGAAGGTTAAAAGTTCCCTAAAAGAATTTTATAATAACTAGTACTTTGATGGTTCCTTGTATACACTCACACATATGCATATACAAACATACACTTTCCTACCCTCTTTCAGTATATACTAAGAAAAGCTTCAGCCTTTAGAATATTTTTTGAGTTCATCTTACAAATTCTTAGCAAGTAATTGGTACTGCTTTTCTTTGCCCTGATATGCATAGCGTAATGCCTTGGCATAATTATTAAGAATATGAACTTCGGGGCTTCCCTGGTGGCGCAGTGGTTGAGAGTCCGCCTGCCGATGCAGGGGACACGGGTTCGTGCCCTGGTCCGGGAAGATCCCACATGCCGTGGAGCGGCTAGGCCCGTGAGCCATGGCCACTGAGCCTGCGTGTCCGGAGCCTGTGCTCTGCAACGGGAGAGGCCACAACAGTGAGAGGCCCACGTACCGCAAAAAAAAAAAAAAAAAGAATATGAACTCTGGAATCAAATGAATATGAATTTGAACTCTGACTGCCACATACTACCACCTTGGGTAAATTACTTAGTGTCTCCAAGACTAAATATACTCTTCTGTAAAACAGCAACAACAAGCAGGGTTGATGCATAGGGACAATAAATAACCCTTTTATTTCCTGCTTAAGTATGGAATCAACTGCAAGCCAAATCTATATAAAAATTTTAAATGTATTTTACGTTTATAACTGATAAAGCTTAGGTTGAAGGATGTGGCTTAGGTGTGCAGCAGTAATAATGGTTTCTAATACTGATCCAGAATTAAGCATACAAATTTAGATGTAGCTACCCAGCAAATCTTTGGAAGTGTGGGACAACCACAGGTCTGTCTCTGCAGAGGCAGGCAGAGCATATCTGTCAAACTTATGAGGAAAATGTGTACCTTCTGCAAGCAGGCAGATCCTGGCAGAGCGGAAGGAGTTGAGCCATAGTTGCTTTTTCCAAACACACCAATTGGAAAAGCTAGTAGTCTTCCTGAGAGTAGATTGAAGAGGCCAGGACTGATAGCTGATGAAAACTGGAGATGAAGAGGATCAGCATTTCTCCCTTCTTACAAAAAGTACCTACCTCATAACATAATACATGTAAATCACTTGATACGGTGCCTGGCACACAGTAAATACTTGGTAAATGCAGGAGTTTTTTTTTTTTTTTTTTTTTTTTTTTTTTTTTTTTTTATGCGTTACGCGGGCCTCTCACTGTTGTGGCCTCTCCCGTTGCGGAGGACAGGCTCCGGACGCGCAGGCTCAGCGGCCATGGCTCACGGGCCCAGCCGCTCCGCGGCACGCGGGATCCTCCCAGACCGGGGCACGAACCCGCGTCCCCCGCATCGGCAGGCGGACTCTCAACCACTGCGCCACCAGGGAAGCCCCAATGCAGGAGTTTTTTACTTGCATATTATGGATGCTCAGTAACTGTTTACTGATTGAGCATATTGCCAACATGTACTTATAAGATAAAGGTTTCTTTTTAACTGGGAAAAAAATAAAGATACACAAACGTACAAAGCTAATTTAACAAACACCTGTGTACTTACCACCCAGAACTAACAAATGTTAGAGTACTGTAATATATATTTTTGTTTGTTTTTTACAAAAATAAAACCATGCTAATGAAATTGAAGTCTCCTTTGTAACGTGCCTCCTGGCTCCACGTTAGTCTCATTCCCACTCACCAGAAGAAACTACTATCAGGTATTAGGTATATCTTTCCAATCCATGTTTTATAACATCTCATTTTCAACAGATGATATCATATTGTTCATGTCTTTCAATAACTTGCTTTGTGTGTGTGTGTGTGTGTGCTCTACCCACACTAATAAATATATGTAGTTTACTCAGTTTAACTGCTGTAGGGTATTCCATAAGAAAATGTAACTTCAAAGGACCCGTTTTTGATAGCTTTAGTGTATAGCATGTAAAAGTGGCCAAAAGGCCCGATGACTCCTTCCATATGTAGCATAAATATAGACATTGGTAAGGCTGATCAGTGGGCTCAAGGATGCAAGCGCCAGCAGGTTGGTGCACTTAATAATATCTGCTGCTCTCATTTCCTCACAGCCATGGATTCTGTGGTGAAGCCCAGACAAGTGTCCATGGCCTCTGCCCATGTGTTAGAAATGGAGATCATGTGTCCTTCACAGAGCCAGAACCAGAATTAGTCAGAAAGAGAGGGAGATTTGAGTGGGAACCCAGGATTCTAGATTCCAACCACTGTATCATTCACTTTTACTCTGAAAGAAATGAGGATTCTTATGCCATGGTTGGATACTCCCAGTAGCTAGTTCTAATATTAGTGGTCCTTTTCTTATAAAATGATAAAGCCCTAAACACCAACTGTTTGAGTAAAGAGATTAAGTGGCTTCTAAGTGGCCTAGCAGCTAGAAATTGAAGAAGGGGCAAAAGGAAAATCACCCCTTGAATCATGTTTGCAAAGAGAAGTGTGCCAAGTGCTCTTTTATTACTCCAGTGTCATTATAAATTTAATTGGTGTTATGTCAGCTACTTAGATCAGAGCTAATAGCATATTAAACTATTTGTTTGTACCAGTTCCATGGTAACCTGGGTGGGTGTGGAGTTGGGACAAGGGGCAGCTGTGATGCCTGGTCTATAGAGTGATTTCATCATGCTGTGAACCCCTTATCACCCTAGATGGAGAAGTGTCACTGGGTAATGAGACCTGACTTCTCAGTGCCCCTCAGAACACTCAGAGCCATGAGCAAAGGCCCTGGGCTGCTTGTCTGACCTAGAGGTTTAGCCTAGAGTTAGAGAACAGTGATTTCTTGGTGATACCGACAGGTATAACTATGAGTTTTCCTTTTCTCTTTCTTAGTAAAAAGAAAGCTGAGGTTTTTTGAAAGCTTTATAAAATAACCCTTTGATATTAGAGTGTGTTTATAGTTCTCCAGTTCTACCCTCTGATGACCTATACAAATCAGCAGAGGAGGTGCCGATGAGTCATGCATCTGTGCTTTTAGTGGCTTTGAGCTTTTACTTGTTTTCACTGTCTCCAGGTCCTTTTATGGGTTTCCGGTTGCCATATCTCTATTTTTTTAGTTGTATAAATATATTACTTGATTGGAAAGTAGTAATGTGATCACATAGAAGTTTCCTTGCCTTTGTTTGTCCATTGGCTCTCCCAGAGTACCTTATTAACTCATTAAATGTTAATGCTTCTGCTGATAACATTAAAGTTAATTTTCAGAAATTAGTATGTCAGTTTATTTTATCCTGGCTGGTTTGTGTATGTGTTACTCTCAGTCTTTGGGTGGAGTAAAGACTAATTTGCTCTGAAAATAATTCATTAGGAACTTGTCATGTCATGCTTGTTTTTAAACACAACCATCATTACTGTCTGATTCTAGAACATATTCATTACCAACCGTGCCCCCCCCACAAAGAAACCCCTTACCCATTAAGCATTTGCTGTCCATTTCCCCTTCCTGGTAACCATTCATCTGTTTTCTGTCTCTATAGATTTGCCTGTTCTGGATATTCATATAAATAGATCATACAGCGTGTGTCTAGCTTCTTTCACTTAGCTTAATGTTTTCAAGGTTCATCAATGTTGTAGCATGTATCAATTCTTCATTCCTTTTATGGCTGAATAATATTCAATTATATGGATATACCACATTTTGTTTATCTGCTCATCAGTTGATGGACATTTGGGTTGTTTCTACTTTTGGGCTGTTACGAGTAATGCTGTCAACATCCACAAGTTTTTGTTACTACACCTGTTTTCATTTCTCTTACTTGGATATATACCTAAGAGTGGAATTGCTGGGTCATATGATAATTTTGTCTTTTTAATTTCTTGAGTAACTGCCAAACTGTTTTCCATAGCAGCTGTATCATTTTACGTTTCCCACCATCAGTATATGAGGGTTCTGATTTCTCCATGTCTTTGTTAACACGTATTTTCCATTTTTGATTATAGCCATCTTAGTGGGTGTAAAGTATCCGTAGTATCTCATTGTGGTTTTTATTTGCATTTCCCCAGTGAGTAATGATGTTGAACATCTTTTTTTTTTTTTTAATTTATTTACTTATTTATTTTTGGCTGCATTGGGTCTTCGTTGTTGTGCACGGGCTTCCTCTAGTTGCGTTGAGCGGGGGCTGCTCTTTGTTGGGGAGCACGGGCTCTAGGAGCACGGGCTCAGTAGTTGTGGCTCGCGGGCTCTAGAGCTCAGGCTCAGTAGTTGTGGCGCACGGGCTTAGTTGCTCCGCGGCATGTGGGATCTTCCCGGAGAAGGGCTCGAACCCATGACCCCCGCATTGGCAGGAGGATTCTTAACCACTGCGCCACCAGGGAAGCCCGATGTTGAACATCTTTTCATGTGCTTATTGGCCATTAATATATCTTCTGTGGAGAAATGTCTGTTTGAGGGTCCTTTGCTCATTATTTAATTGGGTTGTGTATTTTTTTGTTGTCGAGTTATAAGAAAATAGAAATTCTTGGACTTGCTTGGAGCAGAGAGTAGGATCAGACTGACTTCAGGCTTTTGCCACACATACTTGTGTGTTAGTCTTGCTGCCACAGGTGAGTCACTTACACCTCCACTTCCAAGAATGCAAGGTGTTGCCCTTACTTCCGCTCTCAGAAGGCACACCTTTATTCACCTACCCCTTTACCATGCCTACAGGCCAAACTCCATAGTAAACACTGTTGATTTGATCCTCTTGCTCTTCTTGTAAGATTAGAGTAAACTAAAGACAACTGAAATAGTAAAACTTGTTTTATTTGCTCATTTGGAAGACTTGTAGAGTTTTAATAGTCCTTTTGATAGATACTTGGCTTTCTGACCCTGGAGAAGCAGAAGTAAAACAGTGTATACGAGGAAATGTCTTGCTTTTGTAAAATTTGTTTTCATGGGCTTCCCTGGTGGCGCAGTGGTTGAGAGTCTGCCTGCCGATGCAAGGGACACGGGTTCGTGCCCCGGTCCGGGAGGATCCCACGTGCCGCTGAGCGGCTGGGCCCGTGAGCCATGGCCGCTGGGCCTGCACGTCCGGAGCCTGTGCTCCGCAACGGGAGAGGCCACAACAGTGAGAGGCCCATGTACCGCAAAAAAAAAAAAAAAAAAAAAAAAAATTTGTTTTCATGAGACTTCTTTATTATGTACTGTGTACATTTATTTCTCATATATGATGAACTTAGAATAGTGTCCTATGAGGGCTATAATTTTTAGGGTTTTTTGGTTTGTTTTAGAAAGGAATCAAGGACCTCAGGGTTGTGATACTGGTAGTGGTCTTTGTGCATCGTTTTTCTGATCTCTTTTACGCAGATCCTGAATCAAATACTTGTCATGTTTAGTATATTGTTAATAGATTTATACAACACGCAGTTCTCAGTTGTGGCATTGTGTGGTCTCTGAAGGACATTTTTTTTGCATCTTTATTTCCTGACTATAGCATTTCAGCCCTTCTCATAATTTCCTTGGGCGTAATTATACTGATACTTCTACAACGCTTGTGTTGGATCTGTACAAAGCCCAGTGTCTCCTTTGAAGTTAGGAGGTGAAATTATTTATCCTGACACTACAGTACACATACTCTTAGGGCTCATCTGTGACAGTTAAAATATTGGGTAGTTTTCCTTCATGAAGTTTTAGGGTCAGGTCTCAAAGAGCTATAGACTTTTTATTTTCATTTTTTTGGCTGCACCACGTGGCTTGTGGGATCTTAGTTCCCTGACTAGGGATTGAACCCAGGCCCTCAGCAGTGAGAGCTTGGAGTCCTAACCACTGGACCACCAGGGAATTCCCTAGACTTTTTAAAGTTGGAAGATATCCTAGAGGCCACTTGATGGAGCACTCCCCTCCCCTGCCCCCAACCATTTCTGACATGTTTTGTCATGGTTCCTACTTGAACACATCCAGTGATTTCTAGTCCTCTCATCCTTTTTCCTGAACTACTCTTCTTTTGGTTTCTATGATACAGTGTCCCTCCTTTTTAGTGTTACTTGCTGGTTCCTCCTCTTCCTTCCATTCTTATTAAATGTTGACTTTTATAAGGCTAAGTCCTCTTATTCTGAGTTCCTTCTCTAGGAATTTCATTCTCATGGCTTCAGGTACTACCTATATGTAAAATTGTATCTCTAGCCCAGACTTCTTCTGTGAACTTCACACCCAGTCTGTTTTTTTTTTTAAAATATCTTTATTGGAGTATAGTTGCTTTACAATGGTGTGTTAATTTCTGCCCCAATCTATTTCTCTTTTCACATCTCACTTGGATGTTTCACAGGTACCTTAAACTCAATGTGTCTAAAACTAAACTTATAATCTTTTTTTCCAAACCTGGTCCTTTTGGGAGGTATTCTTGACCCCCCCCCCAATTTCTGGTAAATAATGAAGGTTATGGTGAAGGACTTGGTGAAGTTCTCTTGTTGATTTTTTTCTTGAATATTTCTTTTTTGCGGTACGTGGGCCTCTCACTGTTGTGGCCTCTCCTGTTGCGGAGCACAGGCTCTGGACACGTAAGCTCAGCGGTCATGGCTCATGGGCCTAGCTGCTCCGCGGCATGTGGGATCTTCCTGGACCGAGGCATGAACCCATGTCCCCTGCATCGGCAGGCGGACTCTCAACCACTGCGCCACCAGGGAAGCCCTTGAATATTTCTTGAATCTATTCTTCTCTAGCTCCATTACCACCACTAAGATACTGTTATCTCTTTCCAAGATTATTGCAATGGCTTCCTAGTAGGTTTCTCAACATTCACACTTGTATTCTCTAACCCAGTGCTTCCCAACCCTTTTTACATCACAGCACCTAGAGGAGTATTTGCATGATTCACTGGGGTAAGTGGACAAAGGGTGCTCAAGGTGGAGGCAACTGCCCAGGGGGGCTTTGGCTGCCCTGAACGCACCCGGCCTCTCTAGGGACTCAGAGGATCAATATCTTGGACACATCTGTTACCCATTCATGACTCACTGGGCTTTCTGCAGGAAGCTCTGCTCTAACTCATTCTCTGTGTTGCAGCCAGAGTAATTTTTTATTTTCAATGGAAATTTGATTTTTTTGTTTCTCTCATTTAAGACCTTGTGGCTTTTCATCATCTTTAAGATAAATACCAAATTTTTAATATGGCTTATGACCCTGTATGATCTGACTCAATCTCACCAGCCTCATCCTTCTATATTATCTATCCCTCCCTGCCCCACCCCGCACTTCAGTACTTCAGCCTCACTGGCTGTCATTTAGTTCCCAAACATGTCTTGGTTCATTTGACCTTTGCTCTTGCTGCTCCATTTGCCTGGAATTGCTCTTTCCCCCTGCTAACCTCTCCACTTTATTAATTCCTACTCATCCTTCAGAGCTTGTTCAAAAGTGCTTCTGTGATTTCCTTGATTATACCAGGTGTTTCCTCTATTAGACACTGTGCTTTTCCCTTGGAGCCCTTATTGCAATGGTGGTTAAATGTCTATGTGCCCTGCAACAGCGTAATCTCTGTGAATAAGTGTTTGACTTGTTCACTGCTCTAATCCCAGTGCTCTTTGGGTCTAACATATATTGAGTGCTCAGTAAATGTTGGTTAAATTAATTATGTCAGTTCTTGGTACTGAGGATGAAGCTTTAATCAAGTCAGAGAAGATTCCCTACTGTTATGGAACTTACATGCAGATACAGACAGTGAAGATACAAACAAGAAAATATCATGTAGTAAAGGTGATATTTTAGAGAGTTATTGGGGAGGCCTCTCTGAAAAGGTGAAATTTCAGCTAAGATCTGAATGAAAAGCAGCAGCTAGCCACTTAAAAGTATCCAAAGGAAGAACATTCCAGGTTCTTAGAAGGCACAGATGATGCAAATGTCTTACGGTTGGAAAAAGTTTGGTGGAATTGTTTAAGCAAGTGAAAGGGGGAAGAGTCATAATAAGGTTGGAGTGGTTGGCAGGGACCAGATCATGCAGGGTCTTATTGCCCAGGTAAAGGAGTTTGGATTTTATTCGAAGTGTCATGGGAAGACTTTCAAGGGTTTTGAGCAGAAAGTAACCTGAATTACATGTTAAAATATCCATGACAAACATCCAGGAGAGGATGATGGAGGCTTGGACTAGGATGGTAGCAGTGGAGCTGGATCGAAAGAAGAGGATGGTTTCGGGATATATTTGGAAGTAAGTTAAGACTGATGGGTGGCTGCAGGGGGATATTGGGTTCGAGGAAAAGAGAAGAATCAGGGATGGCTTCTGTTGGCTTTTGTATTTTTTTTGTCTCTGTGGAGTGTTTTTTTTTGTTGTTGTTGTTGTTTTTGCGGTACGCGGGCCTCTCACTATTGTGGCCTCTCCTGTTGCGGAGCACAGGCTCTGGACGCGCAGGCCCAGCAGCCATGGCTCACGGGCCCAGCCACTCCGCGGCATGTGGGATCTTCCCGGACCGGGGCACGAACCCGTGTCCCCTGCATCAGCAGGCGGACTCTCAACCACTGCGCCACCAGGGAAGCCCTCTGTGGTTTTTAAATTGAGCAGTTGGATGACTGCCATTCAGTGAGATGGAGAAGACTGGGAGGGTGTGGGGTGACTATAAATCAGTTGTGCTTGTTTTAGACATGTTAAGTTTGGGTTTGACATCCAGGAAGATATGTTTTATAAGCAATTTGATGTGTAAATCTGGAATTAAGGGGAGGTCTAGGTTGGAGATATAAATTTGGGAGTCATAATGATGTTTAAAGCTATGAGACTAGATGAGGGTTTCTAAGAGAGAGTGATGGAGAGAAGTTAAGGACAGCTTTCCAGAAAATGTCAACATTTTGAAGTTGAGCAGAGGAGGAGTAGTCAGCAAAAGAGAACTTAGAAGGGGTAGCCAGTAATGTAGGAAGAAAATAGGAGTGTGGAATCATGAAAGCTAAGAGAGGAAAGTATTTCAAGAATTGTGTTGAATGCTGTTGATGAGTAAGAACGGGTTGAGTAAGAAGAGAATAGAGAGTAACCACTGCTTTGGGCAACATAGAGATCGTTGGTGACCTGGACTATAGTAAGTTCAATAGGGTAGATGGGAAGCATGATTGGAGAGGTTTGAGGAGATAATGGGAGGTAAGGAAGTGGAGGCAACTACTAAACACTTGGTTTAAGAGGTTTTGCAAGAAGGGGAGGAGAGAAAGGAGGCAGTACCTACAGGGGAATGTGAGGACAAGAAAGGTGTTTTTTTTGTGTGTGTGTGTGACTTGCCTTACCAAGAAGGAATTTGCAGAGAAAGAGACGTTGAAGATCAGGAAGAAAGAAAAAGGATAACTGTGGGAGTGAAATTTTTGAGAATGGGATGGATTCAACACCCAAGTGGAAGGGTTGTGTTTCTGCTTCTATCAAAACACAACCCCTCTATCCATTTTAACACAGGGAAAGAAGAGAGTATATGTATAGGTGTAGGTCAGGTGGTAGATTTGGTAGTGGAAAGAGATAATTCTCATCAGATTGCTGCTGTTTTCTCAGCTGGGAATGAGAGGGGAGGAGAGAGTATAGGAGATTTGAGGAGACAAGATAAAGTATGAAATAGTTACTTTGGAGAGCAGAGAATTTTTTGAAATTAATTTATTTTTGGCTGCATTGGGTCTTCGTTGCTGCACATGGGCTTTCTCTAGTTGTGGCGAGTGGGAGCTACTCTTTGTTGTGGTACGCGGGCTTCTCGTTGTAGTGGCTTCTCTTGTTGCGGAGCACGGGCCCTAGGCATGAGGGCTTTAGTAGTTGCGGCGCACGGGCTCTAGAATGCAGGCTCAGTAGTTGTGCTTCACGGGCTTAGTTGCTCCGCGGCATGTGGGATCTTCCCGGACCAGAGCTCGAACCTGTGTCCCCTGCATTGGCAGACGGATTCTTAACCACTGTGCCACCAGGGAAGCCCTGGAGAGCAGAGAATTTAATATATTAAGAAAATTTAATAGAACTTCCGGACACTGGTGAATGCCTATTTGAGATTCATAGTCCTAAATTTAAAGTAAAACCATGCAGCACACTTAAGTGTTTTTCTCCAGCAGGATTCAGCTATTTGGGTACAAACATGGAGTAGGTAGATGGTTGGGTTTAGCTTGGGTTGGTATTTTGCCAGGGAAGTGCAACAGAGGGAGAGAGGGGCAAAAGGGAGTTCAGAGGGGAATAAATATAAATGAAGGACTGTGGAAGCTGAGCTGGGTGGGAGGGGAGAAGGTCATGGAAGCAGAATGAATAATGAAAAACTTGTTGAGTGATATGGTTGAAGAAGTGCTGGAGGGAGAGTTACCAGATCGAAACGACCTGGAAAAATAGGAAGTAGTGGTGGTGAAATTGAAATTTTGGAGGTGGTGCAGTTACTGGTGTTGTCAAATCTCTAGGGTATGAACATGGGCTGGGTGGCTTAGGTGGGGTAAAGTAAAAAATGTGAGGGGAGAGAAGGTCATGGTATTGGATGGATCATCTCCATTCTTGTTGAAGTCACCTCAAGTGGTGCAGCAGTGGTGGAGAGGAAGAGCCTCTGATGAATGAGGGGCAGTACCCAGGATATTGGTAGATTGGTAGATTGCAGCAGCAAGGAAGGGAGAAGAGGATGGTACACCATGATGCTACAAACTTCAGGAACCAGGATTTTTGGAGGAAAAAAAATAGGAGAAATGATTTGGCAGTAGGCTTGAATGAATGAATGGAATGATGCATGGATGGAAATTTATGCTTTCATTAGGCAACTTTCATGGAAAGTTAAAATCCCTATGTGCTAGATTCAGTTCTACCTTTTAAGACTCCCTCTTTTTTCAGAAGAGACGTTGCCAAACTGTAGCCTGCTGACCAGATCTGTCTTGCTTGTTTTTGTGTTTTTTAGAACACAGCTATGCCCATTTGTTTGCACGTTTTTTATGTTGCTTTTGCACTGTAGTGGCAGAATTGAGTAGTTGTGACAGAGACAACCCCACAAAGCCTAAAATATTTACTGTCTGGCCCTTTATAGAAGAATTTTGCTGACTTCCACTTTTGAAGATTCTCAGACTTCAGTTTGCATCAGAATCACCAGGAGAGCTTGTGAAAACAGATTGCCAAGCTCCACCCCTAGAGTTTCTGATTCAGTAGGTCTGGGTTGGGGCCCAAGAACATGCATTTCTAACAAGTTCCCCAGTGTTGCTGGTGCTGCTGGTGTGGGGACCATACGTTTAGAGCCATTGTTTTAGATATTTAAGTTGGTGATTGGGTTCCTTCTCCTCTTAATATTCTTTGAGCCAAATGTCCCTACCTACATCAGCTGTTTATCACTTGACACGATTATTGGCTTATCGTTTTAAGTTTGGTGCCTATAAATATAATGATTCTTTGACTGAAGCCTGATCTCTGCCATATGCATTGGAACAGTTGCCTCTCCTTGCTCTTCATTTACCTGTGAGCTTGTTTTCTTTCTTTCTCAGGTTGTCTGATGTGCTGGTCTTTCTCTGGGACTTAAATGAAGCTTATGTGTTAGGGCAATAGTAGATAGAGATCACATAAACTTTAGGTGGACTAAAAGGCTAAAAACACTATCATTTGGAAGAAATAAGAATCCACCCGCTCCCCCCACCACCATCACCTGGTATATCTCTGCTCTAAGGTACTTGAGTAGAGCAGAGGTTTATCTTGGGTACATTGAGCCATGTGATCATAGGTGGGATTTGGGAGTCTGACCCCATATGGTAGCAGTGTCAGAGTCTCTTTAGCAGGTAGGTAAAAGAACATCTGGGAGAAAAACCAAGGTCATTGCTCAGCTTGATCCAAGTCTTTTGTCCCTGTCTTTCAGCAGAGGAACCTCTGAAAGATGTCTTGAAAGCAGTTTCTAAAAGATGCAGAGACAGTAACCCCTTCTTAGATTTCTCTTTATTCTCCTGCTCCATGCCTAAAATTGCTTTCTCATTCTTTCAGCTTGTCTCCCAGCCGTATGTAGCTCAGCAGTTACCTTGTAGCCTAGTTGTGTCCCTAATGGTGAAGTGGATAAACCCAGATGAGTTCACAAGTGGACACCTGTCCTTGGATCACTTGTCTCTTATCTTCAAATTCCTGGTCATGTTTGGCCAGCTTTTCCTGCCTCTGGTGAGTGCTCCTCACCCATTCAGGCTGTTGCAGCACTTGCACTTTCAGATCTCTGCCCATCCGTGTCTCATTTCCCTTTCTGAGTTCTTATTGTGCCCCTGCACTGCCTTTGTTTTTCTCTTCTTTCTCTTGTTTCCCTGCCTTCTTCACATCTTACCCTGGCCGCTAAGACATGCCTCCTCAGCCTTCAGTGAATTCTTGGCCTCTTGCTAAACTTCCCCATTATGGGCAGCTGGCCCCCTCTGGCCATTTTACAGTTCTGCAGACTGAGGGAACATGAGATTCATTGAAGCTCTTGAGTTCTTAATTTGGTGTTACCCAAATCTTCATTTTACAAGTGGGGAAATAAAAGGTGAGAGGGGAAAAGACTTTTCTATATCCTAAGATAATACAAACAGGAAAAATATTAATTTAGAGAAAGAGACAAAGTTCCTATGAAAAGAAGAAGTCTATAGAGATAGTGTCACAAGATGAATTACCTCATGAGTCTATTTGAGAGATTGTGTCATGTCGGAAAAGTTCTAGGGACTTGAGCCTCTTTCCTTTGTGAGAGAATGAGAATGAAACACCAGCCCCTCATTCTGACTCCCGGAAAGAAGAACTTCAGGCTGATGAGCAATAAGTCCAACAATGTCATTTCCCTGGCCGTGCTGAGTCCCACAGGAAATCTCAGAATTTTACGTGAGGACAAGGCCCCACAGGAATGTTGCCGCACCTAGAGCTCTGTGGTTTGATGCCAGGAGAGAATTTTCTACAGACAGGGTTCTGAGGGAGATTTCTCAGTAAGACGGAAAGGTGCTGCAGCGAGGCCAGCAAATGCCTTCGCAGGACTCCCGGTGGAAGGTGGGGGTTTCACATGCCTCCTAGAGTTTCCACAGCAATTATTATCCCCTTGTAGTGCACAGTGGCCCTGACACTGACATCACATGGAGCAGTTTCTCAAGGATTTTCGACTCCAGGACGTGGGAAATTGGGATGGTTTTATGGTTTTACAAGTTGACCTGAGAATAAAGCGTAAGGGCTTTGACCCTTAGGGCCTGTTTGTGGGAGCAAGGTTTTCATGTCCCCATCAGGATCAGTGAGGTCTGAGTTTTAAACCTGTGTTTATCTAGGAGCAGAGGTTAGAGGGCAATGTCAAAAACTGAAAACCACCTTGAAGGAGAATGGTCATTTTTTGCCTTTGCTTCCTCCAATGGGTATTCCTCATTCAGGTCAGGAGGGAAAACTAAATAGGAGTATGTGTACGAGTAAATCAGTAAGGCATCATTTCCCACGATAAATGCACTTGTATTCAACTATTGAGTTCCTATTATGAACCAGCGATTCTTCTAGACACTGGGACTATATTAGAGAGTAGAACAAAGTGTTGCTCTCATGGACCTTTCCTTCTCATAAGAGAAAACAGGCAAATACCGCTTCAGGTGGCAATAGGTGCTAAGGAGGAAAATCAAGGTGAGGAGAATAGAGAGTATGGAGCCGCATATGATCAAGAAGGCCTTTCCCATAAGGTGACACTTGAGAAGGACCTGAAGGACGTGAAGGAGCAAGTAATGTAGATATCTGGGGAAGAGAGTTCCTACACAAAGGGACCCAAAGGCAAAGGACAGGCAGGAACATAGCTGGTGGGTTGGAGGAACAACTTGGAGGCCAGTGTGGCCGGAGCTGAATGAGAGAGAGAGAGGGAGTCGTGGGACGGGAGGTCAGAGTCAGCTTAGAGCAGGACTGTACGTGGCTTTTTGAAACGGCTTTTGCCTTTTATTTTGAGAGAGGTGGAAAGCCATTGAAAGGTTTTAAATGTTGAAAGATGACTCTGGCCACTGTGTGGAGAAGAAACTGAAGGGGGTCAAGGACAGGAGAAAGGAGACCACTTAGGAGGCTCTTCATTAAGGTCAGATTCTGGATGCATTTTGAGATAGCACTGACAGGATTTGTTGTTTGATTGGATGTCAGATGTGAAAGAAAGAAGATTCAAGGATGACACTGAAGTTTTTGTCTTGAGTTGCAGGAATGGAGCTGTTATTTACAGGAATGGGGAAGAGCAGGGTCCACAGAGATTCTGATTTGACTAGTGGTTTTAACCTGTGGAGATTCAAGGAAGAAAAAGTTTAATTTAGTCATTGGTTCCTTAATTTTTTCCATTCTCTCTGATGGTCTCATTTGTATTTGGGTCAATTCTATGACAGTTATTTCTGGGATAAGTACAATCCCAGTATTCTAACTTTTAGGGATCCTTACCTAGGCCTCTGTGATTCAGTGTGGGTAGAAGCTGTGGGTCCAAAAGAACCTTGGGATAAACTCAGTCTCTGGGAGCATCCTTCATTTCAGGTGCTATATTGGTGTCCTAAGGCTGCATAACAAGTTACCACAAACTGGGTGGCTTAAAACAACAGAAATTTATTTTTTCACAGTTCTGGAGGCTGAAAGTCCAAAATCAAGGTGTTGCAGGGCTATGCTCTCTGAAGGGTCTAGGGAAGACTCCTTCCTTTCTTCTTTCTAGCTTATGGTGGTTGTGGGCCATGCTTGGCGCCTTCCTAATCTTGCAGATGCAACCCTCCACTCTCTGCCTCTATCAATGCATGGCATTTCCCCTGGGTATCCCTTTGTTTTTACGTGGCCTTCTTATAAGGACACTAATCATTGGATTTAGGGCCTGCCCTAATCTAGTATGACCTCATCTTAACTTGGTTACATCTGCAAAGACCCTATTTCCAAATAAGGTCACATTCACAGGTACCGGGGGTTAGGACTTCATCACGTCTTTTTGTGAGACACAGTTCAACCCACATCATGTGCTGTGGTCTGGGTTTGACTATGAGGGTCTTCTGGGCTTAGGTATGTTTGAGGATGAGACAGGAGCTATTGAAATACAGTTAGAAAGCAGGTCTGTGCTAGAGATGCCCCATCTATTGGGATGAAAAAAAATTTTTTTAATGCCCAGTAAGTCTATTTAAACTAAAGATGTAAAGACAGGTTCATTTTACATTATTTTTGAAACTTGAAGACTTTAGGATATGCAGTAGTAAAAATCATGAAAAAGTAATGAAACTGGAAGTGGAAGATAGAAGGAAGAGATGTGACAGAGTGAAGAATTTTAAAGCTGAGAATTACAACCTGAATTTGATTGGCCAGAGGCCTGGGCAGTAGGGAGAAAAGCTCTTGCTGATGCTCCAAGTTTATGGTTTTGCTAGCTGGGGCAGCAAGTTGGCAGAGATGGAATGCAACAGACCTGGGCTCTTGAGCACTGGCTGACTACTGCCAGGATAGAATCCCACTTGCTCCACAAGCCTTTTCCTTAGGTTCCTACGGGTCTGGGACCCAAAAGGTGCCCAGAATGGTGCATGGCACTTGCTGTCTAGCTGCTGCACAACACATAGTACATGTACATTCTTCAGCTGTGTATCAGGAGTTACTAGTATTTGCCTCTTTTTTACTCACCACAAGTTGTTTATCAAAGGAAGTTTAAGTTCCCACTGTGATATCACAGTGATAGGACTATATCAGGTTTAGCAGTGTAATTAAACAAATTTCCTCAGCCATAGAATTATTGTGGTCACTATGAGTTTTTGTGGAGCTCCTGTTCTTTTGTAAGGAATTGTGTGCAAGTTGGACAGATGGGAGATGAGTAAAGAGATCGGGCTCTTTCTAGCCTTCAAGAAATTTGAAGTTAGAAGACAAATAGGAACCAGAGGTTCACATAAGAACTATGATAAAGATTTGTGGGATTAGCAGATGCAAACTATTATGTATAGGATGGATAAACGGTGGGGTCCTGCTGTGTAGCACGGGGAACTATGTTGTGTCCTATGATGGACCATGGTGGAGGGGAACATGAAAGAATATATATGTGTGTAGCTGGGTCACTTTGCTGTGCAGCAGAAATTGGCACAGCATTGTGAATCAACTATACTTCAATAAAATTTTACTAAAAAATACTGTGGATGCCTCAGCATTTGGCACCTAAAGGAAACTATAAAGTCTCTAAATGTATCATTTAAAAAATATCTGGGGCTTCCCTGGTGGTGCAGTGGTTGAGAGTCTGCCTGCTAATGCAGGCGACACGGGTTCGAGCCCTGGTCTGGGAGGATCCCACATGCCGCGGAGCAACTGGGCCCGTGAGCCACAACTGCTGAGCCTGCACGTCTGGAGCCTGTGCTCCGCAACAAGGGAGGCCGCGATAATGAGAGGCCCGTGCAGCGCGATGAAGAGTGGCCCCCGCTTGCCGCAACTAGAGAAAGCCCTCGCACAGAAATGAAGACCCAACATAGCAAAAATGAATAAATTAATTAATAAACTCCTACCCCCAACATCTTTTAAAAAAAAAAAAATCTGGACAGAGAGTGGGAAAAATTAAGAGGCAGGGATACGTAGAAGGGGCACCTGAGAGGTTTATTGGTGAAGGCCTCAGGTAATAGAAGCACTTCATTCCATTTTCCTGTCTCAGAGGTTGGGGATCAGTTCCCAAGCAAGGCCTGAGACCAGGCTGCTTACCTGCCCTCTGCCCCAGCCTTTCCCTGGCTTCCCCAGGTCACTTGGGCACTTCAGTAGTCAAAGTGAACCCCCAGCTGCTTGGGTGAAGGGAGGAGGGGTGAGGGAAGGGCACTGGCTGCATCTGGGCTAGGGCTCTGCATTTCTGGCTCTAGTGTGGCTCAGTCACATGCACCCTGGGGAGAGGATGATTTTGAGTATTCCCCAAAAAGGGAGACTTCATTTCATGTCTGTTAAGTGGGAATGCAGCCACAACGGTGTCCTCAGGGCAGGGACCAGTGGTGAAGCCACCATACTTCTGGGGTGACCACAGGGCAAATAATGTACAGACATCATTTCCTTTGACTAATCTTTTGTTAATCCTGGTCCAGGTGTGGCTCCTGAAAGTAAAGTTCTTTGTCTTAAGTTGAGATTTTTAATTTAGGACCCAGATGGGGTAGGAGGTAAACTTCCAAAAGGTCTGTTTTACTCAGTGTGTCACTGTCCTGGATTCCTGGCAGGCAGTAGTTTCATTAGAAAAGCAGATTTCATCTTGACTCATCTGCCTTGGTGAGACGTGTGATGCAGCCTATCTATCATCTTGCTGGACAGAGCAGAGGGTATGCTGTCCATTTTGCAGCAGTGGCAGCTACAGGCGACTGGCCTGGGCCATGGAAAACCTTGAGAGACAACCTGTTATGGGGCCAGAGCTTTGTCCTGCAATTTCCTGGCCTTTGTCTGTCTGGTATAACTTCATGTACCAAGACGCCTGTTTTTAGAGTCTACTTCCTTCTGGGGGAAGAGTGCTATTGCCATCCAGAGAGCACTCCTGCTTCCTGTACTGAGCAACCCCCTCCCTGTGCCCAGGGGTCGGGCTGGGGGAACACTCTGGGCAGGTGTGTATACTTGGCTCCCAATAGACAATAGGCTCCTGGAAGTCACTGGTCACAGAGAAGCCATAACCATTGGGCATAGAAGCTGCATCTACCAACTTGGCACATTCCCCCTGGTCCTAACATTTATTTCCTTCTCATATTGCAGCAGAAAAAATCCTACCTGGAGCGGAGTGTGAAGGAAGCTGAGGACAATATCCGGGAGATGCTGATGGCACGAAGGGCACAGTAGGAAGCCTCTAGGGAAGCTCTTCCTCCTGACCCCTGCCATTCCTGGCCAGGGGCCTGTATAGGGAAACTGCTTCTGCTCTGCCTGATGGACATTTTATCTGGATGGTCTGGTAACCCTATGTTTTATGCATCACCTGGAGCCCCTTTCAGATCCCATCCCTGTATTTTTTATCCTGGCTCTGCCTGCCACCCTTCTTCCCTGGGGGTGAGTCATGAACCCCCAGGAGAGGGAAGATGGGAGCTGGGACAGATAGGAGAGCTCTTCCTGGGCCTACGACTAGTCACACTGGTCAGACCAATAAAAGACATCTGTCCCACTCTGCTAAGTCTGCTTTTCTTGAGCTGATGGATGAGAACAGAGGATCAGAGAGGCAGAGGCTATCTCCACCTCAGTTCCTCCCTGTTCTCCAGGGCTGTGGGCCTCCTTCTTCTGCATTGAAGCCTTGCCTTCTTTTTTCTGTTCCTTTAGGTAAACCCCTCAACTTCAAAGCCTCCATGTAGTATGCAGATAAGGAAAAGGAGAGCAGGGCACAGCTGAATGAATGTAAGTGGACACAACAGGTGCCTCAGTGGCAGTCTGCCTAAAGATTCCTTTCCCACTTCCTCCCAAACACTGTAAAAGAAAATCTGGTAATAAACCAGCAGCACTCCAAGACGGTCTCCCTTTGGTCAGTTCATAGGGTGGACATTACAATCCTGAGGCCTCCTGGAGGCATGGGGGCAGTGGTGTGCTGGCGCTGGCTCGGGAGAGCCAATTATTTAATTTTCAGGAATTTTGTTGCAAGCCAGTTGTTATAAACAGTAGCCATTATTAAAAATTAAGTTTGTAAATTTACCATTATATTAAAAATAAGGTTAATAAGTATTTAGAACTTACCCCTTCCAAATTACTTTACTAAATTTAGCCATTATCTGTGTTTTTGAGGTGAGCAGTCTATCGTATCTGGATGGTGGAAATACTGCATAGCAGTGCACTGCTGCCCTTGTCTTCCCAACTCCATGTTCAGTATATCACGTTGGTAGCTTGAAATCCGCTATGGTGGGACCCACCATTTACTCCACAGAAATCAGGTGATGCTACAAAATCTTGGCTTTTTGTTTGTTTTTAAAGAGAGCTGGTAGTTATTTATCAGCACCTGGCTGATTCAGAGGGAAAGTGGGCAGACGAGGAGGTTAGGCAAGGAGCTGTCAACTGCCTCTCAGGGATGGCCAGCTGAAGGAGGAAAATTAGACTTGCTGCTATGGTGGCTCAGCGCCACCCTGCGGCCAAAACTGAGATGGATGGTGTGGCTGACTAGTTTGTATTATGACAGCTCTCTTCTTTGTGTGTCGGTGGACAGGGGTTGGGGTCTGGGAGGGGACAGCAGGAAGAGAAAGCCTCAGGTCTCGACCTGAGCCCCAACTGTGGCTTCTCCTTCCAGAGCAGGCCCTGGGGCAGCCACAGTTACCAAGATGCCCTTTCTTATGCTCTGGGTAAAAGCCAGTGTGGCTCCTTGGTGAGTCCATATCTCAGTGGGACTAGGGAGAGAGAGGATGCTAGCTCAGTGAGGACTCCTTGACCTAGCTGAAGGACACCTGGCCTTGGACCCTGCCTTCCTAGTAGCAGCCAGGATGAAAAGGTAGATCGGCTCCTCATCATATACTGGACAGTGGCTGAGAAACCCAGGATTTAGATTGTATCTGGAATAACTGAGACAGTTGAAGTTTAGACAAATTTATTGAAACATACAGGGTGTTAGCAGAGAAATCATTCAGTGGTATGTTATATCATGCCACTACCTTGAATGTATAATTTTTAAATTATAAATATATATTTTGTCACTAAGCCTTTGGCCAAAAAAATGAAAGTCATTTAGCACATTTGTGAAAGACCAATAAGAAATGGATTTGAACATTAAAAAGATCAAGTCACTGAATTAAACAGCAGCAACCCCTGCTAATCTAGAATCCCACTGCGTTGAAGGTAGAAGTGTCTGTGCAGAGCTAGTCATTGATTTCAGCAATCAGAAGAGATGGGGGCAGGCACACTTGTTGGCGGTGGCGGCAGAGCTGGAAGGACAGGAGAGCCAGGGTCGTCAGGTGAGCATATCCCAGAGACAGCAGCAACAGAGGGCAGTCCAGCAGGCTGTGAGGCAGGTAGATGGGCCCAGGTCATCCCTTCTCTGGTCTTCCACCACATACACTGGATGGGGAAGGGGAGAGAGGATGAAAATGAACGGGCACAAACCCCATGCTCTACAGGGCCAACACCTCCCAGACCAAGGGAGAGCTACATACAGCAGCTCAAAGCCACTGAGCAGACTTTGTGCAGCCTTTCCACTTACGCAGTCTTGGGTGAATGGAGGAAGGGTGGCTCAACTACTTTCCCTCCTCCTCCTAAGGACATTCATCCCTGCAGGAGGGCAAGCACTAGGGAACCTAACCAGTGGCCTCACCAAGGCAGCCAGTTAAGTAAGAAATGTCCATTGCTCTCTGGCCGGAGTTGGCTAACCCTACTTGGTTTATAAACCAGGTAGCACTCTGTCCCGAATCCTACAGGGGAACTGGGGGCATTTCTTTAGATACATCTAAGCCATCTCCCAAGAGCAAGAGAGTAAGTAAAATCTCCTAAAAAGGGGGCTTTAGGCTTTAAAAGATTAACCAAGAATCTTGGTTTTCATACCTGGCCAATGCAGTATGTGCTCCAGCCTCTAAACTTTTGCACAAAGCAATGGTAGGCAGGATGAAAACCTAGGCAAGTGGGAGGCTATGGCTGGAGCCTGGTACTCTTGCATTTCCTCAGAATGGAGTAGGAAATCTGAGCCCTGTCAGGGCTAAGCGCTGTATTAAGAGATCTGAGTGCCAAACAAATCCCCAGATCAAGAAGGACCCCCAACCACCCTTTACTCGTGAGCTGTGGCTCACGTCAGCCTCGCTTCCCATTAGAATGTCTGATAGTTGACCTTGGCCTCAAAGGATCTGCAGGCACTTTTAAGAAAATCTCAAAACAACCATCATCAAACTCAGTAATAAGCAGTAAGGATCTTAAACTTTTTGAAAGTTCATGAATACATGAATCTTATAAATTAAACCAGTCCTTTGGCATCTTTTAGTTCTATTTTTGTGTATCTATTTTTATACCTCCTCTCTTGGCAACTCTTTTCTCTAGAGCCTGGTATAGTAAGTAGCTAGAACACGCTGGGTTTAGTGTGAGCTTGTCCAGGTTCTGTTGTATCAGCCGCCCTCCACAGAGACATCCCTTTCCCTTCTCTCACGGCACAGGTCTAATCTCAGCCTGTTTTCATTTGGCCCCTCTCAACACAGACAAAGTTGTTCAGGGTCTGGGAGACAAGACCCACCACCAGGCAAGCCTAGTCAAAGAGGAGGTGACAACCCAAGGCACATTACCTGATTTAGTCTTAAGAGTAACTTTGAGATACCATCATTCCCATTTCACAGGTAAGGATCAAGACTTAAGGGAGGTAAGTCTCTTGTTCAGCACAGGACCAGCCAGAGGCAGGATGTGAATTCAGGCCCCAACTGGGTATCATAGGGACCAGGAGCACAGGGGTGAACGGGCTCCAGGACAGTCCTCTCTCACTCCAGCCGGAGCCCACCCCACCCACTTGGGCACTCCAAACTCTGGGATCATCACAGCAGGGTGTCGGGTGCCACCTGCCCAAGTTCCCAGCCTCCCATGATCATGCATGGGTAGTGTTGGACAGGGAAACTGAGAACACAGTTGGCTGTGGACCCCCTTGAATAATCTCTTGCTGTATTCTCCTTGCCACTCTGCTGCCCCTGGGACATAAAGTCCCCCTCCTCTGCCAGCTCTGGAAACAGCCTGTTTAGCCCAGGCCTGAGACCCAGCCCGAGGCTGGGTTGCTATGTGCCAGGTCCTGCAGTCTCTCTTAAACTGGCGTTTACAGAGGTGCTCACGATGTGCCTGGACCTGTGCTGAGGGCCTTTCAGCACCATTTGATCTTCACAACCCTGTGGGACACCTGTCTCCTCACTGCTTCCCCTGCTCCCAGCCCTTCTTCCTCTCAAAACCACTGAACCTCAGGTCTTCCTTCCTCTTATCACCTTTCTCCATTAGTCAAGTTTGTCCTTGCCAGGGCTTATTTCACCTGCCATACTCCACAACCTGGGGCAGTAGAGACTGAGCTGATTACTCCCAGACAATGCTTACAGAGGTTAGAAATAATGAGTCTGGCTACAGAACAGAGGACTTTAAGCCAGAGGGCTGCATCAACCTTGACAGGGGTAGTTAGTGCTGTACATACCTTAGAAACCCGAGTCACTTATTTGCTGGAGCACCGAGTCTTCCAAATCCCTTATGACTTTTTCCCTTGCATTAGCTGAGGACAGAACCTATGCTTCCAGACTGTTGAGAAGATGGGGGTGGAAGAGTGCGTGTGTGGGAGGGTAGGTGCGGAGGTAGGAGTGACTTGTGTTTTCTTTGCTTTTCTTTCCATCACTAAAAGCAGGGATGACTGGCCCAGGAGAAAGCTCTGAGGAAGGCCTCACAGTTCCTCACAGCATGCGCTGTGGGACCCAGAAATTCCATATTTTACAACTGTACCTGCCTAGATGCCCTGCTTACCTGCAGAGTCTGAGGTACTGCACCTTTAGAGGGTGCCTGCTGCACTGAGCTGCAGGCCTAGTCTGCCCCAGGACACCACCCCACCCTGGGGCTTCTTGCTAATCTGCCACCTGTCCCCATCCCTGCCACCCAGTAGGTGAATCTGCCTGAGAGCTCCCATACTGCCCTGGCTGAGCCGTTAGGATGCACCTGAGTGCATGAGTCCTGGGCCATGACAGCCTCCCTGGGTACTTGAAGCCAGGGGACTGTGTATACCACAGCTTTTCTGGTGGTACTGGTTACCCAGCAGGAGCTGGGGCAGCGATGATTCTAATACAGGTGTTTCCACACCCAGGCCACGTGGGCCTTCCTGGCAACTGGCCTATACTGGCAAGCTGGGCAGGACCATGGTTATGTAAGATGTTAATCATTAAGGGAAGCTGGATCAACAACAGAAACGGTACTATCTGACTTTTCTGTAATCTAGAATTACTCCAAAATAAAAAAATTTTTTTTTCTTTTAAAGGAGGAAAGAAATCGAGAGGGATCAAAAGTGCAATGGGTGGAGTAGTCAGTTCCCAGTGGGGAGCGGAGGGTCTGGTGTCTGCAGAGGCTACTCACGTTGAGTGCCTACTTAGGGATTAAGTGCCCCCTTGTGGCCAGCCTGGGGACAGGCTGGGCTCCAGCTCCTTCTGACGCAGGCAAGGGCTTTACAGATTGGCTCACACACATATCAGCCAAAAGGCTAACCATCCCATTTCCTATCTAGTGTCTCAGGAGCCAAGACAACCCTATTCAACCAGTGCCGGGATCCTGTGCCCTGGTCCCAGGCAAGGGACTCTCCATTTCCAGAAAACTGGTTGAGTTGGAGATCAGGTCCAGGGGTCCTTCACCAGCTTGTCTTTCTTGCCTCACACAGCCCTTTGGTACCAACCTTCAATGTTCTCAGCCCCAGCCCAGGGGTGGGGCCTGCAGAGGGCCAGGTATTCAGAGCTTTGCCATGTGAATGCAAGTGCAAAGGTGGTGGTGGTGGTGAAGGGCATTGGGGGAATGTGCAGGGAGAGGTGTATGAGCATATAGATGTGACTCAGATGCCCAGACTAGGTCATAAAGACCCAGGGAGGTCTTGGGTGCAGAACCTGTGGGAAGCTGAGCAGATTCTGGAAGAGGCTCCCCATCTGCCTTCTTGCCTCTCTGCTGGAAGCAGAGAGGACAGATGCAAGATGCTTAGAAGCATGCATCCCCTTGTGCCCAACTGCCCACCAAGCCCTGGGGTCTTCTCCAGGGCCACCAGCCACACCAACCAGCAGTCCCAAATTCTAGGACAACCATATTGTACAACCCCAGGGGGGCCATTCACATGGGCTACTGGTTCTGGGCAGGCAGTGGGCAAGTGGGGCTCCAGACCACACAGGGACCTGGGCAGAAATGTGAGCAGAGGCTTACTCTGCTAAAGGCTCCAGTTCCTCAGTCAGCCCCATCCTGGAATCTGAAACCTTTTCTTGCTCAGCTCAGACATTTTAAATGATTAATCAAGGGCTTTGAAGTGGTAATTGAGCCTTATTAGGCCATTCTTACTTGTCTCTGCATCTGTGCACAGTCCCAACCCAGAGAGCTAGTAAGGAGAAACAAACAAAAAGACGGGCTTCCCAGAGAGTTCTGACGTCTGGGACCTTCTTGCTCCGGGAGCTAATTAAGGAAGCTACACCTTGGCCTCTTGTGACCAAGACCAGTGATGGGCACCCAAGCTGCTTCTCTACTAAGACCACCACAGCCAGAGCACCTCCCCGAAGTGCCCCCAGTGGAGATTGACAGCTTTGCCAGAGGCAGGAGGCCTGTAGTCACCCCATCTTCTAAACCAGCATCCAAACCAACAGATGGCCAGCCTTCCAGGAGATATCAGAGGCTGCCGAACAGCCCTCTACTGCTCAGACCAGAGGTAGAAGAGAGGGAAAGATCTTTCCACATCTTAGGAATAAGTAAAATCTCAGGAAAGCCATAGGATGGTTCCTGCCCCTTCCATGCAGGGGCAGAGGAGAACACACAGCTCGCTGAGAATGCACTTCAGCTTTCCTTGGGTGTGCACATGCAGTGGGGTCATTTATTACTCAAGAACAAGGGGGTTGCACTGGTGAGAAAAGGTGCCCTAAAGGCAGTGCTACTTGCTCTGAAGGCCATGAGCACCAGGTAAATATACAGAGGGGGGACGGTGAGGGGGTGAAGGTTGGCCGGGAATAGTAGAAGCAATCAAGGGCGTGTAGTTTTCACTGGAGTCTAGAGGTTAAGAGCAGGAGAGGTGAGGAATATCTTCCACTTTCCTGTTCCTCCACAGGTAGAGGAGGGATACGGGGCTGGCAGCACTGGCACAGCCTTGGCCCAGGCTCTGCGACAGCAGCTGCCTTTGCCTGCTCAGTTCTGGACCTTCCCCAGGCCACCTCGGCCTCACTGCCCTCACTACCACCTCCTCCGGAGAGTGGGCCCAAGCCTCTTTCTTCCCAGGCTCAGTCACAGGCCAGCTTGTACCTTAACCCTCTCCAACCCAATCAGTTTTATGAACAGTAGACCTGATAGTAAAATTGTTTCATAAACAACAAAAATGGTTAAGTGCATTTGGACATGTCATACCAGTCTGGTAAGTATGACTGGACTGCCACCACCTCCTGTGGCCCTATCCTTGGGCTAGACCTGCTGGGGCCACTGGGACAGAGGTGGTTGTAGATGCTGGGACAACTGAGAACATCCTAGATGCTAGAACTGCGAATGAAACTGCCTTGGAGATCATGTGGCCAGTCATATTTTGGTAAGAAAAGAATGCTGGGGCTTCCCTGGTGGTGCAGTGGTTGAGAGTCCGCCTGCCAATGCAGGGGACACGGGTTCGTGCCCCGGTCCGGGAAGATCCCACATGCCGCGGAGCGGCTGGGCCCGTGAGCCATGGCCGCTGAGCCTGTGCGTCCAGAGCCTGTGCTCCGCAACGGGAGAGGCCACAACAGTGAGAGGCCCGCGTACCGCAAAAAAAAAAAAAAGAGTGCTGAGTCCAAAGACGGGAGGTGGTAACTGAGGTCGCATAGTGAATTAAAGGTATGTCCTGGCCTATCACCCAGCCCTCTTGCCTCCTGGCCCAGTGCTCTCTGCACATCAAGATTAGGCTCACTAGTAAGTCAGAAAGAGAAAAACAAATACCATAGGCTAACATATATATATGGAATCTAAAAAAAAACCAAATACTGTAGGCTAACACACATATATATGGAATCTAAAAAAAAAAGACGGTTCTGAAGAACCTAGGGGCAGGACAGGAATAAAGACGCAGACATAGAGAGTAGACTTGAGGACACGGGGAGGGGGAAGGGTAAGGGGACAAAGTGAGAGAGCCTTTACATTTGGTACACTACCAAATGTAAAACAGATAGCTAGTGGGAAGCAGCCGCATAGCACGGGGAAATCAGCTCCATGTGACCACCTAGAGGGATGGGATAGGGAGGGAGATGCAAGAGGGAGGGGATATGGGCATATAAGTATAGGTATAGCTGATTCACTTTGTTATACAGCAGAAACTAACACACCATTGCAAAGCAATTATACTCCAATAAAGATGTTAAAAAAAAAAAGATTAGGCTCACTTTAAATCAGCAGCCTGGCTGCAAGTGACCTGAAACGTGTGTGGACAGGTGAAAGGCCTCGCCTCTGTTGCCTGGTTCTCCCTTGAAATCCACTGTCTTTGTGGGAGAGCAAGATCCAGCCCTCACCCTAGCCCTCACCCTACTACTCCAAAGTGTGTCCGAAAGGGAGGGCAGAATGGACCTGGTCCAGCAGTCAACTGGGAGATGGAGTGAATTTCAGGGTCCCTCCTGGCAACCACTCGGTGGGTGTGTTGGCCCAGAACAAGGCACCTCCTGGGGGTGGGGTGTAGCTGGAACGTCCCCCTCAAGAAATCTACTTCAGACTTTCCTTGGGCACCCCACCACTTGAATTGCTTTATTATCTAAGGACAAGAGCTATGTACATGGGCTCTGGAGGGGCACTGCCCAAGTGACGGTCAGCTTTCCCATGCCCCAGCCTTCACACTTGTGAAGTGGTGGGAGGAAGCAGTGCCTAAGAGCCTATGTTTTGTGACAAAAACATAATGTAAAGTGCTTGGCCCAGGGCCTGCCATGGAGTGAAGGAGGGAGGACTTAATGGGAACCACAATGTGATGACATCCTACAGAAAACAAATCACCAGAAATCTGTTTTCTTATTCTGAGTCTGTGTGCGGGGAGGGGTTCCTCCAACCAATCCATATTCGGATTGGTATTCATATGTGTGGCACCAAATCATCACAGGGTGACAAAAGCAGAGGAACTGGCAGTCCACATGAAGCACAGCTGCTCAGAAATGGGAAAGGAGACAACCCAGGGGAGAAGCAAGGGGCTGTGTGTGTATTGGGGGCTAGGAAGGCGGAATACAAACAACTTTAGCTGTTGAGGCGCCTCAAGAGAATAGGGTGAAATATTTGGAAACATCCCATTTTCTTAGGTAAAGGGAGTAAAGAAACCCTCATACATACACACGTGAGCATTTGCTTGGACGTGATGAGTCTGGCTAGCATTAAGACAACGCAGACACCAAGGCCAGTAGAAGAACATAATATGAAAGAGAACAGTCAACAAGGGATGTACACATTAAAAAGACTTAAAACTGAAGAGTACGGTGTTTCTCCTTACACCTTAAAGCCAGTCAAATGTGATCAGTTCACAACTCAAAACCTCGAAAATTCCAGCAGGACGGGTGGCCTTGTTCATTGAATTTCAGGAAAAGGACTAAATTCTCTGGGGATAAGAGAGTGTCTTTCGAGAAACAGTTCCCTCCAATCTGTTTTTTAGTCTAGGAAATGTGCAGAAATGGGGTAAAGGAGCTGATAGCGTTTTCTGCCCACCGTCACAAAACATTAAAGTGAAAGGACCATACTCCTCCCACCTCCCAAATGGAGATGCCACAGAAGGCAAGAAGGTTGCTGAGGAGCTTGAACAGGGTGTGTGACCGCATGAGTGCCGCCTCTTCGTCACGCGGAACTCAATGCGATGCTGGAAGTTGCCAGTTTGGGTGTGTGTGGCTGGAGATCCAGCAGTGCTCGGTACTTTCCAGTAAAGGCCATGCTGTTCTACAAGCAGGAGATTGGAACTCACTCACCCCACTTACATAACAGAAAAAATAAAGGCTTGTTTTTTTACCCTGTACTGACAGAAGAGGTCAAGACCAGGGCCTGCAGACCAGAGCTGAGAGGTCCTGGCTCTCTTCTGCCATAGCTGGGTGACTTCGGGTTAAGTCACTTGACTTCCTAGGGCCCCTGCATCCTCCTCCATAGGAAGGAAAGTCTTGGAAGCTACTGCCTTAGATGACATGGGAAAATGGGATGAGGACAAAGGTGAATATCATTATTAAGATGGGACAGGGCTTCCCTGATGGTGCAGTGGTTGAGAGTCCGCCTGCCGATGCAGGGAACACGGGTTCGTGACCCGGTCCGGGAAGATCCCACATGCTGCGGAGCGGCTGGGCCCGTGAGCCATGGCCGCTGAGTCTGTGCGTCCAGAGCCTGTGCTCCGCAACGGGAGAGGCCACAACAGTGAGAGGCCCGCGTACCGCAAAAAAAAAAAAAAGGGACAAAAAATATCTCAATTTACAAACAGCCAAGTTTCACCATGGGATGAGATCATATAGTACATTTCAAACGTTATCTTTCATAATTTGATAGACATTCGACTGTTAATGTTCATAGAGCTAAAGACCTAAGAGGTGCCAGGCATTTCAGTTCAGCCTCTACAACTTGTTTGCTGGCCCAGCAGCACGCACAGAGCTTGGTCTTGACCACACAGCCACAGGGAGCGGCCCAGGCCCAGGAGCGGGCAGGGCTGGCACATCCACAGAAATGCCACAGGCTGACACGAGGGCCCAGCAGCTTGGGGGTGGGGTGCTCTATCCAGATGAGCTTATACAATGGAAAACTTAGATAATTCTAGGGTTTTTTTTTTTTTTTGGTAAATCTGAGGAGATAACCAAGAACTGCTGCTTCCGCTGATGAGAAAAAGTAAGTGACCAAAAGGGAAACTCAAATGGTTGGCTAGGGTGACAGAAGACTTCAGCAAGTAATCTCATATACCCTGAGGCGAAGAGACAGAACAGCCAGTGTTAGTTTGGAGAATAGAAAGCAGCTTTTCTTTTATCCTTAAGTCAGCCAAGAGACTGGGGAGGGGCCTGAAGAACAATGATGGGAGGACACAGGGTGAGGATGTGTGCAGCGCTCCCTCAGCACCCGCTTTTCCTCTCCAAGTCTGCCTGTGCCATTGCCTCAGACCACAGGAACAATGGGTGTGAGCTGGGGAAGGTCAAACAGATGAGCATAGGAAGCCCTGATGTCATGGGTAGTATTACTACAGCAGAAAGGAGGAAGCAGTTCATTATCTCATGACATATCATGAATATACTTCTAATGTGGCTGTTTGTTTGAGAAATAAATATGAGCGAGGCTGTTATGCCAGGCAGAAGAAATTAAGGAAAATCTAGAGAAACAATCGGATCATGCCCAATACAGGACAGTTCTATGACCCTGTGGCAGAGGTGTAAAGAGCCCGAGGCAGGGAGATTCCTCTAATGACTGGCAAGTCTTGCTCTACCTGCTCAGGAGGGAGACAGATGGAGACCAAGGTTGTGAATGATGGTGGCTGACCTGCCCTAGAGCATGACCTGGCCCACAAGCCCCTCAACATACTGGTCATCTTTTCATGGCTGTTCCTGCCCAATTCGATGTAGACATACCTCATTACCTACCGCCAAACTTAAAAAGACACCAATATAATCAATCATAAGCTGGAATAATCACAACATAGCAAATGAAGGAGCAGGCAGGCTGCCTTGGTTCTTTAGAGGTTATGGCACATAAGAGGGAGCAAGTCATGCCATTTAAATACCCACCAGGCCTTCTAATCATAATCCCAGCAGTATTTTTTGTAGATAAGCTGATTCTGAAATTTATGGAAAGGCAAGAGAACTAGAATAACTAAAATAATTTTGAAAAATAAAGTGGGAGGACTCATACTACCTTATTTTAAGGTTAATATAAAGCTACAATAGTCAAGACGGTTATGGTATTGGTGAAGGGACTGACAGATCAAAGGAGCGGAATAGAGAGGACGGTAATAAACACGGCCAACTGACATTTGACAAACATGCAAAAGCAATTCTATGGAGAAATGATAGTCTTTTCAAACAAATGTTGAAAAAATTGGCACACAAAAACCTCAACCATTTTAAGCCTCACATTTTATGTAAAAAGTAACCTAAAATGGATCATAGATCTAAATGTAAAACACAAAACTGTAAAGGTTTCAGAAGAAGACATGGAAGAGAATCTTCATGACCTGGAATTAGGCAGAGAGTTCTGAGGCCTAACAACAAAAGCATGATAATTTGGACTTAATCAAAATTTAAAACTTTTGCTCCATAGAAGAATCTGTTAAGGAGATGAAAAGACAAGCTACAGGCTGGGAGACAATATATGCAAATAATATCCAACACAGGCCTTTATCTACAACATATAAAGACTCTCAAAACTCCACAATAAGAAAACTCAACTTACAAGTGGGTAAAAGACTCGAACAGACTTCACCAAATAGGATATTATAAGAAGGGCGAATCCGTACACAACAACATCGTTAGCCATTTTAAAAATGCAAATTAAAACTACAAGGATTAAAATGTAGATAATGGAAAATTACATTTGAGGGCAGCTAGAGTATGATACGTAATTTCAAAATAAATACAATCCTTGTTTAATCAAGAAAAAAAAACCTACAAGGAGATACCACTGCACACCTATCAGAATGGCTAAAATTAAAATCAGTGACAATATGTGCTGACAAGGATACAGAACAACTGGAACCCTCATTCATTGCTGATGGGGATGCATAATGCTACAAGCACTCTGAAAAACAGTAGCAGTTTCTTAAAGTTAAATATACACAATCATTTGAGCCAGAAATTTTACTCCTTAGAGAAATGAAAACTTACGTTCAAAAACCTGTACATAAATTTATAATCACCAAAAAGTGAAAACGACCCAAATGTCCTTCAACAGGTGAATGAATAAACTGTTACCTCCAGACAATGGAATACTACTCAGCAATAAAGTACCCCCCAGATCTTCAGAAAATACACCAGCAATTACACTCTGATAATTCTGCTTATAAGGCAGTATCCCAGAGGCAAAACCCATCCAGCCTAAATCTCCCTTAGCCAAATGTACTGGAAAATCCAGAAAGACCTAAGGCTTTCAGATGCATTCCTCAGGTCCCTGGGATTCTATAAAAAGGTAGAGGATGGCCCATCCTTGCCTCAACTGCAAGTCCGTAGTATTATTCCACACTGGAGTTGCATGGAGAGTTTCTTATAAAACAATTTATATTAGAAAAATCTGAAAACTATCAGAAAGGCTGAAATGGTGGTCATGACGGATCTATACTTGCTGCTGTTCAGAAGGGCCTCCCCAGCAAGGATAGTCACATGCTTGATAATCTACATGCTGGATCCTCCAACAGCCACCCCAGGGGACACAGTTTGCTTGAGGAGCAGTGTCTTCTCTGTCCAGGCTCAAAGCTGAGTGACAATAACCTGACTCCCTTACTTGGTGTCTGACCCTTTTGGAACTTGTTTTTTTTCATGGTTCTCTCCAGTTTAGCAGAGGCTTTGAGCCTTCATGGCGCCCAGCTGGTTCTTTGCACTCTGAGCTTGTCTCTTCCACGCCTACACAAATGCCTGCCTTCCTCCAATCCTGTATTCTGGTCCTAGCAATCTTGTCTTTCCCTCTGTTGGTGTCCTTCACAGAATAGGAACTGGAGGGAAGTCCACCCCTCAGTGACAATAGTGTGGCTAAGTCCAATGCACATTTTTGAGTTCTAACCTGACCTCCCAGCAATGATGCTACTGATCACTCCCTTAATACGAATTCTTCTACTTTCAGGACATCCCATTCTCCTGGTTTTCCATCTTTGACTCCTTTGCAGGTTCATCATCTACAGGTCCAAGTCAGTTTTCCTTAAAGCTCAGCCCTACACTGCCACCTTCTCTTTTCCCTCCACATTTCTACCTGATGTGATCTCATTCACTCCCACAGTTCTAGTTACTACCAATATACCAGTGCCTTCCACATTTAAATCTCCAGCCCAACCTCTCCTCCAAGCTCCAGGTGTATATACAACTGCTTACCTGACATCTCTACTCGAATGTCTCATCAACACCTCAGTCTAACCCAACACATTCAGAGCCCAACATGATTTTCTTCCTCCTGAGCAAATATACTCCTTTCCTTTGTTTCCAACCTCCACAAACACCACCACTAGGCAACTAGTTGTAGTCAGAATCTCAGGAGTCATCCCCACTCCCTGTTTCTTCAATCCCCATAGCCAATCCATCTACAAGTCCTGTGATTTTACTTCCAAATTTCTCAAGTATGTTCATGTCTTTCCATCATCATCATGTGAACTTGTGCCTCAAACCATTCTCTACATGGAAGTCAAAGGGGGCTCTTAAAAATGCAAATTTGACCATGTCATCCTTTTGCTTAAAATCTGTCAATGGCTTCCCACTGCTCACAGGACAAAAACCAAAATCCCTAAGTGGGGCTGTGAGCTCCCTGTCTTGCCCCTGCCTGTTCTTCATCTGTTCCCAACACCCCACTGTTCTTTGCCACACCAGTTTCCTCTTCTAGTTTCTCAAATGAGGCATGTTCTCTCCTGCCATTGGGCCTATGCACCTGCTTTTCCTACAATTGTTTTGCCTATTAACAGCTATTCATCTTTCAGCACCCTCCCAGACTGTGCAGACTGTCCCCTTTTCATATGTTTTCATAGCAATACATATCTTCTTTTCATAGGAAAGCAGAAGGTCAATAATACCTGTGGGACTGTTTAATGTCTGGTTCCCTCCCTAGAGTGTAAGCCCCATGGGGGCAGGGATGGGGTCTGTTCTCTGTGGTCCATCGCCTAACACACTGGAGATATTCAGCATCTACTGAGTGTCAGTAGGAGGGTGATGGCCTGGGAGTACACTTGGGGCAGACTGAAGAACTGCTCCTCCCACAGTTTAAAGTGTCCCAAGGCAATGTTGTGATAAAACTGGGTTAAAAGAGTCCATTTACAATAGCATTAAGACTGCGAGGTACCTGAGAAGACTTCCAGTTTTAAAGACCAACGAAGGATAATGCGAAAGCTACGTGAAGAAATTATAAGATTTTATTTAAGGACATAAAAGAAGTCCAAAAAAATGAAGGGATACCATGTTCCAGATAGGAAGACAACTCTCTTAAATACATCAACTCTTCCCCCCAATTACTCTATAAATTACATGCTGTTCCGATTAAAGCCAAACATGGTAGTTTTCCATAGAAACTGACAGACTCATCCTAAAATCCAGATTACAGTAAAAGAGTAAATGGCTAAGAATATCCAAGAAAATTCTAAAGAAAAAGGAGTATGTGTGTATGCATGTCCTGGGGGCAGGGAAGATGCTTGTCACACCAGACTTCTGATTTTAGCCCATTTATACGTAGGAACTTGTTATATGACAAATCTCATTTCAAATCAGTGGGGAAAGGGTGACCTAATCAATAAATGGTGCCGGAACTATCAAAATGGAAAAAGAAAACCAGAACCCTAACCTACACCATGATCAAACACAAATTTAGGTGGACTAAAGACTATGTGAAAGGGCTTCCCTGGTGGCGCAGTGGTTAAGAATCCGCCTGCCAATGCAGGGGACACAGGTTCGAGCCCTGGTCCGGGAAGATCCCACATGCCGCGGAGCAACTAAGCCTGTGTGCTCTAGAGCCTGCGAGCCACAACTACTGAAGCCCGCAAGCCTAGAGCCTGCGCTCTGCAACAAGAGAAGCCGCCGCAATGAGAAGCCCGCGCACTGCAATGAAGAGTAGCCCCTGCTCGCCACAACTAGAGAAAGCCCGCGTGCAGCAATGGAGACCAAATGCAGCCAAAAAAAAAAAAAAAAAAAGACTGTGAAAAAGTTTTAGAAGAAAATATAGGCTTATCTTTGCAATCTTGGGATAGAAAATGATTTTTCAAAGATTAAAACACACAAAAGCATGAGGGAAAGATTGATAAACATGACATTTAGAAACTTTCGGGACTTCCCTGGTAGCACAGTGGTTAAGATCCACCTGCCAATGTAGGGGACATGAGTTTGATCCCTGGTCCGGGAAGATCCCACATGTCATGGAGCAGCTAAGGCTGTGCGCCACAACTACTGAGCCTGTGCTCTAGAGCCCATGCACCCTAGAACCCGCACACAGCAATTACTGAAGCCCACACGCTGCCAACTACTGAGTCCACATGCTGCAACTACTGAAGCCCGTGCGCCGCAACAAGAGAAGCCACTGCAATGAGAAGCCTGCGCACTGCAACGAAGAGTTGACCCTGCTCGCCACAACTAGAGAAAGCCCACGTGCAGCAACGAAGACGCAACGAAGACCCAACGCAGCCAAAAATAATAAAATAGAAAATAAAACTTTCATACTAGAAAATACACTATAAAAAGGTTAAGAGACAGATAAGAAGAAGGCATTTCCAAGCCTATAAAAGTGACAAATATTAGTGTGTGGAATATTTAAAGATTCCCTACAAATCAGTAAGAGAAGACAAACGAATAGAAAAAACGGGCTAAGGATATGTAACAAGCAATTCACAAGATTTGTAAAGGCAAATCAAAAACATCTATTTATGTTCAAGGTCACTAGTAAGGAGGAAGGTAAGTGAAAAGAGTGAGATACCATTTCACACCTATCATAGATGCTAAAATTTTGAAGTCTGTAGATTAGGTAATTTTTAAAGAAAGAAAAAAAGTCAACTGTGCAGCACTAGTAGTTTATTCCAGTAACAGAAGACAGCAGGCCTGCAGGGAGCACTTGGGTCTCGGCTGCTCAGTCCAAGTTGTCCAGGAGGCAGCAGCAGCAGAGAGCAGCCCAGCACGCGGCCAGGGCCGCCAGACACCCGGTGTCGTCCATCTTCCTTTCCTGCTCCACGTACACTGGGGGGCAGGGGAGGGGCGGGGGCGGGGAGAGAGAGACCCAGTCAGAGGGGACGGTGAGCAGACATGTGCTGTGCTGCTCAAGCACTTAGCACAATCTGTGGAGACCTGTTCGAGGTCTCCCTCTCTCTCCAGACTGTCAGCTCCGTGAAGGCGGAGCCACGCTATCTGGTTCCCTGCTCCATCCCTGCTCCAGTGTCTGGCGCACATCAGGTAGTTTCCTGGATGTGTGAACGAAGGTGACATCTGCTCAGCAGCTGTCAGACCACTGTTTCCTGCCACCTCCCCTTCCCCAAGCTGACTACGAAACCCAACCCAGCACTTTACTGGACTCATCAAAGTGATTCAGTTTGCAGTGAGGCCTGCCCTACAGCCTGATGTGGCAGGGACTGGCTGAAAGCTTTACACATTATCTCATTTAATCCTCACAACAGCTCTGTTACTATCATTTGTAACTCTCAAAATCTGTTTGCAGGAGTGTGAATTGGTAGAAACCCCTTGGGAGGGGGTGAGGAGGGGCGATGCATACAACTTTGACCCAGAAAACCTGTATCTAGGGTTTTTCTACAGAAATAATTGTCCCGTTGTTCAAAAATATGTGTACATTGTGACTGCTGCTGTATCAAAATAACCCCAAACTAGCAACAACCTTGATGTCTGTCACCTGGAGACTGATTAGGTAAGCTAATGCATACCATAGAATAGAATACTAAATGGCCATTAAAAAGAACGAGATGGTTCTTCCATGTTGCCAGTAAATTAAGCAAGGGATAAAAGGTATATAGCAGTGCATTGTTATTTTTGTACAATTAAAAGGATACACACACACACACACATATACGTACAGATTTTTGAAAGAATGCAAGAAACATAGATCAGAGTGTGGGAGGGGTGGGAGCTTTTACTCTACTTTGCATTTTATATTTTTCTCAAATCCAGGCTTGTCCGGTTCCAAAGCCACACTCAAAGCCGCTCGTCTGGGCTTCCCTGGTGGCTCAGTGGTTAAGGATCCGCCTGCCAACGCAGGGGACACGGGTTCGAACCCTGGTCTGGGAAGATCCCACATGCCACGGAGCGGCTAAGCCCGTGCGCCACAACTACTGAGCTCGTGTGCCTAGAGCCCGTGCTCCACAACAAGAGAAGCCACCACAATGAGAAGCCCGCGCACTGCAACGAAGAGTAGCCGCCGCTCGCCGCAACTAGAGAAAGGCTGCGTGCAGCAACGAAGACCCAACGCAGCCATAAATAAATAAATAAATTTATAAAAAAAGCCGCTCGTCCAATGTCACTGCCAGGGTCCTGTAGGCAGGAGGGAGGGCTGTCCAGTTTCAGCAGAGTTCGGACCTCTTCTAGCCTCTGCCACAGTGCTAGCTCCAGGGGCTTTCTTTGGGGGCAGTTGGCAACCACTGATCTGGGCTCCCTGGTGGCACTGGCCTCAGTCCTGGATGCCTTCCCCAATGTCACAGTTACCTACTGACACCCCTTGGCCCAGCTCCCCTAACCTGTGCTCCCAGTTATGTCGCTCCCTTCACGGCCTGTGACCTTCAGTTTCACCCATCAGATTTGCCTTCAATGCAGTTCTGACTCCCCTCAGGCCTTGCTGACTCAGCCCTGGGCACACACTGGGGTTCCTACTGGGCAAACCTGGCAAGCGGCAGCTGTATCAAATCACCACTCCTCCCTGCAAGGAGCTCGGAGACCAGAGGGTCCTTGTGCTGGTGCAATTCCTAAGACTGAGCCCCATAAGCCAGAAACACTCCCACGCCAGGTCCCAAACAGCCCCACTTGCCACTCCTTCCCTCTCCAGCGACACGAGCTGGTGGCATTTCCCAAACCAACCCCAGCCTCTTCTCTTCCTCCCCTTTGGGTTTGAGCAGGTAGTCAGAAGCCCACTGGAGCCTGGTCCTGCAGAAAGAGGGCACCGAGGAGCAGGTACAGTGAGTCTAGCCTTTGCAAACCCCTGGGGAGTCCATGGTCTGCCAGGGGCCACCTTCAGGTCCCTCACCGCCCCCCCACCTCGGCTCCCCTCTCTCCATCACCCATGTGAGTGCCAGCATCATGCCTTTCTTTCTCCTCCCACTTCCTCAGCAGAGCCCCACGCTGCTGCTGTCCGCCCTACCAGCCTGTTCCCTCGGCAGCGCTGTTGGCAACTTTAGTGCCTTCGCACCGGACCTTTCCTGAAAGCAGCGCCTGCCCCAGTCCTTGGCTTTCTCTTGACCCCAGCAACACAGTCACTGGGCTCACCCTCCACTCCTTTGTCCTGGAAGCATCCCCTCCACATTTCTGCTCTGCCTCTGGGGCCCTCCAGCAGCACCCCAGAGTGCTGGGACGTGGGATAGATGCCTTCTCACCAAGGCACCAGCCTGCTGCTCCCAGACTCAGCCCTCATCACCCTTTTCTTCACCATCATTGGACTGAAGTCTGTAGATCCCTGCACATTCACAGGCAGAGAACACACTGTCGTCCCATTTTATAGAGGAGGCAACTGCATGAGGGAAGGCTATGTGGTCCGTCCAGAGTCAACCAGAAGGTAGCACTGACACACCAGTTTCCCGGCTTCTCACACGGCACACTCCCACTGTTCTACACCCGCCTGCCCATCGAGTCGCTCCTTTGCTCACAGACATCCAGGCTCCTCCTTCCTACAGTGCTTTCTCCATGGCCACCTAGACTGTTCAGTCACGCTGCATGGATCCCATGGGCCTGTATCCGGCCACGTTCAGCAACCCCGCTACCGAGCCCTACCTATAAGGGCCTTGGGCACCTCACAGCCAAATTCCCTTGCTTTTGCAAGACTCAGATCGGATCTACCTGCCCCCACGAGTAAGGCTGCTTGTCAGCAGGCACAGCCCAGCCCTGGCTCAGCGAGCGTCATACCACACGAGAGCACCGGAAGGTCTCCTGAAAAGGAGTGGGGCCAATGCCTCCCCTTCACGAGTCAGGAAACCCAATTCCAGGCGTGTGCACAGTGTGAAGGCTGGTACTTGGCTAACTAATAATCCAAAGAAAAGTATTCATTCTATGGGCTGAAGTTCCTCTGGGCTTCAAACATGGAGGCCTGCATTTGGTGGCCGCAGAACTCTGGTCTCTGTGGAAAGCAGGGTGAGGACAGCTTTGCCGTGAGGAGGCAGGAGCCCACTTAGGGCCGTATTCATGGAGCAGAGAGACAACTGCCTTGAACCCCAGTGATGCTGACGGCTGCAGCGGGCAAGGTGTATATTAGCACATCCCTCCCGCAGGCAGAGACCGCCTAGCACAGACCCAGCCTGCACTCTGCGCCCTACCCGACAGCACACAAAAAGACAACCCAGTGCAGGGGCACTGGCTGTGTTCTCAGACAAGCTCGTCCCCATCTGCCCAGCCCTCCCTCCTCCTTGCTAAAGCGGCCCCAGAGGCTCCAACAACCCTTCTTCGCAGGAACCCGAGATTCAGCAGGAGGGGCAGTGGGATGGGTAAGCAGTGGGTTGTCAGCAGAGTCTGGAGATGGGAGGTTTGGAGAGAAGCAGGGAAGAAACCCTTCCCTACCTGATACTGCTGCCCCAATCCAGGTCACAATTCCCAAAGACACACTGCTCCAATCCAGTGGGAGGCACCACAGTTAGAATTTAGGAGCAGAGATTTTAATAAGCCATATCAAATTAGATTTCAATATAGGCTCATCTAACTCACTGGCCACGTAGCCTTGGGCAGGTAGCAACCTCTCTTAGCCTCAGCTTCCTGTGCTGTACAATAGGAGTAACAGCAGTAAGCTGTACCCCACAGGCTTGCTGGGAAAATGGAAAGATCAGGCAGGCAAAATGCTGACAGCACAGTGCCTAGCACGTTGTCAAGCGTTCAATAAATGCTCACTGGTGTTACTGCTGTTACTCAAATGGGTGACTCTCAGGCAGACCCCTCCCAGGACTGACTAAAGAGCTGGCCTAAACCGGAAGAGGGAAGGGGTGGGGGGCTCATCCGGACTCAGGGGAGAAGCCTCAGAAATAAACAAGAGGCCAGGAGGCAGAGTCATAGGCTGTTCTGGAAGCAAAGGGCCTGCAAGGTCAGCTAGCCCTTCACTGGGCAGAGGCTAACAGGTCCATCGCAAGGGAGGGGTGTGCTCAAAGCCACTATGAGGGGAGGGGGCAGATGAAGAGAGCCAGGCCACCTCCAGTGGCGCCACAGCAGGAGGACGGACGACTGCTGGAGGGAGAACTGCCAGCCAACTCCGGGCCCTGCTCTCACCCCAACTGCCCGTGCGCGCGCGCGCACACACACACACACACACACACACACACACACACACACACACACACAGAGTCCCTGTCAATTTTCCTTTGGCCTCAACCAACCACATGGTATCAGAGCCCAGGTTCAGGGTCGGGGAGACATGGTTACGTCTTTGGGAAGTGTGACTCTGGAAACCTCAGGCAGAGCCCAGAACAGGGGACGGGGGAGCTGATATACTGAGCCTGGGACAGAAGAGGGACCCGGTTAGCATGGGAACGAACAGGACAACAGCACAAGGGCTATAACCCAAGGACCAGAGACAGACCTGCATCCTGACTGCCAGGCCCATGCCAAGTGACAACCCATCCACCTGCTAAAGACCTGAAGGCTGTGTGGCAGCCTTTCCTGTGCGGCAGGAAAGCCCACAGTGGGTTTCACAGTCCCTCCCAGACCACCTGCAGGTCCTCAGCCTTCCCATACAGAATGTGACAGCTGAGCAGAGATGGCTGCCTGCTTCCCAGATCCGGCTGTGCACGCTTAACAGCCTCTTCCTTCTCTCCCTGCCAGAGAAATGGCTCACCTGCCTCTCCTCCAGGTCAGCTCCAGAAACAGCTGCCTGATTCATTAGCTCCCAGGGTTTAGGCCAGAGATCTTGCTCCAGGTTGGGTTACTATGTGACAGGTTCTTCCACACCTCACACAGATCTTTCAGATCCTCTGAGAAGCATCTAATCAGCTGTCTGGCAAACTCCTCCCTTCATCCTCCAGCATCTAAAACCAAAGCCCAATAAGGCGACCGTCAGGGGACTAAAACGGCGGCACAGTTCTAAGCGTGTACTAGTGCCACGTGCCAGAGCAGGAGAAAGCAACAGCCAGCCCCGAGAACAGCGGAAGAGAAACAGCCGCCTTCCTCCTCCTCTGCATCGCTGACAGGACAGGACCCACCACCTGGGGCTCAGCGCATCTCCTCCGAGAAGCCTTCCTGACCTGGCCCAGCCCATCAAGGATCTTTCTGACTCTGAACCGCTGCTATCACACTATCGTTACAATCATTCAAAAACCTTAGTCTTAGAAATACCAAGCAGTCCTTAAGAAGAATGCAGCACCAAGACAGAGATGGGCCCAAGGGAAGCCCTTAGATGAAAAGGGGAGGCTACGTGTACAGTACGGGTGGTACAGGGTCCAGAACAGAGCCTGGGGGTAAGAGCAGGAGTCTTTCCCTTTGTAGGCCAGCAATGATTTTTTTACTTGCGGCATTGGAAATGATAAGAAAACAGGACTGCCTCAGAAATGGCTAGTTTATCCTCAGGGTTTCTAAATGCTGTAACTAGACTCTGAGGTCCTCAAGTGCAGGGTACAGGTCTTCTCCCTGGGCTCCCATCTCTACTTCCTAACCCGTCTGACAAATACAGACGGGCGCTGGCCAAAGGAAGTCTCGTCCAGAGGTAGAGAGACCCATGCATGACAGGACACGTGAATCCATCGAAAGCCCATCATCCCCCAGATGGGGCCCCTAGGGCTGGGTCTAAGCTGGTGCAGGGAACACCAGTTCTTGCAGCAATTCCAAATGCCAAGGTATTTCAGAAAAGCATTTTACTCTCCTAGGAAAGAAATGATGTATAATTCTAATAACGTTAAACGTTGTGTAAGAACTGGATGAAACGAAAACAGATGACAAGAACCAGCAGACCCGGGGGGTAACACCACACCTGCCCAAAGGCGCTGCGCGTAGAAGACAAGTGACCTCAACATCCTCAGCTGTCAGTGGGCTCAGGGTTTCGGGTCCCAGGACGGAGCCAGGTCTGGGGACGAGACCGAAAGACCAGCCCGACTTGGGTTAGGAGGGGCAAAGTCATCAAGAGCCTGCACCCCTGGGAAGCAAGCCGGGTGTAATGAGGTGCACTGCCTAGTGTCAGTGCCCACCACGGAGTGACAAGGGTGCCTCCACAATCACAAGGAAGTGGCCAGCTAGGTGCAGTCAGTGACAGGTAATGTGTAAAACTGGAACTTTAACATGCTGTGAGAGCCTATCAGATATCAAAATGAAGCCTGACGTTATGAGTGACCAGCGGTGGTTATGCTGGAGTCTAAAATTAGGCAGTGAGCAAAGCCACCTTTTGGCCTGTGAGTCCAGCCCCCAGTGGAGAAGGGTGAGTCATCAGAAACTGACCTTCAAAAGACATCCTGTTTCTGTGCTTTACAACTCGTACCCAAAAGGACTGAAAGCAGGTGCTTGAACAGGTATTCGCACACCCATGTTCGCAGCAGCGTATTCGCAACAGCCAAAAGGTGGAAGCCACCCAAGTGTCCACCGATGGATGAAAGGATAAACAAAACACGGTTTATACCTACGATGGGATATTCTTCAGCCTTAGAAAGAAATTTTGACATTTGCTACAACACGGGTGAACCTTAAAGACACTTTGCTAAGTGAAGTAAGCCAGCCCCACAAGGACAAATACCGTATGACTCCTGTTACATGAGGTCCCTAGAGCTTGCCAAATTCAGAGACAGAAAGTAGAAAGGTGGTTGCCGGGGACTGGAGAGTGGGTTTATTTTTAGTGGGTAAGGAGTTCCAGTTTGGGCTGAGGAACAGCGTGGTGGAGATGGACGGTGGTGATGGTTGCACAACAACGTGAATGGACTTAATGCCACCAGACTGTACCCTTAAAAGTGGTTAAAATGGTAAACGCTACTTTCTTTCATCCTCCGCTTATTCGTGAGGATTCCAGACATATCAACACCCTGCAGGGAAAGAGATACGGGAGCTTTGCAGGAGGCAAGGCTCTATAGGCTGGTGGCTCAGGGACGTTCTGTCCCAGCAGCTGTTCCAGTTCTCCCGGGTTGGTGGTGTGATTGATCCCGCCTTCCCCCGGGCTGCCCTTGAGGCCAGACGGCTAGACGCCCATCACAGCCATCAAAAAAAGGAGGTCCGCTGTCTGCCAGGTGCCCACCTGCCCTCCAGCCCGAAGACCCCTCCAGACCTCTCCAGCCAGACCTCACAGAGGATGTGCTGGAGGAGAGAGAAGCTGCTGTGGTGGCGGGTACTCTGCTCAGGCTCCCTCCCACCCCACATGCTCACTCCTCATTTCCCTGACACAGCCAACCCTGCAGGGCAGTCCGGGATGAAAGACATGGTGCCTGACTCAGGCAGCTCACAGACACCTTGGAAAGAAGAGCCAAGGACCTATCTGAGGAAGTGCATGGTGACATGCCATACTGGGGGGCGGGGGAACCAATGTTCAAAACTAGAATCCAGAATCAGGACAGGGCCTTTCAGAAGGAGCTAAGGAGAGAGGAATGTCAATCCTACTACTGCCCTGTCCTTGTTTTCCTTCCTTTACAAGAAAATTTGAAGAAACGCTGGCTAGTGAGCAGCTCACCCAGAAACAGGCAGCATTTTAGGTTGGCCCAGGCTGTGCTACAGCCCTGGCTTCTCCTGACCGATAGAGTCATCATGGCCTGACACCCGCTGCCCCAAGGAGGGAGTGGTGGTGACAGTGATGAACTGCACGATCTGTTATTTCATACCCTGCTAAGCAGCAGGGAAGACGCTCGGAACCAGGGAATCACGGAAACAAAGCAAGGATAAAAAAGGTAGGAGTAGAACGGAAATAGAAGCCTCAAACTCCCACTGTCAGCGGCCCCTGAATATAAGACAACAACTGCCATGATTCTGGATGCTAAACAGAAACAGGAAAATTATTTTTCTGGTTTCAGGCACCGGGTTACAGAAAAAAGTGGAGAGGCTCCTTTGAGGGGAGCTGGCTCTTTGGAATGGGCCCAGATGGGCAGAGATCACCACGGAAGCGGCTGCGGTTCTTACAGTTAGTGCCCCGGCACAGACAGGCACAGGCTGCTCTGCCATCGGCAACATGAGCCTGACTCACGCTGAGTGCCGGCCTCAGGAGCCTCATCCAAATAGGTCTTGCTGCATTTTCTAACAAGGCAAACACCACCATATCGCTTTTATTGAACACAAAATGTGTCTTTATCTTAGGTATACAGACGACAACTGGCTTCTGCATGTACCAGGTTCCCGAGTTACTGATTAACAGTCCTAGCAGACACATTTATGTAAAACGCCCGAGGTTGTTTTCTTCCTCCCTGGTCAAGCTTAATTTGGCAGACAGTAAAAACAGCTGTATTTTCACCTGAAGGCACCCCAGTTTAGAGCCCTGGTACATGGTAAGCTCTAAGGGAGGGACGGGACAGGAGAGCCACTCTCAGTGAGCGTGGTGAGCAGGTGATTCAAGCAAGGCACACCTGATTTGTAACGAGTGCCCCCCACCCCACCCTCTGCCCCCTGAAGCACACCGCTCACCACTTCACAGCACCAAAGGTCATCCTTATAGATCTGGAAAGAACTGTGGGGGGGGGGGGGGGGGGCTGGGCTCCGCCAAGCAGTCCCCAACAGTCCCTGCTGATCTGTAACACGGCCGCAAGCCACCCAAAAGTCAACCGCCAAGGGTCCTGAAAGCTACCACCACATCCACTGAGATGGGCCATTTGGCAAACATGAGGCCAGAGACTTCCCCAGGGGAGAAGGGGAGGCAGGGGTCTGGCCTGCAGGGCTGTGACTAGAACTGTTAGGCAGGCCGGGCTGGAGTTCAGGAAGACAATTTCCTTCCATGGTCAACTCTACTAGTTCTAGCCAGCTTGTCACTGAAGCTGAATCCAAAAACAAGTCTCCAACAGCATGACCAACCACCTTGCCAGTGAAACAGGAAGAGACAGGCTAATCCTTGCTATGAAAGGCTGAGGTGGGAAACTAGGTGAGATTAGCCTTGGAGATGGAGAGGGTACGCAGGGAGCCTCCAACACGTCAGGAAGGACGGAAGGCAGCTGACTGCTCCCCATCCACTGAGCGGGGTTCAGCTGCCCAAAGCGGTGGATTTATTTACAGCCCTGCCAGTTTGGAGAATGGAAGGGCTCTCAGCAAACTCTGAAAGCCCGGCACACTTGGCCTAGGGCTCACTCCTGCCTCCCTGCTGTCGTCCTCAGCCAGGAGCACCCCTGAGATCACAGCACAAACAGACCCCAGCCTCCTAGCAGCTCGCCAAGAAACACCATGGAGATGAGGAGAGGTGGCTGTAGAGTCGTATCCCCTGGGGTCCGCTCTCAGTGCCACTCTGAAGGGTGACAACCTCTCCTAGCTTCAGTTTCCTCACTTGTAAGATGGGAATAATAATAGCACCTCTTCCGTCATTGGGTTTTTGGGGACTTAATGAGTTAAGCCACATAGGCCAGTGCCCAGTATACAGCAGACTCTTGGTTTTTGTTAGCTGCCGTTGTTACTCCCAAGACAGAGACCTGAAGGACAAAAGGCAGGACTCCCTAACTGCTGAGACACCTGGACGCAACATGGGCATTATGTAAGGCTGCTAGCAGAGTCTATAGACAGTTTTTCCTTCTACACAATGAACTGAGGTCTTTTAGAAGAACCAACAAGTGACAGGGAAATAGGGTAAAACAGGCGTCTGTTTCCCTTAGGTACTGCCGGGCCACCTCCTGAGGCTGCCAGGCTGCTGGGCGATGACCCAGGAGGGCCGAGGGCACTGCCCCCAATGAGGCACAACCTCACAGCTGCCCCAGTGATCTGCCCCACCATGGCAGCAGCTGGAGCTGGCGACCACCAAGAATCCTTCTGCCAACCCCTCACCCTCCCTACCCTTCTCCCAGGTCTGCACAGGGGAAAGGTCTTGCTGAGGAATTCCTTTTGCTCTCCAAGACGAATTCTGGTGACCCTTAGCTCCTGATTCTACCTGGATAAAAATGCTGAACATGCCAGCGTCACTCACCATGTCATGCCCCTAGTCGGGCACAGGGCACTCGGCAGGCCTGGCATATAGGGGACATGGAATGAATGAGTGAATGAACGATTTGTCTTGCACCTTTCACCTCAGTTGGAAAAGCTGTTTCCAGTCTACCTTGCGAGCAAGCTGCAGATACAGGCTTAGCTGGCTATTCTCTGAAGCAATGGCAAAGCACTATTAAGAAAAAATATGAAGACCCTGTCAGTCTTAAGTTCTTAAGGAAGGGTGTCACTCCCACTTCTGTCAGTTTAAGATCTTGAAGAGATCTTGGCTCATCCTGAACTTTCCTGAAATGGTTGAGGGCAGTCCCTGGTATCAGGGCCATCACTCTATCCCAGAAGGGATCCATGTGACTAGGAGATCATCTTGGGAAAGAGTGAAGCAAGCAAAAGGAGCTCAGGGGCCCGAGCCTGGCTGGGCCAGGGAGAGTCAGCCCCGCAGCCCCAGAAGACACTTTCTCCAGAGGGCCTTCCTGAGAGCCTTTCCTTCAGATCTGTAGGCCTAGGGTACTGTGACCACAGGCTTGAGGAACTCATGGTTACCCATGGCTGCCCAAGGGTACTTGGACAGGGCTTTTTTGGGGGGAGGGGGCGGGGCCGGAGAATATTGATCCTTTATGAACTACCCATGATACACCTATTCTCAGAAGCAAAAGTCCATTTCTACCCATTAAGAACAACTCGAAAAGAATCTTGCATGCTCCAAAATCCTCCAGGCTGACAAGGTATCCCAGGCTACCAAATGGACTCATTTCAGGGTTAAATGTAAAAGTTCAGAGGGAAACAAGACACTACCAAAAAGTAAGGCTAATGGAAATGGTTTTTTTCCCCTAAGGAAAATGCGATTGAAAAGCACTGAAATCTTTCCTAGGCTATTCTCAATTTATGGTCTTTAAGCAGGTTGTGTCCCTGGGAAAGGTTCTGATGCCTGGGACACCAAGAACAGAGCTTTCCACATCACCTCCACACACACCCAGGTGCAAGCTCTAGGGGAAACGTGTGTGCGTATGCATGCACTTACACGTGTGTGGGGCGGCGGTGGGGATGCCCTTCTCCAGCTTCAGAAAGCCTCTAAGGTCTAGGAGGCTGAGGATGCGTAAGGGCACCCTAGGGAGTGAGCCACCTTTTCCAACCAGGATCCTAGCTTGGACATGCAGCACACCACTGACATAATGAGAAAAAAGCCACTGAGGCCAGCAGGGGAACAAGGAGGGAAGCAGTACCGTCCCCTCAAAACTAAACGAGTTACAGCCCTGACGGCACACAGCAGCAAGCTTCCTGGCTGCGAGCTGATAAGGCTTTCCAGAAGAGTGGATAGGAAAGTCGGTATTTCCTGGAGAAGGAAGCCACCCCCTCAGGGAGCCAAGGCAAGTGTCCAACAGCAGAAGGGCAGGGCAGGCTACAAATACCGTCACGGTCCACTCACTGGCCGGTCCCAGTGGGTCTCTCAGCCCCCGCCAGACCAGCTCTCAGGGCAGGAAGCCCCCAAGGGCTGCAGCCCCCAGGGTCCAGCCGCTGTGGCTGCAGGTTCACTGGGCTTGGGGGCCGGGCTTGCTACACCTGGCATAGTCCACTTCGGTAGAATGCATTTCCCTCAAGCTGTCTGTGGCTCGGCTTCCTCACCTGAAAAACGGAGACAGTAACACTACCGACCTCTTGGGATCGTTATAAAGATTAGATGATTAACACCTTGAAAAGCAGCACAGTGCCAGGCACAAAGTAAACAGATAATACATTATAAGTATTATTGCTGCTGTAAAAAAAATAAATGGCTAGAAGGAAAAGCAGTGTATTGTAGAGTGGTGGGGTGGGGGGGTGCTGGGGGCGCCCAGCATGAAGTCAGCAGCGTGAGACTGACATCTGCGATGGAGACGTCACCGGAAACCACTGACTGCCACCCGCAAGACTCACATACTACGGGACCAAGATGCAGCTGAGGGTACACAGATTGATGAAGAAAAAAACCCAAAACACCCAACAACACTTTTACATAGCATTTACATTAGCTGCAAATATATCTCCTGGACAGAGATGAACATACTAGTCAAATTTCAAAAAGGGCTGCATCATAAAAATCTAAACACAGACCAAAAGATTTATACAAAAATGTTAACTACTGTCTCTGGATAGCAAAAGAATGGGTATTATTTACTTTCTATAAAGAAGAGATATTCCTGTAATTTAAAAAGTAACTCCTGTAATTTAGAATGAAGCCATGTTTTTCTATGTGAGAACCCGGTTGTACCCTAGGAGTAAGTGGCCTGGGATACAGCAGAGCTGCACTAAATCAGGGTTTGGAGAACGCCACTCTTCTGGCCCCTGACCATGCTGGGCGTGGTCCCCACTCTGGTGTCAGTGAACGCTGGGCTAAGCCCTCATCTATAGACACCAGCCCTCGCCATCTTCATTGTCAGCATTTTAGTTATGATCGTCCTGTGTTGCGTCCCGCTTTTTGGAGCGTCTCAGCTCTGGGGAGCCACAATGTAAGCAGAATATAGATTTTTCCCCTGCGGCTAACCACACTGACCACGGGGAAGCGGGTGCCCATGGGCGCTGGGCCACAACGGCTGGGGCTGCAGGCAGAGCCACACGGACTGTGCTCGGGCCCTGGGCCGGCCTCTCGGCACAGCTAATGCCTCACTGCTATTTGGAAGGACGCATCCTAGTGAAAGTCCCCCGCCACCCTAGGTGACCTCACTCACAGGGCGGTCCCAACACCACGGTCCTGGCTCCAATCCTAGAGACGACCTGATCTATCCCAACTGCACCTTCCAGTTTCCCTGGATGCCTTTTACCCAAAGCAGCCTTCCTTTTCTTGCCCACCAAACTAATTTCTTCATTGTTTACATCAACCTAACTTTAAAAAGCTTATACGAGATGTGAACGAAAGGCATGCAGTACTGGAGCAGAAAACCCGGGCTGCACCTGGGGGCGAGTGGTCTAGGAGCAGGGTAGGACTTGAAACACCCCTGTTTCCTGGGCCAGCCCGGTCCAGCCAACTGAGCACACTTCCCTGACCAGCTGAGTAAACTGGATCTGCAAAGAGCAGCTGCCCTTTCATACTCCATTACCCCTGAGCGCTGGGCAGGCCAAGGCTTTTGAAAAGGCAAAAGAGAGTGTTTTACATGAAGAATTTGACCAAAACAGATTGTGTCTCTACATCCAAGAAGATGGAAAAACCCAAGGCCATCTTTAGGAGCCTTTGGTCCCCCAGTGTCCTCATGACCAGACTGTCTTCATCTGATGCCAGTTCCCAGACCTAGTGCAGTCACAGGGCGGGGGCCGGGGCACAGGTGCATGGGACTTCATCTAAGCACGGGCCTAGCTAAACAGATCTATCAAGTTAAAGCCTGAGGTCACAAATACGGGGAATGAGAATCAAAACTGGTGCCAAGAGCCCAGTTCACTCACTAAAGGCCAATCGCATCTGCTTTTGTGAAAAGAAAGGAAAAGAGTTGCAGCTGAGTGTCCCAGAGAACACATGTCATACTCAGAGAGCCCACCTCGTTACCGCTGTTAACAAAGCATGTTATTATTAATATTATATATATATTATATAAAAATATTATTACTATTTTGACGTATTTCAAGGGTATTTCCTAAAGGAATGCAAATGAGCATGAAAGTTAAGAATACAATTTGAACCAGACAGACCTGGGTTCAATTCATGGCTTAGTGAGTTACTCTTTGACTTTAGGCCAGTTAATTCACCTCTCTGAACCTGTGTCCTCATCTCTGAAATAGGAAACCACCAAGACCACTGTATGGATTAAAAAAAATAATGTACACAAAGCACCTGAACAAGATCTAATTAGAAATAGTAACATTTATTTAGTGCTTGGCACTAAATTACACAAGGCATTTCACAATTGTTGAACGAGAGTGGTAAGATTCCAAAAAGAAAGGAAGACAAAGTTAAAAAAACAAACAAACAAAAAAAAACCTACTCATTCATGGGAGGCCCCATGACACATAGAAGCATGTCAGGCTCTGGGTCAGACACCTGGGGAACCACGAGCAAGACATTACAGCCTCTCTAAGACTCAGGTTCCATATGTGTAAGATCTGGGATAACACCACTTACCTGGAAGGACTATTGCAAGAATTGAAGCCATGCCCATAAAGCTCTCATCCCAAAGCTGGGCACCTCACTAGGTGCTCAATAAATAGTAGTCACTGAGGAGCACAGGCTTTGGGGTTAGATTGGTGGGTTTGAATCTCAGCTCTACCACCTCCTAGCTGTGAGACCATGAACAAGTTTCATGCTTTCTCCGCTTGAGTTCCTTCATCTACATGACGGGGATGAGAAAAGATCGACCTCAGAGAGTTGTTCTCAGGACTAAATGAGTTAACACATAAAAATGTCTGACACACCGTAACCACCTGATAATTATTAGCTCTTTTCTTTAACTATTATTTATTAACTATTCGACAATTAATATTAACTGTTCAAAAACTTAGACCACCGGCTTCAAACTCTTCTTGTCCTCCTGGTTTTAATCTAGGAATTGGTATCAAACACCCAGATTCTCCCATCCCACCTGCAGAGAGGCTCAGAAACAAAGCCTGTCTGTCCAGTAAGAGGTCAAGAGGGAATTCTTTATAGCTCCAAGTTCCCGGAGCCTTCTTCCTGGGCAGGTCACCAGACAAAGTCATGAATTTTTCAGCTGCTAATGAAGCTGATTAGGAAGGCCTCTTCCTCCACTGGGCTCAAAAGCCCAACGTACAGTTTTCATTATGAAGACTCTATCGCAGTGGTTCTCAAAGGCAGGTTCTGGGCCCCTAGGGAACATCTGGTAATGTCTGGACAACATTTTTGGTTGTCATAACTGAGCAGATACCACTGGTATTTAGTGGGAAGAGGCCAGAGATGCTGCGAAGCATTGTACAAGGCACAGGACAGTGCCCCACTGCCCCCGCCAAAATTACCCGGCCCAAACGTCAATGTGCTGAGGCTGAGAAACCCTGACTTATAGGAAATTTGCTTATGACAAAGTAAGTTGGGAGGAAAACAATACACAATGGAATCTACACTACAATGGCAGCCAGGTGCAAATGACACGTGCACGTAAGTAAGATCTGCCTAGGAAATAAGAACACAAAAAAGATTTGAGATGATGGGGTATCTGGACTATGAATGGGAAAACATTTTTTTTTTCTATGAGAGTCGTTACTATGTTTAGGGACCAGACCACTCAATGGAGGCAAAAATGACCCAAAGCTGCATCTCTCAGCTCTGATAATTCACACACCTTGACTGCCAGTATTGCAACAGTGCTCCACAGTGAATATTCTGCTCAGAACCCAGACCAAAAAATAACGTGAGGGAGTGGAAAGTAGTGCAAAACAGTCTTTTCTGCAAATTCAAACCCAGAGTTTAACACTTGAAAAAGCTTATTCCAGAAACTCACCCTGTCTTCTCTCCTGCATATCTTTATTTTTTTTAACTTTTTATTTATACTGGAGTATAGTTGGTTAACAATGTTGTGTTAGTTTCAGGTGTACAACACAGTGATTCAGTTATACATATACATGTATCTATTCTTTTTCAAATTCTTTTCTCAACCAGGTCGTTATAAAATATTGAGCAGAGTTCCCTGTGCTATCTTTAAACTTCTCATCTTCAATCACTCAACAAGTAGTTACTGGGGAATCAAGTGGTCAGTCAAATTAGACAAGGTCTCTACTATCAGGATGCTTTCAGACAGTGGTGGAGACCGTAATTCTCTAACTAGAGCCAAGGCTGTAAAATTACAAACCCAAGAGTCCTATGAAGGACAGAAGCTGACCCAGACCGGGGTGGGGGTAAGGTGTCACTCAGCATCACTGAAGTGACACAGGAGTGAAATGGGAAGGATTAATAGGTTATTTGTACTGAGTCAAGAGAGGTGTGAATTTTCCAAGCCATACAGAGGAAATACCATTTGCAAAAGCCATATGGGAGGAGAGGCCCAGAGAGGCTGAGAAACTGAAACAGAATCTGCTGGCAAGGCTAGACCCTGAAGGACCTCTCAACACCTTTTGGAATGTTGGTCTTTATTCTAAGAATAATAGAAAACCATTAAGGAGGGCAAAAGAAATGTCTGAGCCCTTAACTTGTATAGGTTCTACTCGGGCACGCCCAAGTATTAGGTGAGGAACTGCTTCCACAAAAACCTTTTTATCCTCAGGTAAATCAAAACCTCTGGCCTATCACATAGAAACCCAGGCTGGTAGCAAAGCCTCCACTAAGTGGAAGCCAGTAGACCATGACAAAAAGTAAGAAGGAGCAGTTTCCCCTCCAAAGCAAGAATCAGCAAGCTCTAAGCCTGATGGGCCATGAAGGTCCCTGCCCTCCCTGAGATAGGGAAAGGGGGGCCCTGCAGTGCTAAGAGAAACAGCTGGGGTCAGAGCCCTTATCAAGAGCCACACATCCCAGGAGGACCCTATAAGCAGACCGCCTTCTCCTAGTTGAGGGGTCAAGTTCAGGCTGGATCAGACCACAGGCAACCGTCCCATTTGCCCCCAGTTTCTGCACCTTCATCTAGATAGGCCCTGAGATTTCATGCTTTCTGTAGATATTTCTGGAAGCACTACTACCTACCAGCTACTGTGCTAGGTCTGGGAACCATATTGTCTCCCTCTCATATCCCTTCCTTACTCATCTTCCTCTTCTTCCTCCCTTTCTAGAGACCTCCCTCCTGTGGCCACTGGGTCTGTCTCTCTTCTCATAGCAAAGAGTCTATGTGACCAGACCTACTTGCTGAGTCAGAAACCACAAGTTTCCCGATTCTGACAGGGCTGGCTGAAGTTTTAAAGATGTTGGCCCAAGCCCATGTGAGACATAAGGGCACTTTTCCAAGGAATTCCATGAAAATGCCCTTTGGGCACTAGAAGATTCAACTGAACGTCCCAGAACGTGTGCTAAGAGATGCAAGAGGAAGTACGAAGGTTAAATGAATTAACTGAACAAAGATCAAGTGAGGATAAGATATAAAGAAGTATTTACAAGACAGTCAACCCTTGCCATGAAGAAGGCAGAGATCAGGATAAACCAGGAGACCAAGAAGGAAGCAGCACAAGGTAGGCCAAGCGTGGACCTTGGCCAGACTGGAAGGCAGCAACGGGGCAGAGCCCTCGGGTGCTGGCACCTATCCCGGTGGTGGAGCCTCAGGGGCACCGTCATGGAGAACAGGCTCTCAGGTCACACACGGTGTTAGAATGTTTGCTCACCACTTACTAGCTCTGACCTTGGGCAGACTTCTTTAGTAAGACCCACCTCATAGAGCTGTCAAGCTAATTAAATGGATATACAGTGTTCAGCACCAGGCGTGACACAGCAAAAACTCAGTTAGTAGCAGCTCCTTGGAGCCACTCCCAGGATTCTGTACAGAGGAGATGAGGAGGAACAGGGACCCAAGGTAAGGCTGGAAGTAGAATGCTGCAAAGACACCTGTGCAGGCAGAGGACATTGGGGGAGGGGACGCTCAGCCAGTCAGCACATACTTGGAATCGAGTAGTGAACACGACATACAAAAGTCCCTGCCTTCAAGGAGCTTACATTCCAGCAGGAGGAGAAAGGCAGCCAAGGGACATGTGAACAATGTGTTGGCAAGAGAAAAGAGGTGGACATAGTGGGGAGAGTGTGCCAGGCTGGGGTACTTGGTTAAATGGGGCAGAGGGAGAGGGGAGGTGGCTGGAAGGCCTCTCTGACTAGGTGACAGCTGAGCAAGAACCACGAGAGGACACAAGCCCAGTCGACTTCGGAGGAGAGGGAAAGGGAATGGCAAATACCAAGGCCGGGGTGGGAATGGGGCAGCCTGTGAAGGTGGAGCAGTGCATGGGGGCAGCCCGCTCGTGGAAGGCCTGGCTGGTCACCCTAAGGACTGGCTTTTACTCTGAGTGATGAGGGAAGCTTCTAGAGGGTCTGGGGAGAAAACAGCAGGGGGCAAGAGCAGGAGGAGGGAGACCAGTTATAAGGCTACAAACTGCAGATGACATGACTTTGGAGTTGTCCGTCCCACAGTTGTCTCAGACGGGTGGGGATTCTCAGGGTAGATCAGGAATGACCCTCAGCAACTGGCTTCCCCACCTTTCCCCTGAGGGCTTCCGGTCTTCACCACCCCCATCCAACCACAAGCAAAAATTCAGAAAAGTGGTGTGGGCCAAGGGAGGGTGCTAAGTCCCTGTTGCCCATACACTCTACGTGGTATATGACTTTGTTTACGCTTCGCCACAGTCCTATAATACCAATTTTACAGATAAGGAAACAGAAACTCAGGGAACTGGAGAAACTCCACCTAGATTCCTAAGCCAATGCGGCTTTAGGTGGCACCAGGCAGTGTCCTTGCTGAGACATTCTGTCATCTGATGCCTGGCAGAGAAAGAAGGTACTGAGCTGGACTTTATCTATGCTGAAAAGTCTTCTCGGGGCAATGACGATGCCTGATCAGAGTTTCTGATGAAAAAAAAGCATAAAAGGCTCAAACAAGCCAAGCTGTAATTCCAGACCTCAAGCCAGTTAGCCAGAGATGCCAGACGGTTAAACTCCTTTCTCGTTTATCCCTGTGCTGAGTGATGAGAGCAGTGTCAGACACCAAAGGGAGTGTGCAGGGGCACCATGCCATGTTACCAGCCGGCACTCTGACTGTGGACTGAGGAAAGGTCGCTCACAGCATCTTGCTGGTTGGCCAGTGACCCGGCAGGGCTCTCCTGGAACAGGTGCTCCCCCCTTTTGCTTCTTCAAATTACAAAGAGCAAGAACAGGGGCACTTTTTTACAGGCTGAGAAATCCGGTTCAAAGGCCAATCAGGCTTCTGAACTCCATGGGGGCATCCCAAGGACTCTGCTGGAGCAGAATTCATTTTATTTTACATCGATACATTGTCAGATATCGGTCCTAACCCAGAAGAATAAAACCGCAGTATCTGGACTCACAAGAGTTAAATAGCAAGGAAAGGGGCTCAAAGGGAAAGGGGACCAGACTTGGAGCATGAATTCACAACCACCTTTCGAACTGGTGATATTTCCATCCATCCAGCAAATATTTACTGAGCATATACCACGTGTCAGCACTGTTCTAGGTTCTGTGGAAGCAGAGATGAAGGAGAGAAAAAATCACCTTCAAGAAGCTTACAAGGGGAGGCAGGCACACTCAAAGATCGGGGAGGTTAAACAATCTGCCCAGGTCCTCGTGTTAATAAGGGGATTTGAACGCAGCTTTTATCACACTCCACCTCACCTGTCTACTAGGAAAGTGGTACCCTGTTATAACTACCAGGTTTTTGTGTTTGTTTCGGTGGCTGGGGGCAAGGCGGAGGGAGGAGGTGGAGGGAAGGTGTCTGGGAATTGCTGCGGAATCAGTGCTGGATCGCAGTAGCAGGCCATAAAGAAATGCATTTAGCTTGGAATCAGGACTTACATCCTAGTCAAAACTCGTGGACCCTGGGCAAGTCACTAAACCTCACTGTACTTCAGTTTTAGTATCTCTAAAAAGAGGGATTCGGCCTAGCAAGGAATGGTAAAATGGCCTCATTTTACCTAACAATTCAAGCCTCACTCATAGCGGCTGCCTAGGATCTTTCGGTAAGGAGGATTCTGAAGCCAAATTTGGGGCTGAGCAGCTAGAGCCAGAATTGATGAGTGATGTCTGCCATGAGCTCGGAAGGCTTATCAGCTGAGAACTCTATAACATTTCCAATGATTTGAGGTATCTGAGTGGGAGCCATTTCAATTTTGGTGAGAAAATTTCTTTCTTTCTTTTTTCTTTTTTTTTTTAAAACATCTTTATTGGAGTATAATTGTTTTACAATAGTGTGTTAGTCTCGGCTTTATAACAAAGTGAATCAGCCATACATATACACATATCCCCATATCCCCTCCCTCTTGCGTCTCCCTCCCTCCCACCCTCCCTATCCCACCGCTCTAGGTGGACACAAAGCACCGAGCTGATCTCCCTGTGCTATGCGGCTGCTTCCCACTAGCTATCTATTTTACATTTGGTAGTGTATATAAGTCCATACCACTTGGTGAGAGAATTTAAAAACCTCGGACTTCATGACTTTCTAACCAATTCACAGAACTTTCCTTTGAAAGATAGATGGCCTATCTTCTGACCTAAGACTGGAGATACTGTTGTGTTTAATTTTCACGTTAAACAGTTTTGTTACTATGGCATATTCATAAGAACCTAGAGTTTTGTTATTTAGAATGCTTCACTGAACATGAGTTCACCCATCACCACTGGGACTTGGGGGCAGAGTTTCTGAAGATCTCCCCACCCATGTGCCGTTTTGCACTGTGGCTTTGTCACCCACCCATTAAGAGTAAAGTCCATTTCCCCTCCCCTTGAATCTCTGCTAGCTAGACCTGTGGCTGCTTTGACAGAGAGTGTGGTGGAAGTGATGTGCTGAGACTTCTGAGCCTGGGCAGTAAAAAAGCCAGGGAGATCATTACCTTGTAGTTGCAGAAGATTTGGGGAAATCTGGGTGAAAGGTATACAGAATTGTTTGTACTATTTCTGCAAAGCTTTTGTAAGTCTGGAATATTTTCAAAATTAGAAGTAAAAGGAAAAGTTTTTTGTTCGTTTGTTTTTCAAAGGAAAGCCTGGCAGCTGCCACTTTTGCACTCTAACGCCTAAGGAGCCCAGACCTCCTGAGGCTGTCACACTGTGAGGCCCAAGTCAGCCACACTGAGAGGCCACGTGGAAGGAGGGAGAGGGGGAAAAGGGATACTGGATGGGGGATTTTTTTTTGCACTCAAAAGAACAATTCCTTGTTATGATGAACCAGAAGTACAAGATTTCACTGAAACTGAAAACAGCTGACAGAATACGACTGAACTTAAATTAACTTCATGGGAAACAAGAGGGTCAAACCAAGCCAGTAAGAGTGGAAAAGCCCAAGCCTGGACGGGACACGCATAAACATAGTAGCTTCTCAGCACGGGCATCACGTGACCCCTCCCAGCAGTGAGACAGCCAGCAGTCATGCTCCCATCCCTCTCTCTCTTCCAACGCACCTGCCAAACCAAACAGCTTCTTCCTCTGTATTATTGGTGTAAGCCAACCCAATAGTGCCCCTTTAGACAACTATAAATATGAAAGCCAAGAAAGAAAGTTTGTAAATCCCATTCAAGGGTAGAAAGTACACATATTCAATGCAGCACACTGGTTATCTCCTATGTTCCAGGCCCAGGGAGCAGAGATAAATCCTTCCTGCCAAGTCCTGCCCAAATTATAGAATCTCTAATGCCAAGATTTGGGGTGATTTACTACATAGCAATAGAGAACCAAAACATATGTCAAGCTTCCACCTGCGGCAAAAAGTCTTAAGTTCTGGTTTGGCAAGACCTGGCTATCCAAATGGGTCTTTGAACCCAATCCTTGGGCTGACACATGCTCCTTGCCTAAGTGCTTTTGTATCCTGAGTTGCTTTTTATACAGCATCCCTACTCTTATTTCAGTAAGAAATCTCCCTGCATATCTAAGAATATTAGAAGATTCCCCCCGCTTTTTTGTAGTAGGGTTTTTGCTCCTTGTGTTGCCTCTGTTCCCTCAGTGTCCCTTTTTCCTGTCTGTTTTGGTCACCATCTATCATCTGGGGCCTTTACTCAGGTCTCCGATGATCCTCTGTTGTTAATATTTAAGGCTGAGGTTCTGTCACTTGCAATCTGAAGAGTCTTGACCAACACAAATGGTGGAAGCCTAAACTAAAATAGTATGAGCAAGGTTGACTGGAGTCAGACATTAAAGAGGTAAATTAGAGAGAACATGAAACCTAACTGAATTTGGAGAGGGGCGATGCTTTGAAAGAAGTCTGTATGGGGTGCAGCTGCAGCGCTTAGGAGTGGTAAATTCTATGGGAGGTGTGGGATACAGGAGGGAAAGCGTCACAGAAGTGCTGATATTCTGTTTGATCTCTCCGTACAGTTGGGCAGAATGGGAATGAGGAGTAGGGAGTGAAGGGAGCAGCATGGCTGGTTAGAGGCCATCCTCGGTGACATCCTTAACTCCAAGCTGCGGTAGTTACTGGATGAGACATTTGGTGGTCTTAGAAGGGGATGGCTATAATTTGCATATGGGAGAGAGGTGAATTGTTAAAAGGAAAGATTGGAGCGTGGTGGACTGTCTGCCAAGATGGCCACCAATGATTCCTCTCACTCTGTATTCACATGCTGTTCCTCCTAGTGAGATGGAATCTATTTTACACCAATGTTTGGGTTTTTTTGTTTTTTGTTTTTTTTGCGGTACGCGGGCCTCTCACTGCTGTGGCCTCTCCCGTTGCGGAGCACAGGCTCTGGACGCGCAGGCCCAGCGGCCATGGCTCACGGGCCCAGCCGCTCCGTGGCATGTGGGATCCTCCCGGACCGGGGCACGAACCCGTGTCCCCTGCATCGGCAGGCGGACTCTCAACCACTGCGCCACCAGGGAAGCCCTACACCAATGTTTATAACAGCCATTATTTATTATTCAAAATAGCTCAAAAGCAGATACCCAAATGTCCATCAACTAATGAACAGATGAATAAAATATGAACAGATGAATAAAATATGGTATATCCATACAATAAAATATTATTTGGCAAAGGAATGGAGCACTGATAGTTGCTACAACGTGGCTGAACCTTGAAAACATTACACTAAGTGAAAGAAGCCAGTCATAAGAGAGCGCATATTACATGATTCCATTTGTAAGAAAAGTTCAACACAGGCAAATCAATAGAGACAGAAAGTAGATTCGTGTAGGAGGAGAGTTAAGGAAATCGGGAGTGATTGCCAAAGGGTTTCTTTTCGGGGTGATGAAAATCTTCTGGAATTAGACAGTGCTGATGGTCACACAGCTCTGTGAATACACCAAAAACCACTGGATTGGACACTTTAAATGGGAGAATTGTATCGTATGTGAATTCTATCTCAATAAAGCTGTTGCCAAAAACGCAGGAGTGGGGGGAGATGGCATCTATTTCCCCTCCTGCTGAATCTGGCCAGCCTTTGAGCAACAGAATACAGGGTACGTGAGGCGGTGCCAGCTCTGGGCCTAGCCGTTAAAAGCCTGGCAGCTGCTACTTTCACACTCTTGGAAACTAGTTGCCGTGGAAAGGGAGATGTGTAGAGAGAGGCCTCATGGAGCTATACCCAGGCCTTCGTCACGTGAACGAGGCAGTCTTGGACATTTCAGCTCCAGCCAAGCTGACAGCTGGATTAAGTCATGCAAGTGACCCCAGGAGAGATCCCCTAAAGCCAACTCACAGAATCACAAGAAATAATAAATCACTGTTGCTTTAAGCCACTGAGTTTCAGGGTGGTATGTTATACAATAAATAACTGAATCACAACCTCTCTGAGCCTCAGATTCCACCTCTATAACATGGGACTAATGCTTCAGGGTCATTATGGAGATTATGCCAGTGACGCTAATGCCAGTGCAAGAAATACTAGTTGGTACAGTTGTTATTATTATTAAAAATCTCCCCAGGAGATCCTTGACATATTGCAGGTGTGCTCCCTGGGAAGCCTCATTCCCACAAGCACCTGCTGCTTCCAATCATATGGTTTCCAAAAAGCTGGCTTCCTGAGAAAAACAAAGGCTTAAAAAAAAAAATACAGGGGCTTCCCTGGTGGGGTAGCAATTGAGAGTCTACCTGCCAATGCAGGGGACATGGGTTCGAGCCCTGATCCAGGAGGATCCCATGGGCCACGAAGCAACTAAGCCCATGCACCACAGCTGCTGAGCCTGCACTCTGGAGCCCGCGAGCAACAAGTGCTGAGCCCGCATGCCACAACTACTGAGGCCCGTGCTCCTGGAGCCTGTGCTCCGCAGTGGGAGAAGCCACCGCAGTGAGAAGCCTGCGCATCGCAACGAAGAGTAGCCCCTGCTCGCCACAACTAGAGAAAGCCCGCGCACAGCAACGAAGACCCAATGCAGCCAAAAATAAATTAATTTAAAAAATACAATATCTGAAAAAATGAAATTTGAACTAAAAAATAGACTACCAAAGAAGGTTCTGCTTAGATTATCCATCTACCCACCGACCTGTCCATTCAACACTTTATTAAACTCTTACTAATTACCAGACACCAATTAAGAGTAGCTAAGACCCTAAAACAAATAATTTCCATCTAGGTAGCTGTTAACAGAAGGGACTACACACATGAACTTCAGCTGAGAGATGGCATATGCAGTAGTAGATACATCTAAAATCATCCTGCTAGAGAAAAAAACCCTTAAATTTCTGCAGAGAGCTCAAAGACACATGCTTAGAATACAGGCCCCAAGAATGATTCCGATTGGGGATCCCAGGAGCAATATAAAGAGAAAGAAATGAAAGAGGTCCCTAAAAAGCACATCCCTTAGTGAGAGGGGCGTCAGAGGGTCCCATTCACAGAACCTGGACCCCAGGTTGAGAGAAGAACTTGACCACCTGGCATCCCCTGCCATACCTGGTATAGAACAGGTCTGGGCAATTAACAATGCACAGGCTGATGACAGAAAGAGAAATCCTGTAGAAAAGGATGTTAAACAGCTTTCAACTGCATTTATGAAATCACTGATAAATTGATAACACTGAAATAAAAAAGCCTTTTAATCCTAAGAAGAATTAAGATATTATTTTTTTTCCCTCAAAAACGCTGATATAATACTTAAATTACACCAAAGGTAAGAAAGAGGGCCAAACCTGTATTTTCTGCATGAGGGGACAAGGTCCACTGAGCCCAGAAAGCACTTATTCTAGACAAGCTCTATAATGTTCCAAATCCACTGAATGGTAGTTACAGTCAGTATAAACAATACAGGCCCAGAAATGGCCTACAAACCATACAGCAGGAGGGCTATGGGTGAAAGACACAACCTAGGGAGGCACTGGCCTGAATCTATTGTTTAATACAAATGCTGGGCTGACTTTTTTTTCATTGACATATAACATATACTAAAGTGCACAAATATTAAGTGTGTGGCTTGAAAATGTTTATACCCAGATTAAGATAAAAGAATACTCCTAGGGCTTCCCTGGTGGCACAGTGGTTAAGAATCCGCCTGCCAATGTAGGGGACATGGGTTCGAGCCCTGGTCCGGGAAGATCCCTCATGCTGCAGAGCAACTAAGTCCGTGCACCACAACTACTGAGCCTGCGCTCTAGAGCCCGCGAGCCACAACCACTGAAGCCCGTGCGTCTAGAGCCTGTGCTCCACAAGAAGAGAAGCCACCGCAGTGAGAAGCCCACACACTGCAACGAAGAGTAGCCACCACTCGCCACAAATAGAGAAAGGCTGCACACAGTAATGAAGACCCAATGCAGCCAAAAACAAAAAACCAAAAAAACTCCTAATACCCCAGAAGTTCCCCTGTGTCCTTCCTAGTCAATAACAAACCCTATCCTAGTCTCCGACACCACAGCCAGGAGTAACCACTATTTTGATCTCCATCACCATAGATTAGTTAGGCTTAATCTTGAAAGGCACATAAACGGAATCATATCTTATGTGGTCTTTTCAGTTGGCCTTCTTTCATTCATCACAGGGTTACCTTGTTTTGAAGCAGAAACCCCAGAAACTGAGATTTATTTTCAGGAAATCCCCCTCTCATGTCATAGACCTGGATGCCAACTGCTCTGATTTATACTGGTTGCACTTCCTGCAGTCCTCCAAGCACGTTGTAACAATTTATAACAAAACAGAACCTTGGATTGTAAAAGTTTTCCTTCAAGATAAACTAAATCTTTTAAAGCTATTCAAATCTATTCAATCTCAATACAGCCCCTGACTTGACCCCATAAAAGTAAAATCTTTCCCATACCGAGCGCACAATTCCTCTTAAACCTATTTTTCTTCCTTGGCATCCACCCATTTTAAAGAACCCTCAAATTCTGAAATAAAATGAATTGTCAGTTCTGTTACTACTTTTGATTAGTAAGAGGTTAAACTATAGGAAAATCTCTGAGGCAGCCTAAGGCCCTAAATTCAGACAAATGTGTCAGGTCAGAAAAGACAGGAAAGGGACAACAGTACAGCAATAAGGTACAGGTACAGATTCCACAGTCAAACTTTCAGGATTCAGATCTGGGGTCTGGCCATTTCTAGTTGGGTGGCGTTGGGCAAGTCGTTACTCCACTATGTGTCTCAATTACTTCACTGTAAAATGGGAATAACTTCATAAGACTGTTGCAAGGATTAAATGTGAATGTATATAAAGCTCTTAGGAGAGCACCTGGCACATAATAAGCACTCGGTAAGAATGAGCTATATGCAAAAGCTGAAAGCTCTAAGACAGCAACTATTCTGCAAACCAAAAGGTTATAAAACAGTCATAACGGTCACCAAGACATGTAGCACAGTGCTTCTCAAGATGTTTCCTTCCTAACCCTTCACAGACTGCTACTTTTTTGTAAAATGCAAGATTCCATGCTCGAATGTCACAGCAATGTCAAATTGCTCTCAAAGTTTTAAGATTTTTACTCTCACTTTCTGTATTTATCTCATTGCAGCCTGATAGCCTCTCAGGGACTGGCACTTGTCTGCACAGCCAACTTTGAGTAGCACTGTTCCAGCACACAAGAAGGACTCAGAAGCCTGCTGACAACTCAGCTAGCAGGTTAAATAGAATTATGAAAACATATTAGTAAAGAAAACCCACCCCAATAGCAGGGGCAAGAGGATGACTTGAGGGTCAACAAGTTGAGACATAAAACAATCCCAACAGGCTAAACCTGTAAAGCAAAACTGGCTGCCAGAGCAAGAATCCAACTGGTACTTTGCCCCCTCTCACTGCTCGAGGAGATGCCTTCAGAAAACATGTCGGCCAGGAAGTCATCAGCCCCACAGGGGACAAGAGAAAGGAGGCAGAATTGATTCAGCCCTCCCAAGAAAGAAGTCCTTCTCAGGAGTTAGAAGCCACCCTAAGCAGTCACCAAGCTTTGGAAATGTCAACCATGGCAAACAAAGGCCAGAGTTTCTTCTCTGCCAAAGAAAACATGCAAACATTTCCATTGGTGACACTGGACTGCACACATGCACACCTACGTAATACACATACAGTCGTCCCTCGGTATCCACGGAGGATTGGTTTCAGGACCCACATGATACCAAAATCTGCGGTGGCGCAAGTCCCTTATATATAAATACCTTATATGAAAGGTATTTGCATATAACCTACGCACATCCTCCTATATACTTTAAATCATTTCTAGATTATTTATAATACCTAACACAATTTAAATAGTTGTAAATACAACGTGAATGTTATGTAAGTAGTTTCCGGAGCACAGTAAATTCAAGTTTTGCTTTTTAGAACTTTCTGGAGTTTTTTTCCCCCAAATATTTTCAATCTGGTGGTTGGTTGAATCTGTGGGTGCAGAACCTGCAGATATGGAGGACCAACTGTATACATGCCCCATTCACATCACAGTACCTGTGCTTTTAGGAGGCTCCTGAGGTCCGCCCTGCCAGCCGTACTGTGGGTATCCTTGGTAGGGGTACCCCTGAGGAGGTGGGTAGGGTCCCCCCATAGGTCCTGGAGGGTAGACCTCAGGCCCCATCGGTTGCTGTGGATAAGGTGGGTACGGAGCCGTCGGACCGGGCCCTGGATACGGTGGAGGGTTCTCTTGGTTCATCAGGGACCTGCTGAGTACACCTAAGAGACAGACAATGAAAGTTATTTGCATTTAATCTGGGGAAATCGTTAGGATAAAAACTGTAATCATGAGATCATTTACAAATTGCCTTAAAGATATCTTAAACCTCTTGCACATCTTCAGCTCTGCCCATTTTGTTTCCTTCTCACCATCACAATTGGCAAATATCTCATGTATCTGTTTGCCTTTTGTCTGCCTCCCCCACTAGACTACAGGCCGTGACAGCAGGAATCACATCAGTTTGGGGTCACCACCATGACCCTGGAGCTTAGCATAGTGATTGGCACAAGGCAGGCCCCAGTAAATGTGCTGAATGAAGAACCGATTATTATTTTGTTTTTTAATTCTCTAAAATATCCATAAATGTGATTGGATAGCTCTAAGAAGAAGGCAGAAAGTCTAAAAGCATTAATTATGAATCAGATCAGCAGAGGCTGACCTGGTGACAGAAATCCTCCAACAAACACGGCTGGGCCACGATGGGGTTTTCTAACAAGCAGCAACACCGGCAGTGAGTGACCAGTGAGTGTAAAGGTTGCCCCACCCTGGGCACTGCGTGATCTGGTTGCTCTCCTGAGACCCACAGCTCTGAGCAGTTGAGCAGTATGCTCGGTTGTCACTACACAAAGGGCAGAACTGCCCACAGAACATGCTAAGCATCTCCTCTGACCATCCAGGCTCCCAGGACTCTGGAGCACTCCCCAGGAGCCCCCACTTTGTTTTACAGGTTCCTGTTCTGGGTGGTTTGCTTCTGTGAGGGAGGCCATTTCTTCCCAGTCCCCAAAGCCTTTTATCCATTCTCTTGATTGGGCCTGAAGTCTGGAGGGGGCCAGCATCTCCTTTCTATCATCTCTGTAGCCCCCGAAGTGCCTGACACAATGACTTCCTGATTAAAAGCATTACTGGGGAATGCAAAGTACATATATTCTGGATGAACATGATTGCTGTCATCTTGCTGCCTTGTACTCACCCCTCTCCTGTACTGATATTTAACGTTTTACCTATCTGAGTAAGTTAATAGAGGGAAGAGTCTCATACTCAAAATTTAATAATTTCACCATTAATTCTTTTTCATAATATGCAATCAATAAATTCATAAATGACTCTATAAGAAGAACAGAGTAGCCATAAAGTAAGGTTCCCTAGAAAATCTGCATTAAAACAGTGGACTTTGCTGGCTACCCATGCAACAACCACATTCCCCTTCATAAGTCAGATTTCCAGTTAAGTATCCATTCTTTCTTCCTGTAGTTCATGTGCTTTGGGGGAAGCTCATTCCTTACCAGTTCCAGGGTGAGCCCAATCTAACCTAAGCCAATCCAGGTCACCCCTTCCTCTTTTCCATCAAGACTGATTCAAGGACTCCAGGACTAAGCCAATCACAAATGGCATCCCTTGGCCACTCAGATTAGTTCGAAGGTGGTTTGATCAGTTAAAATCTTGGGGCTTGGGCTTCCCTGCTGGCACAGTGGTTAAGAATCCGCCTGCCAATGCAGGGGACAAGGGCTCAAGCCCTGGTCCGGGAAGTTCCCACATGCCACGGAGCAATGAAGCCCACGAGCCACAACTACGGAAGCCTGCATGACTAGAGCCCATCCTCCGCAACAAGAGAAGCCAGCGCAATGAGAAGCCCACGCACCGCAACGAAGAGTAGCCCCCCGCTCGCCGCAACTAGAGAAAGCACGCACGCAGCAAGGAAGAGCCAACGCAGCCAAAACTAAATAAATAAATAAAATAAATTTAACAACAGCAACAACAAAAACAAAAATCTTGGGCCTCTCCTAACACACTCCCAACCTTCCCTTCCCCTTAACACAGTCAAATACACGGTCTAGCAAGGACATGGCCTACAAAATTGCTGACAGCCAATCTGCAGCCGTGAGGGAGCCACCAGCCTTAAGATGAAGTAGATACTTCAGAAAGGTAGAGCAGAAAGAAGGAAAGAAATGGGATCCCAGGGACTTCCCTGGTGGTCCAGTGGTTAAGACTCTGCACTCCCAATGCAGGGGGCCTGGGTTCGATCCCTAGTCAGGGAACTAGATCCTACATGCCACAACTAAAACAACAACAAAAAAGATCCCGCAGGCTGCAATGAAGGTCCCGCACGTGGCAACAAAGATTCCGTGTGCAGCAACTAAGACCCAACGCAGCCACATACATACATACATACATAAATACATAACTAAATAATTTTTTAAAAAATAAAGAAAGAAATGGGATTCCAGATGACTTTATAATAGCTCATAAATCAGATTAAAACCCAACCTAGGGCTTCCCTGGTGGCGCAGTGGTTGAGAGTCCGCCTGCCGATGCAGGGGACACGGGTTCGTGCCCGGGTCCTGGAAGATCTCACATGCCGCGGAGCAGCTAGGCCCGTGAGCCATGGCCGCTGAGCCTGTGCGTCCAGAGCCTGTGCTCCGCAAAGGGAGAGGCCACAACAGTGAGAGGCCCCTGTACCACAAAAAAAAAAAACACAAAAAACAAAACACCAACCTAACCTAAGCTACCTCTGTAGAATTTCCACTACTAGGAACCAATAGTAAGGTAAGCTAATGAACCCCTCTGATTGATGTTCAAGCAAGCAGACATTTATGCAGTGCTGACTGTGCCTGGCACTGTGCTAAGTAGTGGGGTATAGAAATGGATATGCTTCAAATCCTTCCCCTGGACAACAGGTTAAAAAGACAAACATAAGGATGGTAGTTTTTAGAAAAGGTGGTAAACAGACTGCTGGGTAGCAGTAGGGGCTTAAACTCAGTTGAGAGGAGGTGGGAGTGAGGAGAGTGTCACTTGAAGGAGGGGATAATAAACTGAAACTTTGTAAGATGAAATCAGAATGGCTAGAAGATCTCTCTTTTGACCTCATCTGCATTCTGTCTCTCATTCTTCTTTCTTCAGGGGCCTGGGAGGGATTCAGAAAAGAACTAGGGTTCTTTCCCTTCTTTGCTCTCTGGTCTATGCCAACGTGGCATCACACTCTGATCTGGAAATGGCCTTTCCCTTTACCCTAAACCAAAGGCTCACGGTGACAAACACCGCAATCATCACGTGAACCTGGGCACCTAACTGCTGACTACTTCTGCATTCCCTCTCTCCTGCCTGGAAGGCTGTGGTAAACCTAGAGAGCCCTGGTTAACACAGAAATCAGTCTCATTAACCCCCCTACAGCTATTCCATTAGTTATTTTTTAAGACACAGAAGTAGAACACAGCCATCATAACTACTCTTTCCTAAAGTTCAGTGTGTGTGTGTGTCCTCTGTACTGACCTAATTCCATCAAAACTGCAGTTTAACTTCATTAATCCAACAAGACCCTGTAATAATGATCATTCTCCCTCTAGCAAAGTCTACACCTATATTTCTCTGAAGACACTGCCCTTCTAAGAACAATGAGCAGTGAGAAGGCACAGAGAACAAAGTGTTTAGAACTATCACAACTTCACACCTCAATGTTTCATGACTTTTCTTGATCGATCTATGTGTATCTATTCCTCATTATTCCTGGGACCCTCAAGACTCTCCCAAATGTATGTGTCCTCCCCTTTCTCCCTCAATCATGTTTCCCCCTCGTTTTTAGTATGTAATTTTCTCCCTCTGCCTGAGAAATTGCTTAATGTCTGGGGTCAGGGGAACCCCATGTACTACTCAGAGGCACTTATAAAGAGCATAACCCATACAGGTGCTCTACTGTCATGACCAACCCCCACCCCACACTCTGTCCTGTGTTCCCAGAACACAGTCACCTTAGAGGAATAAAATCTGGAACTATTTTCAGTTTCCTCTAAGCAGGAAAAAAATCCCAGTAAGAGAACAGCAAAAGTCATAGAAATAGCATCTGTGTCAAGATCAAAGATTCCAGAGCTGGCATCTTAAAAGCAGGATTTCACCCAGTGGGAATCAATTGTTCCCATGCTTGTACAGAAGCAAACCCAAGTAAAGAAAGATTCCCTCACATTGACACAGTCTAGTACAAACCACTTAACATAAGCAAAATATAAATGAGCTTTAAATTTAAGGTATGATACAAAACTTTAAAACGTGAATGTTTTCCCTTATAAATTTGGTCGGGTGAAATGTAAGCTCTACTATAGTAGAGTGTGTTACACTGAGGATCAAATGTAAACAGTGGAAATTGTAGCATTAAAGACAAATCATGGCTCCAAAAGAGACAGCTCAAATCAAGCAGCAGCCAAGATCCATTAAAACTGCATTGAATCTGGGCTTCCCTGGTGGCGCAGTGGTTGACAATCCGCCCGCCAGTGCAGGGGACACGGGTTCGATCCCTGGTCCGGGAAGATCCTGCATGCCGTAGAGCAGCTGGGCCCGTGCGCCACAACTACTGAGCCTGCGCTCTAGGGCCCACGAGCCACAACTACTGAGCCCACATGCCACAACTACTGAAGCCTGTGTACCTGGAGTCCGTGCTCTGCAACAAGAGAAGCCACCACAATGAGAAGCGCACAAATCGCAACAAAGAGTAGCCCCCACTCACTGCAACTAGAAAAAAGCCCGTGCGCAGTGACGAAGACACAACACAGCCAGAAACAATAAATAAATAAATAATAAATAAATAAATTTTTTAAAAAACCACTGCATTGAATCTATTTGCAAAAGAATTCAGATTAATGATAGTAAAGATGATCCAAGATCTCAGGAAAAGAATGGAGGCATAGACCGAGAAGACAAGAAATGTTTAACAAAGAGCTAGAAGATCTAAAGAACAAACAAATGGAGGTGAACAATACAGTAACTGAAGTGAAAAATACACTAGAAGAAATCAATAGCAGAATAAATGAGGCAGAAAAACTGGTGAGCTGGAAGACAGAATGGTGGAAATTAATGCCATGGAATAGAATAAAGAAAAAAGAATGAAAAGAAATGAAGACAGTCTAAGAGACCTCTGGGACAACATGAAACACACTAACATTTGCATTATAGGGGTCCCAGAAGGAGAAGAGAGAAAGGACCTGAGAAAATATTTGAAGAGACAATAGCTGAAAACTTCCCTAGCATGGGAAAGGAAACAGTCACCCAAGTCCAGGAAGCACAGAGAGTCCCATACAGGATAAACCCAAGGAGGAACACGCTGAGACACATAGTCAAATTGACAAAAAATTAAAGACAAAGAGAAAATATTAAAAGCAACAAGGGAAGGGACTTCCCTGGTGGCACAGCGGTTAAGAATCCGCCTTCCAGTGCAGGGGATGTGGGTTCAATCCTGGTCAGGGAACTAGATCCCACATGCATGCCACAACTAAGGAGCCCACTGGCAGCAACTAAGGAGCACATAGGCTGCAACTAAGAAGCCAGTGAGTCGCAACTAAGGAGCCCACCCGCTGCAACTAAGACCCAGCACAACCAAAATAAATAAATAAAATAAAAAAATTTTTAAAGCAACAAGGGAAAAGCAACAAATAACATAAAAGGGGGGTGGGACTTCCCTGGTGGTGCAGTGGTTAAGAATCTGCCTGCCAATGCAGGGGACAGGTGTTCAAGCCCTGGTCCAGGAAGATCCCACATGCCGCGGAGCAACTAAGTCCATGCGCAACAACTACTGAGCCTGCACTCTAGAGCCCGCGAGCCACAACTACTGAAGCCCATGCGCCCAGAGCCTGTGCTCCACAACAAAGAGAAGCCACTGCAATGAGAAGCCCATGCACCACAACGAAGAGTAGTCCCCGCTCACCGCAACTAGAGAAAGCCCGCGTGCAGCAACGAAGACCCAATGCAGCCAAAAATAAATAAATAAAATTAAAAATTTGTTTAAAAAAGAAAAAAAACATACAAGGGGGGAGTTCCCTGGCAGTCCAGTGGTTAGGACTCGTCACTTTCACTGCTGGGTGAAAGCCCTGGGTTCAATCCCTGTTGGGAAACTAACATCCCACAAGCTGCTTGGTGGAAAAACAAAAACAAAAAAACATACATGGGAGTTCCCATAAAGTTATCAGCTGATTTTTCAGCAGAAACTGCAGGCCAGAGGGGAGTGGCATGATGTATTTAAAGTGATGAAAGGGAAGAACCTACAACCAAGAATACTCTACCCAGCAAGGCTCTCATTCAGATTTGACAGAGAAATCAAAAGCTTTACAGACAAACAAAAGCTAAGAGAATTCAGCACCACCAGACCAGCTTCGCGACAAATGCTAAAGGAACTTCTCTACATGGAAAAGAAAAGGCCACAACTAGAAATAAGAAAATTATAAGTGGAAAAGCTCACCAGTAAAGGCAGGAAATCATCCACACACAAATATGATATGAAAACCAGCAATCACGAGAAGAGGAGAGCACAAATGTAGGATATTAGAAATGAATTTGAAATTAAAAGACTGGCAACTTAAGACAATCATGTTTATATAGCTAGTGGGAAGCAGCCGCATAGTATAGGGAGATCAGCTCGGTGCTTTGTGACCCATAGAGGGGTTGGATAGGGAGGGTGGGAGGGAGGGAGACGCAAGAGGGAAGAGATATGGGGATATATGTATATGTATAACTGATTCACTTTGTTATAAAGCAAAAACTAGGGCTTCCCTGGTGGCGCAGTGATTGAGAGTCCGTCTGCCGATGCAGGGGACACAGGTTTGTGCCCCGGTCTGGGAAGATCCCACATGCCGCGGAGCGGCTGGGCCCATGGGCCATGGCCGCTCAGCCTGCGCGTCCGGAGCCTGTGCTCCGCAACGCAAGAGGCCACAATAGCGGGAGGCCACAATAGTGAGAGGCCCGCGTACCGCAAAAAAAAAAAAAAAAAGCAGAAACTAACACACCACTGTAAAGCAATTATACTCCAATAAAGATGTAAAAACATTAAAATAATAAAGTAAGATTCCACAGGGCGGGGGGAAAAACAAAAAACCTTCATGGGAACCGCAAACTGAAAATCTAAAATAGATAAAAAACGCACAAAAAAGAAAAAGCAATCCAAACACAACACTAAAGTTAGTCATCAAATCACAAGAGAAGAGAACGAAAGAGGAAGGGGAGAAAGAAGACCTACAAAAACAAATCCAAAATAATTAACAAAATGGCAATAGAAACATACATACTGATAATTACCTTAAGTGTAAATGGATTAAATGCTCCAACCAAAAGATACAGAATGGCTGAATGGATACAAAAACAAGACCTGTATACATGCTGTCTACAAGAGACCCAATTCAAATCTAGGGACACATACAGACTGAAAGTGAGGGGATGGAAAAAGGTATTCCATGCAAACAGAAATCAAAAGAAAGCTGGAGTGGCAACACCCATATCAGACAAAGTAGACTTTAAAATAAAGACTGTTACAAGAGACAAAGAGGACACCACATAATGATCAAGGGATCAATCCAAGAAGATATAACAATTATAAATATATATGCACCCAACATAGGAGCACCTCAATATACAAGGCAAATACTAACAGCCATAAAAGGAAGAATCGACAGTATCACAATAACAGTGGGGGACTTTAACACCCCACTTTGATCAATGGACAGATCATCCAGACAGAAAATCAATAAAGAAACACAGGCCTTAAATGACACATTAGACTATATGGACTTAATTTATATTTATAGAGCACTCCATCCAAAAACAGCAAAATAAACATTCTTTTCAAGTGCACATGTAACATACTCCAGGATTGATCACATGCTGGGCCACAAAGCAAGCTTCGGTAAATTTAAGAAAACTGAAATCATGTGAAACATCTTTTCCAACCACAACACTCAGATTAGAAATCAATTACCGGAAAAAAAAAAAAAAAAAAACTGTAAAAAAACACAAAAGTGGGCTTCCCTGGTGGCGCAGTGGTTGAGAGTCCGCCTGCCGATGCAGGGGGCACGGGTTCGTGCCCCGGTCTGGGAGGATCCCACATGCCGCGGAGCGGCTGGGCCCGTGGGCCATGGCCGCTGAGCCTGCGCGTCCGGAGCCTGTGCTCCGCAACGGGAGAGGCCGCAGCGGTGAGAGGCCCGCGTAACGCATTAAAAAAAAAAAAAAAAAAAAAACACAAAAGTGGAGGCTAAACAATATATTATTAAACAACCAATGCATCACCAAAGAAATCAAAGAGGAAATCAAAAAATACCTACAGACAAACAACAATGAAAACACAATGACCCAAAACCTATGGGACACAACAAAAGCAGTTCTAAGAGGGAAGTTTATAGCAATACAATCTTACCTCAGGAAACAAGAAAAATCTCAAACAACCTAACCTTACACCTAAAGCAACTAGAGAAAGAACAAAACCCAAAGTTAGTAGAAGGTAAGTAATAAAGATCAGAGCAGAAATAAATGAAATAGAGACAAAGAAAACAATAGAAAAGATCAATGAAACTAAAAGCTGTTTCTCTGAAAAGATAAAAAAAAAAAATTGATAAATCTTTAGCCAGCCTCATCAGGAAAAAAAAGGGAGAAGGCTCAAGTCAATAAAATTAGAAATGAAAAAGGAGATGTTACAACTGACACCACAAAAATACAAAGGATCGTAACAGACTACTACAAACAGCTATATGCCAAAAAAATGGACAACCTAGAAGAAATGAACAAATTCTTAGAAAGGTACAACCTTCCAGGACTGAACCAGGAAGAAATAGAAAATATGAACAGACCAATCACAAGTACTGAAATTGAAACTGTGATTTAAAAACTCCCAACAAACAAAAGTCCAGGACCAGACGGTTTCACAGGTGAATTCTATCAAACATTTAGAGAAAAGTTTACATCTGTCCTTGTGAAACTATTCCAAAAAATTGCAAAGAAAGGAACACTCCCTAACTCATTCTGTGAGGCCACCATCACCCTGATACCAAAACCAGACAAAGATACCACAAAAAAAAGAAAATTACAGACCAATATCACTGATGAACATACATGCAAAAAGACTCGACAAAATACTAGCAAACAGAATCCAACAATACATTAAAAGGATCATATACCATGATCAAGTGGGATTCATCCCAGGAATGCAAGGAGTTTTCAGTATCTGCAAATCAATCAGTGTGATACACCACATTAACAAATTGAAGAATAAAAACCATATGATCATCTCAATAGATGCATAAAAAGCTTTCGACAAAATTCAACACCCATTTATGATAAAAACTCTCCAGAAAGTGGGCACAGAGGAAACATACCTCAACATAATAAAGGCCATATATGACAAACCCACAGCTAACATCATACTCAATGGTGAGAAGCTGAAAGCATTTTCTCTGAGATCAGGAACAAGTCAAGGATGTCCACTCTTGCCATTTTTATTCAACATAGTTTTGGAAGTCCTAGCCATGGCAATTAGAGAAAAAAAACAAATAAAAGGAATACAAATTGGAAAAGAAAAAGTAAATCTGTCACTGTTTGCAGATGACATGATACTATACACAGATAATCCTAAAGATGCCACTAGAAAACTACTAGAGCTAATCAATGAATTTGGTAAAGTTGCAGCATACAAAATTAATACACAGAAATCTGTTGCATTGTTATACACTAACAACAAAAGAGAAAGAAACAATCCCATTTGCCATCACATCAAAAAGAATAAAATACCTAGGAATAAACCTACCTAGGGAGACAAAAGACCTGTACTCTGAAAACTATAAGATGCTGATGAAAGAAACTGAAGATGACACAAACAGATGGAGAGATATACCATGTTCTTGGATTGGAAGACTCAATATTGTCAAAATGACTATACTACCCAAGGCAATCTACAGATTCAATGCAATCCCTATCAATTACCAATGGCATTTTTCACAGAACTAGAAAAAAAAATTTTTTTTCTCATGAACCATGTGCATGGCTAAAATTTTTTTTAATTTGTATGGAGGCACGAAAGACCCTGAACAGCCAAAGCAATCTTGAGAAAGAAAAATGGAGCTGAAGGAATCAGGCTCCCTGACTTCAGGCTATACCACAAAGCTACAGTCATCAAAACAGTATGGTACTGGCACAAAAACAGAAATATAGATCAATGGAACAGGATAGAAAGCCCAGAAATAAATCCAAGTACCTATGGTCAATTAATCTACGAGAAAGGAGGTAAGACTATACAGAAAAGACAGTCTCTTCAAAAATGGTGCTGGGAAGACTGGGCAACTAACATGTAAAAGAATGAAATAGAATATTTTTTAACACCATGCACAAAAATAAACTCAAAATGGATTAAAGACCTAAATGTAAGACCAGATACTGTAAAACTCTTAGAGGAAAACAGGCAGAATGCTCTATGCCATAAAACACAGCAATATCTTTTTCGATCTGTCTCCTAGAGTAATGGAAATAAAAACAAAAATAAACAAATGGGACCTAACTAAACTCAAAAGCTTTTGCACAGCAAAGGAAACCATAAACAAAGCGAAAAGACAACCCACAGAACGGGAGAAAATATTTGCAAATGATGCAACCAACAAGGGATTAATCTCCAAAATATACAAACAGCTCATGCAGCTCAATATAAAAAAACAAAAAACAAAACAAACAAAAACAAAAAAACCCAACCCAATCCAAAAATGGGCAGAAGACCTAAATAGACATTTCTCCAAAGAAGACGTACAGATGGCCAACAGGCACATGAAAAGATGCTCAACATTACTAATTGTCAGAGAAATGCAAATAAAAACTATAATGAGATATCATCTCACTCCAGTCAGAATGGCCATCATCAAAAAGTTTATGAACAACAGATGCTGGAGAGGGTGTGGAGAAAAAAGGGGACCCTCCTACACTGTTGGTGGGAATGTAAATTGGTACAGCCACTATGGAGAACAGTATGGAGGTTCCTTAAAAAACTAAAAATAGAGCTATTGTATGATCCAGCAATCCCACTCCTGGGCATATATCCAGAGAAAACCATGGTTTGAAAGGATACATGCACCCCAGTGTTTACTGCAGCACTGTTTACAATAGCCAAGACATGGAAGCAACCTAAATGTCCATCAACAGATGAATGGATAAAGAAGATGTGGTACATATATACAATGGCATATTACTCAGCCATAAAAAAGAATGAAATAATGCCATTTGCAGCAACATGGACATGGAGACTATCATACTAAGTGAAGTAAGTCAGACAGAGAAAGACAAATATATGATACTGCTTATATGCGGAATCTAAAAAAAATGATACAAACGAATTTACTTACAAAACAGAAACAGACTTACAGACTTAGAGAACAAACTTATGGTTACCAAAGGGGAAACGTGGGGGTGGGGAGATAAGTTGGGAGTTTGGGATTGACGTGTACACTATATTTAAAACAGATAACCAGCAAAGGCCTACTGTACAGCACAGGGATCTCTACTCAATATTCTGTAATAACCTAAATGGGAAAAGAATCTGAAAAAAAAATAGATACATGTATATGTACAACTGAATCACTTTGCGGTACACCTGAAACTAACACAACATTGTAAATCAACTATACTCCAATATAAAACAAAAATTAAAAAAAAAAAGGCTGCACTGAACACTCTTATCTGATGATCCCACTCAAGACATGCTCAAAGTCATAGGATTTTCAGTCATTCAACCATACAATGAGAAGAGCAGAAACTATTCTTTCGGAAAGTGGCCCATGGAGGTAAGATCACAATAAAAGACCTCATCAAAGCAGAGATGAAGGAAAAGATAATAGTTTTCAAAGTTATTTTTTTAAATGACAAGACACCTGGTACCATGGCACTGACCCTGCAGGCAGTAGAGTGGAGAATGTTCCTCTGGAAAAACTGAGCAGCCCAAGGGGAAAAAATTACTGATAATACTCGAGGAGACTCCAATGACTCACCCAGTCACTCCTCAGAAAAGCCCATGCACGCAGAACTTCTAATCTGCTTTTTATTGCCTCATAAATAAATGAATGAACAAGGATTATCAAGACATTTGAGGAAAGCCTGTAACATAAAAGAACAAAACAGAAAAAAGAAAAAACAACCCAAACGTCCAAAAAAAAGGAAAAGAATAAATTACGGGGCTTCCCTGGTGGCGCAGTGGTTGAGAGTCCGCCTGCCGATGCAGGGGACACAGGTTCGTGCCCCGGTCCGGGAAGATCCCACGTGCCGCGGAGCGGCTGGGCCGTGAGCCATGGCCGGAGCCTGTGCTCCACAATAGGAGAGGCCACAACAGCGAGAGGCCCACGTACCGCAAAAAAAAAAAAAAAGAATAAATTACGGTACATCTATATAATAGTTCCTTTGCAATTATTCTCAATTTGAAGCATGATATAATAGTAAGCGTAGAAAAATGTAAAAGCATGATCCCATTTTCTTTAAAATAAATATTAATAAATGGATCAGTGTTACAGAATGAAGAATTCTACAAGAGACCCACACAGTAGTCACCTAATTTAATAGAAAGGCACCACTGCAACTCAGAAAGTAAAAATTAATCTTTCCAATAAAGAGTGCTGGCTATTCTAATGGGAGAAAATAAAAAAATGAACCTGGATCTCCATCCTTATAAACCAAGAATAATTCACACTGTATCCTGGACACAATCACACTTTTAGAACAAAGTTTATAATATATTCATGACTTCGGAAATATTTATCTTATGACCCAGCAATTCTACTCTTAGATATATACTGAAGTAAAATGAGTGCGTGAGTCCACCAAAGACACATGTAAGAATAGTCAGTGACTTCCCTGGTGGTCCAGCGGTTAAGACTCCATGCTTTCAGTGCAGAGGGCGTGGGTTCAATATCTAGTCAGGGAACTAAGACCCCACATTCCCACATGCAGCGCGGCATGGCCAAAAAAAAAAAAAAAAAGTAATGGTCAAAGCAGCTTGATTTATTATAGCCCCAAACCAGAAACCATCCAAATGTCCATCAACAGCAGAACAGAAAGATTACGGTACAGTTATACAATAGACACTGCCCAGTGATAAGGAAAGAACAGTTACTACATGCAGCAATGTGGATGAGTCCCACAGACAATGATGAACAAAAGCCAGACTCAACAGACTTCACACTGTAAGATTGCATTTATATGAGGTTCAAGAACAGCCAAAACAAATCTACGGATATTGACTGGAAGAGGCACAAGAGGAGATTTCTGGGATGATGGAGATGTTCCACATCTTGAGCTGAGTCATGATTACATGGAACAGTTTTGGAGCTGTACACTAAGATTTTCATGCTTTGGCAGACAAGCCTGGGAAGGGCTGAGGGGACCGTCCTGAGAAGCCTTGATTAAAATGGGAAAAAAAAAAAAAAAAGATTTTCATGCTTTAAGTGTACAGTAACAGTAGACAGACAAAATTTGGCTAGAAGGAAAAAAACATTTATAGTGGTTTTCCCTGGGTGCTGGAATTATTGGCAATTGTTATTTATTCTGTATGTTTGAAAATTTCAATAAGGAACCTATATAGTCAGAAAAAAATTAAGTTTTCTTAGTGCTTTTTGGTATTTTCATGTTACCCACCTCTTTTTTTTTTTAATGCCTAGAATGCTTCTGTAGACCCCTTCTAGTGCCCCAACTTCCCTTCCTATTATTAATTTTCCCTTGTGGATAAACTATTTTATATCTGCTCTTCACTGCTTTTTACAGTGATTTTTGTAATTGTGGTTCTTTTTTGTGGGGGGGAGGCACACCATGCAGCATGTGGGATCTTAGTTCCCCGACCAGGGATCGAACCCGTGGCCCCTGCAGTGGACGTGCAGAGTCTTAACCACTGGACTGCCAGGGAAGTCCCATGATTCTTTTTTTCACAAGACACTTCATCTTCTTAAGTTCTTTAAATGTTTTTTCTCTGCTTCAAACTGAAAAGTCACTTGGCTAAGTACCAAACATGGGGTTAAAAAAATAATTCTCTTGGTTACATGCAGACTTCCCCTACCTTGGAACTATTCTTATCTTCAAAGTCAGAAGTCATGCTTATCCCTCCATCTTTACATATCCTTCTTGGGAATTTATAAAATTGTAAAGTTTTTTTTTAAAAAAGGGCTGATTTTACTCTGAAGACCTCCTCTGTGTCTTTTCTGAACTCCCTAATTAGGGATCTTCGTAAATAGATTTATATTCTAGATCCCTCAGTTTTTCTTGATTCTCATACCCATAATTTTGGGTATTGTTTGTTGGGCTAAAAAAAGCTTTAGAATTACTGGTTTGGTGCTGCTCTATCATCTCAGGTTTACAGTTTTTGTTAAATTTTGGCATTGATGTGTTCGTTTATTCCATTCACACAGTCATTTGTTCCTTCTATAAAAAGTAGAGACAGGGCTTCCCTCGTGGCGCAGTGGTTGAGAGTCCGCCTGCCAATGCAGGGCCCCGGTCCGGGAAGATCCCACATGCCGCGGAGCGGCTGGGCCCGTGAGCCATGGCCGCTGAGCCTGTGTGTCCAGAGCCTGTGCTCCGCAACAGGAGAGGCCACAACAGTGAGAGGCCCGCGTACCGCAAAAAATAAATAAATAAATAAAAATAAAATTAAAATGTAGAGACAGTAGGTCAGGAAAGTCAGAGAGAAGGCTTCTAAAGGGAAGCAACGATCACACTGAGAGTTAGGCAGAAAGGGAAATGCGGATTACTCAACCCTCACACTCCAGTCAGAGATAACGCTCACAAACAGCCTTACTAAGAGTAGACTTTCAGGATCACTGCAGCTTCTTTTTCTAGTTATCCTTTATCTCTTTTAATAGGAGTCATGTAATTTTATTCGTTTGCTTGTCAGATACTATTGGCAAACCTAATCATTTGTTTATTCAACATCATTAAGTACTTATTACATGACAAGCCCAGTACTGAGGATATGAGAGAAAGAACTCTAGCTGCCTTCCTCTTCCCCTTCAGTATCACTGATAATAGAAATAAAATAATTGGGACTTCCCTGGTGGCATAGTGGATAAGAATCCACCTGCCAATGCAGGAGACACGGGTTCGATCCTTGGTCTGGGAAGATCCCACATGCCACGGAGCAACTAAGCCCATGCGCCACAACTGCTAAGCCTGTGCTCTAGAGCCCGTGAGCCACAACTACTGAGCCCACACGCCTAGAGCCCGTGCTCCGCAGCAAGAGAAGCCACTGCAACGAGAAGCCTGCCCACCGCAACAAAGAGTAGCCCCTACTCGCCACAACTAGAGAAAGCCCGCACCAAGCAACGAAGACCCAACACAGCCAAAAATAAATAAAATAAATTTATTTTTAAAAAAAGTAATCTAGAGATGATTTAAAGTATTCAGAGGATGTGCGTAGGTTAAATGCAAACCCTATGCCATTTCATTTACGGGACTTGAGCATCCACATTATTTTGGTATGAAAGGGTCCTGGAACTACTGAGAGATGACTACACACAGTAAAAAATGAAAGATATCTTTGGGTAATGTCTGCCCCATGGCTTTTAGGAGAAAATAACCTATTTCTTCACTCATTGAGCAGGAAAGCCACACTTCTAGATGCTTCCAACAACCATCCGGCTACCACTGAGAACATGTTTTGTCCCAGCACCAGGGCAGGATCCACAGCTGTGAACAGTCCCATGGGTTCCAGGCCAACCTCACCAAGGGCCCCTTCTCCAGCCTTTATTAGTCACGGATGGTCCTCTGCAGAAGCCAGAGGACCACCTGAATGTAGGACAGCCTTCTGCCTTCAGCTTCTGGAAGGACACCCCAAAGGTGAACCTCACTCAGCCCCTTGTCTGACAGCTCCCATAATGCCAGCAAGCCCACCCCCCCACTGCCCACTCCCCCCTTGGGAACTCCAACCACCAGCTGCGTCCCACCCCTCAGCTCAGGAACTCCGGTCAGCACCCCACTGATGCTGCTGTCTTAAAGCCATGGGGAAGTGAAGGCTGGCTCCTGCTCAGAAAAAAAGGCTGGGGACCTCTGAATTACATCTAGTCATGGGATGTACAGGAGAGCATTGTAACTCTGGAACTTCAAACAGCCAGCCCTCAAAGTGACAATGGACAGAAAATGAGCCCAGCAAGAGGGAGGGTAGGAAGCAAAAGCAGCAGTGAACAGAAGGGAAAGAAAAAGGGAAGAAAGCTGTTAACAGAGAAAGTGAGTTGGGGAGATTAAAGAATAGGTTAGAGCAGGGAGAGAGAGAAAAGGGAGGAACTCTGCTCCCTGCCAACTTGACAGGACACACTAGAAAGGGACAGTCTATCCCTCCCAACAAGCCTGACAAGGGCACTTCCCAGGCCAGGTCCCTCACCAGCACGGCCCCTGAAAGATAGGCTCTGCCTGCCCCCTCCCAGAGCATTAGACTAGGCTTTGTGGGAAAACTGAAATCTTGACGGCTTAGAAAAAGGTCCCTACAGCTTCATGTGCTGGCAATTTAACTAAGCACTCCTGGTTCCTGCCGGCTACCAGCCCAGCCCTGGCTTTGCTCCACCATTAAAGCACGCTCTCCTGACCCTCTGCGGGAGCGGCAGCTCAGTCAGCACCGCAGGGCGGCTTTAAAGGACAAGAGTGAATTTCACTGAACACCAGCAAGTACCAGTCACACCTGCCATGTGAGCACCCTAAGGACCAGACATCCCAGGGCAGCTCGCTCCCCCCGCTTTCATTTTCATAGAATTTTTTAAAGGAATACGCATTATGGACAGAAAGGTTAGAAAAAACATGCTAGATGATAACTTCAGAGTTCTGTCATTAGTAACATCCACCAAGAGCAACTGTATGTATGGAAGACAAGGGGCCCAAAGTAGTATGGAGCATTGATGAATTAAAAACAAAAACAAGAAAACAAACTGCATCCACCCTGAACAAAAACCTGAGTTTTCCAAGAGCGCACCTGCACAGAAAGAACAACAGAACACAACATCAATGAAGTCACATCCCTGGTGGAGGGCCTAGAATTTAATGTAGTATACAGGCTCACCACCACTTGGGCCTCCTTTTGGCAAACCTCATGTCAAAACACCAGTGGTTTCAACTGACAGCATGTATTTCTTTTTAGTTCCTACATTTTTCACTCTGCTGTCTTCCTGGTGTCATATAGCCATGCAGAGTTTCAGAAGATGGGATTCAAGGGGCCCTCTCTGAAGCCCTGCCTACCCCCAAACCATTCCTACCGCCTGTTTACTGCCACCTGGAAAAATTAACAGAGTGAGTCATATCTTTGGATGAAGGCAGTATTTTTCCAACTGGAGTATGTGGAACAATTTGGGGAATGTGGACAGACAACTTAATTTTAATAGTTAATGCTTTTTAATATTTGCTTTCTATTTGTGGCAGGTGATAGTGGTTTCCAGTTTAAGCCAATCATAGTTTCCCTTTCAAATAACTTTTAGGGTTTTTAAAAAATGGCATAATTTAAAGAAAAATGTTAAATAATAGTACTGATGGCAAAGAGATAAGACAAAAATCATGCAGGTGGAACACAAATTAAGTGTGAGAAACAGATGAAGCATCCACCTCCAAGCCCTTAGAATGCAACTACCCCTCGCTGGAGTTCTGCCACCATCACACATCGAATATCACCAAGATTTAGTTCAGCAAAGTCAGCAGAACCAGAGGACGCAGAAATTGGATCAGAGATTGATGAATCACACCAGCCTTTAGAGAGGGTGTTGCGGAAGAAAGGCTGGGGGTGGGGGAAGGGGGGACACAGGGTCTGGGGTCTCTGGGAAGCTAGCGGGCAGCAGGAAAGCAGTAAGTATAGGTTTAACGACAAGGACTCATGAGATAGGCACATTCCTATAGAAGTCCCCCTCTTCACACATACTGTCCCCAAATGATCCTGCCCGAGGTCCCAATACTGAAAGCTGATGGGTGAAGTACTGAGAGCAGAAGTCTAGCACCACTTCCCAGGTCTTCCTATTCCCAAATACCTTTGCAATTCAATTGTTCCCCACCCCTGCCTTTCTTTGAACACTGGCCAGGAGGCCAGGTAGATTTCAGTCGTGATTTATTTTCTGGGCCAATTCTCTTGAGACTAATGACTCTTTAACACAAATCAGAGAACTGATGAAAGGCATCTGTGAATAAGGCATTACTCTCCAATGAGTAAATTCAGGTAGATCAAACCCTCCTCTCACCATGATTACCAAGATTAAATCATTCACACGCATCAGCGCAATAGACTGAATATCACCATAAAGAGAGTCACACAAAGTTTTTGGTTTCTCAGTGCAGATGAAAGTTATGTTTTCACTATACCGTAGTCTATTGAGGGTACAATAGCATTATGTCTAAAAAAATAATGTACACACCGTAATTTAAAAATACTTCACCGCTGTGGGACTTCCCTGGTGGTCCAGTGGTTAAGACTCCGCGCTCCCAATGCAGGGGGCACGGGTTGGATCCCTGGTCAGGGAACTAGATCCCACATGCATGCTGTAGCTAAGAACCAGCGCAGCCAAATAAATAAATAAAATAAATATTAAAAAGAAAATACTTTATCGCTGAAAAATGCTAACAAACTTCTGAGCCTTCAGCGAGTTGTAATCTTTTTTGCTGATGGAGGTTTGAAGTATTGCGAGAATTACCAAAATGTGACACAGAGAAACAAAGTGAACAAGTGCTGTTGGAAAAATGACGCCGATAGACACAGGGTTGCCACAAACCTTCTATCTGTAAAAATCGCAGTATCTGCAAGGCCCAACAGATCAAAGTACAATGAAACGAGGTATGCCTTTAATCAAAAGGTTCAGAAAAATATAAACCATCCTTTGTTTTTGACAAAGCCATACCAGACTTGCTACCCACAGACACTGGATTCAAACCATTTATCTCCCTTGCTTTTTTTTTTATTTTTTTTTTTTATTTTTTGGCTGCATTGGGTCTTCATTGCTGCGTGCAGGCTTTCTCTAGTTACAGAGACTGGGGAGCTACTCTTCGTTGTGGTGCACAGGCTTCTCATTGTGGTGGCTTCTCTTGTTACAGAGCACAGGACTAGGCGCGCGGGCTCAGTAGTTGTGGTGCATGGACTTAGTTGTTCTGCAGCATGTGGGATCTTCCCAGCCCAGGGATCGAACCCATAGTCCCCTGCATTGGCAGGCAGATTCTTAACCACCGTGCCACCAGGGAACTCCCTCCCTTGCTTTAGAACTGAGGGCCCATCCAGTTTCCTAGCTCTGGTTTTGAGGCCTAAATCAGTACTAATATTCCACATCTGTCTCCTAAAAACTACAAAAGAAGTCATTCTAAGCTCACTGCCTTTTGAAGAGCCCTTTGTATATAGTGCCCAAAATGGTGTGAAACTTTTTGGCCAGAGCCTGGAGGGTCAACTCATGCCCAATCCCCTTGCTTTTAAACTGATGTGTTTTAATTGCTGACTCCCATTGTACAGCCAAGCCAATTAGTAGGGCTGGTCAAGCGTGAGGAGCTTGGAGGCCTAGAACACAGCACTCAATTCAGCCTGAGAAAAACAGGAAGCCTCTCCTGTCAGAACTTCCCTGTGAGAACTATGCCTAGACAACAAATGTCACAAGTCCGAGAGATGGACGTTGTAGTTCTGTAGTTCCCTGGGCACGTCAGCAAGCACTTGAATCTCTATCTGATGGAGGACTGGCAGAGTGACTCAGGAGAATGAAATTTTAAAAGATGACTATTTCACTCCTCATTCAATTTAGTGAGCATTATTGCCCACTTCAGTCTCTGAAGTGCTTAGTAATTAACTCCTTTAGGGTTGAAAGGATGTTGGGTCGAAAGGATGTAGGGTCCAAAGCCCAAGAAGCTGCAAGGTTTACTCCAGGCACTCTAAACCAGCTGGATAAAGTGTGAAACAGTCTGAACTTATTTACATATGAAATGCAAACATGCACTTACCCTCAGGCCTCCAGATCTGATTATTGGCTTATTGGTAACCAAGCCCACATACACCCGGAAACAAAAACAAAAAAGCCTTAGGGTGCTGAATGAGGCTTTTACCAAAAAAATTTAGAATGTCCACCTCTTTTTTTATTTCACTGCATCTCAAAAAAATACCAATCATCCAAAAATTAAAATATTCTGCTTTAGAGGAGCTCAAATTTCATAAAAGCCTCTCATTAATATTCCTTCAGAACCTCTGAGAAGGACTTCCCTGGTGGTGCAGTGGTTAAGAATCCGCCTGTCAATGCAGGGGACAGGGGTTCGAGCCCTGGAGCAACTAAGCCCACGCGCCACAACTACTGAGCCTGTGCTCTAGAGCCTGTGAGTCACAACTACTGAGCCCGCACGCCTAGAGCCCGTGCTCCACAACAAGAGAAGCCACCACAATAAGAAGCCCACGCACCACAACAAAGAGTAATGCCCCCCAATCCCGCTCTCCACAACTAGAGCAAGCCCACACGCAGCAACGAAGACCCAACAGAGCCAAAAATAAATAAATAAATAAATAAATAAATAAATAAATTTATGGGGGGGGGACACCCTCTGTGAAGCCTTTCCTTTCTGCGGAACGCGGTGGCAAGATGGCCGTGCAGATTTCCAAGAGGAAGTTTGTCACTGACGGCATATTCAAAGCTGAACTGAACGAGTTTCTCACTAGGGAGCTGGCTGAAGATGGGTACTCTGGAGTTGAGGTCCGAGTTACACCAACCAGGACAGAAATCATTATCTTGGCCACCAGGACACAGAATGTTCTTGGTGAGGAAGGGCTGACGGATCCAGGAATTGACTACTGTGCTTCAGAAGAGATTTGGCTTCCATGAGGGCAGTGTAGAGCTTTATGCTGAAAAGTTGGCCATAAGCGGTCTGTGCGCCATGGCCCAGGCAGAGTCTCTGCATTACAAACCCCTAGGAGGCCTTGCTGTGCAGAGGACCTGCTATGGTGTGCTGCAGTCCATTACCCCGTTTCAAGGTTGAGGACTGTTTCCAGCCAAGAAAGGAGGGCCTGCCCTTGGGTGACAAAGGTGCAGGCCTAGAACGCTCCGTGGGGGTCTCTGGCTCATACCCTAGCCCTGGTTCTCACCTGGGCCCAGTTCCCCTTAAGGGAGGGTATTTCTGTTCTTCAACAGAACAGCCAGGCCTGGTGTTTATCATTGCTTGTGTTGAGGGAAACACTATCTTTCTTTCCTAACATTGAAGTCTTAAATTCTCTACCAATGGGAACATTTGTGGGGGCGGCCGGGATGAATGAAAGCAGAAAATTTCCCAAAACTCTCGGCCTACTTAACCTCCCTGACAGCACATAGTTACAGTGTCTGGGGGAGGGGGAGCAGACTGTTTCCAAAGGAAGCATGATTAGTTGGCCGTTCCAAATAATTCCAAAGACCATTTAGAAAATGGTTAACAGTTTTTTAAAAATGTGGCCCAGAAATCTAACTTCCAGCGATTCTTAATATTATGGGGCTTCTGGAGAGCCCTGTAAAAAGCTCTATCATAACAAGCCCAGCCAATGAATAGGTACACGGGGAGGGGGGGGGACTCTTCAGGTAAGTAGAAATATGTGGTAAACACGTATTTGCTCAATGCTCAAATGACCTGTCTTAAGACATCTTTTACAGAGAATGATGTGGCTGATCTGACTGGGAAGCTCGCTCTCCCCAGCTGCCAGCACTCTGGATTTGTTCTCCCTTGAGTGCTGTGCTGGTTTCTCCGTTTAATGCATAAACCAGCTGCAGCCACCTTGCCAAGTTCTCAGCAATTCCCTCAACTGCCTCTTAGTGTACAGGATTCCTGGAGTCCGATTCTGTTTTCTGGAGTCAAACAAATACAAAACAAATTGGTGAGAAGTTTCAGCTATTTCACTTCCTCCCAGAAAACAGAAGTTTGTGAAAGGTTCGATCTAAAAAGGACAACTGTGTGCTTTTTGTTGTAGTTCACAGGATCAGTAAATTTCCGAGCTGGAAAAAAACCCATATATCACCAAATCATTCCTCTTCAAAAATCAAAATATCTTCTTCCTATTTCTCAAGAATTTAAGACAAAATGGCCAATTAACACTTAAGCAGCCTTAGCTAAGAAGCTCACAAACTGAGGGTAGCAGGTAGGAAAGGGGAACTCTGTTCTACAATGAACAAAGAGCAGGGGACTCCTTTCAGCTTCCCCAATGCCCCCATTCATGTTTGGGGCACTGATTATCCTTCAATAACTTCTCTGCCATTAAATCTCCTACCACTCGCTCAGGGTTGGGTTTCACCCTGGGGATAAGAGGTGTTTGTAGAACACTCTGAAATTTCTAAAGGGTAAGTGCTGTGGACAATACAACCTCAGTGCATATCAAGGGTAGCAAAGCCCTCAGAGAGTCATTAACTCACCCGGCCAAATGAGAAGAGAAAATGAGCCGCAGCTGCGTGCTTCCTTTCCCGTATAAGAAGGAATTTTTAAAAAATCTGCTAACAATGGCCGGGGTAATTGGCACCTGGCTGCCTGCTCCCACATCCTTGTCTGCTACAAAGATTTCAGAAGCAGGGTTCACAGAATCCCAACGGACCAGAGTTCTAGGCGTTGTCACCTCTTTTCCAGGCTGTCACAACTGCCTCCTCAGTGTCTCCCCATCCCAGTGTTCCCCTACCCCAACGCAGCCGACGCTTCAATGGCTCCCCACAGTACACAAACCCTCAGCTAAGCGCTCAAAGAGTTTTTCCCAACCGGCCCTAACCTAAATCTCCAAACTTCCCCTCTGCCCTAGCACTCGGTCCAGTAAGTCGCCGAATCGTCTTTCCCTTACCTCCAGCGCGAGGCTCAAGGTCTCCTTCTCCAGAGGTCCCCTTTCCCTCCCTCTACTCGTCCAATGCCCACAGCTGCCGGAGATTAGCCGCCCCCCTCAGGGCTCCGCTCAGATTTCACTTCCTCCAACAGGTCTATTCAGATCCCTAGACACCGTTCTCAATAGTGAAGATTCCTTTTCCCCCGCAACACCTTTCCCGAACACCCCAGGCCCCTGCTCCCACCCGAGGGGCTCCCGAGCGCTCTCCCGCCCCCAGCAGGCCCGGCTCAGAGCACGGAGTGGATCCCCGGCAGCGCCCTAGAAATCGCAGCCCAAGGCGAAGAGACGCAGAAGCCTCCCGCAGACGTCTCCCGAGACCGGGTGTGGCGAGCCCAGCTCTCAGTCAGCCGACTTCTCGCAACGCGGAGCCCCTTAGTCCACTGCCCAGAGGCCGGGCGGGCGGCGCTGGATCTTCCCAGCCTCCGCCAGCGGCGCTGCGACGGGACCCGGAGGAGCAGCCGCGATGAGCCGGGGTGGGCATCGGGCCGGCTGCAACCGCTCCCCAGCTCCCGGCCTCTCTCCCAGCCCGTGCGCGCTCCTCGGCCGGAGCCGGCCCATCCCGCCCCGGGGCCCTTCGCTCTTCCGACGCCCTCTGGGGAGCTCGGGGGTGCGCAAAACCCCGGAAGGGCCCTGCCCGCGCCTCACCCCCTCCCTGGTCCCAGCTTGGCCGGGTCCGGCTCCGCCGCACCTTACCTCTCTTCTCTTCGAACCTGCTAGGCACTGGTTCGGCCCGGACCCGCTGGGATCAGACGAGACCGCACAAGTCGCGCCGCACCTGCCAAGGAGCGAGTGAGGAGCCTGGGCGCGCCTGACGTCACAACCGGCCCGAGCGCCGCGAGCTCAGAGTCACCTGATCACCTTGGCAACCCGCACGGGGCGGGGCGAGGCGGTGGGCGGCGTCATAGCAAGAGCCCAGTTCCCTGCAGCTGGTCCTGGAAGCGCCTCCCGGAGCGCTCCCTGGCTGTTGACGACGCGGAGACTCGAGGTCCGTCTCTGGCCTGGCTGCACAGCCCTCCGAGTTGGGATGGATACCTGAGACTCCAACAGGCACTCCCCTCAAGTTCGATCAGTGCTCCGAGACTCCAGACGTTATCCCCTCGACGCCAGTGCAAGTGCCTGGCTGGCAGGGCCTGTGTCCCCACCATACCCGGTTCAGTGCGTGGCACGCAGGTTCGCTTGTGGGCTGCTCCTCTCCGTGTCTTCTGGGTCTAGACCCAACTAGGTTCGAGGGTTTGCTCCGCGAACTGTACCTGAGAGGGCTGGGGCTGAGGCTGATAACTGGATTGCTCTTTGGCAACTTTCCCCATAAGCCTCTCAACACGTAGTGCAGCCTTTGCTGGAGAAAGTAGTAAGACTTCATTCAGGAGAGGGGAGGAGACGGGCTGTAGCCCAGGCCCAGACCTCCTGTCCTGAAGGCCTCCTTCTATTCCAACAGAAAGAGAAAGCACTGAAACACTCCCAGAGCAAAGCCTAGAACAAGCCTGGACGTCCTACTTGAAAAGCTTTTTTGTTTTTCAGATTAGATATCGATTTTCTCAATTTCCTTCCCTTGCCCACTATAATCGTATGCCTGCACCTCTATGACTTTCCAGTTGCTAGACATAGACCATCAGCTTCAAAATGAAAATCTAACACTCCATGGAGGTCCTGGTTTGAAAGCCACTGCTTATTTCGTCCCTTCACTTTCTGAGTTCCATTTAAGTTTTACTCTTCTAGTCCCTGCACCACTATGGAGGTTTCATGTATGTCGTCCTTCCCTCTCAGCCGGTGGGATTTTAAACCAAAAAGTTATTTTATAAATAACTTCTAGTGAGCACACTAGAATGTGTGCAATGAGCAATGAGCAATTCCAGGCTGCTTGAGGCATGATTCTTGAAGATCAGGAGTTTATCGGTGGTGTACCTCATATCCAAGTACCACCTGTGCTGTTTACTTAGTGGTTTCATTTTAAGTGACACCTCTTTATTTTTATACATTTATTTAAAAAAGAAACTAGCGGGACTTCTCTGGCAGTCAGTGGTTGAGACTTCGCCTTCCAATGCAGGGGATGCGGGTTTGAGCCCTGGTCGGGGAACAATGATCCCACAGGCCTCGTGGCCAAAAAACCAAAACATAAAACAGAAGCACTATTGTAACAAATTCAATAAAGACTTTAAAAATGGTCCACATCAAAAAAAAATCTTAAAAAAAAAAAAAGAAACTAGCATACAAACGGGAATAAAAGACAGCTGTGAAAGATAAAGTAGAGTCATGACTCCAGTCAGAGGTGTACTAATAGGAGAGAAGAGATTTAAAACATGAGCCCAGGTCCCAAAGGGCAGAGATTCGGAGGCAGGAAGATGGTGGGAGCAGGGCAGGGGCAGCCACACCTGGGGTGGCAGATCTGAGGAGGGGAACTCCAACTGCAGGTTAGGGACAGGTTGGGGAAGAGTTGGGCTAGAATGAGGTTTGAGGGAGGCAGCGGAGGGGAGAAGTGCTAGGAGCAGAGAGAATGGAGAAGGGATCTAGAGAAAGGAGAAGGAGCAGTGGTTTGGGGAGAGGCTGCTGAATGGAAACGTGTACTAATAGCATTAAGGGAAGGGAGGCTGAGAGGCTGCAAAAGTGAGGACTGCAGAGAAGGAGGAGCAGGTGAGAAGAACCTGATGTAGGCCCGAGGGGAAAGCACAGGGCCTCTGAGGCTCTACTGTGGGCAGGTCAAGGTGAGGGTGAGGGCCAAGGCGGAGATAACTGCCCCTGCAAGGGAGCGAGGCTGGAGAGGGCAGCTGGGACATATGGGGTCATGCTGGGGGAGAAGAGATGAAAGAACGGTGTTTTCAGTAAGGTCCTTGGCCACTCCCCTTTTACTGAGCTGCTTGGGTGTGACAGGGCGTAACCACAAAAGGAAAAAATAGAACGTTCCCCACCCCCATCCCCACCACCCCCTTGAGGAAGGAGTGCTATCAGATGAGTACAAACTCAAGGAATGTTACTTGGCAGCAACCAAGACATGGCCAGGGAGCACATCCCACATGACTCTTTTCTAGGATTTGACCTCAAGTCCCAGGAGTAAGCAGCCAGCCAGATGTAGAAGTCACTGGAGTTTCTTCACAAGTTTCCATTCCCAGAAATAAAAATGTCTGTGTGGAAGGTCCTGACGAAGCATATTTTTTGTGAAAGTCCATTAGCCACTGGAACTGCAGTGGATTTTCAACATTTGTGAACTCAGGAGAACCATCCAAGGATTGTGGAAGCAGCATGATGCAGGGGTTGGGAAACTGTGCTCTGAGGTTTATTCATTCTGTGAAATCAGACAAGTTACCCACCTTCCTTGAGCCTCAGTCTTATCTGTAAAATGGGTATAATACCTACCTCAGGAGACTGTCATCAACTTGAGGTGAATTCTAGGTCAAAGGAAGAACCCAGATTCACAGTTTTTCAGAAGGCCATTTAAAAAATCATTGTAGGGCTTGCCTGGTGGCACAGTGGTTAAGAATCTGCCTGCCAATGCGGGGAACATGGGTTCAAGCCCTGGTCCAGGAAGATCCCATGTGCCGCAGAGCAGCTAATCCCGTGCGCCACAACTACTGAGCCTGTACTCTAGGGCCCGTGAGCCACAACTACTGAGCCCCAGTAGTGTGGCACTTACTGAAGCCCCCGCGCCTAGAGCCCATGCTCCACAACAAGAGAAGCCACTTCAAGGAAAAGCCCGCGCACTGCAATGAAGAGGAGCCCCAGCTCACCGCAACTAGAGAAAGACTGAGCGCAGCAACGAAGACCCAACGCAGCCAAAAATATAAATAAATTAATTTTTTTTAAAATCGTTGTGGACTTCCCTGGTGGCACAGTGGTTGAGAGTCCGCCTGCCGATGCAGGGGACGCGGGTTTGTGCCCCGGTCTGGGAAGATCCCACATGCCGCGGAGCGGCTGGGCCCGTGAGCCATGGCCGCTAAGCCTGCGTGTCCGGAGCCTGTGCTCCGCGACGGGAGAGGCCACAACAGTGAGAGGCCCGCGTACCGTAAAAAAAAAAAAAAAAAAAAAAAAAAAATCGTTGTATTTTCATTGGACCCCATTTGTTCAGTCACCAATTGGGTGAAAGAATGTTTCTTGGATGCCTAATCTACACTCCACACTGTGATGGATATGAAAGGAGCAAGTTCTGTGACTCGGTCCTCCAGACATCACACTCCTGATAGGACAGTGAGACAGCATGAGAGGTCACAAAGCCCCTGTGAAATTGAGTGCTAAACTATGTCATGCCCTTCTCTGCCCTCAGCATTCATGGAGAGGGATGCCATGCCAGCTGCATTGGCTGAAGTGGGATGTATAAAAGAAAGTGTCTGGAACAAAGCCTGAAATTTGGAGGATTTGGAGAAGTGGTGAGAGAAGAGAGCATTCTTGGTTATATCATCTGGACGACATGAACACCTGAGACAGGGGCTCAGTAAATATTTGCTGAATGAATGAATGAACAAATAAGCAAGGACAATAACACTAGAGAATGGTGGGCATAGCCATAAGATCAGCCTAAGTGGACTGTGGAAATTGGACAGTTGTGAGAAATAAGGTGGAGACACAGCAGATTGTAGAGGAGCTTTTGAGACAGCAAAATCTTCCGGTAGAAACATGGGGTCTGGAGCCAGAGTGACAGGGTCGAACTCTATCATTTCTTGGCCACATGACCTTGAGTAAGTTATTTAACCTCTCTGTGCGTTAGCTTCCTTATCTGGAAAAAATAGGGATAACATTGTTATCTACTTTACAGTGTTTTTATTTCCCACCCTCATCCCCACCCCCAGTGTATCTATAGTGTTATTTTGAGGATTAACTAAGATAATGCATATGAAACCTAAATGTGGCGCTTGGCACATAGTAAGTGCTCCAAACTATTCACTTTTCTTTATTATTAGTATTAGTTTTATTAAGGCCTGAGAAGAGTATCGATTTAATACAAAAAGTATAGGAAACCACTGAAGCTCCTCAGAATGGGAAATGGGAATGGGATGCAGTGTTTTGTAAAGAATCATTTAGCAGCAGAATTCAACCTGGTCAGAAGGGAGAGTAGGGGCAAAGGTGCAGCCCCAAAGGGTAAGGAAGGGCTGACGAAGTACTAGAAACCACCCCTCCTGAAAAAGAGAAAGACTGTGCCCCTTTGCTCACACGTGTGTGGCGGTCAGAGCCTGGCAGGCAGAGGCGCTCAGTAACCCTGTTAAATGAACATCTCTACATGCTGCACAAGTCAAACAATGACTTTCTGGAGCTCTCAGGCTCAATGGCAAACACTGTGGAATTCCCCCAAGAACAGAGTTTTAAAGCACTGGAGAAATCCACTAAGACTTGGCCTCTGGCTTATTTCAATGTCTTCCCCCCATGGAAGCAGACAAATGAACACATGTGAAAGGAAAGCCAGTGAGTGTGGCCAGCACATGCACAGAACCCAGAAAAGAATGACCAGATTCTTTTTGTGTGTGAGGATGTTAAAGAAAGGAGAAGAAAATTTCACTTCTGCTGTTCACTAGCTCACTGCTCTGCCTGGTTCTAATGGAATTTGAGGTTCATGTGAAGTAGAAAGAGGCATGAGTTTGCTTCTGGTCATGGTTTAAGGTTTTGGGTTTTACCTGAGCAATGAGTCTCACAGTTTTATGCCTCTTTTTCTGATTTACATTTTCGAATTCCAATTTGCTAGTCAGGAGTGTCTCCATTGCAAGTGACTAAAATGCTGTTCAAATCAGTTTAAGAAAGAGGGAGAGAGAGTTTATTGGCTCTTGAAACCAGGAGTCCAGAGGCAAATCTGACCTTCAGGCATAGCCAGATCCGGGCACTCAAACAGTATCACCAGGAGTCTCCTCTCTTGCTCTCTCAGCTCTCTTCTCTGCATTCTCAGGCAGTCCCTCTGAGAGTGTCAGAATTACATTCTCATAGCAAAAAGTTCCCAGCAGACAAAAGGCTTTCTCTTTCCCAACAGTACTAAGAAAAGCTCCAGACTGGAGTCTGACTGTTTGCATCGGCTTTGGGTAACTTGCTTTTCTCTGAATGTGTGGTTGCAGCCAGAGGATGTGACATCTTGGCTAGTTCCATGCTGTCCTCTGGAGCCTGGGAGTAAGGTTAGCCCACCCCCCCAAACCCCACAGTTTAAAATCTGGAAGGAACAGCTTCCCCAGGAAAATAGAAGCTTAGTTACCAGCACTAGGAAGAGTGGATGCCTAGCAAACAAAAAACACAGCTGACCCCTACAGGCCACCGATACCAAAACCACAAGCTTATTGAAGAGTCCTGTAGGCACATGTAACATAATATTCCAATATTATTCCAGTAGGATAGCTTTGAATCCACTTGGGAGCCAACTCACCTTCCATATTTCCAGGAAAGTTGCATCCACTGGGGTGCAAACTCCAGCACTCAGAGGTTGTCTTGCTGAGATCATGGCATAGAACTCACCATTGGTTTTACCTAAGTGTACTCTCCTCTCTGGAAGTATTACTTCTGAAGAAAGTGCTTCAGGGAGCACTTCATGCTTTAAATGTGTTTGTACAGCACCTTGAGTTCTCAAGAGGCATCACAGAAAGCCGTGCAATTTTAATTGTGACTTTTTGAAGCACTGATTCCTGAAGTGGCCTGGCATTCGGATAATGATCTTAGAAACCCAGCCCTGGAGGAAAACACATTTTTCTCCTAGGCTGTGACTCAACTGAGTATGAAGTTCCCATCAACTCTTAAGAATCTCCCTACCTTTTGATATTTTGAAAATAAGAAAAAAATATCAGCCCATATAAATTTGAAATACTCAGCCCATATGTCCATTTGCATTTATATTTATACAATGGACTAATGATGATTTAGCACATGACATATGAAGAATAAGAACTCAGGGAAACATTAAATCCACATATTCAGTCAGCACATTTACTAAGTGCCAACCACCAACACTGTCCCAGGGACTGTACTAAGCTCTAGAGATGTAGGAATAAGCAAAACAGATTTTCAAAATCCTTGCTTATATCAAACTTACATTTCAGTAGGTGTGTCCATTTGTATACAGTGTTGGGTCTCACCTGCGTCATTGACAGGAATTAGTCATAATCACCAATAAACATACAGGGCAAATTCTCAGTGAGTGCTTCCTCTAAGGCGAGGCTTCTGGCCAGTGCTCTGCATGCATTATCTCATTATTCTCTTCTTCCTAGGGATTAAAAACAGGCTTCAGAGAGATGTAGACACCTGTTCAAGGGGCCCTAGGAGGTAAGGGGTGGGCCAAGACTGAAACTCGTTTCTCCATATCTGCCTTTTAACTTGTACCTTTTCTTAGGGTGTGGAAGGGAGCTGATGGGGAGTGGTGGGGTTATGGCAAACTGGAGAGCAAACTCTGTGCAAAGGGAGCCACTATCTGGCCACTTGGCCCAGGGGAATGTGGTCCAGTGCAGCCAAGTTTTCTGATTTTTTCAAGAGAAGCCGGCAAACAGGATTTTGATGTGAAAACCAATTTTAAAAACACTGTGAAAGCCAATCAAAATCTGTCTGAGCATCATTCAGGCCACAGGTCTGCCCCTCCATGAAACAGCACCCCCCAAAACTAAATGTGGGTAGAAAAATGCAAATACAACTCTGGTTCTTGCACAAAGTAGTTGTCAGGTTGATTTGATAAGGCTAAGGCAAACAGGTGCCCCTGTTTACCAGTAGGGCAAAGTCCTTAATGAAAGGTAACTGAGGGAGCAGCTGGAGCATTTCAACCCCCTACCTTGGAGGAGGTTGCATTGAGCTATCTTAGGCTGGGTTGATAGGCCATGCTTATCGGAAAGGGAAAATTTAACTTCAGGGCGGGCTTCGTGTTGCATCTGAGGTCCTAATAACGATCACTATGCTGTCAGCACACAAGATGTAGTTCAAAATAATTCTCCTCCTAAAAGTCACATTCTGCTCGCCTCCTGGCCCTTCCTTGCCTCTGCGCCTCCGCCCCAGGCCTCCCACGCTCAGCAAGCCTTTCCTCTTACCCACTCCGTTTGCCAGGGGATGGCAGCCACAGGACAGACGGTGGTCTCATCACTGGGGTGGTCTGAGACTGGAACAGAGCTGGTTGCCTATAGGTGGCAGTGCCTCTTCCTGTCCTGGCCTTTGGAGGGAGGGAGGGGGCACAGGAGAGCTTCCACGTTTAGAAAACATTTGCACCAGACTTCCCTGGTGGCGCAGTGGTTGAGAGTCTGCCTGCCGATGCAGGGGACACGGGTTCGTTCCCCGGTTGGGAGGATCCCTCATGCCATGGAGCGGCTGAGCCCGTGAGCCATGGCCGCTGACCCTGCGCGTCCGGAGCCTGTGCTCCGCAACGGGAGAGGTCTCAGCAGTGAGAGGCCCACGTACCACAAAAAAAAAAACATTTGCACCATCAACAGACTGAAACTCTACAAGACAATGGTTTTACTTAAAATGTGTAAAGGAATTCCCATCTTCTGGATCTTAGCAAGATCAGAAAACCTCTGTTTACTACAGGAATTGTTTCAGAAAGGAAAGTGAAATCTGGCACATGAAAAATCCCCTTTCTACCCGCTCTCAAGATAGTAACTTTGCAGACATATGCCATGTGTATTTCATCACAGCAAAACAATGCTGTCGTGCACTGGGGACAGATTTGCTGCTGCTGCTGAGCTGCTGCTGCCACTGCCGCCTCCACCACCTCCTTCTGTTGCTTGGATAAAGCTGAGGCATGTGGCACTGCTGTGAGATTCTTAGAAGATGGGCAATTGTTCCTGGCTGGGACCCTACAAGTCGGTTTGTACCACGAGGCTCTAAATCCTAGCTCCTCTGGGCCCTGGGAGCCTTTCCTTTGGAAAACACACATGGTAAGGACTTAGACACTTTCTGAAAGGGATAGGACAAGGAAAACGTGTACTCTCCCCCATCCCTTGCTTGGACAATCATTTAAGACAGTGGTCCCCAACCTTTTTGGCACCAGGGACTGGTTTCATGGAAGACAATTCTTCCACGGACCGGGGGTGGGGTGGGGTGGGGGGATGGTTTCGGGGTGATTCATTTATTGTGCACTTTATTTCTATTATTATTACATTGTAATATATAATGAAATAATTATACAACTCACCATAATGCTGACAGGAGGCGGAGCTCAGGCAGTAATGTGAGCCATGGGGAGCAGCTGTAAATACAGATGAAGCTTCGCTTGCTCGTCTACCACTCACCTCCTGCTGTGTGGCCCAGTTCCTAACAGGCCACGGACTGAAACCGGTCCATGGCCCTGGGTTTGGGGACCCCTGACTTAAGAGGTGAAGTGACTTCTCCCACTCAGGGAGGCAGGGTAATGCTATGATTAGGAGTGTCCAGAGACCTGCATTCCAGCCCCAGTTCCCCTACATACTCATCTTGGAGCCCAGAACATTTTACTAAATGTTTTTGGGCCTCAGTTTTCTCATCTGTTAAGTGGAAATAATAATAGGCCCAGGCACATAGAGATGTCGCAAGGGTAAACTGATGCGCACAAAAGCTGCTCTCTTTGCACAGAGCACATCTCCAGGTCACCGAAGCCTCCATGTATCCTCACCATGGCTACCCTCCATCCACACCCTCGGAGAGGGAACAAGTTAAAAGGTATCTGCTTCATCTTGGCCCTACCACTAATTTCTGTGGCTCCTTGGTCAGGTGATCAGGAGTTACACATGATGACCAGGGCCACTCTAGTGCAATTCTTTTTTTTTTTTAAATTTTATTGAAGTATAGTTGATTTATAATATTGTGTTTAATTTCTGCTCTACAGCAAAGTGACTCAGTTATACATATATATATTCTTTTTCATATTCTTTTCCATTATGGCTTATCATAGGATATTGAATACAGTCCCCTGTGCTATACAGTAGAACCTTGTTGTTTCTCTCTACTGCAACTCTTTAGCTGCAGCAGGGGAGACCTTTGCACCCACTACCCCTAGAGCCTTATTTTGGACACCACCTTTGCCTGAATTTCCGGCTGCTTTGGCCACAGTCCAGATGAGAGTGTGCCTGTCGTCCACCTCCTGCTCCAGGCCCCTCCCTGGAGAGGTCACATTGACAGCTCTGTAGGTGTGGAGTCCACCTGCCTCAGAGTGGGAGGGGCACTGTGTACACATGCAGTTTCCTGGGCTCCATCCTAGACCCACTGCTTCCAAATCACTGGAGCAAGGGCCTAGGAATCTTCAAGTAACAAGCCCTCTGAGGGAGCAGAGCCCATAAAAGTTAGCATTTATGGCCCTCTGGTACCTCAAACTCTGTAGATGTTTTCCTCAACCTGTCTCTCCTCGTGTGTCTGGCTTAACTGGACCACCGTCCGGCAGGGAAGCCAGGCCTTCAAGCCAGAGATCTGAACTTCCCTGAGTTCAGGATAGCCATGATTACCTCGTAGCAGAGTTTGGCCCTTCTCCTTGCCCCACCGGTCCTTGTTCAGGCCTTCCCCGTGATTTCACACCAGAACCAGCAGTCTTGCTCTCCATGTGCCCAATCTGGAGGTCTTGATCTGAAATATAAACTTGGCCCTAATAATCTCTTACTTAAAATTCTCTAGGGGTTTCTCATCCCCTGCAGGATCAAGTCTGATGAGGCGTTTATTTATGTATTTTGGCCGTACCTCACGGCATGTGGGATCTCAGTTCCCTGACCAGGGATCGAACTCTTGCCCCCTGCAGTGGAAATTCAGAGTCTTAACCAATGGACTGGCAGGGAAGTCCTTGATGAGGCATTTAAAAGGCTTTCTCTTCAACCTCAGATCTCCTGCCAGTCCCCTAGAGGCAAAACTCCAACTAGACCTATGTTATGCTCAGGTCTTTGAATGTTCCATGGAGCTGCTCACCTCTGGGCTACTCTAGACACAGCACCCTCCACTGGAATACCCTTTCTCCTCTTCTACTCTTCCTTCAAGTCTTGGCTAAAATGTCACCTCCTCTGGGAAGCCTTCCCAGATGTTCCCAGGTAGCGCTGACTACTCCCTCCTCTTTCCCTGTACACGTCCCCAAAATATCACCCATGACCCTGTATTTGCCTTTATTTGCTTATGTGTTTCTGCTCCACTAGACCCATGAGGTATTTGCATTTTATTCATTTCAAATTCCACATCTTTATTGGGGCTGATAAGGTCGTACGTGATCTGGCTTCCGCCCAACTCTCCACCCTGTCTCGTACCCCTCTCTGCCCTACCCACTTCACTTAGTCACACTGGCCTTCAGACTGGTCCCAAGATTACCAAACTCCTTCCTGTTCTGGGTCTTTGTTCCCGCATTGACCTTTTTCTGGAATGGCCTCCCCTAGATCTTTCCATGGCTGTCTCCCTCTTGAGATTCAAACCTCTGTTCAAATGTCACCTCCTCAAGAATCACTTGGCCAACCAATCAAAAGTAATCTTCCTTCCCCCCATTCTCTCTTACATACCATATTTTCTTCCCTTCATAGCATTTATAGTTAATTCACTTTAAAAATCAGCCTTATTGAGGTATAATTTGCATACAATAGAATGCACATGTTTAAGGTGTACAGTTATGTGAGTTTTGACAAATACCCAAGTATCCACCACTCTACAAAAGATATAGAATATTTCCATAATCTGTACAATTTTCCTGAGTCCTCTTTCCAGTCAATATCCTCCCTCCCCATGGCCAGCCCCAGTCAATCTCAGCTCTGCTTTCTGTTCCCATAGCTTCATTTTGCTTGTTCTAGAACTTCATTTAAATGTAATCATCCAGGAATTTCCCTGGTGGTCTAGTGGTTAGAATCTGGCGCTTTCACTGCTGTGGCCTGGGTTCAATCTCTGGCCAGGGAACTGAGATCCCACAAGCCATGCAGTGCAGCCAAAAACAAAACAAAAAAAAACAGTGTAAATATAATCATCCAGTATGTACTCTCCTGTCTGGCCTCTTTCACTCAGCATAATGTTCTGGAGGTCCATTCATGTTGTAGCATTTATCAGCATTTGTTTCTTTTTAATACTGAGTAGTAAGCTATTGTATGAATATACCACAATTTATCTATTTGCTTGTTGATGGACACCTGGGCCATTTCCAGTTTTGGGCTATTATGAATAATGCTGCTTTGACTTACAGACATAGATAACAAACTTATGGGCTTCCCTGGTGGCGGAGTGGTTAAGAATCCGCCTGCCAATGCAGGGGACAAGGGTTCAAGCCCTGATCCGGGAAGTTCCCACATGCTGCGGAGCAACAAAGCCCGTGCGCCACAGCTACTGAGCCTGCGCTCTAGAGCCCACGAGCCATAACTACTGAAGCCCGCGTGCCTAGAGCCCATGCTCAGCCAACGCACTGAAAAGCCCACGCACTGCAACGAAGAGTAGACCCTGCTTGCCGCAGCTAGAGAAAGTGCGCACGCAACAAGGAAGACCCAACGCAGCCAAAAATAAATAAATAAAATAAATTAATAAATTAAAAAAAAAAGAAAACAAACTTATGGTACCAAAGGGGAAAAGGGTGGCAGAGGAATAAATAAGGAGTTTGGGATTAGCAGATACAAACTACTATATATAAAAGAGATAAACAACAAGGTCCTACTGTATAGCACAGAGAACTATATTCAATACCTTGTAATAAACTATAATGGAAAAGAATCTGAAAAAGAATATCTCTATCTATCTATCTATCTATGAATCACTTTGCTATATACCAGAAACTAAGATGACACTGTAAATCAACTATACTTCAATTTAAAAAAGCCTAAAATGAAATAAATAAATAAACCTGCTATGACAATTCATGACAAGCCTTTGTGTGGACATACATTTTCTTTTTTCTTTTCTTTTGTGTGTGTGTGTGTGCATGTGTGTTGCTAGTAATTACCTTATTCGCTTAATAAATATTTATTATGTACCAGGCCCCTGGGAACAGGAGTAGGGCCATGGAGAGAGGAGGACTGGAAAGAAGGAAAGCAGGACAATGGTGTGTTGCGGAGTTGGTCACCACTGTGGGCAAGTGGGGCTCAATCCAGTGGGGAGGATCTGCTGAGAAGCAACACGGAGGGCACCTCAGAACTGTCCACCGAGCATCAGAGAAGCAAGCATATATCTGTGGGTCCAGGGTTGCCCCAGTAGGGTTAAGTTCCTCACACTTCCAAGCCACAGTGCTTGAGTCCAGACACAAGCCTGGGCAGAAGGCAAGACCTGTGGGGAGCAGCTAACCCAGGGGCCTTTTACCTGCCCCAAAACTGGTTGCCACGGCGACGGCTGAGTAAAAGGTGGGCCAGGATGGGAGGAGGGTCACAAGAGGTCTCCGATACACATTCATTCAACAAATATTTATTGAGTGTCTCCTATGTGCCAAGCACTGGGTTAAGCACTGGAAACAGTCATCAAAAAGCCAATCCCTGTCCTTATGGGGGAGACAGACAGTAAACAGTTCAGTAATTGATACAGTATTGTATCAAGCAGAGAGGAGTGCCTTGAAGAAAAATAAAACAGGGTAGGAGAATTGTGAGCTGAGTGGAGGGATGGGGCTCATTTGGACCATCAGGGTAGGCCTCTGAGAAGTTGATATTAGACAGAGAGTAAATGGAGCGAGAAACTGAGTCACCTGGATACCGAGGGTAAGAACATTCCAGCGGAACAAGCTTAGGGTGTCAGAGAAACAACAGGGAGGTTGCTGCGGCTGGAGCCGAGTGAGACCCAGAGGTCAGGAGAGAGGGTCTGGCAAGCCTCAGAAATGAGCTTGAATTTTATTCTGAGTGTGATGTGAAGCATATTTTAAGAAGGGTCGTGACACAGTCTTACTTACGGTTTAAGAGTTATGTGGGGTAGTATTACACATGTATTAGAATGGCTGACATTTTTATAAAAAAGTGATAATACCCAATGCTGGCAGGAATGCAGAGCAACCGTAACTCTCATACAATGCTGGTGGGAATGCAAAATGGTAGAGCCAGCTGGCAAAACAGTTTAGCCATTTCACATAAATTTACACTTACCATGTGGGCTTCCCTGGTGGCGCAGTGGTTGAGAGTCTGCCTGCCGATGCAGGGGACACGGGTTCGTGCCCCGGTCTGGGAAGATCCCACATGCCGCGGAGTCTGCGTGTCTGGAGCCTGTGCTCTGCAACGGGAGAGGCCACAACAGTGAGAGGCCCGCGTACTGCAAAAAAAAAAAAAAATTTACACTTACCATGCAACCCAACAATACCACTCTTAGGTATTTACCCAAGTGAAGTGAAGCTTATGTTCTCACACAAACCTGTTGCACAGATGTTCACAGTAACTTGATTCATAATCACCAAACACTGGAAACAAATTCAAATATCCTTCAACTGGTGGACGGCTAAAGAGTGGCACATCCATGTAAGAATACTACTTAACAACAGAAAAGGACAAACTACCGATCATACATGCAACAACCTGGAAGAAGCTCAAGAACCTTACGCTTATTAGTGAAAAAATTCAATCTCAAAAGGTTGCATACTGTATGATTTCATTTTTACAACATTCTCAAAATGACAAAACTGTGGAGATGGAGAACAGATTAGTAGTTTCCAGGGGTCAGGGAGGAGGACCAGAGAGGCATGAAGTGGGAGTGGGTTTCACTACAAAGAGGTAGCACTATAGAGTTCCTCCTAGTGATGTTAACAGTTGTGATGTAACAGTTATCAATCTTTTTTTAAAAATTTATTTATTTATTATTATACAGCAGGTTCTTATTAGTTATCTATTTTATACATATTAGTGTATACATGTCAATCCTAATCTCTCAATTCGTCCCACCACCACCACCACCCCAACCCTGCTTTCCTCCCTTGGTGTCCATACGTTTGTTCTCTACATCTCTGTCTCTATTTCTGCCCTGCAAACTGGTTCATCTGTACCGTTTTTCTAGATCCAACATATATGCATTAATATATATTTGTTTTCCTCTTTCTGACTTACTTCACTCTGTATGACAGTCTCTAGGTCCATCCACGTCTCTACAAATGACCCAATTTCATTCCTTTTTATGGCTGAGTAATATTCCATTGTATATATGTACCACATCTTCTTTATCCATTCGTCTGTCAATGGGCATTTAGGTTGCTTCCATGTCCTGGCTATTGTAAATAGTGCTGCAATGAACATTGTGGTGTATGTGTCCTTTTGAATTATGGTTTTCTCTGGGTATATGCCCAGTAGTGGGATTGCTGGGTCATATGGTAATTCTATTTTTAGTTTTTTAAGGAACCTCCATGCTGTTCTCCATAGTAGCTGTATCAATTTACATTCCCACCAACAGTGCAAGAGGGTTCCCTTTTCTCCACACCCTCTCCAGCATTTGTTGTTTGTAGATTTTCTGATGATGCCCATTCTAACCAGTGTAAGGTGATACCTCATTGTAGTTTTGATTTGTATTTCTCTAATAATTAGTGATGTTGAGCAGCTTTTCGTGTGCCTCTTGGCCATCTATATGTCTTCTTTGGAGAAATGTTTGTTTAGGTCTACCTATTTTTTGATTGTTTTTTTTTTTTTTTTTTTGCGGTACGCAGGCCTCTTACTGTTGTGGCCTCTCCCGTTGCGGAGCACAGGCTCGGCGGCCACGGCTCATGGGCCCAGCTGCTCCGCGGCATGCAGGATCCTCCCGGACCAGGGCACGAACCCGTGTCCCCTGCTTCGGCAGGCACTGCGCCACCAGGGAAGCCTGGGTTGTTTGTTTTTTTTAATATTGAGCTGCATGAGCTGTTTATATATTTTGGAGATTAATCCTTTGTCTGTTGATTCATTTGCAAATATTATCTCCCATTCTGAGGGTTGTCATTTCGTCTTGTTTATAGTTTCCTTTGCTGTGCGAAAGCTTTTAAGTTTCATTGGGTCCCATTTGTTTATTTTTGTTTTTATTTCCATTACTCTAGGAGGTGGGTCAAAAAAGATCTTGCTGTGATTTATGTCAAAGAGTGTTCTTCCTATGTTTTCCTCTAAGAGTTTTATAGTGTCCGGTCTTACATTTAGGTCTTTAATCCATTTTGAGTTTATTTTTGTGTATGGTGTTAGGGAGTGTTCTAATTTCATTCTTTTACATGTAGCTGTCCAGTTTTCCCAGGACCATTTATTAAAGAGACTGTCTTTTCTTCACTGTATATCCTTGCCTCCTTTGTCATAGATTAGTTGACCATAGGTGTGTGGGTTTATCTCTGGGCTTTCTATCCTTTTCCATTGATCTATATTTCTGTTTTTGTGCCAGTACCATATTGTCTTGATTACTGTAGCTTTGTAGTGTAGTCTGAAGGCAGGGAGTCTGATTCCTCCAGCTCTGTTTTTTTCCTCAAGACTGCTTTGGCTCTTCGGGGGCTTTTGTGTCTCCATACAAATTTTAAAGATTTTGTGTTCTAGTTCCATAAAAAATGCCACTGGTAATTTGATAGGGATTGCATTGAATCTGTAGATTGCTTTGGGTAGTATAGTCATTTTCACAATATTGATTCTTCCAATTCAAGAACATGGTATATCTCTCCATCTGTGTTTGTGTCATCTTTGATTTCTTCATCAGTGTCTTATAGTTTTCTGCATACAGGAATTTTGTCTCCTTAGGTAGGTTTATTCCTAGGTATTTTATTCTTTGTGTTGCAATGGTGAATGGGATCGTTTCCTTAATTTCTGTTTCTAATCTTTCGTTGTTAGTGTATAGGAATGCAAGAGATTTCTGTGCATTAATTTTGTATCCTGCAACTTTACCAAGTTCATTGATTAGCTCTAGTAGTTTTCTGGTGGCATCTTTAGGATTCTCTATGTATAGTGTCATGTCATCTGCAAACAGTGACAGTTTTACTTATTTTTTCCAATTTGTATTCCTTTTATTTCTTTTTCTTCTCTGATTGCTGTAGCTAGGACTTCCAAAACTATGTTGATAATAGTGGCGAGAGTAGACATCCTTGTCTTGTTCCTGATCTTAGAGGAAATGCTTTCAGTTTTTCACCATTGAGAATGATGTTTGCTGTGGGTTTGTTGTATAAGGCCTTTATTATGTTGAGGTAAGTTCCCTCTATGCTCACTTTCTGGAGAGTCTTTATCATAAATGGGTGTTGAATTTTGTCGAAAGCTTTTTCTGCATCTGTTGAGATGATCATATGGTTTTTATTCTTCAGTTTGTTAATATGGTGTATCACATTGATTGATTTGCATATATTGAAGAATCCTTGCATCCCTGGGATAAATCCCACTTGATCGTGGTGTATGATCCTTTTAATATGTTGTTGGATTCTGTTTGCTAATATTTCGTTGAGGATTTTTTTTTCCTGTGGTACGCGGGCCTCTCACTGTTGTGGTCTCTCCCGTTGTGGAGCATAGACTCTGGACGCGCAGGTTCAGCGGCCATGGCTCACAGGCCTAGCCGCTCCGTGGCACGTGGGATCTTCCCAGACCGGGGCACGAACCCGTGTCCCCTGCATCGGCAGGCGGACTCTCAACCACTGCGCCACCAAGGAAGACCCTTGTTGAGGATTTTTGCATCTATATTCATCAGTGATATTGGTCTGTAATTTTCTTTTTTTGTACTATCTTTGTCTGGTTTTGGTGTCAGGGTGATGGTGGCCTCGTAGAATGAGTTTGGGAGTGTTCCTGCCTCTGCAACTTTTTGGAAGAGTTTGAGAAGGATGGGTGTTAGCTCTTCTCTAAATGTTTGATAGAATTCACCTGTGAAGCAATCTGGTGCTGGACTTTTGTTTGTTGGAAGATTTTTAATCACAGTTTCTATTTCATTACTTGTGATTAGTCTGTTCATATTTTCTATTTCTTCCTGGTTCAGTCTTGGAAGCTTATACCTTTCTAAGAATTTGTCCATTTCTACCAGGTTGTCCATTTTATCGGCATAGAGTTGCTTGTAGTAGTCTCTTAGGTTGCTTTATATTTCTGCCATATCCATTGTAACTTGTCCTTTTTCATTTCTAATTTTATTGATGTGAGTCCTCTCCCTCTTTTTCTTGATGAACCTGGCTAAAGGTTTATCAATTTTGTTTATCTTCTCAAAGAACCAGCTTTAGTTTTATGGATCTTTGCTATTGTTTTGTGTCTATTTCATTTATTTCTGCTCTGATCTTTATGATTTCTTTCCTTCTACTAACTTTGGGTTTCGTTTATTCTTCTTTCTCTAGTTCCTTTAGGTATAAGGTTAGATTGTTTGAGATTTTTCTTGTTTCTTGAGGTAGGCTTGTATTATTATAAACTTCCCTCTTAGAACTGCTTTTGCTGCACCCCATAGGTTTTGGATCATCGTGTTTTCGTTGTCATTTGTCTCTAGGTACTTTTTGATTTCCTCTTTGATTTCTTCAGTGATCTCTTGGCTATTTAGTAACGTATTACTTAGCCTCCATGTGTTTGTGTTTTTTACGTTTTTTTCCCTTTAATTGATTTCTAATCTCATAGCGTTGTGGTTGGAAAAGATGCTTGATATGATTTCAGTTTTCTTAAATTTACCAAGGCTTGATTTATGACCCAAGATGTGATCTATCCTGGAGAATGTTCCGTGTGTACTTGAGAAGAAAGTGTATTCTGCTGTTTTCAGATGGAATGTCCTATAAATATCAATTAAATCTATCTGGTCTATTGTGCCATTTAAAGCTTGTGTTTCCTTATTAATTTTCTGTCTGGATGATCTGTCCATTGGTGTAAGTGAGGTGTTCAAGTCCCCCACTATTATTGTGTTACTGTCGATTTCCTCTTTATAGCTGTTAGCATTTGCCTTATGTATTGAGGTGCTCCTATGTTGGGTGCATATATATTTATAATTGTTATATCTTCTTCTTGGATTGATCCCTTGATCATTATGTAGTGTCCTTCCTTGTCTCTTGTAACATTCTTTATTTTAAAGCCTATTTTATCTGATATGAGTATTGCTACTCCAGCTTTCTTTTGATTTCCATTTGCATGGAATATCTTTTTCCATCCCCTCACTTTCAGTCTGTATGTGTCCCTAGGTCTGAAGTGGGTCTCTTGTAGACAGCATATATATGGGTCTTGTTTTTTGTATCCATTCAGCGAGACTGTGTCTTTTGGTTGGAGCATCTAATCCATTCACATTCAAGGTAATTATCGATATGTATGTTCCTATTACCATTTTCTTAATTGTTTTGAGTTTGTTTTTGTAGGTCCTTTTCTTCTCTTGTGTTTCCCACTTAGAAACGTTCCTTTAGCTTTTGTTGTAGAGCTGGTTTGGTGGTGCTGAATTCTCTTAGCTTTTTCTTGTCTGTAAAGCTTTTGATTTCTCCATCAAATCTGAATGAGATCCTTGCCGGGTAGAGTAATCTTGGTTGTAGGCTCTTCCCTTTCATCACTTTAAATATTTCATGCCACTCCCTTCTGGCTTGTAGAGTTTCTGCTGAGAAATCAGTTGTTAACCTTATGGGAGTTCCCTTGTATGTTATTTCGTTTTGTTGCTTTTAATACTTTTTCTGTCCTTCATTTTTGTCAATTTGATTACTATGTGTCTCAGCGTGTTTCTCCTTGGGTTTATCCTGCCTGGGACTCTCTGTGCTTCCTGGACTTGGGTGGCTATTTCTTTCCCCATGTTAGCAAGTTTTTGACCATAATCTCTTCAAATATTTTCTTGGGTCCTTTCTCTCTCTCTTCTCCTTCTGGGATCCCTATAATGTGAATGTTGGTGCGTTTAATGTTGTCCCAGAGGTCTCTTAGGCTGTCTTCACTTCTTTTCATTCTTTTTTCTTTATTCTGTTCCATGGCAGTGAATTCCACCATTCTGTCTTCCAGGTCACTTATCCGTTCTTCTGCCTCAGTTATTCTGCTATTGCTTCCTCCTAGTGTATTTTTTATTTCAGTTATTGTATTGTTCAGCTCTGTTTGTTTGTTCTTTAATTCTTGTAGGTGTTTGTTCTTTAATTCTTCTAGGTCTTTGTTCAACATTTCTCTTTTTTTAAAAATAAATTTATTTATTTATTTTTGGTTGCATTGGGTCTTTGTTGCTGCACATGGGCTTTTCTCTAGTTGTGGCAAGCAGGGGCTACTCTTCATTGTGGTGCACAGGCTTCTTATTGCAGTGGCTTCTCTTGTTGTGGAGCATGGGCTCTAGGCGCACGGGCTTCAGTAGTTGTGGCACGTGGGCTCAGTAGTTGTGGCTTATGGGCTGTAGGGTGCAGGCTTAGTAGTTGTGGTGCATGGGCTTTGTTGTCCATGGCATGTGGGATCTTCCTGTACCAGGGTTCAAACCCACGTCTCCTGTATTGGCAGGCAGATTCTTAACCACTGTGCCACCAGGGAAGCCCTGTTAAACATTTCTTGCATCTTCTCGATCTTTGCCTCCATTCTTTTTCTGAGGTCCTGGACCTTCACTATCATTATTCTGAATTCTTTTTCTGGGATGTTGTCTATCTCCACCTCATTTAGTTGTTTTTCTGGGGTTTTATCTTGTTCCTTCATCTGGTACATTGTCCTCTGCCTTTTCATTTTGTCTATCTTTCTGTGAATGTGGTTTTCATTCCACAGGCTGCAGGACTGTAGTTCTCCTTGCTTCTGCTCAACAGTAACAATCTTGACCGTGGTGGTAGTTACAAAAATCTCTACTTGGGATTTAAGTGCATAGAACTAAACATACACCCCCCCACACACACACGAATGAATGCAGGTTAAAAATTGGTAGGGCTTCCCTGGTGGCGCAGTGGTTGAGAGTCTGCCTGCCGATGCAGGGGACACGGGTTCGTGCCCCGGTCCAGGAAGATCCCACATGCTGCAGAGTGGCTAGGCCCGTGAGTCATGGCCGCTGAGCCTGAGAGTCTGGAGCCTGTGCTCTGCAACGGGAGAGGCCACAACAGTGAGAGGCCTGCGTACCACAAAAAAAAAAAAAAAAAAAAAATTGGTGAAAACTGAATAAGTTCTGTTGTCTAGTTAACAGTAATGTACCACTGCAAGTGTCCTAGTTTCGATATTTTACTACAGCTCAATGTAAGATGTCATTTTTATGGGAAGATGGTTAAAGGGTACATGAGACTCTTTTATTTTTGCAACGTCCTATGAGTCTATAACTATTTCAAAACTAAAAGTTTAGAAATAAAACTCTAGTTGGGAATTCCCTGGAAGTCCAGTGATTAGACTTGGCACTCTCACTGCTGGGGCCTCAGGATTCCATCCCTGGTTGGGGAGCTAAGATCCTACAAGCTGCTGGGCTCGGCCAAAAACAAACAAACAAACAAAAAAAAACCCCTCTAGCAAGTGGATAAAAACTATAAAAGTCTTTTTTGAAATTTGGGAAATTTGCAAATGGATGAATAGTAGATGACACTTGGGAATTTATTGTCACCTTTCTTAGGTGTGATAACATATGGTCATCACTCATTCTTAGGTGATATGTGTTGAAGTTTTAGAGGTGAAGTGTCAGTGCCTACAACTTACTTTCCAATGGTTCAGCAAATATATGCCTGTTATAGATGTTATTTTAAAATATAGCAAAATGCAAACAATTATTGAATATAGGTGGTAGATTTAAAGATATTCACTCTATTATTATTATTATTATTTTGGCTGTGTGGTTTGTGGGATCTTAGTTCCCTGACCAGGGATTGAACCCAGGCCACAGTAATGAAAGCACTGAGTCCTAACCACTGGACCGCCAGGGAATTCCCACACTATTATTCTTTTAAATTTATATTGGAAACATTTTAGAATGAAAAGTTAAAGAGAAAAGGGACAAACTGCTGATATGTACAACAATGTGGGTGAATCTCAAAAGCATTAAGGTAAAAGAAAGAAGCGGACTCAAGGCTACATACTGTAAGAATCCATTTTGGAAAAGGCAAAACTATAAGGACAAAATCAGATCAGTGGTTTCCAGTGGCTGGGGTTGGGGGAGAGGTCTTATTTATCACTAAAGAGCAAGAGGAAAATTTGCAGGGGGGACACATTCTATATTTTGATTGTGATGGTGGTTTCATGTCTGTGTTTGTTGAAACTCACAGAACTGTACACTCAAAAAGATAAATTTTAATGTGCGTATAACACCCCCCCAAAAAGCAGAGGAAAGTAACATGTATAGAAGAACCATTAAAACACAAGCTACTAAAGACCTAAATATAAGACCAGACACCTTAAAACTCCTAGAAGAGAACATAGGCAAAACATTCTCTGACATAAATCGTACCAGTGTTTTCTTAGGTCAGTCTCCCAAGGCAATAGAAATAAAAGCAAAAATAAACAAACAGGACCTAATCAAACTTATAAGCTTTTGCACAGCAAAGGAAACCATAAGAAAAAAATGAAAAGACAACCTACAGACTGGGGGAAAATATTTGCAAATGTTGCGCTCAACAAGGGCTTAATTTGCAAAATATATAAACAGCTCATACAACTCAACAACAAAAGGACACAAACAACCCAATCAAAAAATGGGCAGAGAACCTAAATAAACATTTCTCCAAAGAAGACATACAGATGGCCAATAAGCACATGAAAAGATGCTCAACATCACTAATTATGTGAGAAATATAAATCAAAACTACAATGAGGAACTACCTCACACCAGCGAGAATGGCCATCATTAAAGAGTCTACAAATAACAAATGCTGGAGAGGGTGTGGAGAAAAGGGAACCCTGTTACACTGTTGGTGGGAATGTAAATTGGTGCAGCCACTATGGAAAATAGTATGGAGGTTCCTCAAAAAAACTAAAATTAGAGATGCCATATGATCCAGCAATCCCACTCCTGGGCATATACCCAGACAAAACTCTAATTCAAAATGACACATGCATCCCTATATTCAAAGCAGCACTCTTTACAATAGCCAATACATAGAAACAACCTAAATGTCCATCGACAGATGAATGGATAATGAAGATGTGGTACATATATACAATGGAGTACTACTCAGCTATCAAAAAGAATGAAATAATGCCATTTGCAGCAACATGGATGGACCCAGAGATTATCATACTAAGCAAAGTAAGTCAGAAAGAGAAAGACAAATACCATATGATATCACTTATATGTGGAATCTAAAATATGACACAAATCAATATATCTATGAAACAAAAACAGACTCACAGATATAGAGAACAGATTTGTGGTTGCCAAGGGGGAGGCAGGGTAGGGGAGGGAAGGATGGGGAATTTGGGATTAGCAGAGGCAAACTATTATATATAGGATGGATAAACAACAAGGTCCTACTGTATAGCACAGGGAACTATATTCAATATCCTGTGACAAACCATAATGGAAAAGAACATGAAAAAGAATATATATACGTATGTATGTATGTATAACTGAGTCACTTTGCTGTACAGAAGAAATTAACATGACATTGTAAGTCAACTATACTTCAATAAAGTTTTTAAAAATTACAATAAAACACAAGCTATAGGGGGACAAAGATCTTATCTAAGACTTGTTTGTTGTCCTTATAACACACTTGGCATCTAATAAGCACTGAATAAATATTAGCTTGTATGTGCAGTAAGTTCCCCCCACCAAGCCCACCAAAAAAACCCCCTGTATTCCAGGGACCCTCAGCTGTGCAGGGCTCTGTAGTACAGGCTGGGCATGAAGCAGCTGCTCCATGACTGTTTGTAGAATGGGTGATTTGGCCTTGTCTTACTCACATGGATTTGATGTATTTCCTGCTACATCCTCTGGAACAGTGAGGTCCTTCGGTGTCCTGTATCCTGATGCTCTCTGTGGCTATGTTAGGGACCAGCAACAGCTCCAGGAAGTGGCACCTGGCTGCTTCAACAGAGGCCCAGGAAAAGGCATTTGCCTTTCTCCTGAGACTTGTAAATCCAAACCAAACTTCCTTCTCCATGCAGCAAAAACTAGTTCGTATTAAAAAGAAAAAAAGAAGTCAGAAATTCTCTTTGCAAACATAAAATGCTAAACAAACATGACACTTAATTTTCCAACATAACTACTATTTGGCTTTCTCAGTACCAAGTCCCTTCACAGGTTCCCTGTTATCCTCATAGCACTTGAATGTGGTGGCTATTGTTAGTAGCCCCATTGCACAGGTGAGATAACTGAGGCTCAGACAGGTGAAATGACTTGCCCTTGGCCACACCCTGGGTTGCTCTAACAGCCGACCCTACTGCTTACTTACCTGCTTTACTATGTGCTCTTTCACAGAGCGTGCCGCCCCCCACCCTGCCCCCTTTCAGCCACTAGCCCTACCCCTACCCAGCAGACAGCCTTTATGTACAAACACTGTGGGTCCAACAGCATCATATGGGCCATGAAACTCTTCTTCTGACACAGAATGGAATGTTCTCTCTGCGGTGGGGTGAGCAGTCACATCTAGGTCAAATATGGAAGGGAAGGGGCGGGTGGGGTGAAGGAAGGGAAGGGGAGGAGAGAACATGCAGAAAACACCAGATGCTCTTTCTAGTTTTTAAAAAACACAGGCATTAGGGAACACAGATTTTATCACAGGCTGTTAGGAGGGAGAAGGGGGAGGGGGAAGAACAGGCTGTGGAGGAAGACAGGGCTTCTATCCAGACCTTAGAATTGGGTCTGGGTCCCAATGATAATGATAATAATGATGGTGAATGATGACAACAATAGTCACAGATGCTGTGTGCCAGGTGCCGAGCCAAGCGCTCCACATGAATTATCTCAGGTAACATTCTCAGTAACTTTTCAGAATTAACTACTATTATTTTCATTCCCATTTTTCAGATTAGGAAACTGAGGCCCGGAGAGTACATACAAAGAATCATATATTTTCATATGTACAGACTCATGTAAATTCATTGAATGAGGTCAGGAAGGACACACATCAATCTAACAGTAGCAATTACCTGAGGGTGTGTGTGTGTGTGTGTGTGTGTGTGTGTGTGTGTGTGTGTGTGTGACAAAGGTGAGGAGCTGTAACTTTTTATTGTATTGTGTAATATTTTTTACAAAGGGAATGTGTATCCCAGTATGTGCTAATAAAGAAAGAAGGAAGGAAGGAAGGGAAGAGAATGGAAAAAGAAAAAAAAGAAAGAAAGAAAGAAAGAGAAAGGAAGAAAGAAAGAATAAAAGAAAAGAGTGGGTGGTTTTAAAGGCTGTGCCCAGGGATCCCCTAATTTGGAGCTGGGTCTCTCAGACTGCAGATCCCAGTTCCTAACCATAAGGTAGCACTGCTTTTCAAAGAAAGTCCCGAGTTCTTGCCCCAAACTCCTGACTGTGGGCAGCAAGGAGGAAATGACTTCTGAGAGGCGTCGGCCCGTTGCCCCACCCGCCTTCCCTGGGATTCCTGGGGGGACAGGGCCAGTCGCGTGTCTCAGCCCCCGGGGGAGCCCAGTGCTCGCCATCCAAGCCCGGGGCCCGCCCACTGTCACGGAACGGACTCCGGGCCAATCAGCCCCGGGTGATGCCACGCCGGGAGACTACAGTGGCAGGAAATCAAGGTCAAGGCTCCGGACACAATGGGGCCATTGTCGGTCTCCAGTCAGTTGACTTTCAAGCAGCAGTTCTCCATCCACCCTTTCTCCTTCTCCCCATCCCCGCCCCCTGCCAGGAAGTCATCCAAACCCACTGCCTCCTTTTCAGCCTCCGCCCGAAGGAAGCCGCTTTCCGTATCCTACCCCAGACCCGGGAGGCCGGGCGACCCCGTGCGTGGTCTGTTACATCCACCAGGTGGCGACAGAGCACCGCACTTCTGAGGGCGGGTGGGGAGGCAGGGGCCGGCGCCGATCTGGGCGAGGGGGGACCCAGCACTTCTTGTTTTATCCAAAAAACCAAGTCAGATTATATTTTCCCTCACTTGTACTCTGAGACCACCGGGACCTGGAGTCTCAAGGCAAATGGCAAAACGGCCGTAAACAACAGCACTTTCCTTGACGGAGAGGAAAGCCGAACGGAAACCTCTTTACTCTGGAAATCATAGCATGTGGAACTTGACCACCTCTCTGGTCTGGGTTAATCAACTGGCTGATTGATTGGTTATGTTCGTATATAAAAGTCATCTCCAAAAGGTCTTCCCGCCCGCTGCTCCTCGCCCCCACCCCCCCAGTCTAAGTTATGCCCCCGCTGTTGTTCTGCCTTAGAATCGGCTGTAGTTTTCCTTCTTGGCGTGTATCACAATTTGTAACTGGACACATATTTGTTTGATTCTTTTCCACTGGTATATATGCTCCATGAGAGCAGGCACCGGGTCCGCTTTTCTTCACCAATGCATCCTTGGTGCCTAGTATAGGATCTGGCACACAGTAGGTGTTCAATAAATAATTGTCAACCTAATAAATGAATGAGGGCCCTATTGAGAAATGGGAGTAGGAACAGGGCTTCAGGATCCTGACAGTTCAGCATGTGTGAATACAGGCAGTGCCTGGGCCCATTAACAGGCTGCACCTGCCCCAAACTATCAAATTAGAGAGTCTGCCCCTGACAGAGAAGAGCTTGGGGTTAAGACTTCTGATTCTGGGCTCTGGCCACCTGGCTCCACAATCTTCCCTCCACCCTGCACATGATGGGCAACTTTGCACATATCACTTAATATTTCTGAGTTTCAGTTTCCTCATCTGTTGACCCAGTGGAACCTCAGGCCCTTCCTGGATCAATTAAGTGGTCAGATGGGAGAAGATTCAAAACATATGCACCCCAGTACACAGGATCCTCCTGACATTTGCTGTCCTCACTTGTGTCACCCGGGGACATGCCCACACCATAGCAGATCCTCAGCCTCAGCCCTGGGGAAGGAAGAAGAGCCTTTCAGGGAGGTGACCAGGAGAAGTCTGTCACTGGCTCAAAAAGGCCTAGGAAGGGGATCCTGGGCAGCATGCCAACCCCTGAGGTCAGCATTCCCCATTGTTACCAGGGACTCTTGCAGCCCCTCTGCAAAGTGGAATAGGAAGCAAGCCAGAGGATCTGAGGGCTCAAACACTCAAGCCAGCTGCACATCACACATCGAGGTAGCTGCGAGCACAGACCCTGGAGGCCTATCCCAGCTCTGTGGCTTGCCAGCTTTGGCAAATTATTTCCCCTAAGCCTCAGTCTCCTTGCCTATAAAATAGGGGCGATGATAATAGCACTGAACTCCTGGGGCGGTTTTGAGGATTTAGTGAGATAATACATGAAACATCCTGGCACACAGTGGGTGCTGAATAAACATTAATGTTACTACTATTAAACATTCTTTCTTTAGCTCCTTTATCACAATGTTCTGTCAGTTTGGAGTTAAGGGACCTGAGACCCAGAGAGATAAAGTAACTTGCTTAGGGTCCCAGGATTCAAACCCAGGTTCCTTTGATTCCAGAGCCTGGGCTCCTGGGAGGTGAAGGAGGTGGTCCCTGGTTCCCCAGGCATGGTGGGGTCAGAGCAGGCAGCAGTGGAGAGGTGGGGAGAGAACCTCCCAGGGCAGGTGGGTGCTGAGGGCACCTACAGAGCCTGGTGTGTCAGCCTGAGCCACAAATCTCCGCTCACCTGTGCCCCTAGGAGGTTATGGTCCCTGATCACCCACTCTGTCCTCTTGGGCTTGGGCCCCTCCTTCTCTCCTCTTCCCTCTCGAATGCAGTCATCTCGACTAACAAAAGTGACCATGGCTACTCTGACGTGTGAGTGATGCCTGCTGGCCAGGCCAAGCCAGTCAGTGTGCCAAGCTGAGCTCGGGCCCCTTCCCATGCGTCAGGGTGCACGGGCCCTTCCACCCCAGCAGTAGAACCATCCTGCTCCCTCCCCAGCTCTGCAAAGGTGGGCCAGGAGCTGGGGCAGAACTCAGCATGAGGAAGAAGAGGTCAGAAGGGTTGCAGAGCATAGAAGATGCTGCCCTGTGAGGCCTTGGGTTTGGGAGTGAGCGGGCCTGGCGGGGGAAGGGAAGAGGCAGTCCAGCTTCGTTCACCCTCTGGAGTCAGTGAGACCTCGTTTGAGTCCTGACACTGTCACTTAGTAACTATATGACTTAGGGAAGTCACTTAACTTCTCTGAGCCTCAGTCGTCTCATCTGTAAAATGGGGTTATTAAAATCTCCTGAGGTTTGTGGGGACTTCAAAAGATAATGAAAAATGTGGGAGCTCAGTGCAGACACCTAGCCAACCCTCCATGCATAATCTCCTTTGCTGCTGCTGCTGTGGCCACTGCTACTGGTATTGATGACACCTTGGGGACAAGGCCATGCAAAGAATTTGGCCAGCTTCTGGAAGAAGGTCAACCAGGTCAGCTGGAGGAGGTTTCCTCCTGGCCTGGTCCCCCTGATAATGACACCAGGTCCTTGGACCTGAACTAGGAAGCTCAGAGGTCCTGGAAGGGAGAGTCGCCCTCCCCCACTCCACCCCCACTCCCAGCAGGTGGTGTCCTGCCAGCCTGTGAGGTGGGATGGGGTCCCCTTACCCTGAGGCAGCCTGGTTTCTCTTCCTTTCCTCTCACTGCTTCTTTGTCTCTAACTATTGCCAATGCCAGAGACCTGCTTCTCTGTGAGGGGGCAGGGTGGGGGGCAGGGTGGAGAGAAGACCAAGGGAGCTGGGAGATCAGAGGCAGGAATTTCTCCAGTGTATAAAGAGGATAGGGGTCACTTCTCTCTTAGGCTGAAATTGGTGACATTAGGTAATGTATTTAAGACTTTTGTCCCCATACCCTTCCACCTCCTTAGCTCTTTTTCTAAGCATGGTGCTGTTTACATAGTAAAAGGATGGAAGCTTTAATGAAGAAATAAAAATGACTAACGGACAACAGAATATGCAGTCCAGTTGGCCATCTGACACCCCATTTCCAGGGCCGGGGGGCTGTTGCTCCCATATCCTAGCCTGTGTCCCCACTTAAGCCGAGAGCAGACGAGGCTGGGCCTGGTAGAGGGCAGCACAGGTTTGGGCTCAGGCTGGGACTGAAATCCTGCCCTTCAGCCCTTTTCCGAAATACCGGCTTGAGCAGGGGCCCCTTGAGAACCCGGAAGGCTCTGAAGTCCTGTTCCTCAGGCAGGATCTTTCTGTCCGGCAGATGGGCTCTCCCTCCAGCTCCATTTCCATTCGCCTCTGCTCCATCCCTACCCAGTTCCCCCCAGATACCGGAGAGGGAAAACTTCCAGCCTCTTTAGGGTCTGAACCCTTGAGGACTCCTTAGCCCCTACTGGGGCCTGGCCTGAGGGAGCGGGCAAGCTCCCCGGGGGAGGCCGGCCCCAGTGTGTGGAGCCTCTGGAGCTCCCGATCTGAGCTTCGATTAGGCTGGAATGTTCCCGGTCCGGTTCGCAGCGATGTCCGCAGGGAGATTGTGGGAGGGTGTCTGGCTGTCCCAGGTTCCTTGGGCTTGGAAACGCTGTGGCTTCTGGCCTGCCCATCCACCCTCTCCTCTTGCCTCTGCTCCCCTCACCCCCCATTTCTCAGCGGCTCTCAAAGGGCTTAGGCTTCCCTGGGCCTTGCTCTTGTGGTCCCCTCTGCCCCTACCTCCAGTCATCCCTTCCTCTCCCTAATTTAACTTTTACTCTTTCTTTAGGACTCCCCTCCAGGAAGCCTTGCTGATCCCTCCCCGTCTCAGGCTGGGCTGGCTGTCCCTCCACACCTCCACACGCTGTCTCCAGGGTACTCGCCTGGTAAAGCATCTGTCCCCTTTCACTGCCAGAGGACAGGGACGCTGCCATCGCTGGACCTACATGTGGAAGGGGCTCAATTGGAATCAACCAATGAATGGCGGTCACCTTCGGGCTTTAGGTCAAACACCTTATGTACACCTGCGGCTGCCTCTCCCCTCTATAAGTCCTGGGGTTTAGGGCCCCTTTCTCTTCTGCTTACCCCCACCCCTGCCCCCCACTGCCATCACCTGATAAAGGCCATGGAGATGGTGCCACAGAGGAGTTAACAGGGGGCTACCTGGCAGATGAGGGACCCAGCTTTCCCAGCTGGGAAAGACCTTGACCCCGGTTTCCTCTTCTGTAAAATGAATAATTTATAGCACCTTCTTAGGGTGGTTTAAGGACTGAATGTAATAATCCCCATATTGAACCCCTTCCCTCCCCCTGGCTCCTCTGGGCAAGTGGCCACTCTCTTTCCCCAAAAGGTCTGTGGTTTCCTCTGGGGCGGGGAGGGCAGCTCTGGGTTCTGCACCACATCCTGTTTGCAGAAGTTCTGCACCCCTCGCCCCCACCCCATTCCCTCCCTAGGTCCACACCTTTCCATAACACAGAAGCCAGGGCTGCTCTGGGATGAAGTGATGTGGTAGAGCTTCCAGGGGAAGCTCTGGGCACACGGGATAAATGAGTGGCTTCAGTGGCAGGTTCTCTGCCCATGTGTTCGTGTTTGGCCTTGAGCTCAGAAGGTGCCTCTGGCTCCAAGGGTGTGTCCTCGATCCTATGCCCACCTGCCTGCCAGGTGCCAGGCTCTGAGAAGTCACCACCTAGGCCCAAGGTGGGGAGCAGATCAGGAAGCCCAGGTATCTGGGGAGCTCAGCTCTCAGAGACATGAGTGAGCAGCCACCTCCCTGCCCTGGCATCTGGAGGCCTCACTGCCCATCCTCCGGCCACCATCCCCAAGGCCACAGGAAGACAGTCTGTGTGGAGGCAGGATGAACTTGACCAAGGGCGGAGGCCAGCATGGCACCCACTCCTTCTCTCCAGTGCTCTTCCCTCTCCCAGCTCTGGGCTCTGGAGGATGGTCTGTAGGAGAGAAGGAAGGTGTGAACCCTGGAGGAACACAGATGTCAGTTTTAATCCTAATTGGCTGTGTGTGAATTTGGCCAAATTACCTCATTTCTCTGAGCCTCAGTTTCCTAAGCTATAAAATGGGGATGAAAAAAAAAGAAAAAAAAAATGGGGATGACAACGGCAGTTCTCTCTGAGAAAGTCGTGAGGATTAAATACTAAAATTCATGCAGTGCGTGGGGCTCAGAGTGCACATATTAAGTGAACAATATGTGGTAGTGTTACCGTTATTATTACCTGTCCCTTGCTGTGTTCCCAGCATCTACCCAGGATACCTTAATGCTGTCCAACCTAACAGAATCAGAATTCATTGAACATTTATAATACCTTAAAGAGGAGCTCAGTCAACCTAATGAGAGGAGAAAGGTGCCCACCAGGTTCTAAGGCATGGAATGCTCTCCTTTTCTGCCCCTACCCCTGCCTGGAGCCCCAGGTGGTCCTGCTGCTAGCCTTAGCTCTTCCACGTCTAAAAGCTCAAGGAGGTCTTGCTTCACCTTCCTCCTGTGAGGAACTCAGGCAGGCGGGCAGCCCTGCCATTTGAGGCCCAAGTGCCCTGGCTGGGATGTGTGCCTGGCTAGAAAGTGCTAACAAGGATCATGACTTTGCTCAGTGCTCGCTTCTAGCTTTCCAATGAGGATTTTCAAACTTTCCTCTCCACAGAGACGATGATACCAGCAGGGCAAGTGGCCTCTTTCTCTGTGCTTGGGTCTCAAGGGCAACCAAATCCAGCCACAAAGCTTTGTAGCCACCGTGAATGTGGAGTGGCTGGCAGAGGGGAAAGGGAGAGGCCAAGAGACCCACATCCCCAAAGGCCTGGGCCACAGAGGGAAGCAGGTGTGTAAAGCACTCCCCTGGATCCCAGGCTCTGGCCTCACTATGTGGAGCACACAGGAGGTAACATCCACCACATCCGTAAAGACAAAAGGAAGCGAATGCAGAGGCACAGCTGCCTGTGGGTCTAGGCCACCTTATCCACCATAGGCTACTGCTGGCTAACTCGTGGCAGCCGCATAGGCACTTGTGTGTCAGCTGAGGGAGCCTGGCATTATTCCCAGGCAGGCCACCCTGGAATCCCCTTTTGGTGACACCAAGAGGCACGAGAGAGAGGCTCTGCCCAAGGACTGAGGCTAGTTGGTGGAGCTCAGGAGGCTGGGACACAGCGGCCCCACAGCCTGAAACCCCACCCCTCTACGGTCCTGGAAACTTCAGTCAGTGGCCACAAGGGGCACTGTGGCCTCCTGCCACCAACGGGCGGCAAGGAAAAGCGACTGGCATCCTCAGAGAGAGAGGCTGGCAGAATTCCTGAGTGTGGGGGTGAGGGATAGGGTACAGGGAGGGGCCTTCTCGAAGCTCTGAGGTCATGTTTCATGAGGAAGATAAGCACCATACCAGGTTCTGCCAGGTCTGGGTCCCCGTCAGTCCCCTCCTACTGCCCCTCCCCCTCAGCCGGTCTTCCCCCTCTCCACACACACACACACACACACACACACCCCGCCCCGGCCCTTTACACGTGCTCACAAGCATCCTGTGATTCTCTTTATCATGGCTTATAGTTCTCTATTTGCCAGATGGCTTGATTAATGTCTGTCTCCCCTACGGACTGTGGGTCTACAAGGTGGTACTATTAGGATGGCTGGGGCTGTGCTTGTCTTCTTCGCTGTCTCCCTAGCAGTTGGCAAAGGGACTCATTCATTTGAGTGAAAGAATGAGTTAAAGAATAAACTCCTCCATCAGACACCATGGACTCTCTAAGGGCAGGAATGGCTTCATTTATTTTTGTATTCCCCGACCTCTGCCACCGTGCCTGGCCCAAAGTCAGTAACCAAAAAATAGTGTGGGATGGACGACTCACTGGGATTTAAGGGGGCCAGGAAGAGCCTTTGCAGATGTGTTCATGTCTATCCCTTCCCACCTGTGAGGCAGTGAGGACATGGCCTTCTCCTCCAGGTAGCTCTCCTGGGAATAGAGGGCTCCCCAGCAGAGCTGAGAAGGGGGAAGCGTAGTGCTGACTCAAGAAGAGGATGGGAGTTGAGGTCTCGGGTGGGCTGAACTAAGAGTGCTCTTCCAGGCACGTGGCTGCATTCCGGTGCATGGGGAAACTCTGTGGGAGCCATACCTGGTGAGCGCTCAACTCTGGGAAAGCTCAAAGAAGACAGGGTGGCAGCAGTGTTGGTGTCTGGGCTAAGGTCAGAGGCTGCAGTCATGCCGGCTGTTCACCTGACCCCATCCACCTCCAGAGCCTCCTGAGGTTGGGGACTGGGGCCAGGGCTCCCACAAGTGCCACTCTTTAGATGTGAGGCTCTGGACTTTAGGCTACTCCTTCCTTGCCTTCACAGAGCCAGGAAGTCTCAGACACACGGGGAAATGAAGGACAGAAGGAGCGGGGGTGGGATCTTGCCTTGGGCTTGGGGTGGATCCCTGCCCTGTCAGCAGAGCCTTAGTGCTGTATTGCGGGGGGGAGGGGGGGTGAGGAATGGGTGAGGCTCCCTCAGGGCTGCAGAATCGCCCAGGCTCTCTGACCATCGGTTGATTTGTTGATTTCTGAGCCCACCTTTCATGTCCAGATGAACTGAGGAGAAGGTAGAGAGTCTCCTGGGACCCAGGTCCTGTATGCTAAACAGATTTAGAGTCCAGAGTTTGCAGCCCAACCCCACATCCCAGAGCCTGAAAGCAACTTAAGACATATAGCGCTGGCTCCCTTAGCTGACAAACTCATCTTGTCTTGTGGATTCCTGACTCCCTCCTGGTGGGCAGAGGAGTGCACTCATTCAGGATCCCCTCTCCCAGGGGTTTGTCTGAGCATCTCTCTGACTGGCATGAATCAGAATACAGCCGGACACAGATGTCAACCCTGGCACTCCCGCTGTGAAAGCCTGTGCTAAATGTTAGGATATGAAACCAGAGCTCATGTGCAGCTTGAGACATACTTTAACCTAAATTCTTGCTTCCAGTGTCGCAAAACCCCCTAAACCTAACCAAATCAAAGCAAAATAAAGTGTGGGTAATTGACTAGCCACAAGTAGAGAGATACTGTTTCTAAGACTCCTTTTGAAACGAAACAAACTTGACTTCCTTTTGTTCAATGGTAGAAATATTTACCTAGAATGGATGCAGGCTAGTGTGTGGGCACAAAAAGGATTTAAACACACACACACGTTTATCACCAACTCTGTCAGGCCCGACATGTTTTGATAAAAGCTGATTTGGATTCCAAAGAACAGACTGTTTTTCAACGGAAACAGCATCTCATCAAGTCAAAAGATCCTCAGCAGTGCCGAAGCCAGGGGGCAGGTCCTAAGCCGTCGGGGGTCTCAGGCTGCAGGCTGAGACTTAACGAAATATGGTCCTAACCAGCTGACCCAGAGAGGAGCCGACATACGCATACATCCATTTTAGATAAATATTTCGTTTTGTTTTCCTAAAGACAACTGTGGCCCTTCAGTACACGCCCGGGTAGCGTGTACCGTGGAGGCCGGCTCGGGTCCGAGCGCGTAGAGGCCCGCTCCAACAGGTGCAGCGCGGTTGCGCCCGGCCAACCTCGCGCGGGGTCTTTCCCTGGCACCCGTACCGGCACCGGCGCCGGGCCAGACCAGAGCCCCAGGGCGCAGAGACCGGCCTGCGCGTCGCCCGCGGCCGCTTCGCAGTGGTGGGGAGAAGGCAGGGGGCTGAGATGCGTCCTCCCTCGCCCCCTCCTTAAATTCCAGCGTCCTCCATTTGCTGCGCCCGGGGTGCGGCCTATTCAATCGCCGGCCCCAAAATCGGGGCGGCTGCGAGAGCAGAGCCGGGGCTGCCAAGAGGGCGAAGGAGGGGCAGGATGCGAGCGAGGCGAGTCCGCCGGGCAGTGCCCTGTGCGCATGGAGCTGGGCGCGCTGGCGGCCCGTCACCTGTGCGGGCGCGCAGCGGCTGCGCCCCCACCCAGGCCTGGGGCGCCCAGAGCGACCGAGACGGCCCGAAGGCGGGGCTGGAAGTAGCGGCCCGGCCCCGCTGCGGCGGCGGCGGCGGCGGCGGCGGCGGGAAGCCAAGGAGGTTCTGGCGGGCGCGTCTTCCCTGGCCGGGACGCTCCGGAGCTCAGCGCCGGCGCCCCGGGCGTCCCAAAAGCCGGCGGGCACCCTATTCGCCCCCTGGCGGCTCTGGGGACACGCCGGGCGCCGCCGCCACCACCGCCGCGGGATGAGCTGTCCACAGCAGCACTGGGCGCCGCCCGAGGTCACGCAAGGATCTGTCCCAGGGCTGCGAACCGGGAGGCAGATCGCCCTTGGGAGGAATGGAGGGGTGGTAGGACGAGGCAACTATGAGGTTTGGGGGTTTTCGTGGGATCCACGTCCCCTACATCGCGCGTGGGCTTCTCCACCAGCGTGATAACTGACACCCAGGCACCTCACTCCCGACTGGTCCTCCCTCCCTTCACCCTGGAAATAAAAGCCTCCCTGTCATTCTCACCCATTCTGGGAAATGGCCCCCATCTTCCCTCCTTCTGCAGTGACCTGACAATGGTAGCCTTGAAGGCACAGCCGCACCGGACCTGCCACTCCCCGGACCTTGCGCAGGCAGAGAGCCTTGAGGCAGTGTTGGTAGGTTAGTAGGAGAGGATCAGCGTTCAACGGGGTCCCGAGTGCCCATTGGGAGCCTAGCACTGCCCTTGGTTTTGTAGGAGGTTAAAAGTCCTCGCCCTCTGGGTGCTTCCAATCTCAGAAGACAAACACACCTAAGAGACGGTTGTCATAGCAAGTAGCCTGGCAGCAGGAGATTCAGGAGAGGACATAGTGGAGATGGGCTGGAGTGTGAACACTGGAGCCATTAGAACTTGCTAAGTGGACAGGATTTGGAAGGGGAGAGGGAGAGGAAGAGGGAGGGAGGGAAAGAGAGATAGAAGATATTCCTGGTCCAGTCTGGAGTGGTGTGGAGGGCTGGTCTGGGAGAGCTAGAGGGGCCACCCCTAGAGGCTCTGTAAGGGTGGGCTTCTGCAGTGGGAGAGACAGAGAGAAGGAAGAGCTGGAGGCTGGATGCCCTCTGGGAAGCAGCAGAAGAGCCTGCTCTGAGGTGCTGGCTGAGGCAGGCTGCCACTTGCACAGTTCCGAGGTCTTCTTCAAGAGGCTGGGTCATACACTACAAAAACCAAAACAACCCCCCTCCCCCCACAAACAAAAAAAACCGTGGGTCACACTCAGAGGTTTTTGTCCAGAAGGAGGAAGCCCAGGTTATGGAAGGAAGAGGGAGTGGCTGTAGGCTAGGTCCAAAGGTGAAAAGATTAAAAGAGTGAGGCGGGAGGGAGCCGATGAAGTAGCGCTGGGATGAGAAGGAAGCGCCAGGCTGCTTCCTGGGGAGGAGGAAGCCAAAGGGCAGGAGCCTGTCTGAGGGGCCAGCAGGGGGCGCAGGGGCCCCAGAACCTCAGGCCCGCCAGAGCTGGCTGTAGTTGACAGTCTGGCTGTGTCAGTCTCTGACCCATTTCGCATTCCACTTTCCTTACCAAAGTCATCTCAGGTAATTGGGAAGAATGCTTCCCACCCAGCATCTGGCTTTGTACAGAAGATGTGGCAAACCCAGGATGAAACTTCTAAGCCTCACTGGGCCCTCCTGTCCAAATCTGTCTAGGTCTTAGGGCTGCAGGTATCTTGCCTCAGCGTTTGGCTTAGAAAAGCTATCTTTCTAGCAGTGGAGACAGCCACTGGGTCTTGCCTCAGTAGTGTGTCTTCCTACTTGGCCTTAGCATCCAGAAAGGACTATCCATGCCTGGGGTTGGGTAGCTTCATGGTAACCTCTCATCCAGACTCTGGGGCAGGCTCTTAATAGGATCATGGGGTCAAGCCTGGCAGACAAAGAGTGAAGAGCCCACACACCCAGGCACTGGCTATGCCAGCACTCCCAAGAGAAGGACTGAAGCTGCCCAGATATTGAGCTGGGTGAGTTAGGGCAGGCTGTCCCAAGCCACCAACCGCCAAGAGGGCTTTTGCGACAGGACTCCCCTGCAGCCAAGCAGTCAGACAGGGCAGACTATGAGATGCTCGTCAGGCATGGCAGCCCTGGAGGAGGCAGAGGGAGAGGGCAAGCACTGTCACCAAATCCTGCCCTAGTGATGGCTCTGTCAGGGCACTCCACAGGAGAGGGCCCAAGGAAGCACCATTTGAAAGAAAAGCCAGGGTCAAAAGTCTTTTGACATAAGAGTGGAGTGGGGTTCCAGTGTGTGCAGAGATGGGGTGATGGAAGGAGGGAAAGGGCCCTGGCCTGGCAGGAATCGCATAGGCCAGCAGCACTCCTTTGCCCAGGCCAGATTTCCTTCCCTTAGCAATCAGATCACAATTAAAGGAGAGCCTCCACTTACTCATGCTCTGCTTGAATTCCTCCAGGGTCAACCACCTGCACTTTCCTCATCTTCTTTTTTTTCAATCCTTTCACGTTCAACTTTTTTGTGTCTTTTTTTTTTAATTCATTTTTTATTTTTGGCTGCATTGGGTCTTTGCTGCGGTGCACGGGCTTCTCATTGCGGTGGCTTCTCTTGTTGTGGAACACGGGCTCTAGGCATGCGGGCTTCAGTAGTTGTGGCTCATGGGCTTCGGTAGTTGTGGCTCGTGGGCTCTAGAGCGCAGGCTCAGTAGTTGCGGTACACGGGCTTAGTTGCTCCGCGGCATGTGGGATCTTCCCGTGTCCCCTGCATTGGCAGGCAGATTCTTAACCACTGTGCCACCAGGGAAGTCCTTCCCCATCTTCTAAAGGAGCCTGGTGAAAATAGGGAGAAGCATGCTGCGTTTCTTCATGGACAATGCTTGTGGGAGTGTGCCTGAGGGTTTATGTTCCCTGTAGTATTTGCTACCATTACCCCTCTCTCCCTTGGAACATGCCCCAGAGGGGAACATGGCCTCTCGGCCACCTTTCCCTGCCACTTGTTTTTCAAATTTACAAACACAGTATCAATATCTAAGTCCCTACTATGTGCCAGGCACTGTGGCAAACATGTTAGGTGCACGGCCTCATTTCCTCCTCACAATAGCTCAGGGCCCCATCATCCCTACTCTTTAACTGGTTCCAGTTCCCAATCCCAGCCAGGCACAAGGGGTTGAAGTCTGTTCCCTAAGCTGATATAGAGGACACAGTCCAATCTTGGCATCACTCACAGTGTGGTGGCTCAGTAAGTATTAATTAACTCTGAGGACAAGCTGCACTTTGACTCCCCTCTGGCTAATTAAATAAACCTGCCATGTAAATCAGCAGAGGGGACAGAGAGACGTTAGGCTATATTGAAAAGAAACTGGGCTGAGGGACAGTAGGACTGTTGGCCTTCAAGTAGAAATTGATCTTGGCCTGCTCTGGCTCTCTTTGCATTCTTTGAAGCTAGGGCCAGAGTGGTGGGGATGAGGAATAACCCCTCTTGGAGAAAGCCTCCCCCGTGAAGTCCTGGAGAACTGGGAGGAGGTAGGCAGGACTCCCGTGCGCACGGGGCCCCCCCCCATTGCCTACAACGACATGAGAGTTCTCTAAGGAACAAGACAGAACTGAATGGCCCTCACCCTCCCCTCCCACTGCATCCTCATCCTTGAGTCATCATGTCCCTGTGGTCCTGGGTTGGCTGTAGGGGACCTGGGACCCAGGTAAGACATGCAGTGAAAGCCCCTTCCCACCGTTGCTGGCAGTGTTAGATTGTTGGGGCCGGCAGGTGCCTTGCTGGGCTCTGCTTCCTTCTGCTTCTTCCAGAAGAAAATGAGCCATGGCAATGGCTCAGGCCCTCTGGAGGCCCAGTTCCCCCTCTGACCAACTGGGAGACCTGGGGCAGGCCATTTAACCTCACCAGGCCTGGCCCTACTCCATTAAATAGGGAAGTAATAATGTCAGCCTCACAAGGGGCCTGTGCATAAAGTAAGGGCTAAGTAAGTAGTAACTGTTTGATGATGATGATGATGATGACGACGACGACAACTGTCTGGTTCATAACAACCAATTGTATCCCTAATAATGCTGGTCTGTCTTCAGATGTAGCTGGAATAGCTACTGTGTTTGAGCCCTAAGCTGTCACTTTGAAGGTGGTTATTTTCTATATGGAAAAAGAAAGAACATCATCTCTAAATAATGTCATGAAGTTAACATGTAAGGCTAAAATGAGACAAGGTAAGGGTGAGGGCAAGGGAAGAGTGAGTGTAGAAGTTGCTGAGAAAGGATGTGGCAGTGTGGCAGGATGCCTATGCCCTTTCCTCTCCCATCCAAGTCTCTTCCTGCAGCCACTTGGGAGCCTTTGCCCCTCAGAGCCCTCACTCCTCCTTTTCCCTTGGGATAGTGTTTCGAGCAGGGCTCAGAAGATTAAGGCCAACTCTGGGGGCCTGTGGCTCATAGCAGGCAGTCCCCCACACTGTCCTCTCCTAGGGGAAGTCACACAGGTTGCCATGGTGGGCCACAGGAGCCCTGCAGAGTCCCCTAGAGCTGCCAAGCAGGCACAAGACAAACGTTTACATTCAACGTATTGGAACAGATCAAATGTGGTTCTCAAAAAACTCAGACTTGCAAGCTTTGGAGAAGGCCCAGGTTTGGCTCCTTTTAACTCCCAAACAAATTCTTGTGGGATGTTGCAATTACTTGTGACAATCCCTCTCCCTGTCTGGGACTTTGATTTCAGATTTAGACATGTAAAACTGGGTGGCTGGCTGGGCCTTGAGCAACTTGGGGGGTGTGGTGGGAGATGGCTAGGGAAAATTCTTTGCAGCATATTATGTTTGGAAGCGAGACCTCGAGGAATCAGACGCTGTAGCTCTCTTTGTGTTATAGAACTTTTCAGCCCCTGTGGCAGACTTCCTGGCCTTGAAATTGGTTCACTATGCGGGAGTGGCTCATTCTGTCCTTTGAAACACAAATGTCTAGGAATCATTTTATGGAAGTCTTATGTTGGAGTAACTTTCCAATCACTATGACAAATTCTGCAGTCCTTACCCTGAAATCTTATTCACTGGATAAGCAGCAGGTGAAGATTTATCAAGGGGATATTTTAGTGGTAAGTGGTGCTGACCTTGCCCAAGGGTACCTGGAAACAGGAGGAGGTGATGCAGAGACAGCCAAGTGGATGCAGAAACAGGAGAGGAACATGGCCGGGCAAAGCACGTCCGGGTGTCTGCACTCCATGGCCTTTCTTGGTACTCAGGTGTATATGCAAACACTTTGGGCAAACTGCCTATATCTTTGTGTTGCCATCGTACCTGGCCTTAAAGCACACTCAGCTATTCTGGGGGATGAGGTGAGGACCTGGACCCTGGTCAGGCTCCTTTTTCCTACTTCCTGGCTGCCACACCTGCTCTCAGAGCCCAGAAAACTTTAGCTCTGGCTTTTTTGGCTTTCATATTGGCAACAAAACAGCTGGATACAGCTATCCCTGGAAGAGTTTCGAGCAGAAGGGCTAGGACCTCTTGGCCATTGGCAGTCAGCTGGATCTAACAAACTGCCTCTTGAGGCTGGTGCACAGAAATCAGGAATCAAAAATGCCTGGGAATTCCTAGACACTCTGTAAAGTTGAGGGTGGTGAGCAGAGTCATAGGCTGCTATCTGTTGGCAAGTCAGGGGCAATAAGCTCTTCCTTTTAGTGTAGGCATCGGGCATAGAATCATTAACACTGCTATTCTCTCGAATACCTGTGAGCTCTCCTTCCAAGCTATCATCTTGTCTGAATGAAGCTTAGAAATTACATGGAACAATGTGAAAAGACAGAAGGTCAGAATGAGAGACTGAGTTTCAGGCCAACCAGACTCTCAGGGAAGTCCTGACTAAAGAAAATATTAAGCCGTACTACTCTAGATTTGAAATATTGGAATTCCTGAGAGAGCAAGACGAGAAGGGGGATTCTAGGAATGGGATATAAAAGCAGGGCATAAAAGAGATAGGACAATTCCCCTGAGTACTTTTGGGTCTTGGACAGATAAAGCTTGGAATTCCTGAGCAAAAGCAAATACTCAACTGTTTCATCCATCTCTGAGTGGGAAGAGGGAATGAGTAAGCTAGAATCACAGGACACTGCAACACCAGGCTCTGGTGGCTCAGGACACCAGCCAATGGACACTGAGAGACTGCAGGGGTCAGGAGAAGAGAGAATGTCTCCCCTGGAGGCCCTTAAGAACATAGCTGAGACATTCTATTTCTGGATAAGAAGGCTCAATATTGTAACGATATCAACTCTCACCCAACTTAATTTACATGATAAATAAAATCCCAACCAAAATCCCAATAGGACTTGTTAAATGAAATTTGACAAGCTGACTGGGAAGTACATCTGGAAAGAAAAAATATGTAAGAATAACAAAACAATTTGGGGGAAAAGAATGAAAGAGAAAAATACACTGTATCGACACACACTCAAAAGCTACAACTATTAAAATGGTACTGTACAAGGAATATAAAAAAGTTCAATGCAACAGCATAGAGAATCCAGACAGTCACATATATTTACGGGACTTTTGAATATGAGAAGAGTAGTATTTCAAGTCACGGGGGAGAGGATGGCCTATAGGATAAATAATTCTGGGCAACACGTGACCCTCTGCCCAAAGAAAAGAAAATAAGGTTAGATCCCTAGCTCACACCATATATGAACATAAATTCCAGATGGATTAAAGAACTAACATAGAAGTACAACTATTGGGCTGGCCAAAAAGTTCGTTCGGGTTTTTCCGTGACATCTTACAGAAAAACTCGAAGGAAGTTTTTGGCCAACCCAATATGAAAGAAATATAAGAAAATATGGGAGAATATGTTTATTATCTGGGCATAGGGAAACCTTCTTTAAAAACCATAAAATACAAAGCCATGAAGGAGAGGACAGATACATTTGATCAAAATAAAAAGCCTCTGTATAACCCAAGGAACTATTATAAGGTTAAAAGGACAAGTCGGCCTGGACCAAGGGGTGGCTCATTCTGCCTGGCAGCAGACTGTGAGACCAGATGGCCTCGGAGGCCTTTCCTTTCCCTCACAATTCCTTCGTAGAAGTCAGGGTTCAGGAGGAAGCAAACACCAGAGGGTGGGTACTTTCCATTGTTATCATCCTCAGAGCCCTACAATCAAGAGACAACTCAAGTCATAGTTATTCAGAGCCAGCGTAAAATGAGCGGGTTAAGGGGATCAGTGTGCAGGAGAGGAGCAATGAAGCAAGATGGAAGGACCAGAAACAGTTTTGCTGGCCCTGGGTGAGGAGGAGGAGGAAGGGCTGACTCTCTGTCAGACATCATGGTCTCCAGTCTGTAGGCCCATCTTTCACAGAGGGGATGTGGCTCAGGCAGGTCCTCCCAAGACCTCATTTTCCCTGCGTAGAGAGCCTTTTGGAAGAGCATGTGGAGAAAATGTTGCCCTGTGTGGGCTTTAATACCTCCATCAGACCCCTCAGCTCTGTGAGGATCAGGGTAGTCCTGGGATGGTGGCCCCTGTCCAGACCCCTAGTGGCAGAGAGGATGGGTGTACCTGTGTTCTTGGGTGGGCTGAGTGGCCTTATATGGTCTGATGACTCCAAATCAGAGGCCTATGTCCTAGAGACTTGACTCTATTTCATGTCTAGAGAATACTCCAACTCAAGGCCCCCAAAGAAAAGTGAAACTCTTGTCCCATGGAGCTTCTGTCAGCCAATTCACCCTAGAGGGATCAGGTTCTGCTCTTGGGGGAGACCAGGGAACCATTGTGTTCCGCTAGTCTCAGCCCATACTTCCTACTTGTGAGCTGACTCTGAGCTAAGAGAGTGTTTGCCGATTCAGGTAGGAGGACAGGCAAGCCTTAGGAAACCTCTGTGGCATTCTGATGCCATCCAGTAAGCTGGGTTGAGCACATGGACTTGAGGTTTGAGAGGAGGGGGAAAATTCTCAGCAGGGAGATAGATGCCATTTTTTAACATGAACGAGTAGCTGCAACAAGGAATGATGGGTATTGAGGAAAGCAGGAGACAGTACCAGGACTGGCCAGAATTGGAATACACTCAATGATGGAATCATATTCCAAGGAGCAGCAAACAATCTCAAAGGCCCCAAGTTGGCTTTCAGAGCTATTTTTTAGGATTTGTAGGGTGAGGGGTAAGGAGTAAATAAGCACAGCTGGGGAGAAGACTGGGGCTCCTAGCCTCTCATGAAAAGATGCCATAGGGGTAAGGAGAAGCCACTGCCTTGGTGAAATTAAAAAATGGACCATGGAACTTAGATTTAACGTCTCCAAAAGGAAGGAAACAACTACATATCAGTGCAAAAACTGTGGCTGAGTACCAACTATGTAACAAGCATCCAAATGAGGGCAACATAAGGAGCCCCCTGCACCTCACCCCCCACCATTACTGCTACCACACAAACCTAGCACAGTCACTCAACCCTGCTTCCCACCTCTGAGATGACACCAGGCCAGCCCCCCCATCTGGCACAAAATATGGCAGTTTAGAGTGCTTTATAATATTGCAACCAAGCTTCAGAGAAAATAAGGGATATTTAGCTAGCTCAAAATCCCCAACTTCCAAATGGAGAGGGCAGGCTCCAACCAGTCAACCTAGGTGCAATAAAGAGAATAGCTCTTTTTCCTCGAAGCCTAAGCAGCCCTGCTTCCAGGTCCTCTTCAGTCCTTCTGATCAGCCAAGCTGAAGAATGCAGCTTCTCAGAGACCCCCTAGAGGAGGGTTCTATTTCTACTCTCAGATCAGGACCAGTGATTCTGAACCTATTTGGGCTGTAACTTCCTTTGAGAGTTTTGAAGAACACTATGGATCCTCTTCTCAGAAAAATGTACCTTGCACATACAGGTATAATCTTGTATAAAATTTCAGGAGCTTTACAGACCCCCAAAAGCCCCAGCTTAAGAATTTCTGCCAGCACTTCCCTGGTGGTGCAGTGGTTAAGAATCCGCCTGCCAATGCAGGGGACACGGCTTCGAGCCCTGGTCCGGGAAGATCCCACATGCCACGGAGCAACTAAGCCTGTGCGCCACAGCTACTGAGCCCGCGCTCTAGAGCCCACATGCCACAACTACTGAGCCTGTGTGCTACAACTACTGAAGCCCATGAGCCTAGAGCCCGTGCTCCACCACAAGAGAAGCCACCGCAATGAGAAACCCACGCACCTCAATGAAGAGTAGCCCCCGCTCGCCACAACTAGAGAAAAGCCCGTGCACAGCAACGAAGACCCAACGCAGCCAAAAATAAATAAATAAATAAAAATTTCTGCCAAAGGCAAATCTCTCCTTTCCTTATGCAAGAGCTGTTCCCCAGGCCTGATTAACTGCTATCTTAGATGTCCAACAGGTGAATTAATATTCAGCATTGACCTCTAGTCATCCTGCACCCTTGGCAGATGGCAGATTCTCTGTTGTTGCCTGTAGCCAGAAGGAAGCAGAGCCCCTAGACTGAGACCTCGTTTTGTTTTTCAAAAGAGCGCTCTCCTCCACCATCCCTAGAAAACCTCAGACATTCCAGGCCTGGAACAGAGATAGTAAGCGACAAACCAAAAATAAATCTGGTCCAGTACACATCTGGGCCTGTGAAGAGAGCACCACAGACTGGATCCTCCTTGGGCTGGCAGGAGAAAGGTATGTAGGTAGGACCAAAGCTGAAATGGGAAGGGGTCAGATTGGGTTCCCCTCCCTTCAGCCAAATGCAGTCTAGCTGGTCACTCTTGAGAGGCATGTGCTCTTTTCACGGCTCCTCCACCTGGGAGCGCAGAGGCTAATGGAAGCAGGGCTCCTATCGGCTTCACAAGTTTCACATTTGTCTCCCTTCTAACCGACAACCGCAACAACAGCAAGGATAATGATGATGAAAGCGTTTATTAAACACTACTCTGTGCTGTAAGTTCTTCAGAGGAATGATTTCATTTAATCTTCCCAACAATCAAATGAACTCTTATCCCATTTATAGATGAGGAAATTGAGACCAGGGGAGGTTAGGTAGAGTTGCTGAAGGCCACAAAGCTAGTGAGTGACAGAGTCTGGATCTGCATCGATCTGATTTCAAACCTAATATTTTTAACCTCCACCTCCCTGCTCCTTCCCCAAAGGCCAGAACTCAGACAAAGGCCCTGGAAATCCTCCAGAGTGATGGTCTGGTCTCCAAGTCCTTGCTTCCCCTTCCTTATCCTCTGCCCACCATGCAGCAGCCTGGTTCTCATCAGGGTCTCACTTTATGGCGAGTTGGTTGGAAACTCTCAAACTCTACCTCCTATCTCTGTATGACTTTGCTATTTGAGTCCATATTCCATAGCCCTAAATTTATCTTGGAGCCTAAATTTATTTTAAAGTCAGCTGAGCTCAGGAGCCTCATTTCCTCCTCAGGTTTAGAATGAAGGAGGGAGGTTCTTTTTCGCTGCTGCCCTGGAATGTTATGGGAGGGAGGGGGTTTAGTTGTCACCACTCTCATTTTAAAGACTCGGGGGAGGGCCAAGTAACAGAGAGTAGAAGAGCCAGGATTTGGTGAAACGTCACCAGTGATGTTGGTGCTCTATGGAAGCCATACTTCTCTGGACACCTCCTACCCTGTGGCATTTGGAAACAGGGCATATAACCTCTTGGATAGCTAGTCTCCTCCCGTCCCTCAACTAGTGGATTCCAGGGAGAGTGAGTTCCCAGCTCATCAAGAAGCCCAGAAGAATGCTGCCCATCAAATGCTCAGTGGCCAAGGGGCCCCCTAAGTGCATGCTGAATGGCTGGAGCCCCAACCCACAGTGCTTTGGGGGGCAGTTGTGGGCAGAGTGGGCATTAAGCTATCTGTTGAGGCCAGGGTTATTGCCCTTTCCCCAGAACCTCATCTGGAGATGAAATACCTAGGGAGAGGAGATGCTGAGGCCCGTACAGAGGTGGGAGGTGCAGGAAGCTAAGGAGAGTTGGCAGCGGGCAGAGAAGAATCATCTCATATTCAGGGTCCCTGTCCTATGCCACCTGTGGGCAAGAGGTGAGATAAAACAGGATGATAGTACTTGCTTTCAACATGGATGAGGAAGTCAGCCCCCAGAGGCACTCTGGGAGTGGATGAAGTCCAACCGCCTAGCTAAGAGATGTTTACTGAGTATCTGCTGTGTGCCAGGCTTGTCTAGGCACTGGGGATGCCTCAGTCCTGCCCTCACAGTGTTAGCGCATCAACAGAAAAAGAAAAGACAGTTTTGGACAGTGATAAGCACTAGGAAGAAAAAGGAAACAGTGCTGTGAGGGAGAGTGATTGGAAGGGGGTCTCCTTGAAAGGAGAACATGAAAGCTGAGGCCTGTTTATGAAAAAGGGCCACTGTGTGAGGATCTGTAGGGAAGCACATTCCAGGCAGAAGGAAGAGCAAAGCCAAAGACACTTAGGTGGCAATGGGCTCCATGCATTCAAGACACGGGAAGATGACCAGTATGGCTTAAGAGAGATGAACAAGGAGGTGAAAGGAAGGAGAGAAAACTGAGGAGTTAGATGGGGCCAGATCATAAGGGTCTTGTAACCATACTTATGGGCAAGCTGCTGTGTGGAGAATGGATTACAGGAGGCAAGAACGGCCATAAGGAGACCTGTGAGGAGGCCATTAGGTGAGTAAATGGGGGACCATATAATCTGTTACCCAAACCAGGATACCTGTGTAACTGAACAGGGGTGCCGCAAACAATTAAACAGGGACAGCAGGCATAACCAGGACTTGCCACCGACAAAGCTCTAGCTGCCGTCAGTATGCCCCAGCCAGGACTGTCACAGGAAGCTCCACAGTTTTTAGCAGTTCTGCTCTGACACACAGCTCCCAGCTCCAGGAGAAGAAATCACTTTTCTGTTTGCCCAGGCTCTGGCCTGGTGCCCCATGCCCAAGCATTTGGTTTTTGTTTAGAGGCCACAGGCTACAGTTGCAGCACAAATGGAGCAGGAAGCCGTTTCCCCTGTGTTCTCTGGCACGGGGGCTGTCCACTCTCAGCGACAACCAACAGGACATGAATGAAGGCACAGACAGGGAGCATGTGACCACCCCTTCTCAAGGTGGTGTGGAGAGGGTGGAAGCCAGAGAGGCACGGACATGCTCTAAGTTCCAGAGCAGGGATTCTTAACACGGGCTTGAGGAGGTCTGTGAAGCAGGCGAGAGGGCCCCAAGCTTTCACGAGTCTCAAACCTAAAACTCCAAAAGAGATAAAGAAGCTTTGCTTTAGAGAGCAGTGGTTCTCACACTTCACTGTGCCTCAGAGTCACCTGGAGAGCTTGTTACAACAGGGATTGCTGGGTCCCTGCAGGTTCTGATTCAGTTCCGTCTGGAGTGTGGACCAAGAAGTTTCTATTTCTGGGGACTTCCCTGGTGGTCCAGTGGTTAAGACTCCGCGCTTCCAATGCAAGAGTCGTGGGTTCAATCATTGGGGAACTAGGATCCCACATGCCGTGTGGCGCAGCCAAAAAATTGGGGAAAAATTTTTTTTCTATTTCTAACAATTTCCAAGGGGATGCTAATGCTCTTGGTCCAGGGGCCACACCTTGAGAATCACTGCTTTAGAGGATACAAGAAACATGAGGGATTATGAGGGATTATGATCGTCCCTTTTCAGACAAGAGTTCTAATAGATACCACAGCCCTCTAAACCACCCCTAAGTCCCAAGGAATTTCATATTTTATTTTTGGAAGAAGCCCCTGGAGAGTGACACTCTGGACCTTCCCTTAGAGGTCAGCAAGCATCTGGGAAGTAGTATTTTAGAGGATGCAGGAAAGTGCCTTCAGAAACGTAACAGCCCAAGCAAAACTTTGAGCTGGAAACTACAGGGCTGGCCCTGACTGATCCAATTACTTGGCCAATTGTTGGAAAATAGCGAGGTTTGGGGAATCTGGGCAGACCCAGATCCTCTCCTGGAGACTGCCTCCTGTTCCTTTTTGAGCCTATATCTGGAGCCAAATGAACCCAGATAGGAGGTCAGCCATAAGGATGATAGGGTGTCTGCTGGGGGGTATAATCTGGGAACAAGAAAGAAATCGACAGCTCCGCTAGACAGAATTGAAGAGCTCATTCACAGAGCTTTTTGATCAGGTCATCGTGGTGAGGATGGGAAGAGGCAGGAATAGTACTCAGCGCTGTACTTACTTTAAGCAAGAGCAGTGGAGAGAGGCCTGGAAGGGCCATTTGCCAGCTTTCCTCAGACCTGCTCCGAGTAAGTCATTCCCCCATGAAAGGGGCAGGGGAAATGAAAATGTGGATTCATTCATGAATCAACCTTCAGAACAGGAAATGTGGTTTTTGAGTTATACAGAGAAATCTTCCTTTGCCGCAGGGAACGCTGGCTTTGTCATCCAGCTAAATACATCCTGAGGTAAGGCACTGTCAAAGTCAGGAAGACCCTGCAAGTTAGGGGAGGAGGTAGCACTAGAGTGTGTGAGACCAAGGGTCTCAGCTTGCCAGGACTCATGACTTGAATTCTGACTGTGTGACCCTGGGCATACTACTCAATCTCTTTTTGTCTTAGTTTCCTCTTCTGTAAAATGGGGATAATAATAGTGCCTATTTCATAGGGTTGTAGTAAGATTTAATGAAATAACCTAGATAAAACACTTAGCTTGCATATTTTAAGCACTCGATATTAGCTTTAAAAACAAAATAGTGGGGGGGCTTGGAAAAATTTAGGATGGTGGCAGTACAGACCCACCCTTAGTGTCACTGCCAGGCCGAGCTAGGTCAGAGCGGCTGCCAATCTCCCTAGGAGGCTGACAAAGAAACTCCTGCTCCCTGGGGAAGGTCTGAGTTGTGAGCTGAGCATGCAGGGAGAGTCAGGATTCCTAGGATGGTGGGGTTAACTGGACAACCCTGCTGGCTGTGAGGTAGGGATATCCTGCTTTTTTAAACATTGCAACATTCAGTGAGTCTGTTTGCGACATATTCTCACTGCCAGCCTAAGTGCCAAATGGCCTGATTTGATCAAAATGAATGAAAATCAGTGTTGGTAGGAAAACTGGAACGACGTTATTGGAAACACTCCAGAGATTAGCAAAATTAAGGTAGAATCCCCATTTTCAGAGGGAAAAAAAGTGGCTCCTCCTCCTTAAGTTCTGGAAGTGTGGGGGATGGTGCTGAAGTGAAAGCAGTAGTGACTGTGCTGGCCCTGAGGTTACCGGGCAGCCAAACAGGGAAAAAGGGATCTCTTTCCTCTGATCCTGAATGAGCAGAACCTCTTCCACAACCCAGTACCCCAAGTCAAAAAGTCCAATCCGCTTAGAAATTGTTACTGGCACTAGGAACAAAGGGAGTTCTAAAAACCATGCAAAAGGGCCTAAGTAAATGACATACCACATGGTTAAATAAAAGTTAACATCCATTGGAGGTGGGGGGTGGGAAGCAATTGCCAATTATATCACTTTAGAAAAGAAAGTGCTGAATAAAAATGACTAATAGTTCTGTTGATCATGCTGGGCCCCTTTCTTGAGAGGCTCACATGGGCCTGTAAGCCTTGCCCTATATAGTTCAGACCCATCCCAAGTCTGGGATGTTCCCCCTGTAGCCCTGCAATAGAACTCACCTCCAGCCCTCCAAAATAACCACAGGGCATATTTAATCATAGTCCCATTTGGAATCTTTTAAAGATTAAGGCCACAGGACAGTTAGGAAGGGGCCCAGCTTCTGGCTTTTCACTCCCTTATACTTACTACAAATCGTGGCTAGAGTTTCTACCACAACGTCCTGTACTAGAGAGCCCTCCTCTGGGACAGGGACCCAGGAGTTTGTCCGATCCCACCTTGAGGAGAGAGGGGAATCTTCAGGAAGTACCCACCTGTTCTCTGTGTGCCACCCAAATCAGAGGCACTACCGAACTTAGGGAAAATTAGAGTTTCTTAGTACCTGCCCTACCTACCCAAAACCCTCAGCTTTAAGTTTTCATGCAGCAAAATGTCTGTATTATTTTTACTGGAGTTGGTGATTGTCAGATGTGGAAGCTGGTCCAAAGCTAGCTAGCTGTGGCTAGCTGTAGTCCAACAGCTAGTTTGCTGTTCTCTACAAAGGAGGGCCATTTTAGCAGGAAAAAACCCAAAACGACAACGACAACAACAAAACTTTCTTGGAATTTACCCAGGGAAGCCTGAAACTGTGCTACTGCGAACTTGAGATATTTCTATGGCCACGCAGCAGTTTTTAGAGTATAACTACTGTCATACACATTTAAATAACAATGAAAAAATTTTCTATAGTGTGACTTTTGCAGGAACGTTGTTCCTGCAACTGCTTGTTCTAAACCTCATATCCAGCCTAAAAGTAAGTGAAAGCATCAGAAAAGATAAAATGAGGAGAAAGCACAAATAAAACTTCCAACTCCATTTCTAAAGGTTGAGGAAAATACCATACACCTGAAGCCACTGTTGCTTTTTGAGTCAGAGGCCATAAATGGGATGGTTCTTTTTGGTCAGATAATCTAATCTTCTCTGAGAAGGTCCCATTAAAACTATTCTGAAGGATCACTCCTGTGCCACATTTTTATTGGTAACTTCATTCACTGTCTACCACTCCACTCACTAGAAGAGCATTTTTGAAAGGATCTTATTTTCAAGCACAACTGCTATTTTCTGCAGAGGATTCTCTTCATCTTTTGTCATGACTCTTTTGTAACCCAAACCAACTTCAAATTTAAAACGACAGAAAACAAAAAGCCTTCTATGGAAAAGGGACATGATCTATGGGAAAAGTTTCTCTTTCTCTTCAATTGTGATAGCTTGGTTAACCGTCACACCACCAGAGAATTTAAAAAACTGACTCAAGAAGCAAGATGGGGAAGCCATTCACATAAAAACTCTAAAATTAAATTTGTTTTAAAATAAAATAGAATACAGTTTTCCAGTGTGAGGCAGCCCACTTAATCCTTACAGCAAGTTAATGATTAGGCAAGTATACCTGCTGCTGAATCCTTAAAATGGTTTCTATCCCCCCTCCCCCCCCACAAATTCCAAGAGCAACCATAACCACCCCCACCAAAGGCACTGAAACAAAAGACTGATCTGTTTATATAGTCACATGAAAAATAAACATCTTTATTTTTTTGCCTACTTTATTTCATTTTTTTCAAATAAAATTTAAATCTGTACAAAGTATACTGTTACAGTATATATTTTGTAAGAATCAATGCCTAAAAGAATCACAATACTTCAATAAGCAGTACAGCAGACCTCGCTAGTTTCAGCTTTGATATTGAACAAACTCAAGCCGGCTGATGCACAACACATTTGCTTGGTTTCCACATGGTGAGTTCCCAGCACTGAGATGGGAGAACATGACAGCAAGTATGGTTATATTACAGCCCGACACACTGAGCTTCTTCATGTGATAATAACTGCACATATTTAATACAGAATGCTCAAATTTACTTTTTAAATTGCATTTGCTTACTTCTTAGTTGGAAAAATTCAGCATTCTTAATGGGGTCCCCAAACAGTGCAAATTAATGATATTCTACTGTATAATTGGCACATCTCCAATAAGGATTAACTTGTAAACTCAAAGAATATTACAACTTTGTCTTCAATTTTAACTAACATACATCTGGTCCATTTAACCAAAATCATTTTGGAAGGATATTAAAGAACAATTCTATTTCTGAAAGGATATTGTTTTGACCATTCTTTAGAGAAGATAAATTTTTAAATTGTCATTAAAATGTTTTACTATAAAAATTTTACAAACTCGATTAGAAATTTCAAGATTATGATTCACAGCAGACAAATACAAACTGTTCATATTCCAACAATACCTACTCTTAGACTTTCAAACAGAGCACATCCATGTCAGCTGTGTTAACTAAAATTTTGAACAGTGTACTAAATTTATAAGTGGTGCTGGGTCTAGCAAGTGTAAATACACAGTATATTTTAATGAAAAGAATTGTCTTCTTTATACTTTATTTGTTTTCCCATAAGGAAACAATGTTTACATTCTTTAATAAAGTTAATCTTACATCAGAATATAACTTAATACTGTCAGCAACAGGGACCACACACAGTAAATAAGAAGCACATTTAAAATAAGTCTGAATTCACATAGATTAACATTTGTTGGTTAATAAAATATCGACAGTATTACAATCTTACAATATTTACAGTAAGAAAAATCTAGAGTAATATATACCTTTCACAGCAGGATTCCTTTTTTTAATTATTATTTCTTCCAGTTTGGGATTGTGTATACATGAAAAGCTCAAATAAAGCAACTCTGCAATATAATCTTAAAATAATGGCTACTGGGGGAAATTCTATCACAACCATTGAAAATAATGGTGACTTTTCACGGAGTCTGTGGCATCTGAGAACCTAGTTAATTAACCAAAGACTTGCTCAAACTAGCCTCAGTTACCCAGATTAAAGCTGCAGAACTCCGGCCTTCCCTGACTGCTAAAAACCCAACAGATTTTCTCAACATGCTATAAGAAAAGAGGGAAAATAGGTTTCAGTTCACACCTCATGGCTGGAAGCCTCCGGCCAGGGCACATTCCCCAACTTATGCTAAGAAGAGGGCCAGCTTCATCCCTAAAACACCACAAGAGTTTACCTTCCAACTACAGGGCACTGTGACACCAAGCTCACTCATTCCTCAACTTTCCAGCATTAGAATAAGGCATGAACTTGGCCTATATAATACACACCAGCATCTTAGAGACTTGGGGTCGGGGCAAAGAAATATACTAGTGCAGTTTGCACTGAGATCAACAGGGAAAATGGGAAGCGATGCATGTTTCCGATTAGAATAGCAAGAAGACCCACATCCCTAAACTGGAATTTGGCCAGGGCATCAGAGTTAGCACCCCCTCTCTGAGTACCACAAGCAATTAGGATGTGTGCTCTGGGCCTCCTCCAAGAGAGAGCATCTACAGTAAGTAACACCATGTGGGACATTAGTTCAGTGATGACTCCCAAGAAAGCAGATACAAGTCTTAAATCTGGGGCTGTCCACAGCACCTGAGGTCACTCATCAGAGCTGTGACCTGTCCCAACCCTGCTTACTTTAAGAGATCTGATGGGCACAGAGCACTCAGGGATACAGCTGCTGGCTACTTTGGACTCTAGATCTCACAGGTAATCAACAGGTATCTGGGATTGAATTAGCAGACTGTACCACAGCTCCTTAAACAGACACTGTCAGGTATGAAATCATGTCAAGCATGAATCTTCACTGTCAGGTCAGAAATCAAAGTGGGAGTCTTCCCACATCAGCCAAGGTTATTTTGTCAAAACCTTAGAGGAGTTGAACAGTTTTTCATGTTGCAAGTGATTAGTTTACTTATTTCAGTCAAGCTGGATTGGCAAACCAGACTGATTTATTTAGTTAGCTTTGTTTTTTTGATTCTTACGTATGTGTTAACCCAAAGCTGTTCTATTTGGGCTAAATACACTGACAGAGAAAATTCAAACAACAAAAGTTTTCAGCAAACTTCTGTGGCATTTTCTTTTTGGAAGTCAATGCAAGATCTAAAGGTATTTCTACCCAACAAAGTCTGTTTAAGTGTTTAATGTTATTTCCTTTTTGGCCCTATATAGAATGCTATGACTTCTATATAGGTCTGAATGCTGCTCCATGTAGATGCTTTCTGTATATCTAAAAATATATACTTTTCAGTAGTTCAATATATGGTTAATCTTCCCACAGAGGAAGATTTTTGTAATCACATGTTGCAAAGTAGAAAAACATCTCCTTTCTAAGAAAGGAAATACGTATACTTTCCTATTGTACACTTTTGAATAAGCCCAAAGGCATGCACCAAAAAATCATTATTAAAACTAATACATGCACTAAAATGGTATACAGTTAGACTTAAATAAGGTGCTGCTTTCTCAATTTTTAAATTTGAAGAAGATATTTTGTCGGTTGTTGACTCAAAGATCTCCCCCGCCCCCACCCCACTCCATGGCATCAAGAGAGAAAAATAAAAAGTAAGCATAAACCTTTAAACTATTCTTTACATGGGGGAAAGGACAGATATATCAACTATCTTATTTATAAACTGGATTCCCAGTTTTAAATAAAACCAATATTTACTGGTAAAAATTGTCAAAGCTAATACATCCAAACAAATGTTACTAGTAAATAATGTTCTACATAGAGAATAATTTACTTTGGTTTTATGCACCTTCTCAAAAATGATACCGGTATCCCATACGTCACCAAACTGATGTGTTCCAGCAAAGTTGTAAGGCAAATCTTTTTCTTCCCTAGTGACGTCTTGTTTCCCAATACACAAAACTAAAATCTTTTGGTGAGAAAGGGGTTAAGATAATGGCTAACCCCTTGGCATCCTGAGCATTGTGGTTTATCAAACTCTACCCTGCTAGAAGCTGTCAGGCACCCTGACCCCTGCCTTGAACCAGGAGTGGCTCCCATGTCTAGAGATGCCCTGACTCCTTAAAAATAGCTCTCAGAACTTTGCTTCTTTTTTCCTTCTATCTGGATGTTATAATGTCTAACAAAGCTGGTTGGAATGTCACATTTTGCTAGTAGGGGCCATCATCTAATGATAATTCCAATCTGAAATGTTTTATGCCAATACTTAGTTCTTAATTTTATCAATTAATTGCATTAAAATTTTCTCTACAGAGTTTACTTAGAGATCCTTAACTTGGGTTTCAGAAGATGTGTGATGCCCCTGAGGTTGTATGCAAAATTATCTGTATGTGTTGTATTTTCTTTCTGGGGAGAGGGTCCATCACTTTTGTCAGATTATCAAAGGTATCTGTGACCCCCAAAAGGGGTTATAGGGACTTAGAGGGATACCCGTAATTCATTTTATAACAGGATTGGGAAATGGGGGCAGAAAACTAAAAATGGCCTCAAAAAAGGGGGGTGCCAAATTGTTGATCTTTTCCCTTTATTCACATTTGGGAAATAAGTGCTTCAAACTAGGAAAAATAACTAAGCTGATTAAATTCCATTTATAAATAATCAAAGCCACTTTCTAAAATTTTTTCATTATCCATATATGGTAAATTTCGTCTCCAAGAAAAGGTTTGGAGACTGAATTTTTCTCTTTTCCCAAAGGAAGTTCATAGATATAATGCTGATCATCATCCACATTTAACCCAAGACAACATAAAACCTAAGACAACTCTAATGATGTAAGCCTTTATGATTTTGAATAAAGGATTATCTAGAGTCAAATACACATTTGTCAACCTTCATTTCCCCAAATTGGTCCATATTTAGATAACTACCGGGCACAATTCCACTAGATAAACCTAAAATCTGAACAACGGAAGTTTAACTTTCTACCTCAATTAAAAACAAAGCCACAAGTTTCCACAATAGAGTCCAGCCACAAACATTCACACTATATCACAGAGAAGTTTCTCATTTCAAATACATCACTGAATTTTCAGCAGAATTTGCAAACTTAAGATCCAGAATGAATAGCAAAACATGCTGAGACGAGCATGTCAAGAATTAAAACACCAGCCCCGCCGCACTGCCCCCCCACCCCCCCCACCCATCCAGAAACACACTCAGGCATTCCAAAAATAAACCAGATCTGAAAAGAGGCCTCTCACTTGTTGGTTTTAAGTATGAAGTGCCTAAAAGGCTATGGGAAAGGGAATATAAAACGAAGTAATTAAATAACTTACAAAATATAATTTTAGCCAAAACACATTTCTGTTCTATTGACAAAACTGTCAATTTTTTTTTTTTTTGCAATTCCGAACACTAACTGTGTCGCGCAATCTCACTAAGACAAAAAATATGTTCACAGGTACACTTTTTGTTCTCCTATTCTTTCTAGAGCACATCTTGAGGTTATAATAATGCCTCTAGTTAAAATAAAGTCTCTTATCCCCTGCCACCCTCCCCTCCTCAAAAAGTGAGTCAACCTTGAATTCCAAAAAGGAATATTCATTTAATATAATTATTTCGATACCAGTTATATCACATAGACCATGAGGAAACTCCATGAGTATTATGGAAAACTACATGAAAGAGGGAGCTGCCACTTGCCACCCACTTTACTTCCAGCTTTTAAAGCCAATACCCAGCTAGACTCAAATCTCATTGACTTCAGTGAAAACAAATCAACACTCCAAAATCAGGCCATTTCAGGCTGGAAACTGGATCTCAAAAACACCACTTCGTGTGTGTGTGTGTGTGTGTGTGTGTGTGTGTGTGTATATATATACGTATATATATACATGTATATATATATATATATATATATATATATATATATAATTTTTTTTCTATCCTAAGCTTTCAGTTTGTCTATTCAAATAGTCTAATAAAACTCACAGTTACAAAGGATTTTATTGGCAAATAAAGGCCCATATTAAAAATTTTATCAAAACAAATTTTTGTTCTACATAGCTAACACTAAGAAATATTTTCTTGGACTTATAAAGAATATTTAATTGCATATAAGTTTTGCTTTGGGAGGGATATTGAAAACATAATTCTGTAAGAAATTAGAAAAGACTAGAAACAAAAGTGAAAGTGACTAGTCTTAATTTTCAAAAAATCAAGTGCAAAGATAAATAGTGCAAATAATGAAAACTAGAATTTTTATAGGCAACTTTACAGTCTTTCCTGCTTTTGCACTTTTACATATTGACAACTTTATAAACCCTAACAACTGTATGCAGCATGGAAATGGGCTATCGTTTATCTCCATTGACTAGACTCAAGGAAGCCTTTCAAAGACTTGTCTCACAGTCATTTAAATCACTGGTTCTTGACACAGGTTTGGGAATTCACTTCTTTTTAAACAATTCCTAAGGGAGGGGTTATTTAAGAAGGCTCTACACTGACTTAAGTTATAGTATGTAACTATAATAATTTAAAATCTGACACACAATACTACGTGAAAACCATACTAAGTGCCAACTCTACAGAATAAGTTAAAATAAAAATAATTCTTCTATTATTAATGTATTTGACATTTGTAAAAAAACCCCACTACATTCCAAATACAAAATCAGAACCTCTTTTTTTTAGTTATCTTTAAAGAGGTTTTATCACTAACGTATACAGATTTGGGTAAAATGAAACTTGAAAGTAATCTGTCAAAATCACTGAGAATAAGTCCATACTAAACTAGAAAACAGAGTTAATCCAAATATACTTGAATTATATAACTTTAAAAACAAGTATGATAGCAACTCTTTATCTTAAATAATTTACAATGCTCCTGGGATACTGGGAACAGAAATCTAAACACAATCACTTCACCCTACAAAGGAGGTAAGAACTTCCAAGATGTACTAAACTATATTATTAACATTTGCCACCAACGAACTCTTGAGAATTCTACAATTTTAAAGTAACACAGAAAGTGGGAGAACAAACAGAAACTTGAGTTGGGGGGGAGGGGTGTGTGTTGTCTAATTTCAGAAATATAGTATTATTGAGGATCTCATAAGGTCTACAATGTTAAATGGTTGCTAGGATTGTAAATATAAAAGAAATAGAAAGGATGCCTAAAATTGCAATTCAGTGTTTTTACCTGGTTTATTGTCCTCTTCTAGAAATTCATGTGGAACAAAGGCTCAAGGTTCTATAAATGCAAGGCATAATATGGATCTTTGTGGACTATAAAATCAAATAATTTGATCTAAAGAACATTTTGAAAAGCAAAGGTAAACTACATTGTAACATGAACCCAGGAGAATGTAAGATACATATTTCTGATAGTTTAAAAATGGTAACGGTGAAAAAGTTTGAAACTTTCTTATTTCTTCCCCTCAAAATAAGTCTCCAGCAGCAACTTGCCTTGACCAGGAAAGTTGCCCTTCCACAATTGTGCTATTTAATTTGTCCAGAAAAGCAAACATCCTACACCTGAAAACAGATTTGTATATTGCATCATCACTATAACATCTAGTTACCGACCAATAGCTTTCCCATAACCAACAAGGGACCCATTTTCTGATTTTACTGAAACTTCCTTACTGAACATCAACTTCATTATCCTTAGCAAACAAACTCTCATTTAAGACTCCATCTCAGTGTCTTTTCCTACCACCAGTAGAAATTTCTTCCACTTTACCTTGAAACCATTCCCTTGTATACCTCTCACTCTCCATTCATAAACACATTAAACAGCTCTCCTCTTTCTGCTCTCCAATTTCCAAACCAGTAAGTCTCAGCTTCCAGGAACTTACCCAAAATACACATACTTCTTACTTTCTTAAATTCACAAATTTCTTAACAATTTCGATGCTCTTCAAACTGCCAACTTAAGACTATGGGGAAAACAGCAGTCAGAAAAAACTGCCCAATTACCTCATAATACAGAAATCTTTCTGGGATCAGTTAGCTATGTTCTTTTCTAAGGCAGGAGTCAGCAATTTCTTTACTTCCTTCCTAAGGAGGTAAACTGGAGTGCCACTGGTAGGCCTATGGCAAGGAGAAGGATAAAGGAGACAAAAACAGGGGAAAAGGAGGATGGGAAAAAGAAAATTCCAGTGTTTATGGTAGAGAAGTAGCTCAAATGTCACCAACAACTACCTGCACTGGAAACTGCCCACCCACTCCAGCTCAAAGGGAGCTTGACCCATTCCCCAACATATGTCTATTAATTCATCAGTGGATGGCCATCACTGAGCTGGTCAATGTGAATACATAAGTCACCTGTCCCATAAATTTGACTGCCACTTCATAATAAGAACATCTTAAGTCCTCCTAGGATCCTTCTGCATTAATCCAGTTTAGAGCAAAACACATGCTAACAAGAGTATTTCCACGTTTCTCAAAATTCTAGATTATAAAGGTTTGGTCCTTGAACTTGGAGGCTTCTAGACTTATTAAAGTGTACCCTAAATCAAGAAAGTTACACTCTTTAGCTTAAATTTTTTCCAGGAAATACTACAAAAATTTAATTAACAAGCAAATTACTAATAATCACCAAAACAAAGTATGTATTCATGAAAATGCAAAAATCTTATAATTCCAAAATGAGTAAAATATTTCTGGTCCATAAGAAGTAACCTTATTTTACACAGAGGCTCACCACCATGTTTCTACCTATCAAACAAGACAATTTTCCATAAAAGCAAAGCACATCAGGAAAAAAAAAAAGGGAGGAAGGAAGGGAGGGAGGGAGGAAGGGAGGGAGGGAAGGAAGAAGGTAGGGAGGAAGGAAATGCCAAACACAATATGGGGACAAAATAAAAATAAATGAATAGCTATGAAATTCTTTTCAAGAAAAATGTTTCTAACAAGTGACGTTTGCCACACTCAACTTTCCTAAAGGCATATATTGCCTAGGACCATTCAACATCAAAATCTGGTAGTCAGTTTAGCAGCTGAAAGATGACAAACTGTTGGCTTGAAACCAATCATGTATTTCACTTTTCACCTGGTTGTCTTGCATTATGAAATTCTACCTGACCCATGCTAATGTTAGTTTAGATGATCTTCATTTAGCCCATAATAATGAAATTTCTGCTCAAAAAGAGTCTATCAAATGGCCTAGGCCTTAAATTCAGGTTTTGTTTTAGGATCATATAACTCTTCAAATATTAAAATCAGCTTTTCTTAAAAATTTATTGCAAATTCTTCATGGTAATTAATGTTGCTGAGTGAAAACAGTAATTTTAATAGAGGTGAATGCTTAAGCTTTACATTAATTTCACTATGAATGGCCTAAATTTGCTTAATTTTCAATGAACAGAAATATTATATGACTTAAAAGTGGATAAACTTCAACAGACAACTTTGCACAAATAACTTTAGTGAATTTATTCACTTAAGGAATTCTAATAAATTCTCTTTCCTATTCATTCCACTCTCATGGGGAAGTGTGTATATATATATATATATATATATCATTAAGATATTCAGATTTAGGGATCATCAACTATAAATGTTATACTCAGAGTTATCACCAATTTTTCCAAACCTAAGTTGCTAAAGATTCTCTTGTTTTAGCATCCTTTTACATAGAAAGCCGGATATTGAAAATGAAAAAAGTCATCAGATTTGGTATCTCATTTTTTATGGGGGAAAAAGTCTTAAAAGTATGTTCACATGTATAACAAAACAAATCGTGGAGCTATGAAAGCCACCAGAACAATTTCAGAAATCTCCGTTCTGAAATCATAGGGAAATGTGTGTATGTGTAACATGAAAAAAATGAATGGGAATATTGAAGAGAGGGTGAACCATGTGTGGGAGATAAAAATAATCATGCCCATGGTGGGGTCAACCATGGCTGGCAGATAATCCAAAATATCGTAAAAGAAAAATGTGTTAGTTTAGAAAGTTTCAACATTGCCAAATGCAAAATGTTAAAGCACAGAAAAAATGAATGAGACAACCCCCACAAACATCATTTCATAAGAAAAAAAAGTAGAAAAAAGTGACCTATACATCTTTTTCAATATACCAAATCTTAACTGACTTAAAGATTACATAAAGTATTTGGGCCATGGTACCCACCCAGATTCTCATTATCAACAGACTTATCTTTTCCCCTCCCTTCCACCCAAATTTAGTTGTTTTCCTGCAGAAAAAGCACAGCATTCCTATATTAATAAGTATAAGAAATGAAAACAGTGAGTACAACTGATATAGATCCATTGACTTTTATTACAAATGTACTTGATCACTTGGCTTCAAAAAGTTTAAAATCAATACCCTATTTTCTGTATGCCAGTACAAAGCAAACTGTTTTACAAATTAAATACCTAAAAATTTGACAAAAATATTAAAATTTGATGAAAAACAATTATAAAAATCCTTAATCTCTCTCTTCAAAAAAGGAGGCAGTCTTCCCAGTCCTATTGTACAATATTAATAATATTCACCATTTTTAGAATAGGTAGCTAAATTATATTTTTCTGTTAGCATACAAAACTCTTAGACTAATAGATTTTATTTGTATATGCTCCAGTTAAGTTTGTGAATGCCATCTGATTGCAATATAATCAACTATCTTTGAGTCCTAATTTACACTTATTTAATAATTTGCATAGTTTAAAAGGGATAAAGGTTATTCTATAACTAATTATCATAGGCTATTACAGTGCTATTTTTCAAGGCAACAAGTATTTGCTCCCAAATGAAATTATCTTCTTTAGGCAGGGGTTAAAATTACTAGCAGCTTTCTCCATTACCTGAAAAATCAAACTGGAATAGTTATCCATCTCTACATGTGAAGACCTAAAAAACACATTGATACATTTTTCACTTTGAGTCAAATTTCAACCCCTGAATGGGACAACTAGAAAGTGAGACTTTCAAGGTTTTTTATTTCCCTGTTGGTTTTGGTTTCTACTCTCCATGGCTTTTGAGAAGCTGGAAAAGTTTGTCTTTCCTGACTCACATTGTCTTTTTTTCCATTTGGCAAATATTCATCTACCTCCAATCTGTATCTAGTGGAGGAAAAGCCAACATGGCTTTTCTTATGAACTTCCTTTGTTGTCAAAGGCATGTATAATGATTTCTACAGTTCTGGTTAGTTAACTTTAGCTCCCTCTGTGGCTGGATGACTGCTGTTTCCAACATCAGCATGATAAATAGGAGGCACAAATAAAAAGTAACTTAGAAAAAGATTTGGTGACTTAAAAGAAAAAACAAAAAAACCCAAAAAAACGAACAACACTAAAGCACACACACTTACATGGGCATTTCAAATCTGGTGGCTGATCTCTGGATTAAATTACTTGACAATGTCTCTCATTTTAAAGAACGCAATGCATTTCAAGTGTTCTTTTATACTTAGGCAAATAATACAGTTTAACCAAGTTCTTGGACCTTAATTGTAAGACAAAGCAGATCATTAAAAATAAGGCATACTTGTCATGAATTAAGTTTTGTTTACTTGTTTTTGGCACATTTGATCATACTGTCTTCTATGAATAAAACATATGGTCAAATATACCATTTCCTTTTTTGTTTCAGCACAAACAGGGTTTACCAACTAGTAAAATAAAAACAAGGAAAAACTCCAACATAAAACACTGAGAAATAGAACCTTGGTAAAGTACCGAGCACCTGGGGGGAAGGGTGGGAAAAGGATGAAACAGGAGAGGGGAGAAGGAAAGGTTGGGAGGGGACTTGGGGAGGTAAAGTGAGATGCAAAAAAAGAGCATCTTTACAGTCATTTGTCTTTTCTATGATCACGTCTTAAGAAGTCTTAAAAGATCTGCATGTGGATTTCTTTTTAAACCCACTGACCATAATTCAGACACTGGTTTCAAAATCTGAGTAAGATTGTGTTTAACTGTTATAGTGTAAAGACAATTGCACAATACATGTGCTTCTTGATCCGGTAGGATTCCAAGCAGAATCTGAAGTCTATAGCTAAGAAAGGCTTCACTTTAGGTAACTCGGACCCTAAAGAAAACCTCATGAAAGAACTCACATCTCAAAGAAAGGACACTTTGCCTAAGTTTGCTGTGTTTTTTGTTGACTTGCACTACTTATTGCTGGCTACTATGAAACACTGATCTAGGAGTACTCCAACAACCTGTAGTACAAGGCTTAACTTTAAAAAGCTATAGTAAACAAGAGACAAAATCAAAGCAATTCTCTTTCCTAACTAGTAACAGCACAGAGAATGCAGTCTTTTCCATATCACAGTTAAAGTACAGTGAACAAAACAGCTCAACAAACCTTAAGACAAAAAAGTGCAGGTTATTAATGTTTACATGCAGTTGATAAGCATTCCAAATGTCACATTATGCACTGTAAAAGCTCAACTTTACTATATGGAAATAAGAAAAATGCACCTTGGGGGAAGGGGAAAAGCAATTTAATCATTTCCAGTGATTTTGTAAGTAAAGAAACTCCTAACTATTGTACGGTCACCTCATATTAAACATTGTATGAATATTAAAAGCAAACAATTTAATGGGAAAATGCACAGTACAATGGAAATAGCTTGTTATTCAACACATACAGTAGATCTCAAAGACAACACACTCAACCAGGGAGCTTAAAAATACCAAATCAAAACCCAAAGAACCAGCAGAAAAAAAAAATCCTTCAAAGACAACTGTTTCACCTTCCTAGGCCAATGCTTTACAATGTGAGAAGCACTGATACCTTCCAGCTCCTACAGGTGGTGTCTTCTACATACAGCAGTTAGATCTATATGGCTGGATTTGCCAAGAAAACAATTCCATCCCCAGAACTCTTTATGTCAGACAAGATCCATTTTTTTAAAACCAAAATACTTTCTACAGAATTCCAAACCAAAATGTACTGTTTAAGGCATCTTTTTTTATAACATTTTCTCTTCACTCAAAGATGATAGTCATGCAGCAGTTTAATGATAAAAATATATTAATATTTTACTATACAGCAGCAAGAAGTTAGTTGTCAATTAAAAGCACACGAACATCTTTAAATGAAAACCTGTAAAAGACTATCGTTACAAACAATTTCAGTTGGGAGGACACCAGCTTAGTAAAGTGCTCTCCTAAGCTTTGCATTTTCATACCCTACACCTTGAATATATGAGTTATAGAACATACTTTTGATAGAAGGCTTGTACACTTGGGGAACACAAATACACTTAGCATATAATGTAGCCAGTAATAACTAGCACCACAGCTACATGGAAATCCTTTACATACACCAACTTGGCTTTCACTTTTAAAATGAAGCTCAGAATCCATGGCTCAGTAGGATAACTATAATTGTGTTGCTCTGCTTTTTAACGGGTCTACATAAGTTAATAGCACTGGCAAAAATCAAAGGATAGCTTCAGACCTCTTATAAGTTTAGGAGACAGTGCTAGTGACCACAAATAGACTCACTACCTGATGTCCAAGTACAGGTTCACTGGAAATTGCTGCACGTTAGTTAAGTTTTTAAAATCTTTCTACACATAATAAAAAAAATATATTATGAACGATACAAGTACATCTCATATACACAATAATGACAAAACGCCTACTCAGTCAAAGCAAACAGATGCAGAAAAATATTATGGGAGATTTCCTTTTCTTTCTTTCTCTTTTTTCTTTTACTACTTGAATAACTTTGGTTCCAACCGTAAAAATCACAACTTAGCAAATTTCATTTAAATGCCTTTTTTAATAATTTCTTCATGTTCACAGAAGTTTCACTGACCATTTTTAAATGTTTAAGGTCCAGATGCAATGCATATTGTATAAAAGAGAGCACTTATTGTTTACCTTGCATGAATTAACCTACGTACCTTTAACTCTACAAACTTCTGCATAACATTTAGACAAAGCTCAGACACACAGCATGCCTAGCCCTCATATATATACACATCTCTAATCACAGGTATATAGGGTGTCAAATATACTATAATAACCTCCATGTAAGGTTTGAAATTTGGTAACAAAATGAGAAAAAACTAAAAATATTATTTTACGTGTTCTAAAATATCTCTTTTTTGTGCTAAAGTCAAATGTTAGCTCAACATGAAAAGGACTTTTATAGAATTCAGCAATATTATAATCTTGACCATTTTGCAAACACTTTTAATAATAATAGCTTAAACGTGTACAAAAGTTCTTGGTTAATTAGGGAAATAAACACTCAGTTCTTTATATTTTTTAATCAAGTAGGAAACACAGTTCATATAATGTTATTACTTTTTGTATTTTTTTTGTTTTTTGTTTTTAGCAGCTGCTTACTGTTTTATATGGTGGATAAAGTGGACAACATCCAGCGATGGGTGGCAAGTCAAGAAGAGAAACTGTCAGTTGGTGGAGGTTCTGTGGGTGGTGCTCCCTTGGAGTTAACAGTTCTTTTTTTTTTTAACTTTTTAACTTTTTATTTTCTCTCTTTCTTTACAGTATATTTTCTCTGTGTGTGGCGCTGTGTGTGTGTGTGTGTGTGTGTGTGTGTGTATGCATGTGGGGGGGGTTCCATTCAGTTTGATCAATCTTCTTCCCCTTCTTCCTCACCCTGCAGTAGCAGGGTGGCAGCGGCGGTCTCCTCCTGCTGCTGCTGCTGCTGCTGGTGGAGCTGCTCACAGGCAGCTCGCTTCTCCCTCTGCTTCTCTTGAATCTTCTTCATCTCCTCCGAGTACTTGCAGAAGGTGTGTCCGAACTTGGCCCACACCTTGTAGGGCACGGTAATGGAGTTGCGGTAGGTGGGCTTCACCTCGCTCACTCGCATAAACACGCCGTACTTGTTGGAGCCCACATCGAAGAAGAAGCGCTTGTTGTCCACAGTCAAGGAGGTGCCCTCGGGCAGCTCGGCCGGCTCCTCCTCCACTCCGTAGTCGTCGATGAGCTTGGCCAGAGCGTCGCGGAACTCGATGAGCCCCTGTGCGGGCAGTGCAATGGTCTGGCCCTGCGTGGAGCCCAGGCCGGGCCCCCGGTTGACCGTCTGGCGGATGCGCAGGAAGCGGCCGCGCTGGTTCTCCTTGAGATCCATGTAGTACTTGCGGTTCTCGCGCACCAGGAACTCGCTCTTGAGCGCCCGGCGCGGCTCGTCCTGCGCCTGGGCCAGGTCGGGCGGCTGGCTGGGGCCCAGCTGCGCGTAGTGCTCGATGAAGTCGCCCAGGTAGTCGCGGAACTCCACGGCCACTGACATGGAGAGAGTGAGGCGGCTCTTGTTGCCGCCCGCGCCCACCTCAGCGATCTTCAGGAAGCGGCCCTTGGCGTTCTGCTTCACGTCCAGGTAGAAGCGCTTGTTCTGGATGTCCACCCGCTTGGAGGCCAGCTCCTGCGTCTCGTGCTGCAGCCCCCCCGGGGCCCCGCCGCCGCCGCCGCCACTGCCGCCGCCGCCGCCCCCGCCGCCACCACCGCCCCCGCCGGAGCCCGAGCCCGAGCCCGGGTGCCCCAGGGAGCCGCCCGAGCCCAGCGCCGCACCACCCTGCTCGCTGCCGCTGTCTCGGTCCGCCATGATGCTGCGCTCCGCCGCCGCGCTGCCGCCGCCTGCCGCTCCGCCCGCCGCCGCCTCAGTCGCCTCAGCCGCCGCTGCTTTCCCTCCCCGGCTCCGCCTGCTGCCGCCGCAACCCCCACAGCCAGTCAGCCACTCTCGCGAGATCTGCGGGAGAGACGAGACAGACGAGACCCGGTAACAGGGCACTGACTCCCCAGTACAGTAGCCGGGCGCCCTACTGTACGCGCCCACCCGACCGCCAGCACGTGACCCGCACCCCCTCCCCGTTGCCAGTCCCCCATCCGCCCGCCCGCCAGGCGGCGCCCACCCACCGGCCCTCACCCCGCACCCCTGGTTGGGGTGGGGGGGGGACTAGAACGCGCCGCGTCGCAGCTGCTGCCGCCACTGCCGCCACCACTGTGGCTGTTGCTGTTGGCCAGACCCTGAGCGGCCTCGGCCCGGGGAGTTGGGGGACTGGCGTGAGAAGGGGACTGCCATACTAAGCACAGGGAGTGGGCCTGAGCTCTGCTTTCCAGTGACCCCAAAGAAGATGTGGGGGGAGGGGCCCGCGCAGCGCAGTTGAGCCCGCTGCAGAGAGGGGACACCGAGTCACGGCCACCCCCTCCCCAGCGGGCCCCATCCAGACCCAGATCGGCCCACCCGTCACTTGACTGGACTGTCTCCTACCGCAGAGCCCTGGCCGCAGAGGCGGGCGAGGAAGAGGAGAGGTGGTGCAGCAGTAAACCTTAGCTGCAGAAGGGGCTGCCAGGGATGAGGACGGGGCGCCGGCAGCAGTGGCGCGGAGCACCAGACACCTAGCCCTATCCCTCCCCTCGCTCCCGCCGCTCCCCCTCCCCGCGCACGGCAGCGGCTCTGGCCTCAGATGATCCCGCTCCCCCCTCCCCCCAACCGCAGCCCCGCACAGTCGGGCGGGCGGGCGGGCGCACTCACCGGCAGGGGGGAGCCGAGCAGAGGACGGCAGCCGCACCAGGGCCGGGGTGCCCGCAGTGCCTTTTCCCGTTGGCTCTGCCCTTCTCCCCAAGCAACAATCAAAAAGAAACCCCACACTCACCCCAAAACCTTCAACCAGCCCCCTTTGGGACAACGACTGCCCGCCTGCCTCCCCCTCCTCCTTCTGAGATTTGGGGAAGGGGGGCACCCTGTTCAGGGCTGAGCCCAGCCTGGGTTGCCGGCCAGCTCTGCGGATAAACCAGGCCCTGCCGAGCCTTCAGCCCCTAGCCCACTCTTCCTCTCTGGAAGGACCCAGATGGAAGAGAAAACCAAGCAGGCTTTAGGAAATTCACGAGCTAAAAATGTCAGGAATTTCCTGGGAAACGCAGTTCCTTACGGGATTCATTAACGCAGGTTCGCTCGCCCCTTTTACTCCTCCTCCCAGAAACTCCTAAGTGTCAAGGAGAGCCCCCATCTCTCAAAAAGTAAAACATTAAATGATCGCTGGTTTTTAGGCAGACAGCTAGTTTACCGACCATTACCAATGACAGCTAAGCCAGTGAAAGCTAAAGGGGGTCTTCTCTGGTCTCAGGAAGGGGCTCAGAAATAAAAGATTTCTCTCTTCCTAGATCTGAGGCATAAACTAGGGCCTATTTTCCTTCTTCCAGATAGATAGCAAATGCTCATACTCCCTCACTGCAGTCTGCAGTCCTAGCAGCTGTGGGAAAGCTAAGGCCTGTCTCCAGGGCACCTCCTGCCTATGCCCCTACATGCTCCCCATCACCTTCTGCAAGGGGCTTAGGTGATACAGACCTCACAGCCCTATTCCTGGCTTTCTCATGCATGGATTGTTGCCTCCATCCTGAGAAGCATATACCTATCTCATCTGTAGGCTCCATTCCCATTTAACACCCCCCAACCCCTGCCCCCAAAAGTAAGGAGACTTGCCTCCCTCACTCTTAGCTCCCAAGACATCTGAGTACCTGGCTGCCCAAGCTTCCTGGAAAAGAGAGGGGTAAAGAGAGGACTAATGATAAAGAAACCCAGACCAGCCCAGGGCATAAGCTTTGTCAATGCTTGAGACCTTAAAGCCCCCTGATATATCCCTTCATCTCCTGGGCAAACCTGCCTGCTAAGTATTCACAGCTACCTTTTTCTCTTAGCAAGGGCCCCATTCAACCCAGCATTAGCTACTTCAGCTCTGGGCTGACGTTCGCTACCTCCCGCTAAAGAGGAAGAAACAGGGCAGAGCACCCTGGCTCCCAAGAAGAAAACTGGGATAGTCCTGTGAACCAGCCTCAGAACCACCCACCTATCCAGCTGTTCCTGAAATGGCTCCCTGAAGAGGAGGCCCACTGTGAGAGATAGAAATCCAGATTTTGGGCCCCATAAAGAACTTCCCCTTAGTTTAGGGTCATCCTCTAGCACTGCGTAGTACCCTTTCAGTGCTGATTTTTCTGCACTCCCTCCCCTGTCCCCAAGTCTGTCGGGAAGGAGATATAGGAACTGTTGGTGCACTTCCCACCACACAGAAATACATGTGTAAGAAGCGGCGGCTCCTCTAGGTTTGCACGGTAGCGATCAGGACCCTGGATAGACCCCGGCCCCAAACAGGGTCTCAAAGGCTGAGTGGCAGGGTCTCCGCACAGAACTGGGCGGGGCATTACGCTTCCACCTGTAAGCTGAGACTACTACGACCTGGTTAAGACCGCTCTAGAAGAGCCGCTATTCTTCCTCAAGGGTTTACTTCGCGCTGAACCAAGCCCTTGACCCCTCAGGAGAACTCAAAGCAGCAAGGCCAGTGGGGCTGCGATAAGGGGGCACGCGCCTGCCGGTCCCTGTCACTCTTCCATGCTAATGATCGCTTCCCCCAGGACAAAAAAGTAGGGCTCGAAACTGCCCGCCTTCTTGAACCAACTTTGGAGTCTAAATTTCTTGCCCTCTGTCCCAAACGTTTATGTCCAGGGGCTCTGAATTGGTTTGAGTTTGGGAATGCCCTGATTTTCTGAAAAAGTGACTGTCACCAGGAACTGAGTTCTTAGTTCCCCAGCGCAGAGGCAATTGATGAAGTTTCTAGACAAAACACAAGTTAAATATCATTTGCACGCATAAACTGGGAATTTTAAGCTCAAATCAGTAAACAACTGAGACCTGGATCTCTCCACATAAATATGTTCTTACTTATTTCATGTTTTTTATTATATATGTATAAAATTTTGCCTTTATCTATTAGCTTCTTGCCTACTTTATAAATGTATCTAAAAGCAAACAAGGTTAATAATGCCTTTCCCAAAATAATACAATGATAAATAGGATATTTAACACATTTTCACTACTCAAACAAGAGAGTTTATTTCAGGATAAGCCTGTAAGTGTGGGCTTTTGGTCAGAATGGAGGGGGTGGTGAAAGGCGGCTTTCCGTAGGCTACAGAATATAGTACCCTTAAAAGGCAGTCTGAGAGAAAAGTCTTAAAACAAAGAGTTTAACCTTAAACAGAACTTCAAAGTTAAATTTGCATCCTAACATTGAAAATCCATTAGCAAAGTTGTGGATTTAAAAACACACCTAGCTATTTGTTAATTACCAAAACAATATGCTAACTTGGTAAATGAAAAGCCAGTTCTAGTGTCTAGATGTTTGCATTGTTATTTTAAACCAAATAGTTGTAAAATTAAAATTATAATTGCAATACAATGTAGGAAAAACAAAGGGAAAACGAAATATATTAATATGCACAAAATATCTGTGTTAATGAAAGAACTATCAAAAAATATTTCCTTCCTCCTCAAAGTTTGCTTATATTTTTAAAACCTAATAAACGTCTCTAGATTTAGTGTGCTCTCTTATTAACACTACACACACATTTCAAGAATAGAGATTGCTTTATTTTTAATCCCTCTATCTCTACATCTTTAACAAAATCTTACCAACAAAAAACTGTTCACAAGAGAAACAGATACTAGGCTGAACAAGAAGGAAAAAACCTCATTTTCCTCAGCCTGAAATACGGTCTGAAATGATCTAAATCTAAAAGTAAAAATTAACATACACATTTACAAAATAAACTTGGAGAGAGGAGATCTACCTCTGGGTAATAAACCCTTTTGATTACGGAGTTCCCAACAGAAACAATACGCTCATTAATATTTCACAGAATCACAGATTTCCCAAATAAAAGAGAAGCAAAAACATTAGAACTTGTGTTTTCAAGTGCTACTTAGGTTAAATGCCTGTCTTAAACCAGACAATTATCTTCAATACCCAAATCATTAAAACTAACTGGAATGTTGTACTGTAACTGTTCAAAGTGGAGGAATTACCCATTTCTTCTCATGGCTAGCTACCAGGAAAATTAAGGGAAACTCTCAAGTAAATCTTAACATTTAACAACAACGACTAATAGTATTTCACCGACCATTTTTTAAAAGTCTATTCCCTTTCTATAGCTCATCTAATCTTTAAAATTATGCCTCTCCAATGCTATTTCAATGTTTAGGGTTAAAGATATGAATTAAACATTTAAAATCTGAAGAGAACAATCCATGTGATAGAATCCTCACATTTCCCCAAATGTTATTTTAAGCATTTGCAGAAGAATTAAATAAATGTAGCACACATTCTAAATTCGATAAAAGATTCAGAGAACCCGACATTTTATGTACCCAAAAGGTCCAAACAGAACCGATGCAAATGTCAACAGCTCCCTCTCTTTCGGCTGATTCTTAAATGGTTTTACTAGTACCCAAAGGAATGAAATCAGCAACTCTCTCCACACTCTAGTCAACACTCCAATTTTCAAAGCCGCAATTCGAAAACGTCAGTTTGGGCGGGGAACAGTGAGGGTCTTGAAGTAATCAAAAAATTCCTTTTCTCCTCTGACAATCTACCAAAAGATGTCAAACCAAATTCAGCCTATTATAAAGCACTGGGGCTTCCTTCCAAGGACACGGGACACCAGCAGAGACACCGCTGCAAAAAGCTGTCCAAAAGCGCCTGGCCCGACAGAAACGTAAAGGGGCCCATATAAGAACGAATTAGAAGCCTCAAGAGGGTCCCGCAGAGACAACGGAAATTAAAGTAGCATTTATTCAGGGGTAGACAGCAACGAACCAAAGAAAGTTTTCCCAGCCGGACTCTTGGGCCTTTCTCTACCCAAGATCAGGCTCAAGACAAATATATTTGTTGGGGTCCCTTCCCCTATAGACATAACCGCTGCCGGGGCCTACCGTCGCTCAAAGGGGAGACCCTCTAACTTCACATCCGTCCGTTTTGCCCTCGGACAAAGGCAGAGGAGACTGTGGAGCTGACCTAGCTCTGTGGGGCAGCAAAAATGCCTTGTTCGGGCCACCCATCTTTGGGCCTGGCTTCGTCTGCGCTGTCAGCACCAGTGTATTCTTTTTTATTTTTACAACGCACACTGGGAGGGTGTATGCATTGCGGGGGTGGGGCGGGGGTTGAACAGAGGAAAGGAGGGGTTGGTAGTGGAGCCTAGAAGCCTCCTTCCTCTCCTCTCCTGCCAGGGTTGCTGTGCAGGGAGTGTCGGCCAGGTTTGGCGAACTGTCCCAGGCCCCAGGCAAAGGTGGTCAGGGGGAATGGGGCTCAGGCATTGCTAAGCAAACGGCACCACTGGTGGTCTCCAGCGCCAGAGGAGGTAGGATTGCTTTTTTTTTTTTTAAAGGGGCGTGTGATTTTCTTCTTTTTTGGAGGTGGGAAGGAGTTCGTTCGTTCGTGCGCTCCGGAGGGAGGGGGGCGCGTTGCTGCACTACCAGGGTCCCCGGAGGAAGGGTGCGGGGATGTCTACAATGCTACAGTAATTATTCCTGGGGCATAAGAGGGCAATTAGAGGGGACAAGGTGGGCGGCACCTCAAGCTGTGGCAGTGGCAGCAGAGAAGGTCGCGAGGGGCTTACCCGGGCGGGCGGGCGGGCGCTGTCCTGCCGCAGGTGAGGGAGGGCGCGGGCTGGAGGGAGGGAGGGCGCGCGCGAGGCAGGCGCTAGGCGGGCGCGAGGAAAGGGGGAGGGGAGGAGGGCGCGCGCGCGCACACCTGTCCTGGACAGCGGCGCGAGCCGAGCTGCGCCTCACTCAGGCTCTGCCGGCTGAGGAGGGAGAAGGGCGGGCTGGCAGGCGGGGGCGGGACGCCGAGGGGAGGAGGAGGAGGCGGCTCGGATGGCTGGCTCGGCTCTCACTCGTTCTCCCTCCCGCTGGCAAGTCCGGCTCACACCCTGCTTCTCCCGCTCACTCACAGCCCCCTCGGCTCTCCCTCCTCCTCCTTCCCCTGCGGGATCCGCTCGCTGCCGCCGCCGCCGCAGACGGCAAGTCGTGGCAGCCAGACGTCGGCGCGTAACCCGGCGCTCCGTGCGTGACTCCGGGCGACGTCAGCGCGCGCTCCCCGCTACCCACCATCTCCCCCCCACACTCCTCCCGTGGCTCGCGCCCTCCGCCCTCGCGTTCCTCCGTTTCAGTTGCAGCGGCGGCGGCAGCCGAGCGCGCTCCCTCCGCCCCCCATTTCGCGCGTGCGCGCGCCCTCCCCGCCGTTGGCGCGTCAACAGCCCACGGCCCAGGCCTTGAGGCGCGTCTGAGGAGGGGGCTGCCTGCGGCCTCTTTGCCCACCCTTCCTCCACTCACCGCCGGTAGCGCCCCCGGGAGGACTTCTCCCTTGTTGGGCTCTGAGGGCGGAAGCCAGGCTCAGGCGGGGAGGGAACCCTGTAGGGCCTGCGTCAGCTCCAACTTAGGGCCCTCAGCGTCGTTGTCAGTGTCGCTACCACCCTGTCACCCTGCCCCGCGCCCCCGTTCCGCCCGCATCTCTTAGGAGGCGATAGGCCTTTCATCTCCCGGGAGGGTCTCACCTTGGCCTTCAGACGCCCGCCGAGAGGGGCTAGGAGGGCAGAATTAGCATAAAGAAGAAACGGGCTAGACCACGTTCAGGCTGTAGCCCCAGGAATCCTTGACAGGAAGCGTGGGGTTGCTGCCCAGCCTCCCACGCAGTGTAGGTGAAACTGGGCCCCTTTGAGGGACTGTGACTAAGGACAAAACCCTGATAAATATTATTTATGCGTCCTTGGGCCGAGAGGGAGAGAGTAAAAGGGACGAGTTAATTTTCATAAATTACTATGCTAGGGCGAAATGCAGAACTATAAAATGTCCTTTAAGAGTTTTCTTGAAATCTTTGACCAGGTTTGACAAGATTTTTGGTACACGTTAACTTTTTCCCTCATTTTGTATGCTGTCACATCTCCATCCTGCAACACTGCATACATAGAAGATGGATCAGTTAAAAATATCGGCTTCAAAATAAGCAAAAAACAGCCTTCCATCTTTATCATTATTTAAATAGCTCTCAGAGAAGTCAATCTGTGATTTAAGAAAACTTATCAATGTTTTACCTTATTTAACTGAGTATATTTTATTTTGAGGTAACTTTGCAATACACTGTGAGATATTCTTTTATTAGGCAATAGTAGACTTTTTTTAATGTTTTAATAGTAGACTTGTCAACTCACTTATTATAGGACCTTCCAAGAAGCTTACCTAGCTAAGCCTTAGAGGCAAGTAGGAGAGAGGTGAAATTAACCCCATTTTATGGACGAGAAGATTGCGTTACAAAAATATGTCAGTTGTTGAGAGTTGCAAGCAGTCTGTCACCGATAAAGGGAAACACCATAGGTCTATTATTACCTGCTTTATCCACTAAACCAGAGATTCCTCAATAGTTTACTTCCGGGTATCTTTTGATTCCCCCCTCCCCCAACCCCACAGTTGTGTATTGTAGGCAGTGCCTAATGTCTGAGGGAAACAAATTTGGGGAGTTTCCTGGAGACCCCAAATCACAGATTACTCTAAAAAGTTTGAATTTGAAAATTTCTGCCATAGAAAATTACAGCTCAGCAGTAATGTATTGTGAAACAAACTTCCATATTAACAAAACAGCAAAATGTTTATTAATCCCTAGTTAGAAATGAGAAAAATTTTGAGACAGCCTTAAGAATGATGGGTCATTTCCTTTGAATTGCTTCTTTATTCGCCTCATCTTTAGGTGGCAGCACTACTATATAAATATCTTTAAAACTACAGTCTTCTGCAACTTGATATCCTAAAGAGTGTTTTGTCCTAAATGCTTCCAACTATATTGTGCAGATTAGAAGCTGGTGAAAATATGAAATCATAGCTGAGAATTAGAATACTTAGGAGGTTCTAAAGGTGGAAAAACAGGCTTTCAGAGGAATGAATAAAATACATGGAGCTACTGAGGGAAAAGATTAGAAAGGGTCTTTTTTAAGCTTTTTAATTTATGTTTACTTTTTAGCTATATGAGGAGTAAGCAGCATCTTTAAAGATCTCTTATTGAAAAAGCACAAGATAACCTTCCCAAGCAAACCATAGTTTCTCAATACTGCATGTTTTTCAAGTGTTTACAAATTTAAAGTTGTTAGTTGTATAGTTGCAAGTATTCACTACAATTTTTAAACTCAGGTGCAGTTTTCCTCATTAAACTGCATCAAACTTATGAAGATTCCAAATAGGACCTTATTGTTGACCCTTGTGGAAGAGAAGAACTCATCTTGGCTCCTTTCCTGGCTTCCTACATTTTTCATGTAAAAAATAAAACACCATTACTCAAACTCAGAGATGTGAGAAGATGAACTAAAACAAATGTAAAGTGGTAAAAATTTACGGATATTCTGTATCTTAATTTCTCCCCCATTTTTCAAGGGTAATGAATTGGGATATATGGGGGTTATTTGGATCAAGTGTTTTCTAAGCAGAACTTTGTTGTAATTAATCTTGTATATTTACAGTCGTTCTTCCTGTACTTCTATATCCAAGCAACCAAGCAAAACTGAATTTACATGCATTTCAAAATAGACTGCTTTAGATTTACAATATAAATACAACCACCAAGGAATATAGAGGTATGACCATCAGGAGTGGGGAATTAAATCATTTCTGAGTAGATGATGAAGTGTTAGTAAAGTCTTTCTTGATGGCAGCTTCCATTTTTCTTAAGTCAAACTTGGGGAAGGAGTCTTAAGCAAATTGGTAGAACTCAAACTCAGCAGTATTATGTTAAGATTTTTAAGCTCTCTTGCGCCAGCAAATCATGCAGCCTGTGGGCCTTAGCTCCAAACTTCTGCCAGCTCCGTTTTGGCAGTAAAGTGTTCTGTTGAACAAAGTTTGCACGTGTTTGGGGTGTGAAGTGGCTCCTCAGGCATTTATTGGTTTTATTCCAGTTTAGGGACTTGAAGACAAGGGTCAGAAGCATGAGGCTTGTATAGTTCATATGTGCCCTAAAACAGACTATGCTAGTGATCTTGAATTTTCACTTAAGAATAACTTTTTCTTCGTTGGTGTCTGAGTTATTGAAGTGGACCCTTTAGTTTACTCCTTAAGTACTCACATGATATTCAACCAGTTCTCAGAAGCAGGTAAGCAGGATCCTCTCTGTTGAGGGAATAGAGCTGTGGAAAAATCACTCCTCATCCTCTTACCCACAATACCAGCAAAATGTGTTTATCCACATGAAACTCACTAAGTATAATATGCAACTGAGAGCAAAGGGGCCAGTAATTATTTAAACTCAATCTCATTGTCAAATTGTATAACTATGAGCTTCTGATCTTTTTTTGTATCAATTGTCTGACTTCAACTTTTTTACCTACCTCTTCCCATCCTGGAGTCATTGGTTAACAATACCTGGTGCAGATATGTGTGCTAATTTGTCGTATTTCAGAGGTCCCTTGTCCTGTTGGAAATATATATAAACAGTCTGTTTCCATTATTTTTTTCAAGCAATTCTAATAGAAAATCCTTGCATAATCCAGGGTAACACAATTTGAAAACCATTAGAGTGCTGTTGGAACATTTTTTTTTTTCCCTTCCCGATTTAAGAGTAATGGGCGGGAAAAGACAAAAGTAAAAGTAACATGTTGAAATGAAACTATCATCTTACCTTTAACCATGATCAATGGAATGTCAATTTGTAGGCTACAAGTATGGTCATTTGAAAAAGGTAGTTACTCTTGATACTTTTGCCAAGGGACTGTGGCCTAACTCCTTTTTTTTACCTTTCCCTTCTCTTTCCTTCTCTTTAAAAGTAATTCCCAAGTCTGAACTAACATATGAATGTTAGAGATGGAGAGGAAAGCTGGGCTTTTCCAAAGAGTGGATCTATCTGGACTGGAAAGTACCATTGAACTTCGTTGCACATTTTATGGTGACCCCAAAACCGTTTGCTTGCATACTATAGGATATCAATGTGTTGCCATTTTATTACCTGGAGCAAGACTAAATACATTCATGAGTAGGTATGTACATGCAACCAGATACCACTGCCCTCTGAGGCTAATTTAGGCCATTTTTACAACCCAGTGCAGTAGCACTTGGCAATTAGAAGAAGAAGATCAGTTGCATTTCTTCCTGTTGTGAGTAAAATGTGTGAAGGGAAGAATCAAAATATACCATGGGAAAAATACAAAGGGAGTTCTTTAATATTTTGTGCTATAGAATTTTTGTCTTTCAAGTATAATTTTTCTTCTTGTCTATTTAAATACTCAAAATTAATTATTAAATGTAAATATAATGTAATGATTAGTTTTTACTTTCTAGATAGTAAATCAATATTTACTTGATAAGTATGTGTATAAAGGAGAAATGTTTTTTAATTACTATTTTGGAATCCCACAATATACGTATTTCATAAACATATTACAACTGATGCTTAGTTTAGATGGCTTTTTTTTTCTCTTTTTTCCCCTTGAACTTCCTTTTGGAAAGTATTACCTGCTATTTTAGAACTGGTCCTTGGAACCCACCACTGTTTATCAATCAGCCTTATTTTCTTGAGTCATTTATTGAACAGTATCTATTTGTTCTAACAGTATCTATCTGACAATGGCAGACATTGTTTTAGGTGCTCGAACAAAACAAAGTCCTTGCTCTCACAGAGTTTCCAGTCTAGTAAGACAGATAATATAATAAACACGTATATAATATAGTGCTGTATAGTGATAAGTGTTAAAAAGAAAAAAATAGCAGGTAAGGGGAAAAAGTTTTCTGTGTGATTGTGTGTGAATGTGTATGTGCATGTCTCACACCTGATATTTTAAATAGAGTGATCAAAGAAGCCTCTCTGAAGAGGTAGCATTTGATCAGAACCTGAAATAGTCATGGGAAGATCTGGGGAGATGTTCCAGGTGTTTATATAGGCCACATAAACTCAGTCACTCAAGTACAATCCAGGTAACATCCCATGTATAATCTAGATATACATCACGCTATGTATACATTTTTTTTTTCTTAAGAGAGAAAAAAATTCATTAGGTTTTCAGAAAAGTTTTTCATTTAATATCAGCATTGTTCTATATTTCCCATGATTATTATTCCATTATTTAATACAATAACATTTATGGCTCTACAGACAAAGCTTCACAGTCCCTTATCTGCAATTCCAAAATCCAAAAACTTTTTTCTTAATTCATTTTGTGGCAAAAATGGATCTGAACTGACTTGGCTCTGTTTAAAGTCTTCATTTGGTCCATTTGGTGTGACTATTGATGCATTTCATTGTGGAAATATGTGTTTGATTAAGGTATGCTGCCGCAGACAACACAAGTTAAGTAAAACATAGGTAGCATAATATCTTACATTCCTAAAATATGAAATGAATTTTAATTCAGAAACACATCTGGCCCTAAGGATTTGGGTTAAAAGATTGCAGACCTGTATCAGATTTCTTCTTGATTCTCTGATTAAATATCATCACTGCCGTTAATCTTTACATATCTTTTATTCAAAAGTATAATGTTTATATAATGTTCGTATTATGTACCTGGCACTGTGTAAGTACTCTCTATTTATTATCTCATAAAATCCTCACAGCAGCCTTATGAGTAAGTTCTATTATACTCATTTTACAGATGAGAAAACTGAGCCACAGAGAGATTAAGAAACCTAAAAATCACACAGTTACTAAGTGACAAAGTCAAGAATTAAACCTAGACAATTTTCCTTCATAGTTTGCACTCTTTGCCACTAAACTAACTCTCCCTCTCCCCATCCCTTTCACCCTCCCTTCCTCTTTGGAGAAGTTTCGAATATAAGCCCTTTCCAAGAGCATGGTTTTTCTTCCTTCTACTCTGAAGTATCAGACATCAAAACTTTACATTTTATTTACAAACAAATATCTGTCAATTTTTTTCATTTTATTTGCTCCTGCTATAATTTCAGCCGTTTCTATTTCAAACTGACATTATAGATTTACTTATTCTCATTCTCAGTCTAACAAGTTTCCAGTTTAACTTCATCTTTCACCATCCTTTTCATTTGAATATCGTTGGATAATTATGAGACACCTCCCTTATTATTGTGGTCTTGTCCAATGTCAGATCATATTAAAAGTTTAGATCTAGTTTATTGATCAGTAGCATCTGCCAACTAAACCTCTGTCACTGCTTTGTAAGTTTCTCTCAATGAATTACATAGCTTACTTCAGATCACTTTATTCTAGGAATATTAAATTTGTGTTATTGAGTTGGAATTGATTATGTTTTCATTAGTTTGTCCTCAGGTAAGAGTTCTTCCATAAGTAATTACAAACTGAGATAGTTTCTGCTTTTATTTATTTACTTGTTATTTATTGGCTACCTAAAATCAAGATTGATTGAGTATATGTCATGAGGTTGTGCAAAGACTTTATTATGACTGTATAACATAGGTAGGGTCAATTTGAGTAAGTGTATTATGTTGAACTTTCCAAGAATCTATTCTTGATTGTCCCAGAGATCCATTGTGAGACATTAAACAAATCACTTTATTTGTTCTCTGTGAAAATTAATGTGTTGTCCTTGAATACAAACATGAAGGTTCTGACACATACTCAGTAAAGCATTATCTTTTGTGTAACGTTGATAGACTTGTTCTGAGCCAAACAGTTTCTCTGGGGTCACTCGACAGCTCATGTATGCTAAGTTTAGGGGTGCAGTTCATGGCCACTAGAGCTAAAAAGGAATTAAACCCATCAATTTTACCTCATTAGCATAGTGCTGAAGCAAATGAGCCAACAAGTCAGTTATTAAATTGCTGAGAAAGCAAAGAGAGACTGAATAAATATGTATGTGGGTTGAGATTGGCTATAAAGTACATGTTTATTACATGAGAAATTGAGGTCTTTGCCAAGGCTTACCTTAAGTAACTTCCTGTCTCCTGAGGGATCCAAAAGATGAGATTCTTCTCCTAAGACCATGCCCTGGAGACACAGCTTCTCTCTACTAGTTCTTCAATATTCCATGTTCCTAGTGCCCAGTACAAAAGTTTTGAGGCAAACGTAAAATAGATAGCTAGTGGGAAGCAGCCGCATAGCACAGGGAGATCAGCTTGGTGCTTTGTGACCACCTAGAGGGGTGGGAAAGGGAGGGTGGGAGGGAGAGAGATGCAAGAGGGAAGAGATATGGGGACATATGTATATGTATAACTGATTCACTTTGTTATAAAGCAGACAGTAACACACCATTGTAAAGCAATTATACTCCAATAAAGACGTTAAAAATAAGTAAAAATGGCTTCACTCACCTGGAAAAAAAATGTTTTGAGGCACACCATTAATATTTACCAAGATGTAATAATGTCTCAGGGTAAAAATCTTAATATTTACAGTTTACTTCAACTGTATATAAACTTTAATGAATTCATATGATGAAATACTTTTTTAGCTCTTCTGTTTTCCCTAATATTTATTTAGGTGAAACATCCTCTGTTCAGTGTGGTGGTCAAGAATGTGGGCTGGATAATCAAATCTCCTAGGTTCAAAACTCTGCTTTCAAATTCCTAACTTTGTGACTTTGGCAAATTACTTAACATCTGTAGGCCCCAGTTTCCTCATTTATCAAATGAGGGTAATAATACCAACTGCTTCATAGGTATACTATAAGGGTTAAATTAGTTAATTCATAAAAAGCATTTAGAAGAGGATCTGGCACACAGTAAGTATTCCATAAATGTGAACTCCCACCCACCGTGGCACCAACTTTTCCTGCCCTTCACTCAAGGCCCAAGCCAAGTTCTCTTTCTATTTTTTTCCCTTCTGATTTCAGGCTTACTGGCATTGGCCTGAGATTAAAACTGTCCTCTTCCTCACTACTAGATTCACCACCTGCATTGTTCTTGAAAGCCTCCAAGTATTCTTCCCTTTTCTAGGTTTTGGGCCATTTTACTCCATCTGAAAAACTGTTTATGGGTTCTGTAGAGAAGTATCTCTTCCATTTACACGTTGAAAGGTTTTTCTCTGATTACTAGAATATGAGTTCCTTGAGAGCTGGGACTGTGTCTTAATTATCTCTATTACCTCTGTCCCTTCCCCCTCCCTGCTGCACAGTCTAAGTTAAAGAAAAGTGAAAAAAAGAATTAATCCATTTAGCTTTTGTATTTTTTGCTCATTTTATCCTGGGTATTCTGTTCCAAACCTCCCGTTTTCCTGAAATTTTTCTTGCTCCTTTTATCTCTGGAAGTTTTAACTTCACCTAGTGATGCTGAGATCCCATCTTGGATCATCACTATTTCCTGGCAGGTAAGAGGTTCAGTTTATCACACAATCCATTCACATGTTAGAAAAAAAATTCCCATTTAATTCACTTGGATTTAATTTCACTTGTATTTTCTTGGCTCCAGCTAGACAGACCATTCTCTTTTTAAAAATCTATCAGTAGCTTTGAGAGGGATTCTATTTTGCAGAACTCTTTGTCTTATTCCTTATTTGAAGATAGGGTCATACCACCCTAAGTTTCTTTTTCTTTTTTTTTTTTGAATAAATTTGACATGTAACATTGTGTAAGTTTAAGGTGTGCAGTGTGTTACTTTGATACATTTATATATTGTAATATGATTGCCAATGTAGCAGTATTTATCTCATTACACAATTGTAATACAATAGTACTGTCTATATTCATTATACTATGCATTAGACTCCATGGCTTATTTACTACTCATTCAAGTTTGTACCCTTAAACACCATCACCCTTATCCCCCCACTCCCACCCCTGATAACCATTATGTTAACTCTCTGTTTTGTTTTTTTTTTTACAGGTTTAACTTTTTTAGATTCTACGTGTAAGTGATATCATTACCCTCGGTTTCTTTATATGCAGAATAAGAATCAGCTCTCACTTGGAGAAGCTGAGGATAAATTAGGTCAATCTCTTAATTTTTTTTCTTTTTAATACATGCAAAAGATATATGGAACACATATATTGGGTATAAAACTTAATCATGTAATGAACTACCCAAGAACTAGAATATTTACCAGTAAATTGCATCTACAATCGTGTTTCTCCTCTATCTCTTCCTCCTGCCCTCGGAGGTAAGAGTATCCTAAATTTTGTGCTGTTTTTTTTTTTCTTAATTTAGTTTTAGCACAAATGTATATGTGCTAAAATAATATATTGTTTAATTTGTATGTTTCTGAGCTTTATAAAAAATGCTTTCACTCAATATATAGTTTTCTGGGATTTGCTCTTTTAACTCAGTATTATGTTTCCAAGACTCATTCATGTCGTTGTGTATAATGATTGTTGATTTTCAGTACCATATAACATTCTATTGTGTGAATATATCACAATTTATTCTTCTGTTGATACATAGTTGGCTTGTTTCTAGCCTTTTAAATAATTATAAACATTGTTGCTATACAATTTTTTATGTATGCCTCCTGGACACACATGCAAGGGTTTCTCTTGGTCATATACCTAGGAGTAGAGTTGTTGGTTGTAGAGTATGCAAATATTCATCTTTGTGAGATAATTAATGCCAAACAGTTTTCTCCTATTCCCACAGTTTATAAGAATTTCACTTACTCTTCAATATTTGGTATTGTTACACTTAAATTTTTGCTGGTCTAGAGGGGATAAAATGGTATATATATACTTTTTATAGGATGGAAGAAAGTCATCTTTACCTAAAGCTTTTTAAACTTCCTCTTCCTTTCTATATTAAGAGTTTACAGCCTCATTTGACATTACTGTGCCTGGGAGTTCCTTTGAGGGAAAGTCATCTATTTGTGTGTTAGTTTCTAAGGGTATAAAAACTGAGATAGGGTGGAGGCTGCTAACTGAGTAGTTTTTTGTTTGTTTGTTTTTTTAAAGTGAGTGAGTTGTTCTGTTTTTTAATTAATTTATTTTTGGCTGTGTTGGGTCTTTGTTTCTGTGCGAGGGCTTTCTCTAGTTGCAACGAGCAGGGGCCACTCTGCATCGCGGTGCGCAGGCCTGTCACTGTCGTGGCCTCTGTTGTTGCGGAGCACAGGCTCCAGACGCGCAGGCTCAGTAGTTGTGGCTCATGGGCCCAGTTGCTCTGCAGCATGTGGGACCTTAGACCAGGGCTCGAACCCGTGTTCCCTGCATTGGCAGGCAGATTCTCAACCACTGCACCACCAGGGAAGCCCCTAACTGGGTAGTTTGAATATTGCTTTTAAGTTGATTTTGCATAAATACCAAATTATGCACAAACTAAAATTTCTTGTTAATGCTCTGCAGAAATGGAAATATGCAAAATTGTATTCTTTACTATTGACTCATCATAAATTAATCTAGTCTTGAGTTAAACCTATCTGTAAAACTATTTTAAGTAAAAAGCTCCTACAATCTGTTGATCTGAAATATTTTCACTGAATCAAGTTTAGTAAAGATATCTTTGTATATTTCCTTGTATTTTAATTTACCAGAGATTCAACTTGCCCTCTTTTGACATGGTTATATGGTGCAATGCAAATTAATCTCTCAAAGAAATTTCAAAACTCCAGATGTTCATCTTACTACTGTTACCTACTGAATTGACCCACACACAATAACCAGGAAAATAAGCCCAAACAGATGGTACCCTAAAATGTGTTTGTGTGCTTTTTAACTGAAAAAAAATTCATCTTGTATATAAACAGTTTTCATCAATAACTAAAAACACATGGAGGGCTTCCCTGGTGGTGCAGTGGTTGAGAATCTACCTGCTGATGCAGGGGACACGGGTTCGAGCCCTGGTCTGGGAGGATCCCACATGGCGCGGAGCAACTAGGTCTGTGAGCCACAACTACTGAGCCTGCGCGTCTGGAGCCTGTGCTCCGCAACAAGAGAGGCCGCCATAGTGAGAGGCCCGTGCACCGCGAGGAAGAGTGGCCCCCGCTTGCCACAACTAGAGAAAGCCCTCGCACAGAAATGAAGACGTAACACAGCAAAAATAAATTAATTAATAAACTCCTACCCGCAACATCTTCCTTAAAAAAAAAAACAAAAAAACACACATGGAGATGGAAAGAGAATTTACAAGTGACAATATATGTCTATTCTTAAGAAGAACATTTATAGCTCCTTGTGTTTATTGTCTTTAAAAACAAATATCAAATAAAACATAACAGTAAAAATAAACAAATATCAGTTTGTCATTTGTCTATTTTTTTGCCTTTGAATGAAAGATTTTTGAAGGCAGGGACCGTGTATTTGTTTTATGTTTCTTTATTATATTATTAAATACAGTGTCATATCCCAAAGGGAAACTCAGAGAATATTAATTGAGTGCAAAAGTCCCCTCTGTATCATTAATATTTGTTGACTGACAAAATGACTGAGTGAATATTCATGACCAAACCATAAGAAAGCTGCAGTTACTTTCTTCTTTATTGTACTACAGCTATTTTTGGAGATAATCATTCATCAGGGTGAATACATTTATGCCAGGTGAGTGTTTTTCAACTTTATTTATATAGCTAATACTGTGTTTAGTCAAGTTGCTATCAGCCATTGGTTTCTCCAATGTTCTCTTTTAAAACCGAGTGTTATGCCTCCTTTCCTCATTCCCATAATACCAGATATTCACTTCTATACTAATCAAGGGACATCAGGTGCTGCTGAAGTAAGACTGACTCCCGCCAAAGCTCCCTCTAAGTGGGGGCTTTTCCTTTATACCATGCAACGTAAGTGAGCTTTTTGTTTGTTTGCTTTTGTGATCTTGTAAGTGGTGATCTATAAGACGAGGCAAAGCTAGAGGTTTAAGCCTTTACTTCTAACATGGATTGCAACATGACAACATCCTCACTGTAGTAGGCAGCCTTCAAGAAGGCCCTGATTCCTGCCTTCTGGTATTCACACCCTTGTGTAGTCCTCTTCCCCACTGTATGAGAATTGGTTTGTCTGACCAACAGAATATGGCAGAAGTAGTGGTATGTCACTTGCAAGATTAGGTTATAAAAGACTTTAAGGACCCGAAGACCATAGGCCAAACTAGAACCTCAGTTCTAAAGGGACCTGTTTCTGAGGTTGGGAAGTGCTAACCCAGATCCTGAGCCAAGAAGGCCCAGGTCCTTCTTGTACCTAAAAAAGTGAGAGAGAGAAAAACCTGGATATGTAAATATAAATAAGTAGGAATTTCACTGAAAGATAGTGAAAAAAAGAGAGCACGTAATAAAAAGAAATGAAATACTGATATATGCTACAACATGCTTCAACCTTAGTGAAAGAAGCCAGTCATAAGATTCCACATATTGTATGATTCCATTTATACATAATGTCCAGAATCGGCAAATCTGTAGAGACAGAAAGTAGATTGATAGTTGCCTAGGCTGGAAGGTTGGAGTGGGGGAATTTGGGGTGCAATAGCCTAGTTCAGGGTTTCTTTTGGAAGTACTGAAAATGCTCTAACTGATTGTGGTGATGGTTGCGAAACTGTAAATGTACAAGCCATTGAATTGTACACTTTGAATGTGTGAATTGTATGGTATATGAATTACAGTTGACCCTTGAACAATGCAGGGGGTTAGGGGTCCTGACTCCTGCCCCTTCCCACACCCCTGCCCCCACTCCACACAGTCAAAAACCTGTGTGTAACGTTATGTATATCTCAATAAAGTTGTTGTTTAAAAAAATCCCTGTAGCTTCTATCTTGGGCTTTCTCTCTCTTCTATCACTTGTTCTAGAGGAAGCCAGTTGCTATGTCTTGAAGACACTCAATCTACCTATGGAAAGGCTTATGAGGTTTCCAGCCAACAGTCAGTGAGAAACTGAGGCCTGCCAATAACTTTGCAAATAATCTTTGCTAATCCTATAGATGGAAAGGGGTATCTTGTTGAAGTTTTAATTTGCAGTTTTCTATGAGTGATATTAGGCATATTTAATATGTTTAAAGGTATTTGTAGGAGGAGAACAAGAAATAAAAACATGAGGGCTTCCCTGGTGGCGCAGTGGTTGAGAGTCCGCCTGCCGATGCAGGGGACATGGGTTCGTGCCCCGGTCCGGGAAGATCCCACATGCTGCGGAGCAGCTGGGCCCGTGAGCCATGGCCGCTGAGCCTGTGCGTCCGGAGCCTGTGCTCCGCAACGGGAGAGGCCACAACAGTGAGAGGCCCGCGTACCACAAAAAAAAAAAAAAAGAAAGAAATAAAAACATCAACTCCATATTCAATGACATTAGGAAACATCTTTAACCCCAAGGCACAGTATGTGAAGGCTAAAAGTGGGTGGACAAAAGAAAAATGGCTTAAGTCAGAGAAAGGTAAAACTTAGATACTGCAGATGAGGCAGACACCAGTAATAGGCACACAGATTTGTCCCAAGGATCCTCAGAAAGCCACAGGAATTGGAGGGGCAAAGAATATGTGCAAGGAGGGAAGGGGCTAGAAGGGGGTGGCTTATTTACAAGTCTGTGTAGGGATCATGTAGAACCTAGATCCTCATTCCCTACACCTACCCCAAGTAGCCAGATGTGTTTCTCTCCTTCCATGCAGGAGACAGAAGGTGTCATCCTCTGGAGAAACTGAACTAGAGAGGCTCTGGACTTGGACATACCAGGCTCTGAGGAATGGGTATGAAAACATGAAAGTCTACATTCTAAACAGGACACTCTGCTCTTTCCCCTACCAAGCTCTAGAAAACTAGCAGCCAGACTACTGGTATCCCCAGGCAGGAGATAGGGGGAGATCTTTCTCTGGAAAACTGAACTGATAGAAAATATTTACATGTATTGAGGATTGCTAATTAAAAAAAAAAAAAGCCAGCTTCATAGTGTAATATAATTCATAACATATCCAGAATGTAACCACCTCTCCCCACTTTCACATACTACCATCCTGGTACTGACCTTCCATGAGTTTAAAAAATATCAACATGCTTTTAAAAATTGCACCTCAGATGAAAGTCAATAGGCCTTGAGCCTGAGGGAATCCCTTATGACAAAATAAAAGACATTAAAAATTTTTTTTTTTTTTTTTTTTTTTTTTTTTTTTTTGCGGTACGCGGGCTTCTCACCGCTGTGGCCTCTCCCACCGCGGAGCACAGGCTCCGGACGCGCAGGCCCAGCGGCCATGGCCCACGGGCCCAGCCGCTCCGCGGCTTGCGGGATCCTCCCAGACTGGGGCACGAACCCGTGTCCTCTGCATCGGCAGGCAGACTCCCAACCACGTCGTCACCAGGGAAGCCCCATTAAAAACTTTTGACATTGCTTTTGCCTGTTCAGAATTTTTTCCTTCACGTTTATTATTCTTTTTATAGATTATCTATTGCACTATTAGGTAAGTATAAAGACAGTATACAGTTGCCTAGGTTCAAATCTTGGCTAGTTTTGGGCTTTGGGGCAAGAATCATAACTTTTCTGAGCCTCAGCAAAATGGGGATGATAATGATATTTACCTCATAGGGCTGTTGTAAGGCATAAATAGTTTAGTACATGTAAAACATTTAGAATGGTGCCTAGAATATAGTAAGTACTCAATTTTAACTTTTATTATTATTTCTATATTCCTAGAGTACCTTTCCCTGATGTTCTTCAAGTGTCTGATGAACATAGATGAAGATGCTTAAGGCCATATTTAAATCTTCTTGTATTTTAAGTTCAGTATTAACATTTTTCTATCTTTGAAGTAGGAAAATTGAATCATAGAGAAGGAAACATGATTTACTCAATCATACAAAACTGTTAAGGAATCATGAGTAGGACCCTACTCTCTTTAGTTTTCCCTTTTGAACTTTTATTTTTAACAAATCAGTTATTGATATAATTATTGATGTACATTGAAAACATGGATTTCATATTCAGGGGAGTGGTTTTAGATGCATTCTTTGTATGGCACTATATTTCTGCTACATTTCATTGGCTGTTAAGGTATAGACAACATTATCACTACCATATTCATTGAAAACCCATATTATTTTGAACATATTAAGATGGATCATACTTTAAGAAATTCACTTGCTCAAAGCCTAATTGACCTCTGTGTCTAACTTGAACTAAGTAAAAGATAGGATTAGACATTTGGAAAGTACTAAGTTCTAGCTACAACAGAATGACATAGAGGGCAAGCAGTTTAGGGTCATAGTCTAGGACGTCTGAGATGTAATCTCATTTCTACTCCTGTATGCACATCTCAAAATAAATTACTCTTGGTGGTAATTTGCTTCCTTGATAATGAAAAAAATGATGTTCATTCTGTCCCACATCTGCTTTAAAAACTATTTTTTTTCCAGTGGCCCTCTCATAGGGTCAAGTCTTAATTTCTAACCTTGTCCCATAGGATCATTAATAACTGGCCAACAGACCCAAATAATTTAGAATTCTTTTGTTATATATGACAGAAAATATAACTTAAAATGGCTTAGGTAAATATGGAAATCTACTGGCTAGCATAGGACTTCCCTGGTGGTGCAGTGGTTAAGAATCTGCTTGCCAATGCAGGGGACACGGGTTCTATCCCTGGTCCAGGAAGATCCTACATGCCACGGAGCAACTAAGCCCGTGAGCCACAACTACTAAGCCTGCACTCTAGAGCCCACAAGCCACAACTACTGAGCCCGTGTGCCACAACTACTGAAGCCCACACACCTAGAGCCTGTGCACTGCAACAAAGAGTAGCCTTCGCTCACTGCAACTAGAGAAAGCCTGTGCACAGCAACGAAGACCGAACGCAGCCAAAAATAAAATAAATTTATTAAAAATATATATATATATCAGCTAACATAACTGCAAAGTCTAGGGGTTACTGGTTTCAGTCATGCTTTGATCCAGGAGCTGGATGGTATCACTGGGACTTACTCCCTCTCTTCATCTCTCAGTTCTTCCTTCTGCTATATTGAATCATTTCCTGGCACAAAGTACTCACCTGTCAGCAGCTCCAAGCTCACAGCATTGTTACTATTAGCAATTTCAGAAGATAAGACCATGTGGCTCTCTTAGTAAAAGTCTCATTGCGTCTTATTGCCCATTCCTGAATCATCTCTACAAATTGAGGACTATGACATTGATTCACCAGGTCTGAATCACATATTCACTCCTGGACTGTGGTTAGAGTCAATCCTACCCAAAGTTCATCCAGTCAGAAAAGAGGGAGAGGGTGATTTGCAAGATGAAATTACAAGAAGAAGGTTAAAGGGATGCAGAGCAGCAAAACCAATTGCCTACTATAAGACTTCCTAACTTATTTGTTGCTATACTTCTCTCTATAAACCGCTGCTCATGTAGGTCAGTCTATTTATTCCTCCTGATACATCATGCACATTCTCATCTTTCCCACATAGAGGGTTGTGACCTTCTCCAATTTACCTCTAAGTACTACCCATTTTTTGAATTCCTCATGGAGTTTCTTGTGGATACATTGTTCTTTCCCCCTTGAGAATTCGTTAGTTAGACCACTCAAGTAAGTATATTAGGATGAAAATAAATGAGAATGATGTCATAAGAACAACTTTCAATTCTGTATGTGTGTGTGTGTGTGTGAAATAATGTGCAAACTCTGATAATGGTTACGTTATGGAACTTAATTATGGATACACATTACTATGACATGCTGCACAATTTATAGTAACATATCGCTGTATTGAGGCATCATGGTTGAGAACTGATAATTTATACTGCTCACCTGGTTCTTCCCCTTAGGTCAGAGCTATTGACTCATACTATGTTATTTTTTCTAACGTATTAATTTTATATGATTTATTATTATTATTTATTTATTTATTTTTATTTTTGGCTGTGTTGGGTCTTCGTTTCTGTGCGTGGGCTTTCTCTACTTGTGGCGAGCGGGGGCCACTCTTCATCGCGGTGTGCGGGCCTCTCACTGTGGCGGCCTCTGTTGTTGTGGAGCACAGGCTCCAGACGCGCAGGCTCAGTAGTTGTGGCTCACAGGCCTAGTTGCTCCGCGCCATGTGGGATCCTCCCAGACCAGGGCACGAACCCGTGTCCCCTGCATTGGCAGGCAGATTCTCAACCACTGCGCCACCAGGGAAGCCCCTAACGTATTAATTTTATATGATTTTTAAACATATCACAAAACTGGAAAATGTTGGGTCTTCCCTGGTGGTCCAGTGGTTAAGAATCTGCCTTCCAATGCAGGAGATGTGGGTTTGATCCCTGGTCGGGGAATTAAGATCCCGTATGCTGTGGGGCAACTAAACCCGTGTGCTGCAACTAGAGAGAAGCTTGCACACCGCACCTACTGATCCTGTGTGCTCTGGAACCCCGGGTGCCACAACTAGAGAGCCGCTGAACTGCAACTAGAGAAGCCCGCACACTGCAACTAGAGAGAGGCCCTCAACGAAGAGCCCGCATGCTGCAACAAAGACCCAGCGCAGCCAAAAAAAAAAAAAAAAAAGTTACTGAAAACTACACAGCTATATTACTTTTTAGCTTTTCATATATCATACCTCAATCCCAACCAGATTAGAAATTTCTTTGTGCTTTTGTTTGCATTGAGTAGCCAATTAATAAATATTTGTAAATGAATGAATTAAAAGATAAACTGGTGATGGGAAATACTACAAAATTAGTTCTAGGTAATTATAGTGGCAATTTAACAGATCTATTAAGGAAAAAAGAAATATTCCTATTATTAAACTTGCTGCACTTTGGTGTTTCCACAATGTTTTATTCACACTTTCATTATTGCACTTACAATGTTAGATTATAATTTATCTTTTAAAATAACTGTCTCCTCTTCTAAACTCTGTGCAATTAGAGCACAGCATCTGCATCTTCTTCCTTCTTGTAATCCTGAGATGTAGTAGGTGTCCACTTAATGCTTATGGAAAGAATAAATGACAGATAATTTTGAGCTCAAAATACTATTTTTACATCCTGCTAAAAAGGATATATCTCCTTATTCCTTCAGTCTTGAATATATTTTAACTCAATTTTCCTTCAGATCCATCTATAGTAGAAGCAATGGGTAAAGCTGGCTGGTTATTTTAGGCTAAGAGGTACAGTTGACTGTACTTTGGTGAGGTAACTATGCTCTGAGGTCTAGTCACCAATTAATATTTAGACAGTAGCAACCTGACCCACTCTTGAGTAAGGAAATAACATGGTAGTAGTAAAGAGATATTACTCTGTCACTGATAAGCAGGGTAATTAGAAGGCTATTGCATTAATCTGAGTATGAGGGCATAAAAACATGATGAAAGGTAATAGAAGTAATAGAGAAGAAAAGAGGAGACACATTCTACATATACATGTTTATTTGATTTTGTTTTCTGATCTCAAAGTAATACTTTGATTTTAAACAAGGGTTCCAAGACTATTCGATTGGGGAAAAAATAATCTTTTTAGCAAATTGAGCTGGAACAACTGGATATCCACATTCAAAGGAATTAAGTTGGATCCCGACCTCACACCATATACAAAAATTAATTCAAAATGGATCAAAGATAGGGATCATTATATTTAATAAGAGCTAAAACTATAAAGCCTTTTGAAAAAAACTTAGCGTCAAATCTTCATGACTTTAGATTTGGCAGTTGTTTCTTAATTATGACATCAAAAGCACAAGCAATAAAAGAAAAAAAATAGACAATTAGACTTCATAAAAATTAAAACCTTTTGTGCATCAAAGAACATTATCAACAAGTGAAAAGACAGCCCACAGAATGGGAGAAAATATTTGTAAATCATATATCTGATAAGGATTAGTATCCAGAATATATAAAGAACTCTTATAACTCAACAATAAAAAGACAACTCAATTTAAAAATGGACAAAGGAGGGGCTTCCCTGGTGGCGCAGTGGTTGGGAGTCTGCCTGCGAATGCAGGGGATGCGGGTTCGGGCCCTGGTCCGGGAGGATCCCACATGCCGCGAGGCGGCTGGGCCTGTGAGCCATGGCTGCTGGGCCTGTGTGTCCAGAGCCTGTGCTCCACAGTGGGAGAGGCCACAACGGTGAGAGGCCTGCGTACCGCAACAACAACAACAACAAAAAATGGACAAAGGAGACTTCCCCAGTGGTCCAGTGGTAAAGAATCGGCCTTACAATGCAGGGGACGCAGGTTCAATCCCTGCTCAAGGAACTAAGATCCCACATGCCATGGGGCAACTAAGCCCACGTGCCACAACTACTGAGCTCGCGTGCCTCAACAAGAGAGACCGTGTGCCACAAAACTACAGAGTCCATGCACTCTGGAGCTGGAGCCCTTGCACCACAACTGGAGAGAGGAAACCTGCATTCCCACAACTAGAGAGAAGCCCATGCGCCTCAACAAAGAGCCCGCACACCACAATGAAAAAGATCCTGCATGCCTCAATGAAGATCCCGCATGCCACAACTAAGGCCCGATGCAGGCAAAAAAATAATAATAATTTTAAAAAATGGACAAAGAATTTGAATATACATTTCTCCAAAGGATATACACAAATGGCCAACAAGAACATGACAAGATGCTCAACATCATTAGTCTTTAGGGAAATGCAAATCAAAACCAAAATGAGATACCACTTCTTACCCACTAGGATGGTCATTTTAAAAAACAACAAAAACAACAGAAAATAACAAGTGTTGACAAGGATGTGGAGAAATTCGAACTCTATACATTGCTGATGGGAATGTAAAAGGGTGCAGCCCACTGTGGAAAACAGTTTGACAGTTCCTCAAGAAGTTAAATATAGAATTGTCACATGATCTGGTAATTCTACTCCTGGGTATACAGATGACCCTTGAACAACACGGGTTTAAATTGCCAGGAATCACTTACACATGGATTTTTTTCAAAAAATATGTATTACAGTACTACAGGGTCTGAGATTGGTTGAGTCTGAGGGTGCGTAACCAAGGATACGGAGGGACTGTAAAGTTATATGTGGATTTTTGACTGCCTGGAGGGTTAGCACCCCTAACCCCTGTGTTATTCAAGGGTCAATTGTATATTTGAAAGAATTAAAAACTGATGTTCAAACAAAAACTTGCACACAAATGTTCAGAGCAGCCAAAAAGTAGAAACAACCCAAATACCCACAGATGACTGGATAAACAAAATGTGGTATATCTATAGAAAGGAATATTATTCAGTCATATAAAGGAATGAAGTACTAATACAGGTTACAACATAGATAAAGCTTAAGAACATTACGCTAAGTGAAAGAAGCCAAGCACAAAGGACCAAATGTTGTAGGTTTCTCTTTATATGAAATATCCAGAATAGGCAAATCTAGATACTGAGGCAAATCAGTCTCTATGGCCCAATAGAGATAGAAAGCAGATTAGTGGTTGCCAGGGGCTAGGGGAAGGAGAAGCTAGGAAATTACTGCTAAAGGGGTATGAGATTTTTGTTTGGGATAATGAAAAAGTTTTGAAACTAGTTGGTCGTGATGTTTGCACAACACTGTAAATGTACTTGATGCCATCAAACTGTACACTTTATATGGTTAAAATTGTAAATTGAATGTTATATGCATTTTACCACAATAAAAAATTTATGCCTGGGCTTCCCTGGTGGCGCAGTGGTTGGGGGTCCGCCTGCCGATGCGGGGGACACGGGATCGTGCCCCGGTCCAGGAGGATCCCACATGCCGCAGAGCAGCTGGGCCCATGGGCCATGGCCGCTGAGCCTGCGCGTCCACAACGGGAGGGTCCACAACAGTGAGGGGCCCACATAGCACACACACAAAAAAAATTTATGCCTTACCCTTTGGCCCAGAAATTTCAACTTTAGGAATCTACCCAGAGGAAATAATGGGATGGATGTGAAGATATAGTCAAAAGAATGCTCATTGATGGGTTATTTAGAATGTTAAAAAAAATTGGGACAGTCCAGAAGTAGAGTTGGCTTAGTAAATTATAATATCTCCTATTATGGAATATTATGCAGTTATAAAAATCATATTGGAGAATACTTTATGGACATGGAGAAATATTCTGGATAATATGTCAAACAAACAAAAACAGATCACAGAGCAGATATGATCATATTTTTAATAAGAAAAACACTGCAAAAGGACCAGAAGGATATTAACCAAGAGGTTAACAATGGTTATCTTTGGATGTTGAAGTTATAGGTGAATTTTGATAGTGTTCCTTTAAATTTTTATATATTTTCTAAGTTTTCTACTCTGAAAATGAATAATTTTTATAACTTGGAAAGAATAAATAGGGACTTCCCTGGTGGTCCAGTGGTTAAGACTCCATGCTCCCACTGGAGGGGACCCGGGTTCAATCCCTGATCAGGGAACTAAGATTCCACATACCGAAACTGAGCCCTTACACTGCAACTACTGAGCCCTCGTGCTCTAGAGCCTGAGTGCTGCAATTAGAGAAGTCTGCGCACTGCAGTGGAGAGCCCGCACACTGCAACAAAGACCGAGCACAACCAAAATAAATAAATAAATAAATAATTTTTTTTAAAAAAGAGGAAAGAATAAACAATGAGTGTTATTTGCAGCAAGAAAACTGTACCAGGGTCCTTATAAAAATCTAGAAAAATAATTTTAAAGGAGAAAATAAAAATCATCTAGTATCCCACTACTTAATGATAAATTCTGTAATTGTTTGACATGTTTTCTTTTGCATGTGTTAGTGCTTACTTTTACACTCACTTTGTGTGTGTGTATGTAATATATTTGAATTAATAAATCCACATAGAGTATATGAATTACTTCAGTTACTACATTATCAATCACTATAAATTAATGTTTAATATAAAAGAACTACATGACCATTGTAAAAATTTAAATGGTTATAGAAGTATTTTATAAAAATCTACTGTTCCCAAAGAAGCAAGAAGAACTACAGTCCTGCAGCCTGTGGAATGAAAACCACATTCTCAAAAAGATAGACAAAATGAAAAGGCAGAGGACTATGTACCAAATGAAGAAACAAGATAAAGCCCCAGAAAAACAACTAAATGAAGTGGAGATAGACAACCTTCCAGAAAAAGAATTCAGAATAATGATAGTGAAGATGATCCAGGACCTCAGAAAAAGAATGGAGGCAAAGATCCAGAAGATGCAAGAAATGTTTAACAAAGACCTAGAAGAATTAAAGAACAAACAAACAGAGATGAACAATACAATAACTGAAATGAAAAATACACTAGAAGAAATCAATAACAGAATAACTGAGGCAGAAGAATGGATAAGTGACCTGGAAGACAAAATGGTGGAAGTCACCATTCCCATGCAGGGAAGTCCTGCATATGACATTTTAAAGGCAGAAATGATAAGGCTTGTTGACAGGTTGGTCAGAAGGTTGATTTTATCAGTTCAACCAGGAGCTGAATTAGGCATCAATTAAACCAAATTTATAAAACTCTGAATTAGGGGCTTCCCTGGTGGTGCAGTGGTTAAGAATCCACCCGCCAATGCAGGGAACATGGGTTTAAGCCCTGGTCTGGGAAGATCCCACATGCCTGCCGTGGAGCAACTTAGCCCATGAGCCACGACTACTGAGCCCGCGCTCTAGAGCCCATGAGCCACAACTACTGAAGCCCCCGTGCCTAGAGCCCGTGCTCTACAACAAGAGAAGCCTGTGCACTGCAATGAAGAGTAGCCCCCGCTCATCGCAACTAGAGAAAGCCCGCACACAGCAACAAAGACCCAATGCAGCCAAAAATAAATAAATAAATAAATATTTAAAAACACAAAAAAATAAACAAACAAAAACTCTGAATTATAAACCAGGATGTCACTTCGGTAGTTATAGTAAGAGGTGTACCTGTTTGAAAATAGAAATCCATTCTCTAGAGCACCCCTTTTCTTGGTTACAAATCATCTGATAACCAGAAAGTTGCTTCAAGAACTGGGTATTATAAGATAAGGAGGTTAAAAAAAAAAAAAAAAAAAAAAAAAAAAAAGGAGGTTAAATGCACTAAGGGGATTTTTCTCAAGCTGTGAAGGTTTGAGACATCCTTATTTACTGAACTATCTACCTGTCACACAGATTATAAGGATCCCACACTCTGGCTAGGTACTTTTTCTCTTAGTGCTGGAAGCATGTTGACATATTCTTACTTAACAGTTCTACTTTAAAAAAAAACAACTCTATAATGAACTTGCCCTTGTTATTTATCATATCAGTTTTCATCATTTTGGGTTCCCTCTCATTTTGAGACCAGTAGTCCACTGTTCACTTTGTTTCTTTAGATGAAATTCTGTGCAGTGTTCATACCAGACTACTCTTTTCCTTCCCTTAGTTCTTTTAGCTCCCAAAGGGCTGAAGGAGGATGAGAAGCATCACTCCTTCTTCCTTTTCTCCTTTTTAGTTGGTTCTTCATGCATTTCATCTCAAATGAAGAAATCAATTAACTGGAACCATCAGGCTTCCCACCCTTTAAGTGGTGACCAGGGGGAGGAAAAGAGGGCAGTTTCAGCTTTTAGTGGCCCTTGGCTCAAATTTCTACAAGAATGGTAGAGGAAGGGGGTAGCCATTTCAGTCACGAATGATTACGTTCTTCTAGGCTAAACCTATGAACGCCAATTCTGTGGTGGTAAATGCCACCAAATTGGATTGCTTTTAAAACTACACATAACCATGGCAAATATAATTTCAGCCCTTTTCTTACACTGCGGTATCCTTTTACTTGCACCATACTTTGACAGAGAAAGAATGGAACAAGCTTCATTTTGATTCATGAATGTTGTTTTTATTCTAAATGCCCCATGTGAGGAGAATGCAAATGGATACAAGATATATGCAAATTCACTTGCATACCCAGAGAAGGCAAATGAGGCTTAGTTCTTAGATTCCTTGATCAGGCTCCCTGGGTGAGAAGGCTAAGGAAAGAGGTGTCTGTAAGTGAATTACAGAGAATGTCATGTTTGAGAAGGGAGAAGAGAGACGTTGGCTGCCATACAGCTCCCAGCATTCCAGAACCTGCATATAAAAGTGAGTGCAGCTGCCAAAGCAAGAGAAGGAGCTCAATGAAAGAACAGCCTTCATTGGCATGAGGGCGCCCAGGGCACAGAATGCACACAGCAGGATAAAATGGAATCTCCAACTTTTCTGCTTTAGGTCTTGACCCCAAATCCCTGCGTAAGTCTTTAAACCACTGACTATCTCTTTCTGCCTTCTCCCTCTCTCTTTTACAACCCAGGTCAGGACTAATGTGCAGTGAGTAAGGCAAAACATTTAAGGGGAGCCCCAGAAATCAGCAATCAAGATAAATAATGTTTTAGTGTAGTATTTTTTTAATTCAAAATTAGAGCAAAAAAATCTATGTTGAACAAAAACCAAATCTGAAATGAAGACAGAATGCTATTGTGCACTTTTATGACCCTGCCTCAATTGCCCTGAGCCTGACCTTGTTTCCAATAAACTTTTTTTGCAAAGCAGGTGTCTGGGGTAGTTTGCCAATTTGATTTTTTAAACTATTGCATTAAAATATTATTTATCTTGATGATTGAGTTTTTGGTACCTCTTAAATTTGGTGCCCAAGGGGAGTGTGTCACTCACCCTACCCTAGTTCTAGTCCTTTTTCAATCCCTCCTTTTTTTCTTTTTTAACCTTATGACAGTTCTGTTAGTTAATAAGCTCCCTCCTGGACTTGGCTCAATATAATGAGACCTGGGAATATGCAGGATGTACTGGATTTTGCAGAGAGCTTTTTCTCTTTCCACCTTCCTTCTTTGCCTTCTTTCTCTGAAATCAGTTCCCTGGCAGAGCATTCTTAATTGTCCTTTCCTGTCCTCCTATTTGCTTGACTTTTCTTTTTCTAAGCAGCATCTCCTAAATTTGTTGATCCCGGTTACCCAAGTTCTGTCATCTGTCATCTCAAAAAGCCCCTCGGGCTTCCCTGGTGGCGCAGTGGTTAAGAATCTGCCTGCCAGTGCAGGGGACACAGGTTCGAAACCTGGTCCAGGAAGATCCCACATGTCTGTTGTGGAGCAACTAAGCCCGTGAGCCATAACTACTGAGCCTGCGCTCTAGAGCCCGTGAGCCACAACTACTCAACCCGGGAGCCACAACTACTGAAGCCCATGCGCCTAGAGCCCGTGCTCCACAACAAGAGAAGCCACTGCAATGAGAAGCCCGCGCACCGCAAGGAAGAGTAGCCCCCGCTCACCGCAACTAGAGAAAGCCCGCGCACAGCAACAAAGACCCAACGCAGCCAAAAATAAACAAATAAACTACATTATTGGTGTGAACAGTTTTAAAAAAAAGTCCCTCAATTCTTTTTCTTTTTTTTAATATCATCTTTAATTTCTTTCATCAATGTCTTATAGTTTTCTGCATACAGGTTTTTGTCTCCCTAGGTAGGTTTATTCCTAGGTATTTTATTCTTTTCGTTGCAATGGTAAGTGGGAGTGCTTCTTTAATTTCTCTTTCAGATTTTTCATCATTAGTGTATAGGAATGCAAGAGATTTCTGTGCATTAATTTTGTATCCTACAACTTTACCAGAGTCATTGATTAGCTCTAGTAGTTTTCTGGTGGCATCTTTAGGACTCTCTATGTATAGTATCATGTCATCTGCAAACAGTGACAGTTTTACTTCTTCTTCTGCAATTTGTATTCCTTTTATTTCTTTTTCTTTTCTGATTGCTGTGGCTAGGACTTCCTTGTACTGATTTTAGACAACTAGGAGGGAAGAGAAATTTGCTCTGCTTGTGATAGAGGCTCTTATGCCTGAATCATGTCCGTGCACAGGGTAGGCTAGGATGGTTTGCTTAGGAGAATGGACAGTGTGTATATGCCATGACAGACACGTGTCAGACTAATCCCTGAGGTACTTATTCCTGTGCTGTGTTTATAAAAGAAAAATTATTATTTTTCTTTGGTGCCCTCACATTTATGTTCCATTCTAGGTTCGTATGACAATGGAGTAACATCATAAGTATTTTAAAATTATGTACGTTCAAATATACACAACAAGAGAGGGAGGAAAGGAGAGAAAGAGGAAAGGAGAGAAAGAGAGAAGGAGAGAGAATTCAAATTTTGATGGTACAGCTCAGCCATTACCCAAAATTTGGATATATCCCAGGGTGAGCATGAGAAGGGGGATGTGAATCTGTTGTTTCCTTACAAAGCTATGTCTATGGAACAGTAGTTTATGAGCAATTTAAAGGAATTTTAGAGTAATTAGTCTATGTTCAGTTTTTTTCCTTACATGTTGATTTGCGAACCAACTGCCCATTAGAGGCTATTCTACTAGATAGCAACGAATGATTGTTACTATTGTGTTTTGTAAGAGTGTTTTCCAATTGTTTAATGCACTTGAATTCTCTTCACCCAACTAAATTTACTGTCTTTGAAAGAAAATGTAAGGTCATCGCTATCACACAATGTTGCACTTAAACTTTTCTCCTCAGGGTCTGCAGCAGGTGTAGGTCAAGACTGTGGGCTCCATATGTTGACTTCCCAGGTTCAGATTTTATCTCTGCCCCTTATTAGCTGAGTGACTTTGAATAAGTTACTGAGTCTCAGTTTTTTTCTCATCTGTAAGGTGAAGATAATGCTACTACTGGCCTCATAGGGTCATTTTATAGGATAAAATGAAATAATGCATGTAATGTGTTTTGCCCAGCACCTGGTGTTTAGTAGGCATTCAGTAAATCTTGGCTGTGATTGTAACAGGTCAGGGTTGCATGGCTGCATGGTTGCAAGTCTGCAATTTGAGGAGTTGCCACTAAAAATAGTGACTTCTCACTATGGTGGTAAGATTCAGTCAGGCTTCCTTCTGACAGACATCTGGTCAGCATGTTACTCCCGTTAGTTATGATTCTTTTCCATAATAATACATTTAGTAAGTGTACAGATCTGAACAATTACAAAGTTCTAAGGACCACAAAGAAAATGTGATACACTTAGAGAAAAATGGTACGAAATAGACTTAAGTAAAGTTTGGGTCCCTTTTTAGTTTCACTAACAGTTATCAACTACTTTTTAGCTCCTTGTCCTATTTCCAGGTGTTAATGGAAGATAATCTTCCTCCTATTATTAACAAACTTGCTTTGCATGTTTAAAACACCAGCTTTGGCACTGGTGCTCGAAGGTCTTAGCAGCTTGGTGAAAAGATCGTAAGAACAGTTTTCTCCTATTTTCAGTTTTCTCATTCTCTTGCCTCGTGGGTTCTCAGTCCTCATTCTAGGATTTCTTAGGGGGGAAAAAAATCTCATCACCCTTCCAATTATTTTATTTCTCTTCTCTGGGCAAAAAACTTACAGGGAAAGTTAAAAAAAGAATTGTGACCATATTGTGCACATACCCTTTTCTAATCAGGAGTTTCCTTGGTAGTTGGCTTTGCAGCCTTTAGCTGAGAAATCCCCCAGCTCCTATGACTCCTTTCTAATCATTGCTTAATATCATTAAAATTGGTTTCTCTAGAGCAGAGGCTGGCAAACTATGGCCCACGGGCTTGCTACTTGTGTTTGTAAATAAAGCTTTATTGGAACACAGCCATGCCCATTTGTGTGTGGCTGCTCTCCTGCTGCGACAGCAGAGTTGGGTAGTTGCCACAGAGACCATATGGTCCAAAAGCCTAAAATATTGACTGTCTGGCCCTTCTAGAGAAAGTTTACCACTGCTCTAGAGCATCTATAGCTTTCAGTTTTGTATTAGTTATCTATTGCTGAATAACAAATTACCCCAAAACTTAGCAGCTTAAGGCAAGACATATTGTTTCCCAGTTTCTCTGGGTCAAGAATTCAGGAGTGGTTTAAATGAGTGGTTCTGATTCAGAGTTTCTTATGAAGCTGAAGTCAAGACATCAGCCAGGACTCCAGCTATCTGAAGCCTTACCTGGAGCTGAAGCCTCCACTTCCAAGATGGTTCCCTCACATGGCTGTTAGTAGAAGGCCTGGTTCCTTGCAAGCTGTTGGCAGGAGGTCTCCGTTCCTTGCCACATGGACCTCTCCACAGGGCTACTTAAGTGTCCTCACAACATAGCAATCGGCTTTCCTCCAGCAAGTGATCTGAGGGCAAGGAGAAGTCTGTAACATCTTTTATGATCTAGTGTCAGAAGTCACACACTCTTATTTGCACATTACTCTATTTTATTTTACTTTTGGGCCGCACTGTGCAGCATGTGGGATCCTTGTTCCCCGACCAGGGATCGAACCTGTGCCCCCTGCAGTGGAAGCGTGGACTCTTAACCACTGGACCGCCAGGGAAGTCCCTGAACATTACTCTATTTATTAGAAGGAAGTTACTGAGTTCAGTCCACACTCACAGAGAGGAGAATTAAGCTTCATCTTTTATTTTTAATTATTTATTTTTTGCAGCTTTGAGGTATTTTATGATAAAAGCTGGTACTCATATACATCAATGAAAAAGAACTTAAAATTCATCATACATATACTTCATTTTCTAGCTTGAACTTCTAGTAAATCTTTAGCGTCATTGATTTTTGACTGTTATCTAAGGAGATCCTGCCTTGTCTGGGTGATTTAAATGCATAATACCTCAATGAGCATCTCTTTCCTTTATTGGCTGTAGGGCTTACTCCTAGTAGGAATGCTGCTTCCCATTTTGTCATTTTGGGTTCACACTCACCTCTGTAACAGCCACTGGTGAGGGCAGATTTTGATAGACTGTGAAACATGTTTTACTTGAGGCTCCATATGCTTCATGGCTTGCAAAACAGCCTGCACATCCTGCAGCAGCAGTGGTCAGTCTAACGACTACCAGTGTATTGGCCGTAGTTCTGGCTCAGCTCCTCTGCCTCCAGGGAGAGCACAGTTGATTCCAGCCCAGAAGCCACAGGCACCGACTTCATTCCTCCATCAATAAGCAACGCGGCTGCCACCAGCAAGCACAAACCGCCCAGACACGGGGGACCCAGGACTTCAGCTTCATCTTTTAAAGGAAAGAGTATCAAAGAATTTATGGACATATTTTAAAACCACCATCCTTAACTCCAATGTTTTTTGTTTTTTGCGGTACGCGGGGCTCTCACTGTTGTGGCCTCTCCCGTTGCGGAGCACAGGCTCTGGACGCGCAGGCTCAGCGGCCATGGCTCACGGGCCCAGCCACCCTGTGGCATGTGGGATCTTCCCAGACCGGGGCACGAACCCGTGTCCCCTGTATCGGCAGGCGGACTCTCAACCACTGCGCCACCAGGGAAGCCCCTCCAATGCTTTTTTTAAAAAATAATTTTTTTTTTATTCTTAAAAACAAATTTTTTTGTTTTTGGCTGCGTTGGGTTTTTGTTGCTGCACGCGGGCTTTCTCTAGTTGCGGCAAGCGGGGGCTACTCTTTGTTGTGGTGCACGGGCTCTTTGCGGTGGCTTTTCTTGTTGCGGAGCACAGGCTCTAGGCGCGTGGGCTTCAGTGGATGTGGCATGTGGGCTCAGTAGTTGCGGCACGTGGGCTCTAGAGCGCAGGCTCAGTAGTTGTGGCGCACAGGCTTGGTTGCTCCGTGGCATGTGGAATCTTCCTGGACCAGGGCTCAAACCTGTGTCCCCTGCATTGGCAGGAGGATTTTTAACCACTGCACCACCAGGGAAGTGCCCAAACCATTTTTAAAGGTTGTTTTTTTTTTTTTTAAAGGCCTACAAGAGGAGTTAAACTTTTTCCATAAAGGACCAGTTAGTAAATATTTTTGGCTTTGTGGGCCATATGATCTCTGTTGCAAGTACTCAACTCTGTATCAGGAAAGTAGAATAGACAATAGGTAAATGAATGGGCATGGCTGTGTTCCAATTACATTTTATTTACAAAAAATAGACAAGGAGTTGGATTTGGCCCATGGGCTGTAGTTTGCCATCCTCTAGTCCAGAAGATTCTTCTTCAGGAACACAAACCAGGGACTTCCCTGGTGGTCCAGTGGCTAAGACTCCGTGCTCCCAATGCAGGGGACCCGGTTTTGATCTCTGGTCAGGGACTAGATCCCACATGCCTCAACTAAGAGGTCTCATGCTGCAACTAAAGATCTCACACAAGGCAACGTAGATCCCGCTGCCGCAGCTAAGACCCAGCACAGCCTAAATAAATAAATAAATAAACATTGAAAAGAACGCAAACCAAAAGGTTTACTCACATAGAAGACATATAATTTAAGCCAGGGATCTGTGCATCTTTGACCCTTCTCAACCAAGTCAGAAGCTCCTCCAGGATAAGAACCATGGCTTATAGTTCTTTTGATTCTCCTTCAGCACTTAATAAGGTTCTGAGCATGTAGTTGCTATTTAATTAATAATTGTTTATTATTTAATGGGTTCATAGTATTCTGTTGTATGACTATTCTATAATACTTAAGCAATTGTTTCTAGTCTTTGTTGGTACAAATAAGTTGCAATAAATATGGCTCTACATACATATTTGTACACACGTATGAGTGTATTCTAGGAGAGATTCCTAGAAGTATAATTATTGAGTCAAATATCATGTGTACTCTTGGGACTCCCAGGCAGTCCAGTGGTTAAGACTCTGCACTTCCACTGCAGGGGGCACGGCCAAAAAAAAAAAAAAAAAAAAAAAAGATCATGTGTACTCTTAATCTGATGAAAAGAATTTCAAATTAATGTTAATGTGTAATTTATTTCATATAATAAATGTACACTATTTCAGGACAAAATATACAAGGTGCCTTGAACTTTATTTATAGACTTGTATTTCCTGTGTGATCTTCATAGAACACTATAAGCCCTTTATATGCAAAGTAGTACAATTGAATGCTGATGACCAATGTATCTATTGTCAAGGTGGTGTATGTAGGTCACAGAGCAGGCAGAAATGAAATAAGTCTCTTGTTACCATGTTTTCAGAAACTTCTTGAGATGCCTCATAGAACTTTTAGATTTCCCAGACCATAATACAGAAATCACCACTAGCACTGCCCTTGCCACATCAAAAGCTCCTATCCTGAGAGTCCTTGTTAAAACACAAATATGTTCAGGAGGCAGTATATCCCCTTATCTCACTATTATGTCAGTGTACACTATGGAAAGTATGAAAGGATTGGCCTGGCATCAGTGGACCAAGAAAGGGTGACATTTTAAAAAGTCATTTTTGGGACTTCCCTGGTAGTCCAGTGGTTAAGAATCCGCCTTCTAATGCAGGGGACGTGGGTTCAATCCCTGGTCGGGGAACTAGGATCCCATATGCCGTGGGGCTACCGAGCCCGCATGCCACAACTAGAGAAGCCCGTGTGCCACAACAAAGATCCCCGTGTGCCACAACTAAGACCCAAAGCAGCCAAGTAAATAAATAAATGAATAAAAAGTTATTCTCGATTAAAAGAATTTGCTGGAGAGGGGAGGAAAGGACCAAATTGTATTGAGTACTTATTAAGTATCAGATTCTTTACTCATGTTTCCGGTTAAAGTAGATATTATTTATCTTTCTTTCACAGATGAGGAAACATGCTCAGAGGATTTATTGACTTTATTTACGTGTCAGTCAAGTTTGATTTGAATTGGGGTCTAACTCCTAAGCTGTTTCTACTATATAATGCTGCCTCCCAATATGCTCAGAATGTACTGATATTCTCATGCTAGAGACATACAAGACCTCAGAGCACTGATTTCCCTAGCCTGGCCTTATGACACTAATTAACTTCAGGAAAATTTCAGCCTTTGCTCTGTCCAAGAACAAAGCAGGAGCTGTCCATCTGAAAGCAGACTTTTCAGCAGGTAAAGGGAAGCTGGCAGAAGAGATAGGGTAACCAGAAGTAATTACCTTGACCTAGAGTTGAGAGAAATGGAATGATTTAATTTAGTCATATTGTCTGGTCATTATGCTAATTAGAGGAAATTAAAAAGAAAGGGAAGGCAAATGGAAAGGAAAACAGTGGTGGTTAGGGGAATACCTGAGAGAAATAAACTGCTATTTATGGTCCCAATGAGGCAAAATCAAAACTGAAACTTCTTTGCTCTGCCTCTTTATGATTTTACTTTTAGGGGGAAAATCTATTTCACTGTATTTCAGTTTCTCTACCTAATAAATATTAGAAACAAACTTTGCTATTTTAATAACTACTTCTGTCCCTGTGCTTGGAGATTGTTCCTGGATTGTATTTCTTCCAAATATATAATATATATGAACATATATATTATAATGAAAAAGCTAGAGTAAAATTTCACTCATTTGGACTCTAGTAATTCAGAATTTAAAAAATCAGTTGTGGGTTGTGCTGAAATTTATGCTATTGGGGGTATAGATTTTTAAAAAATGACAACGAAGTCATTGAAAAAACAAATGGTGATATTCAAGTCATTTAAGGGAATGAATAACCTGTAAATAATTTAACACCTATTTCATATTTATTGCGTCTGTCTGAATTCAGACCAAAAAAATGTTGAATTTATTCAGTAAAGAAACTCTTGTTTACATGGCATTCAACAACTGAATTAATCCCTAAGGGGCTATTATACACCTTAGATCTGCATTTTGGGAACGCTGAAAGTAAGAGGTTAAAAAATAATTTTTGGAAGGAAGGGTTATGCTAAAAGGAAGTAGAGAATTAGGGTCTAGAAACTATTATTGGAATCGACACGTAAGAGGTTTTTTGGTGACATCCAGAGGTTAGTTTTGGTAGTGTGGTGTGAATGGAAGCAAATTTTCGGGGATTTCAGGAATGACTAAGTAGTAAGGAACATTCATTCCAAATATGTGGCAGGGAAATGAAGGAGAAAAAGGACAGTAACAATGTAGGGTGGGAAATAACTGCAAGTGAAGATTTTTGCAAAAAGTGGGAGACTTCTGCATGATGGGAGGCAGAAAAAGAAGATTATTCTAGAAAGAAATGGAAAGGAATGGGATTAAAACTTTGGGTAGAAATGAACAAATTAATAAATTAGACCTTACAAAATAGAAAAAAATTCTGGTCTTTGAAAGTCAGTCTAAGAAAATGAGAAGACAAGGCACACACTGGGAAGAAACATTTGCAAAACACATATCTGATAAAGTATTGGTAACCTGAATATGTAAAAGACTCACTAAACTCAATAATAAGAAAATAATCAAAAACAGAAAAAGAAAAAATGGGCAAAATATTTGAACAAACATTTTACAGAAGATATATGGATGGCAAATAAGTACATGAAAAGATGTTTGACACTATTAGTCATTAGGAAAATGCAAATTAAAATGACAATGAGGCATCACTACATACCTAGTAGAATGACTTAAAAATAAATAAATAAAACAAAACCAACAGTTGATAATGTCAAATGCTGCTGAGGATGTGGAAAAACTAGAACTCTCATACATCGGTGGTGGGAATGCAAAATGGTACAGCCACATTGGAGAACAGTTTGGTAATTTCCTATAAAGTTAAACATGCATTTATTCTATGACCTAACAAACCCACTCCTAGGTATTTACTCAAGAGAAATGAAGACTTATACCTACGCAAAAACCTCTATGGGAATCTGAAAAAAATATATATATATATAACTGGCCCACTTTGCTGTACACCTGAAACTAACACAATATTGTAAATCAACTGTACTTTAATCAAAAATTTAAAAAAACCTCTATGGGAATATTTATAGCAGCTTTGTCCATATTTTAAAAATACCAGAAACATGCCAAATGTCCATCAACATGAAACAGGCTGTGGTACACCTCTACAATGGAATTCTGTTTAGCAGTAAAAAGGAACAAACTACTAATACATGCAGCACCATAAATGACTCTCAAAAGTATTACGCTCAGCGAAAGAAGCCAGATTCGAAAGTCTACATCCTGTATGGTTCCATTTATACATTTGGAAAAAGGAAAACTATAGGGACAGAAATCCAGTCAGCAGTTGCGAGGGGGCTGAGGGTAGGGGAGGTACAAAGAGGTGTGATGGAACTATTTAGGGTGATAGAAATACTACATATCTTGATTGTTGTAATTGTTACATGACAGCATAAGTTTGTCAAAATGCACAGAAACTTACACCATAAAAGGATGAATTTTACTATATATAAATTATACCTCAATCAACTTGAAATACAATTTAAAAAAAATAATAGTTCTCATATTTACTTATTTATTTTTGGCTGTGTTGGGTCTTAGTAGAGGCACACAGCCTTTCTAGTTGAGGCGCACAAGCTCAGTATTGTGGCTCGCAGGCTTAGTCGTGTCCTCCGTCATGTGGGATCTTAGTTCCCGGACCAGGGATTGAACCCGCGTCACCTGCATTGTAAGGCAGATTCTTTACCACTGGACCACCAGGGAAGTCCAAAAAAAACAATTTTAAATGGTTGGGTAGAGAATAGTTTCTGGGAAAAAGTATTGGTAGGAACACTTGAGCACGCACGTTTTTTCTTGCTTTAAAGCTTTTGCATACATATGTCCTTCACTTAAGGAGTCTCTCCTTTTCCTTTTTTCCTGAATAACTCCATATTCTCCTTTGCGTTTCAGTAAAGCATTACTCCCCCCACCCCCAGAAAGACTTCCCTGGCCCATAGACTAGGTTAACTTTTCCTGTTGTGTGTTCCTAATAGCATGCTTATCTAATCCCTATGGCAGAGTGTATCATACTCTATTGCAACTGCTTATTCGTTTCTCCTCTTTTGTGCTGTAAGCTCCCTGAGAGCAGGAATAGCACCCATCTTAGTTAATTACTGTATCCTTGTATTTAGCACAGAGCCAGGAAGAATATTTGTTGAATATATAAAGCAGAAGGTTTGGAATGGCTAAATGAGAAATTGAATATTAAATTGATAAGGGATGAAAAATATGTAAGTTATTCCCCAAACTACATCTCTAGTTCTGACCTCATACCTATGTTCTACTTACCATAATTCAGATTGTCTATGTGATATCTTCACATAAATGTCCCACTGTTACTTAAGGCTTAATACTTCTAAGCAGAAGTAATTTTCTCCCTCCTCAATTTCATTCAAATTGAATTATTTTTCCAATTATTCTATTTCTGTCAAGTGGTATCTCTATCCTTATAGTCTTCCAAAAGAGAAACTTAATTACATTTAACTTTTCCTTCTACTTGCCCTCTCATCTAATTTGATATAAAAAATTTTAAGCCCTTCTTTTAAAATGTTTCTCATTCACATTTGCTTTCTTTTTACTCCCACTGCTGTTCTTATAGAGCCAATATGGTAGAGAGACAGACACCAAGCAAGGAATCACATATTCGAATATGTAATTATGACTTGCAATCAGTACATAGAGGAAATAAACAGAGGGCTGTTATATGGGATGGAGAGGACCTAATCTATATAGAATGGCAAAAGAACACTTTGAGAAGGTTACATTTAAGCTGAGAAGAATGAGAGAGAGCCAGCAATAGGGAGAATAGAAAGAAGACCATACTGAACTGAAGGAAAAGAACGTGCATAGTATTTGAGGTGGGGAAAAAAATTGGTGTTCAGTTATAGCATGTTCCAGAAACTAAAAAAAGATGACTATAGCTGGAGGGCAGTGAGCAATGGGGAAGAGTGATAGAGAGGAGGCTGGGGAAACAAGCAGGGACCAGGTCATATGACGTGTTGTATACTATGGCAAAGGGTTTGGATATTATTGTTTCTAATGTGAAGCTACTGAAGAATTTTAATCAAGGGAATAACATAATGCAAGAAGTGGTAAGCAAGAAAATTGCTAAACATGTGAACATATCTAAATAAGCATTTATTGTAAACAACATTAACAATGATTTTAAAGTCTAGATTGAGAAGATGTTAAAACTAAAATATTAGATAACGACAGTGAGCAAGATGGGAAGGAAAGTGATTGGAGATAAAGTTTTACAAAGCCCTTGATTATTCGGGAAGAGAATAGGTAAATTAACTTTAGACTTTCTAATGTGCATGTTAAGAAGGTGAGAATAATTATCAAAAGGATAGAAACATAAAGGCTCTAAATCAATAAAGGTGAAGAAAGAGGAATAAATAAAACCAGAACCATCCAATAAAAGGCATGCAAGGCGGAAAAAAAGTTTAAAAGATGCATTATAAATTGAAAAATAAAACCACATCATAGAATTGTAGAAATAAGTCAAAATATGTCAATAATTTAAATATATAAATATATTAAGCTTGTCAGTTAAAATCAGAACTGCTTATATTAGATAATAAGGAAAAAACCTAGCTATATGTGTTTGCCATAGACATAGCTAAAACATAAAGGCATAGAAATTTGAAAGCAAATGAATGGAAAAAATATATGATGGGCAAATATTACCCAAAAAGAATGTTAATGTAGTGATATTAATACCAGACAAAATAGACTTTAAGGTGGAAAGCACTGTTAGGAATAAATTTATTTATTTATTTATATTTTAAAGGTACCTCTTTTTTTTTTGATGTGCACCATTTTAAAAGTCTTTATTGAATTTGTTACAATATTGCTTCGGTTTTATGTTTTTTGGTTTTTTGGCCCTGAGGCATGTGGGATCTTAGCTTCCCGACCAGGGATCGAACCCATGTCCCCTGCATTGAAAGGCAGAGTCTTAACCACTGGACTGCCAGGGAAGTCCCATAAATTTATTTTTAAGATAAGTAATAAAGGAATAATTTACCAAGGAGATATAGCAATTCTGAATCTATATGTAACTTACAATATATCTTCAACAGATATAAAGTAAAAATATCATTGACAGAATTGCAAGAAATAAACACAATTTAAATTACAGTGGGAGGTTTTTTTTAACCACATTTCCTACAGAAACAGAAAAAGCAGACAAAATATTAATAAGGATTAGAAGATATGAACAACACAGTTAGCCAGATTGATTTCATGGATATAGCCAGAATCCTTCACCTAACAGAGATTACATGTTATTAAGTACACAGGGAAAACTTACAGCATCTTACTGCAAAGCCAGTCTCAAGAAATAGCAAAAGAATTGATATCACATGGACTACAACCATTTTTTACAAGAGTATAACAAAACTAGAAATCAACAACAAAAAGCCCCACACCCCACAATAGAGTAACTTTTAGTTTCTACCTTAAACACATAGGTGGATGGTAATAGTGCCATTTACTGAGATAGGAAAGTCTGAAAGAGGAAAGGGTTTTTAAGCTGGGTGGAAATGGGGTCAGAGGAAAGATGAATCAGTTCAGAGACGTCTGGGCAACCTAACACCTAGTGAAGTATTGGGACAGATGTACCTCAGCTTAGTCACCAGCCGTAGATTTAATGTGTCTGCTGTGACCACACTTCTTTTCAAAGAACCCTCTTTCTATTTTGGGATTTTGTAAATTTGAGTTTGAAATTTACCTAAATTAATATTGTCAATTAATTGGTTATATCGCCACCTAGTGGTGTACTTTAGGATAGCAGGAGATGTGTTTTTGTTTATTAGATGAATTCCTGTATACTTTTTTAAAAAATTAAAGAAATCAAGGATTATAAAACCATTGGTTTCATTGTTCAAAATATTGCCATTATTATATCTATATTATGCACTTTTTTCCATATCCCAAACTATCAGTATTGCTTTTATTTTAAACTATTAATATTGCAAAAGGTTAGATCTCCCCAAACAAAAAAAGCTGAATGCACAAAAAATTACACAAATAGCTAATATTTGTTGAATGCTGACTACGTGCTAGGCACCACTGTAAGTTCTTTACATGAGCATCTCGTTTAATGTTCACATCATTTCTATAAATACTATATATTATGCCTGACTTGAAGAAATTGAGGCATAGAGAGATAAGTAATTTAATCAAAGCTACAGGGCTAGTAAACCACAGAGCTGAGATTTGAATATAGGTAGTATGGTCCTATAGCTCTTTTTTTTATGGCTCTTAAGCTTAATCATTGTGAACATTGTTTAAATCAGGAAAAAATGAATATAGTCTAAATGTTTAACAATAAAGAAAATGGCCCAGTAAACTCTAGAGTGTCAGTTTGTTAGAATGCTATGCAGACATTTAAAATGATAGATTCAAAGATTATGTAATAACATGGAAAACTATTTATAATGTGAAAAATCTAGCCAATGTTATGCATACAATATTAGTTATACATCTGTATGTGACAGTCTAATATGTTTTTTTATTTTTTGTTTTTAAAAACTTATTTGGAAATAACTTCAAACTTATAAGAAGTTGCAAAAATAAAAATAGTACAAAGAACAGTCATATACCTTTTACAAAGATTCACCTATTGTTATTTTATCCCCTTTGCTTTGTAATTTATTCACTCTCTCCATACACACACATAATAAATACCAATTTTTTTCCTGAACCACTTGAGGTAAGTTACATACATCACAGCTCTTACCCCTAAATACTTGAGCATATATTTCTGAAGAATAGGGCTTTGCCCTATAGCTATTGACTTCATAAATTTACAATGGTAGAATACTTTTATCTAATTCACTGTCTATATTCCAAATTTTTAAGTTGATCTAATAATGTCCCTTATAGGCTTTTCTCTTTCCAGGACAGGCTCAATTTTAGGGTCAGGTACAGTATTTAGTTGCCATGTCTCTTCAGCTGCCTTAAATCTTGAACATTTCCCAGTTTTTCTTTGCCTTATTTTGACATTGACATTTTTGAAGAAAGTAACTCCGCCCCACCTCCACCTTTTTAAAAAAATAGAACATTTTTCATTGTCTGACGTTTCCTTGTGATTATATCATCATACACTTTTAGTAGGGATACTGTATAGATGATGTCATAACCTTCTCAGGATATTACATCTGAAGGCACATGATGTCTATCTGTCCCTCACAGGTAATAGTTTTAATTTTCATCATGCAGTCAAGGTGGTACCCACTACCTCCACTGTATAATCATCTTTTAATTTTTTTCCTTGCAACTAATAAGAAGTGGGGGGGATAATTTAAGACCATTCATATATTCTATTCTTCCCCCAAATTTCTCTTACATTTAGCATCTATTGGATGACTCTTGATCCTATCTTTACCATGAACACTGCCAAATGATGATTTTCCATCTAGCACCCTGTCCATATTTACCACTAGTACCTCACAGGGCTGCATTATGACTTTCATGAGCCCTATGATATTTTGCCTTCCTGGGCCCTTTACTCCATAAAAATTTTTTTAAATTGTATTTATGACTATGTTGGTATAAAGATTAATATGATCCAAGCTAGATTTATTGTTATTACATTTATTTTTCTTTTGGTTTCTTTTAAAAGAAATAAAAATTAAAACATTTTCATTGGCCTTTAAAAGTATCATGGGAATTGGGACTTCCCTGGTGGCTCAGTGGTTAAAAATCCACCTGCCAATGCAGGGGACACGGGTTTGAGCCCTGGTCCGGGAAGATCCCACATGCCGCGGAGCAACTAAGCCTGTGTGCCACAACTACTGAGCCTGCACTCTAGAGCCCTGAAGCCACAACTACTGCAGCCCTCGTGCCTAGAGCCTGCACTCTGCAACAAGAGAAGCCACCGCAATGAGAAGCCCATGCACCGCAACAAAGCGTAGCCCCTGCTTGCTGCAACTAGAGAAAGTCCGGGTGCAGCAACGAAAACCCAATGCAGTCAAAAATAAATAAATAAATTTAATTAATTAATTTTTAAAAAAGTATCATGGTATTTAGACACTGTGCCTAATGGGTAAGTTGACTCTAGGCCCTCAGTATTCTGCACTACGCAAGAGGCCTCCCTTCTCCCCCATTTATCTATCTATCTGACTATTTATCTACCTGTCTGTCTGTCTATCTATTTATCTAAGATTATGGACTCATGGATTGCTATTTTTCTCAATGGTGTATAGTTCATTATTGTTTTTACTTAGTTTGGTGCTCAGATTGTCCCAGATTTGGCCAGTAATATGCTCCTGTCATCTTCTAGCACTTACTATCTGGCATAACAAGATGTTCCAGGCTCCAATTGTACCTACATTGCCCCAGCCCTGGTATCAGCCATTTCTCAAAGGAGCCCAGGTTCCTTTTAGTGGGGCATGGTGTTAGAAACCAAGGTCTGGACACCAGATATGCTCATTGCTATTGGGTTATATTTGCTACTTTGGCTATTCTTTCCTTTGAATAGCCAGAGCTAGGAAATATAGGCATATATGTACATATACATGGGTACAGACATAAACATGTATATACACACATATTCATATTTTAGAAATCATGAGTTCACACCAGTTTCTCTAATTCCAACCTATCTCTGCAGGATTCTTTCTTGTCCTCCCTATTCTATACTTACGTATCCTTTCTTCCACAGTGAGAAACTTGGTTCCCAACAATTTCCTCAATCTTAGATTACATATAAAATTGTTTCAGAATTGCTTTGCCCATACCATTATAATTAACAATCATGCTAAAAAGAGTTTAGGATTTGTTTGCCCTTTTCTCTCTCTACCCTCTCCAAAACTTAGGATATAATGTGTCCATAAATTCCTTGGATTAGTTCCCTTTTTAAATTTTATTCCCATTTAGTGTGGTCATGGTATTCATTTGAAATAAAGTGTGTTCATTTGTATGATTGGATTTTGGTTTTCGTTTTTCCTCCCTTCTTATTATTTTTGAGTATGTAAGATATTAACAAGCTTTCAAAAGTCAAAACTATATAAAAATTTACATTCAGAGAAGGGTCACTCCCTTCTGTTTACTCCTTCCACCCCTTCTCCTTGTAGGAAACACATTTTGTTGTTTTCTGGTTTATCCTTCATGTTTCTTTTTGTAATGATAATGCATGTTTTCTTGTTTTTCCCTTTTTTCTTACACAAAAGGTAGCATATTATATATGTTCTTTTGCACTTTGCTTTTTTCATTTAATATCTCCTGGAAATCATTTCATATCAGTTCATTGAGATCTTCCTCATTCTTCTTTACAGCTGCATAGTACTCCATTGTATGAGTGCATTATTCAAACAACCTCCTTCAGTTAGATATTTAGAGAGGTTCCAATATCTTGAAATTACAAATAATGCTACAATGTATAATCTTATTCAGGTGTATTTTTATGTTATTAAAGGTGTAACTTCAGGATAAATTTGTGCAAATGGGATTACTGTGTTGAAGGGTAAATTTGTATGTAGTTTTGCCATATTCCCTCCAGCAATGTATGAGAGTATCTGTTTTCTTATATCCTTATCAACAAAGTGTACTGTCAAGGTTTTGATTATTTTGTCAATCTAATGAGTGAAAAATGATATCTCAATATGCTTTAAGAATGTCAATTGTTCTTATTATGAATGAAGTTGATATGTTTTTATATATTTAAAAACTATCTTTATATATCTCTTTGTGAATCGTCTGTTCATGCCTTTTGCCTATTTTTCTACAGGAAATCTGCATTTTTACTGTTTGATACAGTAGCCTCTAGTCATATATGGTACTTGAGCACTTGAAATGTGGCAAGTACAAATGAAGGACAGAATTTTAAATTTATTTAGTTTTAATTGCTTACAATTAAAATGTAAATAGCCACATGTGGGTAGTGGCTACCCTACTGGACATCACAGCCTTATGTCTCACTTGTAGCTCGCAGAAGCCCGCTTAACTCCTTTTCTCTAGAATCTGAAAAAACTGAGCTGTAATATCATGATTCACTAATGATCCTATCATTGCCCTATCATACAGTGTTTATTTGTAGTAATTTGATTAGTGTCTGTATACCTCATTGGATCACAAGCTCCTCGGGCAAGGGCTGTGTTTGTTTTTTTTCAGTTTTATATTGTGCTCAGCACCTAATCCAGTATCTAGAACATAACAGGTGCTCAATAAATATGTGAGCACATGAATGAATTTAAAAGTATATGAACACCGGGTCGCCGCGCTGCGCGCCACTGGTCTCCCCACCCGACCCCGCCGCGGCCGTCGGGAGGGGGCTACCCGGCGGCCGTCGCGTTGGCTGGGGCCGTGTGCGCGCACGCGCGCGCGCCCCGCGTCCCTTGGGGAAGTGGGAACCCGCTGGGGGAAAAAAAAGTATATGATTATACCTTTGCTATAAGTGTGGACTCCACTATCTACTGCGTGTGTGTGTGTGTGCGCGCGCGCGCGCACGCTTGGAGGGGGTGCGGTTTCCAGAGACAAATCTAAAGATGTGGAGATGATACCAAGACCAGGTTATTCAAGAGAAATGGAGTTGGTTGCAGAAAACTTTGGAATCAGGAAATTGGCTTTATTAATAAGATTTTTAAGCACTCACTTTATGCCAGACAGTATCCTAAGTACTTTATGTGGTGTCTTATATTATCCTCATAAAATGACCCTGTGGAATATGTACTATTATTATCCCCATTTTACAGATGGCATGGAGGAAAAGAGGAGTAACTTGCCCAAGGTCATACAGCTAGTGAGTAGTGGAGCAAGCGTTTAAGTCTAAGCAATCTGACTTCAGAGCCTACCTTCTTAACCACAATGCAGTATTGCTTTCTGTTTGATTGTGTCCATATGGTGACAGAAGCTTAGTAACCTCAAATGTCTGCATCAAGCTTTTGTCCAAATTTAAGCTTCAGTAAGCCACTGTCTCCTGGAGGTTTAGACCTCTTTCCAGTGGTGCAGGTGGAGGGAGACTGGGATAAGAGGATATGAAAATCTACAGAGGATCCCTTTTCTCCAAAAGTCAAACATATATTTTTGCCTCTAGGATTTTCTGCCTTGTACATAATAAAGGGAAAATAAAGCATTTTCTTTGATAAAACAAGACACAAAATAATCAATCCCCCCTTCTCCAAACCTCTGGTCTAGTAAGAAAACTTAAAGAAAGCTAAGATTTACTAAAGCCTTAAGAATTAGCTAGCTTTATTCAGCTTTCCCTCTCTCCTCCCTTCATCTCTGTCACATATTTAGTGCTCCATACATAGTCCTATTTAGTTGATATTCCTAATATTGATATGTTCTTTCATTTAGTTGTTTCTTTGTTTCATGAAAGGATATCTTATCTTCCTGTGCTAATTATACTCTGCTTGCCCCCGACCCACCCCCTTTCCTAGAGTCACTCTCCATCCTTCCCTATCCTGCTTTGAACCATGGAGCACTGATCTCTATGGGTTACATCACCTGGGTTCCCCTGCCCTCTGGCTTCCAATGGGTTGAGCAGAAGCTTGGCACAGGGGTGGAAAGAAGAGCAGGAAGAAAGAGAGATCAGGGTATTTCTTTTCCCTTCTTTCTCCCTACTTTACTACCATGTTCTCAAAGTAGCTGCCTGACAGCCCCTCCTACAGCGCTCCAGCATTCACTGGGCTCCCATAACACTTTCTTCACCTTGCCCCCACATGTCTGGGGAAGGGAAGGTTTTAGCAAACTCTTGCTCATCCCTGGGTGACTCTACATACCTGCTATTTCCTGAACTGCACACATCTTTGTAAACAGGCCCTTTAATAAATTATTCTCTGTGAAATTTTTTGAGTAGAATATTATTTCCTGCTTGGGACCCTGCTCAGTACATTTCCCCTTTAGAAGTCTTTCAAAATTCTTAAAGACATGGAGGAGGCCTAGACTTTCAACTAGGGATAAGATTAAATAGGCCTCAGGTTGATTGTCCCACAAATTGGATCAGGTGATTTTATCACTCCATTTCCAAGATTATTCTGGGGAGAGAGACTCTGAATGTGACAAACGTGTGTACCCTGTTATATGTATCAGAGATAGTTCCTCAGGCTCTTTTTACAGCTTGAATGAAATGACCTCAAGATTATTCATTCTCTTTGCCCTGGGACTCTGATCATCAAGAAACCTTGTGAGGGCTTCCCTGGTGGTGCAGTGGTTAAGAATCTGCCTGCCCAGAGAACAAACGTATGGAAACCAAGGGGAGAAAGCGGCAGGGTAGGGTTTGTGCTGTGATGAATTGGGAGATTGGGATTGACATGTATACACTAATATGTATAAAATGGATAACTAATAAGAACCTGCTGTATAAAAGAATAAATAAAATAAAATTAAAAAAAAAAAGAATCCTCCTGCCAATGCAGGGGACATGGGTTCAAGCCCTGGTCCGGAAAGATCCCATGTGCCGCATAGCAACTAAGCCCGTGCACCACAACTACTGAGCCCACGTGCCACAACTACTGAAGCCCGTGCGTCTAGAGCCCGTGCTCCGCAACAAGAGAAGCCACCACAGTGAGAAGCCCATGCACCACAACGAAGAGTAGCCCCCGCTCACTGCAATTAGAGAAAGCCCGCATGCAGCAACGAAGACCCAATGCAGCCAAAATAAATGAATTAATTAACTAACAAAAAGAAAACCAACCTTGTGATTACTAAACTGGTTCCCAGGTAACCTGATCCAGAGAAAGGGGTACCCTGGAGGGTAGTAGACACCAATAATCCAGACCGTGAAAAAAGTATAGTCTTCACTTAACATTAATTATGAAAAGAAAAAGAATGCACTTCCTCATCTTTCCCCTTCCACAAGCACACTATGTTTTTCGTGGGTTTTTTTTTTTTTTTTTTTGCTATGGCTTCAGCCGTGTAGTAAAATGAAGATTCCTGTTACCCAGATCTATAAACAAGTCTGTATCTCTACTCAGATATGGTATCCATATTCTATCATCCTTCCTATTATAATAGAAGAATCATTTTTTCTGTCCAAGAGCAGCCCCTCTCCTTGTGCTATTATGCTCACCCTCTTTTGTCTTCTGAAGGGTTTCCCTCTTCAATTATCCCCTTTTTTCCCCACAACTATTTCTTCCTTCTTATTGGAACATTCTCATTAGCTTACAAGCATGCTCTAGTATCTCCTGGTTTGGTAAAAACCCTCCCTCAACTCTACATCCTCTTCCAACTAGTGCTTCATTTCTCTGCTTGTGTGAACAGCAGAATTTTTGGAAAGAGTTGTTTACACTGGCTGTCATCACTTCCTTACCTTTCATTGACTCCATTCTGGCTTCCTTCCAGGAAACCCATCACTCCACTGAAACAGCTTCAGTCAAGGTCATCAGTGACCTCCATGTTGTTGAATTCTATTGCTCTTTCTCATCTTACTCAGCCTCTTATAAACATTGGACACAGTTAACCAGTCTCTTTTAAAAAATACTTTCTTCTCTTGACTTCCATGGCACCATTCTCTCAGTCTCCTTTCCTGACCACTCCTCCTCCTCTGTTCAACCTCTAAATGTTAAGTTGTCCCAGGGCTAAGTTCTAAACTTGCACTATGCACACGTGGCTATTGAGTAATTGAAATGTGGCTAGTGTGAAATGAGACATGCTGTAGGCATAAAATACTCTCTAAGTTTAAAAGACTTGGCATGGGGACTTCCGTGGTGGCACAGTGGTTAAGAATCCGCCTGCCAATGCAGGGGACACGGGTTTGAGCCCTGGTCCGGGAAGATCCCACATGCTGTGAAGCAACTAAGCCCGTGCACCACAACTACTGAGCCTGTGCGCTAGAGCCCGCGAGGCACAGCTACTGAGCCCACGTGCCACAACCACTGAAGCCCGCATGCCTAGAGCCCATGCTCTGCAACAAGAGAAGCCACCGCAATGAGGAGCCTGCGCACCACAACAAAGAGTAGCTCCTGCTCACCGCAGCTAGAGAAAGCCCGCGTGCAGCAACGAAGACCCAGCAGAGCCAAAAATAAGTTAATTAATTAATTAAAAAGGACTTGGCATGAAAATATATGTAAAGTATCTCATTAATAATTTTTATATGAATACGTATTGAAATAATATTTTAGGTATACTGGACTATTAAAATTAATTTCATCTGTTTCTTTTTACTTTTTTACTGTGGCTACTAGAAAACTCAAAATTACATATGTGGCTCACATATAACGTATCGGGCTGTGCTCTTCTATATCCTCTTCCCTATCAACTTTCTCTTTTCATCAACTTATCTAGTGCCATAGCTTTAAACGCTATCTATATGTTGACTCCCAGATTTAAACCTCTAACTCTGACCTCTCATTTGAAGTCCAGACTTACATATCAGCTGGGAATTGAATTTCCATTTGAATGTCTAAAGGTATCTTGGTATCAATATGTCAAAAATGGAATTTTCTCTTTTCTCCAGCCCTATTATGTCCCCTGCTAGTTTCCCATCTCAATCAATGGTGCCATTATCTGTCCAGTTGTTCAAACCAAAAATTGAGTCATCTTTGATCACTCTATTTTCCTTACCCATTTCATCCAATCTTCCAACAAGTCTTGTTGGTTCCACCTCCAAATATATTTTGAATTCCATCCATTTTTCTTCATCTCCACTGCTGCTACCCCAGTGTAAGCCACTGTCACCTCCCAGACCACTGTAACAGCTTCCCAACTGCTCTCTTTGCTTCCACTCTTTTCCCAATACAGTCTCTGCTCTATATCTCAGAATGATCTCTTTTAAATATAAACCAGATCATGACAGACCTCTAGTTAAGCTGTTCATGACTTCTCATTGTACTTAGAATAAAATCCATACCTACCATAGCTTGCAAGGCCCAGCATAAGTCTGATCCCTACTTATCTCCCTAACCTCATTCCATGCCACTCTTTCCCCTTCTTATAATGATCTTCAACTTCATTGGCCTTCCTTCCATACTTTGAATCATGTCAAGTTTGCTGTTGCCTCAGGCCCTTCCTATGGTATTCTTCTCTCTGCCTCAAATGCTCTACTCCCAGAGTTTTGCAGGGCTGATGCCTCTCCATCCTTCAGATCTCAGCTCAAATGTAGCCTACTTAAAAAGGCCATCCTTGCAAGTGGTATTCTGTCCTCGTCGTTTTCAATCTAATCATCTCACACACTCTCTCTTTCTTCCTTCTTCTTTTCTTTCTCTTACAGAAATGTTTTATGTATTTGTTTCCTTTTTAGTGTCTGTCTCCCTTGAAGAGTATAAGCTCTCAAGAGCAGGGACCTCGTGTGTCTTATTTGCGCCTGCATCCTCAGCATCTGGTATGAAGCTTGGTCCAGAGTAGACACTAAAGATAGTTTTGAGTGATACATTGCAAAATTAATATTAATCAAATGGATTTTTGAAAAGAATGAATAAAACTATTTGGGAAATAAATAAATTCACTTTGGGATGAATAATATAAAATGTCTTAGAAACTAAGGCATAACTTAAGGAGCTATGCATTGGGCCTTAGTAGATATTAATCCCTTAGTGTGATTGAGTTTGTCATGTTCAGCAAATATTGAGGACCTAGCATTTACAGAGCATACTCTCTCTGCCCTCAGAATTGGGAGAGCTGGTGCTCGCTTCGGCAGCACATATACTAAAATTGGAACGATACAGAGAAGATTAGCATGGCCCCTGCGCAAGGATGACACGCAAATTCGTGAAGCGTTCTATATTAAAAAAAAAAAAAAAGAATTGGGAGAGCTGAGAGAACAGTGGGACACTGAGCCTGAGAGGCAAAGGGGAGGGATGACATTAAAGAAGAAAAGTGGGGAGTGGGGGTAGGGAAGAGGCCCAGGGCAGGTGCTAGCTCAACAGATAATAGATCCTGACTCTAATATTGCCTAGATTTTAGCTCTAGCAGCAACCATGGCTATTATTTCTTTGTATCTAGGTCAGTATGCATAGTAGGTGTTCCATAAATGCTTTTTGGTAGAATAAATAAATTTATGAATTTTAAAGAAAACTCAGGAAAAGTGAAGTCTTCAAATTTCTGACCTTGGATGATATTGGAAGTGTCTGGGAAGTAAATGAAAAAGAAGGCACATGAACTGGAAATTATGAAGTAGAAGCAAGGTTGAATTGGACACTCAAAGGTACACTAGCCTGAGGATTTGGGAGTAAGGGCCTAATTTCTTCTCCTCATCCTGCTTCACGCCCCCAGAGTTGAATCAACCTCAGAATTCCTGTTGACCTCAGGAGAGGATCCCAAATACACAAATCAGGAAAACAGAGAGAGGAAAATCTTTGAATGTTAAACAGCAAAAACATTCAGCTTGAAAGACATCTAATTTTTTCTCAATCCAAATTAGACAGGCTATGATGCTTAAAAGAAAACGAATGCTGGTGCGAAGCACGAATGTTTTATCTGATTGAAATAACACAGGACAGATACATCTGTGTCCAGATTGTACTTCTGCTGTGGTCTATTTTAGGGAGCTTCTGGATTTGAATCTAAAACTGATATCTGGAAAAGAGATAATAATTTGTGCTCACATAGTGCTTTTCATTCAAAGGTCTCAAAGCACTTTACAAAGAAATAAGTATTATTATCCCAGATGGAACAACTCAGACAGAGGGGCTGCTGCCCTCTTCAGCAAATTGGAGAGTGTAAGCCCTTGGACTCTTGATGCAGCCCTAGGCTATAAATTATTGAATCATGTCCTCTATTGATTGGGAGCTCGGACTACCAATGATGTGACTTTTAAAAATATACATACAAAGTAGAACATCAGGCTCTATGCTTAAGAATTTTAGTATGTGTTCAAAAAATATGAAAATGGGTGGTTTTAAAACTGCTGAATTGGGGTAAAGTATGTCTACTTAAAGTAAGAAAATGGTTATTCTAGTCAGACTAATACTAGTTAACATGTGCTAAGCATTATTCTAAGTGTGCTATATATATTCTCTTATTTAATACTCACAACAATTTTTTTTTTTTTTTTTTTTTTTTTGGCGGTACGCGGGCCTCTCACTGCTGTGGCCTCTCCCGTTGCGGAGCACTGGCTCCGGACACGCAGGCTCAGCGGCCATGGCCCACAGGCCCAGCTGCTCCGCGGCATGTGGGATCCTCCCGGACCGGGACACAAACCCGCGTCCCCTGCATCGGCAGGCAGACTCTCAACCACTGCGCCACCAGGGAAGCCCCTCACAACAATTTTTTAATCGACGTATAATCGACATGTGACGTTATATTAGTTTCAGGTGTACAATATTATAATTCGGTATTTGTATACATTAGGAAATGATCACCACAATAAGTCTAGTTACCATCTGTCACCATACAAAGCTACAAAATTTTTTTTCTTGTGATGAGGACTGTTCAGATTTACTTTCTTAGCAACGTTCAAATTTGCAATATAATATTTTTGACTATAAGACTCGCGGCAATTTTAATGAGGTAAGAACTATTATCACTTTACGCATTTACCATTGAGGAAACTGAGACCCAGAGAAGTTAAGTAACTAGGCCAAATGTCAGCTAAGTAATTGGCAGAGCTGAGACTTGGATGTAGGCAGCCTGAGTCCATTACCCATGCTCTTAGCCAGTTACTCCGTGCCAGGTACTGTGAAGCATTTTGCATGCGTTATGTCACTGAATCCTCACAAAACCTCTAGAGGTAGGTATATTATTATCCCGATTTTATTTGGGAAGGACAGTAAGGATTAGAAAGGTGAAGTGACTTGCCCAAGCTCCCATTCCAGTATGTGGGGAGCCAGCATTTTGCAACATAAACAAAAAGAACACTAGGCAGGAAGTCAGGGTTTTAGTGATGTTTCTGCCACTAACTAGGCTGTGTGACCTTGAGCAAATCCAATAGTCTGCATGGTCTCCACGTCTTCCTCTGTGACAGGAGGCCATTGGGCTACATTGACGCTGATTCCTTCCCAATGCTAATATCCTCAGAGTCTCAATATCTGTTTTCTATCTGGTCCCTTGTTTAAAAATCCTTGGAGGAAAAGAAATTAACCACACAGAACCTGAGAGTGACTCTGGAAGCCAAATTTAGAAAACAGATCTCAAAAGGAGAAAAAAAAGGAGTTTACAAAATATCTTTACTTAGAAAATGAGACTGTCCTGCAAATTGTTTGGCTTGATTTGTGAGACCCAGTGACCACATAAAGGCCATACACATCACCTTGATGGACCAGTTCTCCTGGATGTAATAAGCCATATAACCTGGTTCTGTGGCCATTTCTGGCCACTGAATCGGCTAAAGCTGGAAGAAGTCCATCCTCATGTGGGAGGGATCTGGGAGAAGAAGCCAAGCTTTTCATGTGGGTGTTCTATCTTGAATTCAGTATGTCTATACCATTCTGTCTACTTCTGTTTTTGTTCTCAGTGATTATTATGTAGTGACACAGCCCACTGCTACCATGAACAAGTTTTTTCACAAGCATGTGGGGAGCCTGTATAGTGAACAGGTCTGCCTTCCATTTCTCTGTCTGGTTCTGTTCAAAAGTATTAGCTTGATCCACAGGAAACAAAATCATTATCTTGAAGAGATTTCCGTACTCCCATGTTCATTGCAGCATTATTCATAGTAGCTAAGTTACAGAAACAACAAGATCAATGGATGAATGCGTAACTGTGGTATATATATATAATGGAATATTATTCAGCCCGAAAAAAGAAGAAAGTCCTGCCATTTGTGACAACATGGATGAACACGGAGGGTATTATGCTAAGTGAAATAAGTCAGCCAGAGAAAGACAGATACTGCATAGTATCATTTATGTGTGAAATCAAAAAAAAAACAAAAACAAAGGCATAGAAGCAGAGAATAAAATGGTGGCTGCCGGGGACTGGGGAGTGGGGGAAGGGGGAGAGGTTGGTGAAAGCGTATACGCTTTCAGTTATAAAATGAATATGCTCTTAGGATATAATGTATAGCATGGTGACTGTCGTTGATAACTATTGTATAGTTGAAATTTGCTAAGAGAGTAGAACTTAAGTGTTCTCATAAAAAAAGGGGGGGCAGAGTATAGAAGGTGGTAGATAATGTTAATGAGTTAATTGTAGGAATCCTTTCACAATGTATACATGTATCCAATTATCATATTGTACACTTTAAATATATGACAATTTCATCAAGTATACATCAATTAAATAAAAATAAATAAAAGACAGAAAAAAAAAAGAAAACCAAAAAATGCCCCAAAATGTGAGCTTGAGTTTGTGAGAAACCTTGGTCCTATCAGTAGCTCTGTGATCTTGCGAAAGTCAAATTCTCTCAGAGTCTCAGTTTTCCTCATCTTTTGTAAAATGATGCTTATACCATTTGCTTGCCAGTGTTGTACATTTCAAATAGTCTGACATTGGTGGAAGTATTTTGGAGAGATTGGAGACCCCTCAGACGACAATGAAAGCGAGGCTGCAAGATGCCTTCCCCTCAGAGAGACACGGTGTTGTGCATAGAGCAAGCCTGAATGGGAATCCCAACACTGCCCGCCACTTGGGCAAGTTACTAAACCTCTGTAAGTCTCTTCAGTTTGTAAAATGCAAAGTTGTTGAGGCATAGAAATATAAACATGAAGCTCCTGACACACAAGAGGCCATTTAAATATGGTGGCTATTATTATTTTGACTATCAATTATTGAATTACACTGAAGAGTTAGCAGGTTCAGAATATCAAGCTTTATTTTCTGAGACTGTGTACCAATTCACTTTGATCCCTAAGGAAAAGCCGGAAGAGAATTGGGCTCTCTTCTCTACTAAATGGCTGATGTTAATTCTGTAAAGCTTATCTTCATACACACCACACCTTGGGGAAATCTGGACAAGGACCTCTCTTCCTTTTAGACATCTCTGCCTAAGTCTCCACCCTCTGTGGCCGCACGAATTCTAGTGGACAATTTGGATCTCAAAACTTATCTTTGCATTCTAAAGAAGATAAAGTTATAGTGCAATAATTCCCAACCTTTTAATTCCCTAATAATTCTCTTTTTTAGCACCAGAATCTCATTTTAAAGTTAAAAAAATTTCAAGGAATCCCATATAATAATAGTTCTACTTTAGGTCGCTTCTGATTGAGAAAATACATGATTAAAAAAATCAGCATCAGTAAAAAAAATTAGAGGATCCTCTCTCAAACATTGTTGGGAATAGGTAGTATATGAACTTGATTAAAAAATTCACAAGGTACAAAAGGGAACACCATGAAAAGCATTCTTCTTGCACATACCTCCGCCACCCAGTGCCCTTCCCCAGAGCCTGCTATTGTTTCCATTTCTGCTGTGTCCTTTCAAAGGTAATCTACGATCTACGAATATTTATGTATGTATCCTTTAAAAAAAGACAAAACGGTAACATACCTTGCCACTCCTCTTCACCTTGTTGCACTCTTCTGCATACTTAACAATGTCTTGTTATACTTTAAAATGGATATGTGAAAAAAAGAGATGGAATATGTATTATTATTCCCCACACTGGCATCTAGTATTGAAAAATTGCATTGCGTTTTTTTTTTTACATTTTTAAAACCTTTTTATTTTATATTGGACTACGGTCAATTAACCATGCTGTGAGTTTCAGGTGCACAGCAAAGCAACTCAGCCATGCATATACACGTATCCATTCTCCCCCAAACTCCCCTCCCATCCAGTCTGCCATATAACATTGAGCAGAATTCCCTGTGCTATACAGTAGGTCCTTGTTGGTTATCCTTTTTTTTTTTTTTAATTTATTTTATTTATTTATTTATTATTTTTGGCTGTGTTGGGTCTTTGTTGCCATGCGTGGGCTTTCTCTAGTTGCAGCAAGCGGGGGCTACTCTTCTTTGCGGTGCGCGGGCTTTGCACTGCAGTGGCTTCTCTTGTTGCGGAGCACAGGCTCTAGGTGCGCGAGCTTCAGTAGTTGTGGCTCACAGGCTGTAGAGCGCAGGCTCAGTAGTTGTGACCCACGGGCTTAGTTGCTCCGCGGCATGTGGGATCTTCCCGGACCAGGGCTCGAACCCGTGTCCCCTGTGTTGGCAGGCGGATTCTTAACCACTGTGCCACCAGGGAAGCCCTGGTTATCCATTTTAAATATGGCAGTGTGTACATGTCGAACCCCAACTCCCTGAATGCGCTGCATTTTTAATATACAGAAAATCCTAGTGTGCATTAACTACATACCACATAGAGAGTCTCAGCTCTTAGATTAGGAACCAACCGGTATAAGTAAAATATCAATAACGTTCAACATTAATTTTGGCCCTTACTCTACACCAGGCATTGTTCTAAGCACTTTACACTTGTTATCTCACATAATCCACATCCTTCAAATCCTTCTAATCCCAGTTTAAATGTTATCTCCTCAGAGAAACCCTCCCTTATCCAAGAAGACCTACCCTCTCCCCTTTCCATTATTTCCTATCATTTCATCCTGTTTATTTCCTTCAGGACAGTTACCTATTCGTCCTATTTCACCTATTTGTTTACTGTTGTCTCCCGAATGGAGTAAGAGCTTTGGGAGCGGGGACAGTGTCAGTTTGGTTCACTGCAGTATATCCAGTGACCAGTCCCATGCCTCGGTGCTGGGCACAGAGGAGCCATTCCATCAGATGTTTATTGAATTAAGTACACAATGAGCAAAAAACAATTATATGAGGTAGACCCTAGTATAATCTCCATTATACGAATGAGAAAGCTAAGCCCTAGAGAGGGAAATAGAGTCAAGTCAAAATTAGTAACTTACAAAATTGGTTTAAAACCCAGTACTGCTTGACCCTAGAGCACAAGCTCTTTGCCACTACCCTGGTCTCAGAAACAGAAGACTGAGTACAGTCTTGGCTGTGTATGATCTTGAGTAATTCCCTTTTCCTCCCTGGGATTGTTTCTTCCATTGCAAAATGCGAGGGTGGAGTTAGTAATCTTCCTTATAGCTATGATCAATGCAAATGGAAAAGGAGACACTGAAGGGGCCAACAAGATTGGCTTGATGCCTTTAAGAGAGCTGATTTCCATTCTTTAATTCCTACCCTCCTTCTTTCACTAAGGATTTGCTGATCCTTATTTTACGCTAGGCACTGTGTTGGTTGTTCCTTTGGATAGGTATCTAAAGACTAATAGGACATAGTCTCTGCCATTAAGGTGCTTAGTCTGATGGGTCTAATGCAGACCCATTAGTAGCTGCTTGAAGTACAGTATAGGTCTTTGCCATAACAGTAATATGTATGAGGCACATGGTAACACAGAAGAGGAAGGAATTAATTCCATCTTGTATGCGTATGGTGGTGAGGATGGTGGTGCATATGTAGGGAGGGAGGGATGAGGTTTACTGCTGAGCTAGGCCTTGGGGATAGAATAGTTTTCCAGGTGGACAAGGCAGAGGTGAGGCTTCCTGGACACAAGAGACATCATGTGCAGAAGCACACCAAGAAACAGTATGATGTGCTGAGGACTGCTAGGGTAGGGGCTTGGCTCCCAGAGGATGGAGTTAGCTAAGTAGAGGGGGCCCGTGAAGAGCCATGCTGAAGAGTTTGGACTTTACTCCTGAGAGCAGTGGCATGGCCAAATCATATTTATATTTTATTTTTAGAAAGATCACTCTGGCAGTGGTAGGACTGGAGGAGGGTAATGAGGTGAAAGGTGTGGAGACTAGTGAGAAGGCTTTGTGGTGGTCCAGGTGAGAGGTGAGGAGCACTTGGACCTCGGGTATTCATGCAGAGTTGGAGAGGAGCTAGATAAATCGGGGATTTTTTTAAAAAAAAAGAAGTGGCAAAGGACTTGGTTGTTGGTTGGATGAGGGAGAATAAAATGAGACTGAGGGACTTGCTGGATTGGGTGGCCAAGTATAAAACGGTTCCATTAATGATTATATGGAATTAGGAGTTGGGTGGGAGAAATAATGCTGCTGGCTTTGAATATGTTACGTTTGGGGGGTCTCTTAGCCAGGAGGAAAGCTCTAGCTCCCTCTTGCCTTTCCAGAATAGCATTCCTAGCCAAAGTCAGACATCCTCGGGCCAGTTTCCTGCAGTCCCCAGTCAGGGATAAGATTCTCCAAGACCTCACTGGAATTCCTGAGCTCCATATGCTTCAGGGATATAAGCTGGGTCTTAAAAACTCCCTGTATCCTTATTGATAGAAGGAGAATGGATCCCTAACTCGCTTTTTAAAATCAGATGCTGGTTTCAGTGGAGCAAACTCTCCTGCCTGTTTGCAAGCAGCACACTTTTAAAAAGAAACCATTTCCTGTGGGGCAGCTCTGGCCCTAACCGGCTCTGGCTCTTAGGTTGGCTCCCAAGAAGCCCCCACCTCCTTTAGGAAGAGGCTTTTTTAAAAGAAGATGAGGTTGTACACCGTGTAACCTGGTCCCGCCTGGCTCCTGGAGAAAGCCCAGAGACGTGGGGACTGGACCTTCTCTCAACCACCACCCGGGGTTAGGTGTCCTCAACGCAACGCCGAGGCAAGACTCCATGTAGCCCCAATTCTCCCCCAAATGACGGGGCTGGGATCCTCCCCCACCTTAACTCGAATCTCCAGCGCTCACCTGGCGGTGGCAGGGCCAAGCACGTGGGCCCGATTAAGGGCTGGCCTCTAGGGTCCTCCCAGGGAAGGGGATATACAACCCCAGGAGGCAGGAGGCTGGCCAGTCACCCGGGCCGTGACAATCTCCTTGGCTCCTACAGCCGATGTCCAAAGGCAGGTCACAGCCTGTGTCCCACTTCCCCCTTCATAGGACGGTGCCAGAATCTGTTATCTCTACTCCGCCCTCTGCTCACGCACTACCCCACTGTCGTGCCCATAAATCGCAAGAGCAAAGGGTAGCACAATTCCTCCCGCGTCCCTGCGGGCCCTGAAGCCGGGCACTAAAGCAGTGCAGTCCCAAGCTTCCCCTGCAGAAGCCGCGCTCCCCACTCGGTTCGGGGGTAGAGGGGGCGCGAGAGAGCAAGTGGGCGGACGTCCCATCCTCCGCATCCACCTCCAGGTCCTGGCGCGCAGGGTGGGAGCGCTGCGCGCCTCCGCGCTGCGCATAGCGGCCCGCTTGCCGCCTGCCCCCTGCCCTAGCTGGGCCGCCTCCCCGGGCTGCGGGTGGAGAGCTATAAGGCGCTAACGTTACGCTGTTTCCGGTTTTCCAGCGGGCTCTGGTTTCCCCTCCCAAGGCGGCGGCGGCGGCGGAGCGGCGGAGCCCCCCAAATGGCCTGGCCAGATGCGGCAGGTTTGCTGCTCAGCGCTGCCGCCGCCGCCACTGGAGAAGGCTCGGTGCAGCAGCTACAGCGACAGCAGCAGCAGCGAGAGGAGCAGCAGCAGCAGCGGCGGCGAGAGCAGCAGCAGCAGGAGCAGCAGCGACAGCAACAGCGGCATCTCTCGTCCCGCTGCGCCCCCAGAGCCGCGGCCGTCGCAACAGCCGCAGCCCCGCAGCCCCGCAGCCCCGAGAACCGCCGCCCGCTCGCGAGCCGCAGCCGCCGGCGGCATGAGGCGCGACCCGGCCCCCGGCTTCTCTATGCTGCTCTTCGGTGTGTCACTCGCCTGCTACTCGCCTAGCCTCAAGTCGGTGCAGGACCAGGCGTACAAGGCACCCGTGGTGGTGGAGGGCAAGGTACAGGGGCTGGCCCCGGCCGGCGGCTCCAGCTCCAACAGCACCCGTGAGCCGCCCGCCTCGGGTCGGGTGGCACTGGTGAAGGTGCTGGACAAGTGGCCGCTCCGGAGCGGGGGACTGCAGCGCGAGCAGGTGATCAGCGTGGGCTCCTGTGCGCCGCTCGAAAGGAACCAGCGCTACATCTTTTTCCTGGAGCCCACGGAGCAGCCCTTGGTCTTTAAGACAGCCTTTGCCCCTCTTGACACCAACGGCAAAAACCTCAAGAAAGAGGTGGGCAAGATCCTGTGCACTGACTGCGGTGAGTCGCCCCCTCCCTCTGCTAGAGAAAGGGGGGAGGGGCGAAGCTGTGGAGAATGGGGGTGGGGCGGGAGGTGCTGCAGGTGCCCAGGCCTGGCAGCGCCCCGGCCGGCCGCTGGGGGGTGGGGCCGCCCCTGTGCAGGGCGTTTGGCATGGTGGGTGAGGGTGTTGGGCTGGGGAGAAGGAGGATCAGGCTCAAAGTGTGCCAGGGGTGGGGGCGGGGGCACGCGCTGGCCTGTGCCAGCAGGGATCTGCGGCTGATGTATGGCATGTGGGGCTGGAAAACTGCCATCATAGCCCAGTAGCGGCAGGAAAAACGGAGGGGTCCTGGTGTTGCTGGCCCTAAGCTCAGTGAGTCAGGAGTGACCCTCGGAGGCCTTGCCCGCTCTGCTCCCACGGGCCTGCCTTGCCCAGGCTGGCAGGGTCTGCAGGAGCAGCTGGGCAGATTCCCAGGCTGTGAAGGCCTCCGCTTACAAGTTCTCCTAGGGAATCATGGCCCCCACCCCCTCCTTCCTCTCCTGGGCTCCCGGTCAGCTCATCCACACCGCTGGCGCAGGCAGAGTTGGGACTTTTTCTGCTACTGTTTTCTGTCCCCCATGTGGTTCAGGGTTTTTTTCTGCATCGTGATTGCTTGTCTTTTCTAAGCTGGTAGCACAGCCCTCTCTTAACCTCCACGACTAGTGAGCAGACACCTCTTTTGGCAGTTTCTGGGAGATCTTCCTAGGTCTGTTGATTGTGATGACGGCAAAATAGAGTAACTTCTGCTGAATGCTGTAAGTTCAGCTCTGACATCTCACCAGCAGGATGTGTTGACTGCATATCTCATCTTCATGATGTTGGGTGCTGAACAGAAATGCAGGTGATTAGAAACAAAACACTGAAATCTGTAGATCTGTGCAGCTGGGAATGGAGGTCTCCAATGTCAAAAGTCAAAGAAATGTCAGTTTAAGATCTTTTTTTTTTCTTGTCCCTGAATCCAGTACTTACTTCTCAGTAAGATATTTCAAACCAAATTGTCCCCAGACTGGAGTGTTTGATGTTAGCTTGTCTTGTGCTTATTCATATTGGGGTTTCATTTTATCCCCAAAGGCTGGATTTGGTGTTTGCAGTGTGACTTTGAGCTGTGTAATCACTGAATTGTGACAGATGTCCTGGTCTGTCATAGAAGTTGGTGTGTTTACTAGTTTACCAAGTGATTCTGGGTAGTATAAATAGGCTTTGAGTAGCAAAGAACGTGTAACAGCTTGTAGGAAGTTTTGCTGCCCTCATCTTTCTAGATCAATGCCTTTGACTTTCAAAAGCTTCCCTTCTACCCTACGTCCCCCGCCCCCTCCCCACCCCTGTCCTTCAGGAGACGAATTTTAGTTTAGTGGCGAGAGTATATCTACTGTGACCACTTTAATCAGAAGACTCTTGCAGTGTCTTAATAAGAAGAAAGAAACTTTGGTGATAACAGCAGTTTATCTCTCTGACATTGTCCTGAGGAATATTGTTGACTGCTCTTTAATGTTGGTTTTATGCTCTGAAATGTTTGATGATGACAAATTGAGACCAGTTAAAAATTTCTAATTTTTTATTGTGTTAAGCATTTTGTCTGAGATCCCTTGGGGAGCTGTGGAACTGTATCGTGCAGTGGGAAATAGATAGTAAAAACATTTATTGAACCTTATCCAAGGACAGCTTCTGTTTTGGTTTTCAGTGAGTTGCTCCTGAATGTGCATCGCGCACATTGCCACATAATCCCTTGTCTGGTCCACTGAGCCCCAATGGTCATCGTCCCCTGTCTTCCTCCTCCTTTCCTCCTTCCTCCATCAATTCTACCTTGTTTGTTTTAGTGAGTGTTTAATAGCTTAATAGTTGAATGTGGAGATCATGAAAGATCTGGGGTTCAGAAATATAGTCTGCTTTTAGGTTGTGGTCATCTCATATTATGAACATAGCATGTGCAATATCGTTCTCAAAAAGATAAATTTAGGACTGCAATCACTGCTTACGAGAGGGCCCTCATACGTCACAAATTATCAAGGGGCAGGAAAGTGTATGGGAGTAAACATTTTAGAGTGCAAAAATTTTTGCTTTGAGTTGATAGTATATAGATACAAGTCAGTTTGGGGGCTTTGTCTAAGGGGATTAGAAATTAAAGGACATTTTTGTGAGAGGAAACTTGTGGAACTGGTGATAATATGACAGAAGAGCATAAACTACATTTTCTTATTTTCTACAATGTGGTTGAAGAAAACATGCACTAGTGATGGTATATTAAATAAGGAAACAAATCTTCCTAACTAACCACAACACCTTACTTGTGCTCAGCAGGAAATAACTAACAAATTGATTTTCTGTTTTCTATCTCTAAAAAAAGTCGTCTGGGCCACGGGGTCATTGGGAACATTTTCTCCTTGGAGCAGATCTGCCCATTGCAAAATAGGGAAACTGGCACCTGGAAACTGTCATCATGGCCGTTATATTGAGCAACTGTGGTTAAATTGTTACTTTATTTAGCCATTTTCAGCTGTGAGCCTGTCTGGGCTCTGAGAGGTATGGTTCCTAGGGAGATTGTCCAGAAAGCTGTGTTTTGGTGGGCCAGGACTTTGGGATAAGGTACCATACAGAGAGATAAAGGTCTTCATAAATGGCTCATTTTACCACAACTATGAAATGTTGACTTGTAGCCTGTTAAGTCCTTCTGGAATAGCAATATCTGTCTGCCAGAGGGGCATTTTTATAGATCTAATGTGTATCATTCATCCCAAATTACTACCTCTGGTGGTAAAGAGTGGAGTAAAATCTTTGCATTTCTCAGATTACATACATGGAGGTGTTTTCTGTGCCTTCTGAGGAAAGAACAGGAAAAAGATTTGAAAAGGACCCTCAGGGATTAGCAACTCTGTACAATGCTATGAAAGCATCCTGTCCTGCAAATAGTCCTACATTTTTAATGACGGTTGCATATATTTTGGTTTAATCACACTCTATCATTTGCTTTCCTATATGTGTATGTTTTTTTAAAATTGTTTCCTTATTGAATAGATGCAATAGATATCTTTTTTTTTTTTTAAAGAAAGATCATTCTTCCTTTGGGACTTTATGATTTGCCTTTTTCTTCCAACGTATAGTGTACTTTGTTGTTAAAGCTAGAAAAGGTGTATTCCTGGGGGACTTTATGTTCTTTAGGATAGTTTTAAATTAATGTGGCACCCAGATTCACATATTAGAGCAAGGTGGTTCACAAAATTCAGTATAGCAAAAGCGACTGCATATTTTTAAAGTGCTGTTTATTTAAAGAATCTTTTCTTCCCCAGCCAGCTGGAAACCCAGCTGTGCTGCAGCTTGAAGATGGGGAAAGTGAAACTAGATTAGAAACTGACCAGTCCTAGTGGTGAGGACAGGCTTGATTATAGATTTAGGGGTAGAATTACCATCACAATGTCATTATTTCTTTCAGTGGCTGCTTTCCTCAGCAGACTGGGATTCTTGGGGGCAGGAACCATATCTTATCTTTGAGGTCTTTCTCCTAGCTCTCCTGCCCTTCAATGTTTGGTACTGCTGGTGGCTTACAGAGGGATTCTCATAAGTGTCTTTTGAATGGATGAAGTCAAGTGAAGTTCAAAAAGCAAGCCTCCAGATTAATACTAAAACAATTTTAACTCTCCTATCTGTGACATCAAGTCCTGTGCTGAAAAGCTGAGTTTGATGATAGCCCTTACCTGTCGCTATGGGAACCTTTTTTTCTGAAGGAGTCATAATCAACTAGAGTACTTAACCACAATGTGCTTAATCATTGTGCTGATTAGTGTTAATGGGATTTGAGCAGTGGAGAATCTAGGTCTTGTTGAAGAAGACCCTCTTTTTTTTTTTTTTGGAAGGCAGGTTATCACCGCCCCCCTCATGTTTAAACAAAATTAAGATAACTATCAACTTGAATTAACAAAAGGTTTGGGGGCTAGAGAGGGTGTTATATTAACTAGCTAGGTGACTAACTTCTCCTTGGTCCCAAGGCTCTTAACCATCTTTTATTATCTAGGACTTTTTTTTTTTTTTTTTTTGGCTACGTTGGGTCTTTGTTGCTGTGCGGGCTTTCTCTAGTTGCGGCGAGCGAGGGCTACTCTACATTGCGGTGCTCGGGCTTCTCATTGCGGTGGCTTCTCTTGTTGTGGAGCATGGGCTCTAGGTGTGCGGGCTGCAGTAATTGTGGCTCTTGGGCTCTAGAGCGCAGGCTCAGTAGTTGCGGCGCATGGGCTTAGTTCCTACGGGGCATGTGGGATCTTCCTGGACCAGGGCTGGAACCCATGTCCCCTGCATTGGTAGGTGGATTCTTAACCACTGCGCCACCAGGGAAGTCCCTATCTATGACATTTTAATTTCATTTCCTAATAGCAAGTATGTCATTAATTTTTTTCCTTTATAAAGTTGTATTTATATTTTTGAATATGTAACACTTTCATATGGTTCAAAACTTAGAAAGCACATAAAAATATACGGTGCAAAGTCTTCTTACCCCTGTCCTCAGCTACCCAGCTCTTAGGCAATTATAACATATTCTTGAAATGTGTATTTCTCTAAAAGCAAAATGTTTTTCAAAGTAATCTTATTTTTTTTCTTAACAGATGGAGAATGTTAATTTTGCCATTAAGCCAATATTATGGTAAATTCTTCCCAAGTAGTGTGTGTGTGTGTGTGTATATATATATATACACACCTAATCCAAGATCTTAAACCTAATCCAAGATCTTAACCAATATCCTACCTTAAAAATATAACCCTAGAGTGAGGAATAAAAATACCAACTTATTTTTCAGATACTTTGCCGTTAAGAAGTTTTCTATGGCAGTGAATTTTGTGAGTCTTAATTGGGGTGCTCAAAGGAGAGATCCAAAGGTTTATCACTGAGCTTTAGGGCTGCAGCTCTGCCCATACAGCAGTTCCCACTGTTTACACTCTTGGTAGGTAATCTCACAATAGCATCCATGTGGGAAATCACATGATCCCATACATGGGAAGAGAAAACTCCACAGTGCATGATTGCTTTGATTCTCACTTAGAAACCAAAGACCCCAGTTGCTGATGAAGAGGTTGATTTTGATCATATTCATGTATAGCTGGTATGACTCCAGGGGGAATTAGCCACTTGAATACTACTTTGAAGTATGTTTAAGGTAACTGATTTGAACATAGTGTTAAAATTTCAGAGGATCGAGGAATTTCCATTTGGATAACTAGGGGAAAGCAAATATGCAAATCTAAACAGTGGGACGTCTTAACCCTCTAAAGTCTGTTGGTTTAGTGGCATATGGCAATTTTGAACATTGACTTGAAAAAGGAATGATCTCACTATCAATGAAGTTTCCCCCGTGCAGTCTTTGACACTTGTTCTTGGGTCTTTCTTTTCAGGGTCTGAAGCGTTGTTAGTATAATTTACATCAAAGGTAAAAGAAATTTCCCTCCAAATTTTGAGTTTGGATGGATGTGTGTGAAATGAGGATTTTTGTCTTACTTGTTTCCCGTGAATTAACCCTCCCCACTTACTTATTGGAATTTGTACATAGAGATAAACCCAGTTTGTGAATTTCAAGAGATGATATAGGGAGCTCTTTAGAAAACTGAGGAAAGTAGATGAATTGAGCAGTGGACGTGCTAAATTATGACGTTTGAAAAAATGACTGTCTTATGTGAAGTTCAAGTAGACTCCTTTAAAAACAACAGTACACACAAATGAATCTTGGTGAGTAATGTTTCAAGCAAGCCTGTAGGAACTGAAGCAAACCTGGAGGATGATTAAGAGGCTTTAGGATGACATGAAAGAGGACATGCTGTACCCAGGCAAAGAGCTGGGAAGCTTTTGCCAATCTGGGGTCAAAAGACAGAGATTCCACACTTGACTGAGATCATTTGCTGCTAACCAGCTGTGGTGTTTTTGATAATTATGAAATGAGGTTGAGTTAAGGAGCCTTCTTGCTCTGGCTAGTTGCTGTTGGCAGAGTGTGGCATGCAAGCTCCATTCTACAGTGACATTCCCTTCCTGCTTTGTACATGCAGTGAGATCCAAATAGCCTCTCCAGGGACCTCTGGGACAGAGCCTCTAGCTCTTCTCTGTGCCTCAGCTCAGAACCTGATTGTGCTGCTTGCCTCCTGGGGTGGGGCTGGAGGTAGTTAACATTCCATTTGCCCTTGCAGATGTTTCCAGAGTAGCAGAGGCACAGGTATCCTAGGGAGTTTCCTTATTCTACTAGCAACACAGACCCCCAAGATGTGATGTTCAGGTTACTTTTTATTCTCTCTTAGGAAGCAGAATCTTTAATGGTTCTTTTTTTCCTTCAATGATTTCCTGCGTTGTGCGTAGGACATTGGCTTCCCCCTCCTCCTTCCCTCCCTTGTCTGTTTATACAGACTGAGGATCTGTCTTTGTCCTTTAGGCTGGGATGTTTTACTTGGTCTTGATCTTGATATTGGTCCAACTAACAGAAGCCAAGCTGAACTAACATTCCTCAGAATTAAATATAAGGAAGGTTACCACATGGCTAAATACCTGGTCCAACCATGGGAAAGTCAGGACATCATTAATTTGATTGCGACAGTGATGCAATTTGGTATCCCAGAGGTTGTATTACTAAAAGAGCTTTCTTTCATTTCCGTCTTTCAAATGTTTGCTTCAACAAATGTGCTCTGTGTAAAGAACTAGGTACTTTAGGGGAATTGCATCAGACAGTCCCTGTCACCAAGGAGCTTACAATCTAGAAGTACAAAGATATAACAGTAATTCAGTCTAGAGTATGACAAATGCCATAAGATACACCAACATAGTGCTTTTGGGAGGAGGGGAAGAGTCATGAAAGAAAGAAAGATCTGGTTAGAGGATTAAAGAAAGTTTCTTGGAGAAGCAGTTTGAGATGGGATTCTAATAGTCAGAGACAGAAGAGGTGGTTTAGGGATAGAGAGAGATGAACTGATTGATTAAATCAATTCCATGCAGACAGAGCAGCATTCTCAGTGGCCGAGGGGCATGTTTGTAGTATACAGAATAACCAGGATGAAAGGAGCAAATGGGCAAAGGTCCTAGTAAATTAGGATTATATTCCCACCCATCTTGAGTGCTAGACTGATGAGTTTATTTGTAATTATGTAAGTAGTATTTGAAGGCTTCAGTTAAAAGCAGCTCAATAACGTGTTGTAGTTTTCAGTGAATGGGTCACATTTTGTTAAATTTATTCCTTAGTACTTCTTGTTTTCTGGATGCTTTTGTAAATGGTATTTTTGTTTAATTTTGTTTTCCACTTATTCATTGCTAGTATATAGAAAGATAATTGTTAAAATATTGACTTTGTATCCTGTATTAGTTATTCACTTATTCATTTCAGTAACGTTTTTGGGGGTAGATTTCTTAAGGATTTTTTTCCTATGTACATGACTGTATTGTCAGTGAAAAAAAAGACATTTTTACTTTTTCCTTTCTAATCTGTTTGCCTTTATTTTTTTCTTGCCTTATTCCACTGGCTGGAACTGCCAAGTACAATGCTGAATAAGAGTAGTGAGAATGAGCATCCTTGGGGGAAAGCATTTACACTTTCACTATTAAGTATGATGTTAGCTGAAGGTTTTTCATAGATGCTCTTCCTTTAAAAAAAAATGTCTGCTAAATATAGTGTAATGACTAAGAGTTTGTGCTCTACAGCCAGATGAACCTGGGTTTGGAAACCATTTTCTAACTGGGTGATGTTGGGCAAATTACTTTCTGTATCTTAGTTTCCTATAAATGGGGATAGTGATAGCACTTAATAGGATTGCTATGAGTATTAAATGAGATAATGCATGTAAAATAATTAATACAGCACCTGCTCAATAAGTGTTATTAACAAAATCTTATTAACTTAGACCAATGTGAGCAGGAAGACTAGTAAGTGAAAATATTAAGTTCTGGAGGACTGGAGGCAGACAAGGGGAGAAATTTTTACTGAAAACTGTATTATGTGTGCGGTCTAATTGTAGGGAAGCCCATGTGAGTCCAGGGTATGAATGCTCATCCTATAGAGGTCCCAAGTAGGCTGTAAATCTTGATGTGTCCATGGATCTGTTTTAGTCAATTTTTTGAGAAGCCCACGGATGGAAACTGCTTTTCTCTGTTTCACAAATGGGAGGACTAAGACTCAAACTTCAAAATGACCATTTCAAAATTTCATCATGCTTGTGGGGTCAACCAAGGGTCCACATTCTGGAGTTCTGCCAGGTCTGCTTTTTTACTTCGGCAGGTCTTATCTTACATTGTATTGTTAGGAGGAGTTGCTGAAAGTCACTGGAAAATGGCTGAAAGCATCCTTTTTTCTTTCAAAGAAAGAAGGTCCCTGACTCATCCTGCTTTGATTTGGGGGTTTTCAGAGTTGGGGGTGGATTCACACTGAATCATTCGTACTCTTTCCTTGTTTCTCTGGACTGGGTTGGGATGGGTCTGGTGGCTGCCCAGGGTCAGAGGGGTACAGGTATGGGCATGTAACAGGTGGCATTTTGGGAATTTGTGGGGTTTAATTTTAATTAATTAATTGATGTGTGGTACCCATTGGAAGTATGAAACTTTGCTCCTTAAATGTTTGTAAGACAAAGACTCTGCTTTGAGTCACTCCTCTAAATATTTGTTGGGTATTATTACCCCTCAGATCCTGGACTGGCCACACATCCCTGACCTTAGGAAGTATTGTTTTTTCTTGTTCTTAGACTTTTAGTATTTATGGCCTGTATCACTTATATGACACATCATTTAATGCCATGCACTGTTAATTATCTTTTGATGGGTCAGTGTCTTAGCTCCTTCACCTGATTGTAAGATCTTTGGGGCCTGAAACTTAAAATATGTTTTAGTAAATATTTGACTACTGGCTATTGCCAAGTAAGGGAAAAGTGAGACCTTTGCTTTCTCTTTATAAAGACCACTTTGTCCTAGACAAATTTCGAGATTCCTCAAATGACAGCTCAGGCTTAAGGACTAGACCAACCATGGAAAATGTCTTCAGACATTTCGATAAAGGGCAGAATTTTGCTTCTCAGTTATGTTTCAGGTTTTTTTTTTTTCTTGATAGTCCATAGTTTCTTCATTTTCTTGCAAGTAATTTTCTGTTCTTGAGTTTTAGAATTATCTCTAGATGGTTTACCTCATACATGTCAATATTTTGGCTTGTGTTTCATTCCTATCTTTTAGTTAGTTCGCATTCTGCAAAATTCTCCATTTTCACTTGCCATGCAAGCCTTTTGGTTATTCCCCATTCTGGTTTCTCACTGGAATGGTCAGTTGGAGTCTCTTACCCTGGTCTGTTCATGCTTCAGGCTGAATACCTTAAAGAGGTAAGAGGTGTGACCAGGCATCTTCTGTAGTAAGCTGAGATCACAAATTAGGTAGGAGTGGTTGTACCTTTTTGCCTATAGGCAGCTTGGGGCCTTCTGGAAGCCAGTACTGGTTCTTAGATCATTCTTTTCTTCTGAAAAGGTAGGGAGTAGAAACCTAATATTTCTTCACATCTCTCTTTTAGTATGTTCATTCTTTTGTCTTTGCCTTGAAATGAGACATTTTTCTGCCATATCTCCTTGGCTGAATCCCCTTGGGTGGGGATGGGAGGGGCCTCTCCAGAGGGAGCTCTCTTCAAGCCTAGGGCTCCTAAGGGCCCCTAGTCATCACCTTGCAGAAGGCTGTGGCCCTCAGCTTCAGCGAGTCAGAGTTCCTTTCACTGGTGCCTGTGGCCATACATAAAATCTCAGTACAGCACTTCACCATGTTGCTTAGGCCAGTAATGAATTTCACAAGCACAACCCAATTGATGGCTCTCCTCTGGAGTAACTTTATATGGCTTTAGAGAAGAGAGTTTATTTACCAGTCAGGACGGAACAGGTAGATTAAGTAGATGATCTGTTGTGTCTGAATTCCTGTCTCTGAGTGAGAAATAAAATAACAGCAGGGCTGCATACAGTACGACTTTCCCGACATTGTCATTGGTTGATTGAATTTCAGAGAAACATAATAATAAAAAGAAGAATGTTTTTAAAAGGAAGAAAGAAGACTCAGACCACGACATGACTCATTTGTCACAGAATGAAACCAAGGCCCACAGGTGAAGATTTTTTTCAAAGGACACTGGGGTTTCCAAAGGCAGCCTGTCTGACTGCTCACTCTTAGATGGTTTCCTTTTCACAGTCTGTTCAGGTGGGTTTCTCTTCTGAGACCCTCTTACCTGGGGCTCCACCCCTCCCACCTTATCCCATCTAGCTCCTACCTTTCTACTTAGGCCTGCTGTCATACTTGCTTATGTCATAAATGTAACAGCCATCCCTCAGCCCCTGTTCCCAAGAACCAGAGAAGTTTCCAGAAATTTCTAGTACAAAGTTCACAATCCTTTCTTGGACTTTAGGTCTGATGGACCTAGTGGGAAAATAGGAACAAGGCAAGAGACAGGTACCTACGTGGGTGGGACTATATCCAACAAATTGGGCTAAACTTTTCTCAGGTCTGGTTCTTTTAGACAAAATATGGGGTTTTCCCAAGAAAGCTTCTCCTGTATTTCTAGGTCTCCTTTTCAAGAGGAAATGCTTTCTCCAAAAAGGCTAGTAACATTCACTGGCCTTTTAGTAACACGTGCATTAAATTGTCCAGGCCAAGTACTGACAGTAATCCCTTTCAGATGGCACCTCTGGGGCTCGACCCAAGTGATTCTGGCCAATACTGGGCCAGGCTCCATTGGATGTGGAGCCAGGTAGTATACTCTGGGCAGAACAAGACATCACCACCTCTGAGAGAAACTCCTTGCTGCTGGGAAAGAATCTAATTTGTAGGTTGAAGGGAGGCACATGGGTGGCCCCCAGTTTGGGAGTTGGCTGTCTTTGTTTCTCAGTATGTAAATCACCTGAGTAGGTTTCCGCTGTGCGTGGTATGCACTCAGCTAACTGAGAGGGCAAATGGGAGCTGGAGCTGAGACTGGTTCCCTTGGGAATACTGTTGTCACCTCTGCCGATTTTACCCCAGCTTCTACCTTTGCCCACACATAATGTGGGCTTTGTGCTTCTTCTGTGTGGTGTCACAGCCTCAGGGCCTCTGGTGAAGGGTCTGCACTAGGCCCAGAGCTTGTTGTACAGAAGTAGGAATTAAAGGCATTGGTTTAAGATTAGTTCTATGAAGGGATCACTTGAAACTTTAGTGCTGTATCTAAAAGAAAACATCAGATTGATAAAGGGTCCCAGTGGGTTTGATGGTCTTCATTGGGCCAAGGTCACGAACCATATATATTTTTTTAAAATTTATTTATTTTTGGCTGTGTTGGGTCTTCGTTGCTGCTCACGGGCTTTCTCTAGCTGTGGCGAGCAGGGGCTACTCTTCGTTTTGGTGCACAGGCCTCTCATTGTGGTGGCTTCTTTTGTTGCGGAGCACGGGCTCTAGGTGCACAGGCTTCAGTAGGTGTGGTGCACAGGCTTCATTGCTCCACGACATGTGGGATCTTCCCGGACCAGGGCTCGAACCCATGTCCCCTGAATCGGCAGGAGGATTCTTAACCACTGAGCCACCAGGGAAGTCCCACGAACTATATTTTTTAAAGGAAGTATAAGAGTTTACTTTTCTCATCTCTGAAGTTAAGTAGCAGCTTCATAATTCCAGAGTAGGGGGTGAGCGTTGCCCTTGAAAGAGGAAGAGTAGAAAAGGCCAGTAGTGCTGCTCTGTCTACGTGAGTCGGGTGTAATCCAATGGATGTTACTCTCCATTCTATGGTTCAAAGCTTCCTTTCTTTGAAAGAGTTTGTTACTGCCAACTGTGAGTTTGGGGCAGAGGTCATGGTTGGCTTGCAGTTGACCTGTTCAACCTTAAAGACTGAAGCTGCTTCGTGGATCCTGCCATGAGTTCCTCCACTGTGTTGTAGGTGTAGTGTTTGGTTCTTTCCCCTCCCGCTTCCTTCTCAGGTCCTTCCATCACTGGCTTTTCTTTTCAGCCTCTTGTAAAGGGTACAATTTTTAACGGATTGTCCTTGCTTCTCTTCTCAACTTACATAATCTATTTTGAATTTTCAACTCTACATAGCATAGTGGTTAAGGCTGCATGCTCTGGAGCCAACTTTGAAGAGTGAATCTTGGTTCTATGACTTATTAGCTGTATAACCTTGGGCAAATTGACCATTTTGGGGCTTCCCTGGTGGCGCAGTGGTTGCGAGTCCGCCTGCCGATGCAGTGGACCCAGGTTCACGCCCCGGTCTGGGATGATCCCACATGCCGCGGAGCGGCTGGGCCCGTGAGACATGGCTGCTGAGCCTGTGCGTCAGGAGCCTGTGTTCCACAACGGGAGAGGCCACAACAGTGAGAGGCCCGCATACCAAAAAAAAAAAAAAAAAAAAAAATTGACCATTTTGTGTCTCAGGTTCCTCAACTGTAAAATGGGGCTAATTATAATACCTACCTCATAGCATTGTGATAAGGATTCAGTGAATTACTCCTTGTAAAGTGCTTAGAACAGTGCCTGCTTGTAGAAAACATTCAATGCAGACTAGCTGCAATTACTATTATTGCCACGTCTATTGTTAGTTGAAAGAGAATGGCTTTGGATTCAGACTGATATTAAAATCCTGACTCTTCCTTACTGGCAATGTGAACTTGGGAAAAGTCCCTTAATTTTTCTGAGTCCCAGTTTCCAACTGGCGATGGCACGTTGTTTCAGTTATCCATTGCAGCATAACAAACCACCTCAAAATATAGTGGCTTCAAATAGCAGTCATTGTATGTTATTATCGCTCACAGTTTGGAGATTGACTGGGCTCAGCTAGGAGATTTAGTATCTCTTATGTAGTTTTTGGCCAGATGGTAGCTGAGCAGTTGATAAATGAGACTGGGTCATTTCTAAGTTTCCTCTCTGACGTGTCTAGCATTTGATGCTGGCTGGTTCTCATCTGGGAGCTTAGCTGGGACTGAGGGCCAGAGACTGACCTTGCCTGGGTTTCCTCACAACATGGTGGCAAGGTCCATGAGTGAGCATAAGAGAGCGCCAGGCAAAAGCTGTGTTGTCTTTTATGATCTAACCTCAGAAGTCACTAGCATCACTTCCACCACGTTGTTTCTCAGAAGAGAGTTACTAAGGCTTGACTGGATGCAAATGGAGCAGAATTAGACTCTACCTCTCAATGGACGGATTGTCAAAGAATCTGTGGACATGTTTTGAAACAATTACGGTCTGCCCTCTGGTCACAAATTATTTACATTCCTTGCACATGAAAAATACACTCATCCTGGTCATTGCATTCAAATTCCAATGTATACTTACTTATTAAAAAAAAAATACACTCATCCTCACCCAAGACCCTCCTCCCTCCAAAAAGTCTCATCTATGTGGCCTCAGGCTTAGGTTCAAGAGCCAGGGTTTCATCATCTAAATTAGGTCTGGGTACAAATGAGGCTCCTCTCATGCGGTTCCTTGGGGACAGCAACTCAAATTCTGTTCCTCTTGACCTGAAGGATGTCAATGAAAAAGACAAGTCATCTGCCCTCCACCTCCCCCACCCCCCAACCCCCATACAATGCTGGAATAGACATAGGATAACTGCTATAGATGCCCCCCACCCTTTTTTTTTTTTTTGCGGTACGCGGGCCTCTCACTGCTGTGGCCTCTCCCATTGTGGAGCACAGGCTCCAGATGTGCAGGCTCAGCGGCCATGGCTCACGGGCCCAGCCGCTCCGTGGCATGTGGGATCTTCCCGGACCGGGGCATGAACCCGTGTCCCCTGCATCGGCAGGCGGACTCTCAACCACTGCGCCACCAGGGAAGCCCGATGCCCCCTTTTAAAAACTGGTAATACGTGAACATTGTAAAATGACTTTATTATTTTTTACTTAAAATTTAAAATAAATAAATTGATCTATAAGAAAGTTGCAAAAATAGTACAAAGAATCCTCTTTCCCCAACTTCCCCAAATTAGACAACTATGTAAAATTATCAAAACCAGGAAATTAATAGTATTGATACAATAGTATTAACTGATCTATATAGACCTTATTCAGAATTTCCCAATTATCTTATTAATGGCCTTTTCCTGGTCCAGGATCCAGTCTAGGATCCCACATCACATTGGTTTTTTTTTTTTTTTTTCTTTTTTTGGCCACACTGAGCAGCTTATGGGATCTTAGTTCACCGACCAGGGATTGAACGTGGGCCCACGGCAGTGAAAGCACCAAGTCCTAACCACTGGACCACCAGGGAATTCTCCCACATCACATTTAGTTTTTATGTCTTCTTAGTCTTCTATCTGGGGTAGATGTTCCCATTTAGAAAGAGGGGGGAACCAGCAGTCCTAGTCCATAGCAGTTCTGAAATCTGGCCAGGCATATGAGTAGGGCTCAGTCCTATTGCCTGGGAATGATTCTCCATTGCTCTTGGTTTTACCCTATGGGCTCATGGTTTATCCTTCCTTTTCCAAAAAATGTAGCCTGTGTTTGCAGCTAAGTAGTGTTCTCAGTTCTGTATTCTTTTAGGTGATGTCTAGTCAAGTGTGGCCACAAGAGGAGGAGATACAGGAGACGCACACAAGACAACGAGCTAACTATACTATATTGATTGGTCCTAGAGATGGGGGGGGGGGCGGGTCACTGCCTGCCACACAGGAACACAGGGAAGTACCAGGTTTTGGTCAGGTGGCAGAAGACTGGAAAGGGGAAACATTAGGTGGAAACCTTTATTGGGGTGTCCTTGGGGAGGGGAAGGCAGGGCAGGGTGAACAGTTTAGGGTTGGCTTGTTTGAATAATTTTGATGGGCTCTAAGTTATAGGGGTGGTTCCTGGTTGCCTGGTACCTGGCCCTGGGATGATTAAAGGGCACATAGAGGAGACATGGCTCTGGATTGGTTAGTTTGTACATCAAAGGCCTTCTCCTGGCTGAGTCCTTTGCTGTTTCTAAGAATTGGCTAGCCCTGGGAGGGGCAGTCCCTCCCCAGCCAGAAATGGTTTTTTAAGATGTCAAAACAACATAATATATAAAAAGTAAAAATTTTGTACAGTGCACTCAGGCTGATTCCTACTTGTAGATGTTTGGGGGCCCAAAAGCTTCTTTTCATTTTGCACGGTTTGGTCCCTCCTAGTCCAAACTGATGGTGTTCCTGCTACTATATTTCTTTTAAAAAATCTGTGGTTTGCCTATGAATCTTATCAAGGTTCCCTACATTAGACAAAAGCCATACCTACAAATCTTATCAAGATAAGCTGTTCTCTACCTTGAGCTCCCTGTGGGGCTGCTGTGGACACTATTCTTCAGGCTAAAGGAATCACTATTCTTTAATGGAAAGGGCCTGGAGGCAAGTCAAAGGCATTGCCTTTGATCTTTCTGAGGTCTTAACAAAGGATACAATTCACAGTGTCTCAAATTAAGCTCATTATAGTCTCCTTACCATATCCTATTCTGTCTAGGACACTCCCATCCTAGATAACAATCCGTCTACTCTTCCAAGCCATTAGAAACCTCAAAACCATCTTTGGTTCCTTTCTCACCTCCATCCCCTGTATATAGTACATTGTGAAGTGATGACAATTTTGACTATTGCAAGTACCTTCAATCTAATTCTTTTCATTCATGAGGCTCTAGTTGGGTACTTATATCTCACTGTGGCTGCTAAATGGAATCCCCAATTTTCAGAGTCTCTGCTCTCTTCCATCTGTCATCTGTTGATGGCATCAGCTTTCTAAAAGTAATTCTCTCTGCCCAACCCAGAAATCTTCAATAGGTTTTTATTATCTGTAGAATAGAGTGAAAACTCCTTCACATAACATGCGAGGCCTTCCACAACCGACACCCACCTGCCGTTAAGCCTTTAGCCTGCTTTTCCACACTTACTGTTTGCTATAGCCAAAATGTAGTGTTTTGAACATTTCAAACACGTTTTACATTTTTCTTCCATAGCATTTTTGCACATTCTGTTTTCTGGCGTGTTTTCATTTCCTTCTCTGTCAGTTGCTAACCTCCTGATCCTTCAAGGCTCAGTTCAGATCTCACTTCTCCTCAGCGCTTTTTCTGATCCCCTCAGTCCAAATGGACCATGGCATGTTTCTGTAGCAGCTCATAGCTCTTCTGTAATCATAATGGTCTATCCTACCACTTAGCGTAATTGGTTGGGGAAGCAGGGTGTGTGTGTATGGTCCTCCAGATGGAGAGCTTCTTGAGTGCAAGATGGAACTGTAGCAAAGGATGTATCTCACTTATTTTTTGATGCCTTATATAAGTTAATGACTAATAGCTGCATGGTGACTTGAGAGAATGGATTTTACCTTGGGATTAGAACTGGAAACTGGGAATAAGCATCTGGTGCATGAAAGGAGATTGGCCTAGGTATGCAATATGCTGGTAGAGGTATGAAAGTGGTAAATTGAGGCTGCCACTTTAGATGAAAATGGGAAGGCTGGTTTAGTTACAAAGTGCTACATTGGACTCTTTTTTTTTTTTAATAGATCCTTATTGGAGTATAAGTGCTTCACAATACTGTGTTAGTTTCTGTTGTACACCAAAGTGAGTCAGCCATATGCATACATACGTCCCCATATCCCCTCCCTCTCGAGCCTCCCTCCCAATCCCACCTCTCTAGGTCATCTCAAGGCACCGAGCTGATCTCCCTGTGCTATGCTGCTGCTTCCTGCTAGCTAACTCTTTTACATCCAGTAGTGTATATATGTCCATGCTACTCTCACTTCGCCCGCTTCCCCCTCCCACCCTTTGTCCTCAAGTCCATTCCCTATGTCTACATCTTTATTCCTGCTGTGCAACTAGGTTCATCAGTACCATTTTTTGTCTTTTTTAAGATTCCATATATATGTGTTAGCGTACGGTATTTGTTTTTCTCTTTCTGACTTAACTTCACTCTGTATGACAGACTCTAGGTCCATCCACCTCACTACAAATAACTCAGTTTCATTTCTTTTTATGGCTGAGTAATATTCCATTGTATATATGTGCCACATCTTCTTTATCCATTCATCTGTCGATGGACATTTAGGTTGGTTCAATGTCCTGGCTATTGTAAATAGTGCTGCATACATTGGACCCTTTTTTTAAAAAAATAAGTTTATTTATTTATTTATTTATGGCTGCATTGGGTCTTCGTTGCTGCATGTGGGTTTTTCTCTAGTTGTGGCAAGTGGGGTCTACTCTTCGTTGCGGTGCATGGGCTTCTCATTGTGGTGGCTTCTCTTGTTGCAGAGCACAGGCTCTAGGCACATGGGCTTCAGTAGTTGTGGCTCATGGGCTTAGTTGCTCTGCGTCATGTGGGATCTTCCCAGACCAGGGCTCGAACCCATGTCCCCCCTGCATTGGCAGGTGGATTCTCAACCACTGCTCCACCAGGGAAGCCCTGGACTCTTACGCTGTCATTGTTGCTGCTATTTATAGCAAAAAAATACCAAATCTCCGATATGTGGATTGGAGTCTGTGTTTTATTAGCTTCTATGAGAAGTATCTTAGAAAGATTATTCAGGGATAGGAGAATTTGGCTGTTTTGTGTACCACTGTATCCCTATCACCTTCATGGTTCTTGGCATGTTATAGGAGCTCAATAAATGTTAATTGAGGGGGAAATGAGTGAAGAAATGATTTTTTCTCCTGTGTGATTCTAGGTACCTACATGTGGCATACCCAACGAGCATGGCCAGGAGAGCTGGTTCAAAATCAGCTCAAGTTAAGAGAAGGCTTATTCATCACAAGTGATTTATCCAGGGTCCTCTTGGTACCCAGAGCTTTCTGCTTTGCCACAGACAAGTAGGAGATATTAGGGCCTTAAGATGTAGACAGGGTGATTCGGGGCAAGTGGATGGCAGAATTGCAATCTGAATCAAGCAGTCAGAAGTGACAGGAGCTTCTTTTAAGTGGCCAGGAGGGGAGTCTGAGCAGTGTCCTTAGTTAAGGAAGAGGAGACTATGCAGGCTTTGTGAGGTTTTTTGTTGTTTTGTTTTCAAATGATGAGAGTCCTTCCTGGAAATCAGCCTCCCTGGTCCAGTCTCAGCCCACAGCTTTCTGTATGACCTTGCGCAGGCTGTCCTTATACCCTGGGCTTTGTTTTGAGCTGACAAGGGGCTTTCTTCAGCTATGAGAAGTGGGGTGGAGAGAGTGTTTCAAGCTAATTGGGTAAGTGGCATGCCATCAAAATAGAGCCTGCAGGGGTTTATAGTTGTACTTTGAAAATTTTAGCAAAATCCTGGGCTGAGGGACAGTCTGGATGCCTAGAATGCTAAATTTCTTTCTTGAAGCTAGACCTCCCCTGTCTTCCATTCTGAGTATCAAATGTGAACAGCCTCCCCAAGTCTGTGATTGTGATAATTAGATGGGAGGGCTTGGGGCAATTTAGGAAGATGATGGGGGCCTGACCTCTTCCTGCATTTGAAATACACAAAGGAGAAAGAATGGGGAAAATGATGAATAGTTGATCAAAAAATGGGGAGTGTCCCTCCTAAATTAGAAGAGCTGGCTCAGGGATGAAATTGTCTTACTCTGTTAATGGCCCTCAGGACCAGTTGCTATGAAAACAGAAATTAGACTACGACTTTGGGCAGCTCTCTCCACACAGTGAGAGCAGGGCCACCTCTTCTCTCTGCCCTTGCCCGCCCGTGGATTCCTCTAGGGGAGTCTCAAGAGTCTTGAGGGAGGGGACTTGTTGGGCCCATGGTAAGGATTCCAGGCAAGGGGTAGGTGGAGTTGACAGGAACCTCAGGGTACGTGGGTTTTGCATCCGCTTGGGTGTTGGCTTGTCCTGGACACTCTGTGCCTTCCTGTTTGTTGTGGGGCTAGCTCAAGGTGATCTCCCTCGATTCCATATATCGGAGAGTTGGCCTGTTTGGTCTCTCTATATCCCCAAGGAACCGATTTTACTACAGGGCTGGGTGAACCATATGGCAGCCTAGATTACAGTGATTGCTGGCATTTGTCAACAGAGAGAACAGGCTTTTTGGCTGTAGCAAATCCCCCGGGTAGGGCTACCCACACCATCTGTGAACACAGCGTATAGGGTCAGCTAGGTGGGTAAGCAGTCCCATTCTTGTCCACTCCCTGCCTCCCAAAGAAAGGGAGAGGCAAGCTCATCATCAAGTGTTGGCTAATAGATGTATATTTTTAGCTCCTTTATTGTTCTTTTCTTTGAAGGATACTGGGGACGTCTAGTAGTCATGTATCTTGTTCTGGAGAGGTTTACAGTCTAGTTGGGGATATCAGATTAACATGAATCAATAACAAGTGATGTAAAGCAAAAAGTTTATAATAGTTGCAAAAGGGAAAATAGAGTTCAGAGATGGGGAAGATCAATTAGGGTGGAAATTTTCTAGGATAGAGTTAGGGCTAAAGGTTAGTTTTGAAGAATGAATAGCTTTGGGGGATTTAGGAGGATAAGGGAAAGGTTTCTAGGCCAAAAGAGCAGTATGAACAGAGGCAGAGACAAGGAAGATGTCTTTCCAGAACCATGAGATTAGTGTGCTTGGGCTAGAGATATAGGGGAGATAAGATTAGGAAAGGAGGGAAGGACTGGATTAAGGAGGGTCTCCAGAGACAGGCAGAGGAGTTTGGACTTGGTTCTGGAGGTGATATGGCGCCATTGTAGGTACTGGTGCAGAGATAGGATATGAAGAGAGGAATGTTTGCAAATACTTTGTATACACAATTCAGAGTGGACTGGATTTGGGGAGAGAGAGATGTTTGAGAGATCAAGGACGGAATCATAAAGTCTCTGAAGCCATGGAAACTGGGAGAAAAGGCACGTAAACGATCCTGTTTCTTCCCAGAATCTGTGAGACGTGGTGATGAACCGGGAAGCAGGCGTAAAAGGGGTCAAAGTTTAATCTTGGAAAGCTGGGGAAAATAATAGTGCCATTAGCAAAAATGGAGAAGTTGTGAGGAAAAGTAATTTTAAGGAGGAAAATGAAGAGTTTGGCAGTGATTTTATTTACTTAACAAACACTTACTTGACACTTATTATGTACTTGGCACTGTGCTAACCACTTAATAAGTGTTAACTCATTGAGTTCTCATAATAACTGTATGAAATACTGTTATTACCCTCTTTATTACAAAGGGGAAAACTCAAGCATAGAGAGAAGTGAACTAACTTGCTCAAGGTCATGAAGCTATAAATAAATGGCAGAGCCAGGATTCTGAACCCAGACCATTTATTCTAGGCTTCCTCTGGTTGATGGGAGACCCAGCGAGAAAATACAATAGACAATAGAAAACAAGATATTTGTTGGGTGCATCTTCTGTGCAGAACTCTGCAGGAAATTTAAAATGAGTATGACATGGATATACCATCAGGGAGCTTGTAAAGTTCTAGTGAGGGAATGGCAGATGGTCAAATCGTTGTTAAGGGTAATATATTTTGTGCTACAAGAGACGGCAGCACATAACTAAGGAGAGAGGGAGGATAAATAACATGTATAATAAATACATATTTATTAGAGACATGTCTAGTTAGAAACATCAGAAAAGACTCAAAGGAGAAGCAGCTTGGAAGGTGGGTCAAGTTGGACTTTGGTTGTTGGTGGTAGGGGAAGGTAGGTTATTCCTGGTAGAGATAAAAGGTAAAATCATGGAAGAAAGAAAATTCAAAACATATTCTGGGATCAGCACACGGCATAGTACCTAGCTCAATAAGTGTTTGACCTGAACTAGGATGGGACGTGGTTCGTTAGGCTGCAACCTAAAGCATGAGTTGGAGAAGCAGTAGGAGAGAAGGCTGAGATTCCCTTGATAGAGGGCTGGAGCCTAAGTGAGAGGATCGGACTGGAGAGGTCAAATCCCTGGTCCATGGCTGAGGAATGCATAGCTGATGCTGGAAGAGCAGAACACTCTTGGAGGGAAGACTATAGGAACGGAAGGGTAGAGAGCTGAGGATGGAGCCTTTTTGTTTTATGCATGCAAATATCTAGGCTATTCTTACTTTGGGATGAGCCTAAATATTTCCTAAAATAAGGCCTGTTGGCTTGTGGGATGTGGTTGTTCCTCTTCTAGATGGGGAGACCATCCTGGCTCTCTGCCTTTGCTCCTCAAGCATCTCCCAGCCTTCCATTCCAGCCCCAGCCCCTGCACCGCACCCCCACCCCCAGGGGTAAATAAAGTTCTGATTGTCTTTGTTCCCTAAGTAGATGTAGGCAGGAGTCCTAGGACCCTTCTGCCTGGACTGAAGGAGAAATTAGAAAGACATGAGACCATGCTCATGTTATGGATGCAGAGGTGATATTTCAGGGAATCCCTGTGTGCTGCAACACGTGAGTGGTTGAGATTGCTCTCTTAGGTCATGGGTGGTGACCTCCAGAGGAGAAGCAAAGCATGGTCCATTCTAGTATTCCATACTCCCTTAGGCCTTTAAGGATCATTCTTAGGGCAAGTGTTGAGTAGAGACGGAACTTAAAAATACAGAGATCCGACATTACTCTTGAACTTCTTCGGTGAACATGCTGGAATGGTCCTAACCTCAGACTCCGTCTCATAAAACCAAGAACACAGTCCTAGGAGACAGATGTCACTTTAAACTCCAATTTGCCACTTACTAGCTCTGGGATCTCAGGACAACTGACATTTGGGAGCCTGTGTTTTCTGTTTGTTTTGTTTTTTAACTGAAAAAGAAGGTTAGTGATATTTGCTTTTCTTACCTAGCAGGGATATTGTGAGGCTTAGAGGAAATAATGTCTGTGAAAGTGCTCTGAGATTGCAAAGTGCTGTATCAGAGTGTGCTGTTATTATTACAACAGCTAACCAGTTTGCTTACTCTTAAAGATTTAATGCTTGGAGAGTGAGTGCCTTTTGCACAACCTCTTCACAGTCCCTCTGCCAAGGACTTACAGGGCAAGGCTACAGAGTGGGAGTTTGATTTGCAGCATAGAATATTTCCTCGGGCAGGTATATCCTATTTCATTGGCTCTCCGATGCCCTTCCCCCCACTCTGTACATTAACATCTCTGAAATTTGGCTGGGCCTTACAAGGGCGGCATAGTAGAAGCGCCGGAAGCCAGCTAGTTCTTTTTTTGGAGCTAGGTGGGCCACATATACAAACTTTCTTTTTTTCTACATGAAAAACTATTTTCTGTCAACCTTTGCTAGAAAAGATCTTGCTAAAATGCATGGGGGCATTTTGCTGCCTCAGTACTTGTAGAATTCAGTCTGTCCTTGAGTATCTTGTCATGTGTCATCGTCATCTTTTCTCATTGCACAGATCTCTGCAAACAGAAGTTTGATTTGACTATATATGTCCTGATCTTGGGACATATCCTGCCTGTTGATTAAAGAAAAAATCGCTAGTGACAATTTTGTCATCATTTCCTGCTTCTACCTAAAAGTGGAAGGCGAGATGCATTTTGGTTCATGGATAGTTTATTTTATCCTGGATTTGACTGTCTTGGGCCCTGGGGTGTTAGAAGGTGGGGGCTAGGTCTCCTATCCCTGTCCTATAAACCCCTAACTTAAACTCTCCAAGTGATAGGACAATCAGTACACTGCCTGTGAGGCTTCTCTTTAGAATGAATCCTGTTCTTGTTTTCTTTTACCTTTTGAAAGCTCTTCAGATTCAACTGCAAATTCTGAGCTTCTTTCTTAGTACCAATTCTTGAGTCTTCAGTCTTTTCTTGAGTATATGGGTGTGTTCCTTCCACCTGTTTTTTTTTTTGGCTGCATTGCCTGGCATACAGGATCTTAGATCCCCAACCAGGGATCGAACCTGCACCCCCTCTGCAGTGGAAGCTTGGAGTCGTAACCACTGGACCGCCAGGGAAGTCCCTGGACTTTCCATCTTTTAAGTTGAATGGCAGGGAACCTTCTGAGCCACTCCCCGCTACCAACCCTGCCGCCCACCTTGTCCTCTCCTGTAGGTTCAGGGAATGTAGACTAAGACCTTGTAGTTATAAATGTAAATCCTCAGGTAAAGAGGGGTAAGGAAGAGGCACTAACATTTCCCAAGCAGGTACTTTTTACAGACATTACTTCATTTGCTTCTCAGAACAACCTACGAAGGTGGGCCTTCCCTTCCCTACGTTACATCTAGGAACGAAACAATGAGGTGAGTTCCAAGCTGGTTATAAGCTGGTTATATAAGCCACACTGGTTATAAGTGATAGAGCTCATCTGAACCCATGCTTTCTAGGCAGAGCCAGTATGAAAACAAAGAGAAGCGATAAGGGGATTACTTGCTCTTACTGATTACGCAGGCATTCTTTCCTGGCTAATGCAGGGACTCGAAATGACTGGACGGGGTTCTTTGAAGAGTTCTGTGGGGTTTTTTTCCTGCCCAACCTTGGAAGTAGGCCGGTGACCAAGGCCCCTGGCTTGGAGCTGTGCTGTATTTCTCGGCCTCTGATTGGTCCTCTGGCCTCTGCTTCCAGAGGCTCCTGATTCAGGGCAGATGCTGCTTGGTGCCCTAGAAATAACCGGGTTTCTAGCCCAGCGTGACTCCCTGGATCCCCTGGGCCTTCTCGGGGCTGTGCTTGCAGCACCTCTCCCCAAAGCTGTGTTTATTTCTATTATGTCATTTGCTTATTATAGACAGTCTGCTAAGTGTCAGTTATCACCTCCCTGTGATTCCCTGCCTTTTCTTCTCCTTCTGTCTTTCCCAGTGCTTTGGAGACTCTGGGTGACAGGGACTCAGGAGGCTGCATTCTTAAATAGGTTCCTTCTACAGTTCTTCATGTGGAATAAAGCGTTTCTGCTGATTTTCCCTCAGGGATGAGCTTTTGTTAGAAGCACTGGCACCATAAACAAGTATCCTCTCTACAGTCCAAGGAAGGAGTGCCCAAAGGGTTGAAAAGACAGCAAATTGGGGGAGCAGGGCCTGGATTGTGGGGGGTGAGAGGTGTTGGTTTGGATCTGTAGGGGTCAAGTGCTGACCCGGGATTTGGCAGGCTCTGTGTTTTGGTTTTCTCTCTCCCTCTCCTGTGACCTTGGCAAGCACTTGTCCTCTTAAATCTTTGTGTCCTAATGCTGTTTCCGTGCTTTGGACTAAAAGATGCTGATTGAATTCTGGTCCTAGAGTTACAGTCATGGTTGTGATACAGTGAGCCGGAGAAACTGCTCCAGATTCCAGGTTTGGGGAGCTGTAGGTTAGGTGCCTCGGCAGTGACATGGGAGGCATCTCACTAAGGACTATAGTGTGTAAACTAAGAGCGTGGTCTGTTAGGCAGCTAGGCAGCCTCTTCCCCCTTCCAGAGTTACTGCATGAAGGAGTGGGGCTGTTTTCCCCTCAACACACCCATCTGATTCCTCGTCGGCATGCTGGCACTTTGTGACGTCTCTTCTCCTTCATTGCTGTTTTCAGTCATGTCCCCAGATTTGACCTGGTTACACCTGAGCCTTCTTGCAGAGATCCTGTCACATCACCTGTGGACAGCAGGGCTGGAAGCAGCTCCCATTTGGCCTTGTTCTGACTCAAGAGAAGGGCAGAGGAGGCAGTGTGATTTGTACTAGGTGTCAAGATGGGGCCCACAGGGGCTGTTTTCTTCCTGGGATCCACACCGCTCACCAAGAGTACACGGGCCTGTAGACTTTGAGGTTTTCTCTGGAAAACATTAGCAGAGCTGACTTTATGACTGTGTGTTTGCAGGGGTGAATATACACTGACGTTCATACTCACTCGTCCTCTCCCCCTCCCTTCTTCTTCTTTTCTTTTTTTAATTGAATGAAAGATTATTTAAATTCTATAGTGCTTTACAATTTTCAAAAGTTTCACACACATGATTTCATATAATCCCATAATAACCCTTTCCCCCTACTCTTCTACTGCCCCTCCCCCCTTCCCTCTCCCCACTGGAAACCACTAGTTTGTTCTCTATATCTGTGAGTCTGCTTCTTTTTTGTTTTATTTTTTAGATTCCACATATAAGTGATATCATGGAGTATTTGTCTTTCTCTGTCTGACTTATTTCACTTAGCATAATGCCCTCCAAGTCCATCCATGTTGCTGCAAATGGCAAAATTTCATTCTTTTTTATGGCTGAGTAGTATTCCATTTATATATATCTTTATCCCTTCATCTGTTGATGGACACTTAGGTTGCTTCATACCTTGGCTATTGTAAGTAATGCTGCTATGAACATTGTCCCTCTCCCTTCTGACGCACAGAGGAGCTGTCCTGTCGTCTGAGACCAGTTCTGCCCTGTAGTCTAGCCCTTCCCACCTTCTTAGGATCCTGATACTGTCCACTTTTCTTTCTCTCCACTGTCCCTCCTCTGTCTTTATCTCTGCTGAATCCTTTCTATCCATTTCTCAACATACTCAAGTCTCTCCCATCTTCAATCACTGCCTACCTATCTCTCTTCTTTCATAGCTGTAAGAACAGTCTATACACCCTGTCTCTATTTCACGACCTCTCCTCTCACACCCCTTTGGCTTCTTCCCCAATTCCCCCGCCATCAAAACTGCTCTAAGCAAGTGCCAAGCCCCTAACCCTAATGCACATCTTTCATTCCCCATCTTTTTTCATCTCTCAGCACTTTAATACAATTATCTAATCCTGGCTTCTTGAGATATGTTGTTCCCTTGGCTACCCTGATGTCAAACCCTTAGTTTTCCTCCTATCTCTGACCATTCCTTTACATTCTCTCTTTTTTAGCTCTTTCCTCTCTACTCAATTTTTAAATATGGGATTTCCTCAAGTCTCCATCCTCGGTTCTCTTTATTTCTCCTATACTCTCTCCATACACACTTTTCACAACTTCACTTATTGTGTCTATGGGGACTCTCAAATTCACACCTTCAATTCTTTAGTTGGAGACCTTTGAGCTCCAGATTTATACTTTCACCTTCTTTCTAATCTTCTCTACTTGGTATCTCACAGCATGTCCCAAATTGAACTAATAATATCACCCCCTTTCCAAACTTGGTCCTCTGATAGTGTTTCCTAATTTACCACTTAGGTTGCATTCTGGTACTTTCTTCTTTATTACCTGCCCCCTGCAACTCCCCCTCATCACTTTTACCTCCTAAATCTCTCTTGAATTTATCTGTTTTTCCACTGATATCACCCATATCAAATACTGATCATTTTTCACCTGTTTCACTGTAGTTGCTTCATTACTGGCCTTTTCATATTGACTTGTGCCCCTTAGAGTTCATTTTCCACATAGTGAGCTTTTAAAAGCACATGTCCAGTCACATCACCCCTACTCTGCTCCGATTTCTTTCACTGTCTTTAACATATATTAAGACCACATCCCTCTTGTAAGGGGCTATGTGTGGGCTCACCTGTGCCTGTGTGGCCTTACCTCTCTGCCCATCTGGTCTTCACTCTGCACTTGGGCCACACTGGCCTTGACAAGATATGACTCCTGCCTCAGGGTACCCGTATGTGCTCTTTTCTGTCTCTCAAATGCCCTTTCTTCTCCCCTGGTTCATTCCTATCTGTCCTTCTGAGCTCAGCTCAGATGTTATTTCCTTCAGGAAGACTTTCTGAAACCCCAGACTATGCTCCATCCACTTGCATCAGCACTGCCATGATCACTTCCACTCTCAAATTGATTCGTGGTAGTGACTGAAACATCGTGGGACATCAGATGTCTATCTCGCTGCTAGACCATAGGCTCTGGAGGGCAGAGACTGTGCCTGCCATATTCACAGCTGTATGCCCAGGCCTGGCACAATGCCTGGCACATAGCTGGCACCAGGATTGTTTACTTTTATGAATAAATGACAGCTGAGCCAGGGACGAGGGGGTTAAGATGAATTTGCTGGGAGGTATTTGCAGACAATGCGGTCCTCTCAAACTGTCAAGTTAGAGTAGTTAATAATAGTTTTTTTTTTTTTTTACTTTATTTATTTATTTTTGGCTGTTGGGTCTTTGTTGCGCACGGGCTTTCTCTAGTTGTGGCGAGTGGAGGCTACTCTTCGTTGCGGTGCACAGGCTCCTCAGCGCGGTGGCTTCTCTTGTTGCCGAGCATGGGCTCTAGGTGCGTGGGCTTCAGTAGTTGTGGCACATGAGCTCAGTAGTTGTGGCTCACGGGCTCTAGAGCGCAGGCTCAGTAGTTGTGGCACACGGGCTTAGTTGCTCCACGGCATGTGGGATCTTCCCGGACCAGAGCTTGAACCCGTGTCCCCTGCATTGGCAGGCGGATTGTTAACCACTGCGTCACCAGGGAAGCCCCGAGTTTAATTTTTATAACAAGCACATAGTTAAATTATCCGGTTCAAAATTTTAGTTTTTTTTTTTTTTTTTATGCGTTACGCGGGCCTCTCACTGTTGTGGCCTCTCCCGTTGCGGAGGACAGGCTCCGGACGCGCAGGCTCAGCGGCCACGGCTCACGGGCCCAGCCGCTCCGCGGCATGTGGGATCCTCCCAGACCGGGGCACGAACCCGCGTCCCCTGCATCGGCAGGCGGACTCCCAACCACTGCGCCACCAGGGAAGCCCTAAAATTTTAGTTTTAAATATGAGAATTCCCAGAGAGTGAATTCACTTGCCCAAGGTCATAGAATGAGATAGTAGCAGAATTCTCACTCCTTCTGCCTGACTTCCAGGTTGGCACCAGCTCTCCTTCGGCACCACCCCCTTCCTGGCTCTCTTGCCTCTACGTTCTCCAGATCAAGCAGGGCTCTGGAGTCAGGAAGGCTTATTGTTTCCTCCTTGACATGAGGGTGTAGCAGGTAGGAGCAGCCAACCCCACGAAGCATATAAGGAGCCATTTCACCCCCTTTCTCCCTGTGAGCTGCAAAGGTATCTGAGCCAATGCCAGCCTTACCCATTGAGATGTGAGCCCTGAAAGGAGGAAAACAGGGCACGTGTGTGTTGAAGTAACTTGATTTTCCAGTTTCTAGGTTATCCGAATTTGGGGTGTGGAAGCCTGACATTGGATCTAAAGCCTAGGGGAGCCTGGTTTGCATCTATTACTTATGGACTCACGGTGCGCCCACCTGCAAACCCTACCTGTGCGGTCTGACGGTGCTGCCTTAGTTAAGGGCTGCAGGGAAGCCCTTCTTCAGTAAAGTGGCCCTTCCTCAATCACATTTACCCGACCTCTTCATTCTAGTCATTGAGAATTACATCCTGAAAGATCCGGAAATGGAAAGTTCCAAGCTGGGAGTGGCCATGGAAGAAACAGGATACTTAACATATGAACCTTAGCATGCTGGCACCTCACATTTCCAGTCTCACCTCACTCATGTTCAGGTTTTTTTTTTTTTTTTTTAATTTAACCTACATTTATTGAATGTCCATTACTGTCCTGGTTACTGAGGAAACAAAGATGAGTAAGTTACATCTCTGCCCATGGAAGGCTTACAGCTTGGTGACAGATGGACCATTCATTTATTCATTCATTCGTTTATTAAATATTTGGTAGGCGTCTATTATGCACTAGGTATTGTGCTGGGCTTAGTCATTCATTCCTTCAGCAATATTGGAGTTCCTCCTGTATATCAAGACTTCTTCTAGGTGCTTGGAATATTGTACAAACAAAGATCTCCCCTTGTGGAATTTGCTTTCTAGTTGGTGAGACTAATAATATGGATTGTACATAATAAGTAAGTAAATTAAATAGTGTTTAGAAGTGTTAAATACTATGAAAAGTAAAAAAACAATGGGAAAGGGTGAAAGGGGTGCAGGGGGGGTGGTTTGCAATTTATATAGTGTGGTTATGAAGGACCTAATTTACAAAGTGATGTAAGGGCAGAGACTTGAAGGAGGTGAGGAAGTTAGACATATGGATAGCCTGGGGAGAGGAATTTCACACAGAGGGAATTCACCTAAGGTGGAAGCATGTCTGGCATGTTTGGGGAACAGCAAAAAGGCCCATATGTCTGGAGTGGAATGAGCTGAGGTTAGAGAAGCAATGGGTACCAGATCATGTAAGGGCCTTGTAGGCCATTGTGAAGATTTGGCTTTTTCTTTTCGTGAAAAAAAGGATCCACTGGGTTCTGAGTAGAGGAGTGTTATGATCTGACTTATATTTGAAAGGGATCACAAAGTCTGCTGTGATGAGAATAGACTTTCAGGAGCAAGGGTGAAAACAGAGAAACAGGCCACTGCAGACTAGGTGAGAGATGGTGGTGGTTTGAAGTATTGCGATGGCAGAGGAGGGGTTGGGAAGAGATTGGATTCTGGATAATTTAAAATGGTAGAGCCCAAAGGATTTCCTGATGGATAATGTATAGGGTGGGAAAGAAAAAGAGGAGTAGAAAATGATTCCAAGCTTTTTAACCGGAGCGACTGGAAATGTGATATTGCCATTGAGATGGAGAAGACTGTGGATGGATCAACTTTTAGGGGGAGATAAGGAGTTTGGTTTTAGATCGTTTGGATGTGTTAAGTGGAGAGTTAGATCGGGGCTGAAGATATAAATACGGGAATCATCTAAGTATATAGGTGGTATTACTTACATGACCATAAGGGAGATCACAGAGGAGTGAATATGGGTAGAGAAGAAAGGCAGAGCGAGGACCTGAGTGAGCCCTGGACACTGCAACGGTAAGATGTTGGGGGAGGGAGGAGTCAGCAAAGAAGAAGTGACCGGTGAGGCAGGAAGAAAACCAAGTGAGTGTGGTGATCCTGAAGCCAAGCAAGGGAAGTGCACCAGATAGGTGGAGAGAGACTGGTTGGTTCCAGTACTGCTGAGGAATCAAGGAAGATGAGGAGTGAGAATTCATCACTGGATTTGGCAATGTGGTTGTCAATGGGGATCTTGACAAGAGCGGTTTCGGTGTATTCATGGAGGTTAAAACTTTATTTGAGTGGATTTAACAGAAAATGAAAGAAGGAATTTATTGCAAGTTTGCTGCAGAGGGAAACAGTAATGGGGTGGTAGCTGGTAAGGGAAGTGGAATCAGGAGGAGGGTTTTTATTGTACTAAAACCTACATAAAATTTACCATTTTAACCTTTTTTTGTTGTTGTTGTTTTTTTTGTTTTTGCGGTACACGGGCCTCTCACCGTTGTGGCCTCTCCCATTGGGGAGCACAGGCTACGGATGCGTAGGCTCAGTGGCCATGGCTCACGGGCCCAGCCGCTCCGCGGCATGTGGGATCTTCCCGGACCAGGGCACGAACCCGTGTCCCCTGCATCAGCAGGCGGACTCTCAACTGCTGCACCACCAGGGAAGCCCCCATTTTAACCATTTTTAAGAGTACAGTTTAGTGGCGTTAAGTATATTCACATGCCACTATCACCACCATCCATCTCCAGAACTTCTTCATCTTCCCAAATTGAAACTCTATTGTTATTTATTTATTTATTTATAATATGAGAGAAGTAACAGCATGTTTAATGCTGGCAGGAACAATCTGGGTGAGGGGGGAAATGAATGATGTAGGAGGGTGAGGGGAGATTGTTGGAATGATTTTCTAGAGTAGGGGAGGGGTGAGGTCTGGTTCACAAGCAGAGGGATTGGCTCCAGGACCATGGATAATTCATCTTTAGTAACAGGAAGAAAGGCAAAGTTATGTGGATGGATGCTGGTAGGTGCATAAACGTGGTGGGAGTCTGTGGAAATCCTCTTCTGATTGTTTCAGTCTTCTCAGTGAAGTAAAAACAAAGTCATCAGCTGAGAGTATGGGGGTGGAGTGTGAGAGGTTTAAGAAGAACGAAGGTGTGAAATAGTCATCAAGGAGAGTAGGTGAGTGAATAGAATAAACTAGGGAGATGCAATATTATCAGGCATCTTTAAGGGCCCATCTTTGGTTCATGGTTATCAATTAAAGTGAGACCAGTCTACGTGGCTGTGTGCTCTTCTCCAGCTGCATTCAGTTGCACGGGTGCAAGTACTAGGTTGTATTTAAACTAAAAGTTAAGATAGGACTAGTATACATATGTAAATGAATGACAGACATGTGCCCTTCCCTCAAAGAACTTGCAGTCCAGGCCAGGAGGTAAGCAAGTCAAAGGCACTGACAGCACAAAGTGATAAATGCTCCAAGTAGAAAAGTACAGGGAAAGGGGTTGGCACAAATGGAAGATACCTAAACCCAGCCTTGGGAGTTGAGCTTCTTCCTGGAGGAAGGAGATTTGAGTTGGGACTTTGAAGAACAAATGGAAGTGAACTAGGTAAAGAGAGAGGGAAGAAGTATTCCAGAAAGTGGGAACAGTATGTGTAAAGGGATAAAGCTGAGACTGGGACAAGTTGGAGCAGTTGAAAGAAGATCAGTAACCCCAGGTGCCATGTGCAGTGATGAAAGATGAGTCTGGGAAGGTGGGTTGAGTTGAATCATCATGTGGGGCCTTGAGGGCTATGTTAAGAAGTTTGGATCGATCCCATGAGCAATGGGAGAGGTGGAGATGGACTGGGCAGTAGAAGAGGGTGTTGGGGAATGCTTAACGGATGAGTGACATTTGAGTTGGGTCCTTGTATAAGCTATCTATGGCTGCGTAACAAATTACCCCAAAACTTAGTGACTTAAAACAACAAACTTCTATTTTCTCACAACAAACTTTCTATTTTTGTGGGTTAGGAATCCAGGTGGGACTTGATGGAGTCCTTAGGCCTAGGGACTTTCGCAAGGTTACAACTAAGCGTCAGCCAGGGCTGCAGTCATGTCAAGACTCAGTAGGGAGCTTTCAAGATCACTCACACGGTCACTGTTAGGCTTCAGGTCCTCACTGGCTGCTGGCCAGAAACATCCATTCCTTGCCACTTGGATATCACCATAGGGTAGTTCATGATATGGCAGCTGACTTACCCTCAAGCAAGCAAGGGAGAGAGTGAGAGAGAGCAAGCAAGATTGAAGACACAGTCTTTTTTATACCTCAACCACAGAAGTGACATCCCATCTCTTTTGCTATATTATATTTATCAAAAGTGGGTCTCTAGGCCCAGCCCACACTCAAGGGGAAGATATTGCTTAGGAGCAGGGATATTAGGAGGCAGGATCATTGGGGGCCACCTCAGATGCTGCTTCCCACAGTCCTGAAGGAGGCTAAGGAGTTTGCTAGAGAAAAAATGAGGAACAACTAGGAGAAGATGGCACAGAAGAACTTTAAGGAAGAGAGAATAACATGGGCAATGATGGGGAGGCGTGCAACGTACTATGTGTTCAAAGTGGTAGAAGATATTGCTGCTAAGACAGAATGTGGCCCATTGGAAAGGGTCTTGTGTGCTATGCTGAGAAGTTTGGTCTTTGCTCTTTGTCCCAAGAGAAAATCCCTTGAAGTCTTTTGTATTGGAAAGTGCTGATTAGTTTTTGGTCTCTTTTTTTTTTTTAAGATTTTTTTTTTGATGTGGACCATTTTTAAAGTCTTTTTTTAAAAAATTAATTTATTATTTATTTATTTATTTCTGGCTGCATTGGGTCTTCATTGCTGCACACGGGCTTTGTCTAATTGCGGTGCATGGGCTTCTCATTGCTGTGGCTTCTCTTGTTGCGGAGCACGGGCTCTAGGTGTGCGGACTTCAGTAGTTGTGGCACGCAGGCTCAGTAGTTGTGGCTCGCAGGCTCTAGAGCGCAGGCTCAGTAGTTGTGGCCCATGGGCTTAGTTGCTCTGCAGCATGTGGGATCTTTCCAGACACGGGCTCGAACCCGCGTCCCCTGCATTGGCAGGCGGATTCTTAACCACTGTGCCACCAAGGAAGTCCCCAGAGCATCTTTTAAGTGCCTCCTGTGCATAGAATCCCATTCAGAGTGTTATGGGGAATACAGAGTACAAAACCCTACTCCTGAAGAGCCTTCAGCCCAGTTCTAGGAAAGAAGAGATCTGATTTAGATTTGGGACACTTGCTCTCTGAGGCAGGGCAGGCGAGAGACTCCATGTGCCCCAATTCTGCAGTAGCAGCAACACTCTAAGATTTTTTCCACGTGTCTTTGACTAGTGGTGGATCCTCATGGTGTGGTTGGGCCACTGAGCTTCCACTTGTGTTGGTGAGGCAAGGACTTTCGTCCTCTCCTTACCACATTCCAGACTGGTCTCCCAGGATTTCTGAGTCAGTCAGTTTCACCCCAAGATGGTTCTGGGCTCCAGCCTGCCATTTGGCTCATGCAGGTTGCTTGTGCCTGAGAGGGCAGAGAGATACAATGGCATTAGTCCATAGGGCAGTGAACCATGAAGCCCAGGGAGGTTTGTGGTGCCATCTTGGTAGTATCTTCTTGAACGTGAGTGCTAATTTGCTCCTAAGTGCCAGAAATAATGGCTACTGAATAGGTACCAGTGTTATGTAATCGTTTGGCATATGTTATCTCATTTAGTCCTCACAACAAGCCTAAGAAGGTGGTACTATTGCTGTTATCACATTTTCACGTGGGGAAGTAAGACTCAGAGAGGTTAAGTAACATGCTCAAGGCCACACAGTTAGTTAGAAGTAGAGTCAGGCCTGTCTGACTTTAGAGCCCATATTCTAACCATGTTACCACCCGTCCCCTGTCTTTATGCTTTTATTTATTTGAGCCCATCACTCTTGTCTCTAATCATATTCATTTGTCAGAAGATTATTTTCCCTCCACTGCTGGGGTAAATAGGCTATTTTTCCTCCTAGATTTTAAGTTGGCATTTAAGTGCTGACCCACGTGGGATTTATTGTGGTATATACACATTTCATTTGGTTAGTTGTGCTCTTTTGGTCACAAGCCAAAGTTAGATTCTCCTAAGCTAGCTCAGGTAAAGGTGTACTTACTCTGGGGAAAATTGGAGTGGTGAGATGTTTGGGATCTCAAAGCAATCCATGAATAGGGCCTAACCAGGGCTGGACCTTAGAGAGACTAGATCAGACCCAAGTGGCTTGGTTTCCGGCATATAATAGGTGCACAGTAAATATTTGTTGAATAGATGCAGCCAACAGTTGTGTAATCAATTATCAAGTGAAGGGGACCAGCGGCAACCCCAGTGGGAACAGAGCCCTTTTGTTTTGGCTAAAATCAAGCTACTTGAAGGGTGTGGCAGTAGCAACACTAAATATTCACACCTGTTATGGGACCTCTCTGATTTTCCCACACGTCTTCTGCACAGACACTGCTCTTGCCCTCAGTGGCTGCAGCCAAGTGGGATACACGGATGACATTCTACCCGCTGTGTACACATTCCTGTGTGAGAACAGGGGGCACACCTGTTCTCACTTGAAATGCCAGCAGAGAGTAATGCTTCCTCTGACAGGGCTGGTGTCTGTGGTCCTACAGCACTGGACTCCCTGGTGGCTGAGATGCTGTTAAGGAAGAGAGAGAATGGAAGGTCTGGGATCAGAGGGTGACTCTGTTATAGCTGTGTGGCTTGGGCTTGATCCTTAGATCCTCCTGGGCTTGGTTGCCTGATCTGTAAAGGGAGGGGGAGTTGGCCAATGTTTTTTCCAGCTCTTTTTTTAAAATTTATTTTTATTGGAGTATACTTGATTTACAATGTTGTGTTAGTTTCAGGTGTACAGCAAAGTGAGTCAGTTGTACGTATACATATATCCACTCTTTTTTAAGACTCTTTCCCATATAGGCCTTTACAGAGTATTGAGTGGAGTTCCCTGTGCTATACAGTAGGTCCTTGTTAGTTATCTATTTTATATATAGTAACGTGTATATGTCAATCCCAATCTCCCAGTTTATACCTCCCCCCCTTTACCCACTGGTAACCATAAGTTTGTTTTCTGCATCTGTGATCTTTCCAGCTCTTGAGTCCTGGGAGTTGTAAGTTGGACCCAAGGGCACAGGAAATGCTGGCATGACATCTCTGTCCCCTTGAAACTCGTGGAGAAGTCCAGGCAGGTGGCCCCTTTGATAGAGGAGAGAGTTTCCTGAGAGTGGAATCTGTCTCAGGGTTTGGTTGGGGCTCTTTCCTTTTCTCCTAAAGATACTTAGAAGGAAGCTAAGTCTGGCATGGTTCCCCAGGACTCTTGAGGTGCCGGAAGTGAAAATGCAGTGGAAAGACATGAAAACAGGTCTCCTGCCCCTCATTCTGGCTGTCAGGATACCACTCCCTCTCCCCCCATTGGCCCATCTCCCATATTTGAACTCTTGATCTTAAGCTGTGTTCTGTGTGTATCTGTTATGGCTCTTGTGTGAAATGAACAATTTATTTTTCTCCAGTTGGAAGAGGAAGGTTGCTTAATATAAGTAATAAAGTCCTTGGTGCGTACACCCCGGGGCCCATTAACTGTCAAGTCAGATCCTGTTTGAAACAGAAGGCACTACAGCTCGCACAGGATGTGAAGCAGGTTGGAGGTTCCCAATGTACTTTTGAGCCACCTGAGCTCTTTCAAAATCCAGTGTGGGGGAATACATTTGTGGCTCCCTTCTCCTAGAGCAGGGCTTCTAACAGTAGCCCTCAGCATTTTGAGCAAAGCAATGCTTTGTTGCAGGGGTGCTGTCCTGTGAGATGTAAGATGTTTAGCAGCAGTAACACCCCTTCCCCCAGTTACAACAAACGAAAATGTCTCTAGACATGCCAGCTGTCCCCTAGGGGGCAAAATCGTCCCAGTTAAGAACACTGTCCTCGAACTACCACTGCACACATGCTGGCAGCTTGTGAGATGAGCGAGGCTTTTGAGAACCAGGGTCTTTGTTTTTGGTTTCACTTCTGACTCACTGAAGAACCCAGGGCAAGTTAATGAGGCTCTCTATAACTCTGTTTATTCACCTGCAAGTTGGCGGGGGGGGGGGGGGGGGGGCGGTAGGGAGTGCATTTTCCTTATTAGAAGAGTAATATATGTTTGTTGGAGAAAATTTAGAAGCAACAGAAAAGTATAAAGAAGAAAATTTGAAGCTTTGTCAGCATCTCAACCACCCAGAGATAACTACTATAAGGCATATTTTTTTCCCCTGCATTTTAAATTTGCATACCTCTCCTCTCCCACACCAAATCAGGATCATATATATAGCAAACTGTTCTTGAAATATGTGATTTTAATGGACACATAGAAGGCCATCTTACGAATGTCCTATATTTTATTTGATCAACATTGGGTTGTGTAATGTTTATGGCAGCCAGTTTCTTACTACTAGAGTTTATACTGGGATGGTAAACCTTGCGCATTCATCTTTGTGTGCAACTTTGATTTCCTTAAGATAATTCCTAGAAGTAGAATTGCTGGGTCAAAGGATGGGAACATTTTTAAGGCTTTTGATACATATTATCAAGTTACCTTCCAGAATGGTTTTGCCATTTCATACCAGCAGTGTATGACACAGGCAAATTGGGGCAGTGTTGGCCCTGCTGTGCTAGTGGGGTGACTGCGTCTGGGGGAGCACCAGCTTCTAGTCCCTGACCACCTTTCTCTGGACAGTAGAATTTAGGGTGGAGGTCTCTGGTGAGCTGCTAATTGGTGCTTGTTAATGGCAATTTCAGATCTGTCATCAGTCTTTTGATGTTAACAGGAGGAATTCTTATACATGGAAAGAGAAGTATTTAAAACTTTGGGGATCTTTCCTTTCAAATCCTCATTTTTGACCCTAGGGAGCTCAAGGTCTAATAGATATTTTTCGGTGAGACCCACACAATGATACATTTCCTAGAGGATAGCAGGTTCATCTTACTTTACAGGTAGAATTGAGGGAAAGATGCCTGGAGTTGTGGGGTAATGTTTAATCTAGAGACATAATCTTTCTTTTTAAATTTTGAACTAATTTTAGACTCAGAAAATTTGCAAAAATAGGAAAGAGTTTCTGCACCCCCCGCACCCAACTTCCTCTAATATTAACATCTTACATAACCATAGTAAGATTATCAAAACTGGGAAATTAACATTGGCGCAATACTATTAAGTAAACTATAGACCTTATAGGAATTTCAGCAGTTTTCCACTCATGTCCCTTTTCTGATCCACCAGCTTACCTAGGATCCCACATTGCATTTAGTTATTATTCCTCTTTCATTCCCTCTATAATCTGTAACAGTTTTTTAATCTTTCCTTGTCTTTCATGATTTTGACACTTTTGAAGAGTGTTGATTAGTTGTTTTGAAAAGTGAACCTCCGTTTGGATTTGTCTGATGTTTTCTCATTATTGAAGTGAGGTTATGCCTTTTTGACAAAATTGCCACAGAAGTGAGGTTGTCTCCTTCTCAGTGCGTCTTACTGATGATAACCTCGATCACTGGGGTAGGTGGTGTCTGCCGAATTGCTCCATTGTGAAGTTACTATCCCTTCCTTTATAATTAACAAATATCTTGGAAGACATACTTTGAAACTACATAAATCGTTTTTCTCTTCTGAAGTTTGACCACTAGTTCTAGCATCCATCGGTGGATTCTGTTTGCAACAATTGTTTGCGGTGTTTGCCTGATGATATCTATTTCTTCTGTGCCTTCTCCATTTACTAATTGTAGAGTATTATATTGTGTCTACTGTAAGGTAGAGCTAGATACATAATCTTGATAAAATATATTATTCCTTAATCAAGTCTTTGAGAGCAGTAGCTCTTTCCAAATATGATATATTTATCTCCTTAGACCTCTACTAGTTTCCTATTTGTGCTCACAGAAAACTTGCAAATATAGTACAGGTTTCCATACACCCCCCCACCCAACTTCCCGTAATATTAACATGTTACATGTTATTAACATTAATATGTTATCAAAAGTAGGAAATTACCTAGCTTATTTGAAGGCTATTAAAACAACTAGGTGGACTTCCCTGGTGGCGCAGTGGTTAAGAATCCGCCTGCCAATGCAGGGGACATGGGTTCGAGCCCTGGTCCAGGAAGATCCCACATGCTGCAGAGCAACTAAGCCTGTGTGCCGCAACTACCGAGCCTGTGCTCTAGAGCCCGTGAGCCACAACTACTGAGCCTGTGTGCCACAACTACTGAAGCCTGTGCACCTAGAGCCTGTGCTCCACAACAAGAGAAGCCACCGCAATGAGAAGCCCACGCACCACAACGGAGAGTAGCCCCCACTCGCCACAACTAGAGATAGGTCTTCCTGGCTGCATGCAGGCTAACCCACGCATAACAAGCCATAAATAAATAAATTAAATAAATTTATTAAAAGAAAACTAAGCAAGAGATAATGGCGGCTTGGGTCACCTGGATAATTGGGGAAGTGATGAGAAGGGGTTGGGTTCTGGATATATTTTGAAGGTAGCATGTACAGGATTTGTGAAAGGATTGGATGTGGCGTGAGAGAGGAGAGGAGGAGTGCAGGATGGCTCCAAGATTTTTGACCCAAACAACGGGCCTTGCCATTTTTTGAGTTGGGGATAATTACAAGAGATATCCAGGCAGTTTTGTCCATTAACTGACAAACTCCTCTTTTCTCATCACCTTCCCAATTATCCACTTGATCCAAGCCACCATTATCTCTTGCCTAGTTGTTTTAATAACCTTCAAATTGGTCTCTCTGCTTCCACTCTTACCCCTCTTCCGTCTATTCTGAACACAGCAGTCAGATTAACCAAAAAATGAAAAATAAGTCAGCTCATGTGGTTCTTCTGTGCAAAGCCTCATGTGGCTTTCTTCCTCACCCAGGATAACAATGACTGAAGGCCCACTTGTATGTTCTGCTCTGTTACCTCTCTGACTCCAGCTCCTACCTTGTCCCCTCATTTCTCCCATTTTACCCCACATGGCCTTCCTTGCCATTTTCTGAACCTGCCAGATGTGTTCCTGCCTCCAGAAACTTTGTACATGTTGTTTGTTCTCTTTGGAATATGCTTCACCTGGAACTCTGCATGGCTTGTTCGCTTGCTGCCTTTACCTCTTCAAATGTTCCCTCCTCGGGCTTCCCTGGTGGCGCAGTGGTTGAGAGTTCGCCTGCCGGTGCAGGGGACACGGGTTCGTGCCCCGGTCCAGGAAGATCCCACATGCCGCAGAGTGGCTGGGCCCGTGAGCCATGGCCACTGAGCCTGCGCGTCCGGAGCCTGTGCTCCACAACGGGAGAGGCCACAACAGTGAGAGGCCCGTGTACTGCCAAAAAAAAAAAAAAGTTCCCTCCTCAATGTGACATCAATGAGGACTTCTCGGGCCATCCTATCTAAAATCGCAACTCCCATTACTTCTTACCCCTCTTGCTGTTTTAATTTTCACCTTAGCTCTTACTATTATCTAACAATACTATATATTTGACTGATTTATCTTCTCTAAAATTGATTAATTAATTAATTTATTTATTTTGGCTGCTCCGGATCTTCAGTTGCAGCACGTGGGCTCTTAGTTGCAGCATGCAAACTCTTAGTTGCAGCATGCTTGTGAGATCTAGTTCCCCGACCAGGGATCAAACCCTGGCCCCCTGCATTGGGAGTGCGGAGTCCTACCCATTGGACCACCAGGGAAGTCCCTGACTGATTTATCTTATAAATGTTTTCTGTCTTCTTCCACTAGAATTATGGACTCCAAGAGGACAAGGTTTTTTGTCTTTTTTTGTTCTCTGTCACATCTCTTGTATTTAAGACAGTGCCTGGCAAATAGCAGGTGCTCAATAAATATTTGTGAAATGAATGAATATGTGCTTTTATAATTGGGTTGTATATTTATCAATTGCTTGATGAGGTATACAAGGCCTGCTTAGGCCTATATCTTCAAGTTGCTTATAATTTGGTTGGGATAATAAGATACCCATGTGAGAAGATAACTAATGGTATCATCTCCATAAACTGCAAGTGTATATTAAATTCTGTAAAGTAGAGAAAATTCTGCACAGTGGCACGTATTAGGGACAAATGAATGTGAAATCACAGTTTCTTCTTTCAAGCTCTTCTAGGCTAATTGTAATGATGCAAAGGAAAACAAGCTCTACCCGACTGGATGAGCAAGTGCCATATAATTGGTGTGGATGCTGACAGGAAACCAGGAGGGCGTGGTTCATCAGAGGAGCTGGGAGCAGCAGGGTTCATGTAAAAGGTCTCACCTTAACACCTGGGGCCTGGAAAATCCAGGGAACTCTGAGAGGTCTGATGTGGCTAGAACATGGGATGTGAGGGTAGGGAAGAGACAAAAGATGAGGCTAGCAAAGTAGGTCACAGAGAGCTGGTGAAGGGCCTTGGGTCCTATGTTGAAGAGTTTGGACTTCATTCTGTAGGTGGTGAGGAGCCCCTGAAAAGCTTTTGAAGAGAGGATTGAAGTGATCACATGTGATGTTGGATCAGATCCAATGGTAGATTAGAAAGGATTGAAGTTACAGAGAGCAGTTCAGAAGTTCCTACAGCAATTGAGGGGAAAGATGACAAAGGCCTGAAGTACAACAGGAGCTGTAAAAAGGAACGAAGGTGATGGACTGGAGAGAGTGTGAAGGGAGAGTCAGTACATGGAGTGAATTATTACTCTGGGGGTAGGAGAGAAGGATTTAGTGAAGATAATGCTGAGGTTTGAAACTTGGGCAACTGGCTGGTTCATAGCCCATGGAAAGAAGAGTGAGGCTGGAAGTAGGGGTGGCAGGAGTGGGGAGGGTGGAGGTGATGGTAGAGATAGGCGGTCCGTGCTATCACCCTGGTAGATGTGCCTTCCACCTCACTGAGTTCCCTGAGGTCTGGCTATAGAATATGAATGGGCGCTGGGCCAGGAAGGATTGAGCCTGTCCCCAGGGCTGACTCCTGGAGCTCCAGGTCAGAGCTGCTCTTCTGCCCACAACCTCCAGCGTCGGGAGCAGTGCAGACCAGGCCAATCCTGGCAGCAGGGAGGAGGAGATGTGGTGCCTGGGGAGCATCTCTGAGGGCCCGGAAGGAGGCTTGCAGTGCCTGGGGGCCGAGTTCAGCTCAGCTCTATTTTGGGTGACAACATTTACAATGTTCCTTCACCCAGAATCATTCCGCCTGCCTGCCCGCCTTCGGTGTTTCCAGCTGATGGGTTCTCACGCCTACTTAACAACTGGCTTGGTTCAGGGGCTCCCTAGCTCACTGACTGCTGCCTTTCAGTCCCCTCACTGTTTGGTAGGGTGGCCAGGATGCTAGGCTATCTCCCCCTAAGACTCTTCAGCAGGGGAAGCTGAAAGGGTGGCTCAGAAGCTGGAAGCAAAGAGAGGTGGTGACGGGAAATGTCAGAGTTCAGGCACAGAGGTGTGTAGGCAATTGACTCGTGTTTCTGTGCTTCACTTCCTCTGAAAGGCCGAGTTACTGAGAGAGAAAATGCTTGCTAATGATAATATTTTGTGTTTCCACTTCTTGTCTAAGAACCTCCCGACACAAGACCTGCCATTGTCCCAGCTAAATCTGTGGGCATTTATAGGTCATGTTCAGGGCTCTGCAGATATCATGTGGAAGGAACAAGTGTCATTCTTTTATAATTAAAAACTTAAGAGTATTATACATTCATTGTAGAAAATACACAAGAGTATAATGAAAAGAATTAAAATGCCCCATAATCCCATTACTCAGAGGGAACTCTGGCTAACACTTTGATGTTGCTTTTTTCCTACATCTATGTACGTGTGTATTTTCCAGGGTGTGTGTAGGCTTGTGTATGGTGCACACGCATGTCATCTTTGCCCAGGCTCCCTGCCTCCGGGTGGGTTTAGAACAGCGCTACACACACCCTCCACTCCCAAGTGTTCTCGCTCAGAGTGTATTTCCCATGTAGTCTGGGTGGTTTCCCTCCTACGACTCTCCTCATTTTAAAAAAATGAAATTGTGCTTCTTTAAAAGACTGTTGGTTCTTTCAGGATGGGGTGATGTTTGGAGGAGCTCAGCATGGGACGGTGTGCAGTGGGGACGATGAAATCGCGGTGGTATAATAATTTTGCCCAGAGAGCCACAGAGCACCAGGAGAGGACTTTCGGTCCCTTCCCTCTTTCCATGAGCCTTGCTGGATGGGGCAGTGACAAGCTAGATTTGCCCTCGAGCTGAGTAACCGGCCCTGGTGGATGGACAGAGAGCCATGAGCGTTACCAAGAAAGCTTTTCAGAGTAACGTGGCATCTCTTGAAAAAAGATGCCAAGGTGCCATCGACCTCTCTAACCAGCTTGTAAGCTCCAGATTATCTACTGATGTTTTTGGTTTGGGTTCACCTGAAAGCGGAACCTGATATGAGGACACGGGGACAGTTTATTTGAGAGGAAATCCCAGGAAGTGGGAATGAGGGAGCAGCATGAGTGGGAATGAGGCAGGGAGGAGGGGAAGCCAATATGAGGGGGAGACATTAAGGTTCCCACTGTGGGCAATGGGGACTCATTTCTACCAGGACTTCCTGAGAATCGCACAGAGTGCTCTGTGGTGTTGTCTGCTGGCAGGTTGCGAGCCTGGAGCATTTATCCACCAGCTCCCATTCCCCACTGGCTGAGTGTTGTTCTCACGTGTCAGAAAAGGCCCCATGGGGTTGTGTGCTTGAGGTGTGACCCTGTCGGCAGGAGATGGGTCTGAGCTCACACAGGACAGCCGTGTGGAAATAGAAGGTGGGCCAGGGGGATGTGATGTGGAGCCTCAGAGGTCATGCCAGGACCCTTCTTGGTGTTGCTGACTGGAGCCAGTCCCTTCCCCTGTCTTAACTCCTTTTCCTATCTTCCCCCATTCCTACAATTCTCTGCTCTTATCCCATATTTCAAGTGACAGTATGTTTCTTTGACTTCTGGTAGATGGTGCTTGTTTGTTTGTTTTCAGCCAACTCCCCAATTCTGAAATCCTTAGCTCATAATTCTGATTTCAGCCTCGTCAGGAGCAAGCATCAGGCCTCTGAGACTTGAGCTCGTCCACCGCAGGTGACTTTGAGTCCTGCACTCCTTGCTTCATCTCCAGTAGAGACAGACCTGGAGATGATGGCGTGAGAAGAGGAGAAAGGAGAGGCGGGTTGTCTTGAGCTGCATCCCCCTGTCTGGGTAGGGCTCTGATTCTGATGTGGAGCCGATCCAGTGTGGCTCTGGTGTGGGGCTGGTCTGCCGAGAGGCCCCAGCACAGGCTCACCTGCGTGTGCCTGAGATGGAGCCGTAGCCAGCCTGCCAGGGCTTTCTTGGCTTCTGGTTTGGTGTAAATATATAAGTACCGACCACAGTAAAGCCATTTTTGCAGCCCTCTGAGGTTTTTTCAGAACCGTATCCTGACCTGTAAGCTCTTTTGTGGGCAGCATTAGGATTGGTCTCTCATTTTTCTAGTGTAGAAACTAGAGGCCCAAAGAGGTTAAGTGATTTATCCAAAGCTGTGTCATTTGTCACTGGTGGCAGAGGGCGCTGAACCCCGGCCTCTGGACTTCTGACCTAAAGTTCCTGACTTTCCACTCCCCATCCCCACCCCCCCACCCCAGCTGCCAACACAGAAACAGTATTTTTTTTTCCCCTTGTTCTGTCTCTAACGTCAGACCTCTAGCCAGATTATAGCTCTATACAGAGAGGGCCCAGGCTTTTTTTTCCCCACATACCTCACCACTCTTAGCCCAGGTCTAGGCAGAGCAGATGTTCAATAAAAGCATCCTGGTCTCCCTGGAGGGACAAAGCTCAGAGCAGCAGAGTGCCCGGAAGGATTAACTTCGGCCCCTCCCCAGGTAGGACCCTGGCCCCTTTAGAGGGAGTCCATGTCCCTGTACAACAGACCTTGGCCTGTGGGCAGCCGGCTTGGAAGTTCTGCCTTCTTGGTAAGCAGAATTTACCTGCTCACTTTTCTGGAAGTTTGCTCCATTCTAGGGTCTGTTTTGGGCTGAGGGAGGGTATCCTTCTTTAGGGCTACTGAGCCCTTGCTCTGGGGGCTGCTTTCATCTATTTCTGCTCTTTGGCAGATGACGCCCCATATGGCAGAGTAGTTCTGCTGTGTCTGTCCTTCACGAGGGATTAGGCAGTCGTATCTTCCCTTAACCTTTAGGGCGGGTCTGTTTTGTTGACCTTTGCTCTAACCCCTCCTTCACTAAGGAGCATGGGAAGTACACTTTGAAGACAGAAGCAGCTCACTGTGTGTAACCCCTTAGAGCAATGTTGCCGTGTGTCCAATGGTCTTTATAAGATCATTCCATTTATTCCCGCCATTCTTTGAGTCGTCAGAGATTTGAAAGTTTAGGGCCAAGGAAGTGAGGCAGGTCAAAAGCGGGGGACTGAGCTCTAGTAGTGCCTTTGGAGGGGCAAAGGAAGGGGGGGCTTTTTTTTTTTTTTTTTTAGTTCTTTCTTCCCAGTGACCACTCATAGGCCCTAATTAAAATTTGAGGGTTTTCCTACAGATTCCCCTCAGGCTTTTAAATGAAATAATTTAACAAATATTTATTGGGTGCTAATCACGTGTGCCATTATTTCAAGACTTCAGAGAAGTACTCAGTGTGATCTCTGTCTTCAAACAGCTTCTGGTCTAATTGGAAAGACAAGGGACACATGGCAAAGGCCAGGCCAGGCGGGTTTTAAGTGCCAGAGGAAGGGCACGCCTGCTAAGCAGCGATCAGAGTTCTGGGGAGGGAGAGAAACACTTTGGATAGATCTGGTCAAGAGAAGCCTTCCTGGAAGAACTGAGATTTGAGTCAGGCCCCTGAAGGACACGAGCTTTTCTTACAGTAGGTGTTACAGCAGTCTCCCGTTGGAATAGGTCTGTACTGCACGTTTTTAACACATTCACCACCAACAGTGTTAGGATCCTGGGGATGAGGTTATTTAGTTCCTAGATGTTCATCAGAGCATTGTTTATAATACCAAGGACTGGGGACAACCTAAATATCCGACGATGAGACATTGGTTGACTAGCCTATGACCTCCCATATTCCCCATATTATGGAATAACCATGCAACCACCACACATCATTTTTGCAGAAATTCACTAATTGACATAAAAAGTATTCACAATAGATTGGTCAGTGAAAAAAAGTCAGGTTCCAAAATAATATGTCCAGTAGGAGTTCATTCGTATTTGTTAACATAGTAACATGTTAGAACGTGACGGTTTTATTAATTTTTTGGCTTATCCGTTTTCTGATTTTTTGCTACACGTCCATTAAGTACTCAGTAAGATAACTTCTGATGTATTCCCTCTTTTTTCAATAAAAGAACTGGAATGTCCTATAACAATTGTGGGTGGACTGGTCCAGTGGAGTCACCTGTCCCTTATTCTGTGGGGATGATTGCCCTTGGTTCACACTGGTGTTCAGTTCCTGAAAAGACCAAGTTATCTGGCAGGGACGGGAGGTGCTGGGGAGCCTGCTCATTTCCAGAGAGCGATGCCTGAGAGGAAGCCTCCAAGTGCTCCTTCTAGTTGTGGGAACCTGCGTATTTCCTAGGCATGCGGCAGCTGGAGCTGAATTGCTCCTGTTGGCATATGTGGGAGCTCTATTTTTTAAATCCAGCCTTCTTTATACTTTGCATTCTAGTCAGGGAATCACTGCTGCCCACTGTCTAGCTAATTACAGTGCTGGGAAGAAAAAGGTGTTTGAGATTTCCAAGCCACTGAGAAGAGCTTACAAGGCAAGAGTGATAGAATGCATCTTTTGACAGTAGTGTTGGGGGACAGCGTCTCTGTTCCCCAAAAAGCTCATTCTGATGACCTATTTGGTCTGGATGCTGTCTGTCTCAACAATAGCTGTCATCTGAATGTCACTTTAGGAGATTTGGGTGCTTGCTTTTTCTTCCCTTCTAGCAGGTTTGAGATTAATGTGTACAGTATTTTAATTTGAATGCTAATTAGTGTTTTTTAAATACCCCTTTTATCACATCATTTCCCAAATCTAAAACCTTCCGTCTCTCATTGCCTCTAGGCTCAAGTCCAGACTCCTCAGCCTGGCCTTCCACATTCTAACCCAACCCCCCTTTACACCCTTATTCCCACTACTGGCCTCTGTAACCCTTTGCAGTTCGTTGGAGCCCATCCATTTATTCGCTGGCCCCAAATATATTTGCATACTGGCTCCTATATGCCCCCTCTCTGAATTGCCCTCCCTTGTCTTCCAAGTCTGTTCTACTCTTCTTTCCCAGGCTGGCTCAAGTCTTTCCTCCTGAAGTCTTCCCAGACCCCTTGAGTGCACAGTGATCCCTCCTGTGCTAAATGCTTTTAGCACTATGGTCTGTACCAGCCTCTACCATTCTATTTGGCATTTTAAAAAATTGTGGTAAAAAACACATAACATAAAATTTCCCATCTTAACCATTTTAAAGTGTGCAGCTCAGGAGTGTTAAGTCTACTCACATTGTTGTGTCACAGATCTCTAGAATTTTTCATCTTGCAAAACAAACTCTACACCCCACTTCGTTTTTTTTTTGGCATTTTATCAAGGATCAAGGATCCTGCTGTGATATCATAAATGCTGAACTGTTTATTTCAAGTAGCATTCAGTGAGTTCCAGTGTTCCAGGTAAGTCCTCGGTAGGTTCTAGGGGAACATGAAGCTAGACGAGACGCAGCCACCAAACACAAAGTGTTCACAGTTGTTATCGAACAAGAGTTTGCCGTGTCATTTGTGTATGTCTCATCTCCCTAAATAGGTGATATGGGAGGGATCTTGCTATGAGCCACAACAATTCCTGTTTTGGAACAAGGGAGAATGCTAAATAAATGCAGATTTAGTCCTTGGATCCCCTATGACACCCAGAATAGGGCTAGGCATCCACTTACTGTGTGTTGTTTGGTAATTGCAGGTGCTGATGTAAATGTGTTCTTGAGCTATTTGAGGGGTCTTTATGTGCTCCTAACTAGACTGTGAATTTTTTAAAAGAAAGAATCTTGCCTGTTCTTTCATAACAAGGTTACTCTTATTATTTTGTTTTACAATAAACACAATATGTACTTGTCAAAGAAGTAAAAAAGCAGAAAATACAGACAAGCAAAAGAACATAAATGTCAGTAATCTATGTAGTCTCACTCACCCAGAGGTAACTGCTGTGAACTCTGTGCTCTGTCCTTCCAGATATTTGACTCTTCAGATTTGGACACACAAACAGATGCATTTTTTAAACTTAATTAATTAAATTTATTTATGGCTGTGTTGGGTCTTCATTGCTGCGCGCAGGCTTTCTCTAGTTGCAGCGAGCGAGGATTACTCTTTGCTGTGGTGCACAGGCTTCTCATTGTGGTGCTTTCTCTAGTTGCGGAGCACAGGCTCTAGGCGCGTGGGCTCAGTAGTTGTGGCTCTTGGGCTCTAGAGAGCAGGCTCAGTAGTTGTGGCGCATGGGCTTAGTTGCTCTGCGGCGTGTGGGATCTTCCCAGACTAGGGCTCAAACCCATGTCGTCTGTATTGGCAGGCAGATTCCTAAGCACTGCACCACCAGGGAAGTCCCTGGATACATTTTTAAACAAAAATAAAATCCTATCATGGATACATACTCCTTTTATCAGTTTAGTATATCTTTACCTGTCATTAGGCAAATTTCTATAATATAATTTTGATACAATAAATGTTTATTAAAGACCTACACTGTGCCAGGCACCAATTTAAATGTTGGGAATAAAACAATGAACAAAACTTGCTTAAAGTTTACATTAAGGGTTGGGATGAGGGGAGATGATGATAAATTAAATGAACAGAATAACTCCAGATTCTGATAAGGGTTATTAAAAACAAGTGATGTGAGTGTGTCTGGGGAACTACTTTAGATCAGATGGTCCAGGAAAGTCTCTTTGAAGAAGGAAATGGTGAATTAAGACCTTAATGATGCTGGAAAGTTACAATGTAGAGATCAGGGGGAAAAACATACCAGAAAGAAAGAGCAGCTAATTAAGGACCAAAGCTTGAGAATAAGCGTGGCATGTTTGAGGAACTATTAAGACAGCTACTGTGCCTAAAAGAGAGTGAGGAAGAGGGAAACTGTGTATTAAGTAAAAGGGGGGTGTAGATGGGACTTTTTGTAGGGCCCTATTGGGCCTTGTAAGCCCTGGTCAAGACTTTGGATTTTATCCTAAGGTCAGTGAGAAGCTGTTGGGGGAAAGTGAGATGATCGGATTTGTTTTAGGAAGATTGCTCTCCGTAAATGTAATTCACCTCATTAACAGATTAAAAGAGACAAAATCCCCACTTCATTATCTCATTAGATTCAAAGAAAACTCTGATAAAAATCAACATCCAGGGACTTCCCTGGTGGTCCAGTGGTTGAGAATCTGCCTTCCAATGCAGGGGACACAGGTTCGATCCCTGGTCAGGGAGCTAAGATCCCACATGAGGTGGGGCAACTAAGCCCGCGTGCCGCAACTACTGAGCCCACACACCACAACTAGAGAGCCCGCGTGCCACAACTACAGAGCCCATGCGCTCTGGAGCCCACGCACCACAGCTAGAGAGAAGCCCGCATGCCACAACTAAGACCCAATGCAGTCATAAATAAATAAATAAATAAATATTTAAAAAAAAAAAAAAATCAACATCCAAAAGAGGAAAACACCATACAACAAGTGAGCTGGTGTCCTCACCAAACAGATTACAAGAGGGGGAAAAAAAAGACATTCGAACTACATATTTAAAAATTAGGTAAATGCTTATTACCAAGTGAAAGAAGCCAGTCTGAAAAGGCTACATATTGCATGAATCCACCTATATGACATTCTGGAAAAGGCAAAACAATGGAGACAGTAGAAAGATCATTGGTTGCCAGGGTTTGGAGCAGGGAGAAGAATGAATAGGCAGAGCACTGAGGATTTTTAGGGCAGTAAAAATACTCTGTACGATACCACAGTGATGGATACTGTCCTTATACATTTGTCCAAACCCATAGAATGTACAATACCAAGAGTGAACTATAATGTAAACTGTGGACTTTGGGTGGTTATGATGTGTCAATATAGGTCCATCAGTTGTAACAAATGTACTACTCTTGTGGGGGATGATGATAATGGGGGATGCTGTACATGTGTGTGGGCAGAGTATATGGGAAATCTCTGTGCCTTCCCCTCAATTTTGCTGTGAACCTAAAAACTGCTCTTAAAAAAGGAGTCTTTTTTTAATACTTCTATTAGAATTTTTAAAAACTTTTATTTTATATTGGAGTATAGTTGATTAACAACATTGTGTTAGTTTCAGGAGTACAGCAAAGTGAGTCAGTTATGCATATACATGTATCTATTCTTTTTCAAATTCTTTTCCCATTTACGTTGTTACGTAATATTGAACAGTGTTCGTTCCCTGTGCTATACAGTAGGTCTCTGCTGGTTATCCATTTTAAATACAGCGGTGTGTACACGTCAATCCCAAACTCCCTAACTATCCCTCCTCCCCCCCCTTCCCCCACCCCCCGCAACCACAACTTCGTTCTCTAAGTCCATGAGTCTGTTTCTGATTTGTAAATAACTTCATTTGTATCATTTTTAAAAAAGGAGTCTTAATAAAAAATAAAAGGTAAATTAGGCAAAACTAAACCATAATGTTTAGGGATTCATTTTGGGGTGATAAAACTACCCCAACAAGTAAGGAGGTGATTACCAAAAAGTCAAGAGAACAGTTACTCTTAGGTAGGAGGAGGGAGGGGCTTATATGGGAAGGGACACAAGTGGGGCTTCTGGGGTGGCTGGTTTTATCTTCATTAATGGATGGTAGTTACAAAGGTGTTAGTGTCTTTCTCTCTCTCTCTCTCTCTCTCTGTTTCAGGACCAAGGAAAGACTTTCCTGAAGTGTTAGTCTTATAATAATTAAGCTGCATATTTCTTTTCTGCTGTTTTCTACCTTTGTGTTAGTTTAGCTGTAAAATAAAGTTTTTAAAAATCAACAACCATTCGTGATAAAATGGAATGAAAGGGAACTTCCTCACCAGATAAGAGTGACTATAAAAATACTACAGCAAACAAATTCTTAAATGGGGAAATTTTGGAACTATTCACTTTAAAATCAGGAATGAAACAAAAGTGCCCATTATCACCAGTGCAAAAAAGCAAGAAAAAGAAATGAGAGGCATTCAAATTAGAAAGGAGGAAATAAAATAGTCATTATTTGCATTATGTGTCATTATTTGTATAGAAAGCCCCAAACAATATACAAATTATTAGAAATAATAGGATTTAGCCAGTTAGCTTTATATAAGATTAATATGTAAAAGCAATTTTATTCTATACACCAACAGCAAGCTAGAAAACATAAAGAGAAGAATTAAAAACATGATCAGACAAAACGAAATACTTAAGAATAAATCTAACAAAAGGTGTACAAGTCTTCAACAGAAAAATGTGTGCAATTTCATTGAGGTATTAAAAGGAGAACTAAATAACTGCAGGGAGATACCACACTCATAGATAGGAAATTTTTATATCATAAAGATGTCAGTTCTCCAGTTCTCCCCTATTTGTCCTACAGGTTTCAATTAAAACCCCAATAGGGTTTTTCATATTACTTGATAGGGTTTCTGAAATTCTGAAAAAGAAAAGTACGAGGGAAGGCTTGCCCTACCAGATATCAGGATTTATTATGAAACTAAGGTAATTAAGACAGTGTGTGGTATTGGCACAAAGATAAACAAATTGACCAATAGAGAGTTCAGAAACAGACTCACATAGATATGGAACTTTGGTATGTGGTAGAAGTAGAGTGCTAAATCAGTAGGGAAATAAAGAATTGTATAACAAATGGAACTTGAAAAAAAATCATATGTAAAAAGATGAAATTGGATCCCTCCCTCACACTGTATACAAAATATCAACTAAGAATTGAAATGTAATAAACCCCCACAACTTTACAACTCTTAGTAGAAAATATAGGTGATTCTTTTTTACAATTTGAGTAGGGAAAGATTTTAAAATAAGTCACAAAAATGTTGACTACAAAAGAAAAATAGATACATTTGACCATATTAAGAATTTTTATATATCAAAAGACACCTTAAAGAAAGTGAAAAGACAGTTTACAGACTGGGAATTGGTCTTTGCAACACACACAACCAGGGAAGGATTAATGTTAGAAATACATAAAAATAACTTCCACAAGTTAAGAAAAGTACTAACAACCCAACTGAAAAAAAAAAAGGATGAATGGCGTAAGAAGCGTTTCACAGAACAGGAAACACTTAAGATCAATAGAAATATGAAGAGATGTTCAACATTGTCAGTGATCAGGGAAGTGCAAATTAAGACTGCAGTTAAATAACTTTTAGCACCCATTTGATTGGTAAAAATTTTTAAGTTTTGTAATATTAAGTGTCGGAAAGGAGGTAGATTCACAGGCTCTTCAAAATTGCTGATGGGAGTGTAAATTAGTGAACAATTTGGAAAACAGTTAAACATTCACATACCCTAAAATGCAGACATTCTGCTCCTAGGTACATATCTAAGAGAAACTCTTGCATATATATAATAAGTGGACCAAAGATAGTGCATGTCACATGTTCTTTTCATTAAATTAAAATTAACTTTAATAAAATATGCATATTTAGGAATTCTTATAGATGCAATAACACTATATAAAAAAATTTAAAAAGGGAATGAGGATTCAGGATGATGGCTGCCTGGCATGGGAGAAGGTTAGGAGATGGGATGGGTGGGAGCCAAATGGTTAGATGCAAGTGATTGTCAGGATCCTAACTTTTACATTAGGTGGTGGGTTTACACGTGCTTATTACGTTAAAACAAAAACAGTTACCTAGGTAGCCAATCAGCAAGCTCGCCAGCCCTGGCTGCTATGTGGACAATGGGTTGAAGGGGGTAAAAGTAGAAGCAGGGTGACCAGTTAGGAGGCTAAAGAGTAGTGCAGGGGAAAGGGGGTGCTTTGTACTCAGATGATGGCAGGTGTGTTGGAGAGTAATGGAATAAGAATACATTTGGGAGGTAAGGGAGGACTTGCTCTGATGTAGGAGGTAAGGCATATTCTATTCCACAAAGCTACCATAATTTAACAATCTGCTCATGTAATCCACATTGTTTACAATATTTTTTTGCTTCATAAAAAGTCTAAAATGAACATCCTTGTAGCTTAATCTTCATACATCTTGAATTAATTTCTTTCTTTTTATCTTGAATTAATTTCTTAAATTCAACTTCCAGAAGTGAAATTGTTATACCAAAGGATATGTGCATTTAATAAGGCTTTTGATACCTGTTACCAAATTACCTTCCTGAAAGGCTGTACTGTTTCAGCTCCCACTAGCAGTATGAGGCATGACCCACCAGGGAGGCTTGTTCCATCCTTCTCTTCTCCATCAAGAGCTCTGAGTTCAGAACGGTCTCACTGCAGCTGAAGGAACGTGTGTCTTCCTAGTAATTTCCCCAGGAATGATTTTTTTGTGTTTGCTTAGTCTCCCTCTGGCCAGGATCCTTACCATTCAGAGAATATTCCCTGCTTCCTGCAGTGGGCATCTTTAGAGCTTTGGACTCCTGCATGGGGTCTTTCTCTGGAGCATGCAGTCCAGGATGTGAGATGGCATAATCTCCCTCTCCTTGGGAAAGACTCATAATGCATGTATCAAAGAGATCCCTTCCCTTCTTTTCTGCATGAGTCTTCCATTCAGACTCTGCCCACCCCCAGTCCTTAAAGACCCTTGGGGATTTCTAACAAGTCTGGGAGTTTTTCTGAATCACTTGGGTAAAGGTTAAGCAGGCATATATAAAAGAATTAATCAATTAATTACTAAAATTCATGTCCTCACAGAGCCTCTAGAGCTGCACTGTCCAATACAGTAGCCACTAGAGACAATTTAAATTGGAATTTAAAGTAATTAAAGATAAATAAAATTTTAAAATTCAGAGTCTCAGTTACACTAATCACATTTCAAGTGCCCAATAGCCACATGTGGCTATGGTCACCATATTGGACAAGACAAACATGGAACATTTCTCTCACCACAGTAAGTTATATTGGACAGCACTGCTGAAGTTGTGTTGCTCAGGAAATATTCCCAGCAGTCCTTTTAGGTGTGGGGTTGGGATGGTCAGTGAGGGTGGGTGAAAGTTATTGGTATCAACCAATATAACTTGCTAGATTTCTCCTTGTTGGTCCAGAAATCAGTTCTCATCAAATCTAGGTTCTTTTTACCTTTTCTTCACTGGCCCTGAGCAGGGGACTCCAGTTCTGTCACAGTTATGTCTTAAGAACTGTGTGTAGTGTGTTTTATAAGAAAAATCTGATGGATAGTTCATGACATTGACCAAACTAGGCCAAAGCCCTTTTCCTCCAGTGCATGGTCCTGGAAGGGAAATCGCGGGGGCCACACCTGATGTGCAAACAGCCTGAGGTTTTGCCAGGGTTTGCAGTGATCCTAAGGAAGAATGCTAGACTGGAGCCAGAAATTCCTTCCCTCCTGTTACCTCAGTTTCTTCTTGTGCAGGTTGAGGATGGAGCTGCATCCTAAGACGCAAGAAAGGAGTGCTTAGGGGTAATGATGCTCCAGGTTCTGTCTTTCTGCTACCCTAGAGCTGTGCTCAGCATCTGCCCATGTCCAGGCCCTGCGTATGTCCAGACCCTGCTGTTGAAGCAGCTCTTCCCAGTGTCCTAAACACAGCCCTGGGAGCCCCAAATGCCACATTCGAGTCTTGGCTTGTGCACTGACTCACGGTATGACTGTGTAAGTCTCTTCACCTCTCCTCTCCTCCTAATGGGTCATCAGGGGTAGAGGAAGGGTACTGGCCCTGAGTCACCTCCCAGAGAGGAGCTAATTAGGGCTCATTGAAGCAGAGAGGTGGCAGGCTGAAAGGACAACGGAGCGTCTCTAGATAGGGCTGAGGAGGGGCCTGGCTTTCACGCTGCCCGGGCAAACTGTCTGCTGAGACCTGGAAGCCTAGGATCCGTTAGCTTCAGAAGGTCTGTAGATGAGAATTATGAATGAGAGTATGTGGGTACAAGCCTGCGTGCATTTTTCTGTGGAGGGTCCATATCTTTCATCAGGTTCCTAGAGAGTTAAGTAACCATCAAGACATCAAGAGGTTCTGAATCATTACCTTTGGAGGTCTGACTGCCTGGCCCTGTGGGTACTGAGGAGAGGAGCTGCCATTCCTGCTTGGAGAGGGGCAGTGAAGACCAGGCTTCCCCGGGAGATCAGAGGGAAGCTGTTTTGAGTGAAGCTCTTAGAACCACCCCTGCAGAAGGGCCCAGCCAGCAAGTATTTAATGAGCCCTTACCAAGGCCCAGCACTGTCAGCCCCCCTGGGGTGGAACTGAAATGCTCTTTGGCTCATTTTCATCTCCCATCCGCTACCTCTGAGGTCTGATGTTTGGTCCCAAGTGAAGATTTTTATCTGTGTGGGCACAACCTAGAAGACAAGGCTGGAGTGCATGTGCCTGTGAAAATAGTCATGTGAGGAGGCCATCTGGGGAAGCAGAAGGGATCTTAGGCTGGGTCTGAGGGCACCTGGGTCCTGATTCTGATGTCGACCTTAAATCAATCACTTTGTGACATTGGTTGTCACTTAGCTTCTCTGTGCTTGTTATGCCATCCGTAAAATGGGCTAACTTCCCCTGTCCTAATACTGACGGTGGCTGTTTTGAAAAATAAAAAGGAATTTGACAGAAATTAGCACTTGTTATGTCTTCTTATTTTAAAGTTAATAAATGCTCATTGTAGGAAATATGGAAGACCCAGAAACATATCACGAAAAAAAGAAAAATCATTCACAATTTCACCATGCCAAAATACATCCTCTTATGAAGTCTTGGTAATTTTCCTTCCAAGTCATTTTTCCATGTATACATTTTTTCTTCCTTACTAGATCTTAATGTTCATATAATTTTATATGCTGCTTTTCTCCCCCATTATTATAAAGTATTATAAATTACCCAAGCCATTAATTGTTCTTCAGAAACCTGATTTTTAATGGCTGATGTTCCATCATTTGAAAGAACCAAACTTTTTATTTAACAAATCCCCAAGTGTAGGCTGTTTATAAATTATTAAATATTTCATTATTGTAAAGAATGCTATATTGAACAACCTTGTATTTAAATCTCTGTACTCATCTCTCTTTCCTTACAGTAAATTCTTAGAAATGGACCAAGCATAAAGCTGATACACTCATAAATCTTCATAAAAACAATAGATAGAAGTCATAAATATTAGTTAACATAGTTGAAGTAAAGACATATGCACAGATATCCAAGAAAAGTATACGTAACCGTTCCCTGTGAGGTCATAAAATTAATGTACATCCAAGTTTACTAAATAATTATCCCATGTTATGTTAACCATAAAAATCACAATCCTCAGATCATTATGTCATAAGAACAAGAAACTTTCTGACTTCTTGTCATCTGAATTTTCAATGAGGATCATATGATGGATTGTGAAAGCCTTTCTTTAGACTATATGTGAATTAATAAAACTGAATGGTTTTTAATGTGTTAAACTTGATGTGTAATAAATGAAATGTTAGCCTGCCACCAAAAAAAGACAGCTGATACTATATATATAGTATATGATACAACTGCACAGCATTGATGAGAACGATGATGAATACCAGTTTATTCATCATGAATTTATATCCTTATACACCCATTGCAATAGGCATTTCTGTGTATGTGAGGTGAATGTCTCCATGATCCTGGTGCGGAGGTATGGGTAAGGGTAGGGGTAGAATTTTGCAATAGAATTTGTGCCTATTTCTCTTTTTTAGAATGGCCTTATGCCAGGAAAACAAATCATTTATGGTAAGAAAGTTTTCAGTATGACAGGGCAGGTAGTTTAGGCAAAGCATCATTAAAAAAGAACAAACAAACAAGTTCTTGCCTAAGTGTTTGAAACTCTGGGTTCCAGTCCACACCTTACAGAAATTGTTAATAACGCGAGCAGGTCACATTATCTCCTGGGCTTGCGGAGACGACATGAAGGAATGTTTTGAAGATGACATGAAATTGTGTGTGTGTGAACTCACTAAAAATGTAGCAGTGCAGGAAAAGTTGTTCTTTTGCCTTCTCTCATAATGAGATTGCAGGCTGGTGGGAGGAGGAGAAACAAGAGAGAAAACAGAGGAAATAAAGGCAAGCGTCTGAGAGACTGAGGGAGGCTGGGAAACCTCACGAGGAGCATGTTCGAGGCCTGGCATAGAATCGCCCTGAGGAGGAGCAGCCCCAGGATGGGCCAGGCCACCCTTTAGGCTGGGTCTTGCCTTGGGTCAGCTCTGTCCCGGGGACCACTCCCAGCCTAAAGCCCTGATGGATCCCAGGAAACAGAGACCTTTCTCATTTGTCCCTTGGTGCCTTGGGATTCCACCCTCTAGAAGGCAGTTTTAGTGGCTTGTCTGGTCAAACTCACAGCCACCTTCTCTTTCAAGTCTTAAGATAGGCTGCGTCCTGGGCTGTGGGAACGGGTCAGGGAGGCCACTCTGATCCGTCTGCTTACCTCCAGCTCAGCAGCTGGGAAGCTCCTTACGGAATATCTTGTATGACATGGGTCTTGCCTGTCCACAGGAATGTGCAACACTCCACCCGCGGTGGCCAGATACCGAGAGTCATAAACAGAGGTCGTGGTACTGAGCAGTTGGGCCAGTTAATCCCCCAGACGTCAGGGCTTGGCCTGGCAGAGATGGGAGTGGGGCTGATAAAGCCTGATGAAGGGGAGCCGCTGGAGGACACAGATGCAGAGGGGGTGGTATGTACCCCTGTTAAGGCAGCTCATAAAAGTTACCCTTTGCTTCTCGGTCAGCTGAGAGTCTGTAGACAGAAAGGCTGGTCTTCAAAGCCTGTCCCGGGGAAAAGCAGGCACCTTGCAGGGGAATGGGAGGAGGATAGAACCTAAAAACTGAAAAGAATTACTGGGGTTCACTGAGCCCATCCTGAGCCAGGAGAGACACAAAGAACATGGTCCCGACCCTCAAAGAACTTAAACCTGGCTGTACAGTCCTGGCAGGCACTCTGCTCGTCATCGTGCCACTCCTCTGTTCTGGTTGACTGTGACTTCCAGAAAAGCATCTAATGAGTAACAGGAGATGCTACAAACAGGCTCGGTCATGTGGTGCAGGCTAGGAGTGCTGTAGGAGTTCAGAAAAGGCAGAGATCCGTGTGGACTGAGGGATCAGAAGAGGCTTCAGAGAGAACAGGGCCAGGGCCCAGTGCTTGAAGGTTCGGATCTGCTGTCAAGAGGGAGGGAGGAAGAAGGGAGCGGTGTTAGTGAAGATGGGTGTCTGCCTGGACAGCGATGAGGCTAGTCCACCTGGTACCCAGGATTGTGTGGGGATGCTGGGGGTGGGGGAGCAGTGGGAGGGCAGGGAGGCAGCCAGATTGTAGATTGCTTCAAATTCTAGGCAGAGGAGTTTAGTCTTGACTCTATAGCAAATACTGTGTAGAAGGTATCCCTAGTGTGAGGAAGTGTAGAAAGCCATGCCTTGCTGATTACTCCCATGGAATTAATTCCTTTTGCCCTCAGTGAGGCTTCCCAACCCCCTGAGCCATAGAAGCATCTTCTGAGAGCCAAGCTGTACTGTGGCTGGCACAGCCTTGGGGATGGCCACAAGCCCCTCCTTCTCCAGCAGGACCTGTACATATGGCTCCATCTCCATTCTCCCCTACACTCCTGTCTCGAGGTTGGCAGGCTAGGGCTTGTCAGCAACAGGGGCGGAGGGGAGGGCAGACATATTCGGGGCTTGCTTGGAGCTTGGCTCTGTGCTGGAGCACAGACATGAACAGGACCCAGCCTCTGTCTTTGGGGCTTACAGCCTGGTAGCACCAAATTCAGTACCATATGCTGAGCTTGACAGGTGGCTCCCTTTAGGCTTCCTAGAGCCTGCAATGCTGAATGGGGTCTTCCTCACAGCACCCTGGAACCAGGGCACCCTAGATGGCATTCTGGGACCTGCTTCTTTACTACTTCCTTATTCTTGAGGGACCTAGGTTAGAAGGAGAACTTCAGCTGGGTTCTACCAACCCCCTGGACTCTCTCTGGCTTAGCACGCCTGTGTTCAGAGAATGGGGAAGGCCACAGAGGCATGGCTGACGCTGGCCAGCATGGTGGGTAACAGCCCTGTAAGAGTGCCACACGAGGGCTTCACTGGTGGCGCAGTGGTTGGCAGTCCACCGGCCGATGCAGGGGACACGGGTTCGTGCCCCGGTCCGGGAGGATCCCACATGCCCCGGAGCGGCTGGGCCCGTGAGCCATGGTGGCTGAGCCTGCGTGTCTGGAGCCTGTGCTCCACAGCGGCAGAGGCCACAGCAGCAAGAGGCCTGCGTACCACAAAAAAAAAAAAAAAAGAGTGCCACATGAGGGAGAGACAGAGCAGGGAGGGAAGTGGCTGCTAGAAAGGCTGGTCCCCTCCCCCATGGCTGCGTAGGGTGGGTAGGCTACATTTTCCTGCCTTGAACTCCAGCCCTCCCTGTGGGAAGAATGATTGAGACCGCTTCTGGGAAAAGGGGCTATTGGAAGAACACGAGGATAGCCAGGGGGCAGGACCCAGGCCGAGATAAGCAGCCCTCTCAGGCTGGGGCTAGGTGCGAGCGGTGGCCTGCGCTCAGAGGCAGCGCTGTCTACCAGGCCAGAGAGCCTGTACAGGGAACGCCACCTGAATCCTGCCTAGATCAGTCACATCCCAGGAAGCCCTTCTGTGCCCCGCAGTGGGGAGCCACTGCTGATGCTTTGGCCAGCTCTTCACAGCCACAGCTGCACCCCAGGAGCTGTGACTTAGTCTCCATGCCTCTCCTGCCCCCATGGAGAAGCTTCTACAGAAACCTCTTCTCTGTACAACCAGGCTCCTTGTAGGGGGTAATCAAGTCAAGAGATGCACAGATTTCAGCCATTTGGGAAAGGAAGGTAGGAGGGAGATTCCCCAGGGAAAAAAGAGCTGCCTGGCGAGCTCAGGAAAGTTTGGGGTTGGGGGAGGATTTGTAGCACTAGGAGGGAGGGACAGGGAAAGTGACAGGGGGTGGATTTTGTACTGGAGCCAAATGATTGTGGAGAGTGGGGTTGGTGTCAGGTGAAGTCCGTCATGTCTGAACAGATGGCTCTCTCTCTAGTGAGGCCCCATCCTTTCGAGGCCGTTCTTTCCCCAGAGCTCAGTGGAGTTGGGGTGCTAAAGAGCCCCTGGAGGACTTGGTCTTTTCTTGGAAGGCAGATGATCTTCCTCTTCCTCACCCTTCAAGGACATCTGCCTGGGAAGAGTGGGCCTGGGAATAGGGTGTCTGTCCTAGAGGAGACACCCTGGGACCAGATTTGCGCTGGGAGCAGAGCTCATCTGCCTGGACATTCCTGTGTGTCTAAGGATCGAGCTGTTGTTTGCAGAGTGTCTCTTTATCCTGAGGACAGCCTCAAAGGGAGCAAAACAACGTAGAAGGAAAATAGAATTCTGTTTTTTTGATGATGCAGTGAACATCCTATGAATTAGAGAGAGAAATCTACCCACCCCCCACGCCCCAAAGAGCTGGGGCTGAATAACTTTGGGAAAACTGTTTGGCTTGATCTGAGGCAGGGCCCCTGCCTCAAGTCAGGGGAGCACTGGGCTTCCTCACCAGTGTTCCTGGCTCCCAGATGGCTGAGTCCTCCCCAATCTGTGGGGAAAATCTCATGGGCTGTCATCACCAAATTCATCTGCCTCCGGATGTTCAGGGAGGGAGGGGAAGGAAGAGGCGGTGATCGGCGGAAATGCCGCGCAGAGGTGACAATGTAGAGGGAACTTCCATGGAATCTGATGGACCTTAGGGTTTTGTTTTGTCTTGTTTATGGCTTTACCAAATTTCTTAGTTTCCAACAAAATGTCTTCACAGATAGTCCTTCTATTAGTTATCTATTGCTCCATTAAAAAATGACTTCAAAACTTAGTGGCTGGGGCTTCCCTGGTGGCGCAGTGGTTGAGAGTCCGCCTGCCGATGCAGGCGACACGGGTTCGTGCCCCGGTCTGGGAAGATCCCACATGCCGCGGAGCGGCTGGGCCCGTGAGCCATGGCCGCTGAGCCTGCGCGTCCGGAGCCTGTGCTCCGCAGTGGGAGAGGCCACAACAGTGAGAGGCCTGCATACCGCAAAAAAAAAACTTAGTGGCTTAAAACAACAAACATTCGTTATCTCACAGTTTCTGTGTATTGAGAATCCAGGTGTGACTTGGCTGGGTGCTTCTGGCTCAAGGCATCTCCTGAGATTGTAATGCAGCTGTCATCCAAGACTGCTTTCATCTCAAGGTCCAACTGGGGCTGAAGGATCTGCTTCTCAGCTCATTCACGTGTTATGGGCAGGCTTCAGAAGATCTGCTTCCTAACTCCCTCACAGGAGCCTCTTCACAGGGCTCCCTTACAACATGGCAGCTCGCTTTCCCCAGGACGAGCAATCCAAGAGGGAAGCCACAGTGTTTTTATACCCTAATCTCGGATACAACATCCTGCAATTTACCAATGTCTGTTTGTTAGAAGCAAGTCAGTAAGTTCAGCCCACACCCAAGGGGAGATATTACACAAGGGCATGAATCCCAGGAGGCAGGAATTATCAGGGGCCATCTTAGAGGCTGGCTGCCCCAACTCTCATTTCAGCCTTACAACAACCCCATGCTGTAGACAAGGAGAAATAGTCCACCAGTAAAGAGGAAAAGGAGCTCTAGAGAGGGGAGGGCATCTGCCCAGGATCACAGAGAACCAAGTGGTAGATTAGAATTTGAACCTCTATGTCTGTCTGACTTCAGATCTAGTGGTCTTTCTCATCAAGATGCCTTGACGCCTGTCAGATCCACTGCCCCCGGTTAGGAGCTGGAGCAGATTTGAGTTGACTGAGCATCAGGGACGTTGATACTGGCTGATTTGCTGCTTGATTCTTTCTGGCTGTTTCCAGATTCTCAGGGACATAGCTCATAATCATTCTCTTCTATAACAGTCACAACTTCTATTATACTCCTTTTTATTTTTTTAAATAAACCTTTAATTTAGAAGGTTTATTTAAAACCTTCTAAAGAGGTTTTAGAAGGCCAGAGAGTTCCCATATATCCTAACCCAGTTTTCCCTGTTATCAAGATCTCACATTAGTATGGTACATTTGTTGCAATTAATGAACCAACGTTGACACATTATCATTAGCTAAAGCCTATCTTTTATTCAGATTTTCTTATTGCTCCTGTGTAATTGAGCCAGGCACTGGGCTATACATTATTTTATGAATCTCGGACCAATCCTATGATGTTGGCACTATTAATATCTCTTTTTTACAGAAGAGGAAAGTGAGGCACAGAGATTAAGTAACCTGTCAAGATCACAGGGCTGTGCAGAAGCCAAGTGAGCATTTGAACTGTGGTCTCCCTCACCCCCATGTAGTGCCCTCAACTATTTATGCATCTCTTCCTCTCTCTCATCCCCTGACTCCTGCTTCTAGGAAAGGAATTATACACGTAAGCACGAACATCTGGCCCTGCTCGTAAGGCTTAAGTTTATGGGAAAGATAAGAGGATGCCAGGAGACTGTTTCAGTGGCTCCTCCTTTAGCCTCAGCTTTCTCATCTGTGGGCTGATAGGATCAGATTAATGACCCTGGGTCTCTTCCGCATCTGACTTTCTGCAACCCTGTAGGTCTATCTCAGAGCCCTGTCCAAAGGATCTGGGGGCTGCTGGTGGGAAAGTTGGGAAGGAGGTGGGTTCTGCTTCCCAAGCACAGAGTGTCACTGGCATCTGGGAAATGAGCCTGCAGATGGGTCTGATAGATCTGTCATTGTATAAGATTGAACCACCTGGCTGTCCGTGAAGTGAAGACCCCAGGGCTGTCGGCTCTGTATTTGAGCTTATTGCCCTTAACTAGTCCAGGAGCCTTCGGGAATAAGGCCTCTAGGGAAGCCACTCTGAACAATATTTTTCCTGAAACATAAAAGAAACACACTCTTTGAGGAGGACAAGCGCACTGTGCAAAGAATTTGTTCCTATAAAGGGTGACTTGTCAGCATCCCAGAGATAGTGTCTCCAAGTGGGGGAAGAGCATGGGCTTGATAGTCATATAGACCTGCCTCTTGCACACTGGTGACCCTGGACAAGTCTCAATCTCTCTGTGTCTCCATTTCCACATTTGTAATATAGGGAAAATATAAGGATAGCAACCTCATGGAGTTGTTCTTAGGATTAAATGTAATAATTTATGTAAACATTAAACCCAAAATAAATACTTAACAAACAGTAGTTATTTTTAGGATTTGTTTGAATAGTAGACTGATTTTAATTCCAGCTCTAAAAATGATTCTTTTTTTGACTCTGAGGTCTGTTGCCCTATTGGAGTGCCAAGCAGCCAGAAAGTACCAGTTGCTGAGAAGCAGTGCAGCTCTAGGAGACAGGGGGCTTTGCTCTCACATACTGAGGTGGAGGGGGGAGTGTGTTGAGCTTCTCCATTTAGCTCTTTCTCCACCAGCTGCAAAGGAAGCCTGTAGCTTTGGCAGGACAAACCCAGCCCGGTCCTGACTGCCCCAGCCAGCCTGCCTTGGTGCTGTCTGATATTCCCCGGATGGCCCTTGGGCTCTTGAGGGCCACCTCCCCTGTGCAGTGAGGAGGACCGTCCGGAGGGTTCCCCTGCAGGGCACCTCCCAGACCTGGCAAGTGGCTCTGTGTTGGCCTCTTTGGCTCTCCACAGAGAGGCTTGAGTGCTGTGTACCAGCCTGGAGTCCTGGATACTAGACTCAGTGGGGGTGTGTGAGAGCAGGCCCTCCATGACAGTAGGACCGGGTCAGAAGGCGAGGCCTGGCGGCGCCACACAGATGGGTCAACTCCTCTAGCAGGAGGCTCCCATCTGTGCCTCTGAGGCCCCAGGCGCTAGCAGAATAGAGACAAAGGGAGCTCACTGTGCGTTCTTGCAGTGCTGGGAAAGGTGTTTAGACCAGGTCCTTTTTTTTTCTTTTTTCACTGGAAGGCACAGCACCAGAGAGGCTGGACTTGATTTTGATTCCAAGTCCACTGTTGCCTGGGGTTAGAATTGGCTGAGTGTTTCCAAGAGATTTAAGAATGGGGAGGTTCAGGAACATTAGTATATTACTGAGGGTGGCCTGGACATCCATACCTAGGTGGTGCACATGATAAATAGACATTTGTAACACACCCATGAGGCGCTTGTGTATCTGTGTTCAAGAAACCTCTTTTTCAGAGGGAGGTTGGCTGCCAGCCCACTTAGGAGGCTCTAAGCTCACATACAGACCAGGAAATGGGTTTTCCACATCCAAGGAACACTAACCGCGTCTAAGGAGTCATTCCGTGGGCCTGTCCCCCTCTGGACTTAGGAAGGAAGAGGCCTAGACCTGTGGCCTGGCAGCCAAGGCCCCCTAACGGGAGGAGCCCCCAGCGAGGGCTCATTTAGAGAGCCGCTGTCCCCGGCCTTGGTGCTGAGAACTGTTGGTCCTGAGGATTAGGCCATTTCTGAGGCTGGTGTGGGGAAGAGAAGTTGAGGGTGGTGACAGCTGGGGAAGAAGAGGAGGCTGGATTGTGAAATGTTTAATTTAGTCTCTGACTGACAGGAAAAAGCTATTGGTAAATTATTCTATTAAAAAATATATAATTATGACCCTAGCTGACCGTGCGGTTGCCTTGCTTCTGCCCCCAGCCCTTCAGGGAGCCCCGATCTCTGCTACCTCCCCCATTGCTGTTTTACGGTGGAGGTGTCAGCTCATGACACTCAGATTCATGTACTGCCGACCCAACCCAGATCCTTTCTTTGCTGGCCCAGGGTCTTCTTCCCTTCCCTTGGCTCAGAGCGACCCATGTGGTTCATGCCTTTTGGAGTACCCTGTTGCCTATGGTGTGTCCTCACTTTGGGAATGGGGGGAGGGGAAGAGGAAAGCGGGGAAGGTTGACTCCTTGCCACGTTATAGACTTTGTGGCAGTTCTTTTGATGAGGAGGAGGAACCCAAGTGAGGAACTGGAATGAAGCGATTCGGGATGGGAGGTATGTATTTCTGAGCCATGGGATCATTTCTCCTTAATGAAGCCTTTTTATCTCCCAGATCAAACAGGGCCAGAGAGTGCTGGATATCTAGGAATTGCCAGGGGCTCCTAATTTTTCTCTTTTTTTTAAATTTAAAAATTACACAAGAAGAGCTTAGTATAGGAAAGTCAGAAAATACAGATGACCAAAAAGAAGAAAATAATAACAAACACTTAAAATCTTACCAACATCAACAAAACTAAGCATTTTGGAGTAAATTTCTCCAGGCCTTCTGCTATGTATAAAAAATTGTTTAAACAATTTTTTTGAAAAATGGGACCATACAGTACCTATTGTTTCATAATTTGCCCCTTTTTTCATTTAGAAGTATATTAGAAACATCTTTCTGTGGCAATAGTTGTATTTTTGTGCCATCATTTTAAAAGGTCACATGATATTTCATTTTATAAATACAACTATAATTAATTTTATCAATTATTTATAATTAGAAATTAAGTTTGTTTTCAATTTTTTGTTATGCCAGTTGTGCTTCTAGATAAAGTTTCCTTAGGATGAATTCCCAGATGGAACTGTAGGGACTAAAGTTATGTACATTTTAAGGCTTTTGATACCTCTTGCTAAATTATAATTCGGAAAGATTATACCAATTTACCTCCACCACCAGTATTTGAGTGCCCATTTCTGCATGCTCTCGCCAATGGGTTTTTTCCACCTTTACAAATCTGATATGTAGAATGTTATTTTATTTTAATTTACTTTGCTTACTATGTAGGCTGAACATTTTAATATGTTTATTAGCATTTTGTATTTCATTTATGTCTTTACCCAGTCTTTTTTTTTTTGCGGTACGCAGCCTCTCACTGTTGTGGCCTCTCCCGTTGTGGAGCACAGGCTCCGGACGCACAGGCTCAGCGACCATGGCTCACGGGCCCAGCCGCTCCGCGGCATGTGGCATCTTCCCAGACCGGGGCACGAACCCGTGTCCCCTGCATCGGCAGGCGGACTCTCAACCACTGCACCACCAGGGAAGCCCTACAAGGTTCTTTTTATCTCAAGAGTATTAACCTTTATTTTGTTTGATATACAGTTTTCCACTTTATTATTTGCCTTTAGTTTTGTGACATCCTTTGACACAGAAGATTTACATTTTTTAAAGTAGTAAGCATCAATAAGCATCAATATTTATTTTTGGACTGCCTTTTGATGAAGCTTAGAAAGTCTTTTCTACACCTATGTTACATAAACATCCACATAAATGTTCTAGTGTTTTATTTAACATTTAAATCTTTTAACCATCCACAAGTTATTTTTGTGTATAATAAGTATGGTATTTAAAAAAATTTAGTTAACTTGTTATCCCAGCAGTGTTATCGGACAATATGAAATGTCACTTTCATCCTGTGTTTATTTATAATATTACATTTTATACAAGCACTGGCACCCTTAATGAAGCCTCTGTTAGACATTGCAGTTGTTTCTCGCCTTTATAATATGTTCTATCGATCAGTCTATTCTGAAGCCTGATCCACACTTTTAAATTATTGTAGCTTTATAGTACATTTTAATATCTGACAGTGCAAGTTCCCTTTTTTTAATTGTTTTTCTGTATTGATGTTTTTCTTGGCTATGCTCATATGTTTATTCTTTCAGATGAATTTGAGAATCATTATGCTCTTGGGATTTTGATTGGAATGGTGTTAAATTTAGAGATTAACTTGGGAAGATTTACATTGTAAAGTACTACATTTTTCTGTCAATTCATATCTTTCAGTTTGTTTGTTTCCTTTAGTAGAACTAGAGCATAGTTTTCTATTGGTAGATCTTGTATGTTTTTACTAACTTTATTCCTATCATTTTATGTTTTTAATTGACATTGTTATTGGGATTTTTTTTCATCGTATTTTCTAATTGTATATTGTTCATATACAGGAAAGCACTTGGTTTTTATACATTGGTTTTGTAACTGGAAGGGAAACATGCTGTCTTCCAGTTTTTCCTTTGGTGCCAAAGGTGTGTTTGACCTAATTTGAGGCGATTTAATTTCCTTCTGGATCGGGGCCATAGCTCCTCCCAGCCATCCCCTGTGGCCATAGCATAGAGTTTGGGGAAAGAATGGCAGGCACAGTCTGCTCCCTGTCAGCTGCCTCCTAAGGATGGACGTGTCGTGAAACAGATGCCCACCTAGTTCTTTTCCTACTCCAATCCCAGCGATTTGGATGCTGAGAAACAGAGACTTACCAGCCAGTGAAAAATAGGTGCCACATCAAAGCTGAGGCAGGTGGAGAGATCACGAGGGATGTAGCGTGTTTAGATTAAATTTGGTGCCACCCCTGGGAGCTCTCAGGAAACTGTACAAGTGCCATACACTTGGCGTACAGGATGGCTGAAGGCGTGTGAGGTTATCCTCACTGTGGCCCAAAGGCAGGGCTGGATCAACTTCCTTTCTCCCCATGTTAGAGAAACCAGGGTCAGGAAAACTCCAGGATGGTGGTATTGTAGCCATGTGCTCCTTCTAAGAAGGATGGAGATACATTAACCTTCAAAACTTCGGGGCCAAAAAAGAAAAACTGGTTATGGAGACTGTCTTCATTGTTAAGTCTGAAGCAAACACGTTTGGAAAGATGTCGTGGAGAGTGCAGACTAAGGAGTCCCCATCAGGTTTTACACTGTCTACTTTGGTTGAATGAACAGATTCGCTCTGCCATTTCTCTCTGCGTTTTAGCACTTGGGGTTGCCTCCCGGTGATGCACACCCTCTCAACCCTCCCACCGCTCCCTGCCATGGCCACCCCCATTCTTCCTTGCTCCTGGCAGGGGTTGAAAGCTGGAGGAGAAGATGGCCCCAGCAGTACTGCAGAGAGGATCAGCCCAGCAGAGGGACACAGGGCTGGAATAGTTAGGGAGAGACATGGAGGCACAGGCGGAAGCAGCGGGCCCATGGACATGGACATGAACATGGAGGGTTGGAGGGGGGCATGGAGCTTAGAACTCTGTGGTGGCTCTTATTCAGGGCAGGGCCCAAATAAGCCTTGCCTGCATTTCCTGGTGCCTCTCTCTGAGTGTCCTTCCAGTCAAGGTAGGGACATTGCTCTAGTCCTGGTGGTCCTATGAAGGCCACCTCCTTATTATGTAGACTTTTATCAACCAAGTCTTAAAGGTCTGGCCATGTGCCCAGACCTCATCCAAAACAGATCATTCCCTCTATTCCCTTCCTTTTACCACTAGAACCAAATGGAAATCCATGTCCTTTTACATCTTCCATAGAAGGAGACAGCACAGCCTTGGTTGTATTTTATTCCAGCGTTTGCGACCATCTTGTTCCCAGAATGTTCTATTTTACAACTAGGCCAATCTTGTAATATCAAACCATTATCCCATGGCATGACTTAGAGAATGTGGAGAACAGGCAGACACCTTTTTTTGGTAGAGCCCTTTAGGACCTTGAAGGATTATTAAGTTTGCCTTTGAACTTTTGCCAGCACAACCAAGTAAAAATCATACTTGTTAGGTGTGGTGTACACTGCCTTGTACACAGTAAAATGATGTTAGTTGTTTTTATGTTGTTATTTATATCGCCATTCTTAAGTCATGATAGCATAACTGGTTTTCAGTATTGTTTAAGTTAAAATATTAACTGGAGGTGTAGAACTGTTCCAATAAGGATAGAAAGGGCACATATGGCCCTCTCCCTTCCTATGTGAGAGGTAAATGTGGTAAGCCAAAGGTCATCATATGTCATTTGGGATGGGTCTAAAGGCTCACTACCCCCACTGAACTCTAAAATCTTTGAAGGCACGTGTTGTGTCTTAGTCACCTCTGAAACCTCTGTTGTCTAGCATAAGGTTTACTCAATGCATGTTTGTAAAGAAAGGGAGGGAGCAAGGGAGAAGCCTGTGTGGCATCTCAGCATTGGAAGGGACACTAAGATCCCTGTATAGAAACTGCCCTTCTAGCACCTCCACCAACTAGCGATCGTGCCTTGCCTGCTTCCCCTGAACTTCCACCCCCTGGTCTTATGTCTTTCCTTTTGAAGATAGCTCTGATTCCTTACTTCCTTCTGCCAGATCTAGAACTCACTTCAGAACGTCTGTAGGAGACTATGTCAGAGTCATCACGGGTCATTAAAAGTCAAGCATGTTGGCCCTAATCTTGGAGGGTTAAATCAGAATGGTCCTTTCCCAGCACTGCCTCAGGGCCAGAGTCTGCTTCCTGGGTTTGAAGGCTGACACAGCCTCTGAGCCTCTGCTCCAGCGAGTTCCCCTCATTCTCCCCCAGATCAGTGCAGGGGCACATGCTAATCATTTGCCATTACCTCGGGGCCATATAGTATAATGGTCGAGGGTGCAGGCTCTGGAGCCAGAATGCCTGGCTGGTTTGCATCTTGGCCCTGTCCATTAGTTATTTAATCTTTCTCTCTTTCAGTTTCCTCATTTGCAAAGTAGGATTAACACTGCCTCTCCCCCACCTGCAGGGGCTTAAATGAGTTACTTCATATAAAGCACTGACCACAGTGCCTTGCACATAGTAATCACTAAATAAATAGTAGCTATTATTATCCTTATTAAAGTTGTAGCTCTTCTTGCTCATGCTGTAGAGAGAATTTTGTATAAAATTCTGCCTTAGGGCTTCCCTGGTGGCTCAGTGGTTGAGGGTCCGCCTGCCAATGCGGGGGACGTGGGTTTGTGCCCCGGTCCGGGGGGATCCCGCGTGCCGCGGAGTGGCTGGGCCCATGAGCCATGGCCGCTGAGCTTGCGCGCCCAGAGCCTGTGCTCCGCAACGGGAGAGGCCACAACAGTGAGAGGCCCGCGTACCACAAAAAAAAAATTCTGCCTTAGCCCTGCCCAATGTCCTGTGTATATTTCTTGGTGTCTTTGTTTGTCACTCACTAGACCATGAGCACCCTTTGGGGAAGGGTCATTTCTCATTCATTTTTGTTGCCACAGTGCCTGGCATACATCAGGCACTGGAGGAATGTTTGTTTAACAAATGAAAAACCCTGGGTTTCTATTTAGGCTCTGCCACCTACCAGCTGTGAAACTTTGGACAAATCATTTAACTCCTTGGAGCTTGAGTGTTTTCATGTGTAAGAGGGGAATAAAAATATGTATCTCCTGGGTTTTGCAAAGATTAAGGGAGATGATATACGTGAAAGTCTTTGGGAAAAAGGTCCTAGGGGGGGAAAAAGCCTTGTTTGGATAAGGATAATAGAGCTTAAGCTTCCTGAGGGTCGGGATCAAGCTTTGTAATTTATTCCCCTGCATAATCTCCACAGCACCTTACATCTAGTATGAGATTCTGAAGTATTTGACTCCTTAGATGAATGGGTGGTTGGCTGGGTGAATGAGCTGAACTGGATGATTGAGCATGTATAATTGTATTGTCTAGTCTTTCATGTAAATGAGCTCTGTCTCTTCCCAAATGACGTAAGGACCGGGGTCATGCCTCAGAAGGCTGCACCCTTCCTACTGTCGCGTGGGACAGCAGGCTGCCTAGGGGCTGAGTGATTCCCGGTGGTAGGCTGCTGGGGCTGATTTCGGAAGCTCTGGAACCCTCCGCCCCAGCTTTCCACCAGGTGGCAGGGCACTACCTGGCTGAGCACCGTCTCCAGCATCTTCCTCTTTTCTCCACCAGGTGGCGGGGCAGGCTGTGTCTCAGATGCTGCCCTGCCCTCTGGAAGCGGGTCCCCTCCTCCTGGGCCAAGGCCTCCTGGAAAGCCTAACCTGGCTGTAGGTGCCCCTAGAGGTCTCCTGCTTCCCTCCCAGTTTAGGGCCTGTCGATGTCCCTGCTGCCCTGTGGAGGAGGTGGAGGCAGGCTCTTGGTGGCCCTGCTGTCTGAGTCCTGGCCTGTCAGGGAATTTACCTTGTTGCTCATCAGGGTGTTATCTAGGACACAGCCTGCGGGGAGCAGGCCCTCACTGCACGTTAGTGGGATGGAGATTCCCGTGTGGATGGCTGATGGATGCTCCAGCTTGGGAGCCACCCCTCCTGCCCTTTCCAGCCTTCCTTCCTCTTTCCAAACCCCTGCAGGTCTTGGAGGGAAGCTGCTGCTGTCTTGCTGGCCCTCCTCCCCCTTCTGCGTTCGTTCCTCCCTTCACACAAGTAGGAGAACGGCCCGGGGCTGGCTTGCAGAGCCGGATAAATGATGAGTTCTACAGGCCTCTTCTCTGTGGGGAGGTTGTTCAAATCCTGGGCTGCTCCTAGATTCCTGGGGCTTTAGGCCCTAGCTCCTACTCACCCAGGCCCTCTCAGCTCAGGGCCCAGACCAGTGGAGTCCCTTTCTTTTTGTATTCTGTCAACAGCTGCTTCTAGCTCCTTGATTCCACATCCTCCCTTCTAACCCCTCCTCACACAGTCTAGTAGACATGGTGATTGTGGGCCCCGGCTTGGTATTTTGTCGAGGTGGGAAGGCCTGACAGGAGGGTGCCAGTGCCCACCAGGAAACCACAAGACATTTCCCTTAGTCGCCTTGGGGGTCCACACAGCCTCCTCTCCCCTCGATCAAAGCACTGGAAGGACTTGAGAGATCACATGGTCCAGCTCTCCTTTTATAGGTAAGAAAATCGAGGCTCAGAGTTGAAAAAATTTCCAAAGTTACACGACAGGTTGGTGACTGATCTCTGACTAAAAGCTCAGGTCTTCTACGTCTCTGATGAGGCCTTGAGTTACCAGCCTCTCCTTATACGTGTCTCTGCTTCTCTTCACACTGGGTTGCTGACTGTTTTCTTCCAGGCCCACTGCATACACGGTAGCAGCATCTTTGCCGGCTTTTGTTCTGACCTGGTGGGAGGGTGCATTTGGCCACCTGTGGCCTTTGTGGGCTGTGGGCTGTGGAAAGAGGAGTCGGGGACTTGTTCTTCAGGAGGGGGACTCTCGGGGGAGGGGAGTGATCTGTATCCTGAGAGTGCTTGAGTGGGTTTTCTATTCCTCTGTCCAGGAGGAACACTTCTTGGGCCTCTGCCTCAAGCCCAGGGCTGAGCAGGATGTGAGATCAGTGGCAATGGTCTCTGAAGGTACTTGGAATCTAGGGAGCAGGTTGACTCTGAGTAGCTCCCATGACTGCACGATCACTCTGCACCTCCTCTTCCTCTCACCCTGTCCCCATGGGCCATGCAGAAGGGGGCCCCTCACGCACGGTTCCCACATGACTGGCATCTCAGGTCTCCTGCTGTCCCGCAAGGGGGGTTACCTCTTGAAGCAGGGGGCAAAGGAGGATCTACTGACTGAGCCACTGGGGGAGGCTGGGTGCCCTGCACAACCCTGTCTCCTCCCAGGCTTCTTTTTGAGCAGCTCCCATACTCTGCCCATCCATTAGGGATAGAGGGAGGACCGTTCGCCCTCTGCCTGAGCCTGCATGCTCTGAGCGTCCTTTCCTGAGGACTTAGGGAATTTTCTAAATTGCAAGCTTAGATTCTTTTCCTTTTCTGCTTACAGCCCCTCAGTGGCTCTCCTCACCATTTTCCAGGCCCTCCAGGGCCTTTCCAGCCCCTCTCTTGGCATTTCCTCACCATCACTGGACACACGGAACTCCCTTCTCTCCCTCTTTAAGCCACATTCTCTCACTTCTGGACTCTTGCACGTATTGATCCCTTTTTATGAGATCCTCTTCCTCCCCCACCCCAACGTTGCTGGCTAATTCACACCACTCCTTAGAGCCCATCTTAGATGTCCCCCCTCTGGGAAACCTTCCAGCTCCCAAAGAACAGGGTAGGGCCTCTGTTCTTACCTCTCTCGTGGCCCTTGTCAGACTGAGTTGTAGTAGCTTGTTTCCTGATAGACCTCCCTTACCAAAGTGGCATCGTCTCCTTAAGGAAAGGGGCCAGTTTGGGGGGGGCGGGGGTCCGTGTTTCTGTTTTTTAATTACATGGAGGTGCCCTCAGCTCCCACTGCCACATAATAGGTGCTCAGGATAGATTTGTGGAGTGTGGTACAAGCTGACAGGTGTATGAGGAGCAAGCAGGCCTTCCTTGCAGCACTTCCTGCCATTTCTGATCTGGACCCTCTGAGCCTTTAGGTACCTTACTCCTGTGTTTCTGGGCGATGGAGCTCAGTGTGCAGAGGTTCTGTGGGCAGAGACCACTCGTTCATTCAGTAAACATTACTGAGTCCCTCCTGTGTGTCCAACACCGTGCTGACACTGGAACACAACAGTAAATAAGACAAACACGGTCCCTAACCCCATGGAGCTTATATCCTAGTGGAGGAAACCAAATATGAAAATAACACAGTTAAATATTGTGATATGTCCTAGAAAGGAAGTGAATGGGCTGATGACAGAATAAGAGGAGGGCCTGTGCCCACAATACTCTCTCCCCCTGTGGCCAGCACACCTCTTTCTCTGCTGAGGCCTTAAGCCCCATATTCCCACCTCTGCTGGGTTGACTTCGGAGTTACATTCTGGCCTCTGTAAAAGTGGTACTAATGAGTCCTCCTAGGAACTTTTCCTTTTAGCAGTGAGTGCATCTGGGATGGAGGGCTCTCCAGGGTGGGAAGGAGATGTGTCTGGGCAGAAAAAGGGACGCCTTGCTTTGCTGCAGCTGGGGAGGCCTTCAGGAGGGCCCAGATTCATCACCAGGAGTGTCGGAGTCCTTCTATCTGAGGTCTGGAGATGTTCGCTTCCTGGTGACATAGTGGAGCATCAGCAGGACCGGCGTGGATGGCATGAAAACCATCGCCTCCTGTGGCAGGTGCCAGCTCTGTCCAGGAGGACCACGTCACTCTGCTCCTTGGCCTGGTCTGGGCAACGTGGTGCCCTCCGGCTCTGCTGGCAGCTGTGCGGGGCTGGGCTGCTTTCTCCTCTGAATAGCTGTTTGCCTTCTTGGAAGGCTTTGTTTTGGGTGAACTCATGTTGAAAGAGTTGGGGTGTCCCTCCAGGGTGCTCTCCCCTGACCCAACCTGGAACATAGGGAGCTGTCTAGCTGCTCCTGTCTCCCCGACCCAGTTCCCCTCCGGGTCACTCATACTGGCTCTTGGAGGTCTTAGAGGGGAGCATTGCCAACTGGTATCCAGAGCAAGGGGGGTTGGCTTTGTGGAGCTGGGTGGAGAGGTTGGATGGCCAACCTGACCCTGTGGGGTTAACAGGATGGTGGCAGGTTCCTGCCCTGGACAGCATAGTGTCTAGTGTTGTAACTCCCTTGCATCAAGACACCTTTGTTTCTCCTTCAACTGGGACAGTGGATTCCAGCTGCAGGTTAGGGGCTCCTGCTGGCCTGAGACTAGAAACTCCACTCTGTCCCAGGGAGACACAGTGGCATCTCCTGACATCCAGCCACAAACCATCCCTCCTGGCAGAAGCTTGGTCTCTATTGGCTCAGGGTGGATGGGCTGTGCTTTGGGGTGGGGGCCACGGGTAGTGTTGGGAAAGGCCCAGCCCCATCCCTGGACTGGAGGGGACCCAGCCAATTCATGAACTTCAGAGATGAATGGAGTGGGGGGCTGAGAAAAAGAGGCCCATGAACTTTGGGAACCCATCTGATTAAAGGGTCTAGCTCCAGACTCCTTTGTTCTTTGGGCCCGTCCACAGAGGCCTGTGCCGACAGACCTGGTCTGCACTCCCCGAGCTTGCATGTGACAATGTTTGTGCTTAAGAGAAAGGGCATGTTTATGGCAGTGTTGGAAACGTGTGTTTGGGAGCGCATGTGCTCATGATTATGTGTCTTAGCCTCAGGGGGGTTTGTGTCTCTTGAGGCTCCGACTGCCTCTGTGAATAAGACCCAGGCTGGGATGTGTGTTTATAAAATAGTCTGCCATTCTGGTGTGGGCACCCACGTGTGTGCGTGTGTATGTGTTTCTGTGTGTGACTAACCACAGGTTCTCTCTAGAGCTACTTCTCTAGGCCAGGAAGGGCGTACACAGTAGAGTCGCAAGAGAGTAGGGTACACATCGGAGGGCTAGGCTGGGAGCTAGAGCTTCTTACTTTCCATGGCCTTTTCCTTGCTCTGCTTTTCTCCCCCCCCCCCACCTTTCTGTTCTCTCACCCCAGTCTTGTCCTGGAGGTATATGGGGGAAGAGAAGACCCTAAAAAGGCTTTGTGACCAATGGTCCTGCCAAATTTGGGGGCCAGGCGTGGCTGGGCTTGTCCGAGAATCAGAGAAGTGAAAAACTGGGCAGCACAGAGAGAGAGATGTTATAGTTCCTGGAACAGAGCTCCCTTTTTTTCCCCTCTTGTTCTTTTTACCTGGCTTGGAAATAATAGGTCTTCAATCTGAGATTAGGAGAAAAGGAAACATCCAGAAAAGGAACCAGTTTGAACAAAGACAAGTTGTTGGACGTGAACAACGCCCCGTGCCCCACTGGGCGCAGTGTTCTTACCTAGATGTGGTTCTGCATGCTGGGGTGGGGGAGCGGCAGGGTGCAGTGGGGAGAGCCAAGTTCACCTTCACCACCAGGCCTAGGTGGGAGCAGGACAGCAACCGAGGTATAAGGGGGCTCTGGAGTCAGGCTGACCAGAGTCCAAGCCTGCCTCTGTTATTTATGATTCAAACTTCGCCTGAGTCTCGGTTTCCTCTTCTATAATCTATACGGTGGTTTGGGGACCAAGTGAGAAAATACATATACAGTGTTGGGCACAGTGCCTGGCAATGGTGAACATAAATGGCACTTATACGTATAGGGCTTAGTTCTTTCTGTGTGTCAGCATCATAGGGGTGAAGGTAAGGAGGATTTGTAAGGACATAGGTCTTAGCTGTCTGCAGAAGTAACCCTCTTTATCAAAAGAGCCCAGCAGGGCTTCCCTGGTGGCGCAGTGGTTGAGAGTTCGCCTGCCGATGCAGGGGACACAGGTTCGTGCCCCTGTCTGGGAAGATCCCACATGCCGCGGAGCGGCTGGGCCCGTGAGCCATGGCCGCTGAGCCTGCGCGTCCGGAGCCTGTGCTCCGCAACGGGAGAGGCCACGACAGTGAGAGGCCCGCGTACCGAAAAAAAAAAAAAAAAAAAAAAAAAAGCCCAGCAGAAATGCCAACCTGGTTAAGACGGGGATGGGTTTGCCCGTGGAGGCGGTGCCCATCCTTTACTTGTACACACAAGCACCTGTGTGGGCACATGTCATGTGCAAGTGCATTGTGGGGCTTAGGAAGCAATGAGAAAACATGTTGCGCCAGCCCAGCAAAGGCTCTGAAGGTGGAAAAGCACTGCTATAGATAAGGAGGGAAGGTACCCATGTTTTTATTTATTTTTTTAACTTAATTAAAAAAAAATTTTTTTTACTGAGGCATAGTTAATTTACAATACTGTGTTCATTTCTTGTGTATAGCCAAGTGATTCAGTTATATATATATATATATATATATATATACTTTTTCACATTCTTTTCCATTACAGGTTACTACAAGATATTGAGTAGAGTTCCCTGTGCTATACAGTAGGCCCTTGTTGTTTACCTAATATATATATAGTAGTGTGTATCTGTTAATCCCAAATTCCTAATTTATCTCCCCCCTCTCCCACCGTGTTTTTTTTTTTTTTTTTTTTTTTTTTTTTTTTTTTTTTTTTTGCGGTACGCAGGCCTCTCACTGTTGTGGCCTCTCCCATTGCGGAGCACAGGCTCCGGACGCACAAGCGGCCACGGCTCACGGGCCCAGCCGCTCCGCAGCATGTGGGATCCTTCCGGACCAGGGCACGAACCCGCGTCCCCTGCATCGGCAGGCGGACTCCCAACCACTGCGCCACCAGGGAAGCCCTCCCACCGTGTTTTTAAAGTAAGAATATGGCCTAAGAATATCTCCAGACTACCCTGGGCAGCGGCTGTATGTGTATCATGCCACGTTTAGGGGTGTTGAGGGGTCTAATTCACGGAGGACTTTGTGCTTATCTAGAAACAGTTGGTTCTTTTGTTCATTTATTCACCATTCATTCAGTCATTTGATAGTTACTGAGCACGTAGTGTACGTGTCACGTCAGTCATGGGAGGCTTGGGCCTAGAGAGAAAGAAACTGTTGCGACTGAACCTGGAGAAGAGAAAACTGAGGTGGAGCCCAAACACACCCTTCAAGTCTAGAGAGGGCTCCGTCTTGCCTGTGAACCAGAGAAGTTGTACGTTTAAACCGCAGCAGGAAGGATTCAGGCTAGATTTGAATTCAACAAATACTTGGCACTGATGATTAAAAAAAAAAAAATTTAAAAGGCTTCCAGACATGGTTAAGCATGGTCAGAAGCCCCTATTTTTGGGATCCAGCCTGCCTGGGGCAAGCGGTGGAGTAGGTGACCTCTTGAGGACCCCTCCACACCCGGGCGTCTAGAATATTCCAATGGCTTGCATGCTGATTTACTCTAAGACCTTGGGCAGATGACTAAGCACTAATGAGCCTCAGTTTCCCTCTCTTTTAAATCGTGACAAGAGTGTTTCCTTTTAGCTCCTTCCCTGCCTTCCAGGGCTTGGGAAGGGCGAGGAGCCCATCTCTACAAGGTTGCTTTGATTTCTGAAGAAAAAAGAGGTCCCTATCTTTTACCTCCAGGGAGTTCCTGTGAAGATCATGTGTGCTGACTTCCCTGGCTACACCCTCACCCCACCCCCAGTCTATGTGCTTCCTTCACTGCTCAGGATCCCCAAAGCATAATCTGGGGGTGACTCTCCATTTCCCCCAAAACTGTGTGCCCTGTAGGAGCTGATTCTCCTGGAGATCCCAAGTGACTTCCCTCCCCCATTTCTTGCCGGTGCCATTACCCCTGCCTAGAATGCTCTCCTCAACCTTCTCCCAGTGTATCTCATTCTGTCCTCACTGGTTCAAGCCTGCTGGTTTCTGGCCAGCCCATCTCCCATTGGAGGCTCAGTTTCCTCCCCACTCTGTCCTCCATATCTTGCCTCTAGCATCATGTTCCTCTTTCTATGCTCGCTTTAGCATATCCCTAACTCAGTGTCTGCCACGTGGTCTGCCATAGGGGCTTAGTAGCATTGGTGGAAGGAAGGACTGTCAGGGGCTAGTCTTGGGAGTAACAGGAGCTTGAGGGAACGTGGAGACGGGGAAAGGATTCTGGGGGATCAAGGACTAGTTCTTGGGGCCAGAGAGACAGCTAGATTGGGAGAGGCCTGCTGGTGGCCCTTGTTGCCAGTACCTCCTGCCATCTGGCCATCCGTCTGTCCAGTGACTTATTGTTTTTTGGATTGGTCAGGAAAGCGAGAGCTTTGGTGAGGAGCACGCACTTTGGGAGGCCAAGGGATGTTTGTTTAGGGCTGCCTTGGCCCCCAGTCATCCTGGGGACCAGGTTGGATGGGTTTGTGTGTTCCCAGGCCAGTGCTAAGGTTAGAACAGAGGCCATTGCACGGGTTTCCTGGAACTGGACTGAACTGCCAAGAAAAGAGCTCCTCTTTTAGGAGCTGGAGATGGCCTGGTATCAGCTGCTTTTTGGCTTTACCAACACCACCCCCCCCTTCACTTCCAGTTCTCATTCTCAGAAGGAACCAGGGGGCCATCCTCAATCTAGAAACTGAGCTGGTGATAACATAACAGGAATGGCTTGGCAGGGCCTTCTGGAGGGGGTCTTATTTACAAAAACCTCCCTTCCCTGGTCAGCCTCCCATTAGGAGCTCCCCAAAGGAGGGAGGGACCTGCAGCATCTGACCAGATGTTGAGGTCACAGAGGGAGTCCAGCCCCATGCTGAGCATCCCCTTCTGGGTCACTGTCCCTGGGCTGGTGGGAGAGGGAGGGCCTGGCCTTGGGGAGTGTCTTATCTTCTGGCTGCAGGAGCCTAAGACCATGGCTTCCACATGTGTCTAAACAGGCTTCATAGTCCTTTGGAGCGATGTGTCACACGCAGGGCTGGAGCCTGCGTCCTGGTAGGAGGGGAGGGGGCAGGTGCTGGGGTGAGGAGTGCTGGGATTCTCAGGGAGACCAGGCAGGAGAGGTTCAACCCAGGGAGAGGAAGCCTGCAGGAAGCTAGGTCACAGCAGATGCACTAATACAGTAGGGCAGGTGAGGGCACCGGCCAGGGCTCCCCCGTCCCCCGACCACAGACCCACCCGGGCCTCCCCACGAGCAAGGCCTAGAACTGTAAACAGCCTGAGTCAGAGCTGGGAAGCAGTTTATGAGCACGTTGGTTCTGTCATTAGCTGTAATAGTAGCATCTCACCCCGATGCTGGTGCCTTTCATCCAAGCCTCTCGAAGAACTTGAGAGAACAGCAAAGGGTTCTATTATCCCCATATTACTAATGGAGAAACCAAGGCCCAGATGATCCTAGCAACTTGTTCCAGGTTCGTGGAGGAGCTGGGAAGGGGCAGGTTCTGTCCAACTTAGGAAGTACGTTCTGGGTTCTTAGGTATCCACTTGTTTATTCTCTCTTCCATAAGTTGCCGACATTGAGCAGATAACAACGGTAACAAAAGTTACTGTGAACCAGAGGATGTAGGTGCTAGTATTATTTCTGTTTACAGATGAGGAAACTGAGTCACAGAGAAGTTAGGTAACTTTCAGGTCGGACAGCTGGGAAGTGATAGCGTCAGAATTCAAACCCCAGCAGTCTGGTGCCAGAGTTTTAACCTCAAAATTATATTAGCATTCTGGACCACACCTAGGACCGATGCTCTGTGCCAAGGCAGAACTCCAACCTAAGCCCTGAGGAGAGGGAAGCCCCTGTCCCCTCTCTTCCTCCTTGGGGGAAATAGATCTGGGGAATGACGTCCCAAAAGCCTTGGCCTGGACCTTGGTTAGAGGGGTGCCGGGGAGAGATTCCTGATTTGGCATAATTTCTGGTATATCGGAGCCTGGGATCCAGGGAAAGGGGTGCAGCATCACCAACCCCTACTCCCTTTTTCCTCTATGCCAGCTGTCCAGGAGCTTGGGTGGGGTGGGGGATTCTGGAGCTACCTGGGGCGGTGGCTAGCATAGTCAGTGTGTTCTTCATGAGAGCCTGCCACCCCCATTTCCAAGACAGGGAAGAAGTCTTTGTCCCTGTCCCCAAGCCGACACCCTCTCCTCTACAATGCCCACCTTACTCTCAGTGACGTGCATGGCCCAAGCATAGCCACAGATGGCTTCTTGTCCTGGCTTCCCAAAGGCCCAGAGACCCCTGGTCTGCCCTGCAACATTTCTGGGCATGGGATGACAGCCAGGTAAAAGCCAGCCTGGGGATCTGGTTCTGCCGTAGCTTGCTCTGGGGCCTGGGCCAAGTCACTATGCCCTCTGATGGGCCTCGGTTTCCTCACCTGTGAGATGAGAATGATAATCCAGTGCTGAGATCTTCCCCAGCACTCAGTTCTGTGCCTGGTTCCATGGTTCTTGGATGCCTAGAAGGGAGAGATGACTGGGTATCACAGACCTGAGTGGTGGGTGGGTGGGTGTGGGTAGGAGGGGGGACAGGAAATACTGGGAAATTGTGCTAGGCAAGGCCACTGGCCGTTTCTATTACGTGCTTCTATTTCAGCTATTTGTAACTTTCTGAAAAGTTCATGGTTTGGGGATCTTTATTCTTTTGGTCACATTTCCCATGTTTGGTCATGGTCTGGAGCAACAGTTTTTGGAAAGATAGAGTAAAAACCCCTTCAGCTGTTGGTAAGCATTGCAGACACCCACAAAAGATACTCTTTTTCCATTTAGAAGAAACAACAACATCGTTATGTTTTCTGTTTCAGCTCAAATAACTCCCAAAAGACTCTAAAGACTTCAGACTTGGCCAGTAATTAATCCTTAATGAAGGGGACCGTACAGTATGTGCTCTGCAAAGTTTGAAAAAAAGAGGTTTCAAATTCAGAAAATCATCGATGCTTGAAAAAGCTCTGCATTCTTTCCCTGCGTGCTAGACCTCACCTCTCAAGAGCAGTCCCTGCTAAGAAAGCCAGGGTAGACCCCCAGTCTCAAATTGTAGCTCACGTGGGGTGATTCAGGAGCGAGGTGGCCACGCCTTCTGCCTAAAGATGCTGTTTCCTTTGCCACCCTAGGTGGCCTTTGCCTATTTCGCAGGCTGAGGGGCTGAGCCTGAGCAAAGTTGGAGTCAGGCATACACTGCTCTGTAAGGTGAAGTGAACCTGTCTTTGGAAAGCTTATGTTTAAAGTCCTTGTCCCAGGAAACCTCCAGGCGACACCTTATAGTTTTGAGCAGCCACTGATTCTGGAGTCCCAGGACCCACCAGGGGTCTGAATAGAGAGGACTGCGTCCTGAGGCATGAAGTGGTGATGGCTCAAGTGTCCAGAGGAAATGAGGGGCTCTCCCTTGGCTGAGCAAGGGAACCCTCCCCCATCAGGCCACACTCCCTGGGCTACATCCCTCAGAACCCATTGTCTGGGGGCTCTCTTCTCTCATCTTCCCCCTCTCCCAAATCCCTCTTGGCTTCTTTCAAGCTCTCAATCCTGCTCGCTTCAACCTGGAAAAGGACATTCCATCCTTCAATTGCTTCTCCTCCCTCTGACATCTGCATATCAACACTGGCAGCTCTGGACAGTGACAGCCTCAATGCCAGGAAACAGGCCCAATTCACCTTGCAGATCAAGACAGAGATTGGAGCTGGGTGTGCTGGGCGGGGCTGGAGTGGGGTGGGGGAAATGTGTCAGTGCGGAGAGACCTTTGGAAGCCTGATGGCCGAGATCTAAGTCAACCTGATCCACTCACTCCCTGCTTCGTACATGGCAGACCTCCCTTCTTCTTGGTGTCCTTACCTGAATAGCAAGTGAACAGGGCTACATCCTCTCCAACGCCCCTTTCAGGGCCAGGGATCTGACTTGACCTTGTGTTCTCAGGACTCTTTATGTGAATGTGCACATATGTACACACATATTTACACACACACACACACACACACACACACACACACAATGGTGACCAGCTAGTTCCCATCTCCCCGGAACAAGAGAATAAACTGATTCTGGGGTGGACCAAAGCCAGACATCAGGAATCACTTGGACAACCATGAGACTCGTGCAGCCAGGGATAGGAGACCAAGAGAGATATGCAGGCAGGGGCGTGGACAGAAAGACCTTGAGAAGGCCCTGCCAGCTGGAAGGGTGGTTGCAGCCAGGGATAGGAGACCAAGAGAGATATGCAGGCAGGGGCATGGACAGAAAGACCTTACGGCCCTGCCAGCTGGAAGGGTGGAGGATGGACCCTGAACTTGCCTACCAGTCAATGCCAGGATGTCACTTTCTCCCATCTGGTTCCACATCTGGAATCAGCCAGGTGCCCATTTCAAAGTGCTGACGAGGCCACCTTAACTGCCTCAAGGAGAAGGCCTTTGGTGGCACTGTCTTCCAGACCCTGTCATCTTCTCCAGATGGTAGCCCGTGTTTCAGCTGTGCTTCCCTGGGCACACCCAACTGTACCATGAAGCTGGGGAGGGGTTGGGGGCAGGTGCCTGGAGTGGGCCTTGCCTTAGACCAATTTCTGGCACTGGAACCCACAGTACATTTAAATTTCTTGCTGGGCAGCTGGTGGCCTCCCAGCCCTCCTTGCCCTCCTTCCCTCCTTGCCTCGTCACCTCATCTTCCTACCGATTGGGATTTCGACACTTACTGCCCAGCTGCTTTAGCTTTTCCATCTGACAGTCACATAACCACTGCTCCCAGTTTATGGCCCTTGCCTGGTGAAAGCGGAGTGCGTGTACGTCAGGAGAGGCCACTCTTCTCTCCTTCTCCATCCCTGGGACCCAGCTCTGGACCATCCAGACCCCCAGATCTTTTTCCTCAGCTTCAAAGAGGAAGAAGCAGGAACCAGCAACCCAACACCTTTGGGAAGCCCATGATGAGGACCATGGAGGATGCTGGGGAGGCAACAGCTGGGTCCTGCCCTCAAGGAGCTTAGACTCTTGAGGGTGGGAGGGGGCCCTGTGAGGTCTGAGAGCCCTGAGAGGGAAGTCACAGTCATGTACTTCACGAATGGTGCTACCTGGAAGTGCAGAAAGTCAGAGAAGGGAGAGAGCACTGTGAGTTGGGTGTCAGGAAAGGCTTCCTGGAGGAGGTGCTAACTGGTCAGAACAAGGACGGCCCAGAGCCGATAACCTGACTTCTTCAGGTCCTCAGTCACTGCAGGATGTGTTGGGGGAAGGACGACTAGACAGCTTCCAGGGTCGACCGTGATTCCCACGAGCTGGAGAGAGAGAAATGGACAGAGAGGGCGCCGTGGATGGGGTGGAGGTGCTGCTGAGAGGCACACATTTGTTTCTTGCTCTTCGTGGTTCGGGCTCTCTTCCTCAGCCTCCAGAGCCAGCCCCGCAGTGGGGTCCAGCCTTCCTCTGTCTCAACATCTGCTTCCTCCTTCGGTGCACCTTTGCAGAGCTTTCACCTGCATGCTCATGTGTGGTAGGCAGGTAGACAGATGGCAGAGATGAAGAAACCGTGTGTTGGGGCATTTGAGTGGCTTGTCCCCAGGCTGCCTGTGGCTGGGTGCTGACCCACGGTACCCCCCCACCACTTGCGCTGCAGAGCACCCCTGCTACACCACCTGGTCCGAAACATGCGCTGAGCTCCTGCTCTGTGCACAGCCCGGCACAGTCCTTGCTGCCCTCAAGGAGCATCTAGTAGGTATCCACTTGCTTATATTCTATCTCATTGAAAAAAGGCATGTGAGAAGGTGCCAGGTTGTAAATCTCCTAAGAGACAATTCTGACAGACATGAAACAGTTAAAAGTAGTTGCAGGCACATGTGGTAAGGGCCAAAGTGAGCAGCACAGCCCCTCCCATGACTCCCCGTTGCCCACAGGCCTCGGCCCCAGCGTCCTAGTTCAGTTCACGCAACCTTTCCAGATCTTGCTCCTGACAAACCTCTCTAGCCTCAGCTTTCACCGGTCCTCCTCACGGTCCATGCTTAACCCTACTGAGCTCACTGCACTTTCCAAATCCATCGCCCTCTTCCTCCCCTCATGCTGTTCCTACTGTTTGCAACACCTCTCCCTCCCTTCACCGTGCTAACTCCTATTCAGCTTTCAGATGCCCATTTGTAAATCACCTCCTCTGAGAAGCCTTCCCTGATCTTCAGTGCTAGTCTTGCCTCTGGGCTCCCATGGTACCCTGTGAGTAGGTAGTCTGAGCCCAGCACTTGTACACCCTCTTGTAACTGCCTTTTGCTTATTTGGTTCCCTCCAGGCTGTAAGCTCTTTGAGGGCAGGAGAACTGCCTTCTTCCGCATTTCCTCCCTGCTGCCCAGCATGGTGCCTATCTTGTAGGGTGCCAAACACATCGTTTGAACAGAAGTGAGTTGAGCTGGTGAATGTAAGAAGGAGGGTGATGACAGTCACCATTGGGCAAGTCAGGGAGATGGTGCTCTGTAGAGAAGGTAGAACTTGGGCTTGGACTGGAAGGGGAATGAATAGAATAATACGAATAGCTAATGTTTACTCAGTGCCAGGCTCCGTTCCAAGTGCTTTCTAATTTTATCCTTACAAAAACCCTATGAGGTGGGCATTATCACTCTCCCAATTTTGCAGATGAGTGGAATGTAAAAGGAGAATAATAATGAGTTGGTAGAGACGAAAAGACATTTAGTGCTTAGAAAACTGCGAGAGTAAAGATACAGAGGGACTTGGCAGGATACACGTGGGGACCTTTTCGGAGAGTAGCTGGAGTGGAGGGCTTGGTTCAGGAGCCATGGGAGTGAGGATTGATGAGGTCCAGGGGAGCTAAATCACAAGGAATCTTTACATCTGGGCTGAGAAGTTTGTCTTGATTTAGGCGTTGGGAAGCCATTGCCGCTTTCTCAGCAGGACATTGGTGGGGTCGGATTTGGCCATGATGTTGATGAATGAATTAGGAGGAAGAAAACAGGCAAGATGGCCAGAAGGAGGGTGTTGGCATAACTCCCCTCCCTCCCTGTTCCTCCAGCCATTTTCATCCTTCCCTCTCATCACTGCCCACGACGGCGCTGACATGGTGGCCCAGGGACCCCAGGGCTGGACAGCAGCTGCAGGTCTCCTGGGGCCCCAGCCAGCTCCTCTCTGGCTTGGCTGAGGCTGGCTGCTCAGGGCTGTGACCATGACCTGGGCTGGGCTGGATTTCTCCTCCACCGTCACTTTTGCTAATGAGAAGCAGTTGTGCTTGCCTCGAACACATAAGAGGTGGACAGAGAGAACCCTGGGTGGCCCCTTCCTTGCTTCTGTGTGCCTTCCAGCCTCCCTGGGTCTCCTTCCTCACCAGCTTCCAGCCACCACCTCCCCTTCTCTCCTGCTGGACGACTGTCCAGGTAGACTTACCTGACCTCAACTCTGCCTATTCTTTCTGGCTCCCTTTGGGTTTCCAGGGCAGGAAGGCTGCCTGGGGTGGGTTGGGGGTTCGCCAAGTGCCTGCAAGCCCATTGCTGGGGTCCTTCTCACAGCCTCCTCCTGCTCTCTACACCTTTTTCTTCTCTTTCTCCCTACTGTCAGGTAAAGGGCTGGGGCCACAGGGACGCTGAGGTCCTGGTTCTCGTGTGATTTTTCTCTTTCACTCTTCCTTTCTGTGTGTTTCCCTCTCCACCTCAGCTTCTCAAGGGCCCAAGGCCCTCCTTAGCTGAATAGGACAGGTCCTGTCCTCTTCTCACCATGTAGCCAAATCCCTCTTATCTTCTGAGACCCCATATCCTCCAGAAAGCCTGCTGTGACCACCGCACCTTGTCATTGTTCCAGAAAAGCTGGTTGGGCCCAGGCCCGATGCCCCCAGGTAGCAAGGCAGCCCAGCCCTGATATCCTGGCTTTGAGTCTTTGTGGCTTGTCTGGCTGGTTCTCTCAGGATAGGGGGTTGGGGGCGGAGTGCAGATGGAAGTGGGGACAGTGGAGAGGGGAGGAGTAGACATTCATTCTAGTGTTTTCCCTGCTGGAAGCATCCAGAATACCTAGTTTCAGGAAGGCCAGGGAAAGAGGCCCAGAGTTGTTCTCTGGCTCACTTCTTCTAGCGCTTCCCAGACTCAGGCACCCCCTTCCCCTAGATCCATTAACCCTTAAACCTCAGTCACAAAGGCTCTTTGTGGCCACATCCAGGGCTTTGAGCTTTCAGTAGCTCTCTCTGCAGGGTGGGAGATACACCTCCCTGCTCAGCCCTCTGCTCTTCCCAAGCTCAGGCGCTGCGAGGGCCCAGGGGTAAGTGCTGGTCCAGACTCTCTCCCCACTTGTCTCCTCCCCCAGAAAGTGTGTCAGAGGCCACTGGGACTCTCAAGGACTTGCTCTTTCTTCTCTTTTTTGAGGCCTTTTTTTTTTTATGGCGATACCGTTGATGGCGCACATATTCCAGAGTAATATGTTCAAGATTAGGCCGTACAATGAGGTTATGACTCCCGCCTGTGCGGCCCCCACCCAGGGGAGCTTGCCCTACATCTGGCCGGCGTGCGTCTGGCTCAGGCGAACAGCTGGCCAGATGTTGCATCCCTGTCAACCCAGGCCTGCAGCCTTGTCTGCTAGGGGCTGGAGCCGCACGCACACATACACGCTCACACACAGACACATGCACGCACACACGCACCCTCACACACAGACACATGCACACATAGCCCACCCCACCCCCTCCATTTGGAGCACTGAAGCACTGAGGTCATCTGGCTCTCCACGGGGAACTCGGCCTTGGTGCGATTATTCCTCCCCTCCAGCACCGTGGTTGGGCAGGCCGGCCTTTGGGACACATCTGCAGGAGTATGTAAATATCAGGTTCCCTGCTTCTAGCCCAGACAGGCTGGTGGGACGGACCCACTTGAAACCAGGCTCTGAGTCTGGAGCCTACCCCCACCCCACCCAGGGGCCAGCTGTTCATAACAAGTTTCTTGTGCACTTGTTTTGAGATGCTCCGGGCCTTAAGCTCTCCCGTCTCATGCTGAGACTCCCCTCTGTACCCTTCGGCTGCCCACCCACCCCCATCCCACCTTGTCTCATCTTCCTTGTTTCCGCCTTTTGTAATCCACAGCATGTGCAGTTTAAAGGTGCAGAGGCTGAGCTCTGGACCCTCAGATAATTGAGAGGTGACCTGCCAAATCTGTTTGCCCATTGGTGTTGGCAGAGGCCGGGCAGGGGGATGGAGGAGGGAAAGGAAACTGACATTTATTGGGTGCCAGCAATGTGTCAGGCACTGAGCTAGGTGCTTCAAATATATTATCTTGGTTAATCCTTGCAACCATCCTGCAAGGTAGTTATTATTATCTTTGTTTTACACATGAGGAAAGCATGGCTCAGAAAGGTTAAATCTCTTGCCCAAGGTCACATGGCCGGGAAGAGGCAGAGCCAGAATTCTAAACCTAGTCCATTTGACTACAAATCTTATGCCCTTATACCGTGCTGTCTCCCCGACAACTTTGCTGGTGAATGAATGCCTTTAGGCATCTGCAGGTCCTCCTTCCTGGCCACTGTGTTCTCTGGATCTTCCAGAGCTGAGACCCTGAGGCTGTGAGCTTTGGCCTTCCTGCCAGGCCAGGCAGGACTGCTGGGATAAGCCGGGGGGAGGGTGTGCACAAAGGGGATGCTGGGCTGAGGTTGCAGTGTTGTAACCAGTGGATTTTCTGCATGGTTGGTCAAGGGCACGGTGACTGAGATCTCCGAAACAGAATTAAGAGTTGAGAAAACTGGGTGGTGTAGGATAAAAGGCAGGCAGATTGGCCAAGGAGGCATCTGTGGGGAACTTGGGAGCTTTCCACGGCTATGGGGCAGAAGGAACCTCATGAAAGAGAAAGAAGGGAGCCACAGAGCCCAGGCTGCTATTGTCGCCTTATCATCCATCAACTGTCCAAGGGGCTCCCAGCAGATGGCACATTCCAGTGGCACTCCCGGGACCCCTCTTCCTGACCACAGAATGTGACATCATAGACAGGCAGCAAGGGGTGGACAGGCACCCTCCAGCCTGACCATGACTGACTAGGTCCCCATGGCAGCTCTAGTACTTGGCCCCTCCCTAGGCTTATAGAGCAGGAACATGGCCTCATCCCTACCTCACCTGATCCCAATACACAGACGTAGGCACACACACACAAACTCCTTCCCTACCCACAGGCACATACAAATACTGTTCTGTGTCTTTGCCTCGTACAAAACTGTCATTGTGGAGATGCAACTGAAGCACAAAGAAGGTAAGTGACTTGTCCAAGGTCACATAGCCGGCAAATGTGTATTTTATCCTTCTCAGTCTGCATCCAGACCTTGGCCCACCATAAGGAGGCAGCATGTGACAGTGGGAACAGCACCGGTTGGGGGAGTCATCCAGACTAGATTGAAAGCCCAGCTCTACCTCTTCTCTGTGCTGTGACTCATCATCTTGAACCCACCGTTTCTGCTTCAGTGAAATTCCAAGCTTCCAGTGAGGATTAGAGACAATGTAGCAGGTGCTCAATAAATAGGAGCTGTGGCTGGCAGCTGCAGCCAGGACACTGGCTATGCTAGTAGTGGAGCGCAGCTAGGATGCTGGCTGGGATGGGCACTGAGATCCTGGGCTGGAATGGTGGCAGTGATCAAAGTGATGGTGACAATGATTTGGGAAGTGAACGCTGTTTGGGGGACAGAAGTGGTCCATTCAGGTTAGTTCTCTCAGGAAATTCAGAGAGGAACTTCTTTCCTACCACTGGAAAAAAGGGCTCCATATGTGAAAGCCCTGAGGTTGGATGTGATCAGATGTCAGGTGCAGTGAGACTGTGTGGACCCTGGTTCAGTTCTGTCTGTGGAGAGTTTTTCCCCGGGAAGGGAGGCAGCTGTGAGTCTAGGCATCTGCAGGAGGAATGGTCAGCCTGGGGATGGCCAAGACTACCCCTTTCTTGGTTCCCCGGGAAAGAGCAGGTCACAGCACAGCCTTAGGACCGGCACCTTTTTAAAGAGGTGGGACTGGGAAGGTGCTCTTAGGTTTCAGTTCAAGGAGAGACTTTAGCTCTCTCAGCGTCAGGAATTGTCTACTTTAGAAGAAGCTAAATGTTCTCCAGATGGCACATCATACCCCTGGGTGTGGGGGGAGTCTTAGAGCCTCTAGTGCTGCATTTCAGTTTCCCAGGGATGGGCAAACCATCCAGCTCTCCCCTGGAGTGGGTCAGGAAGGTCCAGCCAGTCAGGGATGGGCCAGTGTTGACCATCTGTGTCCCTGCCATTGGGAGTTTGTTCTCTGCTATGTGGCTCACTCCAGCTGACCTTTTGGGGGGCAAGTTAGAAGTGTTGAAACAGCCTGGCTCAAAGGTGGCTCTATCCTGGGGAGCCAGAAATTCTTTTTCTACTAATAGTCCTTTGAAATAATCCTTTTAATCAGGTTTCCCCTAGGAAGAGTCTGGGACACCACTCTCAACACATTTGCACTGGTCTCTTTGTCACAGATGGGCCAGTCCTAGCAGCAATTTACAATTTAGACAGAGGCAGGAGCCATGCAGAGAATATAGCAATTCTAGCTGTCCTTTGGGAGACCTTACCCCCTGACCAGCCCCCTGCCCTGGCTTTGAAGGTGTCTGTTACTTCCTTTTTGTTAGTCTCCAAAACCAAAGTGGGCAGGGCTTGTGTAGAGGAAGCTGGTGAATATGAACGCCTACCTGTGGCCAGATACCCAGCAGGGTCTCATGTGGAAGCAACCACCTATGTGAAAACCTGAGAGATGTGACTTTTGAGGCCTTGAGGAAAGCTCTTTGCACTAAATAGCAGCCACACTGGGGTCATTCCTTAGCCTAATATGTTCTTCTTATGTAACATGTTAATTCCCTAGTTAAAATAAAACAAAGAGAGAAATATCATAGAAGTCTGGTAAGACATAGGCTAACATGTTTATAATAATGATCTTTAGGTGGTACGAGTTCTAGTGATTGCCTTATTTGTACTTATCTATGAATTATCTTTTATAAAAGAAAAAATATAATGTGATCTTTCTTTAAGGGGAATTTGCATTGAGACATCACTCAATTGTGCTTCAATATAAATTAGCTCTGGGTCTTTTCCTAAGAACAGGATGTGCTAGAGGGAGGGAGATCACCTCTGAATCCTTAAACCTAATATAGCGTATCACGCCTGGTACGTAGCAGGACCATCAGATGTCTGTGGAATTAATTTACTGATTGATTTTTAAGAACTGATAGGTGGAAATGATAGAAATTTGGTAGAAGAAAGACTGGGCCTCCTGAAGACCTTTTGATATGCAGAGTAAACAGCCTCTTTTTCTCTTAAAGGGAAAAGAGAGAAAGGAGACCATTTCTATGATGGTCACATTAGTTCTGTCAGTTTGGTTCCTCACTGAAATGCCTACAGTATGGATCTTTGGGGAACCCTATTGATAGAGACTTGAGTGATCTGGCCTTGGGAGCCTCTGGGTCATCAAGACTCAAAGACCTTGATAGTTAACGGCAAATTCCTGCCCTTGGCTGTTGAGCTTACCTGTGCCGAGGGAATCTTGACTCTAGCCTCTTGTCTTATCCCCTGTGTCCAATCTGCAATCAAGTTCTAGAAATTTTCTCTCCTAACTATCTCTCAATCATACCAGTTCTCTTCATCCTCACTGTCACCACCCTTATCTCACCTGGAATTACTGCAACAGTCTTTCTTCTATTCTCCAGGCTTCGGCCAGAGTAAATCTTAATATGCAAATATAACCTTAACATTATACTGCTTAAAACCATTCGGTAGCTTTCCATAGCACTCAGGATAAAGTCCAGACTTCTTGGTATGCAGGTTTGCAATGAAGATTAAAGACAACATAGCAGGTACTCAAAAAATGGGAGCTACTACTGGCAGCAGTGGCCGGGATATTGGCTATGGTAGTAGTTGGAATGTAGCTAGGATGCTGGCTGGCATAGGGGCTGAGATGCTGGACTAGAATGGTGGCAGTGATAATCAAAGTGATGGTAACAATGATTTGTGAAGTGGACCTGTTTTGGAGACAAGAATGTTCCATTCGGGTTAGTTCTCTCAGGAAGTCCAGAGCTGAACTTCTTTCGCACCACTGGAATGAAGGGGCTCCATATGCGGGAGCCCTGAGGTTGGATGTGACCAGATGTCAGGTGCAATGAGACTGTGTGGACCCTGGTTCAATTCTGACTGTTCAGTTTCCCCAGGAAAGGAGCCTGCTGCCTGGTCTGGTATGGTCCAGTAAGCTAGATTTTGTACATTGGATGGGGCGAGGGGGTGGGGAACAGTCTTATCGAGATATAATTCACATACCACACAATTCACTCGTGTAAAGTGTACAGTTCAGTGGTCTTTAATATATTCATGGAGTGGTGCAACCATCACTACAATCAATTTTAGAGCATTTTCATCACTTCAGAAAGAAACCCCGTACTCTGTAGCCTCCTATCACCCCTAGCCATAGGCAACTACTAATCAGCTTTCTGTCTCTATAAATTTGCCTGTTCTGGACATTTCATATACATGATATACATGGAAGTATACAATATGTGGTCTTTTATGACTGGTTTTTTTCACTTAGCATAATGTTTTCAAAGTTCATCCATGTTGTAAGTGTATCAGTACTAAATTCCTTTTTATTGCCAAATAATATTCCAGTGTATGTAAACATGTGTGTGTGTGTGTATATATATATATATATATATATATATATAAACATATATATATATATATATATATATATATATATATATATATACCACATTTATCCATTCATCAGTTGATGGACATTTGGGTTATTTCTACTTTTGGCTATTATGAATAATACTTCTATGAACATTTGTGTATAAGTTTTTGTATGGACAGATGTTTTTATTTCTCTTGGGTGTATATTTACACCTGGGACAGGGATTGCTGGGCCATATGTTAACTCTGAGTTTAACCTTTTGAGGAACTGCCAGACTGTTTTCCAAAGCAGCTGTACCATTTTACTTTCCTAGCAGCAATGTATGAGAGTTCCAGTTTGTCTACATTTTCACCAACACTGTTATTACCAGTCTTTTATTCTAGCCATCCTAGTGGACGTGCAGTGATGTTTTATGTTTGTTTTTTTATGTAGAGCTCTTTATTAGATTAACTTGATATGACTGTTAACACAAATTATAACTCATTACATTTAAATTCGTGGTCTGTAATAGTGCCAGATTTAAAGAAATAAACACATGGATATGGGGCATTACCTTTTTCATTAATTCCTGACTGGTATCAATCTCTACTTAATTTAAACTTTAACATTGAGCCTCTTAGCATGAAAAGTCCTTCCGGGAACATACACTTTACTACTCTGGGACTTTAGACTTAGGCATCAGAAGTCCTCAGGGGCAGCAGAGGTTGTCACACATAAATAAAGGGTTGGTATTGATATTCCAAAAGTCTCCTCAGCTTTCACTGATATACTTGTAGCTGGGTTCTGCTTCTTTGAAACCCAAATTCCCATTCATCCTCCCCCATTTTAGACTGTCCTGCCACTTGTCAGTGATGGCTTTTTAAAACAATTGTGACTAAAAACACATAACAGAATTTACCATCTTAACCATTTTTAAGTGTGCAGTTCAGATTTACATTGATGTGAAATAGATCTCCAGAACATTTTCATCTTGCAGACCTGAAACTCTGTACACATTAAACAACTTCCATTCTCCCCTACCCACCAGCCCCTGGTAACCACTGTTCCACTTTCTGTTTATATGAATTAGACTACTCTAGGTACCTCTTAAGTGGAATCATACAGTATTAGTCTTTTTATGACTGGCTTATTTCACTTAGCATAATGTCCTCAAGGTATCTATGTTGTAGCATGTGTCAGAATTTCCTTCATTTTTAAGGCTGAAAAATATTCCATTGTATGTATATACCACATTTTTATTTATCGATTCATCCATTGATGGACATTTGGGTTGCTTCCACCTCTTGGCTACTGTGAAAAGTGCTGCTGTGAACATGGGTGTGCAGATATCACCAGCAGTGAGACTGTTGGATCATACGGTAGTTCTAGTTTTAATTTTTTGAGGAACCATCATACTGTCTTCCACAGTGGTTGCACCATTTCACCAACACTTGTTATTTTCTGTTTTTTTTTGGAAGGTAGCCATCCTAATGGGTGTGAGGTGACATGTTGTGATTTTGATTTGCATTTCTCTGATGTTTAGTGATGTTGGGAATCTTTTCATATGTTTGTTGGCCATTTGCATATCATCTTTAGAGAAATGCCTATTCAAGTTCTTTGTCCTTTTTTTTTTTTTTTTTTTTGGCGGTACGCGGGCCTCTCACTGCTGTGGCCTCTCCCGTTGCGGAGCACTGGCTCCGGACACGCAGGCTCAGCGGCCATGGCTCACGGGCCCAGCCGCTCCGCGGCATGTGGGATCTTCCCGGACCGGGGCACGAACCCGTGTCCCCTGCATCGGCAGGCAGACTCTCAACCACTGCACCACCAGGGAAGCTCTCTTTGTCCATTTTTTAATCAGGTTATTTGATTTGTTTTGTTGTTGAGTTTTAGGAGTTCTTTGAATATTCTGGGTATTAATTCTTTATCAAATATACGATTTGCAAGTATTTTCTCCCATTCCATATTTTGCCTTTTTATTCTATTAATTGTGTCCTTTAATGATCAGAAATTTTAAAGTTTGGTGTAGTCCCATTTGTCTATTTTTGCTTTTGTTGCCTGTGCTTTTGTTGCCTGTGTCCTACCCAAGTGTCTCATGGTTTTGATTTGCATTTCCTTAATGGCTAATGATGTTGAACATCTTTTCATGTACTTACTGTCTATTGGTATATCTTCTTTGGCAAAATGGCTATTCAAGTCTTTTGCCCATTTTTTAATCAGGTTGTTTTTGTTGAGTTGTCCTTTGCCCATTTAAATTTTTTTTTTTTATTATTGAGCTGTAAGCATTCTTTATATATTCGGGGAGTATTGCCATCTTGACAATATTAAGTCTTCTGAATTATGAGCATAAGATGTATTTCATTTTATTTAGATCTTCTTTATTTCAACAAGGTATTTTGTAATTTTGAGTTTGTTTTGTACTTCATTTGTTAAATTTATTTCTACATATTTTATTCTTTTTGATGCTATTTTAAATGAAATTTTCTTAATTTCATTTTTTGATTGTTCATTCAAGTGTATAGAAATACTATATATATTTATAATATTATAATATGATATGATATATATTTTATTATTCTTACAAATATAAGGTATATATTTCTTGTATCATGTAACCTTGCTGAACTCATTTATTCTTATAGTTTTCTTTTTTTTTTAGTGGATTCCTTAGAGTTTTCTATATAAAAGGTAATGTCATCTGTAAATAGAGATAGTTTTACTATTTCCTTTCCAATCTGGATGCCTTTTATTTAATTTTCTTATCTATACATTTGTTGAAAAAAATCAAAGAACAATATTTGTGACATGTGAAAATTTTATGAAATTCAAATTTTAGTGCCCATAAATAAAATGTCTTTGGAATGTATAGCCATGCCATTTGTTTACATATTGTCTATGGCTGTTTTTTACGCTTCAATAGCAGAGTTGAGTAGCTGCAATGAAGACCACATATGATGCTGTCATCACTTTGCTCCGTTATAAATTACAGTGATTCGCTTGTAACTTGACAGTGTTTCAAGTGACATGTGTGTCACTGTTCTGTGGCATTTTATTTTTTATTATCAGTTCACACTCAGGTCAAAACGAGAAAAGAAAAGTAGACTTTGTCATAATTTTGAGGCCACAGTGAACTGTGGAATATTTTGTTATCAAATTAAATGACAAAGAATTATTTATTGTGCAACGACATTGTAGCTATGCTAAAAGAATACAGTATACGTCAACATTACCAAACAAATTTTCATCACAGTAGTCCTAATTCACAGGAAAGCAATGGTTAAAAAAATTAGGAAATTTAAAGTGGAATATCTCATTATAGCAGAATTCCTCACAAAAATAAAAAATGAAAATCAGGCTACAATCAAAGTAAGTTTCCAAGTGCCCCATTTGTTAGCAAAGCAAGGAAAACTGTTTACAAATGGTGAGTTAATTAAATTGTGTTTGATTGTAGCAACTGAAGAATGTGTCCAGAGCAAATAAACTCACTATTAGCCTTTCAGGAAAAACAGTCATTGGGCTTCCCTGGTGGCGCAGTGGTTGAGAGTCCACCTGCCGATGCAGGGGACACGGGTTCGTGCCCCGGTCTGGGAAGATCCCACATGCCGCAGAGCGGCTAGGCCCGTGAGCCATGGCCGCTGAGCCTGCGCGTCCGGAGCCTGTGCTGTGCAACGGGAGAGGCCACAACAGTGAGAGGCCCACATACCAGAAAAAAAAAACAAAAAACAGTCATTCAAAGAGCTGAGGACATTAGGAGCCATGTAAATAGTAAACTAAAAGACAAGGCAAATGATTTCAAGTGGTTTTCCTTGGCTCTGGATGAGTTGATAGATGTTAATGATACTGGCCAGTTATTGTTTATTCAGGGAATGGATGCCAAGTGTGAAGTGACTGAAGAATTAGCCTCTAAATATAGTCTGCATAGAGCAACTATAGGTGAGAATAGTTGAGAAAACACTAATTCAGTACAACCTGAAGTGGAATCCGCTAAGATGTGTTATAACTAATGATGGCAAAAAATATGTGTAAAACAGAAAAAGCCTTACTTAAGCAAATTTACAAAACTTGTTAAAAAGGAAAAGGTGTTTAAAGCATATCATTTTTCATTGTATTCATTGGCAGGTACTTTGAGGAAAACATTTTAATCTATCATATGCTGTTCAACCAGTAGTGACAACAGTGAGCTTTCTATCTCTCTCTATATAGATATAGATCTAGATATAATATATACACTCTTGGGAACTTAACTATTGATATTTCTATGAATTTCTGTCAGAAATAAGAGCTGAATATGTTAACTTCTCCTACTATACAGCATTTTGATGGCTTAAGAGTAGTAAAGTTTTACTGTGATTTTTTTGAGCTCAGAGCTGAGATAGAAATTTTTTTGAATAAGAAAATCTGCCTTCTACTACTCAAACCCTGAATGGCTTTGGATAACTTTTGCTGCAGACTTGATATTTATTAATGAATAAAACCTAAAATTACAAAGCAAAATAATGCTTATTTGTGAAATTTATATTGTGGTAAAATAATCTCAACTACAACTTATGTTGTTTGAATCACATGTAATGTCAAGCTGCTTTATATACGTCCCACACTGTCAGAAGTTGAAACAAGAAGCAGGAGCTCCATTCCCACAGACATTTGCAGTGGAGTATTTTCTGAGCTCAAACTATAGTTCCATCTGTGTTTTTTCCAACGTTGATGCAAGTGCAAAGGAAATTTCCATATTTCAAAATTAATTTAAATGTGCAATTGAGGAGCTTCCACCTAACTTTCAATTGGAAGTGATTAATCTGCAATGTAAAAACGGGCTAAAAAGCAAATATCAAGAGAAGAATCTGATAGTATTCTATAAATACCTTCCAAGTGATGAATATACTCAATTAAAATCACATGCTCATGGATTGATAGCAATATCTGTTAGTACTTATGTGTGTGAAAAGACATTTTCAAAGCTGAAATACATAAAATTTCATTACAGATCAGCATTAACAGGTGAACATTTGCAATCAATTTTCATGATAGGGAACACTAACTTTGCATTCTAATTAAGTGCCATGTTATTCCTCCCCCCCTAAAAAAATTCCATTATTCTCATTAGTAGACCTGTATTATAAAATGTTGTACTCAATTATTATATTTTGAATTTCATCAATAAAGTTGTGGAAATTAATTTTTTCTCTTCTCATATAAGTACCTACAATATATCCTTGATTTTGCCTCTTGGCTCACAAGGTCTAAAATATTTACTATCTGGCCCTTTATGGAAAAAGTTTCCTGACCTCTAGCTTACATGATGAAAACCTGGCTGCTACCTGTTTACCTAATTCACATTTTCTTTCTTTTCTTGGGATCTTTGCACATGTTATTCCCTCTGCCTGGAATGCTTTTCCTCTTCTTCCCCACTTCCATTGGCTGACTCCTTGTTGTCCTTCAGGTCTTAGCTTAGGTATAACTTTTTCAAGGAAGTATTTTCCAACACTGCTGCCCCCCACACCAATGTGAGATAGATATCCCTTCTGTGAAATTTCACAGCATCCTGTACCTCTCCTGCATCAGTAATCTTTTTAAAAATGTACATGGCAGAAAGTCAAAGAATTCATGATAAACAGTAAAGTCTCCTGCCTATCTCAGACTCAGGCACTGATTCTTCTTCCTAGAGGCTATCACTATTGCATTTTCCTGGGTATCTTCTAGAGATGTTTTCTGCCTATATGAGACATATATATATATGTTTGCTATCATTTGTGGGGAAAAAAAGAATACTATATATGTAGTTCTGCACCTAGTTTTTTTTTTTCCCACCTACATTGGAGTGGAAACTTTGGAGTTTACTCCATATGTATTAGGTAGAGTTACCTCATACTTTTTTAAAACTAGACATAGAATTTACATACAATAAATTTCACTAATTTTAAGGGTACAAGTCTATGAGTTTTGACAAATGTATACAGCCACGTAAAACACTGCCACTATCATCTTATAGAACATTTCCATTACCCCAGAAAGTTTCCTCATGCCCCTGGCAATCACTGACTTGCTTTCTGTCACTGCAGTTTTTGGTTTCTTTTTTCCCTTGTAATTGATTTCTAGTCTCATACTGTTGTGATCAGAAAAGATGCTTGGGGCTTCCCTGGTGGCGCAGTGGTTGAGAGTCTGCCTGCCGATGCAGGGGACACGGTTCGTGCCCCAGTCTGGGAAGATCCCACATGCCGCAGAGTGGCTGGGCCTGTGAGCCATGGCCGCTGAGCCTGCGTGTCCAGAGCCTGTGCTCCGCAACGGGAGAGGCCACGGCGGTGAGAGGCCTGCGTACCACAAAAAAAAAAAAAAGAAAGAAAAGATGCTTGATATAATTTTAATCTTCTTAAATGTATTGAGACTTGTTTTGTGGCCTAGTTTGTGATCTGTTGCTGTTCAGTGGAATGTTCCATGAATGTTAATTAGGATTGTTGGGGTTTTGTTCTAGTGGATAGTTATTTCCAATGTTTTGCTGTTAAGATTATCAATGAACATTATTAATTCCTATAAATGAAAATTGCTTCAAAGGTTATGTGCATTTAAATTTTTGATAGCTTTAACCAATGTCCCTCCATATAGGTTATACCAATTTACATCCCACCAGCAATGTATGAGAGCTATCATAACACCTATTACATGGCATGTTTCACACACAAGAATCATCATTCATCACTGTACTCCCAGCACCTGATACAAGGCCTACAAACTTTGTCTCCCCCTACCTTGCTGACCTTCAAAATGACTTAACTGTACTTGGCCCATTGGACTTTTTTTTTTTTTTTTTTGGCCGCGTTGTGTCGTTGCTGTGCATGGGCTTTCTCTAGCTGCGACAAGCGGGGGCTGTTCTTCCTTGCGGTGTGTGGGCTTCTCATTGCGGTGGCATCTCTTGTTGCAGAGCACGGGCTCTAGGCACATGGGCTTCAGTAGTTGTGGCTTGCGGGCTCTAGAGCACAGGCTCAGTAGTTGTGGCACACGGGCTTAGTTGCTCCACAGCATGTGGGAACTTCCCGGACCAGGGCTCAAACCCATGTCCCCTGCATTGGCAGGCGGATTCATAACCACTGCGCCACCAGGGAAGCCCCTGGACTTCATTCTTGAAACTTGGCTCCAGTATTTCCCCTATGGCATGGTAATAGGGGAAGACCCCTTCTCTACTTCTCTCTTTCATACCCTGCTCTCAAGGACCTACTCTCATACCACCTTCTCCAGATTGACTTCCCTGATGACTGTGACCCTCGGAGGTCATCTTAATCTCTGAACTGCTACATTTAAAGTTATACCCCACAATCTAAGGCTTGATCATATCCTGTTTGTTTACTAATGTTCATATAATTTGTATTACTAACTAGATAAAAACTCCTTCAGGATTAGGGTTATTTTTTTATTCCTTCTATAATATCAGCAAATTGAGTTCCTTCTGCATGTCAGGTCTTGTCCTGGGCACTTTATATTATCATTTCATTTCATCTTTACAACAGCCTTGTAAAGTAGGTATCATTTTCCTCATTTTACCTATGAGGAAACAAGGCTCAGCAAGGTTAGATGGTGAATCCAAAGGCACCAGCTAATGAGACTGAATCACTAGGCTGGCATTCAAACTTGGATCCATCTGACTCAAAGCCCATGTACCCTTGGCTTTTTAATTCTAGTTGGACTTGTAACCTCTTGCTCTTGGCTGGCCACTAGTCCAACTGTCACCATGTGAAACAGACCCAGATAAATCTGTTTGTTCTTTGGATGATATCTGGTGGCTTATCGTTCTCTGTAAACCTCTTGTTACTGTAGATAGAAGGCCTGCTTGTCTGCTCTAGCATAGGCTACGCTTTTTGTCAGGATCCACCCATGGCCTGCCACTCCCTGAACACCTACTTGGTAGCCCACATGGCTTTGCTGTCCCCTGGTGGGTTTTCCCTAGCCATTTTTGCCAAGTGGGGCCCTGAGCAAGGCCAGCAGCAGACAGTGACTATATGGAAGCCAGTGAGGCACGCACTTTATCATCAGAAGCAGAGGTATGTTCTGGTAGAGATGGAAAGCAGACCTCCTGCCAGGAGAAGAAGCACAAGCTAACAGGAACCTGTGTAAAAGTTTGAATTGAGCTCTGCTCCTTTTCTGTCTCTGAGACCTGGAGGAGTTTGGTCCTCTTTGTTGAAACCTTTTTCAAACATACCCTACACATGGCGAAAACAGATCATACATAAACTATCTCTTTGCAGGGGTTCATTAGGAAACATCTTGCTTTCAGTGCCTTATAGACATGGTCACCTCTGCACTGCTGAGTCAGGTCCTTTGGTTTACCCCAGAATCAGCAAACTGGAAGAAAAAACTTCTTTTTTAATTCATTTACATCCCTTCCCCCAGAGAAGGCATGAAACAGCAAATTTGTAGAAAGAAGTCAATTTTGCTTTAAGCTGGTTCTCTGGTTAGGTCTGAGAGGGAATAAATCTAGTCCCAACTTGGAGTGGGAAAAATTTAGGAAAGGTGGGAGTGTGCTATGGGAAAACACTCTAATCCTGGTTTGTCCCACAAATAACCATGTTAATATGTCAGTACAGAAGCCCTCTCTGAAGCTGAAGGGGGTGTCTTGGGTTAAGAACTATGTTGAAATGGCTCATGCTAAGTGCCGTCACGTATTCAAACAAATGAGCGGTAAATGTCCCCGTTGGTGGTTTTCTCCCTTTGTCCTCAAGGTGGAGTCATAATTGACTGGAATATGGAGGCGATTCTTCTCACTCACAGAATGACCCAGCAGCTGACAGGAGGGTTGATGTGTAAGGGGCTTGTGAGATGCCAAGCCCCATTGGAAGAAGGAGTCTGAGAGCCAGAGGGGTCCTTGAGAAGTCACAGTATCTAATGTTTTGGTAAAGGGGAGAAGCCATCCTGCAGTTAAAAACATTTCAAGAAAGACACTACAAGTAGCCTCCTGGGGGTACCATTTCCTTGGTAGTTAGATGGAAGTGTGGCTTCTCTACTTGGTAGACATTTCCGTACAACTGTGACCACTCTTCACACCTTCCTTCTGAGGAACTCCTAGCCCACACCTGATCTCATGTATTCTCCTGCCTTCCCCAGGAAGCAAGAATTATATTTTCATTCACCTGACAAGTACTAGGAACACCCATTGCGTTAGGTGCTGGGAAGGCAGTGAGGAAGGAGAAAATGTCCCTGTGAGTTAAAGATGACGGTCTAGTCAGGCCAGTGAGGCCACAGGAATCATTGTGGTAGAAGGCATGGCATGTTTCATTGGAGCAAAGCAACATCTGATCCTGTTCTTTAGGGACAGGTAGATTTAGAAATAAAAGAGATGGCATAAAGAGCATAGGAGCCAGAATAAGCATTCTTGGGAAGGAGCAGGGTGTGTCTGAGAACCAGGTGGCCAGAACAATGAGAAAAGACACAATATGGATGCCTTGAGCGACAGGCCAGAGGATTTGGACACTACCTGAGAGTTGTTAGAGAACTTAAAGGCCTCTGAGCAGAGGAGTGACAAGATAAAAGCTCTTTGGAAGGATTCATCCAGCAACTTTGTGTGGGACTTTTTTTTGGGAGGGCAGGGGACCAGAGAGCCAGGATGAAGGGGGGAAGCTGGGAGACCGTGGAAGGCTTGATTGAGTGTGGTGGTAGCGATGAGAATGAGTAGAGAGGAAGGGGCAGAGGTGTTTGATGAACATCGTGCTGGCAGAATTAGCCAGACACGGCCAGTGACTGAATGCGAGTCAGAGACAACTCCTGATCGTCAGCTCCAGTGGCCAAGAAAATGCTGAGGCAGGTAGTAGAAGTCAGAGAGCCAGAGGCAGAAGGCTGAGGGAGGAGATGTTGAGTTCCATTTGCAGTGTTTGGGCTTCACCTTCCAGTATCCAGCTGGAGTTAAGAACACAGGATTGACCATCAGAAGAGCCAGGGTTGGAAACACACTTGGGGTGTCCTCGAGAAGCCATGGTTGTTGCTGTGAGGGTTGTGGAAGTCCTTGGGAGGGGAATGAGAAATAAATGGCCAATGCCAAGCCCAGTACCTGGCCCAGAGCAGCTCTCATATCCCTGTGGAAGAGAGAAGTAAATGAACGGATGAATGAGCCAAGGGCAGAACCCTGAGAAGCACTTACACATACAGAGTGAGACAAAAAGGAATAGCCTATCGTTGAAGGAGGGGGAGAAAGAGCCTTCAGAAAGTTGGGAGAACCAGGAGAAAGAGGAGCCCTGGGAGAGGAAGAAGACACAGGAGGGGAGACGTTCAGGAAGGAGGTGGCCCACAGTGTTCATTGATGCAAAACAGTGGAGCTCCCTGGAAGGCTGTCAGGACAGCTGGCTTCATTGCTATGAACTGGGCAAGTCCCATAGCTCGCGCCAGTGATGGGACTCAGGGCCCAGGCATTCATGCCCATCTTGTTGTCTTTCCTGTTTGGTCCTGATGCCTGCTCTAGTCATGAGAGTACTGGGGGCTGACTGATGGTGAGGGACTTCCTTTCTGTCTCTTGCCTCTGACCAGTGGTGGAGACTACAGGGCATGCAGTGAGCTGACAATATGAGGACTGAGATGATTCTGTTTTCTAAGACAAAGAGGCTTTTCCCATCTCTGTAAAGACTGCATCTTGGCCTCACAGGGAGAGGGTAGACAAAGCTGTGAGCTGGTGGCCATCCCATCCAAGGCCAGTGGAGTAACTCTGGGGATGGTTTTCTTTGGACATGAGATAAGGGGAGAGTAGGGCCAGAGACTATTCAAAACTTGTCCTGTAGGCCGTGCCAGGTTTCTTTTCTATAATTTTCATTTTCGTGTCTGCTGTATTCTTTGAGGAGCAATACCACAGCCTCTAAGCGGGGAACTGGAGGGCTTCAGGTGCAAGAGGGAGAGTAAAAGTGGGGTGAGGGGAGGGGGGGATGTAGCTGCCTGGAACTCCCTGCAGTGAAGATTCCAAATAGCTTGGGGCAACAGGGCAGGGGTGAGGCTTCTGGGCCCAGAGTGAGCCAAGAATAACCATAGCCGGGAGAGGGCGGGAAGAGAGACTGCTACTCCCCCACTTGCATGCTCTCCCAGTACGGTCTCCTGGTGAGGCAGCTGTGACCCTTGCCAGGTACCACATCCTTTTATTAGATCTTAGAATCTTGACTCTGCGGAAGACACTAAGGTTAGGGATATCCTAACGTGAAGTCCTGGTAGAGGGTGGCCAGCACAGACACTGAGCTCCATCCCCTCAGGAGCCAGGAAGCTTTTCTTCCTTCCATGGTCACAGAGGGTGCTGTGGCCAACTGTCTGGTGGAAGGTCTGGATGCAATGTGCTTGGAAGGTGAGCTCAGGTGATGTCACAGATGGGGCTCACTGCTTCCACTTTGATCAGACCTCCCAGAGAAGAGGGAACGGGGGTTCTATCCCTGGAGGAGTTTACTGAGCATTCATTTATCACCTTTGGGCTGGAGGCAGCCTTGCCTGAGCCCGGAGCCTGGAGGCTGACCACTTCTAGACTAATGAAGTAAGGAAGAAAACAGCACAGTTAGACTATTTTCCTGCCCAGACGTACCTCTGCACAGGAGCCCTCCTCATTCCCACTCGGCAGTACACTTGATGGAAGCCATGGCCCTGATCTCTGGACAGACTGAGCAACCAGGGGCCAGGCTACCGAGGCCGTAAGCACAGCACCATCACTCGCTGCTGCCAGCCTGGGGTCTGGGAAGCAGGGAGAATCAGGAAGGGGTAGCTAGTCTGGAGGGCCATTGAGAGCCAGGCTTATGTGATCATATGTGACTGAGCATGACCATACCTGCCCTGTGTGCACCGCTCCCCGCAGAGGACTCAAGCACTAGTGCTGCCTCTGTAGTGTCATCCTTCCCTGGTGGGCACCTATGCCCATCTCAGAAAGTGCAGAGGCAACTGTTAAACACATGGAGCCAAGATGCCCACACCCATGCATCCTGACCCCAGCAGGGCAACCGGAGCATGTGTGACATGGCACACTATCTCTTGGGACCCGAAGAAGTCAATCTGTTGTGGATGGTCAAGGTTCTTCTCTACCCTCTTCCTGTGTCGGAAGAAGACTCTGGGCTCTCCCCCACCCTGCTCCTGTGTTAGGGGCAATGGAATGATTCAGAGGCTGCGATGGCCACATTTGCTGCGCCTGCTGGGTGCGTGTGGCAGGGGCCGAGGTGGAAGGAAACAAGGTGAAGGCACCCTGGGCAGCGAGGATGGGCCCTGCCAGCTGGTGGGTGCAGCCTCCCTGTATCCATGGTTGGCCGCTTGGAAGACCTGTGGAGTGGATGCAGTGCTGGGGCCTGCTGGGCTGTGGGAGCCAGACAGTTGAGGATAGATGGACCAGAACAGTGCCCTGCGTCATCCCTCAAGCTCTCGGCTGCTGCAGAGTCCTCTACAGACCTCAGGAGCTTCACTGTAGGCATCTGCCCGCGGCCTCTGCCAGCGCGGTTCCTCTCTTAGCTTGGTGTGGCTGCAGGGCCTTTGCTTTTCCCCTCAGTTGGGTGGCTCAAGGGCCTGAACTGCTCTGCTCTCAGCAGTGCTCTGCACTCCAGGGGTCTAGATGATCCACAGGATAGAAGGACCTCTGGAGAGACTTCTAGTCTACATGGTAGTAGCATCAAAGAGATAGTCGCCAGGAAAGGGGGGAGACTTTCCTGGCCACTTGGGTGCAAGTTTCCCTTCCTGTGACCTTCAGGGGGGCACATTCAGCAGGCCCAGCCCCCAGGATCTGGGGTTGCTAGTGCTTTGGGGAACATCATCTCAGTTTCCCACCAGTGTAGAGACTTCTTGAGGGTTGTGGTGGGTTCCCCTGACCCAGCATGGTGGCAAGAGTAGTAGAAGACCGCATACAAAGAAGTGCCGAGTTTGTGCGGTGCAGGGGGTCACCCCAGTAGATTCTTTGGTGCAGCATAATGAACCCAGGACTTTCACTCCATAGGAATTTTTCTACCTTGACACTGGTTGGTAGTCAGGATTTAGCTCCTGACCAAGAAAACAAGAAAGAAGACAGACAGCCAGACAGCGGAAGTCACTGATGAACCAACAGACTGCACCGTCCCTCCTTTATCCCAATACCTTGGCTAACCTCACACCTTCCTTGACCTCAGGCTCTCCTCTTGTTCCTGCCTCCCAGTGTCCTCCCCATGGGCTGTTCCTGGTCTTGACATCTCTTGCTGTCCCAAGACCCGAGACTCAGGCAAGCCCTGGGGCAGCGGTCACCGCCTCTTCTACCTCGACCCTGCCCCAAAGGTGTCAGCAACTTAATGCCCTTGCCTTCCCTCCGAGGACGAGGCTCCAGGTGAGCCATGGACTTTGTCCCAGAAGCAACAGCGAAGAGACATCAGTGAGGCCCTGGAAAGGGAGTGGCTGATGGACCATGTGCCAAAGCCCCATCGGCCCGGGGAAGGCTTAGGGAAAGATTCTTTCTGGAGGAAAGAGGAGATTAGCTGAGCCTCCCCAAAGAAGACAAGTAAAGAGAACACAGAAATATTTCCTTTAAAAGGGAGCAAGAGCAGATGGAAAGAGGGTTTATATTAATGAAATCTCCGGATATTAAGGATGAAATGAATGCCAGGGAAGGTTATTATCATTTCATTAGAACACAAAGGAAGAAACAAACACGTTATTATGTGAAACCAAGAAATTATGAACAAGGGAATCCAGCAGGGAAATTATTAGCTGGGTTAGTTAAAACAGAACAAGCCGGTTGAGTAATTCCGTCTGTAGGACACAACAAGGAAGGCATAATTAATTGCCCTTAAGAAAAAATATTCAGGGTTTTTTTCTTTTTCTTGTTTACCAGAAATTCTGCACTTGTGATATTGTCTCGCAAACCAAAAACATGTACTCTTGTTAAAACCTAATTAATTTAGCACTAGAATGTTTTATTAAAGAGAGTTCAGTTCTGATCAGAAGAAATGGAAATCCACAAGAGATGCTTGAGCCCAGAGAGCCAGGGTCGTTCCCCTGTCCAGGACCAGGGGCCCCTCGAAGATGCTTTCATTGCCTAACCTGCGGGGTTGTGGGAGATGGCAGCAGAAGGAGGGACAAGGCTCACTCATCTGTCCCAGTGACCCTGGGCAGGGCTGGGCCAGGCCTGGGGTGCTCACTATCTTCTCTTCTTTGCTTCCTCCTGCCATCCTGAAGTTGGGAGTCCTTGGCCCAGGGCCTGCTCCCTGGAGCTGTCGGTGCCCATCTTTCTAGTGAGCCCTGTTGACAGCCAGCACAAGGGGGAAATGACCAACAGGACTGCCACTGCAGCACAGAGACATCTGGTCATAGGGGCCTGGGAACCACTTGTTTGGGTAGCGCTCACATATCTGGGCTGGTGCCCCCTTTCAGGGAGCTTAGAGGTCCCACGCGTGGCCAAACGGATCCCATCAGCCCTCAGAATTTTGCTGGTCTCTTGTTTGTGTGAATGACAGCTGGGGCTCTGGGTTTGGCTGAGCGCTTGGAGGTTGATTCCCAAGGGCTTTTTCTCCAGTTAAGTACCAGAGAGCCAGAGCTCCCAAATTCTTTGGTACAGGCGCAGGACACAAGAGCTGGAAGAGGCCTCGCTGAGGCGGGTAGTCCATCTAAACTCTTTGTTGCAGAGGAGGAAACTGGACTCCAGAGAGAGAGAGAGAGCCTGAGACCCATCTGAGGCCACAGAGCTAATTAGTGGCTTAGCAGGACAGGAACCAAGGTTTCTTAGCAAGTCCTGGGAGCTCACTTCTGCCCTGTGCTCACTGTTCTCTGTCTTTCTGTTTCGGGGCTGTCTACCACAGACATGCCTAGGAGACCTCTGGAGAACACAAGATACATTTTAAAGAGCGATCATGTGGCACAAACAGTGTTTCATAATTGTCATTTGCTTTGTTGTTACTGTTAATAAACTTTGTTTTTTAGAGCAGTTTTAGGTGCCCAGGAAAATTAAGCAGAAAGTATAGAGCTCCATATATCCCTTACCCACACATTCACAGCCTCCCTCACTATCAACGTGAACATGGCCCGCCACAGTGGTCCATTTGTTGCAATCGGTGAACCTACATTGACACACCACTATCACCCAAAGTCCACAGTTTACATCAGGGTTCACTCTTGGTGTGCATTCTATGGGTTTTGACAGATGTGTAATGACATGTATCCCTCATTGCGGCATCATAAAGAATAGCTTCACTTTCCTAAAAAATCCTCTGTAGTCTGCCTATTCATCCCTCCCTTCCCTGTATCCCCTGGCAACCACTGATCTTTTTACTATCTCTATAGTTTTGCCTTTTCAGAATGTCATATAGTTGGAGTCGTACAGTAAGTAGCCTTTTCGGATTGGCTTCTTTCATTTAGTAATACGCATTTAAGGTTCCTCTGTGTCTTTTCATGGCTTGATAGGTCATTTCTTTTTAACACTGAATAATATTCCATTGTCTATAGGTACCACAGTTTATTTATCCATTCGCCTAACTGAAGGACGTCTTGGTTGCTTCCAGGTTTTGGCAATTATGAATAAAGCTGCTATAAATATCCCCGTGCAGGTTTTTGTGTGGACGTAAGTATTCACCTCGCTTGGATAAGGAACATAATTGCTGGGTCGTACGGTAAGAGTATGTCTCATTTTGTAAGAAACTGCCAAACTGTCTTCCAAAGTGGCTGTGCCATTTTATATTCCCATCAGCAATGAACGAGAGAGTTCCTGTTACTCCACATCCTCACCAGCATTTGGTGTTGTCAGGTTCTGGATTTTGGCCATTTGAATAGGTGTGTAGAGGTATCTCATTGTTTTAATTTGCAATTCCCTAATGGCATGTGATACTGAATATCTTTTCACATGCTTGTTTGCCATCTGTACAACTTCTTTGGTGAAGTATCTGTTCATGTCCTTTGCCCATTTTTAAATCAGGTTGATTGTTTTCTTATTGTGGAGTTTTAATACTTCTTTGTTTATTTTGGATAACAGTACTTTATCAGATGTGTCTCTTGCAAATATTTTCTCCCAGTCTATGGCTTGTCTTCTCATTGTCTTGACATTGTCTTTCACACAGCAGAAGTTTTTTGTTTTTTTAATTGAAATATAATTGACATGCACTGTGTAAGTTTAAGAAGTTCAGCAGTGTTGGGCTTCCCTGGTGGTGCAGTAGTTAAGAATCCACCTGCCAATGCAGGGGACATGAGTTCGAGCCCTGGTCTGGGACGATCCCACATGCCGCAGAGCAACTAAGCCTGTGCCCCACAACTACTGAGGCTGCGCTCTAGAGCCCAAGAGCCACAACTACTGAGCCCATGCGCCGCATCCACTGAAGCCCCCGCACTCTAGAGCCCGTGCTCCGCAGCAAGAGAAGCCCCCGCAATGAGAAGCCCGCACACTGCATCGAAGAGTAGCCCCCACTCGCCACAACTAGAGAAAGCCCATGTGCAGCAAAGAAGATGCAACACAGCCAAAAATGATAAATAAAAATAAATTTTTAAAAAAAGTTCAGCAGTGTTGATTTGATACATTTATATATTGTGATATAACTACCACCATAGTTTTAGCTAATACCTCTATCACATCACATAAATACCATTTCTTTTTGTGGTGAGAACATTCAGAAATTTTAAATTTTAATGGAAGTCCAGCTTATCGATTATTTATTTCAAGGCTTGTACCTTTGGTGTCATATCTTGAAAGTCATCACCAAACCCAGGTCATCTGGATTTTCTCCTACATTATCTTCTAGGAGTTCTACAGTTTTGCATTTTAGATTTAGATCTATCATTCATTTTGAGTTAATTGCTGTGAAGGGTGTAATGACTATACCTAGACTGATTTTTTTGCATGTGGCTGTTCAATTATTCCAGCACCATTTATTGAGGAAAACATCTCTGCTCCACTGTATTGCCTTTATTCCTTTGTCAAAGATCAGTTGATTATATTTATGTGGGCTCTGTTCCATTGATCTATTTGTCTATTCTTTTGCAATACCACACTTTTTTTTTTTTTAAAGCGGGGTTTCCTTGTGTTTTTTTTTTTGGCTGCACTGTGCAACATACGGGATCTTAGATCCCCCAGACCAGGGCTCGAACCCTCGCCCCCTGCATGGGAGTGTGGAGTCTTAACCACTCGACCGCCAGGGAAGTCCCCCCCACTGTCTTGATTACTGTAAGCTTTACAGTAAGTCTTGAAGTTGAGTTATGTCAGTCCTCTGACTTTGTTCTTTTCTTTCAATGTTGAGTTGGCTATTCTGGGTCTTTTGCCTCTCCATATAAACTTTAGAATCAGTCTGTCAGTATCCACAAAATAACTTGCTGGGATTCTGATTAGAAGAACTGACATCCTGACAACATTGAGTCCTTCCTGTTCATGAACGTGGAATCTCTCTCCATTTACTTAGTTCTTTGATATCTTTCATCAGAGTTTTATACACATTTTGTACACTTTGTACATTTTGTTAAATTTATCTCTACATATTTCGTTTGAGGGGAATGCCAGTGTAAATGGTGATGCATTTTTAATTTCAAATTCCACTTGTTAATTGCTGGTACATAGGAAAGTGACTGATCCTTGTCTATTAACCTTGTATCCTGCAACAATGCTATAACCATTTTGTCATTTGTTTTAAAGCAGAAAACTTCTCAGAGGATGGTAGCTAAACTTTTCTTTAGTTTCATGTACTTTCTCTCTCCTTTGGGTTTTCCTATACGCTGTTTTCTCGTCTGGAATAATCTCCTTTCTCTCCCCTCAATCTCCACTCCAGATATGCCTTTCATCATGCCTGATTAATGTCTTCAAGGTCTCAGAGAATCCATGTTTTATGCTGGGAAGCCTTCTGTGACCCTATGAGTCTAGGTTAGATGATTACCCCCCCGCCACATACACACTTCTCTCCTTCCCTGGAAGATAGAATCCCTGCCCTCAAGAAACTTACGGTTTATTTGGAAGACAAGCCACAAAGGTTATAATAATAATAATAATAATAAACATTTAGCTCTGATCTAAGGACTTTACCTGGATTAACTCATTTAATCCTCACAAATGTAAAGATTGAGAATTGCTGCCCAATACCCTTAGGAATCCTCCTCAGCCTATAAAATAGAATCCAGATACCTTACGTTGGCATGTAAGCTTTCAGCATCAGGGTCTACATCTACTTTTCCAAGCTAAGCTGGTTTGCTCACTATGCCTTGTTATAGTCTACACATTCCTGCCTCTGAACCCTTGTGTATGTTATTCTCCCTGTTTAGAATGTTCCCTACCCGCTTTGGCTCGGTAGAATTTTACCCATCCATCAAGGCCCAGCTGCATCCATGACCACTCCATCTTCCACAGTTCTATAACACCTGTTTTCTAGACCACTCATTTTTATTATGAACCTAAGCCAGTTTACAGGAAGAACACTTATGGAACACTAGACAGGTAAATCCCTACTGCCCTCCGTAGTCTCTCTGATTTTGGTTGAGAGCCTTGCACACCTGTCTGTGGTGTGGTCTCTGCCCTGTTCAATTGCTGTATTTTATTTACAGTCTTCATACATTGACATAGCCAACATATTTGTCATTGAAGTGGTTGCCTAGTGTTCCATGTACATTCATTGCTTCTCTTTTAGAGCCCTGTGTTGTATATTTTAATTCAGTTTTGTTTTCACAAATATTTGCATGCCAGATATGTGCAAGAGACCACATCTCTTGTCTGTTAGTGTGGCAGCTGTGAGCTCCTTGAGACCAGATTGTCTTCAGCATCACTGTCTCCCCCACCGTGCTTAGCTTGCTTGGACTAGATGCTCAGAGAGCTCTGCTCAGTTGAATCAAACTATCACAAAGCCAGGCATTTAGCCATGTAACTCACCCCCCACCTCTACCCTGATGCAAACTAAACCCATAAGGGCTAAGATGTGGAACAAGAGAGTATCCAGTACCCTTCTCCAGATGCTTGATCGCGCTAACATTGCGTCTCTCATCTTATTGCCTCCCATGGTCCCTCCTCTCTCCAGACTGTCATTTAGCTACAGAGATTCAGGGAACCTTGAAGATCATTTTCTCAGGAGCTAATGTATACAGGTTAAACATAATGACCAGGTCCTGGCAAGTGCTTCTTGATGTTAGTAACACAGGGCCATATGATGCCCAGGGGGCATGGGGAAGGGAGGGTTAGTGGCCCCTTACCTGCCATTTCCCTTCCCCATACATGACTTTGAATACAAGCTCTAAACTCACAGAACTGCTTGCTTAATCTGTACTCATACTGCAGAAACCTGGTCTGACTCCTCTGCCCCTGGAAAGGTAATCATTTCAGAAGCACATTGCGATCCCTTCCATAGGCAGCTATAGCTAACATTAAGCAAAACCTTTATGTGAAAATTCTCTAAGATAGATGGATAGACAGACAGACATCGATTGGTTAGAGAGTGATTATTTGCTTTACAAGATGATCACGAAGCGTTTCCTTCAAGTAACAGTTCCATCAAGCACTGAAGTGTGATTCATTGGCCAGCTCTTCAAAACCATGATCTGTGACATTTCCCCCAGCCCCTTCCATCCCCCCACCTTGCCTTTTGGAAGTTTTCTCCCTCCTGGCTATTTATTCAGTGTTTGCTACTGGTTGACCCACCCTATTATTCTCAGAAAATTCTTCTCCTAGCTCTTTTCCCATCCACTGTCTTGACCTTTCCTGGCCTCTTACACTGGTGATTTCTTCCTGGCCTCTAAATATAGGTCTCTTCCCACAAGGAACTGCTTCCGCCTTCCTCTTTTCTGTCTACACTTTCCTCCCTGGCAGGCCTGCCTGCCCCGATTACTTTAACGATGCTTTTCAACAGTGACTCCTCAAACCTCATCTTCAACTCCCACCTCTTGAGCCCACTCTGTTGCTGTGTTTTCAGATGTCCGCTAGTCATGTCCAGCTGGCAGCCCAAATCCAACCTGCGTAAACAACTCAAGCAGCTCTTGCCCCCATCTTGCCAGCTGCCATCAGTGTTCTAGTCACTGATGTTCAGAATCTCGGGGCTTGTCTTGGCTGCTTACAAACCACATCTTGGACAATGTTGTACGGAGATGGTAACCCTCTCTATCTCACTAAGAGGATGGAATAAAGCAAGGTTTGTGGGAACATGTTTTAAGCTGTAGAAGGGTACAAAGAAAAGGTGTAATTGTAGTATTGTCATCTTCGGCTTTTTATGGGTCGCTACAACCACTCTGTCACCTTGTGTTACCATTTCCTTCATCCCTATATCTCTCATCTGTCCTTTTATCTCAATTCTTAATATGACCACCAAAGTTTAAACCCTTTCACTCATTGCCTAGCCTAGTTCTGTATCCTTTAATTCAGTGGTTCTCAGACAGTAGTCCACATAGGAATCACTGAGATGAACTGATGAAAAGTGCAATTATAGTCTGTATAACAAGGGTGCTGGGACAACTGGATATCCACATGGGAAAGACTACCTCACACCATATACAAAAATTAACTCAACATGGATCAAAGATAAAAATGTAAGAGCTAAAAATACAAAACTCTTAGAAGAAAAAACAGTTGTAAATCTTTGTGACCTTGGATTAGGTAATGGTTCTAAAAAAAGAAAAAAAAGACACCCAAAGTACAAGCAACCAAAGAAAAAATAAATTGGAACTCATCAAAATTACAAATTTTTATGCTTCAAAGGACACCATCAAGACAGTGAAAGACAGCCCACGATTGGGAGAAAATTTTTGCAAATCACATACCTGATAAGGGATACGTATCTTTAATATATAAAGAACTCTTACAACTCAATTATAAAAAGATAAATGACCCAATTAAAAATGAGCAAAGAAAAAAAAATGAGCAAAGGATCTGAATAGACATTTCTCGAAAGATAAACAAATGGCCAATATGCACCAGAAAAGATGCTCGGTGTCATTGTTCATTAGGGAAATTTAAATCAAAACCACAATGAAATAATGTAATATTCCCATTGAAATGTATCAGTGGGTGAATTGTACGGTATGTGAATTATATCTCAATAAATCTACTTTAAAAAAACACATAGTGAGATACTACTGCACACCTACTAGGATAGCTAAACTCAAAAAGTCAGATAATAACAAGTGTTGCCAAAGATATAGAGAAATTGGAAACTTCATAAATGCTGGTGAGAATGTACAAGGGTACAGCTACTTTGGAAAACAGTCTGGTACTTCTTCAAAAGGTTAAACAGCATTACCATATGACCCAGCAATCCTCCTCCCAGATAGGTATATACCCAAGAGGAATTAAAACATACATCCACACAAAAACTTACACACAAATGTTCATAGACACGCTATTCATAATAGCCAGAAAGTAGAAACAACCCAAATGTCCATCATTCCATCATTGAAGAATATATAAATAATGTGGTATATTCATACAATGGAATATTATTCAGTCATAAAAAAGAATGAAGCACTGATACATGCTACAAGATGTATGAACCTTGAAAAACAATATACTAGGTGAAAGAAGATAGTCACAAAAGACCACATGTTGTATGATTCCATTTATATGAAATGTCTAGAATAGGTAAACCTATAGAGACAGAAAGTTGATCAGTGGTTGCCTAGGGCTGCAGGGGATGGGGGAAGAGGGGTGCTAAAGAGTACAGGGTTTCTTTGGGGGGTAATGAAAATGTTCTAATACTAGTTGTAGTGATGGTTGCATAACTCTGTGAATATACCCCCCCAAAACAGTGAATTTTGTACTTTAAATGGGTCACTTACATGGTATGTAAATTGTCTCAATTAACTTTTTTTTTTTTTTTTTTTGTGGTACGCGGGCCTCTCACTGTTGTGGCCTCTCCCATTGGCGGAGCACAGGCTCCGGACGCGCAGGCTCAACAGCCATGGCTCACGGGCCCAGCCGCTCCGTGGCATGTGGGATCTTCCCAGACCGGGGCACGAACCCGTGACCCCTACATCGGCAGGCGGACTCCCAACCACTGCGCCACCAGGGAGGCCCTCAATTAACTTTCAAAAATATAGTTGTAAGGAAAAAAATTGATAGTGGGGACAGGTTGCGGAAAACTAAATGCCAAGCTGAGCAATGGGGACTGGATTCTCTAGGGCCAATTTTCTCCAAGTGTGTTTCAGATGCCATCTGCATCAGGATAGCTACAAATACCGTCTGACCCCACCCCTGAGACTGTAACTCGGAATGTATTGAAGGGAATCAGTACTCCACATTGCTGCCAGATGAGCCTCCAAAAAGAGAACGGGGGTTGGGTCACCCCCTTGCTCAGAAACCTTCTATGTCCTCTTATTTCCTTGACATGAGCTCCAAAAGCTCTGAGCTGCCTGGTTCCCACCCACTTTTCCCAGCCTTCTCTCTTATGACTCCCTATCTGTGTCTTTGATGTCAAAGTGAGATAGTCATCATTCTCTGAACCCTTTCTGCCAGTTCCCACTCTGTGCCTTTGTCCAGGCTGTCCCGTGTTCCAGGAAAGTCTTTCCTATATTCCCATCACATCTTCGCAGTACAAATGTTCCCATGATCCTTTCATTTTAACTAGGTGATCATCTAAAATTCACAGAGTCTTTCATAAACTTTTAGGCTATGTCATTCTGCTGCTTGTAAATCAGATAACAATACTCAGAGTGTTATGAGAGACACATGCAGATCCATCGGCACAGTCTGGCACATGGTAGGAGCAAAATAACTGCGAAGGGAGCCTTGGGACAGAGCCTTCAGGCACAGGATACAGGTGTGGAGGTGGTAGTGCTGGCCTGCGAGGAGCAAAATTCGGGTGGCAGTCTGTCCTGAGGATCTCAGTGTCCTCCCTGGTGACCCAGTAGTCAGGGGCCTGCAGGAGACACAGTAATGTGGGCAGGGCTTGCGGGTCTGGGCCACCACCAAGCCCGGCGAGCCTTGGCACCGGCTGCTCGCAGTAGTTGGAAACTGCTGGGTTGAATCCTCATTTCAACTGGTGACCTTGAGCAAAAACTCTCCCCCATCTTATTGTCCACCAAATCACCCCATCCCACAGCAGGAGGGAAGGCTGGAGAGTGACTTCCAGTCTATTTGGTAATGAGCTCTTAAAAATAAAATGATTGTCAGATAATGTTTTACAGTGCAACAAGAGCTCCTTTGTAACCATTTCAGTAATTACATTAAGCCATTCTATTTGTGAGAAGCTAATGGGAAACAAACCATTAATTAGCATTTTGTCTTTCCTCCCACTGTTCCTTCCCCCTTGAATTATCGGGGCCTCACCCTGGGGCCGTAGAGTTGGAGTGCAACTCCTGCAGGTGGAAAAGACTAGGAGATACAAGGGCCAAGGGAATGGAGAACGATGAAAGGCATCAGAGTCTTTGTGACTCTGGTGTAACAAGGGCCAGGGCCTACCCTGGCCTGGGGCCCACCTGAGCGGTGCCCCGCATGGCTCTGTGTCTGCTCTCTTGGGTCCGGAGTGGAGCAGCCGGTTAGCTGTGAGGCAGGCTGAGCCCGATGTGGGCATGTTCCCAGGGGCCTTGGAGCCTGTGGGTGGGGCGGCCACCTGGGCAAACAGAACTAAGAAATGGGCAGGAATGAATCAAGGACAGCTTAAATATGCAGAAATGCAGCTCATACCTCTGGGCAAAAATAATCCCAAACAGAGTTATGTAATGGATTGGAGGACTATGATAGGAGGGCTGAGGCTGCGAGGTATAGATAGGTATGAGTGAATGAGGGAGGGACAGAGAGAATACATATAGTGGGAGGATCCTAGGGGATTTGACAGAAAAGCTCATGAAACTGTTGTCTTTAAGGTGGGTGCGCATGTGTGTACGTGTGCATTTTGGGGAGGGGGTGTCATTCTTCTTTGTGGAAAGCAGCTAGAGGAAGGTAGCTCTATTAGAGAGGCTGAGTTCCGGGCCCACGGTGGCCTTAAGGCCACTCCAAATGTGCGGGCTCCCTGGTGCTGAGGTGGTAGGGACAGGGAAGTTGCCAGAGGGCCCAGGTGTAGGGTGTGAAGCATCCTGATTTCCCTTATAAGTCAGTGTACCTCCCTCTGACATCCATCCTCCCATCCCCAGTTCGCATCTCACCTCCAACCCCTTCTGCTAATTGGAATCTTCCCCTTCCTTTATAGGAAGCCCACCTTGACTGACCACCACGGGTCACGCTAACTCTTCCCAAGGAACTTCCAGGATATTTAGAATGATCCTCTCACAGGAAACTATCCATAAATTGCTGCTGCTGTCTTGCACTGTGATTTTTGTCCATCTGTGAAAGTATTATCCTCCCTCTAGACCATGAGCGCCTGAGGGCAGGGCCTTTGTGTCCCTGCAGTGCCCAGCACTGTGCCTGTCACAGAGCAGGGGCTGAGCGTGCAATGTCTGACTCCAAGGAGCAAAAAAAAGAAAGCAAAGCAGAGTCTGCACAAAGTCTCTGGTGCAGATCCCCTCAGGCAGCCGAACTCTTGAAGCCACTGGCCAAGACGTGAGCCTCAGGGACTAGGAGGTGGGTTGGTGCTGTTGGACTGATTTGGGGGGCAATACTGTATATAAAAATGACATAAAGGAAGCAGTTGGTTGGACATCATTCAGAACCCAGAACAATGTGGGTAATTAGACAAAGGCTTGTGGTAGGCACTTCGCTGACCACAGTTTTCAGAAGCCACTGCTTCAGAGAGGGAGGGAGAGAGAGTCAGATTCACCAGAAGCCTGGATGTGACTGGGACAGGGTGTTGGAAATGGATTTAGGGGTGAGTATGGGTGCAAGAGGGTTATTGAAGTCACCATCATGGACATCCTCCTCCTCGTTGTTGCCATTGTCACGACGGTGGGAGGATGGTGGATGATTCTATGCTGTGGTCTGCAGCCCTCGGAAGACTGAATGGAATTCTGCAGCATCCAATGGCCAGGGGCAGGTGCTCAGAGCTCCTGAGGCTGTGAGGGGAGCTTGCTGGTTCCCATGTACATCCCCATACACACCCACAGGCTGGGCTCACAAGAGCAGAGTTTTCCAGCAATGGATGGTTGACCTTCCAAAGGCAGGAGGGAGGCTTCTAGAGAGCCAGCTTTAGGGGCAACAGCTGATGGCCAGGGATGAAATTCCTAGAGATGGGAACACATTTGGAGACTCAGAGCTCTTCTCTGAAGGCTCATAGCTAGAGTGACCCTCGGCTAGCATTTCGGTTTCCCTTGGTTCACAGTCAAGCAGACATCGAGGCCCAAAGGGAAAATATGACTTCAAGAACCACCAGAAAAAAACTGGCCAAGCTGAAAAGAGAACTCAGGTTTCCTGGCCCTGTCTTGATATCGTATCACTTGGAATTTGTAGACCTTGCTCCTGAGTGAATTATGATACTCCCACTCCAGGGTGTTTCAAGAGCCAAAAGCCTAGAAGTTTCCATGGTTTTTGCTTTGTGGTTAGTGCTGGGACTTCCATCAGCTGTAAAGAGGGGCTCTGAGGAGAAGGAAAGTGGTGATTGGGGGCAGGAAGAAGAAAGAGGACAGGGCCAGAGAGTTGGGTCTTCAGGGTCCTTGAGGGCTGCCACAGCTACGATGAAATTAGCATCTGTGAAGTTGTCTTTGGGAATTTCTAAGAGGTCCAAGTCTGGCATGTGAACCAGCACCCAGACCAGGCTAGGGAAGCTGGGCTGTGGTCCCGGCAACAGCCAAGCCTGGGGTGGCAGGGCAGGGCTGGGCTGGGTAGGGCTAGGCTGGGCAGGACTGAGAGAGAGAAGAGAATTTTTTGCCTCCAGGCTCATAAATGCCTATATTGGGCAAGGCCTCTTGTTTCGTTGGGCGGTGACCAGGAGTCTCTCCAAATTTGCCAGTCTGGCTTGAATTGTTTCCCTCTGCCCGGAAAGGGACTGCAACCTTCTAGATGAGCCCCCTCAGTCCTCAAGGGGGTGGGGATGGACACTGGCCCCTCCAGCCTGACCTCCCAGAGTAAGTCGATTCCATATAAGAGGGCTGGCCCCTCACTATCCCTGCTACACTTGGACGGGGCCCGCAGGGTGGGGGACAATTACTTCTGGGAGTGCTGGCTTTCATGGGTTGCTGATGCACACAGTCACTGTGTCCCCGAGATGGTGTAGACAGTAGCTAAGCCCTTGTGCATGGTCCCCACAGCCCCCAGGCCAGCAAACAAGTCATTATGTCGTTATAAATTATGTACGTTCACAGGCCTCGGTGTGTAAGTGCCAGTTATTATTATTGCTGTGTAATTACACAGTTAGCTTAAAGAAGAAGGCAGGCAGAAGGACTGAATCACACCCCTTTCCTTGTCTACTGGGAAGGGTAAACAGGCTCCCACCTCTCACCCCAGGGAGAAGTGTGGCTCTGGGTCACACTAGATGAAGCGCCACAGTCTCCCAGGTGTTTCCATGCAGATGGGGCAGTTTGCCCCCAGGCTGTGCCTTGGAAGAGGCTGGCAGCAGGAATCCAGGGCAGCCTGGCCCCCCGCGGCGGGGCCTGATACCCGGGCCCCTGGCCTTGTGCCAGCCCCTGATTCCCTCCCTGCAGCCTAACAGAGGGGCTACAGACAACAACTCAGGGCTTCTGCCAGGCCAAGTGGCCACAGAAGGAAAGAGCTAAGGGAGAGCGTGCGGCTGGGAGAAAGGCCTGTGGACCAGTTCCCTTCCCCATCTGTCAGACTGGGGCCACTCACTTGTCTGCTCCCAGCCCCCTCCCCTCTTGCTGGTAGGCATGGAACCCTTAGGTTCCTCACACGGGAGGACCTCTTAAGATCATCTAGTCCAATCTCACATTTTCAAGACGGGAAGGCAGGCCAGAGAGGGAAAGAGACCTGCCCAAGGGCACCCAGCAGGTGTCTAGGGACACTGGAAGTGGCACCTAGTCCGCCTCCGTCCAGGCCCACATTTCTTTGTCATCTTGATCACACCCCCCCACCCCCACCCTCATCACTGGGGCTGCTCCAGTTTCTCACTTCCTCTCTCCATCCTGCTTCCAGCCCTGCCCAGGCCTGCCTGTCGCCTCACCTCTCCCCTGGTTTGCTCTCCCATTGCTGCCTCGGCTTTCTTCTCCCGACCCCTGAAGCCAGGGGCGTCTCTCCACCCTCTCTTTGGCCAATGCTTTCTTCTCTCTCCTGGGCCCTCCCATCTTGTCCTGGGGCTCCTCCTGGGATGGGCCTGCCCCTTCCCTTCCACCTCCTTCTCTCTTCCAAGAGGGGCTGAAAGGAAGGATAAACTCTCCAGCAGGAGGCATGAATTCTCTCCTGGGTTTGGGATTGGGTGGGCTGAGGCAGGAAGATGCTTCTAAACAATGGGAATGGAAGCAGAGGTGCCCACCCAGCAGCCCCCCAGTCAGGCCCAGCTCAGGCTCTGGAACAGCTAACCTGTGTCCCCGCAGGAGCCAAGGGAAAGGGGATGGGGTCAAAAGGGCATGGCGGGGAGGCGTGGCCCTGCACCTTGGCACTGTTGGTGTGGGCCTTTGAGGCTAGGGAGCTGCCCAAGGCTGAGCCCTTTTCAAATGTCTTCATTCTAGAAGATCAGAAATTAATTTCCTCATCCGCTTAGTGGAATCTCTGTGAGAAAGGCCTGTGGGCTCTTTTTTGTTCTCCCCTCGAGGAGAAACCAAGTCTTGATCAGAGCATCACAGTCTTAAGAGGACTGGTTTGGAGCCTGGGTGGGATGGATGACTGAGTTCAATCTCTCTGCGGTGCCAGGGCTTAGGGGAGTTCATGCACCTAGGTGTGGGTGCCAGTGTGTGTGCTGAGCGGGCAGGCATAATTCGGAGGGGAATAGCCAGGGCTTGCAGGGCTGTGTGTGGCTCCAGAGGCATTCTCACCCGGCAGTCGAGTGTTTTCTGCAATGATCTCGAGCCCCTTACTCCCTTGATCACCCAGGATCTAGTAGCCTTCCCAGGCTGAGGGGCAGGGAGATCTGGGGGCCCTTCTCCTCATTTTGTAGCCTGAGTCCCTGGTGAGCTGGGAACTGACCTGCTCAGATGAACCTAATCTCAGGGGCAAAACTGGGCTCAAGCCCAAGTGTCCTAGCATCTAACTCAGCCCCTCCGTTTTGTCCAGACTATGCACCTCCCTTCTCTTTGGCTGCCCGATTGTCTGCAGGCTGTCAGAGAGAGGTGGTAGCATGACCGAGCTTGTATGTAGGAGAAGAAATCTGTCACTTATAGGGCAGCCCGGCCCCCCGCGGCGGGGCCTGATACCCGTGCCCCAGGCTTTGTGCCAGCCCCTGATTCCCTCAGGGGCTGAATTGTGCCTGTTTGTAGGGATGCTGAAGCTGCAGGCCGGGTACAGCTTCTGGGAGAGGCTCTCCCTGGGCCTGGTGGGCTGGGACTGGCCCTCAGGCGCTTCTCAGGGCAGACCTGGCTCCAGCCAGGATCCCACTGTCTCCTAGAGTCATGGGGTAAGGGGCTTCCCAGGCCCTTTCTTGCATAATCCTCCAGGGTGGCTGGGAAGTTCTCCGGTCCTACAGGGAGTGGCATATTGATCTGTTTCCTCCTCTGGCAGCTTCACTGGGTGGGGAGTGAGGGAGAGGAGCCTCGCAACTTTGAGGCACTAAAATGGGAGTGACTGAGAGTAAGAGTAGCTTCATCTTCTCCAGGGACTTTTCATTCCCCAGGCGAACATGCAGTGGCTCAGGGCTGGCTCAGGGGTGCCCTTTCTTGGGCTGGAGGTGGCCCTAAGGAAGGGCATCAGGCTCTCCCTGGCCTGAGGTCACTGATACTCTCCTGGAGAACCCTACCAAGCAGTGAGTCCAAGGGGAGGGGTCTCGGTCCCTGAGACCCCTTTGCAGGAGAACTTTACAGGTAATCCTCTCGGAGCCCCAAAGTCTCAGGTGGAGAAAGGGGTAGTATTTTTTTTCCCTTTTCACTCAAAGGCATTTTTGCACATGACTCAAACAAGTCTAAACTTTGCTAAACTTCAAAGTTGGCCTGTGGTACAGCCTCAAAGTGGAGGGGAAAATGTTAAAAAAGGAAAAAAAAAAGTTTGTAAGCCAGTTAAACATTATGTTATTGCTCCTTAAAGGAATTGAATTAACTTGTTACGTTACTGTTAGTGTCCCATTGTGAAACCAGGGTTGGGGAGAGGCTTCTTCTCTGGGTGATGTGGTCTCTGGGCCCATCCCCAGGTTCAGCTCGCTCCCACTTGAGGTTGTACAGGGCATTGCACAACCTGTGGTAAGAAGGAGGAGTTCCCATGGCAACAGGTCTGGCTTCCAGGGTCATTTTCAGGCTCATGGCAGGAGCCCTGGTCCAGGCTGGGGATGCTCCAAGTGCCCGCTGTCCTTCCAGGAAGGACAGGAAGCCTTTGCTCCAGGAACTGGGGGGCGGGGCCATGGGAGCCCTGCCGGCACACCTCATGGTGCCCTGTGACTCTCCACCTGCCTGTGACCAAGGCATCGAGTAGCCATCACAGGGCTACGGGGACTGTGCAGGGCCCGAGGCCAGTGGGTGGCCTTGAGGAGGCCGTTTCTCTACTCTCTCCTTTTCCACATCTTCTTGAGCAACACCGTGGAGCTGTGCTAAAGAGTCTGTGCTCTGGGTACCCAACTGCCTAGGTGCCTCACCCCTCTCTGCCACTTACTAGTCGTTTGACTTGGACAAATAAAAATAACTTCACCTTTCTGTGCCCCAGTTTCCCATTTTCCTCTGCAAAATGGGGATAATGATACTTATTTATAGTGTTGTTGTAAAGAATTAAGTGAATTAATACTATAATGTTAGCTATTCTTTCAACTACTGCTTTCGTCGCCTTTGCCCCCTGGTTCAAGCTCTTACCTGACCCTCACAATGTTCAGAGCCTGTCCCCTAGTAGGCTCTATTTAATAAAGATAGTTAATGGTTGACCTGCTGAGTGCTGTGAGCTCTGGCTTACACTAGGTGCCCAGTAAGTGTTTGCCATATTAATTATTAGTAACTCCCATAGCCTCCTCATATCAACCTGGTCTGCTCATGGTCTCCTGAGCCAGTGCCTAGAGACTGCTTCCCCTAGGTCTTTGCCATATCTCACCCACTGGAACCCTTCCCCTGCCCCCTATCGAAATCCTCCCCACCTTGGAAGCCCTTCTTCAAGCCCCACCTCCCTCAGGAGTATGTGTGGATATCCCAGCCCACGGAGAGTGTCATGCCCCCTTGGAGTTGCCGTGGCATTTCTGACTTGTATCATGCATCGATACTGAGCCATGAGAGCTCTGGCTGCAGGCTCCTACTTGCAGCCATGTTGTCTTGCTGCTGCCCTTGGGCCTTTCTTCACTAGTGGGAGGGGGTCACTCATCTGACCCACAAGGAGGTACAGGCCACCTCCCATGTGCCAGGTGCTGGGTTTCCAGCCCTAAAGGGGCCTGACTCTAGCAGTGGAGACTAGAAAACAGGGACTTCCCTGGCGGTCCAGTGGTTATGACTCTGCGCTTTCACGACAGGGGGCGTGGGTTCGATCCCTAGTCAGGGAACTAAGATCCCCTCGTGTGGTGCGGCCAAAAAACAAGGGAGGGGGGACTAAAAACAATACACAGTGATGTATTTTTTTTTTTTTTTTTTTTTTTTTTTGCGGTACGCGGGCCTCTCACTGTTGTGGCCTCTCCCATTGCGGAGCACAGGCTCCAGACGCGCAGGCTCAACGGCCATGGCTCACGGGCCCAGCCGCTCCGCGGCATGTGAGATCTTCCCGGCCCCTGCATCGGCAGGCAGACTCTCAACCACTGTGCCACCAGGGAAGCCCCACAGTGATGTATTCTTATAGAGATACATAAAAAGTACTAGGAAGCAGAGGATCGGATGATTGCCCTCTCCCACCCCTCACAAACGCTGCTTAAAAGCTTTTGGAAGCAGACCATTGCTCTTGGGATAAACCCCAATACCATTACTGCGCCTACAGTATCCTGCTTGATCTGACCGCTGCTCGCCTTCTCTCCAGGCTCCTTCCACACGTGTGTGCCACCCCACATCCCCCCACACCCCAGATGCACACACACTTACCTTACATGCAGATAGATACACATACCCCATACACACACTTACACACACACAAACGCATACACCCATATACACACGCATACACACCCCTCAGCACACTGACTATTTTTTGTTGTTGCAAAGGCACAAAAGCTCCTTCCTGCCCCACAGCCACTGGAGGTACTGTTGCTTCTGCCAGGAATGCTCTTTCCCACCTTCCTTTAGTCCAGCCAACTCCAGCTCATTCTTTGAATCCCAGTTTAAATATTTCCTAGGGAATGACTTCCCTCACTACAATCTGTTTCCTCTATCAACCTGTATGTCAACATATAGAAACATCTGTTGGGCGAGCGTCTCTTCAGTATTCAACACAAATTTTAATTAATTCATTATTTGTGTAATTAGTTGTTTGTCCATCCCCACCAAGACTGTAATCTTCATGTAAGTAGGCCCATGTTTGTCTTGCTCACAGCCAATCCCCAGCACACAGCACTGGGCCTGAAACACAATAAGCCTTACTACATATTGGCTAAATGATTGAACAGAGAGGGTGGCCAGGCCAGGCCAGGCCAGGGAGGCAGGAAGGGGGGAAGGCCATTCTGGGAAGAGAGATTAGTCTGTGCAAAGATATGGAGAGGAGACAATATGGTGTGTTTGGCTTGTAAGTAAATGTGGCTAAGGCACAGCGTTAGAGGCTAGAAGGCTTTGAGCTGGGGCCCAATGGAACAGGGCTTTGGATATCAATGAGGAGCTTAGGTTTAACCTGTAGGCAGTAGTAAGTCATCTGGTTTGTGTTCTAGCAAGCTCACTCTGATGGCCTTGAGGAGGTCAGAACTGAGAGGGCAAGACTTCAAGCAAGGAGACCAGAGTCTGTGGGACAGGAGGAGACAGTAAACTGAGGCAGTGACCGGGTGGCTGGGGAGGGATGGATGTGAATGCCAACTTGGAAGCTGAACGACTAGGGGAGGAGTGAGACCTGGACTCTGGCTCTGCCCAGGACCCCTCGCTGCCCACCTCACAGAGAACAGTGCTACCTGAATTGAAGTGAGTGCTCACTGTACCCCAGTTGGGATGTGGGAGGAGGGAGATGTCTTACACTTGGTCTTCCCAGAGCTGGCCCCTGACGGGACAGGCTTGAGGCCCCAAGAGCACTATAGTTCAGCCGTCTGCGTGGACATTGCCTGCATCTTTTCTCTTTCTGTGTCCACCCCCCCCATTCCCCCACCCCCGCCCCTCCCCATTTGGCCTCAAGGTCGGCCAGGCCCCCAGGCAGCCCTGGAGCCTCAGAGTCTCTGGCCTTGACCCAGAGCCCTAGCCTGCTCCAGGCTCTCCTAAGGAGGACACTGTCCAGAGAAGCCTTGGGACCCTCTCCTGAGGAGACAGAGGACTGGCTAAGATGATCTTTGACTCTGATTCCAGTTGGGATGGCTGTAAGGGGACACCTCAGGCAGAGTGAGGCAGGCAAACCGCAGGCTCAGGCTTTCTGGGAGCCAGAAGAGGGAGAGCCTCTTCTATGTAACCCTTTCAGCACCACACCCAGGCAGGAGGCAGGACGCTGTCCTTTCTGACAGCCCTTGTCCATTGGCTTGTGCGAGGTGTGCTGGCGGGCAGGGGGGGTTCCAGTGTCTGAATTCACCATCACAGGCCTTGAAGAGAAGAGCCAGCTGGTGCTGGCAGCCTGGGCTGTCAGTGTGTGTGGGAGGGGGCGCTACCAGCCACCTGGGACACCCGGGTTTCTCTCTGGCTGCAGGCTGCGCTGGCTGGGAGGGGCTCCTGGGCCACAGACCCCTGCAGCCAGGCACAAATGGTGCTCCATAAACGGTATTCCCCCGGCTGGTGGGATCCCAGGGGGTTGCAGCCAGACCTTCAGGGATAAGGAGGCACCGGCACACTGCCCCTAAGGTCGGGGGCAGGGGCGGGCAGGCTGGTGGGCGCACGAAGCAGTGGAGACAGACTGCAAAAAGCAAGAGTGCTTCTCATTCCGCTGGGCTGGTCAGTGGGCTTCATTTCGGTCCCTCCCTGGGCTGTACTCTCGCTGTCTCCCCACCCCCATGCTGTCCTCAGCCTGGCCCTCGCTGGGGGATCTCTACTCCCCCTCCTCAGTCACGTCTCAGGCCCCCGGCCCAGCTCCAGCCCTCTCTCCGGGCGAGGAGGTCGTGGCGCTCTGTTTGGGCGCCGGTCCTGCCTCCCTCGGTGGGCCCCGGGAAGGGTCCAAGGCCAAACCCGGCCGCGCTCAGCCCCGGCAGCCGGAGCGGGCGGGGGTGTGGGTGGTGAAGGCGTTGGGCGCGGGAGGGGAAGAGTTAAGGCTTGGCGCTCCCCTCCCCCGGAGGGTGTGACCGCCTATAAGAAAGGCGCCGCGCTCCGGCACTGGGGCTGCAGGCGGCGGGGGCGCAGCGCGGCTGCGGAGAGCTCAGGCCGTCCCCCTGCCTCCCGTGCCTCGCGCCTCGCATCTCGCGTCGGTCCCATCACCCGGGACCCGGGGCAGAATGTCGGAGTCCAGGAGGAGGGGCCAAGGCCGCGCCAAGAAGCACCGAGAGGGGAGGAAGCTGGAGTTCGAACCCGGGGAGAAAGGTAGGGCACCTCGGCGCACCCAGACACCCCGTTTCCCTGGGCGAAACCTGCCGCCCTCTCACCCGCCCCCAGCGTCTCGCGGGTGAGTCCGGGGCTGTGCGAGGGGTCGCCGAGGTGACAGGCACCGAGGGGCGCGGGTGCCTGCGTGCAAGCGGGTCTCCGCGGCTGGGCAGGCAAGGGACTGCGCACTCGGAGCCGGTCGGTGGCTGTGTGCGCCTGTCCCCGGGCCGCCGCGTCCCGACGGAGCGGGCGGGAAAGAGGCGCGACCCGAGCGGACCGACCTGCCGCGAGGACCCCGCAGCAAGTAGCAAAGTGGGGCCGGGGCGATGACCAAAAGACAGCGGACAGGCAGACGCGGGGCCTGGCCTGGCCGCAGTGCTCAGGGAGCTGTCACTGTCTTCCCGTCCTCAGAGTGTGTTCTGGGCTCGCTGCCACCCATGTGCCACACCTCCATGAGTTCTGCTCAGCCATTGGAGCAAGGGCAGCATTGCCTGCCACCTCCTGAGAAGGGATGCCCTGTCCCGGAGAGCCCCAGGGAGTAGGGAGCCCCTGCTTCAGTGACAGGTATTTCCCTTAGAACTGGACCAGGCATCAGGCAGTTGTCCTCTTTGGTCTTCAGGAGTGACTCCCTTGGTTTCTGGGAGGTGAGAAGTTGCACTGAGTGAGCAGAGCCTGTGCTGAGACCCACTTTGGTGCCCTCCCTGGGCAGCTGCAGGGGGGAAGGAGGAGGGGGTCTCCATTCAGTGCACTGGCCTTGGGCTTCTCAGGGATGGGCCTAAGGTGTGCAGGTCCTCCCCTCCAGAACTAGGCTTGCACTATTGGGATGCAGTTGGGAAACCTCGGGTTCTCACTTTTTTCTTTTTCAGGCAAGCATTTCGTTAATGCCTATTTGTACTTGTAAGCAGGCCAAGCACGTTCAAATGGTTCATCTCCATTTAATCCTCATAATAATCCTGGGGGTAGGTGGTCCCAGCCCCATTTTACAGAAGGAGCAACTTAGGCTTATTGAGGTTAGAGTCACAAAGTAAGTTCCAGAGATAGGTCTTGGGGCTTCCAATCAGCATTCCTGGACAATGATGCCTATTTTACAGTGTCTCTGTCCCTCACCAAAGTTCCTGCCAGAGCTGCAACATAAAAATGTCTTCAAAAGAGCACTGGACTGGGAGTTGGGAAGCTTCAACTGTGGTTGAGAATTTGGCCAAATTCCTTTCCTTTCCTGAATTTCTGTGTAATGGGAGAGAAGGGGTAGCAAGGTAGCCGGTGAGGTCTCTATTGGGAAGAGCCTAGGAGTTAAACACTGCCTTAAGCCCAGTAAAGAGAAGAAACTAAGGGAATTTTAAAGGCCAGGCTATGTTCTCTTCTTCATAAAGAAAGCCTCTTTGCACATTTCTGCCGGATGAGTGTGTCTAGGAGTCCTCTGTAAGGTAATGGACACTGTGGGTCTGCCCTGACCATACTAATGCGAGGCAACTTAGTCTAGGTTCGTGTAGTGTGGATGACCTCCAATCTGAGACCTGAAGGAATTCAGGGTGCCTATTTTCAGGATCAGAATGCATGGCTTTGGCTCAGTGAGCCACCCTCTTCTCCCACCCCACCATACACATCCTAATGTGGGCACCTTGGAAGGCTGGCTAGTTAAGGGCACCCTTCCAATGTCAGGGTTGCAGGAGCTAAGCTGGTAGCAAGCCACATGGACTTCAGCTGGTGAGAATCAATAGTGCCGGGAAACGAGCAGCTGCAGAGGGTAGAGTACGCGTTGGGGCAGAGGTGGAAGAGGGCTATGAGTAGAAGATGCCACGGGCCTCTCAGTGATCTCTTCCAGCATCTTCTACCCCTGTGAGAAAGTCCTTCTTGATGTCTAACTATAATCTTTCCTGCTGTCTTTTCTTCTCTGCTTTCTCTTGTTTCCTGCTTCCCCGTGAGCAGCTCTTCAGAATGCTGCTTTCAGGGAGTTGGCTGATCAGTAGATACCAAACAGACCAAAGGCGTAAGCTAGAGGACTTTTGGAGACCTGGGACACTGTGGAATGGGGGAATCATGGGGGACGATCATGCTCTGAAACAAGATATCAGAAGAAACCATGTCAGTGAGAAGCAACGGTCTTAAATCCCTGCTACGCAACTGGGTGGGTCTGATTTCAAACCTGGTAGGGTGAGTGCTTAAGCCAACAGTGGCCTACAGAGCGGGAGGCCTCCCTCACAGCTGCCCATCTGAGGCTGCAGGGTCCTCCTCTTTTATTGCTCAGAGTGCCCCCACCAGGGAGAACACGGACACTGGGCAGCTGGAGAGGGGTCTTAGCCAGGGCGGAGCCACATTTGGTTGAAAGATTGGGAGGTGCAGACATGGAGAGTGTGAGCAAGTTATCCATTAAAATCTTCAGCTTAGACGGGGGAGGGAATCTGGAAAGTGGGAGGGAGAAAGGAGGGAACATTAATTAATTGGCTCCCCTGTCCCTGACCACACATCCAGCAGCCCCGTCTCCTCCTTGGCAAATAGCAAAAAGGGTACCCCTATACTAAAACCCAGGCCGGCGTGGGGAAACGGGCACAGGGGTGCCGGGGGGGACTGAACTGCAGGTGTGAACTCTGCCCCATGACTCACTGAGAATTCGCAGGGCCAATGCCTGGTATCCCTACTTGGGGCTGGGTCCCCCTCACCCCCCATTTTCCCTTATCCCAGGGGACTGGGGTAGGGGTGGCTGGTTAGCCTTGCCAGCCTTAGCAGCAGTGTTTGGGGGGAGGGGTGGATAATAAACTCACTCACATACCTGGGGTCCAGCCTCTGTGTGGCCCCGGGCACTGCCCTCCCTCTCTCTGGGCCTCAGGAAATGTGCTCTGCTCTCAGCTCTCACCTTCTCCACAGCAACGGCAGAGCCTCAGCCCTCAGGCCCTGTGTCTCTGAGAATCCTGAGAGGAGGAGAGCTATGGGATTAGGGTGGGAGGAAGGGGGAAAGCTGGCCCCAAAGAAACTGATAACCCCTGAAAGTGCTGTGTTGTTTTGAAGAACGACTTTGGAATTTGATTCTAAGTAACTGGCCTTTTCCATGTGCCCCTGAAAGTCCGGTCAGGGTTTGATGGAAAGTGTCCTTCTGATGGAGCTCCAATGTGAACTGGACTCTGTGTCTGCCCACAGTAGGGCAGGGGACAGGCTTTGGTCTTCATGGGGATATGAAGGGGGATTAGCATCACTAGCTGAGCGCTCTGGACACATCTCATTTGAATGGGCACAAAAAATCCTTGCAAGGTCTTTCTCTTTCATCTTTCCCATCTCCTGCCTTTGGTGAAGATAGCGCCCAGACTTCTAGGATCAACTCCTGTCTTTAGGCTGTCCGGGGTCAGGTCAGAGGTGGTCACGCGCCTGCCTACGTGTACGTGGCTGAGCCACATCTGGCAGTTGTTTTTGGCAGCCTCTGCCTCTGGCCTTGGCCCCTGGATGACCCTGCTGAGCTGGGTACCTGGAGTGGTCCTCCTGGGCCTCTGGGGCTCAGCCTGTGTCTCACACTCCGCTCCGTCTCCCTGGCACCTCAGGGTTCATTAGGAACAAGAACAGCGAGCAGAGAGTGACTTTGTACTGCCCAGCAGGCTTTCATCCTGAGAGCTCAAAGCAGTTCACACCCCAGGACTTATAGGTCCTCAGCCCAGGTCCCAGACACTCGGCGGTGGGGACGACGGGACAGAGAGCCCTGGCCTTTCCAGATTGGCCCAGCAGTGGGGCTGGGGGCACACAGTGAGTCACCCACTGTGGGGGAATCCAGTGGCCAGTAAGTCTGGGATAGAAGTAAAATTGGACCGAGGGCTTCAGGCTGCAAACAGAGGGGATAGTTTCCTTTAAAAGAGTATGAGCTGGTGGGGCTTCCCTGGTGGCGCAGTGGTTAAGAATCCGCCTGCCAATGCAGGGGACACGGGTTCGATCCCTGGTCCCGGGAAGATCCCACATGCCGCGGAACAAGTAAGCCCGTGTGCCACAACTACTGAGCCTGCACTCTAGAACCCGCAAGCCACAACTACTGAGCCCATGTGCCACAACTATTGAAGCCCGCACGCCTAGAGCCCGTGCTCTGCAACAAGAGAAGCCACCACAGTGAGAAGCTCGCGCACCGAAAAGAAGAGTAACTCCCACTCTCTGCGACTAGAGAGAAGAAGCCCGCATGAAGCGACGAAGACCCAACGCAGCCAAGAATAAATAAATAAATTTATAAAAGAAAAAAAGAGTATGAGCTGGGCCCTTCCTTCCCTCAGGCGCCCTCTGGCCCCTGTGGGTTCTATGAGCCGCTGGAGGAAGAAGCAGCAGCTTCTTGGGAAGCAGAAGCCCTTGGACTCGGATATTGACGAGAATGCCTAAGTGATCCCCACTTCTGCCCTCTGCCCTTGGTGCTAGGAGCTTCAGGGCCAAGTCAGGCCAGCCCTGACCTTAGGGTGGTGCCAGAGTGAGGAGTGTATGGAGGAAAAGGTGCTAGCCCAGCACTGGCAGGCCCTAGCCCTGGCCTCGGGTGGGCTTCCCAGCATGGCTACCCATGCCTGGTTGTCAGCCCCACTCCCCCTTCTAAGTCTCCTCTGCATCCGAGCCCACAAGGCTGGCCTGACGAACAGTTGGCATAGGGAAGAGAAGGGTTATTTTTAAATACTGGCAAAGCGCTGCCCAAACTTCAGACCTGGGGTCCGTCAGAACCATGTGCCCACTGTGTTTCCCACCGTGCCTGAGCCTATAGCTCACCGTTTATAACTTAGCAGGGGACAGTGCCGCGTATGCTCTCTGTCTTCTCCAGCCCAGCCCTGGCCTAGCCATCCATCCATTCACCAAGACTTCCAGGTCGTGGCCACGTGGGAACTATACACACTGCACGTGCTCTCATTCACTATAGTGTATTCAGTTCTGCAAACATTCATTGAGCGCCTCCTATGCAAATAAATCTGCAAACGTTCATCGAGCTCCTCCTATGCAAATAAATCGCAGCTCCTGCCCTCGAGAAGCTCAGACAGATCCTTACAAAATACCTGTGATTGCAGCCAAGTGTAAAGTCAGAGATCTGTATGTGATGAGGTATATGAAGAGGAAAGGAATGATTTGTTCTCCTGGGAGGGTGTAGAGGAGGCTTCTGAGAGAGGTGACATTTGAGCTGAGCCTGGATGGTGAGTAGGAATTCACCAGAGTGAGAAAGCGCCTTCCGAGAGGTAGGAACGTTCCATACCCAACCTGCTTGGGGCTGGGGGGTGGGAGAGGAGCAGGGAGAAAGGAGGCAGCTATCGTTTACTGAGCACTTACTACATGTCAGTCCTGGTTCTATAAAATAGAGATACTATTTTATCATCCCCACTTTACAGATAAGAAAACTGAGGCAGGGAGAGAGTCCACGACTGGCCTGTGATCCAGCATGACTTAATGGCAGCATGGGATCTTAGGCTCAGGTCTGCCCCCTCCACCCTGCCTCTCCATGCACATTCCACCTGGCTCCAGGCTCTTCCACAGTCCGTGCCTCTCAAGACAAACCAGTGAAGGGCATAGGATGCTCTGTTGGTCCACTTGTTGGAGCAGGTCCTTCCCATCCCACAACTGGTCAGATATTTACTTCCTGGGCTCTTGGGCAGGGTTTAAGGATACAGAGATGGGCAGGTTGTGTCCCTGCCCTCACAAGGAGCTTGCAGTGTGACTGTGGCAGTAAGGTGTGAACAGGAACTGTGGAGCACTGACAGCGGGGCAGCCCAAGGCCCTGAGGCTGTACCGACAGGCAGGAGGAGCTCCTGGGAAGCCTGAAGTTATTATGGTCAGTAGTCTAAGCAGAAACCAAGCTCAGGATCCAGAGTCCAGTGAGATCTAGCACCAGTCTGGGTAGTTTTCTGGTCCTATGGAACCCCTTGTGCAAAAGGTGAATGTTTCAACCAGTGGGAACCTGGTTTAAAGCATAAACTTGGAACTTGCTAGTAATGCAAATTCTTGGGCCCCATCCCTGACCTTCTAATCAGAAACCATGGGGATGGGGGCCAGCAGTTTTAGCAAGCCCTCTGGTTGACTGTGATGCGTGCTGAAGCATGAGAACCACTGGTTAAGCTGTGGCCCAGCCTCCCAGGGCAGAGCCCTGCAGAGGGCATGCCAGCCCCACGGCACCTGTGCCAGGCATCATGCTTGGGGGCTGTCAGGGGAATGGGGTCGCCACCTTGTGGGCTGAGAGAGATGGGGACAGACCTAGAGCTGCTAGGTCGAGCCTGGCAAGGGCTGACACAGAGTGGCAAGAGGAAAGACTCATTCCCATCAGAGGAATCTGGGCAGGCTTTCTGGAGGAGATGGGGTTGAGGTAGACCTTGGCGAAAGGAAGCACTGTGCTGGAGAGATCTAAAGAGGCTTGGCATTCCAGCTGAGGAAACCACGTGAGCAAAAGGGGGCAACAGAGGGTGTTTGGGAAATAAAGTGCAATCCCAAAGATACGCTGCTGAACATGGTGTGTAGGAGGGAGAGATCAACAGGGCCAAACAGGTTTTCTGAGCGTCAGGCTGGTGAGTTTAGACTTCTCTGAAACAGCACGGAGTGAAGTGTTCTGAGCAGGAGGCTGACCTGTTCTCCCAGAGCCACTCTTGAGGCATCGTCAGCCACCACCAGTTTGTGGCAGGATGGGCAAGGGGAGGCCACGGCCAGGGCTCCTTCGACAGTCCCAGCCGATTAGTCAGGATGTGTGTATGGTGATGGGTGGGTACAGGGGGGCGTGAGCTTTGCCTTGGGATAGCTGGCAGCACTTTCGAAGGATTCTGGAGGTTCGGGCCTGGCCAAAGGTCGGCGACTTCTAGCCCAGTCAGGCAAGGCTGGATCTGAGCTCATGGGCCAGGCCCTTCACGGTACAGGTGGGCAAAGTGAGGCCCAGAGAAGTTCACACACCACAAGGTAAAGGGTTTGGCAGCTACTGGGCAAGAAGGAGAGCAACAGCTTCCTGAGACACTGCCCCCTCCCGCCGACCACGGAGCCTCGGGTCTCAGTTCCCCGAGTGCACTGTGGTCTCCTGCCCTGGTCCTTTGAACCCTTTGCCTGGAACACTGTCTCCCTCCTCTTGGCCAACTCCTGTCACCCTTCAGGCCCAGCACAGGCTCTGTTCCCTCCGCAGAGCCCTCCCTGGCCCTCAGGGTGAGGAGGGAGGCTGAGGTGTATGGTCTGTGCCCTCACATCACCCAGCACCTCCCCATCACAGTACCGACCCCACTGTGTGGGCAATACCCCGCTCAGCTGGAATCCCCACCAGGGAGACCGTGTCACGTGACCCTCAGTACCCAACATGTCCTGAGTGCCCGGTACATGCTTGAGCGAATGAATGACAGAGGCCGTTATCAAGCTCTTTCACCCCTCTACACAGACGCCTGTGGCCCGTTCTCGTATTTGAAGAAGAGCAGTCTCATGGGAAGAGGCTGCCCTGGCTGAGCTTCCTGCCCACGGCCGGGGGCCCCTCAGCTGTCGAGCAGCCCGGTGGGCTGAGCAAGGGTAGTCCTTCAGGGAGGCCCCAATTGTACCATCAGCTCTGCTGTCCTGGGGCAGATGCCTGTTTTGGCTGAGGGGGAAGGAAAGGAGAGTTGCGGAGGAGTGTTGGGTGGGAAAGGGCCCTGGGATTAGCCGTCAAGGGACCCCACCCTCCCCTGAATGCTCGCAGCAGTCTTGACCTGGGCCACTGTGAGGCACCCATCAGTCACAGCCGAGCTTTACATCACTTATTTGTTCAGCCAGTGATCAGTGAGCGCCTGCTCAGTGCCAGACACCAGGAGTATGGCTGTGCTCCCACACATCCCCTCCCTGAGGGTCCCACAGTCTAGAAAGATAAGAACCCACTTTGCTCTGAGGTGGAAAGCCCAAAGTAGGGCAGGTGAAATGCTCAGGGAGTCTGTGCAAGGCAGAGGTTGCTCCTGGCTCGGTGGCTTAGAGAAGGCCATGCCATCTGAGGTGATCTCGAGGGATTTAGATGAATAAGAAGGGCCAGTTGTTGAGCTGTCTCTCTGTTCCAGGCACTGTGCTAAGTTCTTGACATACATTATCCCCATCTAATTCTCACCACAATCTTAAGAGGTGGGTGAGATTGTTCCTGTTTTACAGACAAGGGACTAAAGGCTCTGAGAGGTTAAGTAACTTGTCTAGTTATACAAGACACTGGGCAGAGCCAGAATGCAAGCCGAGACTGGTCTGACCCCCAGCCTGTGTGTCTGACACTCTCAACTGTGCTTCTGTGGGGAAAGACATGGTGGCGGAGCATATGAGCAGAGGGCACGGAGGCAGGCAGAATACAGAACAGGCACACTTGGGGATCAGCCTGTGATTTGGTTTGCCTGGAATATAGAATTCCTGAAGGGAACTGGTAGGGGAAAAGGCAGAGAGCTGTGTTTGGGAAGGGGCCATTCACTGACCAAGCAAGCGTCCCCTGAGGACCCTGGCTGCCAGCCAAGGAAGGCCCGTAGCCTTCCTTCTACAGACATCATGGAGCCCAAGGAGGGTTTCTGAATGTCGGAGAGGCACACAGAGGTGAATCTTCCCAGAGTGGTACTCTGGGCTGGGGGACCAATATAGCCTAAACCAGGGCCTGGCAGACGATGGAGGCTTAGGAGGGTGAGGCTTGGTGGAAGGTGATTGGTCTCCACCTTTGGGGAGAGGCACAGAGTTGTCACAGATGACAAGGTGACTGAAAGTGGGAACTCAGGAGAAAGAGCAGTCTTGGGAGAGAAGATGGAGAAACTGGTTTTCCCCCGTGCTGTTCGTGAGCTACTGACTGCCGATCCAGACAGTGATTTGTTTTAGGGTGAGTTCTTTCCAGCCCCCCGTCTCACTAGCCTGGACCACAAAGACCACAACTCAGCCCTCCCAGACTCCAGAGTGCTTAGGCCAGGACTCTCCAAGGATAACTTGTAGGGAGGGTGACCAGGCCTCTGGCAACGTGGGGGACCCCAGAACCCACTGAGGTATCTGCATTTGGTGAGCACGTAGGCCTGTATCAGGCCTGCTAAGACTTTTTCCCCTGAAACCCAACATTTCTTTGAATTCTTGTATTTTTATTTTATCTTAAAAATCCACAGGAACTTGCAAGTGTACTCCACCATAGATCTGTTTGTTTTAATACAAAGGTGCTGCTTTTCCTTACTAATGAGCTTGGCAAACCCTTCAGAACCCATCCTGTGGCTTTGCCTGCATCCCAGGTTGAGAAGCCAGTCTTGTCTGGTGTATAAGGTGCCTCCCCTTTTCCCACCCCCACTTCATTTTCCGCTGACCTAGAGCTTCAGGAACAACTTTCTCCAACCAGGCTGATGAGGTGGGAAGTGCAGACCTGTCCCAAAGGGGAAAGGGTCTCTAGGATTCCCCTCCTCAGCTCTCTTTCTCTCTGGGTTCCTTGAACAAGGGGTAGCCTAGTCCATCAGCAGCAGGCCTTCTCCAGAGGATTCTCCGAGGCCAGGGCCCATCCTTGCCCAGTGAGGAGCTTAAACAGAGTTGGGCAAATGGTAATGGCCTTGCAGGACGGTCATCTCTGTTGTCCCTACCTCTACCTCCAGCAGCCAAAGAGATGCTAATCTCTTCCATCCCTCCATAGAGAGCTTTCTCTTGCCCCATTCCTCTAAAATAGGCAGAGTGTGGTTTATAGATGAGTCAGCTGAGGCGCAGAAAGGCTAAACTACTTACTTAAGGGCAGACAGTTGGAAAATTGGGAGACCAGGACAAAGACCTGAACTACCGTGTCCTCGGTTACCGCTCTTTCCTCTGCTATGCACGGCTTCCTCTGTGCCAACTCTAGGTGTCTGCGGTCTGTGCCCCCGAGCACTGGTAAGAACCAGGGAGCCGTATGCCACCCCAGCAACTGGTGCCCCTGCTCTGTGAACCTGTGCAGTCTCCCCAGACATAGGTGACATCCCCTGCAGTCCCCCATCTCTGCTGCTCGTGTCCCCATGTCTCAGCCCTGAACCTAGGTGAGGAACTGTGGCGTAGACCTGCCTGACTCCCGGGGCTGGGCATCTCTGTCTCGGGAGGGTCCCGAGGCGGCAGTGTTTCTGTCAGGCCGTCGGGCTCCTGGCAGAGGGGGCTGGGGGAAGGGAGGGGCATAGTGTTGGCCCTGGTGGTCAAGACAGGCCTGTTCTTGCCCTGCCCTCGCACTGTAGGGTTGGGTGTCGGTGGATGGGTGCTTCTGGATGGGCAGGCGAGGCTTTAAGGCAGGAACCATCTCAGTTGTTCTTGGAGCTGCCAAGCTTTGTGTCCTCCTCCTTCCTCCCTTCCCCTCTCTTCACCCACGCCCCTGGACCAGCGTCTGCTCTCTCTAGCTCCCATCCCCAGCCAGCCCTGGCCCCTCTTCTCTACCTTGTAGCTGAGGTGTCAGGCACCTGGCCTGTTGAGCTAAGAGCCCATTAGGTCTGGGCTGGCTTTCACTCCACTCCCAGCCTCAGTGGAGCCCATGGCAGTGGCCACGTTGTCTTGCTTATTAGCACCATATCCCTGATGGCTGGTAGGTGGCTGGCACATCATAGGGACTGAGGTGGGTATTTGTTGGATGGTGTGAGAAGCAGGCAAGGCAAGCCCAGGCACCAGGCTGGGCCTGGTTGGCTGAGGAAAGGTGGCTCAGGGAAAGCCAAGAGGCCCAGCAGGGACACACTCCCTTTGGGAGGCCTGGCCTGTGGGTATCAAATGGCTTTTCTGCAGGCTCCTGGGAGGATACCTGAGGGCGGGTTTCAGAGTAGGCCCTCTGTGCTCACTTAAGCCAGCTGTGTTTTTAGTTGTTGTTGTTTCTTCTTTCTTTCTCATTTGAACTTGGAGTCTGTAATTAACCTCCCAGAGGTCGCGGTCACTTCTGGGTGGGGGAGGGGTGGGGAGGGGGCTGGCCCACAGCCCATCAGCAGCAGGACAGTGGGAGACTTTGATGCCAGGCAGGCTGGCCGCATTGTCTCCAGGTATTGCCCTGCAAAGGGGACTGCTCAGCCTTAGTCATGAGGTGGGGACCATTAACCCTTTTAGGAGTCCGCTGCCCCTGCGCCCTGGTTGTCGGGAGGGAGGCTGGGCCTGGTCCGCCTGGCTGGGCTGCCTGGCCCTGTCCCAGGCGTCCGTCTTGCTCTCAGATCTCTGCAGGCTCCGCACCCACCGCCCACTGCCGAGAGGAATGAGGTCAAGTTGCTGGCAGCAGCGGTACTGCCTGGCCTCGGGGCTGGGATGTGGGAAAGGAGCAGCCCTGGTTGTTCTTACTGTTGTTGTTCTCTTCAGTGAGGTGCTTTCTGGGGATTCCCTGCCACACAGATGCGGGCCAGGTGCCCCGGCTTGGCATCGGGTGATGAGAAGGCAGAAGCCACCAGATCAACCATGGCCCGACTCGTGGCAACTGAGATGTGTCTTAAGGTTTTACGGGATCCCTTATCAAGGGAGATCTTTTTGTGGAGACCTGGGTCATCCCTGAGAGACTTTCCTCTTGTTGTTAGAAAGCTGCCAAAAGAGCTGTGCCCACACGCCCACACCCCTACCCCAGAGAGCTTAGGTGGGCCCTAAGCAGCAGGACTGGGATGGGAACGGGACGAAGTGACCTCTCAAGGAGGATGGGAGCTCAGTAGACAGGGCTTGGTCTGAGGAGACACTAGAGGTGGTGAAGGGTGGGCTGAACAACACCCTAGGGCCACCTAGGCCATCAACTTGCTGTCTGCCCCAGCACCCGGGGTGGGGGGGGGGAAGCAGCAGCCCCGGGGAAGCAGGGAATTGGGAATCTCCACCCCCTTCTTTTGAACACAGATCTTCCTCTTGCTTCTACCTGATGCCTCTCGTCTGTCCGCTGTCCTGTGTGCTGGGCCTTTAGGGTGCCCTCTCTGTGTGGGGAAATAAGCACAGACCTTCAGGACTGTGAGCCCTCCCTTTGGCTGCAAAGCTGAATTTATAGAGAAGTTTATGGCCATATTGTTAACATTAGCAGAACGTTGGAGACAACTGAACAAGTTCCTCTGAACAACAGAATATTATGCAGCCTTTAAAATGATTTAGACCTGTATTTCTAGATTTGGGGAAATGTCTTCATAATATGTTAACCAAGAAAAGTAGGCTATGAAACGTTTTCAAGAGAAGAGTCTTGCAGGAAGTATTTGAAAATGTTGACAGTGGTTTTCTCTCTGGTGGTAATTGAATGGATTTAAATGTGCTTTTCTTTTTCCTTACTTGCACTGTGCATTTTTTTTTTAAATAAAGTTATTTATTTATTTATTTTATCTTTGGCTGAGTTGGGTCTTCGTTGCTGCGCGCAGGCTTTCTCTAGTTGTGGCAAGCGGGGGCTACTCTTCGTTGCGGTGCGCAGGCTTCTCACTGCGGTGGCTTCTCTTGTTGCTGAGCACGTGCTCTAGACGCACGGGCTTCAGTAGTTGTGGCACGTGGCCTCAGTAGTTGTGGCTCACGGGCTCTAGGGTGCAGGCTCAGTAGTTGTGGCGCACGGGCTTAGTTGCTCCACGGTTTGTGGGATATTCCCAGACCAGGGCTCGAAGCCATGTCCCCTGCATTGGCAGGTGGATTCTTAACCACTGTGCCGCCAGGGAAGCCCACACTGTGCAATTTTTCTACATCAAGAATGTATTTCTTATGTAACAAAACAATAACAGAGAGGAACAAGCTAAGCTCCTTGGTGGGTAGGAGTGGTTGCTCCATACAGGGCTAGATCATTTCTGTCTGGGACAGCACGGGACATGGCACATAGTAGCACTTAGTAAACACAGGTTTGACTGACTAGGGGCTGAGAGCCTACCCACTGGGTTACTTCAGCTCTTGTGCTGACAGACCCCATCTACCCCAGGAAGACTGTGTCTCTGCTTGGTTCAGCTCTGACCCCAAGACACTCTAGGGACACGGTACAGTGGTCTCCATACCTCACACTAGCATTGCATTCTGGGCCCTGGGCTATAAAAATGACCCAGACAATACTGGACCTGGCTCAGAGATGGTGCCCAGGCTGGGGCTAGAGCTGGCCCACTCATGTCTGAGGCCTGGTAAGCTCTATCTTCAGCTCCTCAAAGTCTGCTGTGTCAGCAGCCTCTTAGCCTTGTCCCAGGTGTTCCCAGGGTCTGGTACTGAATCCAATGGGATGCAGTGGGAGAAGCAATGGTGGCTCAGGATAAGAACGAGCTTAAAATGCAGAAAGTAAAGTAAGATCAAGTCATTCCCCGACTTATAAGCCTCTGATACCTCCCATCACATCTACAAAACTCCAGGGCCATCTTGCGCAGGTTGTCCACACTCCTCACTGCAGAAAGCCTGACAGGGCTCCAGGCCCAGGAGTGAGGGTACAGAGGTCCTCTGGGCAGTGTTCCCAGTGCCACCTGTGGGATGTTCTTCCTGGGCTGCCGCTCCTCTCTCCAAGGGACTTGCTTGAAGTAAAAAATGCAGCCTGTTCGCGGGGTCCCATTCCTTTTCAAAACACACATCCTTGGCTTTCAAAGAGCCGTGAACCAAGGTATCTGTGAACAGGGACCAGGACTGGATGCTGCTAGAGCAGGAGACATAGGCTTTCAGTATCTCAGATGATGCTCGTGAGGAACTGTTAAGAGACAGAAAAGAAGACTCTTCGTAAAGAACACAGCATGATTGAAATGTATGGTGGTTTTTATTGCCATCCTTTAGCCCAGTGCTGTCTAACAGGAATATAATGCGATCCACATATGTAATTTAAAGTTTTCTAGTAAGCACATAAAAAGTGGCGGGGGGAGGCAAAACAAACCCAGACTTTTCGTCCTAGCTCACACAGCCTCATGTCAGTCACCTGGGCCTACTTCTCCAGGCTCCCCTGCCTTCCAGAATCTTCTAGCCACCTGGGCCTCTTTTATCCCTTGAACTCACCAAGCTCATTCACCCCTCAAGGCCTTTATCCAGGAGCTTATTACTGCCTCAAATTTCCTGAGATTGTTTGCTATTATCTACTCTCCTCACTCTAATGCAGGCTCCCAAGAGCAGGAAGTCTATCTGCCTTGTTCACCACTGTACATGCAGGGCCCGGAACAGTGCCTGGTATATAGTAGGGTGAATGAATGGGGGAAAAGTGAACTGGATGGGGTTGTTCTGAAGTGAGTGGACTGTCACTCGGGTCAGGTCACACAAGGTTCTCACTAGATGGGGTGGCTCCTTGTCATCTGAAATGCTGTCCTGGGTTTCCCATTGGTGGCAGGGAACGACCTTGAAGCCCCCAGTTCCTCGGGCCTTCTGAACTGGGGTCATGTCTGCTGTTTCTGGGTCAGTCTCTGTGTAACCATTACCACCACCATTAAGCAGTGGCCTCGGGCTCAGGGCACAGGGCGCCAGGACTTGTCAGGAAGCACCACCTCCTCCCACCAGGTATTCCACCACCCCCACCCTGGCTCATTGGGAGGAAGGGAGCCTGGGTTGGGGAGGGTGGGGTCAGGGGTCTCCCTAACCTCAGAACTTCAGGGAAGGTCAACACTCTCCAAGCAGGGGAAGGAGGCACCTTAGGACTTGAGAAGAGCTCTCTGTGTCCCCAGTTCACGAGGAGGGGGAGGAGCCTAGTTGCAGGTCACCAGGTGACCAAGAGGTTAGATCACTGGGTGTCAACCCAACATTGGAGCAAAGCCGCCTGTGAAGGTGTGTTCAGCTTGCAGCCAGCTGTCAAGCTCTACACTTACAATATGTGCTCTTGTCTAGAGTATGTTACATATTTATTATATATTTTTAAAACCCACATACCTGGACCCATCCTCACAGGTCCTGCTTCAGAATGTCCAGAACAATGTCCCTGGCACTGACACACTTTTTAAAGCTTCCCATATGGTTCTCATTAGCATCTAGGGTTGATAACTATTGATAAGGAGTGACGGGCCCCGAGAGCAAGCAGACGGAGGACAGTGGGGTGTAGGTAAGGGAGAAGGATGCTGAGGCAGAGCTTCAATCACACTAGAATAATTAAGTTCCAGAAAGTCCCACAGATTGATAGGTTGATACACATAAAACCTCCGAGTGTCAAAAAAAAAAAAAAAAAAAAACCCAAAACAATAAACCAGCATTTAAAAATGTAAGAAGCAGGTAATTGGGGAAAAACATTGTAGCAAAAGGTGAATAGCCTTACTATTTATAAAGAACTCTTACAGATCAGTAAGAAGATGAGCACCCAGTAGAAAAACAAGAGTACAGACAAGAACAGGCAATTCAAAAAGAAGAAATACAATGAGCCAATACACTTATGAAAAGCGGTCAGCCTCACCAGGTATCAAATAAGTGCAAATGAAAACAACAAAGAGGCATTACCTTTTGCCTAGCTAATTGGCAGAGATTAAATACATGATAATACCTCATGTTGGTGAGGGTGTGGAAAAAACAGGCACCATCGTTCACTGGTGGGAGTGCAAATTGGTGCAACCTTTCCAGAACGCAGTTTGGCAACGTGTAAAGCTGAGGAAAATTGCACACCTTTCTGGTGCAGCAATTCCACTTTTAGGAAGATTGCCTTAGGAAATAATCGTGGATAATAATAACAGTAATAGCTAACCTTTATTAAATGCTCTGTGCGTGCCAGAGCTCTACATCCCTTATCTCATATAATCCTCAGTCATCATCCCATGAGGTAGGAGCTGTTTTTATCACCTGTGTTTTACAGATGAGGAAGCTGAGGCACAGAAGGATTAAGGCAATAGCCTGAGGACATAGAACTAACAAATAGCAAAGCCTGGGTTTGAATACAGGCAGTCTGAGTCAGGAGCCTCACTGCCCTTACAGCAGTATACACTGGATATGTGCAAAGGTTGATGTGCACTGGATATATACACTGGATGAAGCTGCAAGGGTGTTCCTCTGGGCTTGTCTGTGATGGGGTGTGGTGAGGCAGGGGAGAATGTATGCTGAATGCTCCACAGTAGGAATTGGTTACATAAGTTCTGATTCACCCATTCAGGAATATTATGCAACCCTAAAAATGGTGCTATAGGGAAAAAATGTGTGTGTAAATACTAGGGGTTTTTGTTTATGCTTAAAAGGTCTCTGAAAGGATATAAAAGGAACTGATAAAATTGATTGCCTTCTAGAAAGGCAACTGTGTGGCCTTGGTCAGAAGTTAGAGGGAGATCTGTTTTTTAAGCCAATATACCCCTTTTCACTTCTTGAATTTTGAATCATGTGAATATATTCTCTATTAAAATATTTATATATCTATAAATATATACACACATAAGTTGTTATGTTATAGAACTTATTCCAGATAATAGCATTTCAAGGAAATAAAGTCAAGGGTTTCCCAACAAAGCTCCAAGACCCTTACTTGGGGAATCATACTGAAGTCAATGAAGACACTTCTTTAATGTTTACCCACATGTTTCCCAAACTGATTTGCTCGTGGAACCGTTTTCTTAAGTAGTATCTATTATCCTCTTTCTGGATATGCCTGTCTTATAGAAGTCACTTTGCAAAATGTTATTAATAGTTAATGCCAAGGTGAAAGGCTTACAGTGTTTCATTACATGAAAGAAACATGTTACTGGCACGGATCCCACTTTGTTTAAAAATAGATGTGTAGGTGCATATGTGTGTGTGTGTGTGTGTGTGTGTGTGTGTGTGTGTGTGTGTGTGTTTTAAATACTGGTAAGTACTAGGATAATGGATGATTTTATTTTCTTTTATCCATTTGTATTTTCGAATTTTCTAAAATGAACAAAATCATTTCACAAGCACCATTTTTTTGAATCTGTATACTATATTTTTTAAGGCTTTGGGAGCACTTTCTCTCCATGCTCCCTCTACCCCTGTACCCCACGCTCATCTACTCCCTACTAAAAGCAGCATCCCAGGGTTAGGTTCAGTGAGGGGCCCCTGTAGCCAGGCCCTCTCACCTGTCTTTATCCAGAGCCAGCTTGAGCTGTGACTCTGAACTGGTGGGAGAAGGACCAATGGCCTAGACAGGGTCAGTCAGTCCCCAGACAACTCTCTGGCCCCAGCAGACCCTCCCTTCAACCAGTTTCTCTGTTCCTCAAAGAGAGCCATTGAGGCTGCAAAAGCAGACACCGGCCTGCTACAAGCCTGACACACTGCAAATCCAGATACCTGGGCTCTGTGGCTGCCTGGCTGGGTGACCTTGGCCAAGTTTCTTAACCTGAGTCTCATCTTCACCCTTTATGTTAGCATGACACTTGCCTTACAGAGCTCGGTGACCAAAGGAGAGCACACACAAAGGCACCGAGTATCCTTTACAGGGCTGTCCCAGTGGAAATTATCACACACCCCAGCAGGGAGCAGGGACTTGCCATCACTGTCCTAAGAACAGAGTACTTTTTCCTTTTCTTTTTTTAGGTTGTTAGAGGGAGGGGGGCAAGGAGATGAAACATGGGAGACCAGGGCAGGTGGAAATAGAATGGTGTTCAAGAAAAATGGGAGAAACCTCTTAGCTTGGCATTTGCAGCCCTGCAGCCCTGTGCCCACCAGTGTAGCCCCAGGCCCCATCCCCCACACAGCCACACCACTTCACCCGTTCAGGGCAGCTCACCTTGCTGACCACGTGCGATTCTGATAAACCACAGCCTGGGCCACCTCCCTCCCTTCTAGCTCCCCCATCCTTTAGCGCTCAGCTGAGTTAGCTCCTCCCCCAGTCTAGGTTGGGGACACGCCTCTGGGCTTCAGCACCCCCAGGCCTCCATAAACCACGCTGTGATGTCAATGCCAGCTTCCAGCTCCTCTGCAAGACTGAACTTCCTGAGGGCAGGAGCTGTGTCTGTCATTTTGGTCCACTTGTGTCCTCTGGGCTCAGCATAGGCCTGGGGGTCTGGGACAGGAATTAGATCATGAGCACTGAAGTCAAGGAGACCTGGGTTTGAATTCCAGTTCGAGCCCCTTGGGGAGGTGACTTCACCACTCTGAGCCTCAGTTTTCCCCATCTGTAAATGGGTTTAATCATTGCAATGAACTCACAGGGTGATTTTCATCAGCTAATGTGTATCAAGCTCTGAGTACCATTCCAGGCATGAAGGAAAACTCTCCATAGGCGGTACCCACACTGACATCAACGCAGACCCTCTGTGAAGGCTTGTTGATTTGAACTAGGAAATGACACCAGGAGGGGTGGCTCCCCAGGCTCACCCTCTTCCCCACCCCCCAAGGACAGTGGCCCTTCCTCTGCTGCGCATGCTTGGCGCTGCCCCACCACCAACACGCTCACCTCCTGCCTTGTATCCCCACAGCCACCCGGCCCAAGCTGAAGAAGATGAAGAGCCAGACGGGACAGGTGGGTGAGAAGCAATCACTGAAGTGTGAGGCAGCAGCTGGTAACCCCCAGCCCTCCTACCGCTGGTTCAAGGACGGCAAGGAGCTCAACCGCAGCCGCGACATTCGCATCAAGTACGGCAATGGCAGGTGAGCGACATCCCTCCCTCCATCCACCCAGCCACCCCCCCCATCCTTCCTCAGAAGGAGGGGCCTGAGCCGGGAAGAGCCCAGGGTTGTTCCCCCAGATCCACCTGTGGAACCAGTTCCAGTCCCCCCTCTTTTGTGGCGCCCAGTTTCTCCTTGCAGCTCCAGCCCCTCTGGTGATGCTGCCCCAGCGTCTTGCAGACGACGGTACCTGCTTAATTAATGTCCCTGGATGGTTGAAGGCAATTTGATTGTCCAAATCAGCTTTAACTGTGGAGTCCCATCTTGGGCATAAAACTTCTCAAAGGACCTGCCACAGGGTCGGAAAGCCCACTATTGGGCAGTTTTTGGTGAAGGACCCTGACTCTGGATTGTGTCTGGGAGGGCACGTGCGATGATGGGCTGGTTCCTCAGCTCAGCAAGCTGGCACTGGGCAGACAGCCAGGTGAGGGAAAGGCACATGGCTTTGACTGGTGTCGAAGGAGTCTGTATCTCAGACAGTTCCCCTGTGACATGGAAATTGACTTTAGTCTTTGAGTCAGTGCTCCAGGGAAGAGAATCTGAAGCTCTAGAGTCTCTGGGCTGTGGAAGGTGGCCTCTCTTCCATCTTGGATTGGCCAGACAGGGGGCTCCAGGCACCAGAGAAGCCAGACGTCCAAGGGCAGCCCCTCACCTCTCTCCTGAGGGGCTGTGAGAAGGCAGGACAAGCCTGACGTCTGTTCTGCGGGCCCTGAGGGCCCTGTGGACTTCCCTCTCTGGCTGAGGCACGCCCCCGCCTTTCCTGCCCCTCCAGAGGAGCTATCATTTCCTCCTCACCCCTGCAAAATGCAAATGAAGATGACGTTAGAGGACCCTCCAACCTGTCCGACAACAGAAAGTGATGGAAAAAGGGTCTGGGCTCAGGCTGATCCTGGTTTGTCAGGTGACCCCGGATGTACACATCCTACCCTCAGGCCTTAGTCTCCGAAACCTGTGGAAGAGGAAGTGGGGGTCAGGGGTCTGGGCAGGGCTTCCAGTTTTCTGACTCTCTCTCTGTGAACAGGGAGCAAAGACAGGACTGGTCACCCTGGAAAGTGGTCCAGGCAGAAAACAGAAAGTAATTTAAGAGGATTTGGTGCAGATCAAAGGTTTATGGCTGAAAGAACACTGCTTCCTCAGGGAACTTGGGAGGGGGGTCTGGGGTGTCACCAGTCTACAGGGCGCCCATCAAGCTCACCTTCTGAGGCCACCTCACCCCTTCCCCGCCAAGCCTGGCTCTGAGCTGGAGAGAGGAGTGGACAGGCTTCTACAGTTGTGGGGGGCCCCGTCTCCCCTTCCCCCTACTTCACTGAGACAGCAGAAGTCAGGAGACGGGGTGTTCCTTGCCGACCGCATTACTCTCAAACAGTCCACAACGTGGCCCATCCTCATCCCCGTTCCTGATCCGCACGTGGCCCTCACACTCACCCACATCCTCCTGCACACACACAGCCCTTGTGCCACCAACAAACTCCTTTCTTTGGTGACTTCAGCCTCTCTCTCTCTCTCCCCCCCAACAAACCACTAACATTGCCTCTCTTCTAAAAGCTTTCCCTCCACGTTGCCGCCTCCCGTTCCTCCTCCGGCTGTTGCCCCGTCTTGCTCCTTCCCTCGATCACCACGTGGAGGGAGTTTCACACCCACTGACTCTACACAGATCATCCTCCACTCCTCTTTGCTCTGCAGAAATCTGCCCTGTAAATACAGCCCCAGTTCTCTGCAGCTGTGGCTCTTGACCGACCCTGTGACCTCAGAGTTTCCCGGCCGCCAGGCCTCTCAGCAGCCTTTGGCATGGGTGCCACCTGCTTCCTTGCCCCTGTGGTCCTCCTGCTGGTCCTCTTGTGCCTCTGAGCACCCTGCCCTCTCCACCGGTAGGTGATTTCACCCTCTTATATTTGATGACCCCCAAGCCTCCATCTCTAGTTTGATGGCCTTTCTTTTTCCAGACCCATGCTGCCAAGTAAACACTTAGTTACCACCCCGGAGATACCCCACAGATCTCTTTTTTTTGTTTGTTTTGTTTTTTTTGCGGCATTTATTCCCAGGCCGTAAGTTTTTGCTTCTTCAGTTTCTTCTGGATATCCTTTTCTTCTGTGCAACCTCCTCTTCCGGTTTAGGAACAATCTGTTCTTTTTCAGTAAGAATCATCTCAATGTGGCAGGGAGAGCTCATGTATGGGTTGATCCGACCATGAGTTCTGTAAGTCCTGCGCCGCATCTTGGGGACTTTGTTCACCTGGATGTGCTCAATGACCAGAGAATCTACATCTAAGCCCTTACGTTCAGCATTACTCTCTGCATTTTTGAGCAGGTGCAGTAAAAATTCAGCACTCTTTTTGGGCCACCGACCCTGCTTCCAGCCCCCCTGTTTGGCCTGGGCACACCTACCAGCTCCACCATTGTAATGATGGAATGGTACAGGTTATTTCTGTAAAGTGACATCCTTCAGATGCTTGGTGGCTTTTCGGATATGCATACCCTTAATGGGCTGGGCATTTTCACGAGTGTTCTTAAAGTGAACACGAAGACTTGAACCTCTATGATTGGCACGATTTTTATGGGGTTTTCTGGGTCAGTAGTGAATTTTTAGAAGTCACCTCAGGCTGCTTACCGGAAAAGCTCCACAGACATCTCTAACCCAGAATGGCCCAGTCTAGCCTCTCCGCCTTGCCCCTTGTGCTCTCCTCTCAGCTGTGGCAGAACCAGACTGCCCGCTGGCCGGCACCTACCCCCGTGCCGTCCCCTCCAGGTGGATACCCCGCCTCTGGAAGGAGGCACCCTTCTCCCTGCTCACTTCTGCTCTCCCTGACTTTAGCCTCTTTTCCTCCACGGTCTCACTCTTGACCACACTCCACCTTTTCTGGGGCCACAGGCCCCTTTGTGAATTCATTTCTGTATCTCACATACATGTGCTGAGCAACAGTTGTGTGCCAGGCACTCTATCAGAGGCTGGAGATGCACCAAGGATCGGAGCAGACATGGTCCCCACCTTCACGGAGTTTCTAGTCTAGCTTCTAGTGGGGAATCTGGTAAAGACCTTGACCCTTGCTTCAGAAAACATGCTCTTTATACACCTGGTTTTGCTTGCAATTCGAGGGGTCCACAGAGTCACTGACCCGTGTGACTCTGACAGGGGATGATCTTTCTAACAGGGCACATATCTGATCATTCATTCATTTGCTTGACAGATCTCGAGAGCCTGCAGTATGCCAGGACAGCCTAGGTCTTGGGGCCCTTCTGACGCTCCCCTTCCTGGCCTGTAACTCACTGCCTCGCTGTTCCCCTACACCTCGGTGCTCCTGACCCCTGGCCTTGGGCCCAGACTGTTCTCTGTGCTGGCAGTGCCCGCCCCCCTCCTCTCACCTTGTCCTCTGCAAAATTCTCCAAGGCCCGGCTTAAATGTCACATCCTCTGGGTCACCCTCCTGAGCCCTCCAGCAAGCTCTCACCGTCTCCTCCCACAGTGCCTTAGACACGGCTTCATGGCATGGTTGGGGGGCTGTCTCTCCCAGCATGAGAGCCTCCAAGACCACCGCCCAGACACACCCTCTCTCCTGTGTGGCCTGGCAGAGGAGGTCTACTTCCGGTGTGAATTGATGAGGCTCTTGCAGGACTAGCTCTCCTCTCCTGGGTGCAGGGTGCCCCTAGGACTGGGCAGGACACCCTCTGGGTTGGCCTTTGAACAAGTTGCTGTCCTGGTCAAGCCTCAGTGTCATCAGACAAATGGGTCACCCAGTCCGGAAACGGCCTGGTCGTATCATCTGGGTCTCCTCCTGGGTACTAAGGACCCCTGAGAGCCTGAAGTGTGCCTCTGCCCCCTTCCTGTCAGGACCTTGTCCCATCTGCTGCATTTCTGAAACTGCCTTGCTCCACCCGTCATGCCCCTGGGCTCCCTGCAGTGAGGCGATGGGTTAGAGGAGGGGCCATGATGGAGAACTTCTGATTCCCGTGTTGTGACTCAGAGAGCTGCCGCCTCTAGACACGTACTTCACCTGGCATGGGGGCTAGGGGTTAGGGGCGGGAGTCTCCTTTCTGGCAAAATCTTCTCTTTCCTTCTGCCCACACTGCAGCTTGCACTCTGGCCCTCCCAGCACTCCATTCTGCCCAGGCCACACTCTGTCTTGACATCACTCTTGGTCTACGGAGGCCCATTCCCGGTGGGTGCCGCCTGTCTCTGGGACTGCCCCGCTGAGGTGTCTCACCCAAGGCTTCCTGTGCCAGGAGAAAACCGTCCCCCTCCCCAGCCCTGGGCATGGAGCCCACCCGTGCAGAACCGAGTGTTCCCTTATTTATGAGGGGCAGGCTGGAACTGGCCCCTCAGGCAGGCAGCAGGAGATAGGCACTGAGGAAAACATGCGGACGGGTGGAGGAAGCAGCCACCCAGATCCCTAGTCCCTGCCAGCAGAAAACTGGCTGAGGAAGGAGGGGAGGGGTGTCCATCACAGGGGCAGACCTGGGTCAGCCTAGCAAGCGGGCACTAGGCCTGCCGGAAGGTGGGAGGGAGTCCTGAGTCCTTGGGGCTTCAGACTGGAGCTAGGAGTGAGGAGAGGAGAAACGTAGTTGCCCGCACTCTTTAGGGGCCTGAGAGCCCCACAGAGCCCTACCCTTCAGCCCTGACCCCAGAGCCTCTTGTGCAAGGCTGGGGCCACCTTCCTGGAACTGAGGAGGTCATCACACACCTGGTAACCCAAGATGTCTGCAGCCAGCAAACCTAGGCGTCATTGTTTATGTCCCCTTGCCTCTTTCTGGCACCTCAAAGGGGAGGGGCTCTCCCTGCACCCCCACCTTTCCACACATCTCACACCCCTTCTTGCGGGAAGCCCTTCCTTCTGGTTTTAGCTTTCATTCCTCCAGATAACTGTGAGCCTAGCCCCACCTTGTCCTGCTGCATGTCATGTCGTGTAAGGGAAGCTCCTTGGAACTCAGCTGTGGGTGGGTGACAAGGAGGTTCTGAGTCTGTGTCCCCTATACCTTCTTGACCCCGAGACCCTCAGGTGATCCCCTACTCTGCTCATCTAATGTCAGGGAAGAGCTGGTGGTCAGGAAGCAGAAGCCTGGTTCGGGACAGCTGAGATCTGTGGCATCTAATTAGGCTGGAGCCAGGAAGGAAATGCTGTCTTAGCCAGAGGGGCCTCCAGGGCTCTGTTTAATGAAGAGAACAAACTTGAATTGACAGAAGAGGGTTGTAGGCAGACACCAGGCCAAGGAGACAGAGAACGGCATGAGCCGGGAGGGGTGGAACGGAGTCAGGCAGCTGTCACTGTAACGTGGGCAAGGACATCACCACGGCAACAGGGCCTTTTTGACAAGACAAGCTCGTGGAGGCTGGTTTGGGGGATCTTGGAATGAGGAGGTCTGGGAAGAGCCCAGCATCAGAGGCTGAGGTGGAGCTCAGGAGACAGGTAGGTCCCCAAAGCACAGCCCGGGGAGGGATGTGGGTCATTTTGCCATCTCCTCCATCCCTGGTGCAGCCTCTCTTCTCACCATCCACACCTTCCCCCATCAGCTTCATGGATCTGTCTTTCCATCCCTGGCCCCAGGGCAGGACAGCTCAGCTACCCTACCTCCCATGCCACCACTCCTCCAACCCACTGCCCATATTCTGGGAATCTGAGTTTTTAACTCGGGACTAAAAGAGGAGGAGGTTACATCATGTTAAGAAATTTTCATGCTACTTTTTGTTTCCCCCGGGGACCAGGCTGGGGTCCCAGGGTTTAATCTGGAGCTCAGACTGGCCCTAAAGAGCACTGGGGCAGGGGGAAGGATGGGAGGTGTGAACAGAGCCTACGGAACCCAGGCACCGCGGGCAAGTGCAGGGAAGCCCACGGAAGGAGAGGTTTGGCAGCATCTTCAGAAAGAAGAGGGGAAGCAGGGCCAGGTGCCCTGGAGTCACCCACAGCACTGAAGTCTCTGCCCAGGCCTCGCCCCACAACTCGTGGCATGCAGGGCTGGGTGCAAAGCCCTCCACAGAGGGGTCAGCCTCAGCATCAGGCTCCAGGAGACAGCCCACGAGCTGCTTGGGGCCCAAGTCCTCACCAACTCCAGCTCCTTATCCACCTCTGCCTTTGCCTTGCCGGGTACCCTTGGACAAGTCCAGAAGCCCCTCTGGGACTCACTTTTCCCATCTGTCCTGTCCTGTCCTCTTCCAGATTAGCCACAAGGGTCAAGTCAGGCCTTGAGGATAGGATCTTTTTGTTCCCTGTGGTATCCAAGCTCCCAGCACGCAGAAGGCACTCGGTGAACATTTGTTGAATGAATGAAGCGAAACCCCTTGAGGAGGCCACAGAGTGCCCCTTAGTGACAGGGCCGACACAAAGGCAGGAGAGAGCTACAGGTTTGGACTGGGAGGCTGGGCACAGTTGCCATGGGAACCTGTTAGATTGGTGGCCCTGCCGGGTATCTGGAAATAGGCCTGGCTTATCTAGAGTGACGGGCTACCGCTTCTAAGGGAAGGCTGAGGTAGCTGTGAGCCAGCAGCTGCTCTACTGGAAGGTGGTGGGGGGAGACACAGCGGGCCTGAGAGAAGGGCACTAAAGGAAAAGGAGGGAGGTGGCCATGCGACTTCCTAAGGACTCCACTTTCCTCCCCTAGAAAAATGGTTACAGAGAAGGCCCAGCCCTGGAAAAGTGAATGTGAGGATTCATGGACTTAGAATCCCAATGTTGTCCTGGGTGCCCAGGTCTCCCTCCAGCCCTGGGGACTCTGCACTCCACCTGGACCCCAGCAATGGCTGGTCGGAGGGAATCTACTTCCCGTCCACGCTGCGTAGACGCTGTGGCTGTGCAGGGAGAGGTGACCTCTGGGTGACTGCTGGGGAGCCACGGCCAACCTAAGCCCTGGCTCACGCCTCTTCGCCTCTTATCCCCTCCCTAACCAGAAAGAACTCACGACTACAGTTCAACAAGGTGAAGGTGGAGGACGCTGGGGAGTACGTCTGCGAGGCTGAGAACATCCTGGGGAAGGACACCGTCAGGGGCCGGCTCTTCGTCAACAGCGGTAGGTGGTCCCCCAACGAAGGGAGGGGTCCTAGAGGGGTTCTGTGGGGGTGGGCCAGTTGCCCCCCAGCCCTAGGGAGGACCGCACATGATCCATCTTGCACTTGACTCCTCTCCCTCCTGCCACTGCCGTATCAAGCCCCAAGATCTGAGCCGATTCAGAGAAATGCAGTCGAAGCATAAATGTTTAGCTTTGTTATCTGGACCTGGAAGAGCCGCCAGCTCTCGTTTTAAATACCCTGAAAACTAAATATTTTGAAATCAAGAGGTGGGGGTGGGGGGAAGGATATTTTTAGAAGGCAATTATGGGAGGCTGGGCTGCCTGAAGCAGGGCTCCGGGGAGAGGCAGACCCCGGGTGCGCGCAAGCTGCCTGCCCGCTGCTTTGCTGGGCGCCCGAGTGCAGGCAGCCTGCTCCACGGGGCCACGGGTGGGAGGCTTGGGTGCCCCGGGCCCCTGGGGGCAGCCTCAGTTCAGGGATGGCAGGACCCTCTCCCACAGGTCATCCCCTCCCTGGGAAACGTGCAAGGTCAGGAGCCCACGGCACCCTTCGCTTCCCCCCTCCGCAGAGGCAGCTCTGGCTTCGGCATGGAGGCGGCCTCCCTGCTGGGCTGTCCTCTGGTTATTGCCCTTGACTGGAAAGTCACCAAGGCTGCCTGTCCTCAGGTCGCGCCCCCTCCACTCTAGCCTGAGTCCTCAGAACCCCACAGCTCTCGTTCCTCTTCCTGACACCCAGCCTCCACGTACCACTTGGCTACCTGGTTGTTGGGTTCACTCCCAGTCCTGCATCTCCCTTCATTCCCTGTGTTTCCACCAGACAGCCCTCCAGTAACCCCCTACACCCAGCGCAGTCTAACAAGAACCCTGCCCTGTGACCCTCAGAGGAGAGCCTGGCTCAGACCCGGTCTGCTGTGTTGTAAGGGACCTCCCTTGTCCTCCCAGCCTCTCAGCTCCTCGATCTCCCTTACCACTGGATCTACCAGGTCTGAGTCTGAGAGTCCTGGTCCATCTTCTTTCTGGATCTTTCACTCACGTCTGTCCTTTTCATTCCAGCCCCACCTTAGGGGCAATCCTGGCCCAGGTTTCATCCCTGCTGAACCTGGACCAGAGCAGCAGCCTCAAGATGCTTTCGCCCTGTCACTCCCCGACCCATGGAGCCAAAGAACAAGGACTCGGTCCCACAGCCCAGCTCTCACAAATCCGACCCAAATGACCTTTCCGACCCTAACTGTAGTCGGCCTCTCCTTCCCATTTTTATTCTTCCTCCTGCGCCATCTCTCCCAGGCAGCTATCCTCCTGACCAGTCCAGCCCACCGCAGCGGCACGCCCAGTGCAGGCCCCACTCCTGGGCCACTCCTCGGCCCTCTGTGGTCTTGTGTATCTCTCTCCAGTTCTATCAGATCATTCTTCAGCTCTCATCCTGTTGCTGAACTTTCTTTGCGGGTGTGGCCTTCTGGGTGGACTGTCCCGGGGTGGCTGTACCAAGTCCTGGGATATCGGGCGGGGCCTGGCTTTGCCCCAGAGGGCAGGCAGGTATGACCTGGGGTGTCACAGGATCGTGGAAGCCCTGGAGAGGCTTCTGGGTCTGCCCCTTACCTGGGGGCTTAGAAAGGCTAGCTGTTTAATCACAGGTGCACCCATGTGTACTGTCAACTCAAGCCTTCAGCGAGGCCTAACTCAGCAAGACGCTGTTCTGAGCGCTGAGGGGTCACGGTCTTGGCTCCCGAAGTCCCCTCCAATGGCAGGAAGCTAAAACCTGAACTCAAAGCGTCTGCCTGTTTTAACACACTGAAGAGGAAAGACAGGCAACTTAACAACGGGAGAGGGGGCATCCCAGGCAGGCGGGAGGGGAGCCTTACAGGGTGAAGAGATACTCGATCTGGGCCTTGAAAGATGAGCAGAGGTTTTCTCCAAGAGCAAGGGAGAAAAGCAGTTGCAGTAGCTGGCAGCAGGCAGAACATCTCTGCAGCATCAGCTCCTTCCTGGCCCATTTTCTCTTCAGAGATCCAATAAACTCACTCCCACCAAGACACTAATGGCTGATAGAGGCTGCCTGGGTTTATCCTTCCCAGGTGTTTTCTTTAAATCCCCCCAGCCCTTGGCAACCAGAATCTCCTTTCTGCCGCTATGGATTTACCTATCCTGGACATTTCATATAAATAGAACCACAGAATATGTGGCCTTTCAAGACTGGTTTCTTCAACGTAAAATAATGTTTTCAAGGTTCCTCCATGTTGTAGTAGGGTCAGTACTTCTTTCCTTTTAGTGACTGAATAATAATTCCATTGCCTGGGTCTACCACATTGTTTATATATTCATCAACTGTGGTTGTTGCATCATTCTAGTTGTTTCCACATTTGGACTATTATGAAAATGCTGCTGTAACATTTGTGTCCAAGTTTTTGTGTGGACATATGTTTTCAGTTCTCTTGGGTATACACCTAGGAGTTGAATTGCCGGGTCATGTAGTAACTGTTTAATTTTTTGAAGAATGACCAGCTGTGTTTCAAAATGGCTGCACCATTTTACATTCTCACCAGCAAAGTATGGGGGGTTCCCATTTCTCCACATCTTCACCACCCCTTGTTATTATCCATCTTTTTTTTTTTTTGAAATACAGCCACCTGAGGGCGTGTGAAGTGCTATCTCACGGTGGTTTTGATTTTCATTTCCCTAATGACCTTCCAGGAGTATTTGCATTTAGTAAGAGACAATGCTTTAACCTACAGAAAAGATATCATCATCGGCCAAGGAGACCAGACTAGACCCTGGGATGGTAGAAGAAGGTACCTTTCTCTCAAGAATCAGATGTCCATTTGCTCATTAGAAATCTTTGTAAATATTCGTTAAGCACCTATTACATGTCAAGCGCTGTGCTCGACATTGGGGTTCGTTCACCAGTGAAGCAGACAGACGTGGCCCCTGCCCAAATGGAGCTCACATTCTAGTGGAGGAGCTAAGCTTTGGACAACTAGTAATTGCATAACTAGTCCTTTAATTGTTAGAATAAGCACTACGAGGAGAAGTTACAAAGCTGAGGGAAGGAATGAAGGAGGAGCCTGAGCAGCCTCTCTGAGACACTGATATTTTGAAAGTCCTGGATAAGAAGGCTCGTGGCCTCTTAGAGGAGCTGGACTAAGCCAGTGGAGTCTGAATATGCTGTAAGACAGGGACAGGACATGAAGTGGGAGAGGTGGTTAGGCCCAGATTAGACTTGGGGAGGGGGAGGGGGACTTCATTATGAGCATGAATGGAAGCCATTGGAGGGTTTTGATAATGGAAGCGATCGATCAATTTACATATTTTAAAGACCACTTTGGTGGCAGCTGCAAAGCGAAAAGGTTAGAGATGAAGGCAAGAGTGAGGGCAGAAAGACCAGTGAGGAGGCGACTGTGGCCATCCAGGAAAGAGACCACGGAGGCGGTACTGAGACATGGACAGAGCCTCAGGAGGAGGTAGGAAGGCAGCCCTCGGTGATGGACGGCTAGGGGGACAGAGAAGGACCAGAAATCAAAGATGCCCTCTAGGCCTTTGGTTTGTGCTGTCCAGTCATTGAGATGAGCAAGGCTAGAGGAGCAAGTGGCTGGGGCAGATGAGCGGGAGCTGAGTTTGGGGTGGATCGGCGCCATCCCCACGGTGGTATCCAGGGAGCGGCCAGATTCTCCCACTTGGAGGTCATTTGTCATCTTCACATCCCCAAACACGGGAGAGCACAGTGAAGAAATACGAATAGGCTGACGAGGCAGCGTGACGCATTGCCTTAGGGGCCCATGTGTGCTGGAATAGCCTGAATGCACCTCTTCGGTGTGGAAAGCTTCTGGCGTGAGCCTTCACCACCAGCAGAGTTGGCTGCCGTGAGCTGGGAGGGCCCTGCCGTCACAGGGGTGGCCTCAAGGTACTTCTTTCTGAGGTGGAAAGGCCTATGGCCACTTCCCTCCACACCTTCTACAACCGGCTCCCCCATTGCCCTCCCTTTTTACCTTTCTGGGGCCCCAGCCTAGTCCCCGTGATGACATGGTTCTGGCAGCCCTAGGCCACGGATCCCAAGATGGGGACCTGTCTTCCCTCAGGAGTCGTCCTCTGCCTCCCAAGGCCTCAGTGAGCACAGACGTGCGTGTAGACAGGCCCAAGCACGCAGCTGTGGTCCTGCCACCATCCTCGCTCCTGCCCGCTGCTCATGCAGCCCATCGTTGGGCAGGTTCCTCCACCCCTGGTTGCAGAGGGCATCAGGCTGCCCTGAGATTTCTCTGGCTTGGCCAAGGCCCACGAGAGGACTTGGGCCCCTGGTCCACATCGTGTTGCATCTTCCCGTCAAGCCTTGGTGCTGACGTGTTCTTCTACGAGGGACCAGGTGCCTGGTGAGAATGCTCAGCCAGATGTTAGGAGCCCTGAGGCCTTGTTACAACACACACTGGACTCTGGAAGGCCCTTCCCTGCTCTCTTTCCTCACTCCTCCTTGGCAGTGTAACTGAAGGGCAGGACAACCTCTAGGATCCTCCCGGCAATGAGATTTTATAACTCACAGGCGTGGTCACCTCAGCTGTTTGTCTTCTCTGTCCCTTTCTTAGTTCCCTGGGTCTCACTGACCCAGAAGCATGTGGGTCCCAGCCTTGTGTGGGGTTGAGCAGAGGTGGGAGACGTCAGCAGGGGTGGGGCTCGAGGATGCCAGACCAGCAGCAGGCATGATGTGGAGGGAAGGTGGGAGCTGGCCCTACCCGCTGGGTTTTATCAGCGAGCTCCTCAGACATATACAGAGGCAGAGCTGTGTATACACTCCCAGTCCCGTGCTTCATCCGTCTCCCCACACGTCTAAACACTCAGGGCGCCAAGTGCTGGCCCTCCTCCTCCTCCTCTCATCCCCCCACTTACTTCGGGGGATGGTGGAGACTCAGTACCCCTGAGTAGACAGGACCGGCCAAGGTAGGATGGGCCACCTCAGTCAGGAGGCCACGGCTGGGTGGGGATGAGAGGCCCTCAGAGCCACAGAAGCTGAGGGGGGAGCAGGAGCCGGTTTCTAGCTGCCCAATGTGGATACACAGCCTAAGAGGTTAGCTAGTAGATAAAGACTGAAATTTGGGGCAAGAATTTTCACTTGAAGCCAGGCTCCTGGATGCCATCCCTTTGGGGAGCAGTGCTTTTGTGACTTTCACTTATCAAATGAATCTGATCCATCAGGTGTGCAGTCTGGGTTAGCAGCCTTGAAGCCCAGTCTTACTGTCACCTAGTTTCCACATCCCAGCTGTCCCCCAGCCCTCTCCCCAGCAACGTGAAGCCCCGGATTTACGGCCTGGGCTGTCCAAGGCCTGGAGGCTCCCTCCAGAGGCAACAGCTGACCGGGTGGGGGAGGTGGAGGCTGCCTGGTGAGGGAGGACATGAAGGCGGCCTGGGATGCTTATGGAGACGCGCATAGTGGCCTTTGTAGCATTTCCGGGCACCTTGGCCCAACTCTGGGACAAAGAGGGGAGAGACGGAAGCTAGGGCTCTCGCCGCAAGTCCCTAGATCGCAGAAAATTACAGTGCCCAAAAAGGTGCCATTCCCCTCAAAGCCCAGCTCCCTGTAATCACGCCCTGGTCCATGAGAGCCCCAGCAGTGCAGACAGATATAAATGTCTCCTCCCTGAACCCCTGTGACTTGCCCCCCACATAAGACGTGGAGCCTCATCCACCTGCAGCGGAGCCCCCGGAAAGGCAGGCAGGCAGGCAGCAGAGGTGGGCCCTTGTGCCAGAAGACGGAGCAGTTTCTGCTAGCCTCTCATCCCCTCCAAAAAAAAATCTTCCCAGCCTTTAAAGGTTTGCCTGGAGCGAGGGTGCAAGGTGGTGCTGGGCAGATGGTCCAAGCTCACGGTGGCCTCCCCTTGGCCTTGTTGGTGACCTGGGAGGGACCACCAGACCTTCCCCCCACCCCAGCCATTCCTACAGTCTCTGATCGATGGGCCATGAAGGAGGTGATTCCTGGGGCCCAGAGGTGGTCTCGGTGGGTCACCGGCACGTGTCTCTCGTACCTCCAGTGAGCACTACCCTATCATCCTGGTCGGGGCACGCCCGCAAGTGCAACGAGACAGCCAAGTCCTATTGTGTCAACGGAGGCGTCTGCTACTACATCGAGGGCATCAACCAGCTCTCCTGCAAGTAAGTCACCAGTGGGGGCAGGCATGGGGGCAGGAGCAGGGGGAGAGAGGCTGGGGCAGAAGTGGAGGGCTCTAGGAAAAGTGAGCTTCAAGATACTAATAAGGGGTCTCCAAGGGGTGTAGACAGGGAGGTTTGCCCCACTTCCTAGCCCTTTCCTGGAATACAGGGAGATGTAAGCTCTAAAGGGCTCAGGGCTTCTGCAGTCCCAGTTTCCCAGGCCCCTACCCACCCCATCTTCCAATGTCCACCCTTCCACCAACACCTTCTAGGGAGATGGCGAGACCAGTCTATGCCCGGGGCACTGGATTCTCTCTCTCTCTCTTCCCCTCCCTATCTCTCAGCAACTTTCAAAACTTTGTTCTGATGAACATTGCCCAGGGTGCATCTTCCCCAGCAGTGAGGAGCCTGGCAGGGTCAGGTAGGGCACACGTCCCAGAGCCCTTGCTAGCTGAGCTCTGCTCTTATAGCCTTGAGGGAAGAAGAGGGCTCTGCCCCCAGTGCTCCCCTCAGGACCTGGCTCTTCTCCCTGCCCAGCAGGACCCCAGTGCCCAGATATGCTCCGGCTGCTGCCTGTGCCACTTCAGTCCCTAGCCCCTCTCTGGGGAGTGAAGGGCCACCAGCAAGGACATCACTCTGGGTGTGGCTGAGTGGGGGAGGTCAGGGTTGAGGAAAAGCTCATGTTGGGACTCTGCCTCCCCCCAAGAGCTGCCCCGAAGGAACTCCCAGGAGCTGAGGACCCCCTGCTCCCCACCCTTAGCAAACAGGGTAGGTGGGAGCACAGTGATCAGGGAGGGCTTGCTCAGGCCCAGCCACATCTTCTGGGAGCCGGGCCCCCACTGCCCCCTTGACAGATTCTCTGGTAGGTGAGCAAGGAACAGGTAGGGCAGCTTGGTGAGGGCAGCACAGGTTCTGGCCGGATCCTGAGTAGAGGGAGGGAGGCCTAGTTCACAACTTTGGGTTTCAAGGCAGCCCAAGCCTAGGGCGCTGGCGATGTGCCGAAGCTGCCCCATTGCCGTGGCATCTGGGCAGGGGCCAGCAGAGTACTGATGAAGATTCACGGAGAGAGGCGTTTGCCCTCTCCACAGATAAGGTCAGATTCAGCACTCCTCTCGGCTTTCCTGCCTTTGGCCTCCAGCTCCAGAGCTGCATCTCCCTCCTTGGGAGGGAGCCTTGGCCAAAGACCCCTCCACCTCACAGCGTGAGAACGAGGGGCCACACCTCCTTCACGCCCTCCCCTCAGTGCTGGGTGAGCTGAGCCTGGGCTGCCAGGCACACCTGTGCCTCTTGCTCCAGCTGGCCTCCTTTGCCAGCATCCACCTCGGCTCCACCTGTCACCTGCTGCCATCCGCCTTCCGGCCTCCCCCATCCTGAATCTCAAGGGACAGTCCCAAAAGCAACAGCAGGTCCCCCAGGGAAGTTCTCAGTCCAGACTCAGCCCCTCATCCTTCCTCTCTCTTTCTGCCTCTAGGAAGCTGCCACATTAGTGCCACAGACCCTGGGGAACATTCTAGCCTTGAAAATGCTCTGAGCACTTTGGAATAGATCTATAGAAATGCATAAGCATTCTGGAATACCTCACAGAGATGGCCTAGCCCTGGACCCCTTCTTCTTGTCCCCCACAACAAACACATACACCCCAGGCCTCTCTTCTTCCCTAGCCCCTTGGATCCCAGAACCTTGAAGGGATCCAGCATTGTCACTGGCTCCAGACAGAAAAGGTTTCAGCCACCCGGGACAGGTGTCGGGGCTGAGGAGGGCCATGGGACCCAGGACTCCAGTGCCAGAGTTTAGTGTGGGAAAGAGTAGTGAGCTATAGGATTCCCAGGGGGCCCTGCCAGCAAGGCTGTACCCCTAGGACTTTCTGGGTCCTGCCCAGCTAAGTCTGAGAGGAGCAGAGGGCAGGAGCCTGAGCCACTGTGAAGATGCTGTCCTGTTTCCCTGCCCCACCAGGGCAACTGGGGTTCACTGCTTAGAACCTGAGCTTGGTACCCAGAACCACCACCTCCCCATCTCAGCCTGTCCTGGGTCAGCCCCAGCCAGGGCTCCTGGAGCTAACTTCCCTGATGCCCTGAGCCCTCAGGGGAGAGGGGCGTCCCTGGCAGGGATTGCAATCAGGAGGGCAGGTCCTCAGAGCTGTGCTGGAGAAGGGCAGGGGGGAGGGGGGCAGGGCAGAACCCAGAGGCCATTCTGGGGGTGGGTGAGCTGGGAGGGAAGGGGGGTAGGCCTCTTGGGGTTCCTGATGACACCCTGAATGGAATGCATGGAATAAAAAGGAAAGAACTTAGGAAACGGAACTCACGTCGTACCATTTGTGCTGTTTGTTTACTTTTATTTTGATTTTTTTGCATTTCCGCTTAGCTTGGATAATGAAACTAGACTGGTCAGTTTCATTCCAGTTTCTACAAAAATCAGTTTTCCTTCCTGGTTTTCTGACACTTGTTGTTGTGTATTGGTTCAGAGCCCTGCGGGGAGTGTTGGAAAGCAGGCACACTCCGTCCCTCCTGTTTTTCTAGAATTCAGAGCCAAAAGAAACAGTGTCACTGATACTGAATTTTGTTTTAAAAAAGGAAAGCTTAGGGGGATTTGAAAACGGGGGTCCAAATCAAGGTGACCGTCTCCTGTCTGGGCCAGACAGGGGCCTCTGCACTTCCTCTTGCTGCTTTCTCCTCTTCTCTCCGTGTTTTTATAGAGCACGGTTGGTGCGTGACTCTTGGGGACTGGTTCAGGGGATGATGACAGAACAAGACTCTCTTTCCAGCCCTGTGCACATACCAGTGGCATGCCTCCCTTTCCCATCAGCTCACCTCCCCCATCCCCTCTGCTCCCATGTCCAGGTGATTTCCCCCATCCCATGCCCATCTGCCTGCTCATCCTCTCCACCCACACCCCTCATGAGGCCAGAGACCCTTCACTCCCTCCAGTGCCCGGGGCACACCCTCATCCTTCATCCTCCCTCTCCCCTGGGTGAGGGCAGCACACATGGCATTATCCCCAGGCTACCAAAAGGAGACACTGAGGCCCGGGAGGTGGGGTGGGAAAACGGGGAGGCAGAGTCCCAGCCTCTCTGTCACCCCAGATGCAGCCCGTGGGCTCTCCTCTCTGCCCCTCTCTCACCCCTGCTCTTCTCCAGCCCTGAGCACAGACCTTCCCGTAGTCAAGGATAACAGCTTGGGGGGAAGGGCTGGGAAGCCTGTTACCTGCCGCTCCTCCTAATCTGTCCCCTGTGTCCCTGAAACTCAGGGGGTCAATCCCTGTTTGAGTGGGAACTCACTACCAGCCAGCCACCCACGCCAAGTTCAGGCCCTGCTCCTGGTTGATAGGCTAATGTAGCCTGTACCCTGTTACCAGGTCCTAGCAGCAGGGTAGAGAGGCTGTAGGCCCACCCCCAGAGCCTTCTCTAGGGAAGCCCCAGCCTCCTGGACGTGGCTCATCCTCAACAAGCAGGGCTAACGAGAGAACAGGAGTGTCCAAAAGCCCCGCGAAAGGAGCCAGTGCCTGAGGAACAGCTCAGGTGTTAGTCATCCCAGCCCCGTGCAGTGCCCATCCCCCCCCACACACCTTCTCCTTTGTTCAGCTAGTGGGCACTTTCCCAGGGCAGGAAGGTTAGGACTATAGCGCACAACTCCAGGGGGCTTGTTCGTGTTGTACACGGTGTCCACAGCACCACCTGGAGCTGTGCAACTCTGTGCCCACGAATAATACAAGGATAGAGTCGGGGTAGTCCAGGCTGGGTGTGGGGCCGGGAACGCAGGGATGTGCTCAATTATCCTCCGTCTCCAAGAACCACAGGAAAGCATCGTGACTCTCAGCAGTGGGGATAAATTCCCCTCTGTCCCCTCCTGCCCCTGCACTCCCCCATTTTCTCTTACACACACACAGGTTTTTCCTGTCTCCAGGAGCCGGGCTAATCTCAGACACTGGACACAGTCAAGCCTATCTCTTTCTTATTCCTGATTGCAAGAGTCATTTTGGCAACGTCCTGGGTCTTTATCGTCCACCCCCAACGATGCTGCTGCTTGAAAAGTCACTCCTGCGCCTCTAGTCCCATCCCAAGTGGAATCAGTTTCCGAGAGCTGAGGAAGAAGGGCTGAGCCTGAGTGGAGCTGGTCGGAAAGCCTTAGCCACTGCCTCCATTCTCCTGGGCTGGGATGACTGGGGACGAGGGCGAGGGGTCAGAAAAGGGCGTGCTGACAAAGGTGTAGCCTCCTCCTCCGAGCCACCCTGCTCAGCGGGATGCGCGTGCATCAGCTCCACGTGCAGGCTCTCCCCCGTCTCCAGACACACTTCCCCCCCTCCACTGCCATTCATTAGCCAGGCACACCTGCACACACACTGCCCCGGCTACAAGGACCAGCCTCCTGCCTCCCCTGAGGGAGATACAGTAAGGCCCAGAGAGACTCCAGCTATCTGCTCATCAACCACTCCCAATCCTCCAGGCTAGATTGGAGGCCACAGGGTTTTTGTGAGGGTCTGTCACAGCCAATCGCCATCACCCCCTATAAGTTCAAGGGGCTACTGATGGTTGGTATACGCTAGCATGCTAAGAGGTAGAGTACATTCACCTCTTGGGGAAGTTTACTAATTAACGTCACTGACCTGTTATTGAGGGGACGCTGGTGATGGGCTTACCTAATGTCCTAATTTGGAAGAGGCAGAAGAGCATAGACCCATCTTCGAGTAGGGGGCGGTGCGGGAGGGTCAGTCTGGCCCTATCTGTAAGCTTCCCTTAAGTATCTGGCCTTGCTGGGGTTCAGAAGAGAGTACAAGGGCTGGGCATGTCTCCCAGAAATCTACAAGACAGGGACTCAAGGGGAGAGTGGCAGCCAGGGAGCAGAAGGAAGTGGACCTTGGGAGTTAAGGACAAGGTCAGGGAGATGGGAGTGGGTGGTTCTCTGCAGGAGGCAACGTGGGAGAATGAACTCCCGCTAGAGCCAGGCAGTGATGGAGGAGCAGGTCGTGGGGAAAGGGCAGGTCCCAGGCAGCCAGTTGACCCCCTGATGCGGAACAGGCTGCAGCCCCGCCCCCACCCCGCCACCGTGATTCTTGCCACCTGAGGCCAGAGGCCCCCACGCCTGCCCTCAGCCCACCAGCTTTGGGATGCTGGTAATTCAGCCTTCTCTCCACCCTCACCTGTTCCCCATAAGCTTTTCCCGTGTATATTGCTCTAGGGCAGCCTTCCCCAAACTGTATGTTCACAAGGATTCCTCAAAAAACAACTTCCAAGGTCAAATACATTTGGAACCTACTGGAAAGTTCAGCTCTTTCCTCCTACAAAACTTTTCATAGGCTTTCATGTGCTAGCATGCACTGCAACTCCACAAGGAAGCCTGGGAATGGATTTCCTAAACTTACTTGGCCACAGAGCCCTCTTTGAAAGAACAGATGAGACATCTCCAAGGCCCCTTCTGTTGGAGGCACACAGTCTGGGAACAGCATTCCCAAGTTCTCCTTTGAGCTTTCTGGGGTCTGTTTCATGGATGAGAAAACCTGCCCAGGGCCCTGGAGAGAACCCTTTGGTAGGGCTTGGAAGGAATGTCTCCCCAGAACTTGGTATTCCAGAAGACTCCCAGCCCCCCAGCCTACTGACTGCCTGGCACCAAGGGTCTACAATTCTGGCTTCACGGGGCCCCAGGCAGGTCAGAAGGGAAGTCTCAATAACCATTAGGACCTTTAGGCAGTAAGTTCCCAATTTCCCCACCCTGCTTCCCCAAATCATCTTCTTCCCTACCCCTTCCCCGCTTCCCCACCACCTGGAGCCACATCTATTAGAGAGATTTTGAAGGAGATTTCCGAGCCCTCCACCCAGCCCCGACTCCAGCCCCTTCAGCAACGAGTGTGCCCCAGCGCTCGACTTGGTTTTCTCATTCATCACTGTGCACTTTGATTTCTAACCTAAGCCTCGCGGATGATGCCAGTTTGTTCTGTGATTTTTCCCCTTTTCCTTCTCCAGATGTCCAAACGGATTCTTCGGACAGAGATGTTTGGAGAAACTGCCTTTGCGATTGTACATGCCAGATCCTAAGCAAAGTATGTTTGAAGATACAAACACGAGTCCCTGCTCCTTAGAAAGCTTCCGGGTGCAGTCCCCCCCACTCCTCACCCCGTTGTAGGACATAGGGCCAGGGGTGTTGGTTGTTTTGATCTTTGGCTGTTTTGTTTCTTTTTTGTATTTTGGTTTGTTAGTTCTTTTGTTTTGCTTTTTCATTTTTGGCCTAATCCTTGGGTTTAAAGTTCAGGGCTGCAGGTAAGGGGCAGAGTGGCAAGGCCGGTACAAATGGTAACAGTGGCAAGGAACCCAGCTGGCATTGGCAGGAGCCTGTGCCGGGGTGTTGCAATGCCTATGTCTTGCTATCCTGGCTCTCTCTTTCTGGTTTTCTTTCTTTTGGTAGGTGTCCTGTGGGATACACCGGGGACAGGTGTCAGCAGTTCGCAATGGTCAACTTCTCCAGTATGTCTCTTTCTTCTATTTCTTTCCTTCCCTGGTAACTGACAGTTCTTCCCCCACCCTACCCCCGACCCCATGGGAAGGATGGGGCCTTGCTTAGAGAGATTGGGGTGGGCCGGGAAACGCAGGGGGCTGTCCTAGGCCCCTCTCAGTCCTCATCAGAAGCCTGTGCGTGTTACTGAACCAAACTTGGGTCCCCTACGCCAAACACACAGCAGAGCTAACCTACTAAACCGGCTGGAGGTGAAAGAAAGAACAGCGCTAGTCGTAAGGTGTCAAGCAAAGAATACAAGGGGCTCATGGGAAGGGTTTTTAAAGACTGTGGGAGGGTGGGGTCACGAGGTGCACAATCAGCTCATGCTCAGTCCTCTGATTGGTTGATGGTGAGGTAACAGGGTGTTTCAGGAATCTCAATCATCAACCTTCTGGTTCCAATCAGCCTAGGGCTGGGGGTGGTCATCATGTAGTTAACTTCTAACACCTGGTGGGGTTTTAGTATCTGCAAAACAACTCAAGGATATACCAAAGGTCCTTGACTTTGTCTTATGGCTAAACTCTTATTATTTTGTCTTGTTTGTTTTCCTTTGTTTCTGCATTTTCTCACTTCTGTGATTAAATTTGCTCTTTGGAACTCAAGGAGAAAGGCCTAGGAGGCTAAAGCTTTTCTACAAACAAGAGGCAGGGGTCACTGGCGGGGTCTTTCCTGGGGAAGCACCTGCAGGGTCCTGCTGGGTTTCACACAGAGGGGACTGATACACCCCCTGCCTCATGTTGCTGTACTGCCTGGTCGCAGTAACACTGAATTCTCTCTGCAGCTGCTCAGAGCCAGGCTCAGGCCGCTTCACCACTGGGGTCAGGCAGCCTGGCCAGGATGGGAAGAAGCATTTGCAGAGCCCTCACCTGCCTCTGAGAGCCTGTCTGAGGATGTCAGGCTGTTGGTGAGGCCAGGCAATGAGTGTGTGCACATGTGTGCTCGTGTGTTTGAGAGAAAGAAGCAAGTTCTCAGAAAGCCTGCCTTTCCATCTGGCCAGAGTTTGTTTTGATTTGATTTGGGGTGATGGGGGAGAGTGGGGAAGGCGGATTGAGGGAAAACAGGTCCCAGGGCAGTGGTTTCCGTGAAGACCAGAGTCATCTGTGCAGCTAGATGTTGGAGTAGGGGCGAGGGTTGCCGCAAATACTAAGGCATAGAGGGAAGAAGGAATCAAGGAGTAACTGGTGACTCTCTCCAGGCCCTCTCTGGTCTCAGTCCCCATCCAGGACTTACTTCACTCCTTTCCTTTCTTCCATCTCTGAAGTTGGAGCTTTCTGGTTTGCACAGTCTGCTGAGAAAAGTGTGACCCCTGGAGCTGAAGGATGAGGCCCTAGCTGTGGCGTGTTTTACTGGGGGCTGGGAGCAGTGCCTTCAAGTGCCATCAGGTGGAGGTGGAGCAGAGCAGGAAGCCACAGGCTGGCCATGGAATCCATTTGGGGCCCAGCGGTCCACTGGCCTGCAAGGCGGGACCGTGTCCCCCGTCCTCCAGAGCACGCTAGGCCCCTGCTCAACCCACCACTCACCTCCTCCTCTCCAGGGAGGACAGATGGGTCCCATGACGAATTAGAACTAGATTGATGGTGCCTGGGCATGAAGAGGCCGAGGAAGGGACCCAGGGGACCATTTAGGTAACCCTTAGAGAAAAGGGGTTTGGGGCTCAGGGTAGAGAAAGGAGCCTTCCGATCCTTCTCAGACCACAGCACAAAAGCCTAGACATTCCCTGCACAGGAACCTGGAAGCCAAGATTTGACGAGGAGAGGCGCCGGGGAGGTCGGGGCTGGTTATCCCAGGTGGTCAACTCTCTTAATAGAGTGTTGGGGGCAGCGCTGTCCTCAGGCCCCTCCCACTGGAGGCCAGGGAGGAAGGCCATGGGGATAAGAACAGAGCCTGTGGGCACGTGGCCCAACAGAACTCTCCAGAGCCCAGGCTCCAGGAGGAATTGCAGAGTCAGACCCAGCCCAATTGGAGGACCGTAGGTCAGGAGGACAGAGCAGCCAGGTGGGGCTGAGGACCTGGGGAGAGAGGCAATGGAGGGCCTATTCCTTTTCACCCTTAGGCCCAGAGTCCCCCTAGCTTATGGGACTATTCTGGATAGGGAGTCCCAGCCCATCCTGAATCTGAGCAGCAGAGCCTCCAAAACTCGGCCACTGTCCAAGCTTCTCTGCCAGCTGGGCTGCTTCAGCTTGCAGCTCAGATCTTCTGGGAGGGTCAGCAGGGCCCCGGGAGCCCAGAAAGGAGCCTGGAAATGCAGCCTTTCTGCCTAGTGTTACTGGGATCCTTGCTGGTACCTTTTGGTAAAGGATTTATACGCTCCAAGCATTTTGCCCAGAGCACTTCATGCACTGCTCTATCAGATAATTATTGAAAAAGGAGTGAAAAATGCTAACCTAAGTGTTCAGGCTTCAATTCTGATGGACCTGAATAAAATTGCCAGCAGCTGAGCTTCCTGTTCTGGGGCCTCATTTAACCTCATCTGTAAAATGGGGATAGTGGCATTTATGCCTTTAGGGTTGCTGTGAGGATGAAGTGAAGTGATGCACACCAAGGGCTTAGTCAAGGGCCTGCTGTTGTTTGAACACAGTTGAGCTCCTCTTCCAGCTACTGCTGGCGTGGGAGTGGAGGCCAGAGGGGCAGCATCAGTCCCCTGGAGGCTGACTCCCAGCACATCCTGAGCAAAGTGTCTGACCTTCCCCCTCTGCCCAGACAGCCTCTAGACCAGGTTACCTTTTGCGGAGGCCACGGAAACAGAGCCTGCAGCCGCAGTAGCCCTTTAAAAGCTTCTCCTTCTTCCCTTGACAGCCCCTCCACTTCCCAAGACTCAAAACTTGTACACCTGGATACCCACCACATACAAGAGCACGCACACCTGCACACACACACACAAACACATGCCTGCGCTTGCACACAAGCACACGTCTGCTGACACCTGCTCACACACACACAAGCACACAAGCACATGCTCCGGGGTCAACATCAGGGCCTTCTTGTCCAGGTGCCTATGACCAGGTGTCGTAGGACATGTCCAGGATGAAGACTTTGTCTGTTGTCTGGTAAGCCTGGCCCTGCTGGGAGTCCAGCATCAGGCTGCCATGGTTACTGGTCAGTATGCAAATTTCTGTTCAGTAGGACCCACCTGTGACTCGGTGGTATCACTCCATCCTGGCTGAGTGGCAGGCAGTGAATATGATGAGCAAGAGACTGTTTTTTTGATTTGGGGTTTTTGGGGTGTTTTTGTTTTTGTTTTTTGCTGGGGCTGACATGGCTGAAGGCCCCTCAGAATCTATCCCTGGGGAGAGGGAAGCAGGGCTGCCTTTTAGTGACTTCTCAGTGACATCACCAGTCCTGCCAGCCATCACTGTCCACCCAAAACAGTACTGGCCTTTGACTCAAAGGGGAGGCCAGTCAGGAGTCCCAAAAGCTGCTGCCGCTATTACTCGGTTCCCAGAGGAGTGATGCAGGAGAAAACTCTTAAATGGCTTTGGGAGCCCTGCTCACTTCTCCAGATGGTCACTGTCCTGAGGACTAGCCAGTCAGGTCTGCCCAGGGACTCAATGGGCAGGAATAGCCATGGCTTAGCCCCGAGAGACCAGAGACCTGGCCTCCAGTCTCCCTTCCGCCTCCTAATTTGCTATGTGACCTTGGGAAAGTGTCCTAGCACTACTGGGCCCTAGCTGCCTCATCTAATACAAACACCACCAAAAGTGGAGCCCAGACCCGCTCTGTGAACCACAGTTCTCTTAGTGTCTGGGGTGCTGCGGTTCTCTTAGTGTCTGGGGTGCTGTGGTCAAGCTGGACTGTTCTCTGTGGGGAACCTGGCTGGATATCCAAACATTGTGAGCTCTTTCGAGCTGCCTGGAGGGTCCCTGGGGCTACAGGATTAACTGCTCAGTGAGGGTTGTCCCCGAGGACCCTTTCAGTTTGTCAAGTTTGCACTGCCTGCTTAGCACAGTCGGCCAGCCCTGGGAGGCCCTGGGAGAGGAGTGGACTTGCTGTGCTTATGGTGACTCCTACCTCGAAGCAGTAAGCATAAGACTGCAAAGAAACCCCATTCAAGATCACCGGCAGCCTCAGATTTAACAGGAGTGCACAGAAGGGCTCATGTTTAGAAGAGCTGGGGTTCTTGCTTCAGGGGTGTGGTCTCTGCATGGAACTGGGGGTCAGAACCCCAGGATCTTCCTCAAGCCTCTTTCAGTCAGAGCCATCCTACTCTCTTGCCCTTTTCCAACTGCATAACCCTCTGGAATCCCTATCAGGAAGCAGGAGAGAGATCCAGAGCTAGACAGTGCACAGGACTTCCTGCTCATGTCCCCGTGCTCCGCTCCCTCTGCAGGAGATGAGAACATCAGAACACAATTCCACCTCCTGCCTGGGTCTAGCGGAACTTGCTGTGCACGTGCGGAGGCAGTGGAGCAAGCCCTTGCACATCGCCTCGCCCGTCTTTTTTTTTTTTTTAATTTTTATTGGAGTCTAGTTGATTTAAAATGTGTTAGTTTCTGCTCTCACCGTGTACAGGCACTTTTGACAGATGAGGAAACAGAGACTATGTATGACTTGCCCACATGCACACAGCAAACTAGGGACACAACTGAGACTCGAGGCCTGCAATCAGGTGCTGGCTGTTACCTTAGAATGGTAGGTGAGCTTTTCAAAAGCACTGGGGAGATTTCTGGGCTCCCACCCCAGAGCCTGTTTGAATTGGTCTGGATGATTCTGAAGGACAGCCGAGTTGCAGACCTCAGAGATCCCGTGGCCAGGCCTGATCCCCATTTAACTGATGAAAGATTGAGAGCCAGATAGGCGGGATACTATGGGGTCACACGGTGGGTCAGTGACAGAGCTGACCCTTGGGCAGGGCCCTTTTATCCAACCCTTCGATGGCCTGGGTGTCTACCTCGAAGACCCGTGAATTTGCACATTTACAACATGATCCAGCTTCAAAGAGTGCAATTGGCTGCCATTTAGGGGGCACAGGTGTTCTACAGGTGAACCCACTCGTCTCTTTCTCCAAGTTGCAGTTTGCTTTCCTAAGTCGTGTGATCAGGCTGGGACCCAAGGCCTAGCCCCTGCAGGTTTCTAGGGTGTTGGGGGTGTCAAGTGGAGAAGTGACCTGCTGCCTGGGGCCTCTCCCCCTCCCCAGTCCTGCGCCACACAAACTCTGAGCCTCCATGCCTGGCTCTTAGTAGATGGGCAGGCCAGTGAGGCCCATGGGGGCAGGACAGGGACAAGGGGCCGGTCTGGGTACCCCAAGCCCTAGTTCTGAACAGAAAGAAGGGCCCCATGAATGAGCTCAGGCTGAGCAAGCTGTCTCCAGCTTGCTCGAAAGGGTCGACGGCCTGGCACTGGAGCTGGGAGGGGAAGGATGGGGACTCCTCCGCCCCCTGCCCCCACTCACCTTTCCTCTCTGGGGACATCTGCCAACTGACTCTTGCGCCTCTGCCTCCCCACCAGGTACTAACCCCACAGCTCATCTCTAAAGAACCTGCCCTGCCTGCTGATCCTAACATTTCCTCTCTCTACCCCAATCAAGGGCTCCTGGGGACTGGGTGCCAGGGAAGGGGCTCAGGAGGCTGGGAGGGGACACCACTAACCTGCTTTCACCTCACAGGCTGGCTGCTGGTGTCTGAAGAGTCCTGACCAACGTTTCTCTCTCTCTCTCTCCCGCCCCCTCCCCCATCTCTCTCTCTGTCTGTATCTCTCCCTCCATCCCTTCCCCTCTCTGACCCTCCTTTCTTCTGCACTTGCCAGAGCACCTTGGATTTGAACTAAAGGGTACGGAGCCTCTATGTATCGGTCAGCGCCAACCACACAGCCCCTCTCCACAGCCTCTGACACCATGTGTGCTGGATGTTTGGTTTCCTTTCCCCCCAAATGGAAAAGGGATGATTTCAAAAATCCCCCTCTCCCCATCAGGATGTCCTGTAATAAACTACATTGATTTGGGGGAGACAAGAAAAGCTCATGAACGGCAGAGTACCCTGGCATTCAGACTGCGCCCCCGTGTGCAGTAGTGCCCTCTTGCCTGGGGCTAGTCGCCAGGGTACTCTGAGGGGAGCGGGACCCCTGAGCTGTGTGCAACCCAGTGGGTTGGCCAGACGAGCCCTCGGAGAGCAGGTGTCTGAAAGCCACAGAATCCTGGTTTGGAGAACTGTGCAGAGAGGCATCCCTTTCAATTTGACCTTAATCCTCCTTCCTTTTCCCATTTCCATTTCCATTGCTTTTCATTCTTCACCAGGCTGGCAGCTGATAACACCCATTTGTCTCTGCCGCCTGCCCCGTGTTTGTCTGCCAGGCTTTGCCATCTGCTTGAGGCTGTTACTCCCTTCACGATCTGTCCCCACGGTGGCACATGTGTTTGTGGGCAACACCAGCGAGGGTCCACGGTGGGCTGGCTTCGGGTGCCTGCCCTCCTGCCTCCCAGCTCAGAACCTCACGTCCCACTCCTGACTGTCCTCAGGCCCCAGGAAGATGCCTTGGGCAGGGAGGGACTTTGAGGGGTCAGTCTTCCCAGCTCTCTGGCTTTGTGCTGGGAGGCTCCACCCTGGTCCACACGTATAGCAGGAGAGATGCAGGGTCTCAGAGGGTTTGAGCCTTCGATGGGGTCAGACCCCAGATGTGTGCAGAGCCTGCAGTTATGAAAAGACTGTTCTCGTGGCAGATTTGGGGAGGCCCTAGTTCCCCGGCCACCTAGCCATCATCAGCTATTCTCAGAAGATGGAACTGAAAGTCTGTGTGTAAGAGTATGTCTGTCTCTCTGCTGTGACAGGGTGGGGAGGAGAGGGGCCGAGTCTGTGGTGTCTGTGTGATCATGGCAGGGGGTGCGGGGGGGGAATCTGTAGGTGTGCGTGTCTATGTTGACATGTTTACACCTTGTTGGGTCTCTCAGTGCGGGGTGTGAGCACACAGAGGGGTGCAGTGGAACATCTTTGTTGTTAAGGGTCGAGCATGAGCAGTAGGTGCGGAGGCAAGGGTGAGCGTATGTAAATATGCGACTGTCTGTAAAGGTGGTCTGTATACTCGTTCACACGCCAACTCAACAAACCTCTACTGAACCCCAGAGTTGGCCAGACCCTGGCGATCTAGCATGCAGAGCCCCTGCCCTCCTGGTGCTCAGATTCACAGGGTGAGACAGACAACAAACAAACAGGAAAGATAGCAGGTGGGGGTAAGTGCTACACAGAAAATAAAATGGAATGGGATGGCGCCTAGCCGGGGTGAGGAACTGCTCTAGCTAAGTGGCCAGGGAAGCCTTGTCCAATGAGGTGACATTTGAGCTAAAACCTGGCGAGAAGCAGCCAGCCCTGCAAACAATCGGGGGAGAGTGTTTGAGGCAGGGGGCACAGCAAGTTAAGGATGATGTGGATGGGCCTGCCTTGTTCGATGGATGGAAAGACTGCCAGTGCCTCTGGAGCACAGCAGACATGGGGAAGAAGACTACAGGTGGGATCTAGAAGAAGGGACCAGGTGACCCTGGGCCTCGTGGACCATGGTAAGGCTTTTGGTTGTATTTGAATCGCAGGGGGATGCCATTGTGGGTTTTTAAGCAGAGGAGTAAAATGACCTGCTTTATCGTTGGAAATCAATGTGGCTTTGGGGCAGAGGATAGACTGGGTGAGGGGACAGGGTGTGGAGGAATAGAAGCAGAGAAACCAGTCAGAAGCGGGCAGCTGTCGAGTGAAAGATGGCATCATCTTGGATGAAGCTGGAAGCAGTGGAAATGGGAAGAAGTGGTCAGATCTGGGATCTACTTGGGAGGGAGAGCTGAGACGACTTGCTGATGGATCAGGTACCAGAGTGGGTGGGAAGATCAGGAATGATTCTAAGGTCTGGGGCTGGTTTAACAGGAAAGGTGGTGTCGCCACTGAAGAGATGGGAAGAGCAGGGAACGAGGGTGGGGAATCAGTGCTTCTGCTTGGCCATGGCCTTTGGATGTAGGAATCTAGAGCTCCGGAAGAGGTCAGGGCAGGAGAGAGAAACGTGAGATTCAGCTGCATACAGATGGTATTTCAAGTCTGAGTCTGGGTGAGATGACGGAGGGAGAAAGGGCAGGTGGAGAGAGGAAGAAGCCTGAGAGCTCTGGGCCTGGACCCTGCAGCCCACATGGAAGAGGGGGAAGTAGCAACTGAGACAGAGAGATGAGCCAGTGCAGGGGGAGGAAACCCAGGAGGGAACACCATCCCGGGAAGTGGGCCCAGCAGGGGGAGTCTGCTGAGAGGGAAGCGAACCACAGACTTGGCGGCGGGGTGGGGTTGTTGGTGACCATGACTAGAGCAGTCTCAAAGGAGTGCTGGAGACAGAGGCCTGAGTGGAGGACTGAGGCGTGGCTGGGGATGAGAACCGGAGGCAGGACGAGGACCACAGAGCCTGGAGGTGGGGATCTGGGGTGGAGGGCTGTTTGTTCAAGACTCTGCATGACTATGTCAGTGGGTGTGATCGCGTGCGTGGCGGCCGTGTGTATTGTTGTGAAGGGTCTGTCTGTGTGTCAGACGGGCACAGTCCTCCAGGTATGTGTGCCTGGGGCTTTGTACCCAGTGTTTGCTGCTGGGCGTACCTTTGCCACAGGAGACCCTGCAAGCCTGGGGGCTTAGGGACACTGCCCAGGGCTCCACCAAGGCTTTGGGTCCCGCCCCCACTTACCCCTGTGCTGGTGGGAGGGGAGCGATGGGGAGGGGCCGGCCAGCAGATGGGAGCCGGAGCAAGGGCGGGATGTCTAGGCTGTAGGCCTTGACCATGTCTGGTGCTGTCACCTTTTTCCTTTGCTTCCTCCAGGCTTTCACTGTTCTAGAAGCGTAGGGGTTGCCCCGCCAAAAAGTGGGAGTAGAGGTAGAGGGGATAGTTGGGTCTTTTTGAGGGCTTTGAGGCCCAGCCTAGCTCAGCTCCTTCAGAAGGGTGGAGGCTGCTCCTTGAGCACAAGGGCTGTCCTAGGCGCCAGGGGGCCGTGCTGCCACTCGTGGGTCTCTGACAAGCAGAGACGGGGAGAGCTGGAGTGGGCCAGGGCCACAACCCTGACCAAGCTGCTGGGATAAACCAAGGCCTTTCTCCCCTCTCCCGCCTCTGTGGGCCTGGTCTGCTCTGTTCCTGCTCTTGGTCCTGGCATCCCTCCTAAGTCCAGCCTCTGGGCCTCATGTCCTGTCTCCAGCCCAGAACAAGCCACTCTCCACCTTCTTAAGGAAGCCAAAGTGGCCAGCCAGGCCTTTGCCCAGGGTCAGCATGTTCACCACCATGAAGACCGGCTTCCCCCAGCCCATCAAGGCTCTTTGCAGCCACCAGGCCATAGTGGGTTGCCCTCCCCTATGACCTTGGGAACTTCACCTCCATCCCACCTCCTCCACCCATCCCCCTGCATTTTCCACTCACATGCTCCAGGCAGAGCACGGGTTTGGGAAGGTGAACTCAGGTGTAGTCAATTGTGATGAGATCCACAGGTGGGTGGAGTTCAGGAAAGCAGGAAGGAGGGAACTGGCTGGGGAGGGGTGAGATGGATAGGAGCCGGGCAGCACCCGAGCTGGAGAGAGCCCGGGGTTTGCGGGGCAGGGGGACGGTCTGCAGCACTGTCTCTACGGGTCTGCCTCCCACCCTGCCCCCTCACGCCCTCTACCTCTGCAGAAGCCGAGGAGCTGTACCAGAAAAGGGTCCTGACTATCACCGGCATTTGCGTGGCTCTGCTGGTCGTGGGCATCGTCTGCGTGGTCGCCTACTGCAAGACCAAGTGAGTTGTCGGGCACTCAGAGCAACCAGGGACTGCTTTTGTAGGGACAGGCTCTCCTCTCCACCGCACCATGCCTGGCGGAGCCTCCCCCATTCCTATGCCCCTCTGCCCCCATCTGCAGCTGGTGAGGGGCCAAAGGGCTGGGCCAAGAAGCAGGAGCAGAGGGTGGGGTAGACAGGCCCCAGAGGACTGCACAAGAACGGTCATAAGCCCAGGCGGTGGAAGAAGATAGATCTGGGTTCTAATTCAGCTCGGGCATTTCCTGTGACCCCGAGGAAACGGATGAGCTTCTCTGAGTTCTCATCTATAAAATGAGTGTGATCCTCTAGTACCTCAGAGTATCCTGTGAGGGAGGATCTGCCCCGTCAAGTAGGCAGGCACTGGGGCAGTGTTGGGGGTGGGCAAGCACAGAGAGGGAGGCACCTTCTCAGGGGAAAAAGAGACCTCACAGGGCACTGCCTAATCCCACCTAGGAGCAGTCCAAGCAGGAATACAGAGAAGATGGGGTTGGGCCACCCCTGGGCAAAGGAAAGGTGGCATCAGAACCTTGGAGCAAGGAAAGGGGCTAGACAATTCCAGTAGAAGAGTGCAAGCTAAAGGACAAATGCAGGAGAGGGTCAGCTGTGTTCATGGAGCTTGAGCAGCCGAGGCTAGCTGGAGCAAAGGGCTGGGGTCAATTTTAAAAAGGTACACGAGTCTAAAAGAACAGCCGGAACCTGCATGGCACCACAGGGCCTTGAATGTCAAGCTTGGGGACCTGGGTTTATCCTACAGATGATAGGGAGCCATTGCAGGTTGTAGAGTGATGTGGTACAGAAAGAGTTTGTCATATCTGTTCTTATGCGGAAAGCAAGAGTCTGGGCATAGCCACCATGTGGGGGACTGAGCCCCTGGGTCTTGACTCCTGCTGCCCTTATCTATGAGATCTAAGGCCCTGCCAGCCTTGGGTTTTAGGGTTCAGGGAGCCCACAGGAGGAGACTGGGCCCACACAGGAAAATTGAGGCCAAGAACTGGGGGGAGAAGCAAGCCTCATGTTCTAACCCCTACTATACTTATTTCTTCAACAAACTTTCATTCAATGCCTGCTGGACACCAGGCCCTGTACCAGGCACATGGCCAGTGCTCTAAGCAAGAGGTCCAGTGTTACAGGATGTATTTCAGGGGTGCCTAACTTCAGCTAGAGGGCAGGGAGGGTTTCCCTGAGAAAGGTGCAGTTTAGGCCGGGCCTGAGAGATGAGCAGGAGTTAGCAGGTGAAGAGGCAGAGAATGTGCTGCAATTGGATGCAAAGGCCCAGAGGCCAGAGAGGCACAGTGTAGGATCAGAAACAAGCCCTCCAAGGATGCAGCAAGCTGGGGTGGGGAAAGGGCAGTGAGAGACAGGGCTGGGGAGAGGAAACAGGATTCTGAAGCCCAATGAAGGGGCTTTAACAGGGGAGTGACATTGATTAAACTTATTGATTACAAAACAAATGTACTGAGCACTTAATAGGTGCCGAAGTGAAGTAGCCCCACAGGTCTTGACTCCCTGACCACAGCGTCCTGTTTTATTTTCTCCATAGCACTTTGCTGAAAGTATCTTGTTTGTTTATTTGTTTATGTGTTTATCATCTGCCTCTCCTACTGGCCTGCAAGCTCCATGAGGGCAGGAACCATATCTGTCTCCTCTGCTCCAAAAGAGCATCTGGCACATAGTAAAAACCCAGTAGATACCAAATAAATGAATGCATGAAGTGGGCCAGCACTGTGCTTGAATACTTTATCTACCCTTAATCCTCGATGGTCTCTGGAATGCGTAGATATCAGTCCGTTTTACAGATGAGGAAAGTGAAACATGGGTAGTTTAAGTAATTTGCCCAGAGTTACACAGCTAGAAAGTAGTAGAGTCCTGCTCTCTCAGCAGAGCCAAAGCTCATTACCACTACGCTCAGGTCCTGCTGAATTCCGGCTGGTAGTGATGATGTAGGGGGTTGATTGAAGGGGTCCTGGCTGAAGGCAGCCTGAGCACAGGAAAGAGCAGTAGCAGGAGACTGCCACGGCAGTCCAGTCCCGGCACACGTAGACTAGTTCCCTGGAGTAACAGCTAGGGAAGCTCATACTTCGTGTGTGCCAGGGGAGGCGGGGAGGGGGTGTCAGGCTAATGCACCTTCCCCTGTGCAGAAAACAGCGGAAGCAGATGCATAACCACCTTCGACAGAACATGTGTCCAGCCCACCAGAACCGGAGCTTGGCCAATGGGCCCAGCCACCCCCGGCTGGACCCCGAGGAGATCCAGATGGCAGACGTGAGTGGTGTTCCCAGGCCCCACTCTGACCCCTTGCTGTGTAGCCCGCCTTCTTATGCCCCCTGCAAGAATGGGCCAGGGAGGCGGCCGGCCCATCCTGTGCTCAGCCTTGCCTGCTAGCCTAGCCTCGCCTCACCAGGATGACTTAGCCTCGCTTGGCCCACTTCCTTAAGGGAGGTCGGGGGATTGATTTCCAGGGGCCATTGCTGCCCTAACACCGAGTTGCTTATCCAGTGGACCACCACCGCCCCTGCAACCTGGAGCTTACTGCCTCACTTCCCCTGCCCACCAGGAAGGAGGGTCAACTTGGTCATCTGTCACTAACTGCCCCCCTGCCAAAAAACCCTCTGTCTGTTCCAGTATATCTCCAAGAATGTGCCAGCCACAGACCATGTCATCCGGAGGGAAACGGAGACCACCTTCTCTGGGAGCCACTCCTGTTCTCCTTCTCACCACTGCTCCACAGCCACGCCCACCTCCAGCCACAGGTGGGCACCACCAAGGCCCACGCAGCCTTGCAGACTCCTGTATGCACACCCTCAGGGCGTGCACATGCGCACCACACACCTGCCTGGGGACACACACCAAACTCCCCAGCCAGGCTGGGCTCTGTATTGAGGGTCCCTGTGAGCAGGAGGGTGGAGGTGGGGGGCTTCAAACCAGAGCCCGCCACCAAACGTACATCCAGGTCCTCACAGACCGGATTCCCTTTTCTAGTCTAAACCAGCCCCAGAGGAACAGCAGCATCACTGTGCTCCCACCTGACGTTTGGTTTTGTTTGGGCCTCATCGGCACCACTTCACTGGCATAAAGCACCTGCTCACTCGGATACCCACAGCCATTTGACGCCCTCTCCTGGGTTTCCCACGTGAGCCTAGTCCACCTTAGCCTCTTCTCTCCACACAAGCACGCAGGCTCAGACAGCTCAAGAAAGAACATGGTTGGCCCCTTTCTTCCCTGGGGAGCAGCACAGAATAGGCAGGGTCCCCATATATTGGCCACTGGGGCTGGGCTCTTAAGGCAAGTGGCTAAGGGCCGTGGGAGTGGAAGGGTCCCAGACAGGGAGGCTAAGGAAAGGTTGGTTGCAGAGAGGAAAGGAAGAGACCTCTGCACATTGCAGCTCACCCATCCACAGGCCTCCAGCTCTCCTCTTCCCAAAATCGGGGTTTGGCATTTATGATGTTACACATCAGCCCAGAGTGAAGGGCAGTGAGCTGAGGGAGCCTAAGATGGAATGAAGAACCAGGGAAGGGGTGGGCCTGGGACCACACGTGCTGGGCTGCCCGGCCCCTTCCTGACCTCACCTCACTTCCACCTGGCTTCTCCAGGCATGAGAGCCACACGTGGAGCCTGGAACATTCTGAGAGCCTGACCTCCGACTCCCAATCGGGCATCATGCTGTCGTCAGTGGGCACCAGCAAGTGCAACAGCCCAGCGTGTGTGGAGGCGCGGGCACGGCGGGCGGCAGCCTACAGCCTAGAGGAGCAGCGCAGGGCTGCTGTGCCACCTTACCACGACTCCATAGACTCCCTGCGTGACTCCCCACACAGCGAGAGGTCAGTTCCTACCCCGTGACCTGTGCCCCACTGTAGCCAGAGAGCTGGCACCACTGACCCAGGGCTGACCCTTAGGTCACCTCAGAAACACTCCAAAGAGCCTCATCCCCATTTTCCAGATGCACAAGCAAGGTCCCTGAAAAGTTAAATGGTCTGCTCGGGGTCATCAACATGTTAATGACAGGCTGGGACTACAGCCAGTAGACCCTGGTGTGTTATGACCATTTAATTTAATTGTTCTACTAGGACACTTTTCAGAGTAGAAGGGGATGTTATTAATAATTGCAGTAGAACATCAGGAACAAACAGGGTCTGGCCTGGACAAACCAGAACACACAGTTGCCCTACCCTGGTGTCACCTAGAGGACCCATGTCCCGGGAGAAACAGACACCAAGATTGAGCAGACTGAAGAATGGGAGGGGAGGCTGTCTGTGAGTAAACCGATGAGTGCAGGATGGGAATGAGCCAAGAATGCCTGAAGGCCCTGGAAGTATCAGCAACTAGGCCCCCGTGGATCAAGATGCCATTGGGTTCCTGAGCAATGAATGCAGTGAGAACCCGGAACCTTCCCTTCTTCCCTGACTCCAAGCCAGGAGTTGCAGGGGGCCAGCCTCCATCTTGCTCTCCCCTTGGCAACTGGGATCTGTGGGAGGAGAGCAGAAAAAGGGGCATGGTACTAGGAACTCCAGGCTGGGGTGGAGAAGGCTTCAATTCAGCCTACTCCGTGCCGGTCGTGGACACAAAACCGCTGAAGCTCACAGCTGCCTATGGAAAGTGCTAAGTATAGGACACCCCACCAGGGCAGAGAAACCCAGTCTGACGGCAGGCTCTGGGAAGCAGCTAGGTTTTCCAAGACCAACCTTTCCAAGCTCAGCCCCACCACCTGTGTGACTTGGGGCAGGTTGATCACCTCTGTGCCTGTTTCCTCAGCTGTAGAACAGGGAGCATTACACCTATAGTGCATGGTTCTTACGAAGGCCACCCTAAGATCACGCGCAAAGCTCTTCGCCTTTTACCTGACATGGCGCTGGTGCTCACTAGGTGGAGCTATGGTTAGTAGTAACAAGAGCAATAGGACTTCTTAATGCAGCAGTCCCCAACGTTTTTGGCACCAGGGACCGGTTTTGTGGAAGACAGTTTTTCCACAGATGGGGGTGGGGGGATGGTTTCGGGGTGATTCATTTATTGTGCACTTTATTTCTATTATTATTACATTGTAATATATAATGAAATAATTATACAACTCACCATAATGCTGACAGGAGGCAGAGCTCAGGTGGTAATGCAAGCCATGGGGAGTGGCTATAAATACAGATGAAGCTTCAGTCGCTCCGGCCATACACCTCCTGCTGTGCGGCCCGGTTCCTAACAGGCCACAGACGGGTACTGGTCCGCAGCCTGGGAGTTGGGGACCCCTGCCTTAATGGATGGGAGGTAGAGAGGCAAGGCAGGGAAAGACTTCCAGGCAAGGGGAACAACTTGAGCTGTTCCAGCAGAGGCACTAAGGACATGGCTGGTGAGGTACCTAGAGCAGGGTGGGCTGTGAGGAGAGTGGAGCTGGGCCTGAACAGGTGGGCTGGGGCCAGATAGATGGCCAGTGGCCCTGGGTGGGTAAGCAGGAAGGGCCTCCTAAAGCAGAGATATGACTTTAAAAGATTGCTCTGGGAGGGAATTCCCTGGCAGTCCAGTGGTTTGAGGCTCCATGCTTCCACTGCAGGGGGCGCAGGTTCGTAGGGGGACTAGGATCCCACATGCCACGTGGCCAAAAAAAGATTGTTCTGGGAACTGCATAGGCTGAAGGAGGAAAGACACTGGGGTGGGGGAATGACCAGAGTGAACATCTAGTCCCAGGATGGAGTGGAGCAGGGTGGAGGGTATTCCAGGAGAAAGGGAATGGGTAGGACGTGATGGATGTGCATGTGGGAGAGGGAAGAGAGAGGAGTCAGATGATTCTGAAAAACAGTAATGGGGGCTCTGGAGAGCAATGAGGTGCCCAGCTTTACAGTTGGGAAGAGAGGCAGGGAGGTGGGTGGTCCCTGTCCTGAGGTGGATAATGGTTGGGCAAGAGGCCAGTTGACTCAGAAAGGGAAATGTGGAGAAAGAAAAGGGACAGGTGCCTGGGACCCAGAGTGGGAGATATTAGCAAGGGCAAACTTTTGAAGGAACTGGTGATCTTAGCCCCAAGCAGAGACACTTCAGTGAGGTCTTGGTAACTGTGAGCTCTGGGCTGAGGACCCTAACTGAGGTGGGAGCAGTCACTTCCCTGAGGCAGCTTCTAGCTTCAACTTAAAAAGGAAAATATTTCCCCACTGTAGCCATCAGCCATGGGATGAACTGTCCCGGAGGGGAGGTAAGTCCAAGTCACAGGGGTGGCTGAATGCAGGGACTAGAATGAGGAATTGGGCAGTATGAGTTCTGGTTCCCGCCTGGCCTGGGTTCACATCCCAGCTCAACCACTTCCTGGCTGTGTGAACCTTGAGTAAGTCAATTAAATGTTCTGAGTCTGTTTCCTCACGTGTGTAGTACGGGACTAACAGAAGCCTCTTATAGAATTACTGTATTAGATGAGATCACACATGTAAAATGCCCCAGCCTTAGCCTCACCCGAAGTAACCATTCAGGAACACTGGTGACTGTGAGCATCCCCACAGCCAAGGACCACTGATACGTTTATGGAATCATCCAACAACGCTACGGAATGAGCACTGTGGTTACTCCCGTTTCACAGATAAGCAAACTGAGGCTCAGAGAAATTAAGGAAATTTATTACGGTCACTGAGGAATACCAGCATGGTTCTTGCAAGGGGGATCCTGGGCAAGACCACTGCTTTGCATCAGGTCCGCCCCATCCCCTGGCCACCGGCCCACGTCTCTGCCTCTCCCCGCAGGTATGTGTCGGCCCTGACCACGCCCGCGCGCCTCTCTCCCGTGGACTTCCATTACTCGCTGGCCACGCAGGTGCCGACTTTCGAGATCACGTCCCCCAACTCGGCGCACGCCGTGTCGCTGCCGCCGGCCGCGCCCATCAGCTACCGCCTGGCGGAGCAGCAGCCGCTCCTGCGGCACCCGGCGCCCCCCGGCCCCGGTCCAGGGCCCGGGACCGGTGCGGACATGCAGCGCAGCTACGACAGCTACTACTACCCCGCGGCGGGACCGGGGCCGCGGCGCGGGGCCTGCGCCCTAGGCGGCAGCCTGGGCAGTCTGCCCGCCAGCCCTTTCCGCATCCCCGAGGACGACGAGTACGAGACCACGCAGGAGTGCGCGCCCCCGCCGCCGCCGCGGCCGCGCGCCCGCGGCGCGTCCCGTAGGACGTCTGCTGGACCCCGGCGCTGGCGCCGCTCGCGCCTCAACGGGCTGGCGGCGCAGCGCGCACGCGCGGCGCGGGACTCGCTGTCGCTGAGCAGCGGCTCGGGAGGCGGCTCGGCTTCCGCCTCGGACGACGAAGCGGACGACGCGGACGGGGCGCTGGCGGCCGAGAGCACGCCTTTCCTCGGCCTGCGTGCGGCGCACGACGCGCTGCGCTCGGACTCGCCGCCGCTCTGCCCGGCGGCCGACAGCAGGACTTACTACTCCCTGGACAGCCACAGCACGCGGGCCAGCAGCAGACACAGCCGCGGGCCGCCCCCGCGGGCCAAGCAGGACTCGGGGCCCCTCTAGGGCCCCCGCTGCCCCCTCCGCCTCGCCCGCCCCACTGTCTTTAAGGAGAACAGAGACCGCCGACTGGAGAGAGAAAGGAGGGAAAAAAAGAAATAAAAATATTTTTATTTTCTATAAAAGGAAAAAGGTATAACAAAATGTTTTATTTTCATTTTAGCAAAAATTGTCTTATAATACTAGCTAACGGCAAAGACGTTTTTATAGGGAAACTATTTATATGTGACATCCTGATTTACAGCTTCGGAAAAAAAAAAGAAACAACAAAAAAAGAGATGGGCCAATTTTTTGACTCTTTAATAGAAACCTATATTGTGGTGCCTTTTGCTGTACGCTAATCTGGAGCTCCTGGAGAGAAGTCTGGGTTGCGGGGTGGGGGAATGTAGGATCCCAAGCTGGCTGGGGTCGTGGGAGGTGGTGGTGAGAGAAAGCAGGAGAGAGGAGGCTGCGGGATTGGGTTCGGGTGGGCGTGAGGCTGGGGGCCCCAACGAACGACATGAGGTCCGCAGTAGCTTTGCCCCAGTGCAAGATCTGAAGTCCTGGGCCCCTTGAGGAGAGGGCGGGGATCCTAGGTTTGGAGCTAGAGTTGGGGTCAGGTAACGTCCAGGGGGAGACTAAGGCCCAGCGACAGCAACCAGAATGGGGAGGGGGCCTCCCCACTCCTCACAGCTGCTAAGGGAGGGGCGCACTGAGAAAGAGGTCTTCCCAACAGCCTCGGCCCTGGGAGGGGGCAGCTCTGCCAGGGCCCCAATGTTCGTGGCTCCTCCTCCCCTATGGCCTCCAGGGCGCCCCTCCGTCCTCTGCAGCACCTTCGTTTACAGGTCGTCTTTTCTATTTTATGCCTGCATGTCCTTTGCATTTCAGATTCTTTAGATTGGATGCATGGTCACGCTGGGACCGAGAAGAGCCACTCGACAGTGTATCTGATTCCCCTCTTAGCAATAAAGTAACACCATTTCCTTCTCACAGCCCAACTCCCAGCCTCTAGCCCACCCATGACTTCCACTCCCTCTCCAGCCCTGACCTCACCACCCTCCAAAACTGGGTCCACTGCTAATTTGTCAAAAAGGTAATTGTTTAAAAACAAAAAAAAAGTCCTAAGCAAATGGGAAACCTGCCCCTTGAAATGTCCAAACACCTGACTGTTGACACTTGAACATTTTTATATTATAAATAAAATCAGTAATAACTAATGTTTGACTGCGTGTGCCTAGCCCCCAGGTGAGGAGGGAGACAGAGGATGAAGACCTGTGATAGAGATGGATGGATGTTGGTGTGGAGGTTGGAGAGGGCCAGAGCAGTCCCTGGGAGAAGAGACCCTCCCTTCAGTCTCCCTGCCTTCGACTCCCAGGACAGGCTCCAGCCCTCCTCCCTGTTCTAAGAACGTTCACAAGGTGTCCCCCAGCTCCCCACCCACCACCCCCCGCTGCTGGGGAACCTGGCCAAGGGGCTGACGCAGATTACTCTGCTTCGAGCTCAGCCCCAGAGCCCTGGCCCAGTTCCTGCCCTGGAGCTACAGGGGCCAGAATGAGGCAAGAGTTTCTGGGCCTAGGTGGGTGAGGAGGGAAGGGTTGTGAGGTTGGCACTGAAGCAGCTGAGGCAAGATGACCCTTGGGGCCTCAGGCGTGTCACAGGCAATGTGTGGACATGAAAAGTGGCATAATGGGTACCCTCAGCTGCCAAGAGGACCACAGCTGCTGCAGCTTGTAAGCCCACAGGGTGTTGGGTTTTTTTTTATATCCCCTCAAAGCCAGGGCCTGTCTAAACTTGCAGTCCCTGATGAAGGGTACATGATTTCAGGCATGGAGAAGGCAGATAGTGTCCAGTGTGAGCCTTTCCCCTCACTGATTAATGTTACTAACCCAATGCCCAGCACCAGGAACCACTAGGTTCCAACCAGACACAAAGGAGTCAGCTATCCAAAGAGCTCCCGTGGTTGACGTGTGGGTGTGTGCACAAATGAGCCCGGAATGTGTGTAGTCAGCTCAGAGACCTACACATGGGAAGGACAGAGAGGCTTAGGGTTGAAAGGGCTTAGGTATCAACAGGGCCTTAGTTCAAATTCCAGCTCTGCCCCTCACTAGCTGTGTGACTTCTCTAGGCTGCACTTGGCTCAGCTGGGAAATGGTGATGCTAATACCTACCTCAAAGGGTTGCTGTGGAGATTATATAGAGCGCCCAGGATTGCTTCTGGCACATGATAGATGTCTATTAATGGCTAATTTGATGATGATGATGATGACCATATCCTGTGCCTTGCATTCTTGAGTCACACATAGAGTGGCAAAAACTGGATGAAAGGGAAGTGATGGAGAAAAGTAAAGAACTAGACACATATTCATGTGGGGACGCTGGGAGAAAAAGTACCTGTTACAAAGAAAAAAAGGAAATTAATGAACTAAATGCTACACAAACCTGCAAATCACTGACTTCTCTAGCCCGTGACGATCTCATCCAGATCCCTGTGCCGGCTCTGAGTTTGCTATTGCCTCTAAATTGCCTCTAAAATTTTCTGAGAGCCAGTAATTCCTCTATGTGATTTATGATCTCTGTATGACCCTGAGTAATTCTGAATGACCTTTTGGTGAACCCACCGACCTTTCCATGACCCAGTTTATTGTCCTCATTTGACCCTTCTGAGGGCCTGAGTTGCTAATACCTTCTAAATTTTCACTCAGAAACCACTTCCATGACTCCAATGAGCACACCGACCTCTATGTAACCCCAAGTAATTCTGGATGACCTCTTGGTGAACCTATTGACCTCTATGTGACCCCCAAGTAATTCTGAATGACCTCTTGGTGAACCCACTGACCTCTTCATGACCCAGTTTAGTATCCTCATTTGACCCTTCTGAGGGCCCTAAGTTTTTACCTTCAAAATTTTTAGTCAGAAACCACCTCCATGACCCCCAGGGAGCCCATCTACCTCTATGTAACCCCAAGTAATTCTGAATGGCCCCTTGATTAACTCATTGACTTTCACATGACCCCATTTGGTACCTTCATTATCTGCTCTGGATTCTAAGTTACCTGCTGAGAGTCTAAGGCCAGAGCCTAATCCGTTTCCTTGACTCCCCATCATATCAGCCACCTATTCATTCACAGGTGTGAGTGGAACCTAGGAGCAGGTGTGGCCAGAGAGGCCCCTTTTCTACTCACCTCTCAAATTCTGCCTTTGCGGCATCTTTAGTATGGCCTGTCAGGAAGAGGTATAGCCCTGTTAAGTGACTTTCCTACTACTACCCTGTCCCCCAGGAGCACTTAGGACATTCGGGTGGCTTCCTGAGTCAGTCTTCCCCACTTCTCCAGTTCTTTTTTCTTCTCTCTGCCAGGTCATTTTTGGCTTGTCTCCCCAGCCCTTCCAGAGTCCCAAATGGAAATGGTGACTGTCTGTCCCCCTCCCCACTAGACTGTGAGCCCCGTGTGGACAGGGACCTGGTCAATCCTTTTCTCACCACAGTATCCCCAGCACCCAGCACAGTGTGCAGCACTGTTCACCTTCACTGAATGAGAGGATGGAGGCTCAAGAGACGCTGTCCTCAAGGGTCGGCCCCCAGGAGTCCCTGAGCCCACGGACACTTCCCAGGACCACCAGGTGGCGCAAACCACTTATCACATCTCACCTGCAGTCCTCCAAGTCTCTGGATTTGGACAGTCCTGGAAAATGGACATATTAGGGGCAGAGGTTGTGGAGGGAATATGATGGTCCATTAGAATGCAGAAAAAGAAAGAACTTTGCTTTAGATTTATTTTCAACTCATCTTTTTAAAATTTCTACTTTTGTGTATGTTTTATAATGTACATAATATTTTAGTACAGTAGTACACGTATATAATTTACAATAAATAATTATACAATTAAGAAAGTGAACTAAAAGTTTTTTTACTGATGGGAGGCACAGCTAGTGCTCAGGGAAGCACACGTGTCTGCAGCGGATGGAGCCTGCTCCTCTGCTTTCACTCACCCACCCTCATGAGGTAGAGGGTGGGAAGCTGACCCCAAACTCAAAGGACCTTTGAGAAAAGGACAGAGAAAAAAGTACAGAGAGCTTTTTTATGTTGCCACATTGCTCTTTCAATTTCACTTAAATGAACATTTACTTCCACTCAGCAAAATGAAGGTGCCAGATGGTTTGGTTATAAAATACACTCAGCTGATCCAAATTAAATAACCTGGATTTAAATCACTACATCTCTCCACAGGCTCACAGGTCCCTTGTATCAAATGTGAGTGGGCTTGTAAACGTTGGCTGCTTAGTTGCAAGGTTGGCTTATTAACTAAATATGTTACCACTGAGGTCAAATTGCTGGCCAAACTACAGTAATCTATTTTAAAAATAGAAAGGATTTGCTCATCACAGCTGTATTGCAGGTGCCATCACCCCCACCACTGTCAGTCTAAGGATTGCAGGGTTTAAAGGATGCTAGTCTGCGATCATCACATGGAAAATTATTCTTCCCAGACATGTCCTTCACTAGCGTTTCTGAGTCACTAGAAGAGTACGAGAAATAGCAACCTAAAAAACAAGCAACAACTTGTCATTCCACCTTTTCCCAAGACCAAGAATTAATGGCTTCCATAACCTTCCCCCACCAAACATCTTTGGGCTTGTTGACAAATGGCTATTTGCAAGGCAGAGTGTCTTTTATTCCTGTAGCAGTAGATTTGTACAAGAGGCCACCTCTGGAGCTCAGAGACCCGGCAGCACCAACATAAAGACCAAAATATAAACAGGGCCACGGTCCCATCCCACTCACACCCCAGGATGCCTGTGGGACAGACGGGGCAGCACACACACACACTATTTATTCCAAAGCATTAACTGTAAGAGCAGTTTAAGTCACAGGTCAGCCGGAAGAGGGGGAAATAGGGTGAGAGGAGGTCATACTATCTCTACCTTCCCTCCCAGAGTGTCAGGGCCTCCAGGGTCCAGAGAGCAGCCCTCCTTGCTAACAAGTGCATTCTGAAATAGGCTTTTCCTACCTCTTATTTCATCCTCTAACTGATAGCAGTTCCAAAACCATCTCTAAAGGGGTTCCTTATATATATATATATAAATAATTCTTATATATATACATTTATGTCCATATAAAAGAAAGCAGTAGTGGCCTCGATGGATGGAAGATGAGGTGGACACACACTTGAGTGGAGAGAGCTTGGCACTGAGGGAAAGGCCTGGGTCCTGGGTTATTGCCAGGTGAGGCAGGAGAATGGGGTGTGGTTCCCAAGGCTGCTGAGTGGAGGAGGAGAGGATAGTGCTGGTGGTCTGCAGACCTGCTGCTGGTCAACTCAGAGGAAGGAGGAGGAGAAAGGGTGGGAGTCCAAGCTGAGACCTGGGGTCAAGACCTGCCCTCGGAAACAAGGGAGACGAAGGGAGGAACTTGTGAGAAGAGGAGAGCCTGGGAAGTCAACCACCCTTCCCACTTCTTGAGATGATGTCTAGAGCATGCACACAACTGGCCTAGAAAATGAGGCTCTGGGGTGAAGAGGGATGTGAGAGCTGGGGAGAGGGTCGGAGGCCCAGAGCAGCCCCAGGATGCAAGATCGACACCATGAATAGCATCTCCATCTCCTCGGCCCACAGGGCTCTCCACACTCCCCTGGCTGCCCAACAACTGCCTGGAGCTGATCCGAGTGGCCCCTGGCTGGAATTGTGCTCACTGACCCCTCTGGGGGCATTGCCTGCCTCTGGGACCTGCCCATCCATGCCAGCTAAGTATCAGGCCCAGTGTTATCCCTCGTGGCTTTGCTGCCAGTCACAGTTCCATGGCCCTGGCTGAGGGCAGGGCTCGAGTGTGTCTTGCGGAGAGAAGGGTCATCCCCCTCCAGGGTGGCCAGCCGGGCCTCAATCCGCTCCAGATCATCTGAGCCCACTTTGATTTTCACAGCCAGGAGGTGGATGTAGGTCTCATAACGGCTTTTCTGGGGAAAGGGCAGAGAAAGGCCAAAAACAAAGTCAAAAGACAAACAACAAAATGAGAAAAAATGTATCTTATATAACAAAAGACTAATTGCCGTAATATTTAGAGAGCTCTCATACATCAATAAAAAGGAGATAAACAACCCGATAAAAATATCAGGCAAGGGGCATGCACAGAAATTTCACTCATAATTTTTAAAAATCCAAATTAATTGGCAATGACTTATTGGATATGATACCAAAAGCACAGACAAGAGTGAAAATAGACAAATGGGATTTTATTAAAATTTAAAACTTCTCTGTATCAAAGGACACAGTCAACAGAGTGAAAAGGCAATCTACAGAATGGGAAAAAAAATATTTGCAAATCATAAATCTGGTAAGGGTCTAGTATCCAGAATATTAAAGGGAAAAAAAAACCTCCTACAACTCAACAACAAAAACAGCCCAATTTCAGGATGGGCAAAGGACTCCAATAGACATTTCTCCACAAAAGATATACTAATGACCAATAAGCACACAAAAGGATGCTCAACATCACTATTCATCAGGAAAATGCAGATCCAAACCACAATGAGTTATCACCTCAAACACATTAAGATAACTACTATCAAAACAAAAACAGGGCTTCCCTGGTGGCGCAGTGGTTGAGAGTCCCCCTGCCAATGCAGGGGACACGGGTTCGAGCCCTGGCCCGGGGGGTTCCCACATGCCACGGAGCAACTGAGCCTGCACTCTAGAGCCTGCGCTCTAGAGCCTGTGCTCTGCAACAAGAGAGGCCAAGACAGTGAGAGGCCAAGACAGTGAGAGGCCCACGTATCGCAGCGAAGAGTAGCCCCCGCTTGCCTCAACTAGAGAAAGCCCATGAGCAGCAATAAAGACCCAATACAGCCAAAAATAAAAACAAACTAACAAATAAATTTATAAAAAAAAACCCCAAAAAACAGAAAGTAACAAGTGTGTTGAAGTGTGTTGGTAAGGATGTGGAAGAATTGGAACCCAAGTACACTATTGGTGGAATGTAAAATGGTACAGCTACCATGGAAAACAGTGCGGCTATTCCACAAAAAGTGAAAAATAATATTACCATGCAATTCAACAATTCCACTTCTGGATATAAAAGCAGGACTGAAAGCAGGATCTCAAAGAAACACTTGCACACCCATGTTCATGGCAGCATTATTCACAGTAGCCAAAAGATGGAAGCAACCCAAATGTCCATCAGTTGATGAAAGGACAGCCAAAACGTGGTATACAAATACAACAGAATAGTATTCAGCCTTAAAAAGGAAGGAAATTCTAACATATGCTACAACACGGATGAACCTTGAGGACATTGCGCTGAGTGACACAGGTCAGTCACAAAAACATAAATTCTGTATGATTCCATTTATATGAAGTACCTAGAGAGTAGTCACATTCATAGAGACAGAAAGTAGAACTGTGGTTGTCAGGGGCTGAGGCTGGGAGGAGGGTGCTGAGGAGTCTTTGTTTAATAGTTATAGAGTTTCAGTTTGGGAAGGTGAAAAGGTTCTAGAGATTGGTTGCCCAAGAATGTGAACAGCCTTAACATTACTGAACTATATACTTTAAAATGATGATAAGATGACGTTAAGATGATCGATTTTATGCTATGCTTTTTTTTATTTTTTTTTTTTATGCGTTACGCGGGCCTCTCACTGTTGTGGCCTCTCCCGTTGCGGAGGACAGGCTCCGGACGCGCAGGCTCAGCGGCCATGGCTCACGGGCCCAGCCGCTCCGCGGCATGTGGGATCCTCCCAGACCGGGGCACGAACCCGTGTCCCCTGCATCGGCAGGCGGACTCTCAACCACTGCGCCACCAGGGAAGCCCTATGCTATGCTTTTTAACCACAATTTTTTTTTAAAAAATTAATCCAAATTAAAACAGCAATAAGACACCACTTGTTAAACCTATCAGATCAATGAAGACTATGTCCAGTGTTGGTGAGGGCTTGGAGAGACAGGCACATTCATGAGCTATTAAAGGGGCTGTAAATTGGTAAACATTTAGGAGGGAGATTTGTCTGAGGCCTTGACTCTGAGCTTCAGGTCCTCACTGCAGTCCCAGGGGAGGCAGGGACTAAGGGTCACGAGACCCTGTTCTCACCCAGCTCTGCCACAGGAGCTGAAAGACCCTTCATTTGGGGCTTCACCTCCCCTACCCTTCATTCTCCCCACCACTCCCCACCACCCCCAGTTAAGCCAGGCAGGGGGTGAGAAAGACCAGGGCTCTGGAGCCACAGTCAATTCCCTGGGTTAGGATCCTGGCTCCTGCACTTCCTGTGTCACCTCAAGCATGTGATCCAACCTCTCCAAGCCTCAATGTCCCCACCTGTAAAATGGGGATAATAACAAAACCCACGTCACAGAGTTCATATGAGGATCAAATCAATCAATACAAGGGAAGTGAAGAGAATCACACCTGCCAATCAGTGTGGCTTTTTTTACATCACAGAGAGAGTGAAATTGAGAAGACTTCCGAAAGCTATAAAGTGTTATGTTTTTCAAAAGGTCAGGCTCTATCCTGGGAGCTCTGCTCTCTCCTCTGTGCTGCAGTAGAAAATCAGAGTGGAAATCTAGACACTGAGAGGGGCGACTTCCCACCCTTCCTGCTCCAGGGGCTTCCTGACTTGGTCTCAGCCTCTCTTGTGTCTGTCCACCCCCCTGGTGCAGGTCGGTCCAAAATGGACACGTGGTCCCTGCCTTCCTCCCCCAAGTCCACCCCGCCATCCTTCACCCCATGGTGGGGCAGAACCAGGGGAGGGGTTAGAGACAAGATGGAAAGCAGGGAGAGCTCAGAAGGAGAGACCAAGGCGCTCTGCTTGATAAACCTATGTGAAAGAGGCACATGAGACACAAGGGGGGGAAAGTCACGTGGAGCGGGCTTATGAGTTCTGTGGTTTGGCCGTAAAAACTTCCCGAGAAGCTGGGCCTATGGGGAAAGGGGAGGTGAGGATGGGGCTTGGAGAAAGATGTAGAGGGGTGACAGGGGTCTCTGGTAGAACCCGTCTGGTGCCCTTTGAGAGACGTAAGTGAGGGCACAATTGTTTGTGCAGCTGGACTGTGCAGAGATTGGCCCACAGGAGACCACGGTCCACGACTACCTCAGGGGAGCCCCAAAAGCAGGAGCCCCTGGTCGGGGAACGATGTGGAATGCAGGAGCCGGCCCCTTCCTCCTGCTCTAGCCCTGTCCTTCAAAACCCCTCCTTTGAAGGGCCCACCTCAAACGTGAGATAATGCTCCTTCAGCCGGTTCTCCTCAGCCTCCTTGGACTTGATGCCCCGCTCGACCGGGTGACACCTGTGCTCAGCCAGCTCTGCAGTCACCTGCCTCAGTTTATTCTCATGAGAACGCAGCTGCTCCTCCTGCAAGGACAAGTCATGGACTGTGAGGTCCCACTCTCAGGAGGTCACAGGGCTGTCCCACCAGGAGCTGCTTCACCAAAGGGAAACTGAGGCCTGGCCAGGGTCGTCAAATACACAGGGGCAGAGCCGGGTCTAGGCCCAAGGGAGCGTTCCGCCGCTGCCTTCCTTCCTCCCCTCCTGCCATTGGCATCAGCTCTCCTAGAGCCTCCCCAGCAGGCTCAGGAGATGAGAGACCCTCACACTGTGTGTGGACGCAGACACTCCCTTACACAAACACACAGTCACCCAGACACAGCCCCTGGCTCCTATGAACCCTCACATGCACACAAACCCACTGGACCAAGGGGCAGCCCGGCCTCGGCACCCCCTGGCTTCATACGACGCATACAGTCTCTCACATTCATGCCCGGACACGTCAGATGGCCACAGACCCAGGATCACACCCAAAGACACTGTCACTCACAGACAAGTGCACAGCACACCCCAGCCATCAAAGCACAGCCAGACCCCTTTGTGCCATGCAGGCACTGGGTTGCACGCATTTGTGTGTGGTGTGTGTGTGTGTGTGTGTGTGCACACACAGACACAAGTATGGTGTAGGTGTGGGTTAACAACACGTGTGTATAAACATGCGTGTGCTTGAATGGCATGTGTGCACGTGGGGGAAGTGTGCACCGCTTGCACAGCCCCAGGGGCTCTGTGGAGAAGACCCCGGACAAGGGCCCTGACAGGAAGGGAAGTATGGCGCTGCCCCTGCCCTCCACCTCACAAGTAGTGGCCCACCATTTATCCTCCCCTCTCAAAAAAAGACTCCGAAAAATGGAGTATTAATGAGTAGGAGTTTTTTAAGGATTACAAATAAAATATTTAAGGGTAGGTGAGGGCAGCAAAAGAGCCCTGGATGAAGGGGCAGCCAAGTCTCACCTGTCGCTCGCTCCCTGTGACACACACATTCTCTCCCATTCGTCCCAGACACACATTATGCCCACAGACCACAACCACATCCACAGGACACACTGCCACTGGCACACCCAGGCCACTGGGTGGCGTGTGGCCTCAGTCTCCCCATCTGTAAACAGGGGTGGGGTGCGGTGCAGATGGAGGAGAACATCTACCCCTTCGGCTTGTCTCTTAGCCCAGGACCAGGCGCCGGATAGGCGCTGAGGGGAGGGCTGCTGAATGGGGGCCTGGCACCGCAGAGGCAGCCTCGGGAGGTGGTGTTGTGACCCCAGGAGCTCGTACCTGGCAGAGGCGAGTGGTGCAGGAGGGCAGCAGGGGCCGGCAGAACTTCTTCATGGAGCTGACAGCAGCTGGGAAGGCGGGCGCCGAGAAGATGGCAGCCACCAGGTTGATCCTAAGGATCCAGGACAGCATTTCTTCCTTGCTCCTGGGGACAGGATGGGAGGGGAGAGCGCACTGGCTTCTCACAATAGGACTCCCTATCCCACACCCAGCGCCCAGTACCCAGCACCCAGTACCCAGCACCAGCCTGGCACAGAGAGGGCATGAAGACCTCCGTGTAAGTGGGCAAAGGAGTGAGGGAGGATGGCAGGATGGGGGCTGGATGGGCCTGGTCACATCTGTGTAGGGAGCTCCCCTTCTGTCCCAGCTCCCAGGCAAGACCTGGATTTTCATGTGAAAATAAAGCTGCCCAGCCAGGTTCAGAGCTAACAGCCTGGAGCTAATGAGTGTGAGAGACCAGCAGGGGACTGTTAGAGGCAGCTGGGCAACTGGTCACCCCCACTCGGCCATCTCGTCCCTGCCCCACTACCTGGCCCGGCACGTCCACTCCTGTCCAGAGAGCTCACTTACCAGCCCCCACCCCTCTAAGCTCATCTGACACATGAAACCCCAATCTCAAGTCACAGGAGGATGGAGTGCAGGGGAGTGGAAAGAAGGTCTTACGGAGAAACTGTAGGGTCAGTCTTCTGCACCCATCCCCCCGACTTTAATTGGAGGATGATAAAGATCCCATCTGCCCTGTATTTAGGGACTTCAGTGCACATCAGAATAACCTAGAGGGCTTGTTAAAACACAATTGCTGGCCCATCCCCAGCATTTTTGATTCAGGAGGTCTAAGGTGGGACCAGAGAAACTGCATTTCTAACAGGTTTTTCAGGCGATGCTGAGGGGACCACACTTGAGAACCAGTGCTCATGGGGAGGGACCCAAGCTGTTTACGGATACACTCACCCTCATGGCTGCTGTGCAGGGGAAGCTAAGGGCGCCTCCCCTGAGGTGGACGAGGCAAGGGGATGGGGCGGTCCTGAGCCCAGGGTGGGAGCGAGGGTGCTCCCACTCCTACTTACGGTGCCTGGAAGAGGAAGACCCTCCAGTCGGCTGTCTTCAGCTTCAGCACATTGGACTTCTTGCTGTAGTCGGAGGCCCTGGTGGCCAGAGCATGGTGCACACGAATGGCGTTCTTCAAGTCGCCCTCAGACAGGGATTTGTCAGGCCTGTACTCATCCTGGACAGGCCAGGCAGGGGTTGGGCAAGCCTCTGTCATCACCAGGCTCTGGCTTACCGACCCGTACTTCCTCCACCCTCACTGTCCCTCCCTTTTGCTCTCCTCTCTGTCCCTGTACATCCCATCATTATTCAAGCTGCTGCCACTCTGATGCCATGCCCACCCCAACAAGACTCACCAGGCACTCCTCCCCAGTTGGTCTCAGAAGCCTGAACAGGCCTTACACTGGGTATCCTCTGAACCCCTGAACATTCAAAAGACCCCTCCCTGAAACCACCAAAGCCCCTCGTGAGCCCAAGTAAGGCCTTTGATGGGGGAGGACCCAGAATCTGCCTAAGCCCTAGGTCCTGCCCGGGACCCTCTGGACACCATAAGGCAGGGGCTGAGCTGGCCCTTTCTGGGTAAGGACTCTGGGGTAGTCTCTCACCTTCTGCAGGTACAGGATGGTCCCTTTGAGCACCGCGTAGAATTTCTTCCAGCCACGCCTCCCACGGGGCGCTGGGGAGGGGGGCACGGGTAGTGTGGCCACAACCAACCACCCCGATATCTCTTCCCTTGTGTCCCCTACATGTCTGCCTGCATGGGCATTACCAGAGGAGTGGCCAAGGGGCTGTGGACCCCCTCTGGACTAGCATCCCTCCCCATGCCCCTTCCCCGCCTGACACCCACTCCTCTTGCCATCCATGTCGGCGTGAGTCTTCCGGGTCAGCACACCATGCTTGTAGGTGGTGGCGCTGAGAGCCTGTGGGACATCCAGGAAGGGGTTGCTACCATCCAGGATCCGTGTCACCTTCTTTGTGCCTGTCCCAAACTTGTCATCCACCAGCTCAGACAGTGATTTCCTCAGCTCATCTTCATCACTAGGAAAGTACTAGGCCTGAGTACCACCTCCACGGAGGCCTCATCCCCACGTCAACATGCCCTCTCCCCACAAAACGCTCCTTTGGAAGCCAGTTAGAGGTAAAGAGCAGAGATAACGAGATTTCAGTTCCAGACCACAGGTCCAGACCTTTGTCCCCTCCCCTGAGTCTTCAATTCTGACATCTCTCCTCTGAGCTTTGATTTTTGGCCTCCAAGCTCCAATCTTCACCCTTGATCACAAAGCTGGAGACCTTACTACCTTCAGGCTTCCTTCCTCGTCTTCCTTCTCCTCTCTGAAAGCCCAGCCCCAGGGAGCAGTAACCCATGGCCAGCTTGCCCAAGCCCCAGGGACATGGTGAGGGAGGGAAGGTCAGTAGATGAGGCCTCTAAAGTCTCGGTTCCCCAGCCTAGGAGCCCTGGTATGAGAATGCCAGCTCTCCCCAGCTGGGTTGGGGTTCCTAACAATCCCTGCCTGGGACCTCTTCATGGAGCCAAAGACCCAGGCTGCCCTGGGGAGTACAGCAACTCCCCAGTGGAGTGGCAACTTTCCTCAGGAGGCTGTTGTGTCTCCCCAGTCAGCAAGGTCACCACACCTCTTTCCAGATGGCTGGGCACCTCCAGGTCTCACTGCCCTCACAGGGGAGGAAGTTAGGGGGCATTCACCTCTCCCCATTGGCAACAGCATCACCACCTCTACATGGTCAGATTACTGGAGTTGTAAAGGGACTCATAGCTCATGCCTGCCTACCTCCCCGAGGGGAAAGAGCTGTCATCATTGGGAGTAGTGGCAAAATCCCCTGAACAGAAAACCTGTTGTGAACATCATGAAACTAAACTCACAGTTCCATCTACTCCAGAGCTGTAAACATTGCACACTTTTTATCAAGACAGGAAACAACCCCAAAGGGGAACTCAACACCAGGAGCTGGCCAGCTGGCCAGGGGGCACCAGGGCCCGGGGTGGGAGAAATCAGCACCATGGAGAGTAACCGGCGTGACTTCCCAGTACCCCCAGCCACTCCCCCTCCCCCCTCCCCGTAATTCAGTCTCCCCATACCTGTGCCCATGGGCACTACTCACATGGCCCATTCCAGCTTTTCATTCTTGATGGAGTTGTAAAGTGTCTGGAAGAGGGGGAGAAAAGAGAGAGAGTTCAATGAACAGTCAAAGAAATCTCCATCTAGCAATGTGGATGCGGTGAGGGAGCATCTTTTCAGCCAGTGGGACAAAGTAGCTGTTTGATTCACACTTATTTATTGGATGGGTGAATAAATGGGGGGTGGGTGGGTGGATTCGTTTTTAGATGATTGGATAGACTTGAGGATGAGTGGGTGGATGGGTTGGTAGGTAGGTGAATGGGCAGGGAAATGGGTGAGTGGATGTGGAGTGTATATAGGGGACTGTGTAGGAGTGTATGTGTGGGTGATGGATGAATGGGTGGGTGCATGGGCAGGTGAATGATTGAGTTGCAGGGTGGGTGGGTGGATGGGAGGATGGGTAGATGGGTGGATGAGTAGACAGGGAGTAGGTGGGTGAAGGGACTGGGATTATTTGATCTTACTTACAAAAACACTCTTAAGTGCTTCCTGACAGTGAAGAACATAATTATGGTAAGAACAATGTTTATTTTTTGACCTCCGGACTCACTATTCAACTGCCCACCCTGATATCATCAGGTCCCCCTAACTCACTGTCTAAAACTGAACTCATCATCTACCCCCCAGAAACCTGCTCCTCTTCCTCCAAGGTGGAGAACTGACAGGGCTTGAAAGGCCAGAGTTCCACCTTGGGCTTCAGCCTCAAAAGAAAATTAGATTCCTGGTGATGTTGAAAGAATGAGTGGGCTTTTCCCTGTGGTAATGATAATGATGGTGGTGGTGAAGGTGGTAGTGGTGATAAAGGTGGTGGTGATGGTGGCGGCAGCTGTGACAATGGGTGGCAAGTTTGAGGATTACCATGACAGCAATAATGATAGTGGAGCACTAAAAACAAATCTCACAGAGCCTACCCCTCTGCCTAACTCAGGGAACACATAACAGTCACATGTTGAGCTGCATGCTCTCTACCTCTGTCCCAGAGTCATCACGACCCTGACCCCAGAATTAGGAATCTGGACCATCAGGATTTAGTGCGCAGAAACCTCTCTCCTCTCCACCCACCCTGGACACAGCTGGGGCCATGGGGACCCTTAGCAATTTATACCTTCAGCAGGTCTTTGGCAAAGTCTTGTCCGTCATTCAGCTGGTCCAAGTTGGCAATGAATTGCTGGCAGGACATCTTCTTGCCGATGTTCTATAATGGAGAAATGGTTCTGCCTGAGAGTAGGAATGGTGGTTGGTGTGGTCCCCACACCCTGCCCTGCCCGGCCAGAAGGGATGAGGCAGCATCAAGGGCAGTAATGAAAAAAGACTGCCTGGATTTCCCTTTGTCTCCCAAGAGTTTACAAAACTCTTTTTCACATTCAAGATTCTATTTGATCCTCAAGCGTCATGAGAGGTCAGGGTTCTCTTCAAACCCGGATGAAGGAGTCAGGTTAGATGATGTATTGTAATAGCTGACATTTGCTGGGTGCCTAGCATGTTCCAGGTATTGTACTCAACATGCATTATCTTATTTCCTTCTCACAACAAAGAGAAGGTGAGGTGGGTGCTATTATTATCCCCACTTGACAGGTAAGGAAACTGAGGTGCAGGAAGGTGAAGTGACGTGCCCATGATCACACAGCAAGGAAGTAGAAGGGCTGAGTGTGTCTGACACCAAAGCCCGTGCTCTCACCCGCTACTCCATGGTTAACTCTCCCAAGGTCACACAGCACCAGGACTTGAACCCAGGCCTCTTGGCTCCTGAGCAGAAGCTCTGTGTATTCCGTCACAACTGTCTCACCCTCTCACCTGTACAGAGGGGCGGCAAGACCTCCAAGAGGTAGGTGAAGTGAGGGAGAGTTTGGTCTTAAGAGAATCAAAAATCAATTTCCACCAACACACATGGGTACCCCACACTGAGCTGCACTGGGACCAAGGGAGCCCAAGCAGATGGTTTCACTCCAGGAGGCACAGACAAAGAGCTGGGAATGAGTGTATCCCAAAGTTCTGCCTTCGTTTTTTAACCAATGATTAGAAGAGGGGCTCCAGCCCTCCAAACCCAACACCTGATGTGCATACTTTCAGACCTGCAGTGTCCACATTTGAGGAAACGCTGGTGGCGCTTCACCTTTGAGAAGACAAAGACCCTTGAACACTAGATATTTACTTGTGTGGATTTTGTGGATTCCCAAGATTCACCTACAGATGGGAATAGGAATTCCCCCCAGGAAAGGATTTCATAATCAAATAAGTTTATATGTTTCAGAGTTTTTAATGTGCTTCTGTGTGTTAAGAGCCTCCAAGGAGAGGATTCCACGTACAGTGTCTCAAATTTATTGACCTTGGCACCATTTTAGCAAAGATCCTATTAACATCATGTGGGACATTCACACACCACAGAAAATAATTCAGAAAACAATGATAGAAAGCTTTATAAGTAGCTGGCAAGCAAGAATTTTCTATACCTTTCCCAAAGGGTTAAGGAGAAATGACCTATGTGTGCCTTAATATAGTATGTTTCATAAGTCTATGTGTATATTTTACATGTACATATATGTATTATGTATACGTGTATATGGTCATTTATGTGTACATTCGTAATTGAGGAGTATGAGGGTAATGTTGATAATATTGCCTGAGTTCCACACACGCTGAACATTCCCCAGCCATCAGTCAGGGGTGCAAAATCAAAAAATAACCAGGCAAGATTTCCAATCCTAGTAATGACAGACTATCTTATTGCAGATGAACCTTCCCATCAGAAACAATTGCTGGTCAAAATATTAATAAAACATCTATGTGAAGACACTGGAGAAATATAAGAGCAATGAGGACTTCAAGGCTAAAGATCCTGCAAATAAGGGAAACATGGAGGTGGTGAGGCTGACTAGGAGCAGCTTTCCTCTTTGAAGCATTTGTCAATTCTCAAGCAGTGGCCAAAAGGGTGAGCAACTGAGTGGCCAATAGGACTAGAGAACAAAAATTGGAATTCAGGGCCCACCAAGGACAAGGGGCCCTGGGAAACACTCTGGTCATACTTCAGCAAAACATCTGAAATTAAGAAAGGAAGGAAATTCTTCAGACAGAAGGAAAGTTATCTCAGATGGAAGCATGGAGAAGCAGAAAGGAATGAAGAGCAACAAAAAGGGTGGCTAAGTCTAAATGAATATTGACTGTGCAAAATAATAAAGTTTTCTGGGGAATAAAATATAGAAAGAGATATAATATTTATAAGGATGATAACAGTAGTATGTAAGTTGAGAAGACAAATAAATTAAGTTGAGGCATTTTAAGGTTATTTCATTTCCCAGGATGTGGTAAAAAGTACTTTAATAAGTCAGGGATGCATATTGCAAACCACAAAAAGAATTCTAAAAGAATTCACAACTAACAAGCTAACAGGGAGAAACGGAATTCTAAAAAAATACTTAAATCCAAAAGTAGGCAAGAAAGGAGAAAAAAAAAAAGCAATATAGACCAGATGAGTCAAAGAGAAAACAAAGAGTAACCTGGTATGTTTGAACTCAAATATATTAGTAATTCATTAAATGGTACAATTAAAAGGCAAAGATGAATAGACACCTCTTAAATATAAAGGGACAGAAATCTTGGAAAAAGGACAGAAAAAAGATATACATGCAAACACTAGCAAAAGAACTCCAGTATAACTACACTAATAACTGACAAAATAGACTTAAAGGCAAGAAGCATTACTAGAAACAGAGACATCTCATAATGATAAAAGGGTCAATCTACCAGAAGATATAAGCATCCTAAATTTGTATGCACCTAATAACACAGTCTCAAAAAATAAAAGACAGGGGCTTCCCTGGTGGCGCAGTGGTTGAGAGTCCGCCTGCCGATGCAGGGGACACGGGTTCGTGCCCCGGTCTGGGAAGATCCCACATGCCGCGGAGCGGCTGGGCCCGTGAGCCATGGCCGCTGAGCCTGCGTGTCCGGAGCCTGTGCTCCGCAACGGGAGAGGCCACAACAGTGAGAGGCCTGCGTACCGAAAAAAACAAAAATAAAAGACAAAAATTGACAGAACTAAAAAGAGAAAGACATTCACAATCTTGGTTGGAGATTTTAACACTGCTTTCTCAGTAACAAGAACAAAAATACTAAGCAATTAATTTGTTAATAGCAATCAATTAATTAATGCCAACAAATTAGAAAACCTAGATAAAATAAACAAATTCCTAGAAACACAGAAACTACCAAAACTGGCTCAAGCAAAAATAGGAAATCTGAATACACCTAAAAAGAAGTAGAGATTCAATCAGTAATCAAAAACTACACAAAAGAAAAGTCTAAGACCAGATGGCTTCACCAGTGAAGTTTATCAAACATTTAAAGAAAAATTAACACCAATACTTCTTTTTTTTTTTTTGCAGTATGTGGGCCTTCTGTGGAGCACAGGCTCCGAACGCGCCGGCCCAGTGGCCATGGCTCACGGGCCCATCTGCTCCGCGGCATATGGGATCTTCCCGGACCGGGTCACAAACCCGCGTACCCCTGCATCAGCAGGCGGACTCCCAACCGCTGCGCCACCAGGGAATCCCCAACACCAATACTTCTTAAGCTCTATCCAAAACTTGAAAAAGAGGGAACACTTCCTAACTCATTCTATAAGGCCAGCATTACCTTGATACCAAAACCAGACAAAAAAATCACAAGAAAATAAAACTATAGAACAGTATCCCCTATAAATATAAATGTAAAAACCCTCAACAAAATACTAGCAAACAGCAGCATACTAAAAGGATTATGGACTTCCCTGGTGGTCCAGTGGTTAAGAATCCACCTGCCAATGCAGGGAACACGGGTTCAAGCCCTGGTCCAGGAAGATCCCACATACCGTGGAGCAACTAAGCCTGTGCACCACAACTACTGAGCCTGCACTGTAGAGCCCGCAAGGCACAAATACTGAGCCCACGTGCCACAACTATTGAAGCCTGTGCGCCTAGAGCACATGTTCCACAACAAGAGAAGCCACCACAATGAGAAGCCTGCACACCGCAACGAAGAGCAGCCCCCACTCGCCACGACTAGAGAAAGCCTGCGCACAGTAACGAAGACCCAACGCAGCCAAAAGTAAATAAATAAATAAATTTATTTTTTAAAAAAGGATTATAGGGCTTCCCTGGTGGCGCAGTGGTTGAGAGTCCGCCTGCCGATGCAGGGGACGCGGGTTCGTGCCCCGGTCCGGGAGGATCCCATGTGCCGCGGAGCGGCTGGGCCCGTGAGCCATGGCCGCTGAGCCTGCGCGTCTGGAGCCTGTGCTCCGCAACGGGAGAGGCCACAGCAGTGAGAGGCCCGCGTACCGCAAAAAAAAAAAAAAAGGATTATATATCATGACCAAGTGGAATGCATCCCAGGAATGCAAGGGTAGTTCAACATATAAAAATCTATTAACAGGGGTTTCCCTGGTGGCGCAGTGGTTGGGAGTCCTCCTGCCAATGCAGGGGACATGGGTTCAGGCCCTGGTCTGGGAGGATCCCACATGCCATGGAGTAACTAAGCCCGTGCGCCACAATTACTGGGCCTGTGCTCTAGAGCCCGTGAGCCACAAGTACTGAAGCCCGTCCGCCTAGAGCCCGTGCTCCCCAACAAGTGAAGCCACCGCAATAAGCCCACTCACCTCAACGAAAGAAAGCCCACGCGTAGCAACAAAGACCCAATGCAGCCAAAAATAAATAAGTTTTTTTAAAAAAATCTATTAACATAATACAGCACATTAATAGAAAGAAGGGGGGTAAAACACATGATCATTTCAATTGGTGCAGAAAAAGCATTTGGCAAGATTCAACACTTCTTTCATGGAAAAAACACTCAACAAACTAGGAATAGAAGAGAACTTCCTCAACGTGATAAAAGGCATTTATGAAAAACACACAGCTAACATCACACACTCTGGTGAAAGACTGAAAGCTTTCCCCCTAAGATCAGGAAAAGGCAAGAATATCCATTTCCCCCATTTCTATTCAACATTGTACTAGAAGTTCTAGCCAGAGCAATTAGACAAGAAAAATAAAAGTCCCCCAAATTAGAAAGAAAGAAGTGAAATTATCTCTATTCACAGATGAAATGATCTCATATACAGAAAATCCTAAAGAACCCACCAAAAATCTATTAGAGCTAATACACAAATTCAGTAAAGTTGCAAGATATAAGAGCAACATATAAAATCAATTACATTTCTATATGTTAGTAATGAACAATCATAAAATGAAATTAAGAAAACAATTCCATGTACAGTAGCATCAAAAGGAATAAAGTACTCAGAAACAAATTTAACCAAAGAGGTAAAAGACTTGTACATTGAGAACTAAAAAAGGTTGCTGAAAGAAATTAATGACATAAATAAATATAAAAACATCCTGTGTTCATGGACTGGAAGACTTAATATAGTTAAGATGGTAATACTTCACAAATAGATCTACAGATTCAATACAATTTCTATCAAAATCCCAATGGCCTTTTTTGCAGAAATGTAAAAGCTTATCCTCAAATCCATATGGAATTGTAAGGGATCCCAAGAGCCAAAACAATCTTGGAAAAGAACACTTTCTGATTTCAAAACTTACTACAGAGCTAGACTAATCAAAACAGTGGGACAGGGCTTCCCTGGTGGCGCAGTGGTTGAGAGTCCGCCTGCCGATGCAGGGGACACGGGTTCGCGCCCCGGTCCGGGAAGATCCCACATGCCGCAGAGCAGCTGGGCCCGTGAGCCATGGCCGCTGAGCCTGCGCGTCCGGAGCCTGTGCTCCGTAACGGGAGAGGCCACAGCAGTGAGAGGCCAGCGTACCGCAAAAAAAAAAAAAAAAAAAAAAAAAAAAAACAGTGGGACACTGGCATGAGAATAGATATATACATCAGTGGCATAGAATTAAGACTCCAGAAATAAACCCATACATCTATGGTCAATTGAATTTTTTAATTGAGTAAATCTGATATGTAACATTGTGTAAGTTTAAGGTGTACACTGTGTTACTTTGTTTTTCTGTTGTTGGTGTTTTTTGCGGCGAGGCCACACCATACAGCACATCGGATCTTAGTTCCCTGACCAAGGATCAAACCCATGCCCCCAGCATTGGGAGCATGGAGTCTTAATCACTGGACCACCAGGGAAGTCCCTACACTGTGTTACTTCAATACATTTATAAATTGTAATGCTATGATCACCTGATTTTTACAAGTGTACCAAGACCATCCAATGGGGAAAGAATAGTCTCTTCAACAAATGGTGCTGGGACAAATGTGCTGGGAAATTTGAATATCCACAGCAAAAGAATGAAGTTGGACCCTTATCTCACACCATATACAAAAAGTAACTCAAAATGGATCAAAGATCTAACGTAAGAGCCAACACTATAAAACTCTTAGAAGAAAACATAGGGCTAAATCTTCATGACCTTGTATTTAGCAATGGCTTCTTAGATATGACACCAAAAGCACAAGCAACAAAAGAAAAAATAGATAAACTGGATTGCATCAAAATTTAAAACTTTTGTGCCCCAAAAGACACTATTGAGAGAATGAAAAGACAATCTATAAAAAGGGAAAATTTTTTTCTAACCATATATCTGATAAGAGTACAGTATTTAGAATAAATAAAGAACTCTTACAACTCAACAACAAAAACACAAGCAACCCAATTAAAGAAAAGCAAAAGATTTAAATAGACATTTCTCCAAAGAAGATATACAAATGATCAATAAGCATATGAAAAGATGCTCAAGATTACTAATCATTAGGTAAATGCAGATTAAAACTATAATAAGATATAACTTGGCTATTATCAAAAAGCAGAAAATAACAAATGTTGGTAAGGAGGTAGAGAAACTGGAAACTTTGTGCACTGCTGGTGTGAATGTAAAATGGTGCAATCATTATGGAAAACAGCATGGTTTTTCTCAAAAAGTGAAAAATAACATCACCATATGATCCAGCAATACTACTTCTGGGTATATGCCCAAAAGAATTAAAAGCAGAGTCTCAAAGAAATATTTGCACACCCATGTTCATAGCAGCTCTATTCACAGTAGCCAAATGATGCATGCAGCCCAAATGCCCATGAGCAGATGAAAGGATACACAACATGTGGTATATACATACAGTGTAATAGTATTCAGCCTTAAAAAGGAAGGAAATTCTGATGCATGCTACAACATGGATGAACCTTGAGGATATTATGCTAAGTGACATAAGCCAGCCACAGAAACAAATTCTGTGTGATTCCACTTATATGAGGTATATAGAGTAGTAAAATTCACAAAGACAAAAAGTAGAATGGTGGTTGCCAAGGGCTGGGGGGCAGGGAATGGGGAGTTGTTCGATGGATACAGAGTTTCAGTTTGAGAAGATGAAAACGTTCTGAAGACTGGTTGCACAACAATGTGAATAGACTTAATACTACTGACCTATATATATAAAAATGGTGAGGATGGTAAATTTTACGTAATGCATATTTTACCACAATTTTTAACTTTTTTTCAACTTTAAATAAAAATTATAAAACCCCCCAAAATGGGCAAAGCATCAACACCTGAATAGACATTTCACCAGAGAAGATATACAAATGGCCACAAGCACATGAAAATATGCTCAATATCATTAGTCGCTAGGGAGATACAGATTAAAACCAAAATGAGATACCACTTCATACCCACTAGAACAGCTATCATTAAAAAAGAAAACAAAGAAAGAAAAGAAAAGAAGTGTTGGCAAGGAGGTGAATAAATTGAAACTGTTATACATTACTAGCAGGAATTTTAAATGGTTTAGCCACTATGGAAAATAGTTTCACAGTTTCTCAAAAAGTTAAACATAGAATTACCACAAGATGCAGCTGGTCTACTCCTAGGAATTGAAAACAGGTGTTCAAACAAAAACTTGTACACAAATGTTCAGAGTAACACTATTCACAATATCGAAATGGTAGAAACAATCCAAACATTTACTAAAAGACAAATGGATACACAAAATGTGGTATATCCATTCAATGGAATATTATTCGGCCATAAAAATAAATGAAATTATGACACATGCTATGACATGGATGAACCTTGGAAACATTACACTGAGTGAAAGAAGCCAGATACAAAAGGCTACATACTATATGATTCCATCCACATTAAATATCCAGAATAGGCAAATCCATAGAGACAGAAAACAAATTAGTGGTTGCCAGGGGCTGGAGGAAGGAGAGAATGGGGAGTGACTGCGAATGGGTATGGGGTTTCCTCTTGGGGTGATGAAAAAGTTCTGGAACAAGAGAGTGGTGATGGTTGCACACCGTGTGAATGTACTTAATTCCACTGAATTGTACACCTCAAGCTGGATAAAATGGTAAATTTATGTCTTGTATGTTTTACCATAATAAAAAAAGCATTAAGGATATACAAGATTTTTACAACACAGTTAAAAGACTTGACCTTATCAACACATAGAACATTACAACCAACAACTGCAGAATACACTTTCATCTACTAAAATCAATCTCTCTCTGGATGGGAAAGTAAGATAATCAACTGCAAAAAAGTAAAATCATATTGGGTAAATTACCTGATTTAAAATAAAATAACAACAATAACCAGGCAAAAAGACATGTACCAGAAAAGAAAAAGAAAGAGAGAAGGGAAAGGAAGGGAAGGGAAGGAAGAAAAGGAGAGAGAAAGAGAAAGGAAGGAAGGAAGGGAAAAGAAAGAAAGAAAGAAAGAAAGAAAGAAAGAAAGAAAGAAAGAAAGAAAGAAAGAAAGAAAAAAGAAAGAAAGGAAAGGAAGAAGGAAGGAAGGAAGGAAAGGAAGGAAGGAAGGAAGGAAGGAAGGAAGAAAGAAAGAAAGAAAGAAAGAAAGAAAGAAAGAAAGAAAGAAAGGAAGAAAGAAAGAAAGAAAAAGAAAGAAAGAGGAAGGAACGAAGGAAGGAAGGGAGGGAGGGAGAGAAAAAGGGAAAGAGAGAAGGAAAAGACGTGTGTCCAGAAACTCCAAAGGCGAACTGACATGGATGATTTGGGGCCTCCAAGTTCCCAGTTCCTCCCTTCCTCCCACTACCATTTGGATCAAAAGGGCCTCCCTGCTGCCTTGACCCTCAAAACTGTTCCCACAGCTTCTGTCTCCAATCAGAAAAGAGTTATGGTTGGCCTGGACACAGCCCCATTCCAAGGCCTTTTCCACTGGTCTGGTGTGACCTGCCTGCACAGCCCTGGGGTCAGAACAATCCCAGCCTGTCTTTAAGTCTCCCCCCAAGAGCAGAATCAGACAGGCCAAGAAGAAAGAAAGTAGATGTCATCCTTCAGGGCAAGGAGAGGGGCCAACTGAAAGTCCCATGGGCAGGGAAACCCTCATCACTATTTGCAAATCTAGACTAAACCTGAGTTGTACTCAGTGCTCCTTTAAAGTTTTTCTATGATGCTCAGATGGCTCTCAGATGCCATCTGAGAATGGGCAGGACCCCCTGCCCCCAGTCTTCAGAATACTATCCCAACCCCTGCATTTGTCCAGTCCTCCACCATCCAGCACCAGCCCACCTCCCCAGCACTCCCACTGCTAACCTTCAGGTAACCCAAGTTTGAGAGAAATTAAGCTTTTCTTGAAAAACAACTTATCTTTGTTTCAGCTTGAAAGCTCATGGCACAGCTTCTTCCATCCATCTCCTACCCCCTCTACTGGCCTCAGCCTAGATGCTTCTCCCTCCCTCACCCCAGCGTTCACTCCATTAACCAGTGCTAGTGACTGCACATCCAAAATACATTTTTAATAACTCTCCTTGTCTCCATCTCCAATTCTAACCCAAGCTCCCACCTTCTCTTGTCTGGAGGTTAAAATCACCCTCCTCTGGGCTTCCCTGGTGGCACGGTGGTTGAGAGTCCGCCTGCCGATGAAGGGGACACAGGTTCGTGCCCCAGTCCGGGAAGATCCCACATGCCGCGGAGAGGCTGGGCCCGTGAGCCATGGCCGCTGAGCCTGCGCGTCCGGAGCCTGTGCTCCACAACAGGACAGGCCACAACAGTGAGAGGCCCGCGTACCACAAAAAAAAAAAAAAAAATCACCCTCCTCTGACATCCTCCCCTTCCAGCTCACTCTGTCATGGGGAACGAGATATCCCTACTCCCAGCTAAGGCCACTCTCCACCTATGCTCTGTTGCTCATCTCAAGGAACGCTTCGAATTTCCCTTCTCTCTCTTGCATCATCAGTTTCTCCTTGCCTGCTTAGTGGATACTACTGACATACACACATGCCCTTGTCAGATTTGAAAGAGTTCCTCCTAGACCCCTCCAGCCAGTGGCTCATTTCAGGAGCCCACTCAAAGCCAAATATCACAAAAGAATTCTCCACATCCTCCACTTCCTCCCCTCCTATCCTCATCTCCACCCACTCCAGCCTGGCATTTGTCCTCTCCACTCCACCTAAAGTGCTGTTGTGAAGGTCTCCAATGACCTTGACCATCCAGTGATAATGACCCACCGATGGGCATTCCAACCTCAATGGTCATTTTTCTGTTGACATCTTTCTTGACCTCATGGCAGCCTTTTATGCAGTTGGCCACTCCTTTCTCCTTGAGACACTTTCTTCTCTTGGCCTCTGAGACACTGCACATTCCTGGTTTTCCTCTCATCTCCATGGCTGCTTTCAAAGCCTCTCCTGCTGCTCTGCTTGACCTTTAAATAAGGCCATGCCCTGGGACGAGGTCACCAGCCTGCCTCTCTCCCTGAGGCACTCAGCCAGTCCCGTGGCTTTCATTCCACCAGGATGACAATGACCTCCTCACCCCATCTCTCTCTTGCATCCCAGATTCGTTTATCCCACCAGCTCCTTGGCATCCCCATGTTCATGTCCAGTAGGCATCTCAAACACAATATGTCACAAATGGGACTTGAGCCCCAGCTCTCCCACTCACCACGCCCTCCACCCACCCACGGAAGCTCCTTCTACATCTCAGGAAACAGCACCCCCATCCAGCCAGATGCTGAAGCCATCCTTACTCCTCTCTTTCCCTGATCAGCCCCATCAGCGCGTCCTGTCAGGCTCACCCTCAACTGGTCTCCGTCATCTGTCCCTTCTCTCCATGTTCACTGCCCTGTCTGCCCCAGCCACCATCATCTCCCACCTGGACTCCAACAACAGCCACTATGGACAGTTTTACTGTCCACCAAAAGTTAAACATAGAATTACCATCAGACCCAGCAATCCACTACTTAGGTACACACTCAAAAGAATTAAAAACAGGTGCTCAAACAAATACTTATGCTAAGTAAAACCAGTCAGACAGAGAAAGACAAACGCTATATAATATCACTTATATGTGGAATCTAAACAATACAACAAATCAGTGAATAAAACAAAAAAGAAGCAGACTCACAGATATAGAGAACAAACCAGTGATTACCAGGAAGGGCAAGGGGCAATATACGGTAGGAAGAAAAAGGGTTATTATGAGATTATATGAAATCATGTGTGTGAAACTTTTGAAAATTGTAAAGTACTATAGAACTTAAAGAATTTTTCATTCAATTAAAAAATTAAAATAAAAATTTTAATTTTTAGATTTTTAAAAACCTGTACATATATGTTCATAGCACTGTTCACAATAGCCAAAAGGTGGAAACCAGCCCCACTGGTCCTTCTGCCTGGAAGGCTTTGTCCCTGGTCTTTCCATGGCTGGCTGCTGCTCACCCTCCAGGTCTCTGCCCCAACCGTGCCTCCTCTGAGACACCTTCCCTGACCCCCAGTCCAGCCCCAACACACCCTCCTGTTTATTCCCTTCACAGACCTATCACTACTTTAATCACTTGTTTACTTCTTTATTTTCTATCTCCTCTAACTAGAAGGTAGGCATCCTGAGGCAGGGGTTCTCTTTCCTGCTTTTTATGGAACACAGAAGGTGCTGAGCCCCTAGAGTCCAAACGCCCCTCCTACAGAAAGTCCTCCAGATTCCTCCACCAGGCTGTGTCTATCTGAAGAGGGTGCACCTACTCCATCTGCCAGCCCCTGTACTGCCTCCTGCTCTGACCAGAGCTATTTCTGGGGGCCCTAGCAGGCCCCACATTCCTGAGATCCCCACCTTCCACCAGACACTCAGTCTCTGTCAAAGAGCAGAAGAATGAGAGCGGGAAGGGAGGGGGAAAAGAACAAAGCAGGTGATGCCACTTCCGTTGGGGTCCTTTGGAAAGCTCACAGTAACTGCAACAACCCAGCCCCGGGCTAAGCACTTTCCAAGTGCTGTCTCCTTAAGTCTTACAGGGACTTTCTGATGGGGAAACTGAGGTTTAGGGAAGTAAATAACTCACTCCAGGTCACAAGCTACTGTGTGGAGAAATACAGAGGACTCCAACCCAGAACGCTTGCTTTTGATGTTTTGCAATGCTGCCTCAAGAGAGAGACAGGATCCTCAATGTCTGTTGGCTGCAAATATGAACAATCCTGCCCCACCCGCTTTTGATCTACGAAGGTGGTGATGTTTCTCTTCAGCTGTGGGCATTAAGGTGGTGCCACGGGCAGCTAAGTCCCACCAAGCTCGAGAGTATTCTCGACCCGGGGTTCACTGACTGCTGCCCTTGTTAGCAGCTCTCAACCAGGGGGAGAGGCATCCAGGGCTGGCAAAGGAGTGACTGGGTCCTGAGATGGCCCTCGGCCCCGCCAAGGGTGGGGATGGGGAGACGAGGAGTGTGCTTAAAGCTCCTTTTAAGGTAAGCCAGCAACACCTGCTCTCCGTAAACAAACAGTAAGCAGTCTTGGGAGAACGTCAACCCGTTAATGGGCATTTGCTCTGGTGATATTCCCATGGAATACACACATCTTCTCTCCTGTTCCACACCCAGGCTGACAGCCCAGGCGGACATAACCAAAGTTGTCACACAACTACTCTTCGTGCCAAGGTCAGCGAGGCTCTCACCCTCCCCAGGCCAGGTACCCCAGTGTGCCCACGCTTGCTCAGGCTGCCATGAGGCGGGGCACTTCACCTTCTTGATCTTCCAGGGATCTACAGGCTGGGGCTTTGGGCTCTCCATTATTTAAATTTTAATATTAATAATACATATGATTATTATTATTACTGTGCAATAATATTATAATATTAGTGTAATATATTGCTATAATACGTTGTATAAAATAATACATTATACTATTATTATAATATATTGTTATAATATATTGTTATAATGTATAATATCATATCATAATATTATTCATAATAATATTAAATAATAAATCCTTACTAAGCGCCAGACCCTGACACTTGGTGATACCTCCCTCCCTCAGGCCTCCCCAGGACGCTATGGGCGAAATCATTATTTCCACCTCACAGATGTAGAACCTGAGACGCAGAGAAGGCTAGTGTCTTGCCCAGGGTCACAGAGGTACCACCCGGAGGCAAGAGTAGGATCTGAAGTTGGACCTATCCCAGGTCTTTCTTCCACCCTACATGTCCTGGACTTTCCTGGTTAACTTTGGAACCAGATGTGCTGGGCTGTTTTTCCCATGAGTCACTGAAATATCCCCAACCCAACAGAGGGGCTCTGACCACCATGGGGTGAGCAATGACAGGGCAGTGATCAGTGGGCCAGATGGGGTGATGGGGGACACAGAAGGGGAACATGGAGATGGGGTCTAGGCTGACAGGGCATGCAGACCACCATCTACACTTACCACCTGAGAGAGGGCAAGAGAGCCCAAAGGGGGCGGGGGGGGTCCCCGGAGCAGAGAAAGGAAAGAAGAAGGAATTATTGAGCCACGAGCAGCACTGAGATGCCCAGATCCCAGACCAGACACAGGCTCACAGCCCGGGGCACCCACCTATCACTTCTCTGTTTGCCTAGTCGGGGCGGGGAGGTGAGGGGTGCATGGCGAGAATGCCTCTTGAGGGCAATCTACCAGTTGACCGAAGGGGCTGCCTGGGGCATGGCACTTCAACAGGGCTGCACTCAGGCTTACAGCACAACGGGTAGGAAGAACATGTGATCTTTTAGCAATGTCTGGCATGGACACGGCTAGGGGCACATATCTTATTTAGCACATCCTAAATTCCCATGTTCCTCAGCTGTTCTTACTGCCCTGCTTGGGGGCAGGGACCCAGGCAGATCTCAAGTGGATAAAACTAGGGCAGAGCCAAGTCTAGAAGCCAAGCTGCCCAACTCCCAGGTCTGTTAAAGAAACACTGGCCAGTGAGCAGGAGGTCTCGGGAAGGGGGCTGGAGAAAGGACCGGCCCTTGGATAACTCGGGATGAATCAGTGAGAGGACACACCCACTCCCTGCCTCCCCAACTCACATGTCCGTGCAGGTCCGTGTTGAGAAGCATCAGGGCACAGGTGAGCGTGTGGATCCCATCTAAATCAGAGATGGTGGCACCCTCAGCATGAGCACCCAGCTCTTTCCCAACCCCAGGCTCCCACCTGCCTCCTGTCACAGCCAGCCTGGAGGCCTTGGAGACAAGAAGAAGCCAGCCACCTGCCAACCATACATCAGGGCCCAGGGCCTGCGTGATGCTCTGTGTCCCACCCCCATTACAGCATCAGAGTCACTCACTCGCCCCAGGTCAGGACCAACCCCTCCCTCAGAGGTGACCAGACCACCCTGGGCCTGTTCTAGCCCAGATTCCTGCCTGCTGTGGCCAAACTCACCTTGAATCTCAGACCCAGGAATGGCTCTGGGTCCTGGGCTATATCCCTTCCATGGCCCGTGTCTCCTCTAATAACCAGCCTAGTTCCCCAGTTCCTGGGACTCAGGTCCATCCACAGGACAAGTCCTGCACTTAAGAGGACCCCAACCCAGACTTCCACACCAGGACTCCCACCACACCAACAATCAGCATTGCAACAGGGCACCACCGAGAATGAAGACCCAAAGGACTGACTCCAGGATGGAGGACTTTCAGGCACAGGGAGTGACAACGGGCGGGGCAGCTGGGAGGTTCCTTTTCCAGCAGACAGTCCCCATGCCACCTGCCATTGTTCATTCACTGATGCTTCTTGAGCGGGACAGAAGTGGCAGGTGGACCAGAGGTAGGAAGAAGCCAGGGCCCGGGTGGGGGGCAGGGGAGTGAGGCGAGGCGTACCTTCCGAAGTGCTGTCGTCAGGGTTGCACTGGCAGTACCGGCGGGAGAAGTGCGTAAGGACCCGCTCACGCTCCTGTGTCTCCCCCATCAGCGGAAAGGCCTTCAGGAAGGTTCTGGAGGGTAATGCAAGGATGCTGAGGGCCTCCAAGAGCCCCTGAGTCAGTCTGAATCCTCACTCAGGGTAGGACCCCCACACACACACACCACCCAAACCTGCCCAAGGGGGCTGAGGCCCCAGAGCCCCAGCATCTGAGCCCAGGGAGGCACCCTGACCCCCATAATGGCCTCTGGAGTGTGGAGTTTCAGCCCTCATCACCCTCCAGGGCCCTTCTGGAAGGATGCAGGGGCCAGATTGTGAAGAGCAAAGGCAGACGAACACCTCAGTGCCAGCATCCGCTCCACTCCTGGCTCCCTCCTCCATGGTTGGGCCATCCACGCCGCTCCTCAGACCGCTCTCCCTCAGCCATTCCCACTCCTCACTTGAGGCGCTACCAGCTGAGCCCCAGGCCCAACCTTGGCCTCCCTCACTCCCCCCACCCCAAGTCTGAGCCTCCTCTGCTGGGCAGCTCTGAGTCCCTCTCAAGGCCAAATTCAAAGGTCACCAGCTCTCAGAAGTCCCTGGCAGAGTATGCCAAAACCAGAGGGGCTGGGAGATGGGGCTGGGGTCCCTCACCTGCGGCATAGGCACACCCCTTCTTGGGAAGGGAAACAGCAAGCTGAGACATTGTGGGCCTCTATCCATCCTGGGTTCAATGAGACTAATTTGTCCCTGATTTTGCCACAGTTCACTTGGTTTCTGTAATGCTCACTTTGCTTTATCCTCTCTCAAGCTACTTCTAAGGCACCCTGGGACCTGTGAGCCCCATTCTGGCCAATCTTTACCCTTGGAGGCTTCCCAAGGCTTCCAAAACTGCAGACCACTCTCTAATTCAATCCCGATCAATCAACTGCTGTATAAAAACACTCCATCCGCCATCTAGGCTTCCTCCTTTCCCTGCTTCTCCTGTTCCGCGTTCTCTTCCCTGCATCTGGCCCCTCCCTCTTCTCCTCATACTCCACTAGGACTTTCTAAAACCCATCCCCCATCCCAACCGTAGCCTATCCTACCTGGGAGTCATCCATCCCAGCTCCGGCTCCCCAGCCCAAACACCCCTTCCTCAGGGGTCTTCACCAAGCTCCGGTTAAACTCAGGTTTCCCCCCAGGATCAGCCTCATTACTGCCCACCCTCTCCCCTGCATCTTGGAACCACGGGCCTGTCTGTTGTATCCTCTGTGCTTCTCACACCAATCATTCCTCTGCCTCACAGCCCAACTTCAGGCCTCGTCCTCTCCCACCTGACCCTCTTCAGAAGCCTCTGGATCAAAGGCCATACCAGCACACTGCTGCCAGCACTGCCTCCCAGAATACTGCTTCACACCCAGTACCTTCTGGGGCTCCCCAGGGCCTGCAGAGTCGAGCCTCAATCTATTGGGCTGGATATACAAGGTCCTCCCTCCCACCCAGCACTCATGCCTCTGATTGCGAGCCCAACCCACCGAACACCTTCTCCACCCGATCACCCAGTGTGAAAATTCAGACTCAGCTCAGGATAGAGTAGCTTGCAGTCGACCAACACTTCCGCTGAGAACAATGAGAAAAGCCAGACAAAATACATCTCTCTTACGCTATCAGAAAACTGCTGACGCAGCAAACACCAATAGGACCAAGATTCTGGAGAGGAGAGAACTGGGGAGAGGTGGGCTGATCTGCAGCTGCTTTCTCCCCGGGGACACTGCCAATCACGGGCACAGACAAGAGGCAGAACAATTAGTGGCTTCACGGAGCTGGAGAGACAAACTGGGAGACTTGAGGGGCTGTAAACATGTGGCCAGTTCTCCCTGTGAGATATCTACCAAAACCTAAAGATGTAATGGGTAGGAAGGCCTCTCTGAGAAGTAGAGGGATTTGGTTTTTTGACAGTCTCGCCGCAACGAGGAGACAAAATTAGGATTTAGAACCAACCAAAGGGAGAGGCCCCAGTGAACACACCACGCTCTCAGTGGAAAGCCCTGCGGCCTTCACCCTGTGATCGGGGTGAATCCTGAGCCTTACCAAACTTCAGGGCTGCCTCTCCTCAGCTCAGCCCTGAATGGATTAGGACTGCGCCTCCCTGCCCTCCTCTAACTGCCTAGCAAGGGACAAGGTAAACCCTCTCTGGAGGAACACATAATGATCTAGAGCCACTGTAATTCTATACAAAACGTACAGCATCTAATAAAAAAATTACTAAGCACACAGAGAAATAGGATATAAGATGGAAAGCCAAGAGAGAAACAATAGAAACAGACACAGGTGATGCAGATATCGGGGTAAAAGCAGACAAGGACTTTCAAATAACTGCGACTAATATGTTCAAAGAAAGAGAGGGAAAGATGGGGAAAGTAAGTAGAAAATAAATCAAAAGATGAAGAATTCCCCCCAGAGAATTAAAACCTACCCAAAAAAATGTTTAATAAAATGAAATTTCCAGAACTGAAAAATAAAACAATAGAAAGTGAAAACTCAGTAAATGGGGCTAACAGCATATGAGACACAGAGAAAGGGTAAGTGAACTGGAAGCAGGTCAATAGAAAATATCCCAACTGAAACAGAGAAAAAAGAAGGGGAAATAAAGTTTTTAAAAGTGTGAGAGGCACGTAGGAGGTGAACAGATCTAACATACATGGGACCACCCACACCTCAGCTCAGAGACCGCTGCCCCTCCCCAGGAGGGCTCTGGCCTAGGGTCTCCCTACTGGCCGTGCCGCCGGGTCCGCTGGACACTGGGCTGCATCTTCCCATTCCCGCCCTCTGCTCCCTGGGGCCTGCACCTGCCCCTCCTGAGGGCCACTCCCCAGGTCCAAACACCAACAGGACCTGAGGGCAAATTCCATTTTGGCTATCTCCTCCCTCAGTGACTGTGGGGAACTGGCCCACAGTTTCTCCACAAGTAAATGGGATGATACCGCCTACCTTACAGGGGGGTTGCTAAGATGCAGTCAGCAGGGTGTGTAAAGGGTACATCTTGCAGACAGGAAGTGCTCAGTACAGGCAAGCCTTTTGGCCCTTTCCCCTCCTGAAGAGTCACGACTGCATTCCCACCTTCATATTTTCAGCGCCCACCGCAGAGCCAGCACTCACTGAGTCTCTGCATTGCTGCTGCTCTCATGACCCCTTCCCCTCAGCCTCCCCAGAGGGGTCAAGAGACTTGTCCAAGGTCTTGCACAGCGAGTTTACAGTAGAGCTGGCAGGAGAATCCAGATGTGTGGCTGTATCGCCTGTGGGCACTATCCCATCCCAGCCCCACTGACCTGAGTGCTCGGTCCAGAGTCAGGCCCGAGAAGTCAAAGAAGCTGAGGTACTCCCCGGCCACCAGCCTGCTGAACTCGTTGCTGCCAGGAGAGCAGGGGTTATCCATTAGAAGCAGGGCATAGCAAGCAGCGGGGGTTCGTGGCAGTGGGCCCCTGGGGATGCTGACCCACCCACCCAGACCTGCCCGTTCCTCTGCTGTCTCCCTGCTGGCCGGTTGGGCTCTGACAGTTCAACCTTGGGCCAGGAGGTGGGGGAGTCAGGAAAGCTTCCTAGAGGAGGTGATGTCTCATCCAATACCTTCAGGAAAGGAAGAGCCACCCACGTGAAGGGAGTAGGAGGTGAGATGATACACAGTGTCCGCAGTAGGGGAAACTGTCCAAGAAGCTACCAGCAGGGCCATGTGGCCGGGGCTGGAGAGCAGGAATGGGGGCAGCAAGAGATAAGGCAGGGAACCGGGCCTGAGGGCCGAGGCAAGGACTGGGACTTGATCTGGAAGAGTTTGAAGCAGGGAAGGGGTGAGTGAGATGGCCAGACCTGTATTTGGAACACTGCCTGTGGAGTGGAGGCCCACGGGGGTAGGAGCTGTCCACGAGAGACATGGAAGGGGTGGGGGGGAGGGATGTTTGGGTGGCAGAATCCATAGGACGTGGAGAGGGATGGAGTGGGTGTGGGGCATGACAGAGAGGGTGGCCCCTGGGGTGATGCCCAGAGCCCAGGACAACAGGTAGAGCTAGAAGCACCCATGTGAGAGTCATCAGCCCTTAACTGGTGACTAACAACTCAGTAGGAAGGGGGATGAGCACATGTGAGAGGAGGGGGCACAGACAGGCCAGCAGATCCAGGTCAGAGATCTGAGGAGAACCCCTGTCAGTGTGAGCTGAGGGAAGAGATAGCCAGAGAAGGAGACAGACAAACAGCAGCCCGAGAGGTAGGGGTATGCTGTCCTGAGGGCCAAGGAAGAGAGTGTTTCAAAACTGGAGTGATGAATTCTTGCCAAAAAACAGAGCTTATTTCCACCTGAATACAATCAAGCCCCGAGCTCTCCCTCCTGTTTACAGAAACATGTGAAGTAACACCATGAGGACACCAAATCCAAAACGTGGAAAGTTCTTCCGGACAAATGACTCCGTTTCTTCAACAAATACATGGCATTACAGAAAGGAGGGGGACTGGCAACTGCTGTTGGCTACAAGAGGCCTAAGAGATATATTGGCCAAATGTAATGTATGTACCTTATTTGCATCCTGATTTGAACAAACATTTTTGAGACAACCAGAGAAAACTAAGCATAGACCAAATGTTAGAGATACTAAGGAATTTTTGTTAACTTTGTCAGAAATTATAATGGAATTATGACTGTCTAAAAAAATACCCTAGTCAGAGACACATACTAAATATTTATGGATCATATGATAGAGAGTCTGAAATATGCTTTAAAATATTCTAGCAAATGTGAGGGGAAGAAGCTGTGGGGGAAATAGATCAAACAAGAATAGAAAAATATTGATAACTTTGAAGCTGAGTAATGGGTACATGGAAGTTTAAGAAGTTACTTTCTCTGCCTTTGTGTATGCTTGAAATTTTCATAATAAAAAGCTTAATTAAAGAAAAAGAAAGGGGCTTCCCTGGTGGCGCAGTGGTTGAGAGTCCACCTGCCGATGCGGGGGCAGTGGGTTCGCGCCCCGGTCTGGGAAGATCCTACATGCCACGGAGCAGCTGGGCCTCTGAGCCATGGCCGCTGAGCCTGCGCGTCCGGAGCCTGTGCTCCGCAACGCGAGAGGCCACAACAGTGAGAGGCCCGCGTACCACAAAAAAGAAAAAAAAAAGAAAAGAAAAAGAAAGCAGTGACCGGTGTGTCAAGGCTGTTGAAGGGGAGAAAGTTGAGGCCCAGTAGCAGACACCGGATTCAAAGACACCAGGCCGCCACTGACTCTAGTAAGAGGGGCTTGTGAAGGGCCCCTCCAGGGGAAGAAGCCAACGTGGAGGCACTGAATGTGCAGAAGGGGAGGGGACAGAGGCCATCCAGAGCAGAGAATAGAATTTTGGCTGTGAAGAGGCTGGGGGAGGAAGTACGATTTGAGGAAGGATTTTTGTTTCAGATGGGAAAGAGTTAAGCACAATTAAATGCTGATGGGAAAACTCTTGTAGAGGGAGTGACTGAAAAGACAGGGGAGGGTGGGGATCAACCGTGATGAAGGAGGATGTCATTAGGTTCGGGGACTATAGCCCAGTGGGAGAGGTAAGGGTGTGGGTGATGCAATTTTTGGGGAGGCCCAGGGCAGGAGTGCCCTGGAGGCAACGGAGGGTGGAGGAGTCAGGAGGGAGGGAGAAGGGGGGTTCCTCAGGACTTCCCTGTGGCCTAAGCCCCAGTCAGCTCTGACTTGGGATCTAGAGTCTGGGCTGCCTCTCTTAGCCTGGGAGCAGCTCTCTCCAGAGGCCCGGCCTGCTTCTGTGCATCTTGAAGGCTTATGTGGGTGTTGGGGGTCCTTTGGATGGCCAGGCAGGAAGGACAAGGCAGGTGGACATGCTGCTGGCCGGACCTGCTCAGGACACACCAGCTGACTTCACAGCTGACTGTCCCCTACCCCTCAGGACTTCAACCTGGCTAGTTCCCTTCCCCCAAGTCCAAAGACCGGGGCTTGTGCTTTGGTGGCTCCCGCCCCTTCAGCTGGTCCCAACAGACACACAGTGAATGGGGCTTAATAAGGGCCAGGATCCCCTTCCCCAGCTCCTGGGTCCTCCGAGGTCCCAGCCAGGCCCAGGTTCCCCTCCCTCCTTGGCCCCATTAGGTGGCCCACCAGCCTCTGCCCGGCTGCTCTGTCCTCACTACCATCCACCACGGCCCCATAACCACGTGCCACATGCCACTCCCCCAGCCCCGAGGGGCCGCCCTGCCACACCTCTCCTCCCTCAGAGCCGGGGGCGCCCTCGCCCAGGCAGCCCAGAAAGGAAATAGATTTAGGGCAAGGCCCGGAATGAGGTCAGTGGCAGGAGGAAAAGTTCTTGGGGACTGTTGGGAGCCCCTAGAACCAGGCCCCCCGGACAGCAGCCACCCACACCCCGCCCTGGGCCGAGGAAGACACCGGGTTTGCCTGGGGTGGGGGTGCGGAGATGAGCTCACTTCTTGCCCAGCTGCCGGGCAACATCGCAACGCTGGAAGCCCTCCAGGTGGTAGAGGCGGCGTGCCAGCCGGCGGGCAGCTTCACTCACGCCCTGGCCCCCGTTGGCCAGTGGGTCTGCGCTGCCAGGCTCCAGCCCCTCCGAGCTGCTCAGCTCTGAGTCTGAGTCCGAAAGGCCGTCCTTCAGGCTGGGGTCGCTGCGGAGGGAAGGTGGGGTTGGGGAGGAGGGGGTCAGAAGCCATGGTTGGGGGCTGGAAGGTCTCCCCAGGCCTCTGAAAATCCAGGGGTCAGACCAGGGAAAGAAGCTCCACTGCATCGGGACAGAATCAAGTCAGACTTTTAGAAAAGTCCTCAAAGGATATAATTAGATGATCAGCTCCCTGACCCCACCTTGGCTAGAAAGGCCTGGAAGGGCAGAATGGAACCTCAGGCTAGGGGTGCAGAGGGTAGGCACGATGACCTTGCAAAGGGCTGTTCACTCCAGACCCCCGGATGTCCTAACTTGCTGTGCCTCCTCTGGGTCTCAGTTTCCCCATCTGCTCAATGGTTCTCTTGGCTCCCAGCCTGGGCCCTGCCTCACCTGGCCGAGTTCAGCAACTTGTCCATGTCTTCCTCCTCGTCTTCCTCGTCCCCGCCTGGGCCCGGGGGTCCATCTTCATGGAAGCCATTGGGCACGGCCGTGAGAGACAGGTGGCTCAGGACATTCTCGGAGCGGCTGCCAGAGATGGAGCGCCGCAGGGGGCTGCCCAGCTCCCCATCACCGCCAGCTGCCCCCATGTTCCCCTCGGACCCCATGTCCTCAGTGCCCAAGCCAGCCCCTGGCTCAGGGCTATCCCGGGCCCGCTGCTGGATGAGGGGCGTGAGGGGGGCCTCGAAGCTGACGCAGCTGTCGCTCTCATCTGTGAGGCTCAGCACATCGAGGGAGTCCAGGCTGCTGTACTGTGTGCTCCGCAGCAGCTCTGACTCCACAATCTTCTCAAATGTGGCGCTGAAGCCGTCCCGCACATCTGGTTCTCCTGGCCTGTGGGATGCGAGGACCAGTCACCATCCTGCCAGGTGTCCCCCTTACAGGTGCTAGGATGGCACCAATCCATGTCTGGGAGCTCCCTGGGGGCAGGGAGTGGGCACGGACCGTGTCCTGTTTGTTCTTTCTGCCAACGCTTGCTGAGCACTAGGTGCCAGATGCTGGTCTGGGTACCAGGGCACAGCAGTGAAAGGACAGGCGTGGTCCTGGCGCCCCTGCCCACCGTGCCTGGCCCACAGTGGGCATCACTGAGTTAAATGAATGAATGTGAGACTCTCCCTCAGCCTGGCCTGGGAAGGGGGTGGGGGCCTGCTTCCTCCAGGCTCCCCATCACAGCTAGTGTCACACAGGGTCATAATTTTGCTGTCCCCACAACCTGGGTGGTTCTTAGCCTGGCTGCCACATTCTAGCTCTCAGGGCTTGACTTTAATGTCACCTCCTCAGAGAGACTGCAGGAGGCAGGCCCACACCACCCAACACACTGGCCCCTCAGTAGTGTCCATCCTCAGGGTACCTCTTCATTTCCTCCCAGCCCCTCTCAGCGTGTAGTATTCTGTTTGTTCCCCTGTTTACACCTGTTTACCCCCACCCACACACAAGGCCAGGAAGCACCCAGCACACAGTAAGTCCTCTAAACCCTGCTGAGTGGTGCACTGGGTGAATGGACAGATGCCTACCAGCCCCACAGCCCACTACACTGCCTAAGCCCTTGCAGAGCCCTGTGCTGCCCCCAAAAAAGGCCTTTGCACCAGTGGTTCCCTCTGCCCAGAGTGCTCTTTCCTCAGGCTGAAGTCTTCCTTTCGCATACCTTTCTCACCCTGACTGCCCTATTTATAACTAGGACCTGCCCCCAAACACCCCAGCCCCTTTTTCTTGCTTTATTTTTTCCAAGGCACTTGTCGCCTTCCAACATACTATGTAATTATCTATTATTTTTATGACACATTATCTGTCCCCTCACTAGACCATAAGCTCCATGAAAGTAGGAATTTTTGTATATTCTGTTCACTGATGTAGCCCCAGCACCTAAAATCGAGCATCACACATAGATGAACCGAGGCCTCTTATCCACTGGGGAGATGCACAAGTAAGCAGGGAAAACAGGCAAGGAAGAGGACTAAAAGAGATAAAAATAGAGAAAACGAGAGAGAAGAGAAATAAGAGAGAGATAAGAAAGAAACAGAGAAAAGAGATACAGAGAGCACGAAAAACAAAGACAGAGAGACAGAAAGTAACAGAGATAAAGAGACACACGGGGAGAGAGAGAGAGAGAGAGAGAGAGAGAGAGAGAGAGAGAGAGAAACATAGAGGCAGCAAAAGCAAGAGACACAGAAAAAGAAAGAAGCAGGCTGAGCCCAGCCCATTTCAGATAAACCAAGGCCCACCATTTGCAAAGAAGCACACCCCTGGTAACCTTGAGGATCTAGCTATGCCCTACTTAGCCCCTAGTCCCTGGGGCTTAGCAGAGACTGAGCCATATTTGGAGGACTGGGAAGTGCCCCACCCCCTCAAACCCCTCCTTGGACCCCCAGTGCCTAAGTTTGATCCCTGAGTGCTTCCTGGAGAAATGCTGACCTGAGAGAGAAAAGCTGAGGCCACAGCCATCGGCCACCCCTGTCCCACCAGGAGTTGAGACGGCAGACTCATTTGGAGAAGGAAGTGGGGAAAGGGCAGAAACCGAAAAGGCGGCAGGATGCCCAGCAGGGGGCTGGGATGGAAGTTGCCTTTACTGACCTCCAGGAGGAGGGGAGGGAAGAGAAGGGCCACTGCCCTGGCTGCCAGAGCAGACACCCAAAATCTGCCCAGCAGCTCTCTCTGCCAGGCCCATGCTGGGTCCTGGAACAACAAAACAGAGTCCTGCCCTTGGGGGCTCTCATCTCATGTCAGAGCCAAGAACGGTCCCCATATCTACCACCCTCTCATGTACCTGAGCAAACCTGAGGGGTAGTTTTGACAGGGGCTTGAAGACCATCAGCTTAATCTCCAAACTTCCATCTGCCTCCACCTTCAGCCATCCTCCAAAATTATACCAACCTAAATACAAACAGCGTGCTCCAAGAAGCCCCAGCCTCCGGCCCGCCCCCATAGGCCCTGCCCCCCATAGGCCCAGATGGAAACTCTCTCTTGGCACACCCGGCACACACTGGCATCTGACCCCACGTACTCACATTCCTGCCCTTGGAGATCTAGACACACTCAGCCCCACACATCCCCGTGCAGACCCAAACGTGCAACTCAAATGCACAGGCCAGGCACACTGACATGCTCACACATCCCCGTGCACACACCAGTATACACACACGTGCATGCCCCACAAGCACATGCTCGCACACCTCCTACACCCTTGTCTGCCCGGGCCAGTGCCTGCAGTGGTACACAGTAAGCCTTCTATATGCTTTCTTTTCTCAGCCCACACTGGAGGTTTCTAGTCATTCCCCTGCCCCATCCTCGCCTCCTTGTGCAACTGGCACCTGTAAGACGCCGGGCCTCTCCACCTCCAGCTGAGGATAACAGAAATGGGGCTGTAACTCCAGGAAGTAGGACTTATTCCAATAAGTAGGAGCTCCTGGTCGAACTCCCAGATGGCACTCAGGGAGGAGTAGCTGACAAAGATTAATCCACATAAGCCTACTCTCTTGAGGTGAGTTGCAGAATTGGGACATTCTCATCTCCAAGAAGCAGAGGGATAGGCCAGATGACCTCCCACATCAAGGCATTTTGGAACTCTGATGTCCAGCCTGGGATGGAGGGAGTGTGGCCCTCCAACCCCACATAGAAACAGCCTACGGTGGAAGGGGAGGTGGGGGAGGGATGGATTGGGAGTTTGGGATTAGCAGATGCAAACTATTATATATAGAATGGGTAAACAACAAGGTCCTATTGTATAGCACAGGGAACTATATTCAATATCCTGTAATAAACCACAATGGAAGAGAAAAAAATTTTTTAAAAAGAAACAGCCCATGGTGAATAGGAGGGCTGGGTGGGCGTGGGGGCACAACAGCCCTGCTGGCCTTTGAAATATCTCTTATGGCCCTATCCTCCCAAAACAGGGACACAAAATTCCCATTTCATGTATGAGGAAAAACAAGAACCAGAAAGGGTAAGTGGCTAGGCCCAGGCCACGCAGCATTGGAGCAAATGTGGTGAGCCCCCCATCCCGAGACACCCACTTACCCCAGTGGAGGATCCTCAGTGTCTGGACAGAGGCTCCTGGAGGCATCGTCCCCCTCCGCCAGCCCACCAGCCCTCCAGGGCCTGGACTCTGTAGAGTCTTCCAGAATGTTTGAGTCTGGCCCCAGGGCTAGGCCATTGGTGAGGGAGAGGCCAAGGCTGAGGCCGTGCAGGGCCATGTCCAGGCCCTTTGTATGCCCCTCAGTGTGCACCAGGGTGCCCCTCATCTCATGCCCTGGGCTGGTGTGGCCACTGTTCAGGTCCTCACTGGATGCCATTCCATTCTGGACCCCAGGCTCCTCCTCAGGCTCCAGGCTGGGGTCGCAGGTGGCACCATCTTCCCCAGGCAGTGCAGATAGAAGCTTATCCTCATCCATGGCAGCCACTGCTTCTACCCCGTGCTGGCTGCTTTTGGGACCCAACTTGACCTGGCAGTGGATGGAGAGAGAAAGGGGTGGATCAGAAAGAGCAGGTGCTGGGAGTCCAAAGCCCAGCAGAACCAGCAGCAGGCAGCCTGCCTGAAGACAAGAGGATGGCCCAGATGATCTTCTCAGGACCTCTCAGCTGGAGTCTGGGTTCAGGCTGTGGCCTCTGCACTGCCTTGCTCAGGCCAGCACCACTCACCTCTCCCCGGACCCCCAGCCACTGGTGTGCCCCAGTCCTACCTTCCCCGTTAACTCTAATATATCTCTGTTGTGCCCTTCAGAATTCATCAAAACCCTCCGAGGAAGATCCAGTTTGGCAGGTACTAGGGAAGGGTCCAGGACTCCTCCAAGGCCACTTCCTCTCCTGCTGGTGAGAGAAGGGAACAAAACACCAGGCCTACAGCAGCCAGCCACCTTGCTTCTTTCCATGTTCCCTTGCCCTGGCTCCAGGAGCGAGACAAGTGGTGACTGAAAAGATCTGGACTGGGGGCTGACTTTAGAGGGAGAGTTAAGTAGGGAGGCAAGGAAGTCAACAGAAGTGCAGCTTTATTAACAGAGGCCACCCTAGAGAAGCCAAAGTGAGGCCCCGAGGAGGCGCTGTCCAGGGTGCTGAGTGGGGCGGCGCCACCCGGGAGACTGGCCGAGAGCGGGGCTTCCTCCACCGCTGAGCGCCCAAAGCCCTGGCTGCGCGGGGTGCAAGGAGGAGGGGGCCTGGGGTTCCCCTCCACACCCGGCCCCGGCCCCAGCACTCACCCATCCTTGAGGAGGGACTCGTGAGGAGGCTGCCACGGGGCCCTCCAGGGGAGAGCACTGGAAGGGGAGCCCCACTCACTGTGCCCCACTCACTGTGCGGCTTCGTGGGGTCCACGTTGGGACTCCTCACCCCACCCAGGCCAGCCCCCTCCCCTCTGTCCTGCCCGGGGTCTGTTTCTCCTCTGTAAAATGAGGAGACCCATTTTCCCTGCCATCTCCACACACACATCCTTTTTTAAACCGATCAGAACAAGCTTAATTTCCCAGAAGCTTCCTGTCCAATCTCAGGAGGGTGGGCAATGTGATGGGCTGTGCTCTGGCTCTCCCCTCAGCCCTCTCTGCCCCACCTCACCCCTAGTGGCCTCTGCCACCAAGGACACAGACCAGTCCCTCCAAAGAACTTCCTTCCTCCCCTCTTTGGACCTCAGCTTCCCCCAGTAACCCCACTCTCCTCTGGAGAAAGGGTGCTGGGGGTTCAGGAGACAGCGGGAGGAGGAGAGGCACGCAGGTATAGCAACAGGGATTTAAGTGAGGCCCATACTCCCCATACTCACCTGGTCAAAAGCGTCACCTGAGGAACTTGTTAAAATACAGATAGGCCCTCCCTCAGGCCTCCTGAACCAGAATCTATAGGGAACGGGTATAGTAATCTGTTACTCTTATAATAAGGCAAGTTTGGGAAACACTGGGTTAGACTCCAGGAGAAACTTCCCACTTAGAGATGAGCCTGGAGAGGAAGGTGAGTCTACTTCTCTGGGGGCTTCTGGGCCCTTGGGAGGAGCTCTGCCACCACAGGACCACTTAAGATTCATGTACCCCTTGGTTTTCAAACACGGAGTGGAAGAGAGCAGGCAGGACCGATGGGGATCTGGGGCCCCAGCCCACCCACCCTGACAGTCACCTCCTAGAGTTTTGAAGACTGTATGAGCATAAGATTTTACTCTAAAAAACAAAACAAAAACAAAACAAAACTTCCACAGACTAAAAAAAAAAAAAAAAATCTGAAAAGCTAGGCTCTAGAATATCTGGGCCCTGATCCTAGGACACTGGAGACCCCAAGGGGCTCGACACTGAGTGAGAGATTCTTTCTGGTCTGCCCTAAATCCCTGCTGCTGCAGTTGCTATTTCAATCCGTTCCCTCGGGTTGTGTACTCAGAGCAAGGAGAACAGGAAGTAATCTCCTCAGCTGAGACTCCTCGGGGGTGAGGGGAGCATTTAGACAGGAAAGAGGAGGGACAGTGGGGCCTCTGGGCCTGCTGCCTGAGTTCTAGTCCTCTGGCCTGCTTTCTAACCCACAGGCCTGGGTGAGCACTGGATCTGTGGCACAGGGTTTCAACCTAATTCTACCAGGATTCCTCAAGCTCCCACACCCACACACGGATGCTTAGCCCCGCTTTGGCCAGGGCTCTGCCTGAGCTCCCAGTGAGGCCTGAGATTTGACAGCATAAGCGGCTTCACCTGGTGCTCAGTCTACACCAGCCCCAAAGCCAGGGTTATGGACAAATCAAGGACCTCTTGGGAGGCCCCTACATCACCTCCAACTTCCAGCAGCTGCCTCAGGCTGGCTCTAGCCCTACCTGCCCTGCCGTGTCCTCCTGCAGCTGAGAGCAAGATGGAGGTTCTGCCAATACCAGGCACGGGGCCGGGTCCTCAGCTTCTGGGGGTGGACAGACAAGGGGCACATTGAGCTCCACTCTGGGAAGAGGCCCAGAGTCCCTGCCTGGGCTAAAGGCCAGCTGAGCCCAGAAAGAGCTGAGCCAGGACCCCCCTCTCTTTCTGGGACTAAGGGAGGGGTGCCCTTCAGGGCAGCGGCGTGAAACAATGCCCCAAGTCCTCACTCTGAATCACCATGTGACCTGGGACTCATCATTGTCCCCTCTGGCCTTTGTGAACCCATCTGCAGAATGGGGGCATCACCTCTGCTCTCCTTCCCCAGGGCTGGTGGCAGAACTTAGGGTCATGAATGATGAGAGGGCTGAGATCCAAGGAAAAACAAACTCACTACAGAGGTCAAGGAGAAAGGCAGCTATGGCCCACTCTCTCCACTACCACATTTGACATACGGGGAGACTGAGGCACAGAACCAGGAAAGGCTTTGCCCCACGTCACACAGTGAGTAGCGAGACTCAGGAGTAGCCTCCCTCTGCACCTGGATGGGCTGGAAGCACAGGATGAGCCCCAGTTTCCCAGACCCTCCCTCAAGATCATGGCTCAAATTCTCATCCAGAAGAGTCTACACAAAGCAGTGACCCTGCCCACTTCCAGCCCTGCTGGCAAGAGCAGGGGACGGGGTACAGCTGGGCCACAGGGCCCACTCGTGAGAAGGAGATGCCTACAGATGACAGCCCAGCAGTGGCTAGATCCTCTGCATCCTCCCTCAGCCAGAACCAGGCCCCTCTCTCAGCAGGGGCTCCTGTGATTGCCCTTGGGATAACCTTGGGCATAGCAGCCTCTTTTTCAGCACCAACCAAAATGGGGTCCATGATGGTAATGGAACCCTGGCTGGGCCAGGGCTGAATGCCAAGCCAGCCACTTTCTGGGTCTCAGCTGTTCCTGCAACAACCCTATCCTCCCTCCCCACTCTCCCATGGCAGCTGGAGTGAGTTGTGAAAACACAAATTATATCATACCCCTCCCTCACTGGCAACCCTCCATCAGCTCCCATCGCCAATCTGGCCTCCTCAGCACGGCCTAAAAAGGCTCTGCCTGAGCTGGTTCACTACCCTCAGCCCATCCCCCACCCCAGCAGCCACACTGGCCTTCTTTCTGCTCCCTGAGCTCATTCCCACCTCAGGGCCTTTGCACCAGCTGTACCCTTGGCCTAGAATGCTCTTTCCCTAGATCTTTTTTTTTTTCCTATGGTTCTAGCCTGAACCAGTTTTTACTATGATGGCTTTATTTTATTCATTTATTTTTTTTAATTTTATTTATTAGTTATTTTTATTTTTGGCTGCATTGGGTCTTCCTTGCTGTGCGCAGGCTTTCTCTGGTTGCGGCGAGCGGGGTCTACTCTTCGTTGTGGTATGGGGGCTTCTCATTGCAGTGGCTTCTCTTGTTGTGGAGCACGGGCCCTAGGCGCATGGGCTTCAGTAGTTGTGGCATGCGGGCTCAGTAGTTGTGGCACGCAGGCTCAGTAGTTGTGGCACGCAAGCTCTAGAGCGCAGGCTCAGTAGTTGTGGCGCACGGGCTTAGTTGCTCCGCGGCACGTGGGATCTTCCTGTGTCCCCTGCATTGGCAGGCGGATTCTTAACCACTGCACCACCAGGGAAGCCCTCCCTAGATCTTTAAATGACTGCCTCTTCTGTCACTCAGGGCTCAACTCCAGCGCTGCCTCCTCAGAGAGGCCCTCTCTGACTACACAGCACTCTTTTACACTCCTTCACGGAGAAACATATCTGCTAAGCATCCTTTAGCAGACCTGAAACACCCTTTTCTATTTGTTTCCTTATTTTCTGCCCATCTCGCTCACTAGGTGGTAAGTTCAGTGAGGGTGGGGACTATGTTCACTGCTGTCTCTCCCAGAGCCTAGCACAGTGCCTGGCAAAGAGTGGACACTTTTTAAATATTTAGTGCATGATAACCTAGAGATTGCCATCATCCCCACGTAAGCAGAGGCTGAGAGAGGTTGAGGACCATGCTCAGGGTCACGAAGGTGGAAAGTGACAAGGCTGGCTTCTGCATGGAACAACACGGGACTGTCACAGGGATAACCTCGTAAAGTGCCTTCCATGCTGGGATCCAAGCCAGGGACTGTGGGAAGCCCAAGGAAAGGGCTGGAGGGCCCAACATGTTCTCTAAGACAGAGGGCAGATGCACAGGTGCAGGCGCCTGCGTGCACGTCTCTGAGCAAGCGTACGGTACAGGCATTTGTGGGCACACACACACACACATCCCACATATATTCAGACCCATAAAAACACATGAAGGGAGCTGGACAGCTACTCATGAGGTAGGCTCCTGAGGTGGTGAGGAGCCTACAGGCCTAGGGGCAAGGTCCGGGGCAGCTAGACCTACCTCACTGGGCAGCTGGGTGATTGGTTGAAACCATCCTGCTCTGGGAGCAGCCGGGGCAGGGGAGGGACAACCCAGTGCTTCAGGCTAGGGCAGGTGGTGGGGAAGACAGGCACCCACACTGACCACAGCCACAACCCTGGCATCAGGCAGCTGTGTGGGTTTGGGAGGAGATGGGGGAGTACAGGTCAACCTGGTAGAAATGGGGGCACAGGAGGCAGAGCTGGGATAGGGGACCTGTGGCAGTGAGCACTATCCAGGACAGGCAAAATCTAAGAGCCTGTGGGATGTCCAAGAATGCCTACAGCCCAGGCAGGGTATGTAGAGGGGACAGGGAACAGAGAAAATCATTCTGGAATGTCAGTGTACAGGCAAAACTGAGACTACAGCTGTCCCAGGCAGCAGGGCTGGGAGCCAGGCACTCAGGTGTTGCCTCCAATGTGCTAGGGGGGCTTGGGCAAATGAAACACTTCTCTGGCCTCATTCCCTGTGTACATCAGAGATTCCTAACCATTTCTAAGCCTTAGACCTCTTTGATGGAACTCTGGATCTTGCTCCAGACAGACTCACACAGGTACACAATATTCTGAGTATTTTTTGAGAGGCTCATGGACCCCTACAGCCCATCCATAGGAACTGGGCATGAACCCCAACCTGGACAATTCCCAAGGACTTTCCACCTCTGACATTGTACACTCGGAGTTCCATGAACGCTACTTGGAAAAGAAAAAAAAAAGCTGGAAACCTTGCATTCTCAGACCTATTTTCTGCCCCCTGGGAACCTACCCTGAACACCCCCATTGGTTCCACTGCCCTTTCCCAAAATTTCTACTACACTAATTGACTCCCTAGCTCACCCGGATTTCAGCACATGGGCTGGGATCTTCACACACACACAAACACACAACTGCACCCACATGGGCAGTTAAATTAGACGATCAGCGAAAAGGGCTGGTGTGTTGTAAGTGCTCAGAACAGACCTTGGCCAGCTGTGCCCCACACCATTCATGGGGCCCAGGCTGGCCCAGACCTGTCCACTCCAGGCCTCCACAAGAACCTGCTGAGCCACTGACAGCACAAGCAACAGGGAGGTGACAGGAAGACCTCTCAGCGGGGCCCCTGGATCACACAGCTCACCATGCCCCCCCACAATCTCTGCCAGCCAACAAGTCTGGAGGTCAGGACCTTCCTGTCATCCCAGAGCTGTGAGCACACTCCGAGGCACAGATCAGCCTGGGCGTGTACCTCCTCCATGTCCCACCTGCCCGGGGCAGGGAGATGCCCCGGATAATACGGAGGGATGTCTACCCAGGAGCCTTGGGAACTGCCCTGCCTCCATTCCCCAAAGTGACCCTAATCCTTCTACCTACTTGGTCTTCTCAGCTTGGACCACCTAGTGCCTCAGATGGGACAGTCCAGGACAGTGGGTCAGCACCCTAACTGTGCAGTCAGAAAGACCTGGCTTCAAATCCCACAAGCTGTTTCACCTCAGGAAAGTTGCCTACCTCTCTGAGCCTCAGCACCCTCCTCAGCAAAATGGGGGTGGTGGTGCTAACAGCATCTGCCCCGCAGGGCTGCAGGGAGGACAAAGGAGATGGCTTGGCTGCGATGCTCAGCTCAGAGTTAGGCACAAGTGCTCAGGGAAGGGTGCTTTTCCAGAACCATCTCTCAGGTCTGCAGGGGAGGGAGCTGGCTGCCCACATTGGGGGCGGAATGCACAGGGGAGCAGCACAGGACACCCAGTGGGCCCCAGCAGACATTTGCCCTAGGCAGCCTGTCAGAGCAGGTTCTGAGGCAGCGGCTTCAGAAGCCCAGCCTGAGGGTGGAGGCAGGAGAAAGGCTCCTGTGGGGACCAGGAGGATGGGCTAGAGAGGGTGCCCCACCCTTTCCTGAGGCAGGTGAGGACCCTACAGTCCTGGCCCCACTAACACTCCTGCCCCAGACCCGGCTCCCTCCTAGCTTTCCATCTCAAGGCACAAAAGCCACACCAGATGCAGGGCAAGGGCCAGGGGTCTGGACCTCCCTTAAAAGACGCCCATTCCCTTCAGGTGATGTTAATCTGGGATTAACCGGGAGCCCAGCACCAGCCTGCTTTCTTCCTCTCAGCCTGGCCTTGGGTTGTGGGCGTCTGGAAGGCCTCCTTTCTCATGGTGGGGCAGGCAGAGGTTCCTGGGATTGGGTGTACATTTGCATCTTATCTGCATGTGCCCCGCAGCCTGCTGGGACTTTCAGGGGCCCCTGGGCCCAGCTCTGCAAAGGTCATTCTTTTACATGTCCCAGCTTACTTCACTCCCCACCCCACAGCCACTTGGCACCTTCATTTGCTTAGCATTTGCATACATCTGCACGCTGGTTTGGAGAGCCCTCAACACTGATGAAATTCACAGCGTCTGCTGTCAAACCCCAAATCATGTTTATAGCTGGTGACTCTACCCCCAGTCAACTTCCCTGCAGGGTGAGCCCTCAGTTATCTGGGACCACAAAGGACTAGGCTGTTCTGGTTAAGCTGGCTGCTGCCTGTCTTCCTGGAACTTCAGCTGGCACCTGGGACTCATTCTGCTTCTTGAGCCACATTTGAGCCATGAGCCTGCAGGTTGAAAGCTTAACCCCGAAAGCTACAATGAACTGACCAAGGGCAAGTCCTCCCAGCAAGTCCTGCCTTGGCTAAAAAGCCTGGGGAAGGGCAGACTCCAGGGGCTCAAACTCTGAGCAGCCTCCCCCCAGTCTGGTTCAACAGCCAGGAGAGATGAACCAAGAAACTTCATCCTCCCTGCTCCCTGCCCAATTTTCATTTACCCCATACTCTCGAGATCCTCACATTCTCTGTCCACCCTGCCTCTTCCTCTCTGCCTCCTTCCCTGAGACCTTCCTCCCCACCCTCTCCCCAACCTCTTGATTACATCGCTCCACGTAACCCCTCCCTTGCTGAGGCTCCTCTTCTCCTCCCTCCCTCCTCTTACCCTGTCCTCTACTGTCTGTTTTAGGGCTTCGGCACAGGGTCTGACAAAGGTTGTGGTCTCCTTGGGCCCGGTTGAAGGTGAGCAGCGTGTGATGCAAAGTGAGCGGGTGTGAAAGGGTCTGTCCCCATCTTTGAAACTGGCCCTCCCATTCAGCCATAGCCCACTGATGGGAGATCTGGGGGCCAGTAAAAGTCTCACCCCTTCATGGACTGTCCATGGGATAGGAGAGAAAGAGAGGAGTCAGGAATGACGCCAGTATTTCGACCCTGAGCACCTAGAAGGATGGAGTTGCAATTCCTGAGATGGGGAAGACTGGGTGGAGCAAGTTTGGGAGAGAAGATCAGGAGGAGAGGAGCTCAGCTTTGGACAAGTTGGGTTTGAGGTGTCCAGTAGACATGGCAGTCGAGATGCTGAGTGGGCTTTTGGAGCTCAGGAGAGAAGTCAAAATTTGGGATATAAATCTGGGAGCTGGCAGCATATAGGTGGTGCATAAAGCCGTAGGACTGATGAGATCGGCTCAGGAGTGAATGCAGATGAGGAAGAACAGCCATACAAGGGCTGAGTCCTGAGCACTCCAATATTGTGAGCTGCGGGTCGGGGAGAAGGAGACTGAGAAGGAGTAACCACGAGGTCAGAGGAAAACAGGACAATGGATGTCCTGGAGATCAAGGAATGTATTTCAAGGAAGAGGGAGAGATTGAAGGTGCCAAAGGAGGCAGATGAGGACTGAGAGTGGCTATTGGGTGTAGCAACATGGAGGTCATTGGTGACCTTGAGAAGAGCAGTCAATGGACAACCCTTCTGGGGAGGTTTGCTGTAAAGAGGAGCACAGAGATGCAGTGGTAGCTGGCTGGAGAAAATGAGAGAGCCATCTTTTAAGACAGGAGAAACAATAACAAGATATCTGCTGAAAGCAACTTCCCTGGTGGCGCAGTGGTAAAGAACCCGCCTGCCAATGCAGGGGACACGGGTTCGATCCCTAGTCCGGGAAGATCCCACATGCCTTGGAGCCACTAAGCCCGTGAGCCACAACTACTGAGCCTGCACTCTAGAGCCCGTGAGCCACAACTACTGAGCCCGCGCACCACGACTACTGAAGCCCGGGCACCTAGAGCCCATGCTCCACAACAAGAGAAGCCACCACCATGAGAAGCCTGCGCACTGCAACGAAGAGTAGCCGCCGATCACCGCAACTAGAGAAAGCCCACGCGCAGCAAGGAAGATCCCACGCAGCCAAAAATAAAATAAATAAATTAATGTATTACAAAAAAAAAAAGATATCTGCTGATGGAATGATCCACTGGGGGGGAGCCTATAATGCAGGAGGGGGCATTTGCTGGAACAGTGTGCCCTCCACCGCCCACATTATAGGTTCCCCCTCTACTGCACAAGGGGACAGGATCTATTTGCACAAATCAAGGGCTGGCCTAAACCAGGAGCAGGGACACTTCATCCGCAGCAACTGGGGAAGGCAGAGCAGTGGGTACAGATGCTAGTGGATGGGTGAACGTAGCACTGGGAGTCTGAGGAAGTTCTAACTGCTTCTGTTTTCTCAAAGAAGTAGGAAGCAATGTCATCAGCTTTGAGGGGGGATTGCAGAAGAGGGGCTAGGGTTGAAGGCAGAACAGAAAGAGTGAAATAGTCATCAGGTAGGGGGAGAGGGAATGGACTGAGGACCCATGTGGGACTGCGGGACAGCACTAGGGACACACCCGAAGTTCATGGTTTTGAACTAAATGTGAGACCAGCCGGGGCAGTGGATTTCCTCAGCCCCATTCAGCTGCACGGAGGGAGCAGACCAGGCACTGCATTTAACCAGGGTTGGGGTTTTGCCAAGCAAGTATGAAGAAGTGAAATGAGGTAAGGGAGTTGGGGTCTTCAAGGGAGAGACTATCCTGACTTTTATAGTGGCAGCTGCCTCTGAGCCGGCCCCTGCCCCCACTCAAAGTCCCTCCGCTGCTGGTACCTGAAAGCTCACCATCCACTCCCTGCTGTGGGTTGTGTGTGGCCTTCCCTCTGCCCTCATCCCACCAAGACCTGGGGAAGTGAACTTCCCATACGCTGTTCCTTTGACCTGGAAAGTGCCTCAGACCTCACACACTCAAACCAGCCTTCTCCACATCCTGTCCAAGCCATTGCATGGCAGCCCTCGCCACCACTAGTCAGATACCAGTGCTCTTCATTCTGCCTCCTAATCTCTCCTTACTCCATCCCTTCTCTCCACCCCCCACCTGCCATACCCCAGTCCCAGCAGGGCCACCACACCAACTCCATTCCCCTGTGCACTCCCTCCGTGCGCCGTACGCAGCGGCCTAGAACCCAGTGCACCAGCGTGTTGTGCGGGACCATGTCACAGCCTCCTGACCATCCCTTTCACCCCGTTCACCCCGCCAGTCCATGCCATCCTCCTCAGAGCGCCCTTCCCAGCACTCACATCTGCCTCATCGCTCCCCTCTTTAAAACCCTTCAGTAGCTCCCCGTGCCCTTGGGGAAAGGGCCAGCTGTCAGCCCACATTCTAGGTCAGCTGTGGTCCAGGCCCCACCCCCTTTCTTCCTGTCTTGCCCCCCACTCCCTCTCCTCCCCCCCGACCCTGTGCCCCTCACTGCTTTCTCGGGGCTTCTTCCCCACACTGACAGCACTGGCCCTGAGTTGTGGCTCATCCCATCCACACCCCTGAGGCTGTGAACTCCTTGAGGGTGCCATTAGCATCTGCTTAATCACCCTTCTCCGGCGTATGTTCTGAAGGGGGGGTTCAGTCAGTTTTGCTGACCTGGAGTGCGGGTGACCAGGTGGATGAAGCTTCTGGAGGTAGGGAAGAGGGAGGAACAGGATTGAAACAAAGGGACTCCTTAGCCAAGTGACCTAACTTAGCACCACCTATTACAGCACAGGCTAATGACATGCGCCTGCTGGTGGACACGACATCACCTATGGGATATTCCTGCCCAAAATATTTAACCTGACTCTACTCATGAGAAAGCAATAAGACAAACCCAGAATGTGGGGCATTCTCCATGAACACTGACCAGGGCTCTTTAAAACTGACAATGTCATAAGAGACTTCAAAAAAAAAAAAAAGCAGGGGCTTCCCTGGTGGCGCAGTGGTTGAGAGTCCGCCTGCCGATGCAGGGGACGCAGGTTCGTGCCCCGGTCCGGGAGGATCCCACATGCCGCGGAGCGGCTGGGCCCATGAGCCATGGCCGCTGGGCCTGCGCGTCCGGAGCCTGTGCTCCGCAGCGGGAGGGGCCGCAACGGTGAGAGGCCCGCGTACCGCAAAAAAAAAAAAAAAAAAAAAAAAAAAAAAAAGCAGAGAATTGTTCTAGATTAAAGGAGACTAAAGAGCATAACTAAATGCAATGTGTGATCCTTTCTCAAAAAAAAATTTTTTTAAGCGATAAAGAACATTACAGGGACAACTAGAGAGATTTGAATATGGATTACATGAGATTAGATGGCATCATTAAATTTCTTGGATATGATCAACAGTACAGTTATATAGAAAAATGCCCTTGTCTCAGGAAATTCATGTTGAAGTATTTAGAGCTGAAGTGCTATGATGTCGGCAACTTACTTTCAGAAGTTTCAGAGAGAGAGAAACAATCAGATGTGACAAGACAAAAAGTTAGGGCGGAGGGAAGGGAGTGGAGGGAGACACTCTAAAGAGGGGAGCTCAGGGCCCCTGATGGCGCAGGAGTCAGGAGAGGGCAGTCCTTACTGCAGCAGACAGCACGCTGGGCTGTGGGCCTGACCTGGACGCCGGAGTCCTCCCGGGCCAAGCAGACACAGCCCTGGAGCGGCTCACCACCTAAACAGGGTCAGGCTTACCTACGAGCAAACCAACTTAGGAGGACAGGGCCCTGCAGGAAACAGCCAGGTCCCAGGGAGACCAGCAGGGCAGCCCTCAGCCGGGACAGGACTGGCAGGAACAGGGACCCTAACCCACCTCTGCCTGAACCGTAGCAAGGAGCTGGGTCTGTCCCAGGCCCACCCCCCTACCAAACACCCCTCAAGGGGTGACAGCCTGAGTGTATCCTCCCGTGTGAGGAGCCAGGCTAAATATGGAGCCCCAGACATAAGATGCCTCTCAAAACAGATTTTCCTGGAAAAGACCATCTGGCAAAGAATGTCTAGAGCATCGTCTGTCACGAGAGGCAGTGTTGTTCTCCTTCAGGCCAACGTCCGGAACGGGAATGCCTCGATCCCAGCTCTCTAGAAGATCCCAGCTTAGTGCCTCAGTTTCCCCCAAGTTCACTCTCTTGCTCCAGATGAAAAGGTGCTCAGTCCCACCTCCCTCCTAACTTGTACCTCCAAGGAAGAAGAGAATGAAATTGGGGACAGAAGTCCAAGCTTCAAGCAGTTCTGCCCATGTGCAAATCCTGATTCTGCCACTTACTAACCAGGTGACTTTGAACAAGCAACTTTTCCCTGAGCCTCAGTATCCACAAAATGGAAATAATGGGCATACCTCCCTCTAAAGGCTGGTCTGTGTAGGAGAGTACTTAGCACAGTGGCAGTGCACGATGCTGGAAGCTGGGCGAAGCAATGTCCCCCCCACCCCTCTCTCAGTCCTGTCAAGAGCAGCAAGCCCTTTCCAGGTAACTTTGCTCCCCTGCGTTAGGGAACACTGCGGGTCAGGTCGGCTGGGGGAGCGCACACCCGTAGCTGTCAGACCAGCAGCAGGAGGGAAGCCTCTCAGGCTGGCACAGGGCACTCCTGGGATTACAGGGTACAAGTCACCTAAGCATTGAGGTTTCAGCCCCTGCAAAAGGCACCAGCAGGGGAGGACTTCAAAGGGCATTCCAGTCAACCTTCTACCTTTAGTTGGGCCACCACCCACCTACTCATCCCAATGTGTGGGAATCCTCTGGTTCAGGCCACAACCTAGGGACCTGCCATGTTTCCACCAGGACCAAACTTTGCAGTAGCCTCATTCAAAAGCCACTGACTCTTACCATATGCTGGGGAAAAGGGGCTCTTGAGAGGGAAGGTGGGTATGATGGAAGAGAGGGAAGGTGGGTAAGGGAGGGCAGCTGGCCCATTTTGCTGATTCAGAGACCACAGGTCATAGAACTTGCAGCATCCCTGGGAGGCAGGGTTCCTAACCTCCCAAGGAAGGAGTGGAAAAATGACTATATCTGCCAGGGCCAGAGGTTGGACTTGGAGATGGTCCCAATGCCCCTTCCCCACTCTCCCACGAGCTGCCTGAGTATCCCCCATTAAGCAGCTTTTGTTTCCAGGGTCTGGAAGAAGGAGCTGGAGAACCCAGGAAAGTCCAAATGCCTCTCCCCAAACCCAGGCTGCTCATCTGTCCTGGCCAAACCCTGAGCCCTCTCCCTGCTCCCCATTCACCCACCCATCAAGTTCAGCCTGGCTTAGCCTGAGCCTTCCAGGAATTCTCAGACCCACTTCCATTGTGGCTGGTGCCCCCAGTTCTCTCCCAGGGCACCCCAAGATGGCCCTAAGGTTAAGGGATGGGCTGAGGCAGTGGCCCCCTGGGCCTGTGCAGAGACAATGCCCCCAGTTCTGATTCAGGGAGTCCCCAGGTCCTCCAGGGAGAGCAAGAGTTGGAATACCTCCTCCTAGGAGGGGGGCCAGCTAAGCAGGTGGTCCCCACATGTGGACTCCCTGCCCCACCCCAGCCCTAGCATTGACTACTAGGACCCCTCCCTCCCTGCGGCTGCCACAGCCATTATGTGCCTCCTGGCCTTGCCTGATGCCTGCCACGCCCCCATGCAAGCCCTGCTCCAGCGGCAGAGCTCAGAGCTGCTGAGGCCTGGCCGCTAAGCCAGGCTGTCAAAGTTGGGAAACTGGAAAGAGAAATAAATCTTCAAAGCTGCTCCGTGGTAAAGGTGGTGGCCAGCAGGCCTGGCACCCAACACCCCAGGTCCCTGGCCACCAAGCTCCAATGGCACCCCATCAACGTACACGTATGCACTCGGATTAGACAAACGGCGGGGGGCGCGGGGTGGGAGGGGGAGGAGATCAGGAGACAACTGGGCTGCCGGCCCTAACCCTCCCTGCAGGCTGGCCTGGGGCTCTCTAGCGGTGCCCTCTCTCCCTGGCCCAGACTCTGCCATCCCGGGCTTCCTCTTTCGGCCCCATCTCCATGACAACCGTATCCTTCAGATGCTCCAGCCGCCACGGAATTGATCTCGAAATGTAGCTTTGTTAGCAGACCCAGGCGGGCACGGAGGGCGGAGGGCGGCGCCGCCACCCAGCATGCTCCCCCCAACCCCAGCAGTCCCTCCCGGCTCCCAGCCCGGCTTCGGGAGGGGCGGGGTCCCGGAGCACGCTGACCCTGGGAACAAGGTGTTCCCGCACGGCCCGACTCACCGCTCCGGCTCGCAGTCGCTGGGTCCAGCCTCTCACGGTGGGGCCATGAGGAGGCCACCGCTGGACTGACCGTCCCACTCCGCCACCGCCTGTCGGGGCTCCCGCGCTCGCTGCTATCCCTTCAGGTGTCGGAGCGCGTCTGTGGAGAAGCAGAGCAGAGGTAGGGGGGACGTACGGCAGGAGGGAGGGAAGGAAGTAGAGAAGGAGGGAGGGAGGAGCGGGAAGGGCGGGGAAGGGCGGGGGGACTGCGGGCGGGGGGCGGGGGGAATGGAGCCGGGAGGCGACAGCGGCCACGCAGGCCGCCCGCCCGCCTGCCCACCTGACCCAGCTCTGCACTGAGGGCCGGATCGCGCGCCCGGACCCGGCCGAGAAGGGAGGCAAGCCCTGTCCCGCACCAGCCCGCGCCGGCCCTTTAAGAAAGTGGGGGAGGGGAGCGCTGCGAGGTTCCGCCCCCGCTCCTAGCCTAGCCGAGCTCCAGCTGTCCTCTAACCCCGGGCCAGCCGGCCGGACCCAACACCCTCGGCAGGACCTTAGGGCCCCAGACCCTGAGCCCTCAGGAACCACCCTCCTCGAGGTGAAGGAGGGAGCGGGTCCTTGCCCCCTCCCCTGGTCTGTTCATGGTCCGACTCCTTGCCCTCCACACCCCCGCCAGCGCTCGCGCACCGTGGCGCGCGCGCGCACACACACCGCCACACACACCGCCACACACCACACACACCACACACACACACACACACACACACACACACACACACACACACACACACACACCCGCCCAGGGGAGACCCAGCCGACTGAGAGGAGCGAGGAGTGAGAGGAGCGAGGAGTGCCGGGATCACGGTGGATGATCCCAGAGAGAGGGAGGCTGAGCCCAACCGACTTAGCTACCTACTGAGACAGACAGAGGGACAGACAGACCTGGGGTATGGGGTGAGAAGGGGGGCTTGGGACAGAGCTGGAAGGAGTGCAGTGAGGAGGGGTGCAGGAGAGAGGGACAAAGGGGAGAGACCCTGAGGGAGGGGAAGGGGGGAATACAGAGTCCCAGTACCAGGTCAGGAGCCCAGTACTCTGGGCTGTGGAAACTCTCTCCCAAGGAACCTGCCCCACAGACCCTGCTAGTCACCACCTGCAGACCTCCCCCCACCCCAGGACCCTAGCTCTGAAGAGAAAGTTGACAGTATTGTACCTGGGCTAAACACTAAAAAGAACATCCTGGCTGTGAGGCTCCTACAGGGCAAGGTTCCACCCTTCAGAGAGGTAATAAAGGGCCCCCACCCACAGGGATCTAGGGAGACCGGGAGCTGTGGGGAGGCAGGGCAGGTGAGCAGGCCCCATGCCATGGACAAGGGAGATCAGGTTAGGGTCAGGCCCTACCACAGGAAGCCACTTTCCACCTTTCTCCTTCCACTCCAGCCCCCAAGCACTGTTCACTTCACCCAGCTCCTTCCCACCTCCACACTTTTTCAAGTATTCCACCCTCTGCCCTGTCGGGCCTTGATCCTGCTGTGCTCAATGAACTCCTACCCAATCCTCAAATCCCTGCTTAAATGCCTCTTCCTCCATGAAGCTTTCTGCATCCTTCCTCCCACCCATACACACATACAGTTAGGGACCCTCTTCTTAGGCAGGAGAGGATGACAGAAGAGAGGATTTGCTGACTTATGAGGGGTGCCTAAGCTGTGCAGAGTGGCAGTAATTGGAGGTACAGGGTCTGAACTGTGATCAGTCTCCTCCCTCTTCAAGCTGGGCTACAGCTGGAGCTGGGGTTTCATCAACCACAGTGACATTTCTGCTATTAACTGTGCATCTACTGGGTGCCCGAGTCCACACTAAATGCTTTCTACGTGTTATATTTAACCCTCAAAACAATCCTACCACCTGTTTTACAGATGAGAAAACAAACTCCAAAAGCATAAGCCAGGAGGTCTGATCCTGTAGACACAGCTGAGCAGTTCAGAGGGCACTCTGGCCACAGCCCTTCATGGCCCATCAGACCCTAGGACATACCCAGGGAGCCACTCTACTGCAGGGGCCCAGGATCTTCTCGAAGGACACAGAGGGATCATGGCTTCCCTGCTGTCCTGCCCTCTACCTTCTGCCCTCTGCTACCTGCAGGCAGAGCTGGGCGGCAGTTGGCAACCAGCAAGGGCGGTGGGAGGAAGTGGTGGTGACAGGGCTTTGCTCCTTATCCTCAGGACCCATGACCTCAAGTCACAGCTGGACCACATTTCTGAGTTTTCACTTCCTCATCTACCCAATGAGGATGGCCACAGCCCCTCTTGTGGGGCAGGGATGAAAGGAGTTAATGTGCTCGGTGCCCACCCACCCAAGACCCGGCTCACAGATGCACCCAAGAGGCCTCTCCTTCTCTCACCCCCACATCCAATCCCTCAACAAATCCTATGGGATTTACTTTCAAAGCTGTCTCAAATTGGCCACTTCTCATCAGCTCCACTGCCACCACCTGCCTCAAGCCACCATCCTCTCTCACCAGGATTATTACTGTAGCCTCCTAACTGGTCCCCCTGCTTCCACACAGCCCCAGTACCAACAATCCCAACACTGCAGCCGAAGGGATCCTGTTCAGTGTAAGTCAGATCATGTCATTCCTCTGCTCAAAATCCTCAAATGGCTCCCTTGTCACTAAGACTCAAGCCAAGCCTTATAATGGCTACCAGGTCCTACTGTGATCTGGCCCCAGTCACCTCTCTAACCTCACACCTCTCCAGCCACACTGGCCTCCTCTCTGTTCCTCTAACACACCAGGTACACTCCCCACCTCAGGGCCTTTGCACTTGCTATTCCCTGTGCCTGAAACACTCCTTCCCCAGGTAGCTGCATGACTCACTCCTTACCCCCTTCAGCTCTCTGCTCAAATGTCACCTTCTCTGACCACCCGACCTGAAATACTACCCCCTCCCTCACCCACATCTTCCCTTCACCTGCTTTCTTTTCCTCCATAACGCATATTTGTATACTACATGTTTACTCGCTAATTCTGGTTATTGTCTGTCTCCCTCCCACCACTACCATCACTGGGCCATAAGCTCCAGGAGGGCAGGAAATTTGTTCCGTCACTTCTGTAGCAGTGCCATCGTCTTCCCCCACCACGGCACATACCACACTGTGCCATTACTCTCTGGACTGGATGGTCCCAGAGGGCAAGGGCCCGAGGTAGGGAAGCTGTGCAGTGAGGAGCAGGTGGGGAGTCAGAGTGGCCAGAGGTAGAATCCTGGGAGCCTCAAGGTCTTGTCTTTACATCCCCAACATTACCTGCAACTCCTGTGTTAACTGGGAGGAAGTGTAAGGTGCAAAGACCATGCTCACTGGCAGCCCGTGGCTGTGAGGATGATTCATCCATTAATTCAACAAACATTTACTGAGCACCTACTGTATGCCAGGCCCTGAGGTGAGGGGGAGGGGGAGCAGAGCCCAGACGAAGTCCCTCCCTCCACAGCTCACAGCCTATCAGATGATTTCCCAGGGGAAGTATCTCTGTAGGTGGAGCTTCCTGGGGCAGGCAGCTTACCTACTTCACCCCACTTATCACAAGGTGAAGTCAAATTTTAGGTATGGATTTTACTAGTTTCCTGCCTACAATCTCACCCAGACTGTGAACTCCAAAAAGGGGCATGGACTGTGTATCTAGTTATTACCGGATCCCCAGCATCTAGTCAGGGCCTGGAGGGTAGCTGGAGCTCAGTAAGCATCGGAGGGATGAATGAATAAATGAGTAGTAAAATAGAAGCAGGCCCCTGAAGAAGGTGAAGACTTGGGCTTGCAGCCAAGAGAAGGCAGGGCACTGCCTGAGCAAGGTGAGGTAGAGGGAAGGTCCCCTGGAGGGGAGCAAGCCCATGGGCGGGAGGGAAGGGGGACTGCTCAGGCTCTGAGAGCTGCCTGTCCCACACCCTCCCCCAGCAAGTGTGGCCCTGCCAGTACTGGTCCAGGGCTGGTGGACAAAGCCCCACAAGGAGTGCCAGGGACTTGCAGTGCCTAGAGCCAGCCGGCTGCGGGCCCAGGGCACAGGCAAAGCCTGGCCGGCCCAGAACTTTGAGGGCCTTTGTGGGCTGCTGGGAGCCAGTCCAGGAGAATGCCGGGAACTGGCCAGGGTGGGATGGGATGCACTCCCATGCTTCCGGAGGTCCAGCTGGCCATCCAGGCCTGGATTAATAGGGGGGTTAGGAAAAGGATCTCCTTCTGCCCCCCAAATACTTACAACTTGGAGAGCTGCTAGAATTGGAGTGTCCGGCAGATCCCATCCAGGTTACTGAGGCCCAGGAGATGGGCTCAGCTAGGGCTCATAGACTTAGGGTTGAAGCTGACACTCCCCCTCACTCCACGCTTTGACCCAGGAAGCCCAGCCAGAGAGAGGAGGAGAAGCCTTTTTCAAAGCAAAGGGACACGAGATATGTCGACTCCTGCCCCAAGAAGCGCGGCCAAATGGGAATGTCCAGGGAGGGCGGGCGCGGGGCTTAGAAGCGGAGCCATCTGGGGCCACGAGGCTCTCCGCCTCCCTCTGCTGGCCGGACTCAGAATTACCAGAGCGTCTCGCGTCACAGGGCCACGCACCGGTCCTGGGTCCTCCGTGCCGCGCAGCCCAGCTCGCTCGCTCTCTCTCACTCATCCAGAAAGGAAACGAAGGTCATATAGGTCGTCCCCCTGCCTCAGCACCAGGCCCAGCCGCGCCCCAAGGTCCAGTCGCAGGCCGTCTGTAACCAGCCTCCGTGCTGGGATGCTCGCTCTTTCTGAAAGTCCTTTACCCGCACCAACCTAAGCATTTCCTTAACTTGAATCAGGTTGTCTCCGAAATCCATGCTCTTCCACAGTACAGACGGAAAACTGAGGTTCCACTGACTATCCTATGGTGACCCAGGCCCCGCTTCCTTGGAACTGAGGGGAGTACAGGTACTTCTCCCCAGGGCAGCCGGGAAGACAGGACTCTAACTGGCCGAGAAGCAAGAGGCCGCCCCGCCCACCCCCTTCCGGAGTACTTCAGAAAGCAGTCGTCCACGAATGGGTTCTTTTGAGGTCGGGGCGCCACCTGCTGGTACCTACAAGAATTGCACCTGCACCACCAGGCACAGCCACGGGCTAGGAGAGACCGCGGGGAACAATTAGAGCAGCTGATATTTATTGACTGTTTCGTTAGGGACTTCCCTGGTGGCACGGTGGTTAAGAGTTCTGCTGTCAGTGCAGAGAACTATGGGTTCGGGCCCTGATCTAGGAAGATCGCACATGCCGCAGAGCAACTAAGCCCACAAGCCACAACTACTGAAGTACGCATACCTAGAGCCGGTGCTCCACAAAAGAAGCCACCGCAATGCGAAGCCGGCGCACCGCAATGAAGAGTAGCTCCCGCTCTCTGGGACTAGAGAAAACTCCCGCGCAGACCCAACGCCGCCAAAAATAAATAAGTAAATTTGTAAATAATAAATGATTTTTTAAAAAAACTGTTATGTGAGCCAGGTTCATCCTAAGTTCTTGGCATTATCTCACTTCACACACTATCTCATTTCATCCTCACGGAAACCCTAGGTGAACATCATTCAGCCCATTTTACCCATGAGGACACTGAAGCTAGGAAAGTTAAGGGACCTACCCCAGAGCACACCCTGGTGTGTACTTTAACTGGGCTCTTCCACCTGCACTGGAGGTGATGGGGGAAGTGGTAGCTCGGGAATGAGCTCTACAGGGGACACCTCCCACTTCCCGCTTCCCTCCCCAATCTTGGGTGCTATCCATCTCAGCTTAGCTTGCAGCTGGTGTGGAAGGATCCCTCAGTCTGTCTTGCCCCATCAGTGCCCATGTCCTTCTCTCCCTCAACAGTTTGAGAGCTCCTCTATGGCAGGACCAAGGCAAATCTGTTCCCATTTCCCCACCATTCAGCACTGATAACTAAATGCCCTCCATATACTAAACGCTTCTCACCTGTGACTGCCACTTGCTGACCCTACTCGGCCCCTTCCTCACTTCCCAGTTCAGGAGCTCAGGCAGGTACAGTTTAAGTGGCTGCAAGTGATAGAAGCCGGCCTCAGTGAAAGGGGGCTCAAGTAAATGAAAAGTCCAGGAGTAGATCCAGCTGCAGGAAGTACCAAATCCAGGGTCCCAAAAGTGGTCTTTCTGCACACCTGTAGCCCACTATTCCTCTGTGTGGGCTTCATTTCCAGGTAACCTCTTCCAACAAAGTGTGGCTCAGGCAGCTCTGATCTTCCGTCTAGCTTTGAGGGAAGAAAACTTGCCCATCCCAAGAATGTAAGCAAAAGTCTTAGGATGCAGTCTCATTGGGCCAGCCAGCGAAATAGGCCCAGCCTTGAACCAGTCACTGTGGCCTAAGGAGTCACTGCCCCCCTTGGAGTGAGGAGTGGAGTCAGCCCCAGGTAATCGGTATGGACCAATAGTGGGAGGGGAAATTGTTCCAAAGGAAAACAGGGAGAGGAATCACCAGGAGGAGGAGGATGGTTGCTACACATCAAACAGCACTGACATCCACGACACCTGGCCATGCCAGAAGCCCATATTTTCTTGGCTCCAACCCATTTTTAGACTGCAGACCCCTTCCCAACTTATCCTACTTTCTTTCTTCTTTCCTTCGTTCATTCATCGAATTGTCGTTGAGACATTACATATTCATGCTTCTGGGTGAATCACAGCAGTAAACAAGAGGCGAAAATCCTTGCCCTCCTAAAGCATTTCCAGTGGGGGTGGGGGAAGAAACGAAACAATAAACACAATAAATAAGTAAAATTTATAATATTATAGACAATGATGAGTACTCCAGGGGAAATAGAGCAGTGTAGAAGGGCCCAGGAGGTGGACAGGGTGAGGGGTACTGCAGCTTTAAATAGAGTGCTACTCCCCTTCAAGTGGTGCTGGGAAACTGGACAGCTACATGTAAAAGAATGAAATTAGAACACTCCCTAACACAATACACAAAAATAAACTCAAAATGGATTAAAGACCTAAATGTAAGGCCAGACACTATCAAACTCTTAGAGGAAAACATAGGCAGAACACTCTATGGCATAAATCACAGCAAGATCCTTTTTGACCCACCTCCTAGAGAAATGGAAATAAAATCAAAAATAAACAAATGGGACCTAATGAAACTTAAAAGCTTTTGCACAGCAAAGGAAACCATAAACAAGACGAAAAGACAACCCACAGAATGGGAGAAAATATTTGCAAACGAAGCAACTGACAAAGGATTAATCTCCAAAATACACAAGCAGCTCATGCAGCTCAATATCAAAAAAACAAACAACCCAATCCAAAAATGGGCAGAAGACCTAAATAGACATTTCTCCAAAGAAGATATACAGATTGCCGAAAAACACATGAAAGAATGCTCAACATCACTAATCATTAGAGAAATGCAAATCAAAACTACTATGAGGTATCACCTCACACCAGTCAGAATGGCCATCATCAAAAAATCTACAAACAATAAATGCTGGAGAGGGTGTGGAGAAAAGGGAACCCTCTTGCACTGTTGGTGGGAATGTAAATTGATACAGCCACTATGGAGAACAGTATGGAGGTTCCTTAAAAAACTAAAAATAGAAATACCATACGACCCAGCAACCCCACTACTGGGCATATACCCTGAGAAAACCATAATTCAAAAAGAGTCATGTACCACAATGTTCATTGCAGCTCTATTTACAATAACCAGGACATGGAAGCAACCTAAGTGTCCATCAACAGATGAATGGATAAAGAAGATGTGGCACATATATACAATGGAATATTACTCAGCCATAAAGAGAAACGACATTGAGTTATTTGTAGTGAGGTGGATGGACCTAGAGTCTGTCATACAGAGTGAAGTAAGTCAGAAAGAGAAAAACAAATACTGTATGCAAACACATATATATGGAATCTAAAAAGAACCAAAATGGTTCTGAAGAACCTAGGGGCAGGACAGGAATAAAGACTCAGATGTAGAATATGGACTTGAAGACACAGGGAGGGGGAAGGGTAAGCTGGGACAAAGTGAGAGAGTGGCACTGACATATATACAGTACCAAATGTAAAACAGATAGCTAGTGGGAAGCAGCCCCATAGCACAGCGAGACCAGCTCGGTGCTTTGTGACCACCTAGAGGGATGGGATAGGGAGGGTGGGAGGGAGACGCAAGAGGGAGGAGATATGGGGATATATGTATACGTATAGCTGATTCACTTTGTTATACAGCAGAAACTAACACAACAATGTAAAGCAATTATACCCCAAAAAAGATGTTAAAAAATAAATAAACAGAGTGCTACTGCTAGACACCTTGAGAAGGTGAATTCAAGCAAAGACAAGAAAGAGGTAAAAAGAATTTCTCATGTAGCTATCTGGGGGGGTGGAGATTTCCAAGGAACAAGAACAGCCAGTGCAAAGGCCCTGAGGTAGGAGTGTGCCTGGTGTGTCCTTGGAACAGCAAGGAACAAAGGGAACAAGGGGAGGGTGGAGGAGATGAGGCGGAGAGGAAGGGGCCAGGTGACATAGGGCCTTGAAGGTCATTATAAGGTCTTTGGCTTTGATGCTGAGTGACATGAGGAGCCACCCAAGCTCTAGGACAAAGAACTGACCTGATTTGACTTATATGTTTAAAGGATTCCTCTGGCTGTTGGGGATAGATAGGAGGGGTCAGGGCCAAGCCTGGAGACCAGTGAGGCTACGGCAGAATTCCAGGGGAGAGTTGATGGGAACTCAGACCAGGGTGGTAGCAGCGGAGCTGGTGAGAAGTGGCCAGATTCCGGATGTATTTTGAAGTTAAAGCCAATAAGCTGAGTTGAGGGATTGGGTGTGGGGTATCAGAAAAAAAGGAGTCAAGAGTAAAGCAAAATAAGAAAACCCAAACAATAGGAAGGACGGAGTTGCTGGGAACTAAGGTGGGGAAGTATGTGCTTGAGGAGGACAGGTGGAGATTGAGACATCAGTTGGCCACCCACGTGGAGATGTCAGATAGACAAATGGATACTTGAGGAAGGTCCGGGCTAGAGATGGGCATTTGGGAGAAGTCATGAGGCCACCTAGGAGTGGGGGCGGGGTATGTCAGAAGCCCTGAGGGCTTCCCATATGAACAGGTAGGTGGGGGAAAGGGGAGCACAAGATGGGGGACTGGGAAGGAGCATCCAGAGAGGCAGGGGAAAAGCAAGAGAATGTGGGATCCCATAACCAAATGAAGAAAACATATCCAGGAGGACAGAGATGAACCAAGTCAAAGGCTCCTGATGGGTCACACGAGATGAGAACTGAAAACTGATCATTGGATTTAGCAACATGGACGTCCCTGGGGTCCTTGACAAGAGCCATCGTAGTGGGAATGGTTGAGGAGAACCTGATGAGAAAGGGATTATGAAATAGCAATTAACAAACCTGATAGCAGTATTATTCACAATAGCCAAAAGGTGCAAAAAACCTAAGAGTCCAACAGATGAAGGGATAAACAAAACGTGGTAGAAGAGATCTTTAGAGGCATGCCACCAAGTTCTGTCCTTGGCCCTGGACTTATCTGGTCCATAGATTTTTTTTTTTTTTTTTTTGGCTGCACTGCGTGGCTTGTGGGATCTTAGTTCCCTGACCAGGGATCAAACCCAAGCCCTCAGCAGTGAAAGCACAGAGTCCTGACCACTGGACCACCAGGGAATTCCCTGGTTTTGCTTTTTAACCAGTAATCTGGATGAAGACCCAGAGGCATACTCAGTGTGTTTGCAGAAAGTGGGAGATGGAGGGAGAAGACATCCGAAGCCAAAAAGAGGCAATAGAACGAGTGGTTAAGATCACGATGTCTGGATCCAGACTACCTGGTTCTATTCCCAGCTCATTTGTGATTGGGTCGACTTGGGCAAGTTACTTAAACTGTGCCTCAATTTCCTCATCTCTAAAATGGGGATAATAGTAGTTCCTCAGTAGGGTTGTTCCAAGGCCTGAATGAGTTAGCTCAGTGTCTGGCACATGGTAAGTGTATGTGAGTTGGCTACTCTCATCACTATCAGGACTGACTGGAGGGTTAAGTCAAAACCAACAAAATGGAATTTAATGAGGACAAATGGAAAAGCCATTCGAATTCCCACAAAGTACAAGTTCAAGGTCAGGAAGACCTAGCTGGGCAGCCATGCATTCATCTGTACATGAGAAACAGCCCAGGGTGTCCAGCTGATTGCCAGGGCAACTGCAGCCAACCCCGTCGTTACAACCTCCAGTGGTGTTCAGGTGTCCATCAAGAGGCAAATGGATTAACAAACTGCTATACATCCAGACAATAGAATTCTACTCAACAACAAAAAGGAACAAACTACTGATATACGCAATGACGTGAATGAATCTCCAAACTTTATGCTGCATGCAATAAGCAAGACACAAAAAAGAGTAGATACTATATGATTCCATTTTATGACGGTCCAGAATGGGCAAAACTAAGATACTGTGGAAAGAAACCAGAACAGTGGGGTCACGGGGTGACTAAGAAACTTTCTGGACTGATGGAAATATTCTATGTCTTGATAGGAGTTGGGGTATACAAGTATATGCATTTGTCAAAACTCAACCAATTATATACTTAAGATTTGTGTTTTTCATTATATATGTTTCGTCTAAAAAAGCAAAGAACCATACACAAATATTGAACTCTAGTTAGTGATATGCGTGTTGAAATGTCAGGGGGTGAAATGTACTGATACCCATAACTTACTTTGACATACGTCCAAAAACGCAGATGAACTGATGAAGGGAGGAGACATGCATAGATGATGAGAGAGCAAATATAGTATAATGTAAATTGTCAAATCTGAGTGGTGGCTATATGGGTGTTCGCTGTAAAATTTGTTCAACTTTTCTATAAGTTTAAAATTTGAGTAATAAAATATTGTGAAAAGAAGACAACTGATGGTCAAGGTGTGGGGAAATAGGCACATTCACACAGCTGTTACCCATTAGGAGCCAAAAGTGCTGCCACCTTCTGGGAAGCAATTTTTCAGCATGTATCAAAAGCCTTAAAAATTGTTCCTGGGCTTCCCTGGTGGCGCAGTGGTTGAGAGTCTGCCTGCTGATGCAGGGGACATGGGTTCGTGCCACGGTCCGGGAAGATCCCACGTGCCGCGGAGCAGCTGGGCCCGTGAGCCATGGCCAATGAGCCTGCGCGTCCGGAGCCTGTGCTCCGCAACGGGAGAGGCCACAACAGTGACAGGCCCGCATACCACACAAAAAAATTGTTCCTGCTCTTCAACCCAGCAGTTCCATTGCTAGGAATTTATCTTAAGAAAATAAAGATGGATGGGGGCAAAGACGTAGCTACAAGGTTGTTCACTGCAACATTAATTATGATGGCAAAAAGTCCTAAATGTCCTAAAATAGGGCATGGGTTAGAGAAATGGCAGCATCTTTAAGCACTGGAGTATTATACAGCAATGAAAATGGTGCGTGACAAATATTTGCTGAAATGGAAGGACATTCTCTCTACACATACACTAGTTGAGAAAGAAAAGCAGCTCTCTGGGGTTACCCTTCCCCTCACTAGAGACCCCATCCCGTGACACAGGTTACTCCATGCACCATCCCTGCCCCCATCCCAATCCCTGGAGTTCTTGGGGAGTTTCCATTTCTTCTTATCACAGCTGGCTCTGTTTTCCTTTTTCCAGGAAATTCTCCATTTCCCACCTGCCTCTTGCCTCCTGAACGCATTGTCCTATTTCCCCTGCACTATCTCTTGGGAACCCCCCTAATTCCTTCACACCGCCAGTGCCACCAGCTGGACTCACAGCTTGACTTGGGCAAGGGGAGAGTTCACTGTGTGACTGGATCTTGCAGGAGGCTTTCCCCAGGAGTTCAGGATTGCAGGCTTCACTCCCCCATTCTAAAGGGGGCCACTGCCGTTGGAATCCGGGTTTGCGATGCCTGCCCCAGGCTCAGCCCAGGAAGGAGGAAGGTGATGGAGAGTGGGAGCAAATGGTGGTTGGGAGCTTGTGGGGAGGACAGTGCTCCAGAAACATTTCCCCACATCTCTAGCATGGCCCTCCGAAACTGGAAATTCTTTCTTTATTATCAGGATCCTTTCCTTTTCTTTGTCCCTTTCCTCAATCTTCCAGAGCAGACCTGTCTTCACAACCAAATGATCCTTCAAAGTGTTAAGTTGAACAAAACCTGCCTTTCTCCCCTAGAAGGCCTCCTACAACCAGCTTTTACCCCTCACTTCATTAACACACGCACTGGCGTCAGTCTGGAAGGAAAGTCCTAAAGAGCTAAACGGGGTTGTCTTTGGGTGACGGGATTGCAGATGTTTTTTCCTCGTGTGTATTTTCTAATTTCCCTATAACAAACACATATTTTCTTCTGTATTGAGAAAAAAGTAGTCACCACAGAAGGAGCCATTCCCACCCAGAGTATACCCAGTGGAGAGCTGCTCAGGAGATGAAGGTCTGGAAAGGTTGTTTTCGGGGGATTAGAACCACTTAAGCTTCAGAGAAGGCTGGCGTGGGGGTGGGAGGGCACAGACCTCTCTGCAGCCAGCTGGGGCCTGTGCACTCAGACAGAGGCACATGTTCGGTGCTCCACAGGGTGAGCTAGTTCCAACCAAGGGAACAGCACAGGAAGGCCAGTTTGGTCTCACTAGAAGGAGCTGTCCTACAATGAAACAGGCTGCCTTTTAAGGCAGTGAGCTCCCTGCCACATGAGGTGTGCAAGCAAGATGGGCAGATGTCAGGAGGGTTAGAGAGGAGATTTCTAGACAGACTAAGAGAATGGACTGAGGGTCTCTGAGGTCCCTGAAAGCAACTCAGAGTGAGTTTTTAGTCTCCCTGACCAGACAAAGCGTCAAGGGAGCTCTGAGACCAGTTCTGAGATTGCTGGCAGAGGGGATGGTCAGGGGGGACTTTCTGGAGGAGGAGGCCAGATCACTGCCATTCTGGCCCCTCAATCTCCACCCTGTGGGTATATATCTTCCTGACTCCCCCGTCTGGGGCTTACTAGCCCTTTCCAGATAAAAATGCACAGGGCCTCAGCCACTGCCTCACTGCATGACCCTTGATGACTCTGTTTCTCTCTGGGCCTCAGTCTGCCCCTCTGTTCAATGGTCTCAGCTAAAACCATCCATGTTTTTTTCTCCAAGGATGGACAAACCGCCTCAGTCACACACTTATATGCAGGGAAGAGTCATTGGCGGGTTTTCTCGAGGAGGACCCTGGTTGTTTCCCATCTTACAGTCCTTGGGACTTGGGCCTGATGATTGGGTAAGATTCAGCACAGGGGGTAGGGGCCCCAGAGGCAGGCCAGGGGTTCAGCCCCTAGTTTCCCACAATCCCCACGCCCCCACCACCCAGCCCTCAGCCAAGGGGAAGGTCAGAAAAGGGATTGATATTATTATATGTTGTTTTTCCCATGGTGATGGGGGCATACATCTGAGCTCACCCCAGGGCCCCTGAACCCCTCCTCCCCACGGGCCTCAGGGAGGGGTCTCAAGTCCTAGCCTCCCTTCCCAGACTGTCCTGGCCCTGCCCAAGAGGGAGCATGCTCTGATGATACAGGGAATGTTGGGGTCAGGTAAGGCCAAGAGATAGATCAACAAACCAGCACTCATCTGCAGATGAACTCATTCAGGGTAGGCAGTGGTTAGAAAACTGGTCGAGAGGTCAGGCAGGCCTGCTCTGAATGCCCAGCTGAGTAACCTTGGGCAAGTGCCTCCACTTCTCTGGGCCTGTGAGTTTGTTGCTGAGGATGAAATGAGACACCACTGGGGTAGCAAGGAGCTCATGGCTTCCTTTTATTCTCACACACACAGCCACTTGGAGGCGGAAGCAAACCTCAGAGCCCCACAGTTTCTCCCCAGACTTGTCCACCCCTCTGTACCCCCAGCACACACCATTCCCCTCCCACCCTTTATCCCTCCCCCTTGCCCTCCCCTCCTCCCTTCCCTCCCCTCCCCCTCCCCTCCCCTTCCCTTCCCTCCCCTCCCCTCCTCCCCTTCCCTTCCCTTCCCTCCCCTCCCTCCCCTTCCCTCCCCCCTCCCCTTCCCTCCCTCCCTCCCTTCCCTCCTCCCCTTCCCTTCCTCCCCTCCCCTCCTCCCCACCTCCCCACCTCCTCTTCGCGTCCTCGGCTGCCCCCGTGTGGCCCTTCTCGGTACTGCAGCAGCCGGCCCTGCTCACCCAGTCTGTGGCCCCCCGCGTCCCTTGCTGCCTTGCAAAGGTGAGGCTTGGAGTCATCTCCTGATCTCAGGCGGGCAAGCTCTTGTCTCGAAACCTTCAAAGACTGGTCGTCATACTCGGAGACCAGCCTCAACCGGATCCTTCTTGCTCGTTCCAGGACGGGGGTAGGAGCCCAGGAAGCAACACCGCGCCCTGCTGGCTGGGGCGGCTGCCGTGGGAATGAGGTAGGTGGGCACGAGGTAGGTGGGCACAGCGCACTCCTGAGAGAGACGATCGTATGATGATCCGGGGCCTCTGGAGGTGTACACGCACACACAAGCACCCACATGCCCCAGGCCGCCAGGTGCACACACGCACACAGGCACACACTAGCAAGCACCACGTGTCCTGTGCACGCACACTGTCACGCTCACAACAGTGACATCACCGCCCAATCAGCCCCCTTTTCCGTCCTTCCATCCCTCTGTCCCCGTGTTCCCCCTCGGCCCCCCTTCTGCCTATGACCTGAGGAAACCAGTGCTTACCGTAAACTGCAAATACAAACTCCTTTCCATGGCCTAAAGTCCTGGATCACCTAGCCCACCCGTCAGACCACATCTTCTACGTCCACCCCCTTGCCCATTACTCACTATTTCTCCAGCAAAAACATGCAGCGTTCACTCACACTTCAGGTCTTGTTCACTTACTGTTTTCTCTCCTCTAAATGTTCTTCCCCCAGATCCTCCACTGGCTGCCTCCTTCCCTTCTGCCTCAATTTAAACACCACCTCCTTCCAGACCACCAGAGCTAAAAGGCTCCCTACCCTCCATTCTCTCCAAACATTTCTTTCAAAATGTCCATCCTAATCATTAAAGAAATGCAAATCACAACCACAATAGGAGGGACTTCCCTGGTGGTGCAGTGGTGAAGAATCCACCTGCCAATGCAGGGGACACAGGATCGAGCCCTGGTTGGGGAAGATCTCACATGCCGTGGAGCAACTAAGCCCGTGCACCACAACTACTGAGCCTGAGTGCCACAACTACTGAAGCCCGTGCTCTGCAACAAGAGAAGCCACTGCAATGAGAAGCCCGCACACAACGAAGCGTAGCCCCAGCTCACGCAACTAGAGAAAGCCCACGTGCAGCAAGGAAGACCCAACACAGCCAAAAATAAATCATAAATTAACTAATTAAAAAAAAACCACAATGAGATACCACCTCACATCCATTAGGATGACTACTAAAAAAAAAAAAAAAAGCAGAAAAAAAGCATATCCTGTGAGGATATGCAGAAATTGAAACTCTTTTGCACTATTAGTGGGAATGTAAAAGGGTGCAGCCACTGAAGTAAACAATATGATGGTTCCTCAAAAAATTAAAAATAGAGACTTCCCTGGCGCGTTAAGTCTCCACACTTCCAATGCAGGGGACACGGGTTCGATCCCTGGTCTGGGAACTAAGATCCCGTATGCCGTGCGGTGCAGCCAAAACAAATTTTTTTAATTAAAAAGTTTTTTTTAATGTTTAATTAAAAATAGAATTAACATATGATCCAACAATTCCACTCCTGGGTATATACACTAAAGAATTTTTATTTATTTATTTATTTTATTTATTTATTTTTGGCTGCGTTGGGTCTTCATTGCTGCACGTGGGCTTTCTCTAGTTACAGTGAGCAGGGGCTACTCTTTGTTGTGGTGCGCGGGCTTCCCATTGTGGTGGCTTCTCTTGTTGCAGAGCACAGGCTCTAGGCACTTGGGGTCAGTAGTTGTGGCTTGCGGGCTCTAGAGCGCAGGCTCAGTAGTTGTGGCGCACGGGCTTAGTTGCTCTGCAGCACGTGGGATCTTCCCGGACCAGGGCTTGAACCCGTGTCCCCTGCATTGGCAGGTGGATTCTTAACCACCGTGCCACCAGGGAAGCCCTACACTAAAGAATTGAAAGCAGGGTCTTGAAGAGATATTTGTACACCCATGTTCACAGCAGCATTATTTACAATGGCCAAGAGGTGGAAGCAACCCAAGTGTCCATCAACAGAAGAATAGATAAATGAAATGTGGTCTATACATACAATGGAATATTATTTAAAAAGGAAGTGAATTCTGACACATGCTACAACATGGATGAATCTTGAGGGCATTATGCTAAGCGAAATAGGCCAGTCACAAGAAGACAAATATTGCATGATTCCACTTATTCGAGCCATGCAGAGTAGTCAGATTCATAGAGACAAAAAGTAAAATGGTGGTTGCCAGGGGCTGGAAGGAGTGCAGGAAATGGGGAGTTATTGTTTAATGGTACAGAGTTTCAGTTTTGCAAGACGAAAAGAGTTCTGGAGATGGATGGTGGTGACGGTTGCACAGCAATGTGAATGGCCTCAATGCCACAGAACTGTACACTTTAAAATGGTCAAGATCCTGATTTTTATGTTATATATATCTTACCACATGAAAAATAATAAATAGGGACTTCCCTGGCGGTCCAGTGGTTAAGACTCCACGCTTCCATTGCAGGGGGCACAGGTTCGATCCCTGGTGGGGGAACTAAGATCCCGCATGCTGCACGGCACGGCCAAAAAACAAAATAAAGGCGTATTTTTTAAAAAATAATCATAAATATGTATCAAAACATTTGTTTGCTTGTTCAATCCTGCCTCACCCATTAAACTGTGAACTTCAGACAAACAGGGCTCTGTCTGTGTGGTGCACCTATTATGCGCTGCCAGTCACTGAGGACATGGGAAACAAGGAGACAAGGTGCCCACCTACGTGAGGTTCACAGCCTGGGAGGCAAGGGAGAAAGATGCTGAACAAACAAATAAACAAAATTATCACCTACCAAGTGAAATGTAAGAGTGGCTTCACCAGGAAGACATCAACTGGAGCAATCAGGCACACCATCCCGGAGGCGGTGACATTTATGCTATGACCCAAGAAATGAGTCAGTCATCAAGCATCTGGGAGACCAGAGCTGCAGAGAGAGGGAACAGCAAGTGCAAAGGCCCTGAGGTGAGCACAAGCCTAGTATGCTAGAGGAACAGCAGAGAGAGGAAGTGGGGAAGGAGGGTAGAGGAAAGGAGGAGGACCTGGGAGAGGGAAAGGGGATGGAGGACATTCTTGGTGGCAGAGGAGGGAGGCCCCACCAAGTCACCAAACTCCTCTTCCACAACAAATGAGCTTCTGTGAATGGTGGCTCCTAAGTGCCAAGCTCCACACTAAATGCTGTTTGTGCATTAGCTCTGAGAACGTTCACAGGGGTCCTTGGGGCAGGCGCAGTCATTATCCTAAGATTTCAAGGAGGAAATAGGGTCAGAGAGCTTGGACGAGTCGGTGGGACTAGAGCCAGAGGCAAAGAGTGGGAAGGGAGTCTTAACCACCCCAGGCAGCCTGCCCTTCCCCCAGCCCCTCGGAGACCCAGTCTCAGGAGGCTCTTTCCTCTCACCTAACTGCACTCCCACTCACCCTCCCTCCGCCTCAACAGCGAGGGCCTCCTACCGGCAGCCCACCAGGTTGCTGGCTGATCACTGCCAAAGGGTTTCGGTCCCTCCCTTCACTGTCCCCCAAAAGCAAGCCAAGGAGAGAGAACCCACCCCTCTCCTTCACCCAGCTGGGGGCAGTGCTGAGAGAGGGGAGACAGAAGCCCTCTCCAGCTTCTCAACAGCCTGCTTCTGAGGCCTCTCTGCAGGTCCCGCCCTTGGGGAGCCCTGTCCTAAGGGGAGGGAACCAGGAAGCCCCTGGGGCTCAAAGGCTGGATGGCAGCCTGGTAGTCAGTGAAGAGGTCCTCCAAGGCCAGGGACAGCATCATCTTCAGGCCTGAGGGGGCTGACTTCCCCCAGATGCCCTGCCCTAAACCCTGGACTGTGGCACCTGGGGAGAGAGCAGGACCCCCAGGGAGGGCTAGGTCTTCCGCCAGCTGGGAGGGATACAATAGAAAAGGAGGCGGTTAGGTCTCCTACTGGCACCCCTGGGCTCAGGGAATTGTAAGCCTCACTCACCACACTGGCTGTACCACAGAAGGAATGCCCAGGGTGGGGGCAGCCTTGGGTCCTCCCCTTCACAGCTCCCACCCTAAAACAGACATGGAGGGGGTCTTCCACCCAGAGCCGGACCCATCAGAAAATGGAAAGGCAGGGCCCCTTCCTCGTCCAAAAAGCAAGGAGAAAGTGCCTAATAGTAATATATATGAAGCTTTTTCCTTTCCTAGGTGGTCTCTCAACTTGTCATGATGTTTTTGTATTTGCTATTTAATATCATTCTAAGTAAAGAAAAATTAAAAATTTTAATGACTAGCATGACTTCTACCGTTCATCTTTACATTATGCAATGCCAGTTTTAAATGCAAATATAAGGACATTTCACTCATATGCAGAATCATCAGAATTATACAGTTTGTAGCTTGTGCATGCACATGTACTTCATTCTTACCTGAGCGGTGGAAACACTGCATAAATTAAGTCAACTGTTTTTTTTTTTGTTTTGTTTTGTTTTTTGCGGTACGCGGGCCTCCCGCTGTTGTGGCCTCTCCCGTTGCGGAGCAGCAGGCTCAGCGGCCATGGCTCACGGGCGCAGCCACTCCGCGGCATGTGGGATCTTCCCGAACCAGGGCACGAACCCTTGTCCCCTGCGTCGGCAGGCGGACTCTCAACCACTGCGCCACCAGGGAAGCCCAAGTCAACTGTTTTTATTCACTTGGTTGGCACACATTCTACCAATACTCTCTCCCTTTGGCTTACTGACGAGTAAGGAAGGACAGAAAGGTAAAGGGACTGAGGGCTGCTCCATCCTTCCTTGTGCTGTGTTTTCATGGTCAGGGGAAGATGCTGGCTTCTCCAGGGAAATAATATCCAGATAGGGAAGAAGCCTTGACAAAGAAATGGGGTGGGAAAAGCTGAGAAGTTACTAGGGGGGCTATGATGCTCTGGCCTGGCTGCACCTCACTGAGGACTGGTGAGAGATGAGGGCATGGAGGTAGAGGCCCTGAGTGCCCTCCACTGGGCCTTATTCTGTTCTGATCATTCCACCCCTGCCTATAACTTTCTGTGGCTCCCCAATGCCCTCAGGATAAAATCCACAGCCCTATCCCTGAGCCCCAAGGCCCTGCCTCCCCTCCTGCCACTGCTCATTGCCACACATTCTGCTGCGGCCATAGTCGTACTCTCCCTGAACCCTGGGCTTGGAACCTGCTTTACCTTCCCTCCACCTAGAACCCTCTTCCCCACCACGCCCCTTCTTCTGGCTAATGCATACTCATCCTTTGAGTCCTGACATGAATATCACCTCCTCCAAGAAACCTTCCCTCACCTCCCAGGCTGGGTCAGGCCTCTCACTTGGACTGTCCAGGCCCTGTGCTCTTCCCTCACTGCCTGGCGACTCATCCTTCTCTCTCACTACAGACCGGCTCTGTGAGACCAGGACTGGCTCCTGTGCACGTCAACAGCCCCAGGCCCCAACACACAGTAGGTGCTCAATAACGCCTGAGTTCACAGGCCCTTGCCTAGGTCTGAGCTGTGTATTGTCTCACAGGTCAGGCCTCCAGGCGGTGGGGGGGGGGGGGGGGGGGGGACGGGGGGGAGAGGGACTAACTCAAGCATGACGCACCTACCAGGCCCCTGTGGTGCTTTGCATTTTTGACCTCATTCTTTACTCCCATCCTGCCCAGGAAGGGGGTGTTCTTGTACGTGCCACACAGATGAGGAGACGGAGGGTGGGACTCATCCTCTTTTCTTGCCCCCCACCACCTCACTCACATCCAGGCCCCAGCCAGTGCCACCAGACCCACGGCCTCTCAGCCAGGCAAATCCAGATGTCCTCTTTTCTGGGCCGGTCCCAGAGAAAACTCACTCCCAGCTGGGGCCTGTCCCATCCTTTCTCTCTCCCCCTCTTCCTCCCCCTCCCCACTTCCTTCCTTCCTGCTCTTGGACAGTCCCTTTGCAGGAAAGGCCCCAGAATCCGGGGCAAGGCCCCCAGGTCCAGCTGCCCGGGCCAGGACACATACTTCCTCCATCTACCAGCCCCCTCTGCCCTCCCCCGGGGCCGGAAATCGGATCCAGGCCTCGGGAACATGGGAGCCACTGCACAGGGGACAGCTTAAGGTCATCTCGTCCCTCCCTCTGCCTCCAGCCAGAGCACTGGCAGAGGAGTGCTGGAGCTCATCCTGGAGGCCTGGAGTCGGGCACCAGGCCTGGTAGGGGCTTCGTCACTCTGCCTGTGAGCTGCTCTCGTTACCCAGGCCTCTTCAGGAAGGCCCAGAGCCTTTGTCAACCTAGTATAATCACCTCTAGGATCTCATGTGCTGAGTCACTTGACACAGCACCTGGCACGAAGTGAGCGCTCGGCTGACAATGCCTCTAATCGCTATTATTCTCCCCAACACCATCACCATCTGATTTAATCCTCACAGCTATCCTGGGAAGTAGATAAGAGTTTTTAATCCTCAATTTATAAATGAGGAAACTGAGGCTTAGAAAGAAGGAAATGACTTGCCCAAGCTCCTTCAGTAAGTATCAGAACTGAGCCCAAACCCATCCGGACCAGTGGTCATCACTTCACTGCTGTGCAGCCCACCCGTCCATTCTTGGTGATTCTGGAATAATTCTTTACCTGCTGGGTGCCTCAGTTTCCCCATACACGCAATGAGGAGGAAGATGGAGGAGGCATCTCTAAGGATCTATAAGTCTAAGGGAACTCACTCACTACTCCACTGAGAAGAGGCTAGCTGAGTGCTGTCCTGATGCCAGACCAGAGGTGGGCACAAGATAACAGATCTGACCCTGGCTGGTCCTACAGGCCAAGGTCACCCAAATCGAGGACAGACTGCAGGAATCTAACCTGGATCCTTCCTGCTGTAGCTCCATCTATTTCCCCCAATACACAGAAGACAGAAAACCTCACACTGTGGGAGAGAGAAAGGGCACCCCAGGACTGCTGAAGATTGAGGAACTGCTGGTCCCCAATCTGGTCCAGGCTGGCGGGCAGAGGACTGAGGGCTGGCAGGTGGGCAGAGGCAGTAATGGCATTATTCAGGAGTAGGTCAATCGATGGGCATTCCATTGCTAAGAGCTTGGGGCCAGGCAGGAGCTGCCAGGCCTGGAACAGAGCTGCCTCACCCTACCACCCCACTCGGGCCCCATCCACCCATGCCCCCGCCCTTCTGCAGGCAGCACACCCCGGATAAAAACCCTAATTGCTGAATCCTTTTTTTTTTTTAATTTTATTTTATTTTTTTTATACAGCAGGTTCTTATTAGTTATCCATTTTATACATATTAGTGTATATATGTCAATCCCAATCTCCCAATTCATCCCAACACTGAATCCTTGAGTAGAGATCCCTTTCTTAGCGGATTTAGCACTCCCCCGCCACCACCACCAGTCCCAAGCTTCCTAACCAATGTTCTCCTTCAGCCCAGACTCCAGTCCCTCTGCCTTGCCACCAGAGAGGGGCCTGGATTGCCAACAACCCCACCGCACCCCACCCCCACCCCCCCAGCCCCAACCCTCCGCGAGCCAGCACTAGGACAGGCCCAACAAACTAGGACGCTGGAAGAGGAAGGGAAAGAACGCACCACCTTGTCCCCGTGCAGCAGCCCAGGGAGCTGTGCAGCTCCGTGGCCACCAGAGGACGCGCGCCCCCTCCCAGAGCCGAAGCCGCCGCGACGGCGGCGGGCCCGCCGGGGCTAACAGAGGATAAGGGTCGGGGTGCGGTCACTCCCGGCAGAATTCCCCGAAATGCAGCCCCATCCTGGGCGCGGACTCAGACTCGGAAGACAAAGGCCTCGGACGCAGCCCCTCCACCTCCGCCCGGGCCGCGCCCCGCGCTTCGGTCTTCGGTTGGCCGCTCGCGCGCCCCCTCCTGGCCATCTGGAGCACTGCGGTCTGGCGGAGCTCGGGCTGGGGGGATGGAGTGGGGAGGGGCGCAGATCAGGAGGATAAGGGAGATTTACCGGAAAGTAGAGAGTGGGGCAGGGGGTGCATAGTGGGAGTATACTGGGTTGTAGTGGTTAACACTGGGTGAACAGGAGTACTGGGTAGGTACTGATTGTAGGGTACTGGGTGGACAAGAGGAGGGCGCTAGAGGCCACCACGCAGGTACCCGGCGAAGTGGGTCATCCCTGGGGGATATTAAGGGGCACCAAGCCTAAATTGAAAGGAGGGCACCAGATAGTTACTGGGTATGAACTGCGGGGTGGGGTGCTGAGTGGATATTTGAAAATACTGAGTAAGCATAGGGGGCTAGTGGATAACAACTGGAGGTGCCAAGTGGGTACTTGGAAGTACTGGCAGGCCCTGGGAAGATACTGGGTGAGTACCAGAGGCACTAGGTGGGAACTGAGCCCACACTGGGAATCACTGAGTTTGTTTCAGGGTACTGGGGACATGGGCAATAGTGGTGAGAAGTGGGGATACTGGTGGACATTGGGTGAGTACTGGAAGTCACTGGGCTTGCACTCATACCCTGGACAGGATGGCACTTCCCCAGCAGTACCTCAGTGCCCCCTCCCAACAGCCCCTCGAGGCTGGATCATTGTGCCATTTTCACAGCGTGGACTTAGATCAGAGATGTCCGTTGGCCAGTGAGGGTCTCCTGCCCTGATCAGAACCTGTTCCTGCTTTCCTGGACAGAAGTTGCGGGGGGGGGAGTGCCGCACATGGACAGAGGACAGAGCCCTCATATTGTCCACCTCCCCCAGATGGAGAGGGAAGTAAAGACAGGTCAGCCCCTCATCTCTAGAAAAATAAGGAGCCCTCTCCTCAGTCCCTCCCACCAGGCTTCGGCCTCCTGGCCCAGCTTGCTGGCTGCTGGGCCGGGAGGGGCTGCCAGGCTCGGCCTCCTGCCCACTGCGGGGCGCCGGGGGAGGGCGGCGCGCGGCTCGTGATGCCGCGTTGCCATGGAGACGCTGCCGCATCCTGACTGCTCCTGGCAACGGGGTCCCGCAGCCAGGCAGGCGCTCGGCGGGGACCCCAGGGAGCGGGCGCGCCAGGCTGCCCACGGCGCCGCCAGACCCCCGGGACAAGGATACGAATCCCCCACCCACAGGTACCCCTCAGTCATACTCCCATGGCTCACACAAGTACACAGGCGCCCCAGCTGCAGCAGCCCAGGCGGAAATGCAGCCCAAACCCGCCCTGCAGCCCCTACTCATTAATTCAGCAAACATTTGCCGACCGTCTCAGCGCCAGGCGCGAGATGGCCACTGCGGCTGCGGCGACGAGTCACACAGGGACGCAACGCCGCCACCCCCACCCCCCATCTCACAGCCCACAGGGGAAGCAGACACAGAAACAGTGCGATCGATACTGTGACCCCAACAACTGCCACCCGCCGACTGTGCTAAGCCCTCCTCAGGCAGCGTCTCACCCAAACTGTAGCACCCTTGGGAAGCACTGTGAGAACCCCTTTTTACAGATGAGGAAACCGAGGCATGGAGAGCTTATTTATTCACCAGAGGGCATATCGTATGGATGTTAACCACTTCCCCACACTTCCCCTGCCAGAAGGGTTTCCAGAGCATAGATGAGGGAGGACCCAACTCAGCTGGGGAGGTGGGAGGGAGAATTTCAGACTTGGAGGCCTGGGAGAAAATGAAAATCTGCCAGCCAGAGCAAGAGGAGGCATCCGTGGCTAAAATGACAACCAGAGCAAAGACCTGGAGAATTTAGAGTGTGAGGGAGAGCAAAGGGCAGAATATGTGGTTAGAAAGCTGCTTGGAGACTGATCTGGGAGGCTCCGTATGCCAAGCCAAGGGGCCTGACTCCATCCCTAGAGGAGTAGGAAGGTACAAGTAAGGGAGGGGTGCACTGACTGTTGCTCTGGCAACCATGGGGAGGGGGGGCGGGCCCAGAGCGGGGTGAAGCTGGGAGACTGGGGAGCAGGCCATGGTCATCATCCCGGTGAGGGACAAATGGATCCAGCCCCCTGGCAGTGGGGTCCAGAGAGGAAGCAGGACACCTCCTTCTTGACTTCCCAAGCAGATTCTTTGCCTGAACCAGGAACCCAGGGAATGACCACAGAGCTGAATGCATGATAACATAGGGGCTTCAGGAAGAGCGAGAGCTTCAGGAGGGCAGCAAATGGGAACATGCTTCAGAGTGACATGAGGAAAGACCAGGGCTAGACCTCTGGAAAGACTTCCACGAGGAATTGGTCTGAATTTCTGAGAGAGGCGAGGGAATCCTTGAGAAGAAAAGAGCCCCTCACCCACATGGGCATGGAGCATACAAGCTATCCCTCCCAGACCCTTCCTGCCACAGTTGCTCCTCCCTGGCCTGTCCAGCAGATCGCGTCTAGGGCACCTCTCTGAGGAGGCACAGTATCCAGCCCTAACCAGCCCCCACCAAGGTTAGCCTAATTTTTTCCCTTCCATGGATTCAGGTCATTGCTCCCTGTCCTCTCTCCGAGGCGCCGCGGAATGTGACTAATTCCCTCCCTTCATTTACAGGTCCTGTTACCTGGGAGGTATTTATAGCGACAGCCTCCCTCCCTCCCCAGCGACTCAGCTGCTCTCCCCCCAGGCCATCTCTCCCCCACTCGGCCAGCCTTTGCCTCCCTTCTCTTCTGCCACCGCTCCACCACCTCCCGGCCAGCTTCCCCCCACCCTGCCATTCCCCTCGCAGGAAGAGAGGCAGCTCAGGTGGGAGGGGCCTGACCCAGCAGCCTGGCCTTTCTGACTGGAGTGCTGTCTGCAGGGGGGGATGCCCATCCCCTCTTGAACACCCCAAATAGGCAACTTAAGGGTCAGGCCAGGGGTGGGTGACAATTGGCTGACCCTTCTGTGACCTCACCATGCAGTCTGATAATTATACTAACAATAGGTAAGAATTATTAAAAGGTTATTATTATTACCTCTGGTTTGCAGATAAGGAAACTGAGGCTCAGAAAGACCAAATGACCCCCCTCGGGTCTTTATAGCTGGGGTGGGGTACTCCTGCACAGCCACCCTCCAGACCCCTGCCTGGGGTGTGGGAATACTGGCCCCACAAGGCAGGTTGGTGGGGTAAGGACTTGGGGATGGCCAGGGGGGTGCCTGACCAAAACACATCTCACAGAGCCAGCATTGCCCCACGGTCACAAGCCATGGCTGATGTGCCCAGGGGTTGTCAGGTAATGGCATCAGATGGAGGCCACTGAGCTACAAGACACTGCCAGTCCCACGCATATCTCCTCTTCCAGGGCAGGGGTCACTGAGGAGCTGCAGTTGGAGGGCACAGGTCTAACCAAAGACCAAGAAGGGAGCCCTGTGTCCACAGAGGATGACAGAAGGGAAACTACAGCAGAAGGGAGGGAGGTCAGACCCCAGGAGGGACTTAACAAGTATGGAGGGCCGAGGTAGGGACCAGCTGCCCCTTCATATACACAGTCTTACAACTGCCTCAGACCCCTTTTCATAGGTGGGAAGACAGAGACCCTGAGAGGTGAAGAGGCTGGCTCAGCTTTCCCCAGATCCTCTGACCAGAAATTCCACAACACCGATCAACACTGATGAAGTGGGTTTGTCAAGATTTCTGGGAGATGGGAGGGAATGAAGAAGGAGGCTGAGTTCGTATCCCAACCTTGTACTCAAGTTTGGTGACACAGAGCAAGTTACTTTGCCTCCCTGAGACTTGCTTTCCCCATCTGTAAAATGGGCTGACATCACACCTCACTCATGATCATGAGGACTCAGAGATGTGAAAAAGGCAGAGTATTAAGCACGGGGCCGGGCACATAGCAGGAGCCCCACAAATGTTGGCAGGTAATACTGCGGTTTACATTCTCCGCCCCCCCCCTCCCCCCGCTTCTTTCTTCTCTCTCAGATCTGGGCAAAGGGGCCACATTTCTTCCCTGAGCCTAGGGCAGCCTGAGGATAAGGGCTGTATTTCTACCATCAGCCTAGCATAGAGCATCCTTGGGACCAGGAGATCCCCAGGCAGGCTGCTGTTGGGAATGAACATTCAGGGCTGTTGTTATTTTCCTCATCATTGCTACATCATTCTCTACGGCTATAGCCCTATCAACACTCGCCTAGGCTTCTGGCTCTTGTTTGGGGGAGCCATCGCCTCACGTGCCACAAAGGCACACCAAGCTTCCCACAAAAGCCCTGTCTGGGGGGCTTTTCTCGGTCCAACAGCCCCCACTGGACCCCTTCCTTACCACTACTCCCTACCATGCGGTGCCAGGAGCTGGCCTAGAAGAAGAAAGACCCCGAGTCATTCTGATTCCTGCTTCAGGGAACCAGAGTTGGCAGCAGCCTAGCCAGCCCCTCCAAGGGGCAGAGCTAGATCCCTGGAGCTGTCCTAGCAGCCCAACCCAGGGCTGAGCATGGCGGCACCAGAAGCCAGATTTGGGGGTGGGGGGGTGGAAGTAGGAAATGCAGGGCCCTAGTAGTTGGGCCCTGACAGAACAAGAAGTAGCAGTGGGAGGTATCTGTGAGCACCCTTGTAGATCTGGCACCAGGCCAGGTCTCCACCACCCTGGAAGAGAGGGAGCCTAACCCAATTTACAGATAAAGGCTACATACAGACTCAGAGAGGTCCTGTCAACTGCCAGCAATCACACAGCATCTGGTAGGCAGGAGTAGGCCATGCCTTCTCAGATGCACACAACCCCTGATCCTCATTTCCTGAGTGGACAGCCAGGCCCAGGGCTTAGGGAAGGAGAGTGGAAGCAGCCAGCAGCCCTGTCCATGCTGGCAGATGGAGAGTGGGACCAGGCATCCCAGGTGATTGGGGATAGAGGTCAGGGAGCTGGGCAGTGGAAGTGAGGCACTCTGGACCAATTCTTCAGCAGGGCAGTGCAGCGGGTGTCGCCTAGGACTGAACATCATAGGCTTTAGTCTTCGGCCTGGATCACCCCAAGCTTGACATGGGACCTTGGGCAAGGTCTGGCCTCTCTCTGCGTCTCAGTTTCCCCAGTCATGCTATCGCAACTCTGAGCGCCAACGTACCCCCGAGCACCTCTGAGTCAGGTCTTCCCAGGCTCACCCACAGCGCCAAGAAGCTGAGGGGGCCAGAGACGGGTCTGTGCCCAGGTGGCCATCTCTTCCCCACCCATGGGCACACAGGGTCCTCGATGAAGAAACACGGTGTATACAAATAATTAAACGGAAGAACTGGAGTGATTAGGGCAGATGATTATTGTCAAATTATGATTTATCTTGTAGTGGAATTAGTATTCCCCCAAAGGGCCTGGCGTGGCACGGCGCCCGCCATGGCCCGTGATTAATCGCCGTCTCCAGAAGGTCACCTCCAGCCACAGCAGATTAACTCAGTGGGGAAACTTCTTTCCGTAATTCAAGCTGTTGTTCCCACAACCTGTCATCCGCCGCAGAAAAGGACGATTTCGTCAGGGAGCCCAGGGCGGGGGCCGTCCACTCCCTGAGCCCCTCCCGGCTGCAGACATGATATATGGTGCGTCCCGACACGGGTGACCACGGGGTGGGGGTGGGGGGGCAGCGTCCGCCGTGGGGTGGGCAGGAGGAGGCAGGAGTAGGGGGAGTCGGGGGGGAACGAGGCACCACCAAGCAGAAGTAGACTGAGAGGGGAGAGAGCGCGCACGGGCGGTGGCAATTAGGAAGAAAATTGGATTTTTCAGCGTCCAGAGGCAGCTGGGATCTGCAGTGTGCAGCGCTGCCACCCCCTTCCCCAACGCACACAGGCACACAGCTCCAGCCAGGCAGGGACTCCCCAAGAGGGATGGAGCATAGGGGACAATGGACCTCCTTCGGGAAGGTAGGAGGTATAGAACCAACAGACAGCAAAAGAGAAGCTGGTCAGGCCTGAGGCCAGGCCCTGCAGAGCCATCCAGCGGAGAGCAGCCTTCCTGACCAGAGAGCTAGAACCAAGATCCCATTTCCCCAGCAGGAGACACTGCCAAAGCCACAGGCTCACGTCACCTGGGGCTGCAAATCATGGCCACCTCCATCTGGCACCCCAGACCAGGTCTGGGAGGGGGCTCCAGATCTGTTTCCATGTGCATGGAGAACAGTGGGAACAGAGCCCTGCATCCCTGCCTCCTCACCCCAGTCTCTGCCCATGACTTAGTTCCCTGAGGTGTGGGGGGTGGGGGTGTGTATGAAAGCACAAGTGCCTCCCCTTACCTTCCACCTAGGCCTGTCTGGCTTGGGAGGGGTAAGGTGGTGTCTTGTGCCCATGGTACAGATGAGAAGGCTGAGGTACAGTGACTTTCTGCTGTGAAGCCACCCTGGGTCCCCAGCACCCTCACCTCCAAGCTCCTTCAGGCTCTGCTCTGCCCTTTCAGAGCCCGGCAGCCCTCTCCAGTCCAGCCCCCCTGCTCACCCCATCTCCAGAAACATTCACTGTGCACTATTCTTTCAGGCCTCCAGGCTTTGCATGTTCCTGAAATGTGCTTCCTGTCCCCAGCCGTCATCTGGTAAACTTCTCTTCATTCTTCTCAGTCCAACCCATTTGTCCCTCCAGGAAGAGAGGACACCCCCAGGCCCACTAGAAGCCCGGCCCATGTGAGCACAAATCCCCTTGTGCAGGAACTGTCCTCTTTCACTGGCCACCCCCACCAGAATGCGTACCCTCTGTGGGCCTCCTACATCTATCTCCCCAGCGCCAGCACAGACCCAGCCCAGGTAGGTACTCAGGAAACCATGTGGAAGATGCCAAGCGCTCAGGGGCCTCTACTCCCCACTCCTCCCAATCCCCACCCCCTGCTTACTAGAGCCCAGATCTGAGGGTTGAGGGTAGAGGACAGAGGCAGGGCCCCTTGCTGGCCAGCGCCCTGGAGGTCCAGAGGCCTGTTTTTAGCTGAGAACAGAAACAAGTATTACGTATACCGTGGTTTGCTCAGAACATTCTCTGGTCTGAGATATTTAGAGTTGTGAAGACCCAGCACTATTTGGGACAGAAAATCTACTTCTCTCCTTCTCAGGGGTTGGGGGTAGGGGAACAGCTCTCCCCAAAATCACTGGGACTAAACACTGACATTTTCTTTGGGGAGAAAGGGACTTTCCATCCTCTGCTGGGACTGTCTGGCAGACAGTCCCTGCTCCCCGCTCCTACACACACCAGTCTTTGGCTGATGGCGGTAATAAAAACTACCATTTCTATTACATCTTTTTTTTTTTTTTGCGGTACGCGGGCCTCTCACTGTTGTGGCCTCTCCCTTTGCGGAGCACAGGCTCCGGATGCGCAGGTTCAGCAGCCACGGCTCATGGCATGTGGGATCTTCCCGGACCGGGGCACAAACGTGTGTCCCCTGCATCGGCAGGCGGACTCTCAACCACTGCGCCACCAGGGAAGCCCCTACATCTTACTTTTAAAATACCCTTTGCTGCATTCACTCACTGACTCTTCAGGGATAAGCCAAAGAAACTCGTTAACCCCATTTTACAGAGGAAGCAGCAGACTGGAGGTAGCAGGTGACGTATCCAAGGCCGAGGGTTGTAAGCAATGGAGGTGGCTGTGAGTCTGGGGAGGGTGACGCTGGTCCCATTCCCCACCCAGCCTACTCTGTGGAGTCATCACCTCCCTACACGGGCAGCTTCAAAACCTTTACCCCCATCCCTCCCCAAGGCCCAAGTGGGGTGGGAGAGGATAGAGAGCTGGGGCAGGGGCTCTCCCAGGGGATGACCCTCTTCCTGTGAGCTCTGGATCTGTAAGCCTGGTTTAAATCCCAACCATGGCCCTCACCAGCTGCGGATCCTTGGGCAGCTCACTTTACCCCTCTGTGCCTCTATTTGCTCATCTGTAAAATGAGTTTCAACCGTGTAGGGCTGTTGTGAGGATGAAACAAGACTGGGGCCTAGCCCGGCAAACAGGGCTCAATAAATGCGAGTTGTGCTTGTCTTTGCTTGTTGTATCATGTTCACCATCTTACTAATGTCTCCTGGAGGAGGTGGAGAGAACTGATGGGGTCCCCATTTCCCAGAGACGGAAACTGAGTCAGCAGGGCTTCCAACAGGCAGAGGACGCCATCAGATAAATGGTCCTAAAGGCAGGCTGAGATACTGTCCCTACCCACCCAAGAACCCTCCACTGCTCCGTGCCCGTGGAACACAACACAACCACCCAGCCAGAACAATGTGTCAGCTTCTTCTCTATTCCTAAAACACAGCTGGTCCGCGCCTCCCAGCCCTTGCCCAAGCTGGTCCCTCTACCTATAATGCCATTTCTCAGCTAGCTCCACTTTTGTTACCAAAATCTTTCAAGGCTCCGCCTAAAGGCCAGGCCCTCCCAGGAAACCACCCGCGAGCTCCAGCCCACGAGGGGCGCCGGTGCCGCTGACCACCTCGTCCCCCCAAGTGGTTTTCTGAACCCCTTCCCGGGTCGGGCGGGGCCTCCCAGTGTGACCCTGGGCGCTTGGTAGGGACATACGGTGGGTGCCCCGACGTCGGGGATCGGGGTGACACAGCCTCTCCCCCACCCAACTCCCTCCAGCGCCGCGGCCCGGTCTTTGATCCGGCTGCCTCAGCGCCCCAAACCTGATTGGCATCGAATTACGCTGCGCGGCGGAGGGAGATAATGGCGGGAGGCGCGGCAGACATGAAAGGGGGGGGCGGGGGCGCAGCGGCAGTCCGGGCCGTTGTTAATGACCCAATAAAAAGGAAGAGGGGGGAGAAATAGCCCTCCCTTCCATCCCCGCCCCCAAGACAGCGGCCGGTGCACACAAAGCCGCCGCCGACTCGGAAATTACCGCGGCTCAGCCCAGCGCAGCGTGACTGGAGTGGGGTGGGCTCACCTGGCGGGCGCGGGAGGGAGGACGCACGGGCACCGCGACATACACAGTCACGCAGACGTGCACACATACTCATCCTGTCTTTACTATTTTCATATTTTACCATCGTGCCGTTTTTGCATTAATTGCGAGTTTTGAAAAAATATTACACGAAAAGAATTTTCCTGATTACTGAGAAATGTTGTGCCCACCGTAGTCCCAGCCCTGAAACACTGTCACAGACAGCACCATTCAGTGACACGCACACATGGTGTCTCACATGCACACAGACACAGTTAAGACAGCTTCACCCACAGTCACACACACAGATACTGACACACGGACGGACCCACACACCATCACGCATGCTGTCACACCTAAAGTCACTTGCAGAAACAGACAGAGCTACAGGGGCACACACACCCAGCAGGGCATGCAGAGATGCTCACATAGAGACACACCCAGAAGCTGGGAAAGAGACAGACATACAAAAATACACACACACTGAGACAACTGAGGAGGAAACTCAGAGAGAACAAACACATCACGCAGGCCATGCAGAGAGAGACAGGTAGATTGATACATACTGAGCTCTATAGACAAACACAAACCCACACAGACTCCCAAAGATACCTCCACACACAAACAGACCTGGGTCACAAAAGCACACACACTGACACATGCATCCACACACAAATCCCTACCTCAAAGGAGTCTGGGACACACTCCATGCCCTTGAGGCCACCCACTTCACACCCTCACTCACATGTGTTCAAGTGTGTTCAAGAAAATTCGGGAGGGCCAAGAGCCAGGTTGACCCAAGCAAAGATGAAGTGGGGTCATTGAGCCACAGAGGCCAGAGAACATGGCAGGGGGGAAGGAATGGGGGTGCAGCTGCATTGAATCCATGAGGCTGGGCAGATGGTTTTAAATTGTCAGAGTATCAGTTGTTTTTATCTCTAAAATAGGGTTCATCTCCTCTCCCATGGGATTATGTGAGTCAACAGGCAATAAGCAGGTACTAAATGTTGGCTGCCACTACCATGTGGACCCCCTTAGGGGCAGCCCAGACTCTCCACTGCACCTCTCTCCAATGTGCGCGCGCGCGCGCATACACACACACACACACACACACACACACACACACACACACACACACACACACACCTCTTGGCTCTCTATCTTTTTACTGCCAGGAAGGTCCCTCTTAATTCTAATCTGAGTCCCTCATACTGTAAACTAAGCCCACTCTGGGAATAGAGAGGGCTAGCCCCTCCAAGGAAACTCTCCTGCTCCAAAACACAGCACCCTGAGCACCAGGAGTTCTGGGGGCCAGATGGGACTCCGTGGTGGGGTCAGGCTCTGGGTTAGGTGTGCTTTGCTTTGCTGTCTGATTTCAAATCCCAGCTCCACCATGAACCAAGTGTATAACTTGGGCAATGACTTGGCCTCTCTGGGCCTGGGTTGCCTTCACTTTCAAATGGGTTAACAGCATCCGTATCTGACACTGGGAGGATGAAATAGCTCTCAGGCTGAGCTCATGGACCATGGATGAAGCTGCTAGTCCACGTCGGGGTCAGAGGTGAGGGGTCAGGGTGCATACTCCCTGCACACACACCAGGACAAAAGCCCTCACTGCAGCTCCTTAGGTGGACAAGGGGACTTTATGAGCCAAACCTCCAGGCCTAGTGAATGTGATTAATCACAGGCCCAGGCACACAGGCCATGGGGACAACTGGGAGGGAGGGTCACAGTCAGCTCAGTTACCCAAAAGAGTGGAGGGGGAGGAAACGAGATTCCCAGTGGCCTCCCTCTCTCCCATCACGCTGAACCCAGGCTCTCCTAGTCCCTGCTGACCAGAACCCACCCCTCAGCCCCAACACACTGAGGAAGTCCCTTCTCATGTCTAAATTCATTTCTCCTGCTGCAGGTCGGGAGGGACACGAGGTTTGCAGTCAAAGTCCTGGCTGTCCCTAGACAGGCAGGTTAGAAAGGCTGTGACTGGTCTCCGGGAGGTTGAGCTGTGTAGTGCTGGGTTTGATGGTGGTGAGTGTGTTGAGGCAAAAACTCTCAGCACCCGGAGTCTGGCCCTGGAGAAAGGCAAGCATAAAGAAAGGAGCTGGTGGCAAGGAGGGAAAGGTCCCCTTCTCCCTCTTAGGGGCCTGTGTGTGTGACCCGGTGTGCAGAGGATGGGGCAGAGGTGGTCGAAGGCTCTGGCCAGGGCTGCAGTAGGAGGGGGCAGCCCACTCAGGCAGGGGCGCTGCCGAGTTATAAATCACCCTCGACGCAGCTAGAGCCTGTGAAAGGTTGTGCACACCCAGCAGAAAGCACCGCGCTTGGCGGGCAGCCAGCTCCCTGAAGGGGGGTGGGGGCGAGCGATCCGGTGTGTGCCTACGTGTGTGCACAGGTGTGCGTCTGCCTCACTGTGCAAATGTGCTTGCGTGTCTTTGTGCATGTGTCTGTATGTACCTGTTTGTGCCTGTCTGTTCTCCATAAGTCCGTGTATGGGGGTGAGCACGTAGGCCTGTGGATTCTTGTGTGTGCAATCTGCTTGCATATCCTGTGTGTTGGTCACAGAGTGTGTCTGTATGTACCTGTTTGTACATATTTGTGCTGTGTGTACCCCTGTGTGTGTGTGGATGTTAGTGTGAATGTCTTCTTGCCTGTGTGTACCCAGGTGTGAGTGCTTATGTTTGTGACTGCTACATGCAGGGGCCTGACAAGTAGGGGTTGAGGGTTTCCCAGAGCCAGGCTGGGCCTGCCTCATCTTCACCCACATCCAGAGGTGGGACTACCTCGATGTGTCTCTAGACCAGTACCATGTCTCACCTGTCCCTTTTCTACCCAAGCCACAGACAAAAGCTTTCAGATCCACCCATATCCCCAGAAACACATGAGGCCCTAAATCAGGATCCCCATGGGCGAGGTCTGCACAGGTACCATTAACCAGGAGTCAGTTTGGGGCCGGTGACTCAGTTTCCCCCATCTACAATGGCATTTTTCTGTGGAGGTGTGGGGGGATCTAAACCACTAAGTCCTGGGCCTCCTTGCACAGCCCAGAGAACCCAGCCATGGGTATAGCCCTCAGGCCCCCAGATCACACAGGCTGCCCCCCATGGAGGGTAGAAGGCAAACCCATATTGGGTTCAGCTTCTCTCCTGCCCCAGATACCCAGGCTCCACAAGGGGGTCCTCCTCCCTCAGTCTCTGGGGAGACCCCCTCCCTGAACCATGTTCTGCTCCCATTTACTGACCAGGTGCCAGGGGTGGGAGGTGGATGGGTCTCCCTCAGGGCAGCCTCCAGGAGGAAACCTATCCATGTGCCAAACATCACCCTACGTTTTCCGCAGGCCCCTGCAGGTCCCACATCTGGAACCATTTCAGGCAGGAGAAGCATAGGACTGAGCTGCCCCTCCTTTGATGCCGGGGCTGTGGGGGAGGGTCGTGCCCTTTAGGGGGTTGAGGGTCACCATGCATGGATGGCACACCTCCTGAGGATAGGAAAACGGAGGTGGGGGAGGTGGGAAGAGCAGGAATGGGCTGAGACCTGGGGGAGGAACAGCTCCTCCAACCTGTAGGATGGCAGGGGGCGGGGGACTCCAGAAGATGACCAGCATTTTAATCCTGGAGGGATGGCCAGAGCCAAACTTCACTCTTGCTAAGTCTCAGTTTCCCCGTTAGTAAAATGAGAATATTACTTCCCACGCAGGATTCTGGGGAGGATCCATGTGAGAGGATATTTTAGCATGGGGCCAGCACATCAGTAATGCTCAGGATGGGATAGTAGCTGCTATTGTTGTTATAATCATTATTTTGCTTAGAACAAAGCTGTTTCCCACCAAAGCTCTCCATCCAGCTGAGGAGACCAGGTGAGCATCCCCAAACCAGTCAGGCTATGTGGAATCAGACACTGGACTATTGGGAGGGGAGGATCCTGGAAGGCTGGACAGACAGGAAGAACCTCCCAAAGGAAGTTGCCTGGGGTCCGTCCTTCAGAGATGGGAGAGTCAAGCAAGCTGGAGAGGAAAGGAGAGGGCATCCCAGGGGGCAGATGGGCTTGAACCAAGGACTGGAGATAGGAGGGAGCTCTACAGGACAGGTGGGCCTGATTGTGTGAGAAGCAGTGACAGGCCAGATGGGGTGGAAGGGGTATGGGAGCTGGCCTGGCTTAACCTGGGGAGATGAATGAAGAGAGAGGACCAGATCATAATTACACCTCTCTGGAAGCACTCTCAGCCCTGAGGCCCACCCCCCGCCCCCCGCCACCTGCACTGCATCCCAAAGAAGCCCTTAGGATCTGCAGGAGACCACTGACACCCACCCCAATGTATTCTCCCCACCCAGGGCTGCGAGAAATCGGGTGGCTGCTCTCTCCTCTGTTTATTTATTCCTCTGTTTTTTTCTCTTTTCAGGAGACGATAATTATTCAGATCATCGCTGTGATTTACTCGGCAATCAGAGCCGCTCGATGCGGTGGCCGTGGAGCCGAGACAGACGAGCATCGCCAAGGAGGATGAGGCCGGGGGCTCAGCCCCCCTCCCTCCATCCGCTCGGCCTTTGTTCTCTTTGAGGTCTGCACCCGCGCTGCTGCCTGGAGGGCAGTGGAGGCGCCCACCCCGCGGACACAGCAGCAGCTCAGAGTCTTGGGAGGCAGTGTGCACATGTGTGTGTGTCCTGGAGAAGGGGGTGTGGAAGCTCTCTGTTCCTCGGTGCTGGGCTGAGAATGGTGGAGCTACTGTTTGCATGTTTGTGGGGGTGTGTTGGTGGTGACTGGGAGTATACCGATGCATGAGCATTGAGGTCAAGTATGTAATCGAATTGTGCACACCTGTGTGATTACCCGGGGCCCAGGGTACATCTGCCTCTGCAAGCTTGTTCAGAAGTGCAAGGGGCAGGTGCCCAAACGTTTGCATTTTAGGCACATAGAGGGAGGGGAGGAAGGTTGGGCTTCCTGTGCTGAAGCTGTCTAAGGTGATCATTGTTGGGACAGGGGCGGAATTCTAGCTAGGTCTCTCAGACAGCGCTGGTGGTTGGAGGATGGGGGCTGGGGAACAGTGACGGGCTCACATCCAAGTGCCGAGTTCTGGTCAGTGCTGGGGCCCCGGGGGTCACGTGGATACAGGTGTGGCTGTATACAGGCGTGTGTACACACGTGTACCCGCAGGCCTTCGCCCCCTCTTGCCCGCCGGCTGGCGCGGTGACGGTGACCTCTTTACCGCCTCCGCAAAGGCCCCTTGAAATCCCTGCGCCGTCGCATTTGGCTGCTCTAAGTGATGGGAACGGCCTGCGCTTCCTGATCAATCGCTTAAAATTCAGGGTCGGCTCGCTCGCGGGAGAGGGCTGCCTGCCAGCCCCACGCACCGCGCTCTGCCGCCTCCCCCCCCCCTTGCTTTGAGGTAGGGGGGCTGCAATACTGCCGTATTGGAAAACATCCCCGCGCTGGCTGGGGGGCCCGGTGGGGCCAGCGCTGGAAGCCGTTCCACTCGAGCAGATGGCTGTGAAACTTTGGCGGCGAGATAAATTGGGTCTGACGGCGTGAGGCCGGCTCACAGATGGGCGGGATTCTCACGCCGGCCCCCACGTCCGGCCCGGCCGCGGGCAGAGCCGGCGCCGCTCAGAGCCCTCTTTGGGCACCCACCCGGTCAGCAAAAGCCTTCGGGGGGCCAATAGCCTCTCTCCGCCGGAGGCGCCCTCCATCACATTCCTTCCGGCCCCAGATCTCCCCAGAGACAAGCCCAGAGGGAGAGGCAGCCCCAGTCCCCGCTTGGTCACCTCCGCCAAGCTGGCAGCTGGGCTTTCCCCCTCCTCTGCCATCCGCAGAGGCCTGAAGCGTGAAGGTTAACAGCTGGGGGGGAGGCTGCTTCTCCCTCCCTACCCCGTCTCTGCTGCAGCCCCGCCCACCTGCCAGCCCTGGGGACATCGTAAACAGGGCTGTGAGGTGTGTGTGTGGTAGTGGGGGTGGGGGTGGGGGAATGGCTGAAGGGAGGGAGAGAAGAGAGAGCCAGACAAAGAGAGGAAGTGAAAATGGGCAAGAGGCGAGGAGAGACCTAAGCAGAGACCGAGGGACAGCTAGAGACAAGCAGAGAAAGAAATGGAGACGGAGATGTAGAGATAGACACCCACAGAGCCAGGGAGGAGACACACAAAGAGAGTGGGAGGAAGGCGAAGGATAGGACGAGGGGACAAGATACAGGCGAGGAAGACCTCGAGCTTCGGACAGTCGTTGGGGGTGGGGATGAGCGTAGGTTGGGGAACAGGGAGCGGCCCCGGGCTACCCCCTCCCCCACCGTGAGGGCCGCGGCCCAGAACGAGAGAGTGTAGCCTGCCCCACGCCGCGCCCTCGATCCCGACACCACTCCCCCGCCTCGGTTTCCCGGGGAGTGCCGCTGAAGGGGGTGGGGCGGGGAGCTGCATGGCCATCACTCTGCCGCTGAGCCCCTGTCGAGCCGACTCCCTGGCGCATCAGTCCAGTGGGCAGATATCGATCCGGCCCAGCCAAGCTCGATACCCGCGGTCTGCAGCCCGCTCTGCAGCGGTCCTACAAAGAAGAGGAGGGGGCTCACTCCTCAGGCCGCCCCCGCCGGGATTCTGAGCCAGAATAAACCCCCAGAGTCCGGCACACTCGCCCCCGCATGTCCCTAAGTGGCCCGACTCGGCGGGCCAGGCACCAAGCGGCAGGGGGATGGCCCGGGTGACCCCCAGCCCCGCCTCCTGCAGGGCGCGAGAGGCCAGAGCGAAAAATCTTTGCTGAGTTGATGTAGTTGAAGTTTCGTACAGGGCGTGAAAGAGACAGCCAATCAGCGACTCCTCATTTACATGGGCTCTCTGATTGGCTCTCACGGTGCCTCTTTAGAATGTTACTTTGAAACCTTAAGAAAACGACGAGAAAAGTCTTGCTGATGAGAGAGAGGGGGAAGCTCAGACCCCTCAAGTTCATGTAGGACCTCCCAAGGTCAAGCTCTGAGGGGAGGTGGGGAGCTTATACATGGTCTCGCCCAACCCTCACGATGCAGGATACAGACCACCAGCTTGAGGCCAGAGGGTCAGAGAGATAGAGATTGACCAGGACTCAGGTGCTAGGTTCCGCCCAGCACCCTGCCAGGTGCCCACCTTCATCGAGCCAGATGTGTAGTCAGGGGTCATTTCAGACTGGAGGCCGAGAGGAGAGAGAGGGGCTAGCCTGGCTTACAAATGAGGAGCTTGTGGTGCAGAGAGTCTTGTCCGTGACAGAAGCAGTGGGGTGGTGTCACCAAGTTCTGCAAGCCCACAAATAATGCAGCTTCAAAGGTAGGCCCAATTGGCTCCCCGGCTGACCCTCAGGCTAACCTGACCTTGAGTCCTGAACAGCCCACACATGAACCCTTAGGAGCGCACTGACAGGCTGAAGCCTCACGGGCCTAGAGGAGTGGGTTTGCTCTGGGCAGAGACTGGCACCAGGCTACCAGAGCAGCCTAGCACTGCCCCTAGTCCACACTCTTGGGGAGGGAGGAGAGGTCTGGACATTGGTAGCTATGAGTAGAGAAAGTTTCTGTCTTGAGGCTTCCACCCTACCCTCCCCTTCCCGACTCCCACCCCCTACTGGGAAGGGGAAAGTGTCCCCTGGGGTGGCCATTTGCAAATCTGGCCCAGCTTTGCACTGATGACTCAGGGGCCCAGCACTGATGATGATGGCCCAGCACTCAGGGGCCCAGCACTGATGACTCAGGCCTGGGGGGAGGGAAGGGTGTCTAAGGGAGGATGGGGGACAAGTGCTGAGTCTCTAGCTGAAGTTGAAGAGAAAGCCCCTCCACTGTCTGTGTATGGCACATTAGGGGACAGTTGGGAGAATTCACTCAGTGGGGCTCTCACCCCACCCCAATTCTTTCGCAGTGACAGAGCCTGGAGACAGAGCTCTGTCATTCAGCACCAGACAGCCTGCATGCAGAACCCAAAGTGTATGTGAAAGGGAGGCTGTGCCTGAGTCCTTGTGTGCGTGCAGCTGCTCCTGTAACAGGTTATACACACACCCCTGTGGGATCTTGGGCATCAGCATCAAGTGCTGGGGCAAACACACCTTGTTTGAAGAAGATTCAGGAGCCCCACCATCGGTGCCCTCCACCACCTGCCAAGCCCCAGAGCTCAGCCGGCTCGTGTGCCAAACTTGCTTTGGGCACAGCTCACACGTCTCTGAGCCTCAGGCTTCTCTGTAAGTCCATGCTCTCCTGAGCACACCATTCCCAGTGGAGGCAGCTGCCGAGAAACCCTGGAAGCGGAGGCAGAGGGAGGGCCTTCTCAGAAGCCCAGCTGGTTCAGCCTGTGGTCCAGGAGTCCAGTGGGACAGGGACAAGATTGCCAAGTCCCACGGTTCTCAACAATTCGCAGAATCTCCTCTCTCCTCCTGCCTTCCTGCCCACCTCATAAACATCATGAGCCTGGGTTGGGTCTGGGGCAGGAGTGGGGAGCTGCATGTACATTTGTGTGTGTGTGTGGATACACACATGGGGAGGGTGTGAGAGCCCCCCCCCCTCCCTCCAACCGCTGCCGCCATTGCACTCTGAGAAGCTGAGATAATCCCTCACCATCTGTCTTGTGTTGCTAACCCGCTCAGCCGGACAGCTGCCTGGGCCACAGCTCTGCAGGCTAGTGGGTGTGGGGCACTGAGGGAGCTAGCCAGCTCTGAGGACCTAACAGCAGGGACACTCAAGCCTCCCACCCCAGTACACCCCACCTGCCTGGCTCTACAGAGGGAGAAAGTGAGGCCAGAGAGGGAATGGGCAGGACTTGCTCCATTCCGGCTTCTGACCATGGGAAGGACTAGAGGACTGGAAAATGCTCGCTGGTCTGGGGACTGGGAGCTGACCCTCCCAGAATGGAGGGGGATGGACAGAATGACCTGCTGACTTATACTCCTCTGAGCCCTCCACACATATCCCTCTGATGGGAGAGGTACAGTAGGGACAAATCAGGCCTTCTGGGGCCAGGGAAGGGGAGGAGGTACCATCTCCAGCCTCTGGAGGCCAGTGTCCTGGCCTCCAACTAGCCAACTTCCCAGAGTCTGGAGGAAAACACAGTCTCATAGGATATTTGATGGGTAACACTTAGTGTGCAGGCCCTATACCCCAAGGTCCCCTGACCATCATAATCCCCACTGTTCTGATGAGGAAACTGAGGCTCAGAGAGGGAAACGACTCACCCAGCTCACTCCAGTGAGTGGAGGAACTGGGACTTGGACCCAGGCATCAGATTCCAGCAGCTCTGGCTCTGTACCCAGTTGTATCTGTGCCCCACAAAAATCAAGTCTCTCATACACACACACAAATATCAACTCTCTCACCCTGCCTCGCCTCCCCTACCTGTAGCTCCCCTCCCATGGGGCTATGAGGTTCTGTCAGTCAAAGCCAGGCAATCAGAATCCCAGCAGCATGGTCCCAGCACATCAGACAGGATATCAGGCCATGCCAAGCAAGGTCCGAGGAAGACTGAAGCCATGGAGCTGAGGGTGGCCCCCCACCCCCTCCCTGTCAGCCATTTCTCACCCGCTCACACAAACAGACGCTTCCACAAACACACACTCTCCGATATAGACCGCACACACTCATCTGGTCACACCAACAGGTACTCACACACAACTTGCAGATAAACACAAGCACAGTCACACGTATGTTGCTTGCACACATACAAACTAACAGATACAAATGCAAACTCAGTCACGCATATCCTCACACCAATACATAGACCTCTCTCATGCTAAAGACCTCTGTCACACAGTCCACCCCCACCACACACCGCAGGCTCCCAGTTCCTAAAGCCCACCCCACCCCACGCCGGCACTCCAAATTCCCACACACTGGACAGTAAGCCTCCAGGCAGGACCAGGGTGTAGGTAGGAGTGGGTCAAGAAGAGGGAGGTCTGCTCTGCCCTTCCTGCCTGTGGGTGGGGGCCCTCCAGCAAGCCTACGGGTGGATTCCTGCCCCCTTCCTCAGCACCCACTTAAGACCTTGGGGGGGCTGCCACCTGGCTACAGTACAGATGCAAGGGAACAGTCCCCCACCTCTCACCCACTGGGGCTTTCAGCTCGCCCAGACTCGGGGAAAAGAAGGGGACCAGTGGGAGGGAACTGCCTCTCCTCTGAGGGTCTCAGTTTGTCAGGAAATGAGACATACCAGGAATAGTCTGGCAGCGGTCTAAGCCACCACAGGGGCATGGACTCCAGGTCCTGTCCATGATCTAACCACTACATACCCTTCTTCCCAAACCTCTGCCTCTTCCCGCCTCTCCCTGCGGCTCGCAATTAAGAAGGGACTATGGTAACAGAGGTGAGCTGAACCCCTCCTTCTCCAGGCTGGAATCTGACTCCCAGATCACTGTGAACTCTTGAGCCAGAGGGACACCCCTGTCTGAGCCTGGCTTCCCTGCACCTAAGGAGGACCCAGCCTCCATCCTCACTCCCACACAGTATAGCACACTCACACACTCATCCTCACACTAACTCACACACATTTACACACAAGCTCACCCTCACACATCCACACACACTCACTCTCACACTTTGCACACTCAGTTACCCTCGCACATTCACATGCTTGCACACACTGTCACACACACTCTCATGCTCTCACACACTCCCTGTCACTCTCTCAAACTCACGCACAATCACCCCATCACACTCACGGCCCACCTGAACAGGCTGAAGTGCGGGGGCCCTGAGGTCGGCAAAACCCTGGCAGAGGCTTGGAGGTGGGTGCCGACAGCCTGGCGTTCAGGGAAGGGGAAGGGTGGCCACAGAGGCCTGGAGCGCCCTGAATAATTCAGGGTGGTGGCTGCTGGTGGCGGGGGCGGTGGAGGGCTGGGGCTGTCAGCTGCAGGGAAAGCTAGCTGGCTGGATTGTTCTGGGAAGATCACTCCTCATGTTTTGAGGAGAATAAGCCCTGATCGGAGACTCATTGAATTCACAGAGGGCTTCTCACACCCGCTTTCACTCTTAATCCTCACAAGGAGGCTTCACACAGGTACTGTAGCCCCACTTTATAGATGGGGAAACTGAGGCTCAGAGGAGAAATTTACTCAAGGTTGTAAAGTGGAATTCACAGAGGGCTTCTCACACCTGCTTTCACTCTTAATCCTTACAAGGAGGCTTCACACAGGTACTGTAGCCCCACTTTATAGATGGGGAAACTGAGGCTCAGAGGAGAAATTTACTCAAGGTTGTAAAGTGGGGTTCCCCAGGCTGCTGCATGCAGGCTTCTGCATCTCTCTCCCCCATATACACACACTCACACACCCTGGAGAGAGGTTCCTCTGGTTACTGTGCCCAGATGGAGATGAGAGACCCCAGCCATAAAACACTCTGGAGTGTGCTGCTGGGTCCGATTCCAGGAAGCACCCTGACTCAGGGCTTGGCATAGCAGGACCTCAGCTTGCTATCTGCCGAATGAGGGCATTGTGCAGGGGTAGCACACAGGACAAGTTACTAGACATCTCTGAGCCTCAGTTTCCTCATCTGTAAGATGGACGCTAAGTGTACCAACCTCTTGGGGGGTTGGTAAGGAGCGACCAGAGAAACACATGGAAGCAGTAAGCATGAGGTCCGGCCTACTAGAAGGGCTCTACCGTGCAACTAAGATGGTGATGCGTATACCTTTGCCACAAAGAGGCAGCCACAGAGTCGTGGTCTGTGTACATGCGGTCCCCTCTGCCTGGAGCATCCTCCCCACTCTCCCTTGCCACATGTCTCTGTGTCTCCTCTTCAAGGCTGAGTGCATCTGCCACCTCCTTCAGGACAACAGCTGTGGTCTCCTGCCATATCCAGCACCCTCCCTGGCACCCAGGTGGCTGGCCTTGTATGCTGAGAGTGGGCCCAGCCTGCCCAGCTCAGGGCCTGCACACAGTAGGTGCTCATGTGTTGCCTGCTGAACCGATAGCGCTGTACCATGTCAGCACATAGCAACCAACAGTTAGGGTGCTTCTGCAGTTAAAATAAACCGCTGAGGTCATGGGTCTGTTCTCTCTGCAAAAACAAAAATACCCAACTGCTCATGTCTGGTGAGACCCACAGCAAAAGACCAGACGTGACTGCTTTACCGCCCAGAGGCCAAGCATCAGGCTCCCAGCCAGGTCCCCATCTGAAGGGGAACCTGCCCAGGCCCAGGGGTACCAACACTTGGAGGCAGCTGGGATGTGACTACTGTACCCAGTGAGAAAGATGGGCACTCCGTCCCCAGAGCCCTGAGCTCCTCCTGTGAGGAGATTATGGAGCATCCTCCATATTTGATTCAAAATAAAAACCACAGTAAACCATACACCCAAAACTTATACGTTGGCTGAAATTAAAATAGCTTCTTGCTACGTTTTCTGGTTTCAATATTCTGGATCAGCTCATGGAAGCTGAATCAGGCAATTTGTCTGTCCCCCTTGTTTTGTTTCTGTTGTAGCCTCTGCTTTACTGGGATCTCAGCACATGCTTGGTCTCCCCTCTGGGGCAGACCCCAGGCAGGTCTGGAGGGTCCCCTTGCCCTGCACTCATGAGACTGATCCCCCCATGAGCCTTGCAGCACCCCCTGGCCCCTCCCTCTTCCGGGGAACCTTGCGGCTGGGCCCGTGCCTGCGGCGAGTCTCACCCCAGTATTATTTTAGTCGCAGACAGACACGAGGCAGATGGTGACAACATCCCTTCCCCACTCCCCACTGACGAGCTGTTGCCGCCCTGAAGCCTCAGGGTTCTTCTCCCTCAGGAATATTTCAATCCCGACTCGGTGGCTAAATGCGGCTGCTCTTGTGAGACGCGGGCACATCTGCTCCTCCTCCCCCTACCCTCTACCCATTTCCTGGGGCTGAGCAGAGAGCCCTGGGGAGGCCCTGCCTACTTCCACTTCTGCCCCATCTCCCTAGCTGCCCTACTGTGCACCAGACACTATGCCCTGAGCATTGTACCACTGAGGATGGGAGGGACAATTATTGTGCCCACTTTACAGATGACGAAGCTGAGGCTCAGAGTGAAGCAGGGCCCCATCCCAGGTCACACAGCCAGAGAGGAAGTGTTCCCTTGGGTCCCACTGCACCCTGGAGACACAAGGTACACCCTCCACACCCTCCCCACACCTGAATCTCCACCTGACCACTTCTATGCACAGCCTTTGGGGACCACCCCAGGCACCCCCACCTTCCCTGCAGAGCAACTAGGAGCTCACTATTTAGCTGCTGTACCCACTCTCCAGCATCAGACAATAGCCCAGGGCACAAGGCTAGCCAAGCGTTGTCTGCCCATCCCCTCACCCTGCTGGTCCTAGCTCAGCGAGCATGTAGGCTGCAATTGTGAACAGCAAGAGCAGGGGGAGGGCAGCTCTGGTACGAGACAGGCCTGGTTTCCAATCTCAGCTTTGCTGTGACTTTGGGCACATCACTTAACCCCTCAGGATCTGGTTCTTCATCTGTAAAATGCACAGCTGCAGGCCCCTCTCCCCTTCCCCCAATTCAGTGAGTTTAACTGCTATATTCCTCGCACCTAGAGCAGGGCCTGGAACAGAGCACACGCTCAATAAATATTTGTTGAATGAGTGACACATGTAATGAACTCAGCATCAGTCCTGACTCAGCAGGGCTGGTCCTACCTGCAGCCCTGACCCAACAAGGTGTGGGCCCAGCTCTGCCTCCGTGGTCCGCTATGAGCTGAAGTTGACCACAAGAGCCACGCTGAGCTGTACCTGCGGTGCCTGCCCAACCCCACAACAAAAAGTGCTTGGAGCCTTAGGAGGATGGGCCCAGGACCCTGGCCTACCACCACTAGGCTCAAGCACCAGCAAGGTGTGGGAGGTGGGCCGAGGTTGTTTCGGTTCCTTCATGCCTCCTCTCCAGCCAGCCACCCTGACTGGCCAGGGGTGGCGAAGCTGGACAGGGGCCCTTTGAGGGTTTGCGATGCTCTCTGGGCCAGTGAGGACATGTCTGTTCCCAGTCGGACCTCCTGGCTGTGGGCTCCCTAGCCAAGCATGCGCCCCACCGGCAACACCTCAGCAGGCCTTCTTCTGGACCTGGGCCAAGATATACACTGACAAACCATCACACAAAAATACACACCCACCACAGTGACACTCACACCCCCCAAATATATACAAAACTATATACTAAAATATACATCAACCAACTAAAGGTACAAAAACATACGCACAACTCAATGTACATGGCAGGGTACACAAGCTCACAAACATCAGTGCTGCAGAGCACATCGTGTGCCACAGTCATGATCACACGTAGCCTAGGACGTACCCACACAGTCACACGGCACAGCCACGAACACCCATACAGGCCCAGTACTGAGACCGGGAGCACAGCAGGATAGAGAGGCCTGTCTTGCACAGAAACTGAGGCCTGTCTCCCCATATCAGACCTGGCCAGGAGCCGAGCCCCAGTAGCTCAGAGGGACAAGCTGGAGCGGGAACACGGAGCCACTGGAGGAGGGGAGGCCAGGCCTGGGGTGGAGATGGGCGGCAGTCCCTGCTCAGGGTCAATGCTGCAGCCCCTACTTTCACAGCACTCAGGCCCAGGTCCTTATCACACGCTGATATGGCACCATGACCAACCTCTCCCTTCAGCTGCCGCCTCTGCCCAGGTCCCCTCACGTGCATGCATGACACAAGAAGCTGGGTGAGGCTAGTCGCTGTCACCACAAAAGCCGATACAAAAGAAAAGAGAAGCTGACTGTCAGTGCAGAAACCTGTGGAGACACTTTTCACTAGGGGATTCTGGGCAACAGACCACACGCTGCCAGTCATGGTCATGAAGGATGAGTCCATGTAAGTAGCCACATGTCACCCCACCCTAAGGACACAACCCGGAGGCCAGCCAGCATGGGAAGGCCTCCTGGTGAAGGACCAGGGCCCCATCTCTGGCCCTCTCTGTCTCTGGGTTCATCTCATCCATCGCTTCCCCTGTCAACACCACTCTCTGTTGCCCATTGCCTTGGGGCCGGCATTTGAGACCCTTAGTTATCTGGCCTCATCATATGTTCTTTTCCTTAGGTCTTTGCTAATGCTGTTCCTTCCATTAAGACTGTACTCCCAGGCTCCCCCCCGCTTTGGCATTCTGCCCATCCATCAAATCAATGCCACCTCCCCTAAGAAGCCTCCCCAATCCTTGCAGGAAAAAAATTCTCATTTCAGTGCTGGAATGAGAGATGAGGACCCATGTGAGGCTCCACTGCACCTCAGTGTCCTAATCAGTGAAATATGTAAAACACAGCCCATCACCACAAAATGAGAACAGAATGAGAGGCAGAATAGCTTAGTGCAGTGGTTCTCAAAGCAGGGTCCATAGAACCCTGGGAGTATCCTTCTCAGGGCTAGGTGAAGTCAAAATTATTTTACTAATAATACTAAAGCTTTTTACTGTGTCGAGATTTGCAGTGACAGTACAAAAGCAATAGTGGTTAAAACTGTTTGTGCCTTAGCACAAATCAAGGCAGTGACACCAAACTGTACTAGAAGTCATTGTACACATCACTGTCAGGAAAGTCCATTTAAAAAAAAAAAAAAAAAAAAGCTAGTTTCACTTAAGAATGTCCTTGTTGAAGTGAGGCAGTAAAATTAGTGATTTTATTAAATCTCAACCTTGGGGACTTCCCTGATGGCACAGTGGTTAAGAATCCACGTGCCAATGCAGGGGACATGGGTTTGAGCCCTGGTCCAGGAAGATCCCACATGCCGTGGAGCAACTAAACCTGTGTGCCGCAACTACTAAGCCTGCGCTCTAGAGCCCGAGTCACAACTACTGAGACCACGTGCCACAACTACTGAAGCCTGCACGCCTAGAGCCTGTGCTCCGCAACAAGAGAAGCCACCGCAATGAGAAGCCCATGCACTGCAATGAAGAGTAGCCCCTGCTCCCCGCAACTAGAGGAAGCCCACGCACAGCATCCAAGACCCAACGCAGCCAAAAATAAAACAAATAAAATAATGAAATAAATTTTTTAAAAAATCTCAACCTTGCATACACATCTACTTAACATTGTGTGTGATGATATGGGAAATTCACACAAAACAGTCTGTAACATACCAAATTATGATTTCTGCCTCAAGGGAAAGCACTTCTGCAGTTGTTTGAGTTACAAGCTGAACTAGCTGCTTTTTTATGGAGTACCATTTTTACTCGACAAGAAAGACAGACAAACTTTAGACTTGGATATTTGGCAGCTATGCTCTCAAAAACAATCAAGTGAGCCTGTCACTTCAAGGAAAACAACTACAGTATTTATCGCCAATGATAAAATTCTATTTTTTAAATGAAAATTTGAATTTGGGAATACTTGTATAGGTCACCATAAGCTTGAAAGCTCCCCTGTACATTTCTTTTTTTCTTTTTCTAATGTTTACAAATCATCTTACTTTTATTTATTTATTTATTTTTGGCTGCGTTGGTTCTTTGCTGCTGTGCACGGGCTTTCTCTAGTGGCGGCGAGCGGGGACTACTCTTCGTTGCGGTGCGTGGGCTTCTCATTCCAGTGGCTTCTCTTGTAGAGCACTAGCTCTAGGTGCGCGGGCTTCAGTAGCTGTGGCGCGTGGGCTTAGTTGCTCCGCAGCATGTAGGATCTTCCCAGACCAGGGATCAAACCCATGTCCCCTGAATTGGCAGGCGGATTCTTAACCACTGCGTCACCAGGGAACTCCCTCCCTGGTACATTTCTGATGAAACTGATGGTGATATCAGTGTGATTATTTAATATTATATAATGAAACATGTTAACATTTGAGAGATCTGCATAACTCAGTGAACTAATGTTTTCTAAATTATCAATGCATAATGTTATAAAATTACGCATGAGCAAAAGATCTATTCAAAGGGCAAGATAGACAAATGGACTTAAATGTAACAGAATATAAAAGGCTCACTGATAGGATTTCAGATTCTTCATGGCAACTAACCTTTAAGAAATTACCACTCGTCAAGTTTTGGTGTAGTATCAAATTATCTGGAAAGGCTATGAAAATACTCCTCACTTTCCAAACAGAAATCTGTGTGAGGCCAAGTTTTCCCCATATACTGCAACAACAACAAAAACATACCACAACAGACTGAAAGCAAAAGCAGATGTGAGAATCCAACCCCAAGGGGGCCTTTTGCTCTATTAAGCCAGATATTAATGAGATTTGCAAAAATGTACAGATAACACCTCTCCTCTTGCTAATTTTGCTTTGTTCCGGAAAATAAAGTTATTTTTCTTAAAAGTATATTATCTACGTTAATTTGTAATGGAATTATTACTGGTTTGTTTTTTTTTCTGGCTGTGTCAGGTCTTTGTTGCTGTGCACCTGGGCTACTCTTTGTTACCGTGCGGGGACTACTCTTCGTTATGGTGCATGGGCTTCTCATTGTGGTGGCTTCTCTTGCTGCGGAGCACAGACTCTAGGCGCGCGGGCTTCAGTAGTTGTGGCCCGTGGGCTCAGTAGTTGTGGCACGCAGGCTCTAGAGCACAGGCTCAGTAGTTGTGGCACATGGGCTTAGTTGCTCCATGGCATGTGGAATCTTCCCAGACCAGGGCTCAAACCCGTGTCCCCTGCATTGGCAGGCAGATTCTTAACCACTGTGCCACCAGGGAAGTCCCCATTACTGTTATTTTTTAATGAAAATTCAAAAAACAAATACATGTTTTTAAATTTTGTTTTAATTTCTAATATGGTAAGTCTTGATGGATATAACCCACATAAACAAAAGCTCTTCAAGGTCCTCAATAATTATCAAGCCTGTAAAGGAGTCCTGAGAGCAAAAAGGTTCACAACTGCTGGGCTAGTGCTTCCACAGCAGGAAAGACTAGGGGTAAACATGAAGAAACATCTAGATCAGCAGAGATAGGCATTGACTAAAAGGGGTTAAGAGAGCTGGTTCCTTTGAAGAGGTCTCAGCCCCCAGGCCTTGAAGTCTAAGTAGGGGAGGGCTTGGAGCTGGGCAGGGCCATGTGACTTGGGGGGGGTTAGGGGGGGTTCCGAAGAGGCTTCTGGGAGTACCTGACTTCCCTCTGCTGCCCCTGGGAGGGTGGTAAGTGTGTAGGGGGAGACCCCAAGCACACAACAGACCTCCCCTGAAAACAGGCTGAAACCCAGCCCGGGAGCACTGGCCCTCCCCAGATGGCCTCCATCCTTCCCCCCCAGCACCCGGGAAAAGGATTTGAGCCTTAAAATTACCATCACCACTGAGCAGCAGACAATACAGAGGGGACATTATGCGCCAAGAGAGAGGCCTCGTTGTTGGCGCTAAGGGGAGAGACAGCAGTGCTCTGTTCTGAGCAGGCTGGGGGCTGCTCATGTGCTCCACCCCAAGGCCTCACACCCCGAAGCATGTCTTCACCCCAATGCACACTCACAGACTCACCCAGGAGTACCCCCTCAGGCACATGCTGCGGCACACAGGAGCCTTGGGATGTCCCCGGCTCCCATCCCCCACCTCCCCGCACACCTCCACCCGCCCTCTACCTGCTCTGTATCCTCACTGCCAGCCCCACGCATGGCCATGCACTCTGTGGCACAGGCATCCTCACCTGGGGAGCCCTGGTGGGGGTGCTGGGGACACCAGGAAGTCACATTGTGTGGACCGTGAGGATGCCCTACCCCACCCCGCGTGGCCAGGATCACAGGGCACTGAAACCAGCAGCCGCCTAGGCTGGGCCAGACGTGCCTAGACCCACAGAGACACACAAAGGCTGCCTTGTTGCTTTGCCAAACCCTCCCGGCTCTGGAGTGGGAGAGAGGCACAGGGCAACTGGCACCCCTACCCCCAGCTCCTGGGCTGTCCCTGGAGCAGGACGGGACTTTAACCTCTTAGGCCACCACCCCTGCTGGGGCTAGAGGGCAAAGGGAGGACAATCCAAACCTCCTGATAAAACCGACCAAAAGTGGGGCTCCCCAGGCCCTGCACTTAAACTCCACCCAAGGTCTATTTGTTTCTCCTGAGTTGGGATCTTTCCAACCTTTGCACAGGTTGTGCCCTCTGCCTGCAACTCCCTGCTCCCCTTGTCTGGGAAAGTGTTCATTTTCCTTTAGGACACTGTTCAGAGAGCACCTCTTTCAAGAAGCCCTCCTGACCCCTGGGCTTCCCACCAAACGGGGAGATCCAGTTGCCCACATGAGAATGCCCAGCACTGCCCAGCCAGGGCTGGGCTCACAAACATTGGCAGGACTAGTAGAGGACTAGGTGAGTGGGTACATCACAGCCCACGGACTCAGTCGCATCTCAGGCCCCAAGACCACACTCTGGTGGTAGAGGGGATGGGGGTGAAGTTACCAGTCCAAATCATAGACCCAGACAGCCACTGTCACCCCCACCAGGTGACACAGAAGGGAGACCCTTGGAGGAACCTGCTTCCCCACATCCAAGCCCTTGTTCTCTTTGCCGAGGACACTCTTTCCTATCCATATGCTTGCCAAGTACTACTCATCCAAGAGGTAGGTTTTTTTTTTAATTTCTTTGGCCACATGGCTTGTGGGATCTTAGTTCCCTGACCAGGGATCGAACCCGAGCCCTCGGCAGTGAAAGCGCAGAGTCCTAACCACTGGACTGCCAGGGAATTCCCTGTTTTTATTCTTTATTTAAAATTTACAGAGGGCCTCCCTAGTGGCACAGTGGTTTAGAATCCGCCTGCCAACGCAGGGGACACGGGTTCGAGCCCTGGTCCAGGATGATCCCACATGTCGCGGAGCAACTAAGCCCGTGCGCCACAACTAAGCCCGTGCGCCACAACTACTGAGGCTGCGCTCTAGAGCCCACACGCCTAGAGCCTGTGCTCCACAACAAGAGGAGCCACCACAATGAGAAGCCTACGCACCACAATGAAGAGTAGCCCCTGCTCGCCGCAACTAGAGAAAAGCCCGTGCGCAGCAACAAAGACCCAACACAGCCATAATAAATAAATAAATTTATAAAAGAAAAAATTACAGAATACTTACTGTGTGGCAGGCACTGTTTTCAGGGATATTTACATGTATTAATTCACTGAATCCTCACAACAGCCTTTTGAAGTAGGCGTTATTATTCCCATTTTAAAGATGAGGAAAGTAAAGCACAGCAAGGTAAAAAAAAAAAAAATCTCTTCCAAGGTCACACAACTAGCAAGAGGTGGAGCTGTAAGTGGAATCCAACAAGTTACTTCCACGCAGCCTTCCCTGGCCTCTCAGACCAGATTAAGGGTCTTTGCTGTGAGCATCCCCAAGCTCAGATGTCTGGGATGGAATGAGCTGTCCACTGGTTTGGCCCCCCTCTCTTGATGGTGAGTCCCTTGAGGGGACACACTTTTGGGGCACTCAGGGGCCCAGCTCCTAACACAAACCCGGGCCATGGGGACTCTCAAGAAACACTGTTGACTGAATAACCTTAAGCTCAATAAAGATGGCTAGACTCCCAATACCCAAGGGGAGAGGAGGTAGGGGCTGCCCAGACAGGCCCTAGGAGTTCTCTCCCCTCCCAAGACCACACACCATCTACTTTGTCACTCACAGCAAGGCCTCTGCTGTCCCTGAGTATATGGGGCTGTGGAAAACTGAGGAGGGTAGAGGGGCCACCAGGCCCCACAGGAACACCCAGAGGCCCAGCTGCTCCCAGGTCTCTATGTCTCTCCAGGCAAAGGTCTCTTGAAATCCTCAGGTACCATGAACTAAAAAGATAGAGCCTTCTTACAGTCCGCTGCCCCATTTCTCTCTTCTTATATCCAATTTTCCAAACTATTGGATAATTTCTCCAGCTCTCATTCAATGTTGCCAAACTGATGCTGAGACCCCAACCAGTGGGGAGGGATACCTGGGTACCCAGTAGACAAGCCAGACTGCAGGCACCTCACACTTCAGGGTTGCCCTCTGGACAGAGCTTCTTCCTCTGAGAACCTCCATTTCCATCAGCTGTGGGCCCAAAAGGACACAAAACCAAGCCCCCACCTCCCGTTGGCTGTCTCTGTACTTTAAAAGTGGGATCAACTCCTCAGAGAAATAGCTCCAAGATGGGTGCCACTGGAATGTCAATCTCAGTCTTCCCAGCTCTGAAATTGGCCTGAAGAGTGGGGTGGGAAAGGTTACATACAGGTCTTTAGGGACACAGACCCCATTGGTTTCTGGGCACAGCCCCTGCCCCACCTGAAAGCAGATTTCCTGCCCGCCCCTGGGTCAGCTCATCTTTCTTTTTTTTTTTTTAATGATTTTATTGTGTCATATGCTTTTTTTTTTTTTTCTTTATTTTTTTGGCTGTGTCAGGTCTTCGTTGCATGTGTGGGCTTGGCGTGCGGGCTTCGAGGGCTTCTCTCTAGTTGTGGTATGCGGGGTTTTCTCTCTCTAGTTGTGGCACGCAGGCTTCAGGGCACATGGGCTCTGTAGTTGTGGTTCATGGGCTCAGTTGCCCCGTGGCATATGGGATCTTAGTTCCCCGACCAGGGATCGAACCCACTTCCCCTGCATTGGAAGGAGGATTCTTTACCACTGGACCAACAGGGAAGTCCCCAGCCCATCTTTCTGTTAATGCTGTTCAGACCTCTTCCCCCCTGTGAAGGTTAACTGAAGACAATGCCTCCCTCTGTAAAAGGAGCTGGGGGTCTTCACCTACCCCCACCCCACCCCCAGCCACTAAAGGGCAGAGTTTTCAGAGAATTTGCTTCATAACCAAGGTAGGGTGGGAGTGGGGGGTGGCTGCATAGAGGGAGCTCCCAAATTTCTCCTCAGGAAGGACTTCAGGTAGCAGTCTGTTTGCAAGGGAGCTGAGGGCTTTGCTTAAAGCTGCCTGTGCAGCCGCTGTTTGTACTTAAATAATACATTACAGATCAGTAAAAACAGCAAAGTTTTCCAAAAGTGCTTTACACAAAATGAAAATGCCAACTGCCCATATCAAAAAATTAATTGCTGTTTTGATCATGATGGAGACTTTGTGGGAGCCATTTCAACCTCTTGGCTGGGTGTGAGGGCTGCCTGGACTGAATGAGCCCAAATCATTTGAAAATGTAAATCCACCTCAACTTCAACTGAAAAAAATATGCTCCGAGCCACAAAGCCCTGGGCTGGACCCGTGAGGGAGACAGATGTGGTGAATCCCTAGATCTGCCCTCTCTGGCTGAACACCAACTCACTGTGTGCCAGACACATCGGACACCCTTTGTCATCTTTTATGACCACCTACAAGGGAACATTGAATTACTGTATTTCCCCCGTTTTACTCAGATGAAGAAACTGAGGCTAGAAGATGCTCTGTAACAACTGTTGCCATTTTTTCAGTGCTACCTAGACCCTATACTGAGTGTTTCTAATTCATCATCTATTGACTCCCCGGTGTGGCCCACTACACTAATGAAGAAACTGAGACAAAGTTGTTGCCCTCCCAAGATCACAGAGCCAATATGTGACAGAAATGAGACATGGGGACTTCCCTGGCAGTCCAGTGGTTAAGATTCAGCGCTTTCACTGCTGTGGACCTGGGTTTGATCCCTGGTCGGGGAACTAAGATGCCGCACGCCACATGGCACAACAAAAATAAAGAGAAGAAATGAGACGTGAACCTAAACCCTTGTCTGTCACACTCCAATCTCTGGGCACACAAAATATGTGTGATAAGGGCTCCGGAAGTGGGGCAAATAGAACTATGATGCATAAGAGATAAAGGGCAGCCCCCTTGCTTGTGGGAAAAAGCACATGACTTCACAGAAGAGGAAGAAGCTGAACAAAACCATGAACAATGGTTAGGGTTTCAACAGAGATGGGGAGGCAGGGGACTCCAGGTGGAGCGAAGCACACATGCAAATGTTCTGAGGTAGGAACCTGTGCAGCATGCAGTCTGTGGAACGCAGGATTATGGAAAGTGGGTCAAGAGCAGGTAAGTGTGACACGATGTGGCCATAGGGAAGGCAGTGAAGATTAATGGCTCAGGCTGTGAGTTTGAATACTGGCTTTGCCACTAATCAGGTGTAAGACCTTGGAAAATTCTCTTCCCCTCTCCAAGTCTCAGTTTCTTTATCTGTAACATGGAAATAACAATAGTTGTTTAACAGTGTTGTTCTGAGGATTCAGACAGGCACTATGCCCAGCCTGAGGTTCTTGTGACTGGGCAATGGGGAGCCACAGAGGAACTCCTGGCAGAGGGATTCAAGCTGGGCTGGGAAACGACTGACCCCCAGCCGCCCCTGCCTAACCACAAAGGAGCCCGAGGGTTCAAAAAGAGAGAAAGCAGATCCTTGACTCAGGGCCAGCTGCCCCACCCAAGGTTTCTTTGACATCTCCTGTTTTATTTTTAAAGAAGAGTCTTGCGGGGGACTTCCCTGGTGGCGCAGTGGATAAGAATCTGCCTGCCAACGCAGGGGACACGGGTTCAAGCCCTGGTCCAGGATGATCCCACACGCCACAACTACTGAGCCTGTGCTCTAGAGCCCACATGCCACAACTACTGAGCCTGCGCTCTAGAGCCTGCTAGCCACAACTACTGAAGCCCACGCGCCTAGAGCCCGTGCTCTGCAACAAGAGAAGCCACTGCAAGGAGAAGCCTATGCACCGCAACGAAGAGTAGCCCCCACTCGCCACAACTAAAGAAAGTCCGCGCACAGCAACCAAGACCCAACGCAGCCAAAAATAAATAAAATTAAAAATAAAAAGAGTCTTGTAAATTCCCCTATAAGCAATCCAGGCTTGTTTCTAACGTATTAAATTGTAATATTAAATGACTGAACTCTCCCCCTAGTAAGAGAGACAGTCCAGGCAACAGAGCCATTTCCTGAGCCTGCCCCCCAGCTGCCCACATAGCCAGGCCTAGGCTGAGCTGCTCAGGTGGCAGCAGTCAGCAGCCCACCTCATGAGGGGAGTGCTTGGCTGGGGGTTGCCTGCCTTTACATCTGCTGGTTCCTTCCCCTGAAATGCACTCTTCCTACCCCAGCCCCCAACAGCACTAGATTTTCAGAAAATTTGCTTCACAACTGATGGGTTATCCTCTTCCGAAACTCAAATGTCAGCTTAACTGTCTCCTCTTCAGAGAGGTCTTCCCTGACCACGCTGGGTAAGTTGGCCATATCACCCTATCTTAAGAGTCACCTAGTATTCTTGCCGTCTAGTATTTTCTTATTTACCTATTACCAGTCTGTCTGTCTTACCCGACCAGAATGTCTATTCTGTGAAAGCAGGACTTTTGTCTTGTGCACTATTGTGTCCCCACCTTGGAACAGTGCCTGGCACATAGCAGGTGCTCAATAAATACATACAGAAATAGGGAGGGAGGGGAGAAAAAATTAATAAAGAACAAAATCTGGGTTCTTCTCCCCAAGATTAGGAGACTCCTTTGAAGCCTCAATCATCCCCTCTGTGGAAGTGGGCAGGGTCCCTAGCCGAGGACCACCATGGCCACACAGTAGGATCCCTCCCCTCCCTGCAGTGTTGTCACTGGCCTGCCTCTGGAGCAGCCCTTCCCTTCCCCACATCCCAACTCAGAGTGACAGAAATTAATTTCCCTTTGGCATAAACTGATTTTGATGAGCCCAGTCCCTGGCGATTCATCACAGACCTCTCGGGGAGCACTGCAGGGAACAGCGGGTGGTGGCGTGACTTATGGGCCTCACAGCCCCAGACACCCAGCTGCTTCTGACGGCTCCGGACACCTCCAGCCCCCCTAAATCAGCTGCGATGGAAAGACCTGGAGAGTTGCCCAGACCGTCCTCCTGCTCAGCTGGTGCCCCTGGCAGGCGCCTCCCAGGTCAGGGGGCACAGGCTGCACGGAAGTAGGTGACTTCATCCAGGCTGACTCAGCCCCAGCCAGCCACTGGGGACTGCAAGAGGGAGGCGGCAGCAGTCCTCTCCAGCTTGGAGCTTTGGGGAGGGGGAATCCTCACACTCCCTCCATCCCCAGGGCTTCCTCAAACCGGACTGTGCCCCTACCCCACACCACACCACCATCCCAATCCACACTGACGTCCAGCAAATAGTCCAGGTTGTTGGCAGAGTGCTGGGCTGAAGAGGTCTCGGGCCCAGGCCCAATCCCCCTCTCACCAGCCAGGTAAAATGGGCCAACGCAATAACCTCTGAGATTCAGTTTCTTCATCTGTAAGATGGGTATGGTGATCCTTGCTCCACCTACTGCTCAGAGGTATTGGACAAATCCAACTGATGCAAAAGGGTCTTAAAGATAGGAGAGTACCACGTGGCAGAGGGGACAGGAAGCAGGATAAGTGGGCCCCTATGCCACAGGGTCAAGACCAGGCCTCTTATCCTGGCCTGAAGTGTCCTTAAGCAATGATCTGCCCTCCCTCTACCCACTCACCCCCTCCACCCTCTGCCACCTTTAGCATCCTTAAGTTCCTCAGACAGGCTGTTCTCCTTCTACCTTCAGGCCTCTGTGGTTCTAGGCTGTCCTCAAAGCCTAGAACTCTTCCCTGACGCCTTTTCTTCTTTGTCTGGCTAAATCCTACTGAACTCTAAGTCCTTGGCTTAGACATTACTTACTCGGAGAAACCTTTCCTAGCGCCTCAGTTAGATACTAGGGGCCCCATGCCTGTGTCCCCACCGTCTAGCCATTCCTGTACGTTATCAGTTATCACCATTATCTCACACCTGCCTCTCAGTTACTGCCCTTGTTCTCACCTGTATCGCTCTGTCCCAGCCCAGTGCCTAGCACATGGCAGGTGCTCACTAATACAGGCTTATTTGAACTGAATTCCTGTGCCTATTCGTGCTGGCTGGCAGCGGCTGCCTGAAGCACTGGCTACACAAACACACATAAGCACCACGCCTATCCCAAAGTGAGGGTCCAGTACATGTCAACTGTTAACACTGCTGTTGCTATTGGGAGTTGGTTCTTGGGAATTTGCACCCTCTCCTTACCTGCCCCTGCCCTCAGTCACAGTGCCAGCAACCCAGGGGTGGGGAAGGTAACCAGGGAAGGCTTTTGTTCTGAAGTGACCTGAAGACACTTACCTGCCTCTAGCAGAAAGAATATCCCCATGGGTATTCTCATCTGAGCGAGACCTCACTACCTTCTGACTTGCTTAGGAGACTGACTCCCAACACTCTTGAGTCTCAGTATTCTCATCTGTAAAATAAGAATAATTCCCACGCTGCTGACCTCACAGGACTGCTGTGAGGACCAAATTCAAAAGTGTGGAGGCAGGTGCTTGGTTCACCTTGACAAAGGATACACTTCATCATCCTCATCATGGACACACCTCAGCCACTGTCACCAAGGCCAGCGTAGGGCTCAGCGTGTGGGGACCCCAGAATCAGTGCCATTACCAGCCATGGTAGAGTTTTACCCCTAGGCCTCCACCCTGAGACCCCATCCTCATATAACTTCAGGGCCTGCTGGGAAACCTTAAGAGCAGCATCAAACCTCCATGCCCCTCACTCTCTAGCTGTGTGACCTCGGGCAAGTCAACCTCACTGAACCTCAGTTTCTTCATTTAAAAATGGCAATGATGGGAAACTTCCCTGGTGGTACAGTGGTTAATGAATCCACCTGCCAATGCAGGGGACACGGGTTCGAGCCCTGGTCTGGGAAGATCCCACGTGCCACGGAGCAACTAAGCCCGTGCGCTGCAACTACTGAGCCTGTGTTCTAGAGCCCACGAGCCACAACTACTGAAGCCTGCAGGCCTAGAGCACATGCTCTGCAACAAGAGAAGCCACCGCAATGAGAAGCCTGCGCACTGCAACGAAGAGTAGCCCCCACTCGCCGCAACTAGAGAAAGCCCGCACACAGCAAGGAAGACCCGATGCATCCAAGAATAAGTAAATAAATTTATTTAAAAAAAAAGAGGCAATGATGGGACTTCCCTGGCAGTTCAGTGGTTAAGACTCGGAGTTTCCACTGCAGTGGGCACAGGTTCGATCCCTAGTTGGGGAACTAAGATCCTACATGCCCCATGGCGCGGCCAAATAAATAAGTAAATGAATAAGTTGTTTAAAAAAAAAATGGCAATGATGATGGTAGCTGCCTCCCAGACATCTCAGAAGGATTAAACGGGATAACCAGGTAAAGAATGCACTTGAGGGCCAGTAAGTGCTCGGTAACTGTTGCCTGTCACCGTCACCATCACCATCATCATCATCTCCATAAATGCTATAGCTACTCGTGGGGTATGATGCCCTGTTAATCCTGGTCCTCCTCTACCACAATAACTTCCAGAACCTTCACAACAAACTAAACTGCCATCCCCACTTCCTGGATGGACAAAGTGAGGCTCAGAAAAGCTAGTACTTTTCAGACTGAAAACTCCCTGAAGGCAGAGGCCATGTCTCCAAAGTCTGGGCTCCCTATGGAATTGAGGTTGTGCCTCTCCCTTCAGCCTTTGTCTCTCTCATTGGTCCCGGGGGCCAGGTCTCCTTTTTAGCCCCCCACCCCAGCCAAGCTCAGAGGAGCAGGAAGGGGTGAGGTCCAGCCCCTCTGCCTCCTCGCAGCAAGGAGAGGTTCAGGCTGTGGGCAAAGGTCAGCACGGGGCCTGCCTGGTCCTAGCTGCCCCAGCTGATGCAGGGAAACCTCGTGACTGCCCCCCTTCCCCCACACAGGCTCCAGCTTCCCGCCTGACTGGGCTGAGCGCTTCAAAGCCAGCAGCCTCTGAAATGAGGCTGCAGCATCTGAGATGGCAGCTAGTGGCGGGGGAGTCAGGCAGCGCCCCCGGTCCCCTGTGTGTATCTCCAGGCACTCCTGTCAATGGTGACTTGTCGTGCAGTGTTGGCCACGAGGGTCCTGGGAGATGGCTTTGGGTGTTCATATCATGGCCGAAGGAGCATTAAAGCTACCAACGTGCCAGTGAGCCAGGGGTGTAAAAGGCCAACTCCTTCATGCAAGCAGGCACTGGACACCCAGGTGCTGATGGGAGAGAGGGAGCCATGGGGAGTGACCACTAGGACACACACATGTACACACACTCTGCACCACACAGTAGGATGATACTGTGGCCTCTAACATTCCAGACCCGGGATCAAATCCTGCTTCCCCTATTTCCTAGATGTGTGAACTTTAGGTAGCACTATGGGTTGAATTATGTTCCACCCAAAATTCATATGTTGACTCCTTAACCCCCAGTATCTGAGAATGCAGTCTTATTTGGACATAGGGCCTTTACTGAGATAATCAAGTTAAAATGAGGTCATTAGGGTGGGCCCTAAACCAATATGACTGGTGTCCTTACAAGAAGGGGGAATATGGATACAGACACACATAGAAGGAAGATGATGTAAAGAGACACAGAGAAGACTGTCACCTACAAGTCAAGGAGAGAGGGCTAGAACAGTTCCTTCCCTCACAGCCCTCAAAAGGAGGCTGCCGGTACCTTGATTTTAGACTTCTCGTCTCCAGAACTGTGAGACAATAAACTTCTGTTGTTTAATCCACCCAGTCTGTGGCACTTTGTTAGGGCAGCCCTAGGAAACTAATACAAGTAGTGACTGTTTCTCAGAGTCTTGGTTCTCACAGTCCTAAACAGGAGTTATAATAGTACTTGTGTCATAGGTTGCTACGAGGCTTAGATGAGATGCTACTTCTAAAGACAGCACTTAGCACCGGATTAGACACTCAGCATGTACTCAATAAACGGTAGTTGCCTTTACTGTTATGGTTATTGTTCACTCATACATTCCTGTATACGCTTACACGTTTACTCATCTATTCCACGTAATACTGTATTGTACACCTTCCAAATACCAGGCATGTGGGCCCTGAAGTCGAACAAATCTCTGTTCTCCAGGTACTTGGCAATGATCAAAGATAGAACTACCCTCAGGGAAAACAGAAAATCCACACACACACAAATTAGCTGATGGGAGAGCAAATGCTTAGGGGTTTGCCCATGTGTGCGTACATGAGTGTTAATGTGTACGTATGTGTGTACACAGGTGTTAACGTGTGTGTGAGTGCATCGGGATACTGTGTGCACATGCATGTGCATCTGGGAGCACAAGCGCATACTAGTGTGAATTCATGCAGAAGTGCACATATGTGTTGCACATGTGTTTTAGCATGTGTGTACACAAATGTTCATGGGTACATGAATGTACATGGGGGAGCATGAGAACATATGGGCCAGTGTGTGTCCGGATGAGTGTGGCTGAGCAAGGGTAGATGTGTAGGCAAGTGTGTGTGAGAACAGTAGGGCCCAAAGCTGGTGCCCTCTACTGCCTACAGCCCAAGAAGGAGCTCTGAGAGGTCATCTCAGCCATCTGCCAGCCAGCCTCAAATAGACACATACCCCTTCCCCACGTCAGACTTGAGTGCCCTCGTGCCCAGGGACCACCCCAGAAGCCTCCCCAGTGCTTAGCCCTGGTTTTCAGGAAGTCCTTTCAGCATACTAACCACAATCCCTGAGTGACACTTCTGAAACCAGTAGTCCCAAAGCCACGGAATGAAACAGACATCAGCCATGTATTCCAGGCACGTGTTGGTCGTATGTCCTCATTCAGCTCCAACCTGCCTTACCAAAGAGGGAGGTGGGCTCCTCCATCCTCAAAGATCTCTCCAGGGCTTCCCTGGTGGCGCAGTGGGGGCTTCCCTGGTGGCGCAGTGGTTGGGAATCCGCCTGCCAATGCAGGGGACACGGGTTCAAGCCCTGGTCCGGGAAGATCCCACATGCCGCGGAGCAACGAAGCCCGTGCGCCACAACTACTGAAGCCTGCGTGCCTACAGCCCACGAGCCGCAGCTGGAGAAAGCCCGCGCGCAGCAACAGGAATGCAAAGCAGCCAAAAATAAATAAATAAAATAAATAATAAATTTAAAAAAAAAAAAAAAAAAAGATCTCTCCAATTTGGCTATCCTATTCCAATCCTATTTCTGCCCCCAGAATGCCCAAGGTCAATACTGCCTGTCCCACCACCATCCCCTGGCAGGGAAGAGGTGCTAAGTTACCTGGCCTCTTTCCCACCATCACAGGATCTGATGCTTGACAAAGAAGCATGGGTGGACATGGGTCTAGGGTGGGGCAAGCCCTCAAACACTAACCAGGCCAGTGCCCAATGGGCATCTGGAACTGTTGGAGCTGTGAGAGGGCGATATTTCCCAAGGTTGAAAAAGGACTAAAGCGCCAGGGCTTGTGGTGGGGAGACCCACAGATGAGGCCAACCCCAGGGGACTGACTCCCACCCCATACCCACTCTTCCCTGCCCAAGACTTGGTGAGGCCCTGAAGGACCAAACTTAGGGAGCCAACAACATTTGGGCCAGACTCTCTGCCCCCAAAACTAGTGTCTGAACCCCAGACCTGAGTTCCAGTTCTGGTTCTAATAGTGATAACAGCAATAATAAAGGTTCACATTTATCACGCACTAAGTACCTGGACCTGTGCTCACACTTTCCACACACTGTCCCATTGAGGCTACACACTGTTTCAGTGAGGTTAGGGACTATCAGCGTTACCCCATTTGAGAGTTGAGGAAAGCAAGGTATAGTTTAGCTCACCTGCCCTATGCCGAGGCATGGTTTAGCTCAGCATGCACTGATTCGTAGCAGAGCCAAGAGAGCCCACACTCTTAACCACGAAACCCCTACCTTAGAGAGTGACCCTAGACAGTCCCTTCTCCTCTCTCCATCTCCCAGTCTGTACAGTGTGGGTGCTAACTGCCATGACCACCGAGCTCTGTGGGACTCCCAGCTCTGACTCCTGGGTGAGAGCCAGGGCGTTGACCCCTAGGGTCTTGTGAAGCATGCAGATGACAGGACCACCCTAGATCCACTGAATCAGACTCTCCGCATACCGCAACCCCTCCCTCCCCACATCTGCAAGCTCACAAGGTCAAATGATCTGCAGTGAACCAAGGTTTGAGAACTCCTGGGGTGGTGAGATCCCTTGGCAGGAAGGAAGGTAGGAGAAAGTGGGAAGCTCCCTCAACTCAAGCCCTGCTAGGGGAACTTCAGCGGCTGGGGACGCTCTGAGGTCTGGCTACCACTCCTTTCTCATCCAAAGTGCAACTCCTCATCTAATGGGGAGAAGATTAGTAAATTCTAGAGGTGCTACCCATCACGGGGGTGGGGAGAAGGAAGAAGTGGATTCTGCCCCCAATCATCTCTCCTTGCCATCCCTGAGCCAGACAGGTACAAGGGTCTGAATAGATGCCCCTGTAAAAAACTTGAGTGGGGTGGGAACAACTAGCATAGGCGAGGGAGGGGGAGCATGGGGGTGCTGGAGAGGCAGGCAGTTAAGGTGGGAACCGCACAGACAAAGGCTGACCCCAGCCAGGCCTGCTGGCCAGCCAGCTCATCCCCACCCCCCTGCGGCAGGCAGCTTGGCAGAGCTGAGCACCAGCTTCTCGATCCAAACCGAGTTCCCACCAAGCGTGCTTAATGCAGCGGCGGTGACATTTCTGCCGTCAGAGGCAAAAACAGGAACTCGGCCATTTTGTTGAAGGGCGCCCAGAGTGCGGGGCGGGAGACGAAGGAGGGGGGGTTTCAACTCCTGCACCCACCGCCCTAACCACCCACTCCTGCCTCTGCCTGGTGCTCCAGTCAAAAGGTCACAAAACTAGGGTCACCAGCCAGACAAGGAAGCTGCTGCAGAACTCTCACCCTCTTGTACAAGTGGGGAAACTGAGGCCATAACACTGACACTAGCCAGATCTGGAAATGGTAAAAGGAGGAATGGAGAGAAGCCCCGAGGAGGGTGCCTTAAGGAATGCTCAGGTGGGAGCGCCAGTCTGAGGAGCCAGAGAGCTGAACCCAGCGGGCCGCAATGACCAGTCTCAAAAGAGCCTACACACCTGGCCCCCCAACACTGGCGCGCCCTCAGGAGGGCGCTCGCGGCATCTCTCATCGTCCAAGCAGTGAGAGGGTTAAGCTTCCTCGCGGTACTTGCCGCAGTAAGTGGAAAGGAAAGAAGTGTCAACTCTGTTCTCACCACAGCGGGGCTGTCGGATGGCACCTCCCCCCCGCCCCGCGCACCCCGCCCCGCCGGCTCCCCCGCCCTCCCCTCGGAGCGCGCGCGCACACACACCTCCCACCGCTTTGCCCAAATTATTTTCGATCCCGGGAGACTCCGGATGCCAGACGCGCTCCGCAGCGGCGGCGGCGGCGGCCGCGCCTGATTCATTGCGCCAAAGCTGCAGATGCGACCTCCCGCCTGCGCCCTGTGCCCCGGCCCGCGCCGGGCTGCGTGCGCGCCTGGAGAGATGGGGGGGGGAGCGGCAATTTGTAGGCGCTCCCCCCTCAAGAGGCGGGCCCCGGTCCCCCGGGGCCGGGTCCCCAGTCCCCAGCTCCCCGGGCTGCGCTAATTAGCTTCTTCCGGGGGCGCCACGCGGCGTGAGGGGCGGCAATTTCCCGGCTGGGCTGCGGGGGAAGCACTCCCACCGCCTGGGAAGGTGAAATGGGAAACTCGATTCAAAGAGAGCTTTCCTCCCCCCCGCCCAGCCCGCTCCTGCCTAGCGCGGTAGAAAACGGGTTTGAAATTCCTCCTCTCTCTTTTTTTTTTTTTTATTTATAGTGCACCGTCTCCATGGAAACCGCGGAGGAGGTCACGGTAGCTGGGCCCCCGCGCGTCACCCCGCGCCTCGCCGGCTGCAGGCGCCAGGATTGCTGCCTCCCAGGCGCCGCGGCCCGCGTGGACTCTACTCCGAGTTCCCCGCCCCCGCTCCACTCCGCCCGCGGCTCAAGCCATATGACTCTGCCGGGTCCCAACCGGGAAGGGTGAACCTGGGCACCAGTGCGCTAGGCTATACCTCTGTCCCCGGGCTCTGGCACGCGGGAATGCTCCAAGACACACGTGCCCAGCTCCAAGACGGGAACACGTGCGGCGAGACGCCGCCAAACGGCTCCCTGCACTAGTGAATGCCCCGCAGGATCGACCTATATAGGCGCACAACTCCAGAGCTCTCTGCTAAAGCAAGACCACCTATAGTTAAGAACCCTGAAGTCCGCCTGGATTATCTTACTAGCTATGTGACTTCGGGCAAGTCACAACCTCTCTGCGTCTCGGCTTGCTCATCGGCAAAATGTAATTGTCGTGTGGCTTGAGACAAAGTACGTGAAACGTTTAACACTATGTTTGGCACGTGGTTCTGAAAAATGGTAGCAGCCATTGGGGTTATTTTTTTACGGACTGGGAAAGCCAAGGCCCAAAAGGCATTGCTCAAGGGCGCGGTCAGCCTGAAGGCTGAGAGTTGCACCTTGAGAGCTTCCCAGCACCTCAGCCTAGACTCTGGCAGGAGGTTGAGGGGACACGTGCCGGCTTTGCTGGGCCTGGGCCTGCCTGGGGCGCGACGGGCGGGACCTCCTGAGCTAGCCACATCCGCACCCGGAACCCTGGAAACGGGACTCCCCGCGGTGTGCGCCCCACCCCCCTCCTGCCCCAGCACCATTAGCAACGGGCCTGCCTGCCCTCCCTCCCAGGGCTGAGGCCACACCTGCCCCACCGGATGGCCGCCCCGGGGCCAGGCCGTGCCCCCCACCGCGCACACTTCCTCCCGGACCTCCAGCGCCCCGTCGAGCGCGCAGGGGGAGGGGACCCGGCCGCCCCGGCCCAGCCAGCTTCCCACAGCCTGAGCAGCCCGGAGCCGGGGAGGCAGGAAGTCTCAGAGCCGGGGCGTGGAGGCGGAGTAGGGGCAGGAAGTTGGGGGTGACTCTCCCAGAGACCCCAGACAGGGCCCCGGCGTGGGAGCGGGGTGGGCGGGCGCGTAGGGATTAAGGGCTCCCCCCACACACACACCCCTTTTAGCCTTAGGCCACGTGACCCGGCCGGAGCGCCCTGCTGGGTGAGGGCGAAGGCCGCTACCTCTGCCGACCCCCAGCAGCGCGCACTAGGAGGGAGGGGCAGCCTTTGTCTACTTTGCCTCAGAGGCAGCCCCCCACAACCCCTCCCCCACGCGCCCCGCCGGGCCCTGCACAGCCCGGGTTTTCCATCCGGCCCGGCTCGGCTCGGCAGCTGTCAGGGGACCGAGCTGACCTTCGCGAGCAGGGAGTTTCAATTAGCCGCAGATCAGATAAGCGGGCGGGCCAGCCTCTCCGGGCACCGCGGGGGCGCAGCCCCGCCCCCGCCACGCCGCGCCAAACGCGCTCCAGATGGGAACAAAGATGAGGACGCAGCTCCACCTGCCTCCCCGGGGAGGGGGGAACTGGAGGCCCCGCCGGGAGGAGCTTGCCACCGGAGGAAGGGGTTGTGCACCCTCCCCTGCCCGTCTAGGATCTCATTCCGGGGCAGTGGTCTAGTCAAAACGATCTTTGCAACTCGCCTTGCTTCCTGCACAGCGGAGAGGTGCCTGCCACGCTAACCTCATCTCCAGGCGGGCATCGTGCCCTCTCTCCCCTGGAGGGAGTCTTTTGCCATCGCTGATCTCATCCAGAGCACTCCCTGGGAGGCTGAGAGAAGGAGACAGAGCCCAACAGAGAAAGGAAACTGAGGTAGAGACGGACTGGACTGCTTGATTCAGGTCACACCAACCACAACATTCTTTCAGATGTTTATCGAGTGCCTACTAAGTACCAGGCGCTGTTTAGACTATGGGGACATCAGCCTCATAGAGCTTACATTCTAATTCAGGGAGACAGACCATAATCAAGTAAACAAATAGGTGAACAAGATCATTTCAGAGACTCTGAAGAGCCATGAAGATATTAAAATAGGTCATGTGAGCCCAATTTCAGGGAGGGGACCATGTTAGCTATGGTAGTCAGGGAGGGCCTCTCTGAGGAGGTAACATCTGAACTGAAGCCTGAAAGACCAGGAGGAACCAGTCAAGCAAAGGAGAGGGTGTGGAGCATGCCACTGTGGACATGACCTTAGGCCCAAAGAGGAAGCAGATAGAACAGGGCTTTGCAGACCAGGTGAGGGGTCAGGGTTTATGAAAAGTACAATGGGAGCCTTTGGTAGGTTCTAAACTGGGAGTGACATGGTCTGACTTAAATTTTTAAAGATCCCTCTGGCTATTATATAGATCAGAGGAAGACAAAGGTACAAGACAAAGACCAGGGAGGAGGGGTGAGGATGGGGGTGGAGGGGGGGCTTTCTGCAGTAGTCATATATTTGGGCTGATGAAGTGGATGTGGAGGTGAGGTGAAGCAACAGAAGCTTGGTGAGAGAGGCAGGACTTGAACCTAGGTCAGCCTTTGGGAGCATGGAGGGGCTGCTTAGAGGTGAAGGGTAAAGTTGTGGAGCAGGAATGCCAGGGTTCAAATGCTGGTACAGATATTTTCCAGCTGAGTGACCTTGGACAGGCATCTCTATCAATATGGTCAAGCTTTGTAAAAGGAAAAGGAGATTGCCATTGTAAGGTTTGAATATGAGGTCTGAAAAGTGTTAATCACAGAGCCTGGTAAAGAGTAGGTGCTCAATAAATTTGGGCTATTATTGTGGGCACTGTGGTTACTACCCCATCCCCCCACCCCCACCCCCATCACCACCACCTGCCTCTTTGTATCAGGACTATCCCCTGGCCTTCCTAACCCACCTCTGGCCTTGTTTTCATTTGCTGAGGGTAGAAACTCTTCTTCCTCTCCCCCCTGCCCCCTCCCCTGTCTGGAGGGGAGTTGGGTGGGGATCATAGGGAAGGGACTAACCCAGTCCTTGTTCACTAAACTGACTGCTGGGATCACTCCTCATCCAGGACCCCAGCTCACCATCCTGGGGTAACCCTCTGAGCCCCTCAGTGGTCTGCATAGGGACCTGCCCTCCCTGCCTGCCAGAGGAGTTGAGAGCATTCGGTTATCATTCATTCAATCGGTTGAGTGACCCTCCAGGCTAGGCTGAGGTGGGGACAGAGAAAAGCACACCCAGGCCCTGCCCTCAGGCAGATACTTGGAAGAGTCCGTGGTGGTTAGCTAGGGAATGTTGTGCTGTAGGAGCTTAGAGCAGGGCCAGAGAGGGTGGAGGGGCCCCTTTGGGGCAGCAGTTACTACAGCCACAGCCCCCATCTATGGAGCCTTTACCCAGGGCCAGTCACCATGCCCTGGTACATACATGTCATTGAGTCCTTACAACCACTCAATGAGGTCCATACTATTACAATCCTTAATTTATGAGCAAATAAACAGAAACTTCCAGAGGTGAAGTGCCTTGCCCAAGATCACATGGCAATTAAGGGGTGGAACTGAGAATAAAACCCAGGTCTGGCTGAGGCCAGAACAGGAGAATTTAAACATTCTACTGTCTGGTCTCATATTCTATTAAATGCAAGGATGTCTCTGAAAGGCCTTCAGCCAAATCCCTGTGGTGATGGATCTTGCCCTTACTTCACTCAACTTCCCTACGCCTGAGTCTTTATCTAAACTCTCAGGAGCCCAGCCTGGTGCCAGGTATACAATAGATACTCAAGTACTGCTTGAATGTAGCTTCCTCTTGACAAGTAGTGTTGATGCCTACCCTCATCTCCACACCTCCCCTTGGGTTCTCGGGCCCCTATATCCCATTTCAGAGCCTGTCAGTGCTGATGACTAGAAAAAGTTCTAGTTTGCATAATATTTGCATCTGCTTTGCATGCTGTTCACATAACATCAGAATACACAAAGGTCTGGTCCTGGTACCCTATTCCTCCTCTTGGCATTCCCCCCCAACCCCCTGCAACCTGCTGACCCAGAACAGGGGGTGAGGGTTTTGGGTAGTACTCATTTAGGGTCCACCTAACCTTATCTATTTCCAACATTATAGGAACAGAGATGGGAAGATTCCTGTCTACCCTCACCCCCCACCCTCCCCTCCATCCCTTCCTGGGGGAATTCTGGGTCAGGGCAGGGGCTGGTCTTCAAAGGTTGGGTAGAGAAAATGATAAGACATGTGACTGAAGGCACTGTGGGCAGGGACCACTTTGGGGTGTCAGGTACAGCAAGGGGAGAGGAGAAGAGAGAGGCAGACGAGGGCTGAATAATGTCAGGCCTAAAATGCCAGGCTGGGTAGCCAGCACCTTGACAGGCAGGAGAGGACATGAAAGGTGGATGCACACTGGAGGAGGAGGTTGCCACCCTGGCTTATAGCTCACATCTTAGCCCTGCCCTGGGGTATGCAAAGTGCCAGGCCTGTGTGAAGGCCCCCAGTGCAGCATCAATTCCATGCACCCACCTCCCTGCACAGTGTGTTAGGTTCTGCCTCTGTGATAGACTGAATGTTTGTGTCCCCCCAAAATTCATGTTGAAATCCTAACCCCCAATAGGATAGTATAAGGAGGTGGAGTATAAGGAGGTGGGGGCTTTGGGAGGTGATTAAGTCCTGAGGGTGGAGCCTTCATCAATGGGATTTGGGCTTTTATGAAAGGGAGCCTAGAGAGATCCCTTGCCCTGTCCACCATGTGATGACACAGTGAGAAGACGGTGTCTATGAACTAGGAAGCAGGTCTTCACTGGACACTGAATTTGCCAGTGCCTCGATCTTGGACTTCCCAGTCTCCAGAACTATGAGAAATAGATGTTTGTTGTTTAAGCCACCCAGTCGATGGGATTTTTGTTACAGCAGCCCAAATGGAGTCAGCCCCCATACCCAGGAGAGGCTCCATAGGGTGCTCTCAGCTGAGCTCCCAGAGGAAGCTTCCACCTGGTGTGGCCTCTCCCAACCCCTGGCCTCTTCTTGTGTGTGCCCCTGTCACTGGCCTATGCTCTGCTGAGACCTTCACGTTCATCCCCACATCCCTTACACTTCTGTTGTCACACAGTCCTGGGCGTAATTCCAGCTACCGTAACTTACAGTCACACAATCTCCTTGAGCCTCAGTTTCCTCATCTCAAGTGGAGATGATACCAACTTTCAAAGCTTCTTGTAAGAATTAAGTTGGGTGAAGTCCCTAACAGAATACCTGAATTTCATTTATTTAATCATTCTCTATTTGAGTGCCTTCCACGTGCCAGGCATTGTTTTAGATACTGGGGTTTCAGCAGTAAATCACAGAAATGAGGTCCCCAGTTCTCAGGGGTTTCCATTCTAGAGAGGTAGAATGAATATAAACCACAAATATGTATTTCACATTGTGACAAATGCTGTGAAAGTATAAATAGGATAATGTAATAGGGTGACATAACAGCACCGCTGGAGGTAGCAGTGGGTGGGTGGTTTTCGATAAGGTGGTCAAGGACTTTATCTCTGAGGTATCATTTGAGCTGAGACCTCAATAACGAGGAGTCAGTCATGCTAAAAGGCAGAGGAAGGGTGTTCCAAGGAGCAGAAACAGCAAGTGCAAAGGCCCTGAGGCAGGAAGAGCTTGCCCTGTGGGGAGGCTGGTGTGGTGAGAGCAATGGAAGCAGGTAGGGCAGAGGTGTGGGTACTGGGGACCCTCGAGGACCTTGGAAGGAGTCTGGCTTGAATTCCAAGGGCCTTAGAGAATCACTGGAGGTTTTCAGCAGGCATGTGCTAGGAAGTGATTTACACAGTAATTGCTCAATAAAGGCTGGCTGTTGCCATTATGAATAATAATAATAATATAAAGCCCAGAGAGGAATAGCAATATGCCCAAGGTCACAGAGTCCCCATCCCACAGCCCCTTCCTCCTTTGATTGGCCTTCCCCCTCCCCTAAGGAGCCCTGTGGATCAGCCCCAAGCCTGGTGGGAAGGAGGTGAGGGCAGCCTCCCTCCCCTCATTCCCGCTCCTTCCCTCCGGCCATTTCCCGTGCTCCCGGCGCCTGCGCCCCAATTAGCCAGCGAGGCTGACGGCCTCGGCTCCGAATGACAGACACCTCCTGTCACCCCCTGACGGGCGAGGAGATTAACTCTGAGCGGCACCGGCTCTAAGGGACGACGACGACAGGGAGGGGAGAGGAAGGGGGAGGGGATGACAAGCCTCCCCCCACCAAGAGTCCCCAGTGCCTTGGAAGGAAGGGGGGCTAGAGGGGGCCCCTGATCGCAGAGAAGAGCGCTAGGAGGCTGGGGAGGACAACCCCACTCTGCTGATTGGCTGCTCCAGCTGGGGCCACTGCCCCAACCGCCAGCCTCAGCTGCTCTGAGGGCAGGGACCTTACCATGCCTGTGGGGCTTCACAACTGAACCTTCAGTTCTGGGCACAGAGTGGGTGCCCAGTAAACATTTATGGACTGACTGTACATTTTTTTCACGCAGACTCATTCAATCCTCACAACATCCCCATTTTAAAGAACAAGGAAACTAAGGCTCAGAGGTGGAGGGACTGGATCACACAGGTGGCCTAAAATTTGAACTGAGGCTGCCTGATGCCAAAGCTAGTGTCTAACCACTGGAGAATATCACTCCTCTCCCTAGGAGAAGACAGCTCTTGCCACTTAGGAATTTACAATCCACTATGGGGCAATGAGACACAAGCCCTGGAAAAGGGAATTAACACAGCAGTTCTGGGCATAGATGCTGAGTGCCAGGCTGGGGGTCAGAAGTTCCAGGTAACATTCCCAGGGGAGTGGAGCCAGGAGACATGGGTACAGAATGGAAGTGAATCTCCTAGAGGAGAAAAGGTGAGCTGGACCTCTTAACACAGGTATGACTAGTCAGAAAAGGACAAGAGGAAGGTATTCCAGGCAGAGCATTGCACAGGCAAAGGCCTGAAGGCAGAACTGGGCAAGGCATGCATTAACTGGTCAGGACTTCAGGTTGCAAGTGACAGAAACCCAACACACACTGGCTTAAGCAAAATTAGAACCTATTGGTTCATTCTGAGGCTCTTGATCCTTCAAGAGCAAGGATCAGTTTCCCTTTCTGAGCTTCATTCATGGATAGCTGTCCCCAAGTGGTAGCAGCCTCAAATTCCCACAACATATTAGACAACTGCCACCCCATAATTCCAACCAAAGCCCTGGGATTCAACCTGATTGGCCAGGCTCATCCCTGAACTAATCACTGTGGTCAGGGAAGAGGAGTCTGCTGATTGGCCAGGTCCTCCAGCACCAGGGGTGGGTGGAGTCCCTCTAGAGCCCTAAGGGTGGTGGGGGGAGGATAAAGGTGGTCCCTGGAGTGGGGAGACACCTGGGGCCAGTCAGCACCAGGGCTCCCCATTTCCAGGGCTAGATTCTAGGTCCTGGATGACTCCTCCATGGGCAGCCTGAGGACCTCCACTCTCCCCAGTTCCGAGAGTTCCTACCTGTATAGATGACATCTACCAGCCCAGCTCTGGCCAGGTGAGAGGGGGCTCCAGGAAGCCTCTTGATGTAGGACTGGAGGAGCCTGAGGGTTCCCCCTGCCCAAGCTTGCTCCGATGGCTTGGATGTCTCCATGGGCCTGCCTGATCTCTCCACTCATCCTTCACCCTTAGTCCAGCTGTTTCCCCTAGAGTTTGTTTCATTATCAGGGTCTTCAGTTGCCTTTTACAAAGTCACCAGCTCTGACTACCAAGAAGAGCAGCCTTGCAACAGGAAAGGCTATGGCCAAGTTCCAGGAAGGACTTCTAGGGAGAGAGTGTTCCACCCTGTAGCAAGGGATGGGCATGACTGTCAGAGTTAGGAAGGAAGAGAACAGGCAACAGCTGGGCCAGCCCCCCAGGTTAGAGTGATAGCTGTAATAGCTCATCCTAGAGCTAATGACTCTGGAGGTAATGAGCTCCTTTCACCAGGAGGAGTGGGGGAGGCGCTGTACTTTTGGCAGTCATGCTCGGTGTTTGGAGCGTGGACTTGGAAGTCATTCTGACAGAGATTTGAATTCTGGGTCAGCTGAGTGACTTTGGGCTTGCGCTCTCCAGTCTTGGTTTTCTCATCTGTAAAATGGGGATAACACAAGGCCTACCCTCAAGAGGTAGCTAAGTTCAAATGAGATATTGCATCCAGGTGCTGCCACCACTCCTCGCACAGAGACTCTTCCAGAAAGGGGCAGCTGTTACTACTAATATTCTAGCTCTGTCCAAGACTGGCCCTTAGCCTAGAGCCACCGGCAACTCTTTCTGGACCTCAGTTTCTCCATTTGTACTTCCAGCCCTCTCACTCCTCGGGTGGGTGACTTGGATGATCTCACTGAGGAGAGGACCCCTCCCACATTAGTCAATCCCTGTGTGTTAGGGTGGGGGGGTGGAGGAGGGAAGGCAGCAGGCAATGCCCAACCAACGATTTCACCAGGCTGGGCAGGCAGCGCCAGGCAGGCGGGAGCTGGTCAGGTTTTTAATTGAACGCGATGCAAATGAAATGTAAATACCATGCAAATAAGCTCTTGCCAGGAGGCGCTGGGCTGGGAGCGGAGGGAGCAGGGAGGGGACTGCTGAGCAGGGGCCCTCCCCTGTGCCCCTTTCTCTCTCTCTCTGTGGCTACCCACGCCCCTGCCCACCCCCTGGTGCCGCCCACCCAACCAGGCCATTACATTCTGGGAACAGTGGGCACTGCATTCCCCCCAGAGCCCCCTTCCAGATCTACTTCCCTAACCCTGTGGCTCCTTGTGGTGGTGAAAGGGTGCTCAAGGAGGAGCCAGGGAACCTGTGGATGGGGCTAGGCTGACACAGACACTCACAGTCACACAGAAAGATCCATGAAGACATAGATGGGTCACACAGATATAGACATGCAGGAACCCACCTTTCCCTCCCAAGCTCCCTGCAACACTGAGACCCACACAGCCAATCACACATAAATATACACAATTGCACATTCAGTCACAAACACACACAGTGACACAAACAGCCCCGGTCATAGGGGCACACGCGCGTGCGCGCGCGCGCACACACACACACACACACACACACACACAGTAGTCTGCCTTGCCATGAATACTGCAGACTGAAGTCCCTGTGCTGGTCTGAGGTCAGGGCTGGGAGTGGGGGGACAGGCACCCTGTGTGGTCAGAGCCTGGTGGTCTGAATGAGACCAGATGGGCTGTACGGAGTGAGGGAATCCTTCCCGGTGGCCTGGGCCCTTTGCCCACCCCCTATCCCAAAACACATCACCATACCCCAGGACTCATAACCACTAGACAACCCCAGGTGTTGGTCTATCCCCAAGTCCTGAGGACCTGAGCCCCATCCTGGGATTTGGAATCCTCCTGTGATTCCATAGCCCCCCTCCCCTTGAGGCAGCCAGCCATTTGGGGGAGGTTGGCCCAGGTGACAGGGCCTGATCTGCTAGGGCAGAAATCCATCCCCACCTTGCCAAGGGGTAGGGGATGAAGCACAGAGGACTGGGGGAAAAGGCTGAGCCGTCTGTACAAACCTCCATTCCACCCAGGATCCACATCTGGAGGTGGTTCCAGCCCCCCCCTGAAGTGACTCACGCCCCACATTTAACTCTCATTAGCGCCTCTGAGCCAGCTGGGAGGGACAACCCCGCCAGCTTCCCCCAGCAGACAGGGAGCTCCGGGTGGGCCGCCCTCGCAGCCTCAGTTTCCCCCCAGGGGTCTGGCCCAGCGACAGGGGCTGCGTGGGAGAGCAGTGGCTCATAGTCCCCTTAGTCTGAGCTGGGCCTGTCCATCCACCCCACGGAATGGGGGACTGGGTGTGGCCTCTTCCAGGAACCCCAGCCCCAGTCCCCTGCCCAAGCCCCACCCCAACCAGGGCCCGAGGGTCCGGAAGGAGCAGGAAGGAGGGGAGGGGGCAGATGGCTCTGGATCTGAGGCCACAGAAAGTTGCGATGATCCTGCCGCCAATCCGGCCCAGGCGCTCCAAAAAACAAAAACAAAAACAAAAAACAAAAAAAAAACAAGCTCCCCCTACCGCCAGTTCCTTACACAGGGCGGGGGTGGATGAATGGGGCCAGAGAAGCAGAGGGACGCGGCCAAGGACCCATGGCCCTTTAGGGCCTCCTTCCTTCCTTCCTCCGCTTCACAGGCTGGACCTTGCTCTTTAACACTGCTGCGTTACTCCGTCAAGGTGCACTGAGCGCCGTGGGCGCGGGCCTCCGGGAAGCCATGCCTAAGACCCCCACCCCGCCCCGGGAGGGGCCGTTCCGCGTGCCTCCACCACACTCCCTCCCTCTCTTCCCCTCTCCGTGGGAAGGAGGCAGCTGGGGCGGGGGTGGCCGCTGGAGCGTCTTGCCCGTGTGATCGTGCCGAGCCGGGAATTCGGGGCCATGTGGGAAAGACATTAGTGCCGGCCGCCCTGCCAGCCAGGAATGCGCCCCCCGCTCCGCAGCCGCCGCCTGCCTGGCCCAGAAATGGTGACTCACCCGCTCCGTGTTCGTGTTCCCACCCCCTCATCGCGCACCCTCCACAGCCCTCCACAGCCCACCGCAGGCCTGGCCGCGGGCTTTCCAGCCTCCCTGCCTTTGCTCCAGCTGGTCCCGCTACCTGCCTAGCGTGTGGCTCCAGCCTCTACCAATCTCATAATACTGAACCAGATCGCACCTCCTGGGGAAACCTAAGACCCCTCTCCAGGCCTGTCTATTCTCTAGAGTCTTGCTCTGGTTAAACACTTTTTTGAGACTTAGCCCCTCAGGCTGTCTCCCTTGCTCCAGAATGACTCACCTCTGGGCCCCCACACCCATCACAGAGCCTGAAGCACACAGCAGGTGCAGAAAAAAGAAGGGAGTCAATGTAACCTGTTAAGTTTGGGAAGCAGAGCACTGAGAGGGGAGTGGTGTTCCTCCAGCTTCCCCTCTGTGACCTTGGAATAGTAAACGGTACCACCTACCTCATAGGATATGTGACCCTGGATCCCTTATTCCCCTTGTCTGAGCCTTGCTTTCCTCCATCTAATACAATAAGGATAATAATACCCATCCTGCTTGCTAGCAGGGGTGACCTGTGCAGAAGCTTTTGTCTGTAATGTCCTCAGCTCAGGGTCTGCTGCTGGGAGGGACCCAATCACGATGATGGTAGTGACGACATTACTAGTAATCACAGTCATTTAATGAACACCTACTATGTGCCAGCCCTAGGCTAGGTACTTTCTAGAAATTATCTCACATCACCCCTGCCTCAGTCCTGTGAGGGTAGGTCCTGTTATTCTTCTTTTACAAATAAGGAAAAGTTGAGGTTTGGTGAGGGGAAGGCACTGACTCAGGAATCCCACACCCAGGGCTCTGGTTCCAGCACCCTCAGAGCTCTTGAGAGCCCATGCAGGAGCAACCCCTCGGTCCGACTCTTCCGAACACCAAACTGGGCTCCAGTAGGTAATCCCTTGCAGCACCCACCCCCGTTGGAACCCAATAACCAGCCTCCCACCTCCCCCAGGTCCACCTCTCATAACTTTTTTTTTTTTTTTTTGCGGTACGCGGGCCTCTCACTGTTGTGGCCTCTCCCGTTGTGGAGCACAGGCTCCGGATGCGCAGGCTCAGCGGCCATGGCTCACGGGCCCAGCCGCTCGGCGGCATGTGGGATCTTCCCGGACCGGGGTGCGAACCCGTGTCCCCTGCATCAGCAGGCAGACTCTCAACCACTGCACCACCAGGGAAGCCCTCTCATAATTTTTAATAAGAAGTAATAGCACCAAGCAGCAGGCATCAGCTTCATTTCTTTTTAATTAATTAATTTTTTTTTAAAGTTTTTTTTTGGCTGTGTTGGGTCTTCGTTGCTGCACACGGGCTTTCTCTAGTTGCAGCAAGCAGTCACTTCTCTTGTTGCAGAGCACAGGCTCTAGGTGCACTGGCTTCAGTAGTTGTGGTGCATGGGCTCAGTAGTTGTGGCACACGGGCTCTAGAGCATAGGCTTAGTAGTTGTGGCTCTTGGCCTTAGTTGCTCCACAGCATGTGGGATCTTCCTGGACCAGGGCTCAAACCCGTGTCCCCTGCATTGGCAGGCGGATTCTTAACCACGGCACCACCAGGGAAGTCCCATCAGCTTCATTTTTAATTATCTAATTTACATTTAATTTTCCCCATCAACGTGATGCAGTTTATGATGTTTTACCTAAGAGCATCTATTTATGGGCTAAAAAATATGTTCACAAAACTAATGGGCAACGCTTCCCTTTTGGAGGCCCCTAGTTCAGAGTCAGGGACCCCAGCTAGGGCCTTAGGTCCTATGACCCAGCAACCAACATAGTTCTTGACACTGGAATCATTAATAAACGGATGTCCCAGAAGCCTTTCAGAGCGTGCCCCTTCCCTTCCAGCCTCCAGAAAAAATGATTATTGAGTGCCTACTCTGCCAGGCACTTTATGGGAATCTTGCACCAACTCTTGCAGACTGGTGCTATTAAACACCTGTTCTACAGATGGACAAACCCAGGAAGATGAAGTATCCTACCCCAGGTCACACAGGAAGAGCCAGCATTGCAAACTTAGGGTCTATGACTTGAAGCCTACTCTCTGCAATGCAGGATTGGGTGGCCCACTCAGAAAATCCATGCCCTGGTCCTACAGACACCAGCTCCAACCTTTGAGACCTTAGGTCCATGGTGAAGTGTGCCCTGTGGTTCTCAGGATGTCAGTGGAATTGGGTGACAGGATGAGTGGGGAGGAGTGGGACTCAATGACATAGGTCTCACAGCAGTGGACCCCCAGGGATCCCTGAGATCTGGGGATGGTTTTCCAGGCCTCTCGGTGCCCAATGGCTGTGACTTCCACGGAGGGTCCTGGAAATAGCAGGGGCACCCATGTTTCTTTTCCCCTTTGCTCTATATGAAACTGGGCCTCCTCTAAAGCATAGTGGATGAGCAAAAATTCTGGTTTCCAGGAGAGAAGAGAGAGTATGAAACCCAAAATGAAGCCTGAGTCCAAGGCTGGTGGAAAAAAGACATAGGCCCAGGGCAAAAGGCAGGGTGGATACTCACTTTTTAAAAATTAATTTATTTTATTTATTTATTTATTTGTTTATTTATTTATTTAGGCTGTGTTGGGTCTTCGTCGCCACGCGCAGGCTTTCTCTAGTTGCGGCAAGTGGGGGCTACCCTTAATTGTGGTGCTCAGGCTTCTCATTGTGGTGGTTTCTCTTGTTGCGGAGTGGGCTTCAGTAGTTGTGGCTTGAGGGCTCTAGAGCACATGCTCAGTAGTTGTGGCACACAGGCTTAGTTGCTCTGCAGCATGTGGGATCTTCCCAGACCAGGGCTCAAACCCATGGTCCCTTGCATTGGCAGGCAGATTCTTAACCACTGCACCACAAGGGAAGTCCCATGGATACTCACTTTGACTTCAGCTCGTTGTGGGCAGTGTGGACCCTCGACTTGGCTCAGCCAGGACTGCAGACAGGCAGCGTGGACGCTCACTCCATCCTTGGACTGGCCTAAGTGGGTGAGCAGGGGGGACAGTGAGCCCATGTCTTGGCCAGGCCTTGGGCAAACGGGTAGCATGGACCCTCACCTGAACTTCAGCCACACCTTGGGTGGGGAGTAAGGACCTTCACCTCAAGCCTTAGCCAGACCCTGGGTGGAGAGCAGTGTGGACTCCTCCTCAGTCCCAGTCATGCTCACAGAACCAGGAATTCCTCTGAGATTTGAGGGAACTAACCGCTCCCCTACTATTACAGGTGCAGACCTATTTTTCAACAAATGCCTGGGGTCCCAGAAGCTCCACTTACCACTGCAGGACAAGAGGGGGCCACCCTGGGACCCAAAGCCCTGATTAGCACCCTTGAGCCACACTTACCTTCCAGCCTCAGTGTGCTTATCCAGAAAATAGACCCAGTGTAAGATCACACAGCAAGTTGGGAAGTGGAACCTAGATTTGAGTCTCACACAGGGGTGGGACTTTAGGAACCTCCAAGGATCATAGTGAGTTAAGCTGCACCTTGGTGCCTGGTCCAGGCTGTGTGTGTGTGTGTGTGTGTGTGTGTGTGTGTGTGTGTGTGTGTGTGTGTTGCCGGTGGGGGAGTGCGGCGGACAGGGTGTCAGGGGAGCTGCCGCTGCCGCCTCCCTGGTATTTTTAGCCTCGAGAATGAGCTGAGCTCAGGGCTCTGAGCAACCATCGGCAGTGAGGGAAACGGGAAGGTCCTGGCCACCCCTCCCTACCACCGCCAGAGTGGAGCTGGGTTTGGGTAGGGGGGCCAGCCTGGGAAAGGGCACAGACCCCAGGGACTGGGAGCAGTCAGGTCCTGAAACCCTGCACCCCAGACCATCCCCATCTGGGTCATTTTTCCAATGCCCCCTTCCTGTGGGGTGCATCAGCACTCAGCCAAGCTGGCAGAGATAGGCACCCCCAACTCACCCCCTGCTACCCTCGGCTTCCCCTGCTAGGAGCTCTGGGCAAGCTCTTGCCTGTGCGGCCAGGTCAGAACTGTGAGGTTCCCATGACAACGGATGACAGCAGCAGAGGCTGCTGGCCACAGGGTCAGGGGTGAGGGGGCTGTGGGTGTCGGAGCAGGAGAAGGGAGGAAGCCCAGCACAGAGGTGGGGGAGGGGGCTGGAGTGAAGGACCCCCAAATTACAGCTCCTTCTTGAGGTCTGAACCCCTAGGGAAGGCCTAGAACTTTGGCTGACTGGTGCTGGAAGGGACTCCTTTGCAGTCTAGATTGGGAAGGCTTGACAGGAAGGGCTGGCTATACCTTTGGTCATGTGATCACAAAGCCAGCTACCAGGTTACAGCTTGGATGGAAATCCTAGTCTCTTGCCTCTTAGTCCAGGACTCTGCTGCCTCTAGGCTAAGGTCTTAGGGGATAAGAGGTGGGACCCAGATGTCCCCTTATCCCCATCTCCAGGAGGTGAACAGGTCCTGAAGCTCTCCAGCCTGGCCATTCTGTAACTTGGGTTCCCCATCCTGTAATGAGTGGTCAAGGCCCCAGAACTGATAGGTCACTTCTGGCCAAGGCTAGCCACCTCCTTCCTAATAAAGGGTATGTTTTGTTTCCCTTGGAAGGGGACATTGAAGGGAGCATGATCATGGTCTCCTGCTGACTCCCCAGCTCAGCCCCAGGGGCCCAGAGTGGAGTTAGGAATTTGCCCCACAAACCCCAGTTGACTGAAGGCTTCACTCCAGACTTAAGTCCCTCCAAAGGCTGCCCAGGTTCCAGAACCATCATTGGCTCCCACTGTGCCCGAGACAAAATACATTCATTCATCCTGGAGCTTGAGGTTGACACCACAGTCTCCTGGGCTCCCTCCAGTATGGTGTCCTCACTGCTCCAATCTCTAAGTCTCCTAGGTAAGCAGCACGGTCCTTCGAGGCTCTGCTCTACTCACACCTCCTCCAAGAAGGCTTCTTGGCTCTTCCCATCCACATAGATCTCTTGTTCACCAAGGGGTACGAGGTTTGAGAGTTGACAAGGACCTTGCACACAGGACTTCTCATTCCACCCTCATAGTACCTCTGAGAAGCAAAGCCCAGAGAGGAAAGCTTCTAGTAGAAGGTCATGCAGCCTGTGAGTGTCAACCTGGCACCCAGATGCAAGTCCCTTTTTCTCTTGGGGCCCCCTCTTGGCAGTCACCAGTCTGTGACCCTGCAGTTGGGATCCTCGAGCTCAGATCCAAGTTTCTTTCTCCAGCTCCTTATATACAGAGGGCCACCCCATGCTCTCCACCTCCAATTCATCCATTTATCCAACGTTACTGAGTACCTTACATGTGCCAGTAGACAACGCCCTCCCCCTTGGAGCTCACTTTCTAGCTGGGGAGACCAGCAAGTGAATGGAGAGTTCACCCCGTCTGATGCCAGCAGGGCTGTGATGGGTGCACCGGGGGCAGTGCAGAAAAGAGAGTTCTCCAGCCAGACTTAATAGAGTCAAGGTAGACTCCAACCACAGCTCAGCCTCCCTTAGGTCCTGCCTGCCTAGGGAACTTTACTCCCGTATCTAACCTCAGTCCCACTAGCTGCAACCCCTAAAGAACAACTGGCTGAGAAAGGCCAAAACCCAGGTCCCTGACCCCAGTGCTTTATCAACCAGCAATCCAACTCTGTTTCTGCCCGGGATCCTTTCCCTCCGCTGTCTCCACAGACCCACCGAGATGGTTAGAGGGGCTGGCTGGACAGCAGGAGCATCCGGCCTCAAGCCCATAAGTCCACTGCACCCCTCTTCCAGCCCCCACCGCCCCAGCTCTGCTTTGGGGGACTAGCAGGCCAGTGGGGTCTGTGGGGCTGGCAGGTGGTAGGTAGACAGGCAAGGGTCAGAGCCTGTCCCTCCCTGGGTGGCTGAGCCACACTGGGAACAGGGGAGGGAAAGAGGCCCCAGGATTGCTGCTTGGTCCTCAGGGTCTCCGAAGGCCACCCGGAAGGGAAGAGAAAATGAGAAAGGAACTCAGTCTTGGCTTCCAAAATCCTCCCACTCATCGGAGCCATGGGGGCTGCAGGAGGCAGGGCAGGCTCCTGACACAGGACCCAATGCCCCTCCTGGGGGTGGGGGTTAGAGCACCGGGCACCCTCGTGATGAGGCCGGCTGCAGGGCGATTAATCTTGTGAGGCCTGTGCGTCAGCCCCCCGCTCCTCAGCCGCCCATGGTCAACCCCGCCCGCGCTGCCCCGGGAGTTAATCTCCACCGCTCGGGGGACTTCTCAGCCGCTGTCACGGCTGCATTAATTCTGAAGCAGAGGGAGGCAGGCAAGGACTGGGGGGCAGTGCATAGACTCCTTGGAAAGGTTCTGTGGTCAGCAGCTGGTGAGGAGGGGCTCCAAATGATGGGGCCTGGGTCCCCTTCAAGGCCCAGCCCTAGTTGAGAGGTGGGGGGCGTCTATATTATCCCCCCTCAGACCATCAGAGCCCTTGCACCCCCCAGCCTCTAGCCCTCAGCCGCCAGCTGCACCCCAAATGCAGTTTGCAGTTTTGACAGCAGATGTCTCTCCTATTATGATTTATCAAAATGCTTAAGGTAAATAATGCACACATATTTATAGGAAAGGAGGGGGGCGATAGAAGGTAGGAGGGACTGAAGGGGTCAGGGGGTTTGAAGCACACTTGCCCCTGTCCCCAGCCCTCCCCACTCAGGCCCAAGGCTTGACCCCAGCCAGGCCCTGGGGAAAATGGGCTGGGGTGACATCAAGCCTACCCAGCTGCCCACCCAAGCCTGCCCCCAGGTCAGGGAGTGGGTGGACCTGCCTTGCTGGGCCCCCGCCAGGCCTGGGAGGCGGCCACCTGAGGGAAGTGGCTGAGCCAGCCTCACACCTTGGACTTGTTTCCATGGCTTCGCTGCTGTCTTGACTCCTGAGGGCTCCGTCGCCTTATCAACGGCAGCGGGCACTGCCCTTGCCCTCACCCTCGCAGCCACTCCCCCCAGACCCCAGCAGCTGCCTGTGGATCCCCCTGGGGCAGAGCCAACTCAGCCACAGGCGGTGCCCCTTCCTGGGCCGGCCTCAGAGCTGGGTGAGCAGCTGGGAGGGTGGTGGGTGGGAAGATGCCAGGGAGGTGCCAGGGAGGTGGAGGGGTGGAGGCCTTTGTAGATTCAGGCTGCACCCACTTTGGGCCCCCCAAATACCCAAATCCTGTCATTTTAGGGGAGGGGGCAGTGATCCTGGGCTACCTTCTCATCCCCCACCCTCACTCCACACTATGCTCTTTGTTTCCAAACCTTCTTGGGCTTAAGAACATTTGGTTAAAGAACTTTCCTGGGTTTTCTGATTTGAAAAGCAATATGTATTTACTGCAAAAATAAAAGTAAAGAAAAACAATAGTCAAAAAGTGCAGAAAAGTTTAAGTAAGTAATACTTGACCCTAATCCTGCATCTGGGCAGGATCACAGGCAGCATGTAGGGTGGGGGGGTTGGTTTCTTCCAGCCAAAGCCTGAAGCATGACCAGGTGTTTAAGGGCCAGCTTCTGAAACCAGAGGAACTTGGCTTTGTGACCTTATGTAAGTTTCTCTACCTCTACCTCTCTGAACCTCAACTTTCTGATCTAGAAAATGGGATAACTGATCATCGCCCTCCTCACGGGGTTGTGGTGAGGATTAAGTGAGCTAGTAAGCGCAATGGACTAGCCCAATGCCTGGCATACAGGTAACAAGCTCTACCTCTTGTGAGGCGGTGATATCATCAACACCTCTAACCAAGGGCAGAGATGCAGAAAATGCAGCTTCCAGGGGGCTGGGGAAGGGGGGCTCTTTCTGGTAAGTTTACCCTTACCTGTGGACAGCACTCCAATTAGAGTTGGAAACACACGAGAGGAAAAAAATTGCCCAGAAGGAGATAATGTGTTTATTCAGCCCACAGAGGTTTTCTGGTGCCAGTGCTGTCCTCACTGAGCTGCAGACCGCAGCCCTGAAGTCAGGCGATGTCAGCCAGGGTGATCAGCAGTGATGGGGGTGGCACGGGGACACTAGACCTGTCCTGCAGGGGTTAAGAAAGCTCCTGAGGAGGTAGCACCTGAAAGGGGAGGAAGGCATCAGTCAGGAGGGAGAAGGCTGCAGGAAACAGACCTGCATCTGGACGGCGGCTGGGGTAGCTGGCCACCAGAGCCCCCAGCCCAAGCTCCACCCCCAGCCCAGGGCTGAAGCCCTGGAGGACCTGGCTCTCCTCCCCTGGGCCCACCCCATCTTCACGCCCTGCTGCCTGGAATCTGAGGCAGCCCTTGTTCTCTGGCAGGAGGGGAATTTAATGCCGCTGAGGGATGGCAGGTCGACAGGCGAAGAGAGATGAAAGTGTCCACTCTGGCAGCCGGGTCGGTGGCCTCGGGGGACCCTCCCATACCCCCTCTATCTTCCCCAGCCATTCTCCACTCAGTGTGGCAGGAACAGCCCTCAAGGGGCCCTCAGGAGAGATGTGGACCTCTCGGGACAGGACTCCCTGCGGGGCTGTGTGAGCTTGGGGGGCAGCTGGGCCTCTCTGTGCTAATTACCTGCCTGCAGGGCGCCTAGGCCAAGGTCTGTATTGTTAACATGCTGGTGGCTGCCTGTCCTTCCCCCACCTTGGCTGTTGTCAGCAGTGCCTGTCAGCACAGGGTCGTGGGTGGGCAGTGGGGAGCCAGGGCTGGGTGCACAGTGACCTCCATCCATCCATCTCCAGTACCTGGGAGGGAGTGGGGGCTGGCGCTGCAATCAGGTCAGGCCTAAGCGGCCTTGGATGCAGCAGAGCCATGTGGCCATCACCACCTCCTTCTTTGTGACAGCACAGAGCTGGGCTGAGTCTGGGAATAGAGGCTGGGGACCCAAGCCAGAATCTACCCCCTGGGCCAGCAGCCCCATGTCCTTATTGGAGGTGCCGTGGGTTTTGGCACTGTGAGGTGACTTTGTTGCTCTGCAAAGCACCATGCCAAGTGCCCCACCCTACGGTCCCTGGTTATGTTGCCCTTTTTTCCTGGGAACAGAGGCAAGGGCATTTGGCCAAGGTCATCCACAAGGGCGCGCACACACACACACACACACACACACACACATATGCAGAACGTGGCTTTGACACATGGTGACCAAGAAGAGGGGAGGACTAATGTGTCTAGACTCAGACTCCCAGGCTCTGCCCTCTTTCCTGTCCATGGAGGCAACTGGTCCTTCCAAAGCAGCCTGGTGCAGGGGTCTGACAGCCAGGAGCCCGAGTTCTAATCAGTTCCCCTTACCATCTTGCTCTATGACTTGGGCATGTCCCCTACTCTCTCTGGGCTTCAGTTTCTCATCTGTAAAATAGATAATAATCCCTAAACTGATGACTTCCTGGAATCAAAGAAGCAAATTTATTTAACAAATTGAAACCATGCCAGACTGAAGACAGCCTCCAACTAGCCTTGGGCCAAGGAGAAGTACCCAAACAGAGAGCCTAGTTCCTGGCCCACAATCACCCAGTACACTATAGGAGCTGTCCTTCTTCCTTCTTCCTGCACAACACAATGACAGTAAGCTCATAGCATAGGGCCAGAGGCCCAGTCTGGTGTGCTGAGTCAGGTTCAGGGCATGAAACAGGGGCCCCAGTTTGAGTGGGGGATAAGGGCAGCAAGGGACTAGGTCAGGCCAAACCCTGCTGCTTTCGGGGGGAGGGGGCGCCTGGCAGGCGCTGGGCAGGCCGGGGTGGGGAGAGGCCTTTGGCGGCCACAGAGAACAAAGAAGCTGGGGTTGCCAGGATATTCTGTGGAGCTGAAGCCGGCGGTGGTGGGGCTGAGAGAGGGGCCGTGGTGGCCGTGGGAACCGTGCCTGCTGCCCCCATGCCAGCTCCCCCACCCAGACTGGGCCTCAGGGCCAGGCTGGGGGTAAGAGGGGCTGCCAGGGCCCTCATTCTGTCCCCAGAGTTGCATGGCTGTCAGGGCAGAGACCCAGGAAATGCTGTAGACAAAGACCACGGTGCATAATGTCAGCATCACTGAGGGAATCACAGGTGCACATTGACATACAATGTCATAAGCACACACCCAGGCAGTGTCACAAGGTCACAGCATGATCACAAGCCAGCATCACACACTCACATAGAACCCCTGATATCAGTCCCAGGGCCACATCCATGATGGTCACACAGACACAACATCATAAACCACAGAGGACCACCAGTGTCTTGTCACTGGGTCATGCATGCCATACAGCATCAGTGTTACACATCCAGTGTCACACATTCAGCTGTACAACCTGGTATCATACTGGGTCTGTTACAGGATTGAACAATGTCACAGGATTATACATGCAATGTCACAGAACACCCCAAAGTGTGGGGCTGCTGACATCACATACTAACCCATGGCCACACGAGGTCTTACATCAGTCTACCACACACTGTCACCGACCCATTTTCAAAATGTCCGTCAGTGTCACACATAGACACGCTGCCGCACAAGGCCTCACGTGGTTGTCAGGGCCTTGAAGCATCTCTCCCCCCCCCCCCGCCCCCTACACAGAGGCACACAAAGCTACATGGAGGCTGGGTTTGTCTCCAGCTCCACAGCCCCAGGTGCACTCACTCCCAGCCTCTCCAGCCACCCACTGCCACCCAAGCCGGGTTATGGGGTGCTTGAGGTGAAGACACCCAGGTCACCAACTGTAGCGTAGGGGAGCTGTGCTACAGCTTCCCAGGGAGGGGAATTGGACATTCAGCTCCACAGGGGAGCCCGCCTCTAAGTACTTCTCTGTCAGACGGGAGAGCAGCAGGGGTGAGCCCGACACAGAAAGACACAGAGGTGAGAGATACAGGGAGATAGTGAGGTAGAGACACAAGAGACACACAGAGACTGAGATACGTGGAAAGGTGACGAAACACAGAAGAGAGAGTCGTCGAGGACCAGCAGGGACGGTCAAGACAGAGAGCCAGATAGAAACAGGCAGAGACAGGGAATTCCCTGGCGCTCCAGTGATTAGGACTCAGCGCTTTCACTGCTGAGGCCTGGGATTGATCCCTGGTCGGGGAACTAAGATCCCCACAAGCTGCGCAGTGCAGCCAAAAATAAATTAATTAATTAAAAAGAAGAAGAAGAAGAAGAAAGAAACAGTAAGAGACAGACATGCCAGAGCAGGGCCCGGCCCAGGGCTAGGGCAGCAGCTAGGCCACTCTGTGGAGAGATGGGGTGGCTAGGGCTTCAGGGAGGATGCACACCCTGGGCGGAAGGTGGGAGACATCTTGGTGAGACTTTGGTGAATAATAGTTTTAAAATAGCAGCGCCAGCTGCCATTGACTGAGTGCTTCCAGTGAACCAGGCCCTTCCCTAGAGTGATCTCATTTCCTCATCAGGCAACTTTATAGGGGAGAGAATATCACTGTCCCCATTTCCCAGATGAGGTAACTGAGGTCTCATCATGTGTTCAACCTCAGTTATCACCACCCCTACCTGGGCCTCCTCCAGACAGAGGGGCTGGCCTACCCTTTCCACAAAGCACAGCACAAGAGGCCAAAGCTGGAAGAGGTGAGGGGCCTCAAGCTCAGGGCTTCTCTGTGTTGGGGGGGGGGTGAGCCCAGGAGCCATGGCCGGGCTGTGGGTTGGCACACTAAAGGGTACAGGCTGACTTGAGTCACAGCATCCCCCCCTTGGGGCTGGCACCGGAGCCGTCCACCCCACACCTGTAGGCATGCCAATGAGGGCTGGCCCAGGCCATCTGCGGCCTGTGTGCTGCCAGCAGCCAGGTGGGGGCAGGCAGGGGCCTCCTGCCCAGGTGCCCCCTGCTGGCCAGGCTTCCCACCCCAACTCCTCCAAGGAGGACCCTCCCTGCCCCTAAGAGGTTCTGGAGTTTGCCTTGTGCTGGCGGGGGTGAGGGTGCCCCAGGCTGCAACACCTCCCCCTACTCCCCGCTGGACCGCTCCCCCCCCCCACCTTTGGCAGAGCTGCCCAGAGAGATCAGAGGCAGCCACATGAAAGGGAATTTTTCCCAGGCAGAGATGAAGTTGAAAGCTGCCTCCCACCACCCCCGCCTGCCCCTGCTGTGCCAGGCCGGGCTGCTGAGCTCCTGGTGCTCAAAGGGAGCTTGTGACACCTGGGAAGGGGTTGGGGGTCAGAACCCTCACCCAACATGGCTGCTTTCTTTCCTCCCAGGAACAATGGCAGAGACATTTCCCCCACTTGACCGCCCACTCAGCTTTAGAAGTTGCCCCTTCGTCATCGCGAAAGCCCTCACCCACCTGAAGCCAGGCCCCAACATGGTCAGGAAGTCCTTCCTCAAGTCTAGCTTCCTCTCAGCCAGGCTCAGAGAAGCTGGGTGGGGAGAACGCCTCCTGCTCTAGTGGATGAGAGGCCGCATCCTGCATACATCCAGCCTCTGTGATGTCCAGGGCTGGGGCGTGCAGCTACCACCCCTTCCTGTTCAGGTTGCCCTGGTCTAGACCACGCGGCTGTGTGGTGACTTCCCCAGACATGCTGTCTTGGAGGTCCCAGACGACCTTGTGCCAACAATCTTTCGGCGGGGATGGGGTGTGTGTGTGGATGCCAAGAGCCAAAGCCAGGGACACGTCCAGGCCTGAAGGGTGGGTACGTGGGGATGACTGTGTGTGTGTGTGCCAGGCATAGCCAGGTCCCCATGAACTTGGACTAAAACTGATCCCTGGGGATTCACCTTACTAGATCCCTGCAAGGAAGAACAAATAAGAACCTGAACAGGCAGCTCGGTGCCCACCCCCAGCCAGTACTGCTGGCTACTTTGCACTGATCGGACCTGATGCATTGAGATGAACAGAGAAGGTGGCCCCAGGTAAGTGAAGGTCCCTGGAGGTCCAGATCCTGAGGTAGGGGGTACAATCAGGCAGGTGAGGTGCTCCAGTACCGGTCACTTCCAGATGAAGAGCATTTCCATCCCGTCAGCCAGGGCTGCCCCCCTTCTGGATCCAGACGGCCTCACTTCCCAAGAGATCCCCACTCTAAATGTCCCTGGGCCATCCTTCCTCCTTCCTAAGGTAGTCCCAGACAACCCCTGCCCGGCAACAGCCCCCAAGCCAGGCCCCAAAACCGGAGAGCAAGAAGCCAGTGGTGCTTCGTGACACAAACATGCATTCGTTTTATTCACAAAACAGCCTGGTTTCCTAAAACAATACAAACAGCATGTTCATCAGCAGGAAGCTGGCCATGGGCAAGGGGGCCCCTGGGCACCACCCCCACCGGCAGGGGGCAACGCAGAGAAGCCCTTTCTTCTGTTGCCATCCGTGAGGCCAGAAAAAAAGGGCTCATTTTCTCTAAGGGAAGTAGCCAGGATCAGAAATATCGAGACATGAGCTTCCCAGATCTCAATGGATAAATGAACAGAACTTTTGTTTTTGCAAAATCATCACTGTTAGGGTTGGGGGGGGGGTCCCATTCTGGGGACCGTGGGTACAGGGAGGCTGGCCTGGGCCCGGGGGGGTGGGTGGGCTGCTCCCTCCCGCTCTGTGAGCTCCTTGCGGCAGCTCCGCACGCGTGGATGGATACAGAGGGGCTTCGACACGGCGCCATCAACATT